>NC_140987.1:100034934-101412770 GCF_052327205.1 Somniosus microcephalus | reverse complement strand
CTCTCTCTCCTTCCCTCGTCTCTCTCTTCTCTCTCTCTTCCCTCTTTCTCTCTCCCCTCCTTCCCTCTCTCTCGTCCTTCCCCTCTCTCTCTCCTTCTCTCTCTGTCTCTCTCTCCTTCCCCCTCTCTCTGTCTCCTTCCCTCTCTGTCTCCTTCCCTCTCTCTCTCTCTCCTTCCCTCTCTCTCTCTCCCTCCTTCCCTCTCTCGCTCTCCTTCTCCTTCCTCTCTGTCTCGCTCTCCTTCCCTCTTTCCTCTCTGTCTCCTTCCCCTCTCTGTCTCCTTCCCTCTCTCTCTCTCTCTCTCCTTCCCTCTCCTCCGCTCTCTCTCCCTTCCCTCTCTCTCTCTCCTTCCTTCCCTCTCTCTCTCTCCTTCCCTCTCTCTCTCTCCTCTTGCCCTCTCTCTCTCTCTCTCTCTCTCTCTCTCTCCTTCCCACACAGACAGACAGACAGACAAACTCATTTATATATATATATAAAAATTATTTCTACTTTTCATAACAACATGCCCTCAAAAAACCCTCGGCACTGCCGGGCACTCCAGCTAGTAACTTTATAAAGGAGAGACAAGGCAAGGTCCCCGGTAATCCCATTGAGTTTACCCAGAATTTCACTTCGGGAATATTGGATTGGCAATTGGCTAAAAGTCAGGAAGTAAAAGAACCACCGCCCCACGTAATACCAGGTTCGCATGCACACAATGGTGCACTCCTGGGCTCCGTGGAGGAGTACACTGCGCAGAATTCTGCAGCGTTTGAAAGGAACTTCTCACAGGGAGGATCGCACAAGGTAGGCGGCGTACACCTTAGCTATGTTGCCGACTGCAAATTCAGGCCCATTTGTTGCCCAAGGACTGCTCCACCCCATCAACCATTTGCTCAACAAGAAATGAACCAGGAGCAACAAGCAGCGAGAGGAGCGGGATCAGCAGTGCTATAAAGAGCGCGAGAGCAGCGGCGAGAGGAGTGGCGAGAGGAGCGGTGCTATAAAGAGCGCAAGAGCAGCGACGAGAGGAGCGGCGAGCGGAGTGGGATCAACGGCGCTATAAAGAGCGCGAGAGCAGCGGCAAGAGGAGCGGGATCAGCGGCGCTATAACGAGCCTTCAAACAAAAAAAATCAAGGAGTGACGTCACAGGGCAGCAGGTAAGTGATTGGTTGGTGAATATTGCAGTTTTTTTAGTCACTAAGCTAGCTAAGAAACTGTAAACTGCTATAACTTTACTTTATTAAATTAGTAACTAAAACTAGATAAACCAATTCAGTAATAAAACTAAAATAATTTAAAAAAAATTAACTAATCAAATGAATAAAGAAGGTTAGATAGACATGACAGCACAGGTGATGTGCCATAACTGCAGCATGTGGGGGTTTATGGAGACCAGTGAGATCCCAAGCAACCACATCTGCAGTAAGTGTCTGCAGCTTGAGGAACTTCGGTTCAGAGTTGTTGAGCTGGAGTACGAGGTGCAGACATTGCGGGGCATCAGGGAGGGGGAGAGTTACCTGGACACTATCCAGGAGGCAGTCACACCCTTTAGGTTAAGTAGTACTTTAGAGTTCGGCAATGATCAGGGACAGGAGGGTGTGACTGCGAGTCAGGAATCTATGGGGGCTCAGGGGGCTCGATTTTTATAGAGGAGGTGGGTTGAGGGTGAGCCCACTGCTCGGCAGCTTTCAGACCCACTCCCGGATGCCGCAGGCCCGCAGTTCTGATTTTTGCTTGATTGGCCTCGTTACGGCCGATGTGCGGGTCCCTCCAGGCAATTGCTTGGAGCATGTCAGTTTCTCGCGTCTGATGACGTGTTTTTGGAGTAAAAATTTAAAGGAGTCATGTCCTCTTTGCAAAAAATGTAACTGGAATGGCTTGGTGCTGTATTATCTAGAAAGGGGAGTTGACAGCGGCTGGTCTGAACACAAATAATTGAATGAAATTGCTGGTCATATTATTCCAGAAAGACATTTATGATTTTTTTATCTATCAATGTAGTATGTGACTAAGAAATGAAAAAGATGCCAGATGTGTTCCAATCATTGGCTTAGTAAAATTAATGCTTTTTTCTCTTAAAGGTGCTGGCTGCTGCAGGAATGGCAGCCCCAAAAACTAAATCTGCAGCCAGGCTCAATGAGGGCTCCCTCCATGCTCTTGTTGAGGGAGTTACAGGACGTCAGGAGGTCCTCTTTCCTGGAAACGGAAGGAGGAGGCCTCCTCAGTAAACCAAGGCAGCTTGGCTGCAAATTGCTGAGAAGGTGAGTTCGAGGTCTGTGTGCAGACGCACATGGGTTCAGTGTCGAAAAAGGTTTAATGATCTGCTGAGATCACCTAAAGTGTGGCTTCTGTGTTCTGGGAAATGAAAGTTCAAGAGTGAGGGCTCAGGGTGAATGTCATGTAGAATGTTTGTGGTGACACTGAGCGCTTTAGTAGACAGATGATGCCTGGGGTTTTGAGGATGTCACACTTATATTCATCTCCATGTGCCAGCCACCTGTGGTTGAAGTGTAGGCTTACGCAAATCTGGCATGGATGAGTGCATCCCTTGCCTGACGGCCAGCAATGTGTTCACCTGCTGCTGGATTGGCCACATCAAAACATCCCTCCCCGTCCTCCTCCTCATCCTCGTCCTCTTCCTCGTCCTTTTCTTCTTCCTCCAAGGAGGCTGTGTGCTGAGTCACTTGTTCATGCGGCAGCACTAAGCTGTGCTGCTGTGCAATGTTGTGCAGGGCACAGCAGACCACGACGATTCTGGGCATCCTGACTGGTGCATACTGCAGATCCTCCAGATCTGGCTAGGCATCGGAAGCACATTTTGAGCAAGCTGATGGTTTGCTCGATGATGCTTCTGGTGGATATGTGACTCACATTGTACCGCTCCACAGCATCCTCATCAGTGTCATAAGCCACTTTTTCAAGGGATAGCCCTCGTCACCAAGAAGCCATTCGGAAAGTTGGTTTGGCGGATGGAAGAGCTGAGGCACAGTAAACTGGTGAGGGATGAAGGAGTCATGGCAACTGCTAGGGTACTTTGTGCAAACATGCATGATGATCTTCCTGTGGTTACACACCAGCTGGACATTCAGGGAGTGGAATCCCTTGTGGTTGACAGATACAGCTGGGTTGTGATGGGGGCCCTAATGGCTACATGTGTGCAGTCAATAACGCCCTGCACCAATTGGCAAGCCTGCCATATTGGCAAAGCCAACCGCACGCACTGTCACACTTGGGCCATCCGTGGAGAAGTGGATATAATTGTGGGTCTTTGCAAAGAGGGCATCGGTGACCTGCGAGATGCAGGTGTGTGCGACTGACTGGGAGATGCCGCTGATGTCTGCAACTGATCCCTGGAAGGAGCCTGAAGCAAAGAAGTTGAGTGCGGTGGTGACTTTGACAGCCACTGGTAAGGAATGTCCACACGCTCCTCTGGGCTCCAGGTGTTGGCGCGGCTTGCGGAGATGTCAGCGACTACATCTCTCGAAAGTCTCAGCCCCCTTTGGTGCTGCTGAGGAAGCTGATCCTCTGCCTGTAAACCCTGTGTTGGGGGTATCTCCTGCGGCGAACTACAGCCCTGCGATGAGGCCCTCCGCCCTGTGCATCATCAGGTGGGTGAGGAGGAGGTTGGCGCTCCTGGTGCTGTTGTTGTGGCTGGTTGTGGTGATGCCACAGCTGTTCTTCCTCCAAATCTGACGACCAGGATGAGAGGATGTAAATGGTTCCCATCCCGTTGCTATAGATTTCACTTGAGGCAAGAGCTTGCAAGTGCACACTAGAAGTGGCCTGAAATTATTCCAATCAGGTCACACTGCAGATGGGTGTCAGCTTGAACAGTCACAAGGTCAATAGATTTACAAAATCTTATCCCAAACCTCCAACAACAAGGTTGTTACATTTGAATGTCAGCCATGTTACAGGAGCGCTTTTTAAACGCTCCACCAATGACTACAAATCATGTCCTCCAGCAACTCGTCTCCTTGCAGCTGGCCTGTTTCTGACAACATGGGAAACAGGAGCCAGAAGCACAAAAATGGGAAACCACTATCAAAATAGAATTAGCAAGGCAGTTAACAGGCTGTTAACTGCCTTAACTATCTGTCCCACCAGTTCCAGTCGGGCCAGTTTGTGAGCGGCTGAACAGACAATCACAAAAATCAGGTGGGAGCGGGATGGAGGCGGGTTGAGTGTCTGAAGCCATTTTTTCCGATTTTCGCTGCCGACCCATCTCCAAACCCGCCTCTACAGGGCTATTAAAATCGAGTCCAGGATGTAGTGATGGATGAACCTCAGCCCTTGTCTTTGACCAACAGGTATGAGGTACTTGCTACGTGTGTGGATGAGAACAAGGACTGCAGGGTGGATGAGCAAACTGATCATGGCACCATGGTGCAGGAGGCCACTCAAGTGGGGGGAGTGAAAAGGAAAGTTGTAGTGGTAGGGAACAGTATAGTCAGGGGGATAGATACTGTTCGCTGCAGGCGCGACCAGGAATTCCGAAGATTGTGTTGCCTGCCCGATGCCAGAGTTAAGGATATCTCATCACAGCTGAAGAAGAACTTGGAGTGAGAGGGGGATGATCCAGTGGTTGTGGTCTACGTAGGAACCAACAACATAGGTAGAACTAGAAATGAGGTTCTGCTGAAGGCGTTTGAGCAGCTAGGGGCCAAATTAAAACGCAGAACCTCAAAGGTAATAATGGCCCAGAAATTCAGGTCGGAGGCTTCCCGCGGATGCAAGCCTCCAACCTGCACTTACCTAGTGCGCCGGCTGTTGTGCTGTGGGCACCCGTGGGATTCCGATCCTGGGCCTCCACCAACTGTCGGCACGCAGTGCTTGCGTATCCCAGGGGCGCAGTTAGTTCGATGCGTCCCCTGGGATCACATGGGCCATGGAGTGCTAATGGTAGCAGGGAAATGCCCATTCATAAAATTGACAGGAAGAGCTGTCAAAACTATAAATACTATAAGCCCCAAAACATCACTAAAATTTCAAATAATTTTTTTTTTAAATCACATTTTTAAAATAACTATAAATTACATAAAATAACTCTTTTAAACAATAATTTAAGTTTTTGAAAAAATTAATTACATTTTCTAACAGGGCTAAAAATAAACTTACCTTTCTTTAAAGTATTTAAAAATAATAAACCTGTGGAAAAAATGTTTTAATTTGAATTAATTCACCACTTACCTTGTTAAAAGTAGGCCTTGCGCCTGCTTTTTAAAAGTGTAACTCCTGGAGACTTACCCTCCTGGAGAAGCCTGCAAAAAAACGTAAGTTCCATGCACACGCGCTGCCTCTCCGGCGCACGCGTTTGACCTCTGAACCCTTTCCTTTAAGGGAATGGAAATTCCAGTTTCCCGCGCATGCGCAGTGCATGCACGAAACCGGCACTTCCATTGGGCCTACAGGTGAGTACCCCGTGCGTACTCACCCGTGGAGACCCGAATTTCTGGGTCCCTCTGGATTGTTACCTGATCCACGTGCAAATTGGTATAGGGACAGACAGATCAGAGAGTTAAATGCATGGCTCAGAGAGTGGTGTGGGAGGAAGGGGTTTCAATTCATGGGACACTGGCATCAGTACTTGGGAAAGAGGGAGCTGAAACATTGGGGCAGGCTCCATTTAAACGGGACTGGGACCAGTGCCCTGGCGAACTGAATAACTAGGGCAGCAGACTAATGAAGGGGTGGGGGTGGGAGGATTCAGGAAAGAGTAAACTTAAAAGCAGCGAGAGAAATGTCAAGGCTCTAGAGCAGAGTACAGTTTTGGGTAAAAATAAGCAGAGTGGATCAGGAAGGGACAGAGAGAGTAACAAAGGTAATAGGGCACCAGTGACTAAAGTGACATCAAGGAAAAATAGAAAAAAGTTAAAGCTGAAGATAGGCAAAAAGGAAAGGGAGGTGGGGTAGCATTATTGGTTAAAGAAGGGATTAACACAATTGTAATGAAGGATATTAGCTCTGATGATGTGGAATCTGTATGGGTAGAATTGAGAAATACTAAGGGGAAAAAAACATTAGTGGGAGTGGTATATAGACCTCCAAACAGTAAGGCGGAGGTTGGGGATGGCATTAAAAGGGAAATTAAAGAAATTAAACAATCTACATATAGATTGGGCCAACCAAATTAGTAACAATACTGTGGAGGAGGAATTCCTGGAGTGTTTACGGGATGGTTTCCTGGACCAATATGTCGAGGAACCAACCAGAGATCAGGTCATCTTAGACTGGGTATTATGTAATGAGAAAGGATTAATTAGCAATCTTGTTGTACGAGGCCCCTTGGGTCGGTGCGATCATAATATGATCGAATTCTTCATTAAGATGGAGAATGAAGTAGTTGACTCAGAGACTAGGGTCCTCAATTTAAATAAAGGAAACTACGATGGTCTGAGGAGCGAGTTGGGTAGGATTGATTGGGGAATGGCACTCAAAGGGTTGACGGTGGATAGGCAATGGCAAACATTCAAAGACCGAATGGATGAGCTACAGAATTTGTTCATCCCAGTTTGGCATAAAAATAAAACAAAAAAGGTGACTCAACCGTGGCCTAACAAGGGAAATTAGGGATAGCATAAGATCCAAGGAGAGGACATATAAATTGGCCAGAAAAAGCAATAATCCTGAGGATTGGGAGCAGTTTAGGATTCAACAAAGGAGGACAAAGGGATTAATTAAGAAAGGGAAAATAGAATATGAGAGTAAGCTTGCAGGGAGCGTAAAAACTGACTGTAAAAGCTTTTATAGATATGTGAAGAGAAAAAGATTGGTGAAGTCAAGCGTAGGTCCCTTGCAGTCAGAATCAGGGGAATTTATAATGGGGAACAAAGAAATGGCAGACCAACTAATTACATATTTTTGTTCTGTCTTCACAAAGGAGGACACAAATAACCTCCCAGAGATGCCGGGGAACATAGGGTCTGATGAAAGGGTGGAACTGAAAGAAATCAGTATTTGTAGGGAAATGGTGTTAGGAAAATTGATGGGACTGAAGGCCGATAAATCCCCAGGGCCTGATAATCTACATCCCAGGGTACTTAAGGAAGTGGCCCTCGAAATAGTACATGCATTGCTGGTCATCTTCCAGAACTCGATAGACTCTGGAACAGTACCCATGGATTGGAGGGTAGCTAATGTTACCCCACTATTCAAAAAAGGTGGTAGAGAAAAAGCAGGCAATTATAGACCGGGAAGCCTGACATCGGTAGTGGGGAAAATGCTAGAGTCCATTATAAAAGATGTAATAGCAGAGCACTTGGAAAGCAGTGACAGGATCGGAAAAAGTCAACATGGATTTACAAAAGGTAAATCATGCTTGACTAATCTACTGCAATTTTTTGAGGATGTAACTGGTAAAATAGATAAGGGAGAACCAGTGGATGTGGTGTATTTGGACTTTCAGAAGGCTTTCGATAAGGTCCCACATAAGAGATTAGCGTGCAAAATTAAGGCACATGGGATTGGGGGCAAGGTATTGACTTGGATAGAGAACTGGTTGGCGGACAGAAAGCAAAGAGTTGGAATAAACGGGTCATTTTCCGAGTGGCAGGCAGTGACTAGTGGGGTACCACAAGGATCGGTCCTAGGACCCCAGCTGTTCACAATATATACCAATGATCTGGACGAGGGAATTGGATGTAATATCTCCAAATTTGCAGACGACACAAAGCTGGGTGGGAGGGTATGCTGTGAGGAGGATGTCGTGAAACTCCAGTACAATTTGGACAGGTTGGGTGATTGGGCAGAAACATGGCAAATGCACTATAATGTGGATAAATGTGAGGTTATCCACTTTGGTGGCAAAAACAGGAAGGCAGATTATTATTTGAATGGCAATAGATTGGGAGAAGGGGCAGTGCAAAGAGACTTGGGTGTTCTTGTGCACCAGTCGCTGAAGATAAGCATGCAGGTGCAGCAGGCGGTTAAGAAGGCAAATGGTATGTTGGCCTTCGTAGCAAGAGGGTTCGAGTACAGGAACAAGGATGTCTTGCTACAGTTGTACAGGGCCTTGGTGAGACCGCACCTTGAGTATTGTGTGCAGTTTTGGTCGCCTTATCTGAGGAAGGACGTTCTTGCCATGGAAGGAGTGCAGCGAAGATTCACCAGGCTGATACCTGGGATGGCAGGAATGACGTATGAGGAGAGATTGTGTCGATTGGGCTTATACTCACTGGAGTTTAGAAGATTGAGAGGGGATCTCATCGAAACCTATAAAATTCTGTCAGGCCTGGACAGACTAGATGCAGGATGGATGTTCCCGATGGCGGGGGAGACCAGAGCCAGGGGTCATAGTCTAAGGATAAGGGGTAAGCCATTTAGGACTGAAATAAGGAGGAATTTCTTCACCCAGAGAGTGGTGAACCTGTGGAATTCTCTGCCACAGAGGGCGGTGGAGGCCAGTTCATTAAATATATTCAAGAAAGAGTTGGATATATTTCTTAAGGCTAAAGGGATCAAGGGATATGGGGAGAAGGCAGGGACAGGGTACTGAATTTGGATGATCAGCCATGATCTCATTGAATGGCGGAGCCGGTTCGAAGGGCCGAATGGCCTACTCCTGCTCCTATCTTCTATGTTTCTATGTTTACTATATCGGAATACACAAAGCATTCACAACAAAATAGATGAATTAATAGCACAGCTAGAAATAAATGGGTTTGATTTAATAGCCATTACAGAGACGTGGTTGCAGAGTGACCAAGTTTGGGAACTAAATATTCCAGCATATTTGACTTTTAGAAGAGACAGGCAGAATGGAAAAGGAGTGGGGTAGCCCTGATAATAAAGGAGAGGATAAAGACAGCAGAGAGAAAGGATTTTGGCTCAGAAAAACAAAATGTAGAATCAGTTTGGGTGGAGCTAAGAAACAACAAGGGGCAGAAAGCATTAGTGGGAGTAGTTTATAGGCCTCCTAACAGTAGTTGTAGTGTCGGGCAGAGTATAAATCAGGAAATTAAAGATGCAAGCAACAGGGGTAATATGGTAATCATGGGGGACTTTAACTTTCATATAGACTGGGCAAACCAAATTTGCAGTAATAGTGCAGAGGAAGATTTCATGGAATTAATTCAAGATAGTTTTCTAGATCAGTATGTCGAGGAACCTACTCGGGAATTGGTTATTTTAGATCTAGTATTGTGCAATGAGACAGGGTTAATTATAACCTTGTAGTAAATGAGCCTCTGGGGAGCAGTGATCATAATATGATAGAATTTTATGTTGCATTTGAGAGTGATTTAGTTAAGACCAAAACTAGGGTCCTAAATCTGAACAAAGCAAACTATATAGGTATGAGAGTTGAGTTGGTTAAGGTAGGTTGGGAAACTAGTAGAAAAGCAATGGCAAACATTTAAAGAAATAATTCATAATTCACACTGAACATACATTCCCTTAAGGAATAAAAACACCACGGGAAAAATGGTCCACCCGTGGCTAACAAGAGAAATTAAAGATAGTATTAGATTAAAGGAAGAAGCCTGTAATGTTGCCAAAAAGAGTAGTAAGCCTGAGGATTGGGAGGATTTTAGAATTCAGCAAATGAGGACCAAGAAATTGATAAAGAAACGGAAAATAGAATGAGAGTAAACCAGCGAGAGACATAAAAACAGACTGTTAAAGCTTCTATAGCTGTGTAAAAAGGAAAAGATTAGCAAAAGTAAATGTGGGCCCCTGACAGGCTGAGATAGGAGAAATTATAATGGGGAATAAGGAAATGGCAGAGAAATTAAACAAAAGTCTGTCTTCACGGAAGAAGACACAAAAAACATTCTGGAAATAGTGGAGAACCAAGGGTCTAGTGAGAATGAGGAACCAAAAGAAATTAATATTAGTAAAGAAATAGTACTGGAGTAATTAATGGGACTGAAAGCCAATAAGTCCCCTGGATCTGATGGCCTACATCCTAGGGTTTTAAAAGAGTTGGCTGTAGAGATAGTGGATGCATTGGTTGCCATCTTCCAAAATTCCATAGATTCTGGAATGGTTCCCGCAGATTGGAAGGTAGCAAATGTAACCCCACTATTTAAGAAAGGAGGGAGAGCAAAAATGGGGAACTACAGACCAGTTAGCCTGATCTCAGTAGTAGAGAAAATGCTAGAATCTATTATTAAGAACGTGGTAACAGGGCACTTAGAAAGTAATAATAGGATTGGGCAGAGTCAACATGGATTTATGAAAGGGAAATTGTGTCTGACAGAGTTTTTTGAGGTTGTGACTAGCAGGATAGATAAGGGGGAACCAGTGGATGTAGTTTATTTGGATTTTCAGAAAGCATTCGATAAAGTGCCACACAAGTGGTTATTAAACAAAATTAGGGCTCATGGGATTGGGGGTAATATACTAGCATGGATTGAGGATTGGTTAACAAACAGAAAACAGAGAGTAGGAATAAACGGGTAATTTTCAGGTTGGCAGGCTGTAACTAGTGGGGCACCACAAGGATCAGTGCTTGGGCCTCAGCTATTTACAATCTATATCAATGATTTGGATGAGGGGACCAAATGTAATATATCCAAGTTTGCTGATGATACAAAGCTAGGTGGGAATGTAAGTTGTGAGGAGGATGCAAAGTGGCTGCAAGGGGATATAGGCAGGCTAAGTGAGTGGGCAAGAACATGGCAAATGGAATATAATGTGGAGAAATGTGAAGTTATCCACTTTGGTAGGAAAAATAGAAAAGCAGAGTATTTTTTAAATGGTGAGAGATTGGGAAATGTTGGTGTTCAGAGGAACCTGGGTGTCCTTGTTCACGAATCGCTGAAAGGTAATATGCAGGTACATCAAGCAATTACGAAAGCAAATGGTATGTTGGCCTTTATTACAAAAGGATTTGAGTATAAGAGTAAAGATGTCTTACTGCAATTATATAGAGCCTTGGTGAGATCACACTTGGAGTATTGTGTACAGTTTTGGACTCCTTGCCTAAGGAAGGATATACTTGCCATAGAGGGAGTGCAAAGAAGGTTCGCCAGACAGATTCCTGGGATGGGGGGATTGTTCTGTGAGGAGAGATTGAGTAGACTAGGCCTACCTTCTCTAGAGTTTAGAAGAATGAGAGGTGATCTCATTGAAACATACAAAATTCTTACAGGGCTTGACAGGGTAGATGCAGGGAGGATGTTTCCCCTGGCTGGGGAGTCTAGAACCAAGGGTCACAGTCTCAGAATAAGGGGTCAGCCATTTAGGACTGAGATGAGGAGAAATTTCTTCACTCAGAGGGTGGTGAATCTTTGGATTTCTCTACCCCAGAGGGCTGTGGATGCTCAGTTGTTGAGTATATTTAAGGCACAGATTGATAGATATTTGGATATTAAGGGAATCAAGGGATATGGGGATAGTGCAGGAAAGTAGAGTTGAGGTAGAAGATCAGCCATGATCTTATTGAATGGCGGATCAGGCTTGAAGGGCCGAATGGCCTACTCCTGCTCCTATTTCTTATATTCTTATGTTCTTATTGTGCTCTTAAGTGCAGTGCTCACTATAGGCGCGTTTTGTGCACACCCAGTCGGACTTGACTAAAATTCCAGATCCATTTCAGTAACAGAAATTCCCTCTTATTTCGATAACCCCAACAAGGCGGTGAAAGCCAGCGACTTGAATTAACAGCACCAGTAATGGCGGAGGCGGATGGGACATGAGATAAATGGAGAAATAAACAGGGCCCTGAGCGACTTTACACACCCGACCGACCTCATCGCCATAAATCCTTTATTTCCTCCTCCCCAACCCTTTCACAAATAGCCTGCAGTATCTCAAGGACACGAGTGCCCAAACTGGGCCTATCCATCTGTCAGAGAAACCTTTGCCCCGGCCTAAAAATTCATCTCAGGCGATGGCGCAAAATGGGCAGTATTGGAACGGCCGCCCGTTCTACGCAGCGCCTGATATTCAGTTACATTGACTGCAATTGGATTTCTAGCCCCATATGAACTCTTTCTTTAAAAAGCCACTTTATTCTAATTGTTATAAGAAGGATGTCATGAATCTTATCATGACTCATGAAGTAACACTGGGTGGCCAGCTGGTGGCGCCGTCCAAGGAGTATAAATACTCGGGCGTGGGCCCAGCTTGCTCAGGATGTTTCTGTAACCAGGAACTAGTGATGTAACTAGAAATCTCATGGTTTTGAAACAGTTGATTAAAGCCTTGTTTTATACTCAAACCAAGCGCTCAATAGTCTGTTTACATCAATGGTAATAGAAGGCTTCAGTATATGTAAAACCGTTAAAATTGCTGGGTTCAATAGACCAGGCAAAGTCAGTCATTCAGCTGCCTCTATTTTCTTTTTTGTCTTTTAACTCTCACGTTCTACCTGTAGATCAGGACTCGTTACACGTTCCTGTGTCAATGAAGCAAAACAGCCCATCACTTGAGATTGAAAGCCCGTTGCTGACTAGCAACATGGATTTGCTGTTTGCATCGGAAATCACACGAATAATAAGTTGCAAACCAGCATTTTAAGTTGAGTTCTGACGAAGGGTCATCGACCTGAAACGTTAACTCTGTTTCTCTCTTCACAGATGTTGCCTGACGTGCTGAGTATTTCCAGCATTTTCTGTTTTTATTTCAGCATTTTAATCTGTTTTATTCTATCAGAAGATATCCAGAAGTGTTTCTAAAACATTTCGCAAACCTGGATGAACGCTGACTCACCCGGGCATGAAAATTCCACCAACAAATCTGACCAGAGCATGTCAGTGAGCCATGTGTAGGGGGAGGGTGAGAGAGTGTGGAGTCACCAGGACAACAATATCAACATTTCTAATCGTCCAATCTTCTCTCTCTATGCGTCTGCTCCATTCATCTCTAAAATCACTCTTTGCGGTGTTGTCTCACATTATTCTTTAATGCCCTTAAAACACTTAAATATTTATTGACTTCCCCCTCCTTGGTGCTCAGACTTGTCCATTTGTAGCTGTAGAAACGCATATATGCTGCACAAGCCAGGGGAGGTGATTCACCAGTGCTAGATCGGCATATGTTCCCGGCTGCTGTGTCTGCAGATTGATGCAGCTCTATAAGAGATACAAGTAGTCGCCGTCAAATTATGCCAAAGTCTCTTTCTTTCCTGCCATAAGCATCAGTAATCTCCCCTGTATATTGGTGGGACAAACCAACTAGTGGACCCCCTGAAATCTACTCACAGACCCCCAGGGAGCCGCAGACCACCGGTTGAGAACTCCTGCCCTAAATCATGACTTTCTTCCAATGTTTCTTCCTAACTCTTCCTCCTTTTCTTTTTCTATCTTTTCTAGCTTTATTGCGGATGCTAGGTATGAAAAGACAGCGATAGTTGAAGGCCTGGGGTATAGTTTAAGGTTGAAAATATGTACTGATGCAGGACGAGTACATATCAAAGATAAATAAACTCAGACTAAACAAGTGTGGCCCTAAATGGATTGACAAACAAATTTAAAGTGAAATAAAGAGGAAAACTACTGTTACAAATCATGCAGGGAAAAAGGAGAGGGGGCTTACTAAGATAAATATAGGATCATGCAGAAACAAGTTAAAATGGTAATCAGTGGGGCAAAGGGAGACCAAGAAAAAAGCATAGCTGTAGAGGCAAAATATGACAGTAAAAAAATCTTTCAGCAGCATGATGGTAAGAGGCCTATTAAAGATGAGATAAGAAGATTAAAAGATTTGAAAGGGCTCACAACTGATGATGAGCACAAGATAGTAAATAATCCGAATTATTACTTCCTCCAAGAATTCACAAGGAAAGACTTTAACAACATGTTCTCCCCACAAAAAAAGAGTACCAAGGTATAATGCAAGGCTTCAATATAAATATGATTGAAGTGTTTGAGAAGCTCAAAGGGCTTAAATCAAATAAATACCCAGGATTAGATGATATTTATCCCAGTGTGTTAAGAGAGATGAGTGAGAAGATTTGTAAAGCACTGACAACCAACATGAGTAAGTCTAAGTGCGCTGGTGAGGTATCAGTAGATTGGAAACAGGCGAACATGAGGCCCATGTTCAAAAAAGGGTGACAAAATAGGCACAGATAACTATAGTCCCATTGTAAAATAATGGGATCGACTTTCAGATGCTACCTTAAGGATTATCTGTACAAGAACGTAGTAAAGATCAGTCAACATGGCTTTAGACAAGAAAGTTCCTGTCTGACCACCCTCTTTAATTACTTTGAGGAAGTGACAACCTATGTAGACTGTGGTAAGCCCTATGACGCTGTATACTTAGGCATCTAAAAGACATTTGATAAAGTTCCGCAAAGAAGATTACTAATTAAGCTCAAAGCTGTGGGGATTCAGTGCAAAATATGGGCACAGATAAGGAACTGGCTGCAGGGTAGAAAACCATGGGTACTGGTTAGAGGGGTGATGTCAGGCTCGGGGGAAGTACTGAGTGGGGTATCCCAGGGCTCAGTATTGAGACCACTACTGTTTCTAACTTACATTCATGATTTGGATTTTGAAGAGGTGGAAGAAGCAGAAGAGGAAGAAGCAGAAGAGGAGGAAAACATAGAAACATAGAAGATAGGAGCAGGGGTAGACCATTCGGCCCCTCGAACCTGCTCCACCATTTAATGAGATCATGGCTGATCATCCAAATTCAGTACCCTGTCCCTGCTTTCTCCTCATATCCCTTGATCCCTTTAGCCTTAAGAAATATATTTAACTCCTTCTTGAATATATTTAATGAATTAGCATCAACTGCCTTCTGTGGTAGAGAATTCCACAGGTTCACCACTCTCTGGGTGAAGAAATTCCTCCTCATCTCAGTCCTAAATGACTTATCACTTATCCTTAGACTGTGACCCCTGGTTCTGGACTCCCCTGCCATCGGGAACATCCTTCCTGCATCTAGTCTGTCTAGTCCTGTTATAATTTTATAAGTTTCAATAAGATCCCCTCTCATTCTTCTAAACTCTAGCGAACATAAGCCTAATCGACCCAATCTCTCTTCATACATCATTCCTGCCATTCCAGGTATCAGTCTGGTGAATCTTTGCTGCACTCCCTCCATGGCATGAACATCCTTCCTCAGAAAACTGCACACAATACTCAAGGTGTGGTCTCACCAAGACCCTGTACAACTGCAGCAAGACATCCTTGCTCCTGTACTCGAATCCTCTCGCTATGAAGGCCAGCATACCATTTGCCTTCTTAACCGCCTGCTGCACCTGCATGCTTACCTTCAGTGACTGGTGCACAAGGACACCCAGATCTCGTTGCACTTCCCCTTTTCCCAATCTATTGCCGTTCAGATAATAATCTGCCTTCCTGTTTTTGCCACCAAAGTTGATAACCTCGCATTTATCCACATTATACTGCATCTGCCATGCATCTGCCCAATCACCCAAACTGTCCAAATCATACTGGAGTTTCTCTGCATCCTCCTCACAGCACACACGCCCACCCAGCTTTGTGTTGTCTGCAAACTTGAAGATATTACATCTAGTTCCCTCGTCTAGATCATTAATATATATTGTGAATAGCTGGGGTCCTAGCACTGACCCCTGCGGTACCCCACTAGTCACTGCCTGCCACTCTAAAAAAAGACACGTTTATTCCAACTCTTTGCTTCCTGTCTGCCAACCAGTTCTCTATCCAAGTCAGTACCTTACCCCCAATCCCATGTGCATTAACTTTGCACTCTAATCTCTTACGCGGGACCTTATCGAAAGCCTTCTGAAAGTCCAAATACACCACATCCACTGGTTCTCCCTTATCTATTCTACCAGTTACATCCTCAAAAAATTCCAATAGATTAGTCAAGCATGATTTACCTTTTGTAAATCCATGTTGACTTTCTCTGATCCTGTCACTGTTTTCCAAGTGCTCTGCTATTACATCTTTTATAATGGACTCTAGCATTTTCCCCACTTCCGATGTCAGGCTTACCAGTCTATAATTCCACATTTTCTCTCTACCACCTTTTCTAAATAGTGGGGTTACATTAGCTACCCTCCAATCTATGGGAAGCAGAACAGGAGAACGTGGAAGGAAGGATGCAACTCAGACAGCCCCTTTCTGGCTGGGATATCCGGGATGGAATCATCTGCCTGCGCTAACAGTGACCACAACCCCAATTCCCCTTTCAACATTTGTCCCACACCTTATCTTCCCTGTGTTACTGACCATCACAGCATCTGTTTGCCACAATGCTGAAATAAAAGCCACCACAAAGCAAACTTTCCAATCCAACTTTATACATCTATTCATACAATATGACATCAAGAAATCAATTATTCGTCCTTATGCATTCTCTTAATGACTGTTTTGTGTGTGTCGTTGCCTATCCTACTGATCTCATGCAGTGCTACCCCAGTGGCTGCAGTATGGCTGGTGAAAGGCTGTTGACTTACAGTGGGGGACACTGCAGATGGCCTTGCAGGTCGACCTTGAGGAGCTGGTGGCTGAGAGTGTGAAATGGAGTGATGGTGTATGTTCTGCTTCTTCTTGTTCTTCTTCACTCTCTTCTTGGTCACCCACTGGCTGGGCAGGCTGCATTTATTGGGTGTGTGAAATGAGGAAGGCCCAAGGGTGGAGATATGGTGAGGGGAGGGTGGGAAAGCAAGAGGTGCTTGCGAGAAGGAGGATAACGTATGAGGATACCAGCATCTTGTATCCTTTCAGCCCTGCCGCTGGCCAATGGCTCAGCCATGCCTCTGCCAAGAATGGCCAGCACCGTCTCCTCCAAGGAGGTGAGATGAAACTAGGAATGGGAGATGTGCCTCGTGTTTGGTATCAATTGTTGGTAGGTGAGTAATTGGGGAGGGGTTGTGCATTGAGCAGTGTGAGAGGCTAGCGGTGCAGTTGGTAGGAGATGGCTTTTGAAGATGCATTCACTGACCTTGACCACTGGTATGAGTCCATGAAGCTCCTTTGGGCACTGGAGCCAGGTTGTGGGGGGCAACACTGCTGGCAGTGACGGCCTCAGTGATCTGGTCCTACATCATTCTTTCTGGAGGGCCTCCTGGCCCCTGTGGGCAGAGGACCTCTCGTGCAATGTTGACACCCTACCCAAAACTGGCGTGCTGTGTGTGAGACCCTGGTGCCCTTCCCTTGCTTGCTGAGCCATTTATGTTAGTGCTGAAGCACTTTTCACATTTTTTTAGGTGCGGAAGGCAATTTAGCTTTAAGAGCTGAGGACTGCCATTTGGGAATTCTTTTTAATGTTAATTTTTTTTCAGAAGGTGGTTGTGCTCTAAGAGCTAAAAACTGCCTATTTTTATATGATTTTAATTTTTTTCATTTTAGAAGGCAGTTCCCCTTTAAAAATGACAGTCTTGCTTTAAGAGAAGGCTGTTCTTGCTGCAATAACACTACAGCCACGCTACATCAGGCCTCCTGCTGTGATTACCGCCACAAAAACGGCCTTGTACAGTGAGTTTAACGCTGCGCTACTGTTAATTACCAAGCAGCACCAATATACTGGTGCTGCCAGCACTATAAATTTCGGCGACCATTACCTGCGGCCCACGGTGCCACCAGTTGGTTTCCAACGCTCTCAAATTTCTAGACCATGGTTCCCAAAGTTCTCCACCACTGGGGTTTTCCTCGCATCATGTCTGGGTCTAATTGATAGAGATTGATTGCTATGATTAGTCAACCACTTCATTATCATCACATCATGTGAATACAGGATGGTAGATGATGAACCAGATGGACCGTGGCCCTTTTTTGTCTAGCAATTCCTATGTTCCTATTAAAGCTCTGGAGGCAATGCGGAGTAGAGTCACAATTCTGATCTCTGGTGTCAGGATCCTGAATTATGAGGAGAGACTTGGGTTTTTCATCCTGGAAAGGAGACATTTATGTTCATTTGAGAGGTGATCTTATAGAGTTATATAAGATAGTAAATGGTGTGGAAAAAGTTCATCTGGTTAATCTGGAATACTACTTTAAAATAAACTGTGAGAGTAGGACAAGAGAACTCAGGTTCAAACTAGTAAAAGGTAACTTTAGGACTGATAGCAGGAGGTTCTTCTTCACACAGAGAGTGATCAACAGTTGGAATGAACCTCTCGGCAGAGTGATGGAGGCAAAAACGCTGGAATCATTTAAGAAACAATTAGATTCAGCAATTGGGAAATTGTAGGGATGTTCTGGTTGGATATATAAAGATGGACCAAATGGTCTTCCTTATCCTTAAGGATCATGTAATACTAGTTTCAGTAATATGCAGCTTCTATAAAAAAAATTGCATGCCTACCAATATTCTGCATAAAATAGCAGTAATGTTTTCAAATTGCAAGCTTAACTGTACGCAAAATCAAACCGTTGGAGGCAGTCTGATTATTATGTGTATAACTGAATTGGTACCCAGCATGTACACCTAAGTGGTGTGCAGTGTGGCATATGGACAGGGCTGTCCATATGCCACATAACCTGCTTTTCTTGTGTTTTTTGTTTGTGACCATCCTTGTCCAACACTCCATGTAAACTTGGCAATGGAGTACTTTTGAAGTATCATTACTGTTGTAATGTAGGGAAACGAGGCAGCCAATATGTGCACAGCAAGGTCCCACAAATAGCAATGAGATAGAGACAGAACTAACTTTGTATAAATATCCATTAACATATTGTGCTCTGTATATAAATATAAAGCTGAGGTTGTGGCCAGTCGAAGATGGCCATGTTGTTCTGACATATCTGCCTTTCATAAGGTGATCTTTGTCTTCATCTTCCAAACAGTACTAATGTGTTAATTGAGCCAGGAAGACATGATGTGGGAGGTGTGAACAACACTCATCTGTGGATCATTCAATCTGGAAATGAAACTATCAGACGAACAATTATGAAATCAAGGCCTAGAAATTGGGTATAGCCTCGCTTGAGGCGTTAGAACTGGCGGAGCGCTAAGTTTATAGCCAGACGAAAGTTATCGCTGCCTGGCGAGACATTGGGTTGCATCGTCCCCAAAGGGGATTGTGGCGCTAATTCAGCCGGTGCACGGTGCTCTTAAGGCGCAAAAGTTCAGGCACTACTCAATATCGACGCGGACGGGCGCAGCGCAGGTGATCTCAATTACGGGAAACCACGAGACCTCCAGGCGCCGGCCGGCTCTTAAAGGGGTGGGTCAGTCAGCCTGAGCTTCAACACCCAACGCCCTGTAGGCCTCAGATTCGGCGCTCGCCCTTGTCTGGCGGTACAAACTTGTTCAGCATGGAGAAGGTTAGACAGAGAGCAGAGCGCTTCAGCACTGAGGCTCTGGACCACTTGGTGGCTGCAGTTGAACGCCGTCGAGAGGTCCTGTATCCGGATAATGGCAAGAGGCCGAATCAGAAGGCTTACCGACGATCTTGGAGGGAGGTTGCTGTGAGGGTCAACTCCAGCAGCATGGCGACCAGGACCCCTGTTCAGTGCAGGAAGAAATTCAACGACCTCACACGGACCGTTAGGGTGAGTGATGGTTTAGCAATCTTCTGATTCCCTCCATCTGCAGCTGACTTCGGGCACCCTGCTGCAATGATGCCCCAATGGCCATCTGTCAGCATGCACCCATGGCCCTTTCTGGGCACACACATGGACAGATGTCTCAAGGCCTCATGTAAGGGCTCTTGCACCATGGGGGGCATGCGATGATGTCTCAAGGCCTCATGTAAGGGCTCTTGCACCATGGGGGGCATGCGATGATCTCTCAAGGCATCATGTTACAGAACTTCCCCTTCTTTCCCCTGCAGTCCAAGCTGGCGATGATCCGGAAGGAGCAGCGTCGAACCGGTGGCAGACCTCCACAAGTGGTCACTCTGACGGATCTGGAGGAGAGAGTGCACCAGATACTTGGAGGACGTCTGTCTGGTCCTGTGACCACTGCATCTGCCGACCCCATTACTGACAGCGAGGGTAAGACTCTCACCTTTTTCACCTGTTGCCTTCCACTTGGTCCCCCCGCCAGCATGCATCCTCAGTGTGCAGCCATGTCAGAGCCTTGCCGCAATCTGGCATGCCTTTCAGCAAACCTGTCCTTTTGCTAAAGCCACTCTTCCACCTCCCACTTTCAGATGAAGCAGCACCAACTTGGGCTCAACGCACTGAAGCTGCCAGTGCCAGTGCCACCGGAGGCGAGGACCAGGAGGAATCCGGACCAGCCATTGCAGAATCCGGGGAGCTGACACATCTACAGACTGGGGATAGTAGTCCCCTGGAGGGGAGGGGGGGGGGCTCTGAGGATGAACCAGTTGCCGGACCAAGCGGCATGCAGCAACACACGGGGGATAGGCAAGTTCGGCCACCGTCTCCCCGGAGGGCAAGGCAGGTCGTGATGACTGCTGCACAGAGTGCAGATGAGGTGCGTCGCCTGGCTGAGATGAGCAAACAGGCCCGGGTCAGACACATGGAGCTGATGGCTGCAGTCGAGAAGATGCCTGAGCCAATAGATTCATTGGCTAAGAGTATGTTGGACTTCGGGGCAACAATGGAGAGGACTCTCCAGGGCTTTGGGGCAACAATGGACAGGACTCTGCAGGTGTTCGGGGCAACAATGGACAGGTCTATCCAGGGCTTCGGGGCCAACAATGGACAGGACTATCCAGGGCTTCGGCCCAACAATGGAGAGGACTGTCCACGGCTTTGAGTCGGCTATGGAAAGGACTGTTCAGGGCTTCGGACAATCCCTGGAAAGGTCTGTGCAGGGCTTGTCCGAGGCAGTGGAGCGGTCGGCACCTGGCTTGCCCGAAGCAATGGGAAGAACTGTCCAGGCCTTCTCCGAAGCACTGGCACACAGGTCCTCACTGTTGCCACGCAGTCACTTGCTGGGCTCCTCCACAGCCAGATTGACGCAACGCGATCTCTCACTGTAGCCACCCTCTCTGCATCAGTTAGGATCACCCCAGGCCCTTCCAGTCCCATACAAGGCCAGCAATCAGTGGAGCATGAGATTGTGGCGGATGAGCCGAGCCGCTCTCCTCAGATAGCCAGTGTGTCGTCCGACCATGGTGCAGGTGTCCTCTCTCGGAAGGAGACCACTGCACATGCCAGCGCTGGGACGCCTGCAGTGCAGCTGCCACCACCTGCAGGCCACACTGCTTCCAGCCATGGTCACATCAAGCATCCTGCGTCTGCACCCTCCAAGCCCAGAGGTCGGCCAGGCCATCCCTCTGGGGCTTCTGCGCTTCCAGACAGTCAGCAGGCGTCCCCCAGCCTTGAGGCTGCCACTGGGGTCCAATTACGTAGGAGCAGCAGGGAGGGAAGGGGCCGGGCGCGAAAGAGAAGTCGTTCTCCCTCAAGGGGCCAGTTGTAGAGGGAGGTGCTGAGACATTTGTCCAAATTCAAGGACACCCTCACCTGTTGTTATATTTGCAGAAGGTTTGTTGAGTTTTGTGGCTTTGCTGAACAGTTCACAGTTATTTTGAAAGTTATGGTTTCTGTTGACATTACGTTGTTTAGCTGTAATGAAAGACTTTTGTGCCAATAAACAGAAGTTTCAATGTGGCATGGTGCATGTGGTCAAGGATGTCTCCCTGGTGCAAGGGTCAAGGATGTCTCGGAGTGGGTGCAGAGCATTCTGAAGGGGGAGGGGGATCAGCCAGTTGTCGTGGTACATGTAGGTACCAACGATGTAGGTAAAAAGAGGGAGGAGGTCCTACAAGCTGAATTTAGGGAGTTAGGAGCTAAATTGAAAAGTAGGACCTCAAAGGTAGTAATCTCTGGATTGCTACCAGTGCCACGAGCTAATAAGTTTAGAGAGAGTAAGATAGATAAGCTAAATACGTGGCTTGAGCAGTGGTGCAAGGGAGAGGGATTTAAATTCTTGAGGCATTGGAACCAGTTCTTGGGGAGGAGTGACCTGTACCAAGGGGACGGTCTACACCTGAGCTGTGAGGGAGCCGATGTCCTCGGGGTAATATTTTCTAGGGCGGTTCGGGAGGATTTAAACTAATTTGGCAGGGGGATGGGAACCTAGATAGTGGAAAAGAGGGAAGTCATATGAAGTCAGAAATAGATGGTAGAAAGGTGAGAAGCAATAAGCAAAGGAGAGAAACACAAAGGGCCAAACTAATTCATAATGAGAGTGTGAAAAAAGCAAGCCTGAAGGCTTTGTATCTTAATGCTAGAAGCATTAGGAACAAGGTGGATGAATTAGTTGTGGAAATAGAGGTAAACAAGTATGATTTGATTGGGATTACAGAAACGTGGCTGCAGGGTGGGCAAGGCTGGGAACTTAACATCCAGGGATATACAATATTTAGGAAGGATCGGCAAAAAGGTAGGGGAGGTGGGGTAGCATTGCTGGTAAAGGAGGGGATTAATGCAATGGAAAGGAAGGATATTAACTCGGATGAAACGGAATCTGTATGGGTAGAAATGAGAAATAGCAAGGGGAGGAAAACGTTAGTGGGTGTGATATATAGGCCTCCAAATAGTAATATGGAGGTGAGGGAAGGCATAAAAAGGGAAATTAGAGAAGCGTGCGATAAGAGCACAGCTGTCATCATGGGTGACTTTAATTTACATATTGATTGGACTACCCAAATTAGTAAAAATTCTGAGGAGGAGGAATTCCTGGAATGTTTTCGGGACGGTTATCTGGACCAATATGTCGAGGAGCCGACTCGAGATCAGGCCATTTTAGACTGGGTATTGTGCAATGAGAAGGGACTTATCAACAATCTTCTTGTACGAGGCCCCTTGGGTCAGAGCGATCATAATATGATCGAGCTCTCAGTCGAGATGGAGAGTGAGGAAATTGAATCAGAGACTAAGGTCCAGAACTTAAATAAAGGGAATTACGAGGGTATGAGACGGGAATTGGGTAAGATTGATTGGGTGGTGTTTCTGGGGGGATTGACAGTGGATAGACAATGGCAAGCATTCAAAGATAGAATGGAAGAATTCCAGAACATGTTTATACCGGTTTGGCATAAAAATAAACCTAAAAAGGTGGCTCAACCGTGGATAACGAGGGAAATTAGGGACAGCATAAAATCAAAAAAAAGGGCATATCAACTGGCAAAAAAAAGCACCAGACCGGAAGATTGGGGGCAGTACAGGATACAGCAAAAGAGGACAAAGGGATTAATCAGGAAGGGGAAAATAGAATACGAAAGTAAACTTGCAGCAAACATAAAGACAGACTGCAAAAGCTTTTATCGGTATATCAGGAGGAAAAGACTGGTAAAATCCCAAGTCGGTCCCTTGCAGTCCGATTCGGGAGAATATATAATGGAGAATAAGGAAATGGCAGACCAATTAAACTCATACTTTGGTTCTGTATTCACAAAGGAGGACACAAATAACCTCCCAGGAATATCGGCAAACATAGGGACTAATGAGAGGGAGGAGCTGACAGAAATTAGTATCTCTAGGGATATGGTGTTGGGTAAGTTGAGGGGACTGAAGGCCGACAAATCCCCGGGGCCTGATAAACTACATCCTAGGGTACTTAAGGAGGTGGCCCTGGAGATAGCAGATGCTCTAAGGATCATCTTCCGGAACTCCATTGACTCGGGAACAGTACCCGTGGATTGGAGGGTAGCTAATGTTACCCCAATATTTAAAAAGGGGGGTAGAGAGAAAGCAGGGAATTATAGACCAGTAAGCCTTACATCGGTTGTGGGCAAAATGCTAGAGTCCATTATTAAGGATAAAATAGCGGAGCACTTGACAAATGGGGAAAGGATCGGACAGAGTCAACATGGATTTACAAAGGGTAAATCGTGTTTGACTAATCTGCTGGAATTTTTTGAGGAAGTAACTGGTAAAATAGATGGGGGAGAGCCAGTGGATGTGGTGTACCTTGACTTCCAGAAAGCCTTCGATAAGGTTCCACACAAAAGATTATCATGCAAAATTAAGGCTCATGGGATTGGGGGCAAAGTATTAACGTGGATAGAGAACTGGCTGGCGGATAGAAAACAGAGAGTTGGAATAAACGGCTCGTTTTCGGAGTGGCAGGCAGTGACCAGCGGGGTGCCGCAAGGATCTGTCCTGGGACCCCAGCTGTTCACAATATATATAAATGATCTGGATCAGGGAATTGGATGCAATATTTCCAAATTCGCTGACGACACTAAACTAGGAGGAGGGGTGGGCTCTGATGAGGATGTCAGGAGGCTACAGTGCGATTTGGACAGGTTGGGGGAATGGGCGGATACGTGGCAGATGCACTATAATGTGGATAAATGCGAGGTTATCCACTTTGGGGGTAAAAACAGGAGGGTAGATTATTATCTAAATGGCAATAGATTGGGAGATGGGGAAGTGCAGAGGGACCTGGGTGTTCTTGTGCACCAGTCACTGAAGGAGAGCATGCAGGTGCAACAGGCGATTAAGAAGGCAAATGGTATGTTGGCCTTCATATCAAGGGGGTTCGAGTATAGGAATAGGGATACCTTACTACAGCTGTACAAGGTGCTGGTGAGACCGCATCTGGAGTATTGTGTACAGTTTTGGTCGCCCCATCTGCGGAAGGATGTTCTTGCCATGGAAAGAGTGCAGCGGCGATTCACCAGGCTGATACCTGGAATGGCGGGAATGACCTACGAGGAGAGATTGAATAGTTTGGGCTTGTACTCACTGGAGTTTAGAAGATTGAGAGGGGATCTCATCGAAACATATAAAATTATGGCAGGCCTGGACAGGCTGAATTCAGAGAGAATGTTTCCAATGGCAGGGGAGCACAGAACCAGGGGCCACAGTCTAAAAATAGCGGGCAAATCATTTAAAACAGAGATGAGGAAGAATTTCTTCACTCAAAGAGTGGTGAGCCTGTGGAATTCCCTGCCACAGAGGGCTGTGAAGGCTAATTCAATAAATATTTTCAAGAGAGAATTGGATATATTTCTGAAGGCTAAGGGGATTAAGGGTTACGGAGAAAAGGCGGGGACGGGGTACTGAACTGGTAAGATCAGCTAAGATCTCAGATGAAGATCAGCCATGATCTCATTGAATGGCGGAGCAGGCTCGAAGGGCCGAATGGCCTACTCCTGTTCCTATCTCTATGTTTCTATGTTTCTATGTGACTAGTTTCAGTGATGCTGGCATTCAGAGGCCCTCAAACATCCAAAGTGCGCATGAGTTAAGACTCTCATCATTCCGCCACAGGGGTCTCGACACGAGTCCAGATGAGCCTCTGACGTATGGCCCTTCCACTTTCAGCAGCCCTTCCATCTTCCTCCTCCTCCTCCTCCTCCTCCGCCTGCTCTTCCTCCTCCTCCTCCTCCTCCTCCTCCTCCTCCTCCTCATACTCCTTCGCCTGCTCTTCCTCCTCCTCCTCCTCCTCCGCCTGCTCTTCCTCCTCCTCCTCCTCCTCCTTCTTATACTCCTCCTCCTCTGCCTGCTCTGCTGGTCGTTGAGGGACAGCTGGAATTGCCTGGGTGCGTCGATTCGCCAAGTTGTGGAGCATGCAGCAGACGACGACGATGTGTCCCACTTGCTGCGGCGAGTACTGCAGGGATCCCCCCGAATGTTCCAGACATTGGAAATGCTTTTTGACAACACCAATAGTGCGCTGTTTACTGTGCCTGGTCGCCTGATGGCCGCTGCTGATCAGCTCTTCTGCTGGGGTGTCGGCCACACGGAGTGTTGTCATCAGCCATGGCCAGAGAGGATAGCCCTTGTCCCCAGTAAGCCAGCCTCGTCTTCGAGGCAGCCCCTCAAAAAGGTTACAAACTGAGGTCAACCGCAGGATAAAGGCATCGTGGCTGCACCCTGGGAAATGCGCAGTGACTGCCATGATGATGATTTGGCAGTGGTCACAGACCAGCTGCATGTTGAGGGAGTGCAACCCCTTGCGGTTGCAGAAGTCCTAAGGATGATGGCATGGCGCCCTCAAAGCCACGTCTGTGCTGTCACTCGCCCCCTGCACCATGGGGAAGTCCGCAATAGAAGCGACACCCTGCGCACCCTCTGCCTGCTTGTGCAGGGTCCGAGGGAAGGTCATGATTTGACGCCTTCGCCTATAAAGGGCTTCTGTAACTTGCCGGATGCAACAGTGGACTGCAACCTGAGCGACAGTCGCAATGTCCCCAATGGCTAACTGAAAGGATCCGTTGGCATAAAAATGGAGGCCATCAGTCAGTTTAGCCATCACGGACAGAGAGGTTCTGCAGCGTTCAGGCGGCTGCAGATCCTGACCAAACAGGTGGCACAGATCAGTAACAATGTCCCTCCAGAATCGGAGCCTTCCCAAACACTGCTCCTCCGACATGTCAAGGCTTGTCACCTGCTGCCTAAAGACCCTCGTAGCTTCCCGTCGGATTGGCCGACCTCCATTGCCCCTCCTCCTTCTGGCCAATCCCGGCCCTCTCTCCCACCGTCTCTCTGCCCCTTCACAGTGTTGGGCGATGAGGCCATCGCTCTCCAAACAAACTCTCATTCCGATGCCAGTTGGTCAAAAGGCTTTTAGGTGTAGTGCTGCAAGTGCTTTGGACAGGTTTGAAGGACCCAAGTACTGTAAAGCTAAATTCCCAGAACTCCGCTCCACATTAGCTCGCCAACTCTCTCCAGCAACGATCGCAATGAGCAGGCCAAGTGGCAGAAGATTCTGCACTAAAGCTGTCCCCTTTAAATAGCGCCCCCCTACTCCGAGAAGGGCCTGTTAGCCCTCCTTCGAACTGTCACTAATAGCGCTGGGCGCTAAGGCTCCGGGCGCCACCCAATATGCGCTCAGGCGATCCTAGAAGGCGTTGCACACTGAAATGACGTCATGAACTGCTTGCGCTCGTGGGCGTGCGCAAACACTTAGCGCAGGCGCTAAATGTATAGTCAATATCTGAGTTGTCGCTATCTTCATAGCGTCCGCCCCAACATAGGGCTTCGCCCCAATTCTAGGTCGCTTTAGGCGCTCAGCGCCGGCGCTAACAACCCAATTTCTAGGCCCAAGTATATAATAAGAATGAGTATGATTTTATGTCCACCCAGAATGTAGCTTGCATTCCATGGTTTCACAGGCATAAGAGACATTTAAGCCTCCAGACTAAGAGACAAGAAGGATTAGGGTGGTGGTGGCTGTAACAGAACTCAAAGTGAATACTGGAGTGCATTACAGTCATGGTAATAAGACTTTAACTACATTCTACAAGACCAGAATGTAGTTTTAAAAGATTCGTTTTTTACTGTTGTCACCAATGTTCCTGATAAGTTGCGCAGCCACGCAAGGATCTGGGGGTCCCACGCAGGCCGCTCAACTGCTTTATAATGGAAAAAAACACGCACGCACGTTAATTTGAATGGGCTGCGCACCCAAAAGAAAATTAGTGGGTCACTGCACATAAGCTTGTGCTGTTCTGTAGCCGTTCTACTTGTTTAATTTCTGTAAATAAATCTAGTCAGTTAATTCTAAATCTGAGCCCGGCTTGAGTGTGACATGTTGGTAATGGTATCTTCCAAAGTGACTTGGAAAATAGATAAAGTGGAGGGGCACTAGCACTCTCGTATTGTTTGAATCCTAAACAATATGAGGTCTCTGCGGGGACACAAAACGTCAAGGCTCAGCTTCTGCCCCATCGGTGATGGGAGGTCGTTTTATGGGAAGTATGGTGAGATTGATGCAAGAGGGAAGTGCTTATTAAAATACCCTGAAATTGCATCATACTGGTGGCAGTGAGTTGTGAGTTATACCCATCTCATCAGATTTGGAAAAGGATGCCCTAGATTTAGTATTGCTGCCTGCTGATAGGAGACCCACTACTCTATATTTCTCTTGTTGACCAAAGGCCTAAATATTCACCAAATATATCCTTATATCCCCTGATGTAAGAAAAAGGAGACTTACCATCAAGTAACTTTAAAGTAAGCTTTAAGTAACTTATAAACACACTATATACACAAGAGAGGTCTTTACCATGCCTCTGGTAGAAGCCTCTTACAATACTGAACAGACCAGTATTTATACCAGTCCAACAGGAAGTGACATATGACAGGAAGTGAGGTATGTACACAGTTCATAGTTCATAGTTCATAGTTCACAGGAAGTGATGACATAACTTCCCGGAAGTTATCATTTTTATCACATCCCCCATCTTCGAAGGCAATGTTGCACTTCCCTATGCCATCATCCTCAACATCATAATCATCATCATTTGAATCTTTTTCTCCTTCTCCGAAATCATAACGATGCACTGAAGAGCGCATTTGAATTTGGAAGAATCATCTGGAAACAGGAAACAGAACTTTCAATACTGCTTTTCTTATAGTTAAATGCTGTATCAACAGTGTTCAAAAAGGGGGAAAATTGATATTTTTTAACAAAAGGCCATACACTCCTTGGTTTCATTCTGTAAGTTGAAATAGCATGCTTGGTAGCCAGCCCCCAAGCTTTGCATAGTTTACATTTTTTAGATATAAATCACACTATTTAAGCCCATTGGCTATAATGAAATACAGTAATGCAATTAGAACAATTTGATTTGATATACACATATAAAGTTGTCATTTTTGCCAGTTTCCGATGTTGGGTGCCACGATAAGTACAGTTTCAACTCAGACCAAAGCAAATGTCTATATTGTGTTTTGTTAAAATTTCAGTTGGGGTTGCAGCGGAGAGCGACTATTGTCCTCAGTGTTCTTGGGCTATGGAGAAGAATGGCTGCTTGAAACAGGTGAGAAGCTGCTTCAATATGTAAATCGGGGTCCTACGCCTGTTGTAGAATCCCAATTGCAATGTTAAGGTACAAACATGCAGTGCTTGCACCGTGAACACTCTGCCCAGTTGTACCAGGCGCAAAGTGAAGCAACGGTCCTTAAGGGACCGCTGGAAGCCACTCACAAAAAGGCCCAGGAAACTTTTAATTTTCATTTCTGTGGGACACTCAGAAAAACTCTGACACACCACCAGTCAATTCAAACCCTGTCCCCCCCCCAACCCAACACACACCCCCACCTTCCCACAACTCTCCGACCTGACATTCCAACTGATTCAGCATAGGAGCCAGCTGATTTCCCATCTTCCCAGAACTAGCAATCAGCTGCGGGTTGCCCACTTGACTCAGCGGCTTGCTAATGCGGACCAGGCCTCAAAATGTCTCAGGCCTCATGCTGGCACGAAGGGGCGAGCAGTATGGCTGCCTCACTGACTTTATACCTGTTTTGGGCGCTACTTTAAAATTGCCCCCAGTATGTTCACAGTATTAAGCTTGTGTATAATTTCCCATTTGGCTTAATCAGGCTCATTATCTAGACTTGAACATAAAAACTGTTCACTTGGGCAAAATATCAGAGGTTAACATCTATGGAACTACAAGAATCACAGCCTTCAAGAGGGGAGGAGGGGAGGAGGGAAGAAAGAAAATAAAAAAGCCCCAAAGTTTGCTTTTTTAACTAAAGGACTTGCATTTATATAATGCATTATCACATCCTTAAAACAACGCAATGTACTTGACAGCCAATGGATTACTGTTAAAGTAGTCATTGTTGTTATTTTGACAAACATTGCAGCCAGTTTGCACACAGCAGGTTCCAGAAACTGCAAATGAATGATCAGTTCATCAATTTTTTGGTGGTGTGGGACATCAGCAGAATTCCCTGTTTTTCTTCAGATGGTGCCTTGGGATTGCTTGCATCCAAATCAACCATTAGAACAGGCATACTAGGCCTAGGGTTTAACATCTCAGTTAGATTCGGCACCCCCCTGAGTACTCCCTGAGTATTACACTGGACTGTCAGCCTGGATTACGTGTTCAAATCCTGGTTCACAGCCTTTTGACTCAGAGGTAAGAGTCTTACCAACTGAAGCAAGCCGACAGATCTTCTACATTGATCTGTATTGTTATTTTTGACTTTAGCTTTTATTAGGAAAATACACAGTTCTGGTGGACTGCAAATACTAAATCCGATGTATGGTTCCCTCTGGTAGGCTGCTTTACATTTTGTGTAAATAGTCAGTCGCTCTCAACCTCTATGAAAGCGCTTACTCTTTCCCATTTGTTTTTGATTTCAGAGGAGGCAGTAAACTGGATAATAAACTTCCTCAATAATAGGAAATAAAGGGTAGCAATCCATGGCCGTGGTCTTAATTGGACAGCTGTAACCAGTGAACACTGGGATCACTAGAGGGACCTGGGCTGTTTTAAAATAAAGGAAGAGGAAAGATTTCCTCTGTGCACTTATAAAGAATGGCCCAGTAATTCGGGTCCCAACGCGTGAGTAAGCACCGTGTACTGACGCGTGGGCCCGATGGAAGTGCTGGTTTTCAGCATGCACAGCGCATGCGCGGAAAACCAGCATTTCCTTTCCTCTGAACCAAGGGGTTCAGAGGTAGAATGCGTGCGCGCGGGAGTCTGCGCGTGCGCGCTGAAATTCCTTTTTTTTACAGGGTTGCCCGTGCGATAAGGCCTCCAGTTTTTACGCGAGAAAAAAGCAGACGTAAGTACTTAGTTTTAAAAGGTAAGTGGTCTATTAATTAAAGTTAGAACATTTTTTCCACAGGTTTATTATTTTTAAAGACTTTACAGTAAGGTAAGTGTATTTTTAGATCCGATTTTTAAAAAATAATTTTTTTCAAAAATTTGATTAATTGTTTAAATTAGTTTTTTACAGTTATTAATAGTTCATTTAATTAGTGGGATTTTTAAAAACTTTTATTTGAAGTTTAAGTACTGTTTTGGGCGCCCGGAGTTTTCATGAGTTTGACAGTTCTTACTATCAAACTCATGAATGAACTTTTGCAACCTCCGATTGGTTGCCCAGTGCTCACGTGATCCCAGCCGGCTCATCGAACTAACTACGCCACTGGATCACGCAAGCACAGCGTGCCGGGAGCTGAACCGGGCCACAGATCGGAAATGCACGCAGGGCCAGGCTTCAACTGTCGGTGCGCTATGTAAGTGTAGGTCAGGGGCTTGCACCCGCGGGAAGCCCCCGACCCCAATTTCTGGGCCAATGTGTTTATGATTTTCCTATATATAGCTTACAGAGGAAACCTTGCCTCAGAATATCTATGGTTTGCATACAATACTAAGTAAAGCAGGCTATTTGGAGGAAAAGTTTAAAGAGAGTCTGCATTTTGGCAGATGAATAGCAAATGGTGTTGAATATTGTGAAATGTAAAATAATACATATTGGTATTGAAGTAGCAGAAAGATTTAGTGAGTAAGAAAAAGAGGTTTACCAAACATTGAAAGTTTCATCATACTCAGGACCAGCATTTTGTAATGACTAAATCAAATTCTGGTTTAATTCCGTGGATTCTGGGATTTTTACCAATGTATTGAGAATTTTGTTGGATAATTCCAAGGATTCAGAAAAGAGCAATATAGATAATACCAAGCTTTAGATATGAAGAGAGAGTAAGCAAGCTGAATCTACTTTCATTGCAGAAAAGATTAAGGGGTGATATGATCCACTTTTTTTCAAATAGTAATTTTTTGTGCAAAACTGGAACAGGTGAACCAAATATTCTGATGATAAACTGACAAAACCAGAAGCTTAACTTAACAGATCATCATTGGCCAGGTTTTTCCAATTTGGCAGAATCCCAGGGCACGTTGGTGGGAATTCCGCCCATCCCAATGGCCTGTCCCTGACCCTGGCCGTTTTTCTAGGGTGCTGGTGATTTAAATAGGTTTGGTCAGCTCCCAACAGGATTCCTGCCTTTGTTGGGGACACCACTGGAAGGGGGAGGGTCAGCTGGTTGCGCTGGGACTTGGGGCCCCTGATGCAGCAGTATAGCAAATGACTGCTTAGCGTACAGCAACTTGTTACATTTTAAATTCCCTCACCACCATAGCGACCCTGGACACCAGGGGCACCCAGGTGTTCTTAGGGCATAGCGTTGTTTGGGCATAAATGATGAGAAATACATCAGATGCTATGTTCTGGTCATTTGGGTGTCATTATTGTTTTCTTCTGGCAGAAAATACTGGAAGTGGAAGCGGGAAGATGAAAACTCTGCCTGTTGAATCAGTGCAGGGCTACTGATTTGGAGCAGGGAAAAGATTTAAAAAATAGCCAGAGCAGTTGCTGTTGCTGTTGTTGAAACAGGACCTGAATAATAGAGAGAACTGGCTGCACGTAATGGCTTTGTTCCTACATTCCTGTTTCTTAAAGTATAATTTAAAAAATTAAGAATACAATGCTAAACAACCAGACAGTACACATGGGATAAGTTTGTCTGGGGATATTTTCTTTGCAGGTGTGCTGCTTGTGGAGACGAAAATAAGTTTGTATTGCACAAGATCAAACAAAAGCCTCGACTTTATATGTATATCGCTTCCAGTACATGCATTGCCACTTCAAGAAACCTAATGAGCCAATATACTGTGCCGCAAGCATTGTACAATCAAATATATGATTGTTTCATAGAAATATGCATTAAGTCTTGAAAAGTTAATATAAAAATAGTTTTTAAAACAACCTGAGTGACAGGGAAAGCAGTAAAGAGGGAACATCAGGAGATATTGACCAAACATTGCATATATTGAGCAATAAAACTGAACGAAGGGAAATTCATGAGGATCAATCCTGGCTGAACTGCTGGAAGGTCGTCCTGCAGGTTCCTTTAAAAGAGGAAATAGGAAAAGAACTGGTCGGAGAGCCAGTAGAGGCTCTTCTAAACTGGGGACTTTTGTTAAACAAGGTGATACTGGCAAGGAAAACTTTGAATGACTTCATGGCTCAAAGGTACAGCAGGTTTTGTTATGGGAATATTCATGGGAAATCCCATATTTTACTGGGAAAATGACATGTGTATTGATATGGGAAGAAAACCAAGGAAACCTGATGCTATGCAGGGAAATGAGAGAGAGAAAGGGAGACGCTATGCACTGGTGTTTTACTAAAAGGCCATTAACAGGTTGTAGAGATTTCAAATCTGGGACAATACAGGATATATGAAACAGAAGAGGCAAGGTATGTTAATCCTTAGTAAGAATGTAACAAGGCTATCCAAACAATAACTTTCAATGCATAGATCTATTGTGAATGAGGTATTTTTGGATTAATGGGTGCAATAGTTTCAAGCAGGTGTAACTATGCTTTATACTATTTAACAAATTATAACAATTTTATTGTTATATTCATACATTTCTCCATGTAATTACAGTCTCATGGAAATACAGGAAGGACACAGGGGAGTTATCAGAGGAAACAACAAGAAAAAAATTGTTTACAGAAATAGGTCAATGATCTGGAAGCAATACACCAGTCAGCTATCCAGTTACTTTTTTCAGGTTTGTTCTTCATACGGTTCTGAGTGCTCACATACTGTTCTTCACGGATGTAAAGAACAGCAAAGAATGCAACAATGAACAAAGCCAAGTCTCATGCAGTAACTTAAAAGAACTACAATATCAGGATCAGTAGCCATGTAGAACACACTTTGTTCTTATCTTGTGCTTTTGGTCTTGTGCTACTGGTCTCATGCTCAATTGTTGTACTTGGCTAGCTTTATATGTTAGTCAAGCATGAGACTGGTACCATACATCAAGAACAGGCCTGCTGTACACAGCTACCAATATTCTGTTTGTTGCAGGTGATTTTTAAAATTGGCATCTCACTTCTTATTAATTAATAAAACACTATGGGCTAAAAATTTGGTTGTATAGCGCCCATTGTTTGGGCACTATGAGTGTTGAATTGGGTCCAAAATGGTGTCTGAGCAGCCTGCGCACACTTCTGGTGTGGGCCGCGCCGGATGCCATCTTGGTGAGGCCGGTAGGGCGGCCGTTAGGAGCATGCGATGGACGTATGGTAAGTAGGCAGATCGTGCAACGCTGATTTGAAGCAAGCACTGCCACTTTTTTCTTCATTGCTGGAGATATTTCCATGTGTTAACCTCGCACAGCTGAACATGCGTTCAGCAGCAGGAAGGAGTCCCCACCCCCAATAGCACTGTTTAAAGGGATCATCACCAACTTTCAGGTAACTTGCTTTTTGATTTCTACTGACTCTGAGTGTGTGGAAGTGTTTGGAGTTTTCTAGAGTTGTTTAAAGTTGGCGAGGTGTTCTGGTTGTCATCCCCCTTGGCTTGCAGCATGACAGGGAGATGGAGCAGAGGCAGCAAAGAAGTGGACAAGCTGCTCGCAGAGGGAGGAGGAGGAGGGGGAGAAGGGCTCTCAGCAGAAGGCCTTACCCACCTAGGGTCTTTCGAGAGCAATTCTCTTACCTCAACCTGAGCCAGGAGCTGTGTGTGAGCTTTCTGTGCTTTACGAATGAGGTGCTCACAGAACTCTGCCACCTCTTGCAACCAGACCTACAGCCTCACTCCACGGCAAGGACAGCGCTGCCAGTGGCTGTGAAGGTGACCGCGGCCCTGAATTTCTTCGCGTTGGGATCCTTCCAGGCTGGAGCAGGTGACATCTGTAACATCTCCCAGTTTGCCGTCCACCGCTACACAAGAGAGATGACAGACACTCTTTATGCCAAGAGAGGGGATTTCATTATCTTCTCTCTGACCAGAGAGAAGCAGGCAGAGCATGCACATGACTTTGCCAGGATAGTGGCCTTCCTCATGGTGCAAGGCCCCATCGACTGCATACACATGGCATTGTGGGCACCGTATCTAAATGCTGAGATGTACCGCAACTGCAAAGGTTACCACTCTCTGAATGTGCAGCTATTGTCTGACCATGCTCAGCATATCATGATGGCGAATGCCCAGTATCCTGGCAGCAGTTATGATGCTTTTATTCTGCGCCAGTCGTCTGTTCCCTCTGTCTTTGAGCCACCAAGACAAACCAGAGGGTGGCTACTGGGCGACAAGGGATATCCATGGGAGAGGCCTGAGGAGATTTAAACAGAGCAGCGGCAGAGAATCAGCAGAGCGCAGAGCACTGTGGGAGAGGCCTGAGGAGATTTAAACAGAGCAGCAGCAACAGAATCAACAGAGCGCAGAGCACTGTGGGAGAGGCCTGAGGAGATTTAAACAGAGCAGCAGCAACAGAATCAACAGAGCGCAGAGCACTGTGGGAGAGGCCTGAGGAGATTTAAACAGAGCAGCAGCAACAGAATCAACAGAGCGCAGAGCACTGTGGGAGAGGCCTGAGGAGATTTAAACAGAGCAGCAGCAACAGAATCAACAGTGCATAAAACAAATACCGAGGGAATTTGAGAAAGTGACGTCACAGTAAACGTGGAGGAGGTGGGGTGAGTTACAGGTAAATATCAATTTAACTTACCGATAACTTAAACTAGACCAAGTAATTAGTTAATAAACTAAAAAAAATAAGCTGAGTGATTAAATACAAACTTTAATTAATTAAAAAAATATAAAAGGTTATATAGGGATGGCAGTGCAGGTGGTATGCCACAACTGCAGCATGTGGGAGTTTGTGGAGAGCATCACAATCCTGGACAACAATGTCTGCAGTAAATGTCTTCATCTCGAGGAACTTCAGCTCAGCGTTGTTGAGCTGGAGTCTGAGGTGCAGACATTGTGGGGCATCAGGGAGGGAGAAAGATACCTGGACACTTTGATCCAGGAGGCAGTCACACCCCTTAGGTTAGGTAGTGGTACAGGTCTGGTTAGTGGTCAGGGACATGAGGATGTGTCTGCGACTCAGGCAGGTAAGGGGACCGCAGATGCAGTGCTGGAGGAGCCTCGGACTTTCCCCTTATCCAACAGCTACAAGGTTCTTGCTGCCTGTGTGGATAAGGAAGAAGCCTGCAGGGTGGATGAGCCAACTGACCACGGCATTGTGGTACAGGAGGCTTTTCAAGTGGGGAGAGTGAAAAGGAATGTTGTAGTGGTAGGGGTATGCTAATATATTGCCCCCAACCCCATGAGCTCTTATGTTGTGTAACAACCTTTCGTGTGGTACCTTATCGAATTCCTTTTGGAATTCCAAATATACTACATCCACTGGTTCCCCTTTATTTACCCTGCTAGTTACATCCTCAAAAAGCTCCAATAGATTTGTCAAACACGATTTTCCTTTCATAAAATTATGTTGACTCTGCCTAATCATATTATGATTTTCTAAGTGCTCTGTTACCACTTCCTTAATAATGGATTCTAACATTTTCCTGATGACTAATATCAGGCTAACTGGCCTGTAGTCCCCTGTTTTCTCTCTCCCTCCTTTCTTGAATAGTGAGGTCACATTTGCTAACTTCCAATCCACTGGGACCTTTCCAGAATCTAGGGCATTTTGGAAGGTCACAACCAATGCATCCACTATCTCTGCAGCCACCTCTTTTAAGACCCTAGGATGTAGACCACCAGGTCCAGGGGATTTGTTGGCTTTTAGTCCCATTAATCTCTCCAGTGCTTTTTCTTTAATAATATTAATTACTTTAAGTTCACCACTCTCATTCGACCCTTGGTTCACCACTATTTCTGATTTTTTTTGTGGCTTCTACTGTGAAGACAGATACAAAATATTTGTTTAAAGTCTCTGCCATTTCCTTATTCCCCATTATAATTTCCACTATCTCAGCCTCTAAGGGACCCATGTTTACTTTTGCTACTCTCTTCCTTTTTACATACCTGTAGAAGCTTTTACAATCTGTTTTTATATTTCTTGCTAGTTTCATTCTATTTTCTCCCTTTTTATCAATTTTTTTTGGTCATCCTTTGCTGGTTTCTAAAACTCTCCCAATCCTCAGGCTTACTACTTTTCTTGGCAGCATTATAAGCCTCTTCTTTTAATCTAATAATAAATGTTGGCATCATCTACCAGCCACTGTTACTACCCTAACATGATTAAAATTTTTGTTAGCTGCATGGATATAAGGAACTATTTCTTTTGGCAAGTTAAAGCTGCCACGTAGTAATGCATTATTACAATGTGTAACGTGCATTGTTACTTTTGTTTTGAAGTTTTCAAAAGGTTCAATGAGGCAAACAGGCCAAAATAGGTTTTTACAGTGCTATAGTTTTGAAGAAAGCTGCTAATCATCTTCCTTGTTTCATACCTGGAAAAGGAAATAAACCAATATATTTTAGTCACACCCAAATATCAAATAGTGTGTAAGGAAATAACTGATGAAAGAATCTTTTTCTGGTGCAGTCATTCTGATTGTCTCTCATCTCTCATTCTCTTCCAAAATGTTTATACAAATAAACTTATGCTTTCTTTAACTGCTCAGTACCTCCCCCTTTACAATCCTCAGTTATTTGTCACCATCATGCTTTACGAAAACCTTTTTCTTGTTCCCCCACTCCCCCTTGCATTTTTGAATGGTTTGTACACGGTAAATATGTACACAAGTGGATTTTTTTAATACAACCATCCATGATCATGAAGCTGCCCAATAATATAAACACAGCAGTTCCTTACAATCTGCCCACACAAACTTGATTGAGCCTGGATCATGGCATTGGGTCTCAGTATAAACACTGTAATATGTGGTTGCTTACCTTCTCTTTACATGGGAATAAGTTTAATGAACTGAGTTATTGTGACTTCAAAAACAGATCCTGTTTGTGGTGAGGCACACACAGTGTTCTCATTCAGTGTTTTTTTCAGCTCTGGCCCGCTTTCCAGTTTTCTCAATTTAGTCCACCTCTCCTATGATGTGGTATGGTCCCATTACTACTAGTAGCCCTTAGTAACTAGAGGGCACAAATTTAAAATCATCATCAAAAAAATGAAGAGTGAGGTTAGAAGATTGTTTTAATGCAGAGAATTATAAGGACATAGAATGCCTTACCAGAAACAGTGGTGGAAACAGAATCCACAATAGCTTTTAAAAGGAAAGTGGATAAATATTTGGAAAAGAAGAAAAAAAATAAAACTTGGCGAAAAGCAGAGGACTGGAAGTAAATGCATAGTTCTTTCAGAGAGCTGGTACAGGTGCAATGGGCTGAATGGCCTCCTTCTGTCCTGTAAAATTATGTCATTCACAAACTAGGGATGGGCAATAAATGCTGGCCTTCCAGCGAAGCCCACATCCTGTGAGTGAATTAAAAAAAAACTCAGAGCCGCAAACTTAGATTCATACTCAAACACATTCAGACTCATTTGAAAGTACTTTTTAAATAGTTTTTCTACACAGAACTATTTAGATTTTGGTAAATTGAGAACAATCTACCCTTGCCTTTTGCAATTACCCATCTTTCATGCTCTACCCCGTGCTAGGTGTGCAGCAATCTAACTTTGAACTAAAGAAGGATTTGCAACAGGGGCTCACATGCCAATGGTCTCACATTCCCTGGTACTGTAGAGGAACTGTAAATGGATGGCAAAAGACAAGAATTAAAGTCAGGCTGGAGACTGCCAGTTAGGGAGTGATAGGGAGGTGGCCATTACAAAGCAAGTCATTTGGGGTTGTTTGGGTTGCGAAGGCCCCATCTGGGGTCAGGTGCCAGATCAAATCAGCTTTAGGTCGAGCAGAGAGGCCAAGTTAGTGTTTGGTTAGGTGGGCAGGCTTGGTTATGGTTGAATTGGTTTGGCCGGAGAGACTGAGTGATCTGGCCACACTCAGAGAAGAAGATAGATTCCAATTAGGCAGAACAGAAATTTTGAGTGACCCTGGCCATGCAAGAGGAAAATAGCATTTTAAACAGGGAAGAAAGCTAAACAATATTGAAAAATAGAAAGCTCATAATAAAAGCAGGGAAAATGGTTGACTTATTTGTTCTTCTCCTGATCTGATTAATCCAATGTAACATGTGGTTAGTACAGTATATACCAGTCACCAGTGTTACAGGTTCACTACAATATTAAAGAAGTAGAATAGTATAGACAAATATTGGCCTGGAATTTGCAGTTGTATCGACAGCCAAACTGTCAGTGCTCGCTGTCATTACTCTGTGAAACTGACAGCAACTCCTGGCATTTGCACATGTGCAGTTAAATGCAGAAATCCAGAAGTTGCTGCCAGTGATTCCCCACTCCTCCACAGGGTGCGCTGTTGAAATCCTCACAGATGGATAGCTTACAAATCACAATCTTACGAATTGATGTGAACTTTCAGTTTCTATGCTTTAATCTCACAGTAAAAATCCCCGAAAAAGTTAAGCCTTGTTGAATGAGGTGTAATGAGGTTTCTAACGGTGTATTAAGTACTGCTGAACAACCTCTCTGGCCCTGAAAAACTAATTTTATATTTGTGGAATGTCAAATTTCTTCATTATGATAAAAATTTCCATTGATTTTTAAAAAATGTTTTAAAAGTTTATCTGATATTTCATCTTCTACCTTAATCCCATGTGTATATCCCAATTTTTATTTTGCTCTCTGCAAAACTATTAAAAAGTGAAGGCTAATCGGTGCTTTTTACTTGCTGGTTTGCTGCCTGTGAGAATTCTTCAAGGTGATTGGCTGCTTAGCCTGATTGATGACATCACTGTTGCTGGACTCCAGAAATTCCCTATAGATGGTGTCAGAATGAAATTAATGATGGGAAAGGTGAACTTCATGCCACAGAGATCGCTAGATCACTAAATCTTTATGGGCAGCTTTCTTCAAGGTCAGCGGCGAGCACCATCACTTTGCCGCTGACTGCAAATCTGGGCCAATATATTACAGACTTACACACAGATACAGAACTTTGAAAAATATAAAATAGTTACAAATCGGGGATGTAAAGAAAGAACTTGCATTTATATAATAACTTTTAATGTCCTTTACAACTAAGGGATTACTTGTGAAATGTAGTCACTATTCTTATATGGGCAAACGCAGCTACCAATATTGCGTACAGTAAAGTCCTACAAAATGAATGAATGACCAGATAAACTGTTTTTGATAGAATTGTTTGAGAGATGAATGTTGGCCAGGATACTGGGAAAATTCCCTGCTCTTCCCTAAATAGTGCCATGGGATCTTTTATTTCCACCTGAGCAGGTAGTCAGGGCCTTGGTTTATTTTCTCATCAATAAAATTGCACTCTGACTGTATAGCACTCCCTTCATGGTGCACTGAAATATTAGCCTTAGGTTATGTGCTCAATTGTGTAGTGGGACTTGAACCCACAATCTTCTTAAAAATTGTATTCTTTAAAAATGGCTACAGATGAACATGGTGGTCGCCAGAACCATCAAAAATTCACAAGTGTGGATTTTCCTCACAAAATGCAGAATTTTCAGATCTCTGAAGAATTTGGCAGGATATCATTGCCAAAGACTGGACAGTAGAAATCAAACTATTTATACATGACGAGCACTCGAAAATTACAACTTTTGTAACAATTGCTATATTAGGACAAGGCTGCAATATTGTTTCTCCCTATTCAGTGTGTAGTATGAAACAATTCTCCCACAAGGCTGTGCAGTTTGAGAGGTACAGGTTATTAATCCCTTATCCGAAACCCTTGGGGTCAGATGTGTTTCGGAATTTGGAATTTTTCAGATTTCAGATCGGTAGGGGTATCTGCAGCTCTTTTTGACATTTTCACAGTGAAATTAAACTCAAAATCACAAAATAACAAAAAATATCAGAGAGCAGCAGACGCACGTGTGACTGGTAGCAGCGCTGAGACACAACTGACACCTCACACCTGCGTGGGTCAAGCATCGGCCGCGTCAGGTCATGTTTGGCACCACTCGGGTCATGTCGTGCACACAAGTGACGCTCCACGAAAAAACTTTCGGTTTTCAGAGCTTTTCGAATTTCGGAATTGTGGATAAGGGATTGTGAAACCTGTATTGGTATTGGGGTTGGTTGCATTTGACCTATGGCCATTTTTACAATGTGAGCGGTAGAAAGGATCAAGGCATCACTGCTGAATTGGTGGATAAGATAACTTATGCAAATGATATTCCTAGGATTTCTGCAGTTTTGGGGGGGGAAAATCTCATCAGATTTTGGCTGAAATTGCTGTGGATATCTGATGGTATTGGTGATGAGTACACTCATGATTTTTAAGGCTTTTTTTTAACCTACTCTCAAAACTGCTTCATAACATTAGTTGCTGACTTTTACACCCAAAGCTGCACCAATATTTTTTTTAGTCGATCAAGTTAGTAGCTGAAGAATAGTGAACTTCCATGCATGGTATCCAGGCAGCAGGAGCTGTGCTGGTTTTGAAACGATCATATCACAGTTGGCAAGTGTGCAGTAAGCACAAAGGATGAGTTAGTAACAGTCTGAACAGACTATCAGGGGAGGAATACATTGCATGAATAGGATTTAGTCTAGTTTTACACTTTGTAGTTACATTTAATTTCTATCCTAAATATAAATAAACATTGTATTTGATATCCTGGTAAAATATAAACAATAACAATACATAATTCTATTGTTTTGTATTTTTACTCCGACAGCTTAGGAACAATACTAACATTTAAAAGCTGTGACTGTTAGAGCTGAGATGCAAGGTTGCAAGCCTCTGTTAGGTCGCAGACAATACAAGGCATGCTGCTTTTCGGAAGGCAGTGATGTCAGCTCTTTTATGGGGACAGTTGAAAGAAAACTGCATGGCAAACTGAAGTGAATTATTTTTATTCATTCACGGGATCTGGGCGTCGCTGGCAAGGCCAGCATTTATTGCTCATCCCTAATTGCCCTTCAGAAGGTGGTGGTCAGCTGCCTTCTTGAACCGCTGCAGTCCGTTTGGTGAAGGCACTCCCACAGTGCTGTTAGGGAGGGAGTTACAGGATTTTGACTCAACAACGATGAAGGAACGGCGATACATTTCTAAGTCAGGATGGTGTGTAACTTGGAGAGGAACTTGGAGGTGGTGGTGTTCCCATGCGCCTGCTGCCCTTGTCCTTCTAGGTGGTAGAGGTCGCGGGTTTAGGAGGTGCTGCCGAAGAAGCCTTGGCGAGTTGCTGCAGTGCACCTTGTAGATGGTACATACTGCAACCATGGTGCGCCGGTGGTGGAGGGAGTGAATGTTTAAGGTGGTGGATGGGGTGCTAATCAAACGGGCTGCTTTTTCCTGGATGGTGTCGAGCTTCTTGAGTGTTGTTGGAGCTGCACTCAACTAGACAAGTGAACTAGACTTGTGTCTTGTACATGGTGGAAAGGCTTTGGGGAGTCAGAAGGTGAGTCACTCGCCGCAGAATACCCAGCCTCTGACCTGTTCTTGTTGTCACTTTTGTAGCTGGTTCAGTTAAGTTTCTGGTCAATGGTGATCCCCAGGATGTTGATGGTAGGGGATTCGACGATGGTAAAGCCGTTGAATGTCAAGGGGAGGTGGTTGGACTCTCTCCTGTTGGAGATGGTCTTTGCCTGGCAATTGTGTGGCACGAATGTTACTTGCCTCTTATCAGCCCAAGCATGTATGTTGTCCAGGTCTTGCTGCATGTTGGCATGAGGAAATTCATGAAGGGAAAGAAGTGCATTCAAAACACGGTGGCATAGTGGTTAGCACTGTTGCCTCACAGCGCCAGGGACCCGGGTTCGAATCCGGCCTCGGGCGACTGTCTGTGTGGAGTTTGCACATTCTCCCTGTGTTTGCGTGGGTTTCCTCCGGGTGCTCCGGTTTCCTCCCACAGTCCAAAGATGTGCGGGTTAGGTTGATTGGCTATGATAAATTGACCCTTAGTGTTAGGGGATTAAATACGTGGGGTTACGGGGATAGGGTGGGATATGTGTTGGTGTAGGGGTTACGGGGATTGGGTGGGATATGTGTCGGTGCAGGCCCGATGGGCCGAAATGGCCTCTATCTGCACTGTGGGGTTTCTGTGATTCTAATAGGCCACTGGTAGAAACTGACACATTATTTATTGTGCTAAATAAAGATATTTCCACTATTCTGAGATGATAGCCGCGATATTTGGGGGTTTAGTGCTGGCAGTTAGGGCCGGTTTTGATTTAAAAAATGGCGGCCGACTTGCTTCCACCCGCTTCTGGTGGGTCCCGCGGTGGCCACCATTTTGGGGGAGTCGGTCGCGTTGCCGTTGCCAGTGCTCGCTCCAGATATTTAGAGGAGTCAGATTCTGACGTCAATGAGTGTGTAATGCTGATTTGATGCACAATCTGCCATTTTGCTCCATTTAATGCCCTCTCCTAATCATGACCAGCTGACCAAGCATTCAACAGCAGGAAGGACCCCCCCCCATCAGCACTATTTAAAGGGATCATCAACAACTTGCAGCTGACTTGCTTTTTCATTTCTACTGGCTCTGTCTATGTTTGTGCAACTGTTTGGAGCTTTCTAGAGTTGGTTAAAGTTGCTGAGGTCACAGGGAGTGTTGCTGCAAGTGGAGAAGGTAATGATTCTCATTTAAAGGGTTCTGATCACACCACTTGCTCCCAGTCATTGGGGCTCTACTTGCAGAACCCTTTGCACTCGAGTATGATCGGGAGATGGAGTGGAGGCAGCGAAGAAGAGGACAAGATGCTCGCAGAGGGAGGAGGAGGGGCAGGAGGGATCTCAGCATGATGCCTTACCAACCTAGGGTTTTTCGAGAGCACTTCTCCTACCTGTACTTAAGCCAGCAGCAGTGTATTAGGAGGCTCCACTTCAAAGAGGAAGTGGTCACAGAAATCTGCCACCTCTTGGAACCAGACCTGCAGCCTCAGAGCAGGGCGACCACGGCTCTCCCACTGGCTCTCAAGATCACTGTGGCCCTCAATTCTTTTTGCCACCAGATCCTTCCAGTCAGGAACAGGCGATTTAGCTAAATTCTCCCAGTTCACCATCCATCACTGCATCCAGGCCTCTCTACTCCAGGAGAAGGGACTTCATTGTGAGAGAAGCAGGACGAGCGCGCATGTGGCTTTGCCAGAATATTGGGCTTCCCCATGGTGCAGGGCATCATCGACTGCACACACATGGCTTTGCGGACACAATAAACCAATCCTGAGATGTTTCTGTGGTGTATGTAACCTGTACCACCTTAAGAGAACTACCTTAAGAAGATGGACTACTTTCTCTTGCTACTGTATATTGTAGTACCGGTGGTGACCACACCGGTATATAAGCTCTGTGTAGTAATTTGTAAAGCAGTTCAGCCCTGACCTTCAAGTAGTAAAGACCTGTTTAAGTTTTTCCTGTTGTCTGTGTCCAGTTATTTAAAATAAGTATATCTGGAACACTCAGACTCAACAGTTTCGTAACCGCAAAGGCTACCACTCACTTAATGTGCAGTTGTTGTGCAACCACAGCCCGCGCATCGTGATGGTGAATGCCCTCTATCCTGGCAGCAGTCATGATGCCTTCTGTGGTAAACCACTGTTCTACCTGTCTGTGTCTGTATGTGTATTCCAGTAGGTACAGGTCTGGACATGCCTCGGCTGACTCCTCCCACTATTCCAGGTATATAAGTGACTACCTCCCAGTCCCTTAGTATTCTGGACGGGTCGACCACTCGAGACAAGACCTTCATTCTTTAGTTAATAAAAGCCTGATTGTTACTCGCTCAACCTCAGTCTTTTGAGTAATTGATGGCGCATCACCTTCCTCCTGTGCCAGTCCAGTGTGCCAGCAATCTTCCAGCCACCATATCAAATCCGAGGGTGGCTGTTCAGAGACAAGGGCTATCCGTTCTGCACCTGGCTGCTGACTCCCCTCCGCAACCCAACCACACATGGCCAGCATTCTGACAATGAGAGCCATGCTGTTGCACGAAACAGCATAGAGCAGTGGGGTGCTGAAGCAATGGTCCTGCTGCCTTGGTGCTCGGGAGGAGCTCTCCTGTACTTGCCGGAGTGGGTGTCCCATTTCGTGGTGGTCTGCTGCATGCACCACAACTTGGCCATCATGAATGTGCAGCCCTTGCCACCATGGGTTCTGAGACCATCTCAGGAGGAGGGAGAGGAGGAGGAAGAGGAAGAAGAGGGGGATGGCAGGCAGCACATCCCCATTCCAGACGGGCTGTCCGTGAGCGCCTGTTCGGACTCTGATTCCAGTGAATGAATCCCCAGATCCCCATTGCTCACCACTTCCCCATCATACCATCTCTCTGTCATGGAACATTACAGTGTCCTCCTGGAAACAAAGCTGAAATGAGAGCCACCACAAAACACACATTCCAAAGATAATTCATAATTTGATCAAATACAAATCAAAAGAACAAAGTCACCTAATCACCCTTGTGCATTCCCTTAGTGTCTTTCGTGTGCCTTTTCCTACTCTAGTGCTCCTACGCAGTGCTCCCCCAATGGCTGCAGTATGGCTGTTGGAAGGCTGCTGACTTTCAGTGTGGTAGACTACAGATGGCCTTGCAGGATGACCTCGAGCAGCTCTGGACCTAAAAGGCCCCGTTGTAGACTGCACCACCTCGGCATGGGCGACAGCAATCTGGGCTGGCTGGCTGGCTGGCTGACAGGCAGCAGCAAGGGCACTGGCGGAATGGCAGTGGTGGGAATAGGAATGCTGTCCTCTTGAGAGAGGACAGCAGATTCTTGCTCCAAGGAGCCACTGCCACTCCCCCGGGGCAGTGCCTTAGCATTCCTAGCAATCGGTGGAGCACAGATTGTTGGGCTGCTGCGACACCCTGCAAGCCCCTTTTGATACTCGTAAACCCAACGACAATGGCAGCAGTCTGAGTTTGCTTGGCAGCAAGCTGAGACTGCAGGAGAGCAGTCTGTGCTTGCACTGCAGCACTGAGACATTGGGTCACCTCCACCTGTGTTGCAATGGAAGCTGCGAAATCACCCATCACACCCAGCAACATCTTTGGGTGCACAAGGTCTCTCATGGAGATGCCCATCATTTCTATCCTGGAAATCATGGGCACCAAGCTCTGTGCAATATATTGTACAATGTTGGAGCCGGACTCTTCCGTGCTCCTTGACACTGGCAAGAGGCTCTCTGGGAGGCCTGCCATTGCACCAAACGTTTCCATGTACATGCCCATCACCCTCCTTCTGATGGCCGCTCCATTGAGGTCATCATCTGAGTTGTGTGCAAACTTGCCCTCCGGGGAGCTGGGACCTGAGCTCCCTTTGCCCCTGGCCTGGCTGCAGCCCACTCGTGCCTGGTGACTCACCATGTGCAGATCCCGCCTCTATACTACCCTCTAAATACACGCAGAACCACTTTCTGAGCTGGTGTCTGCGAGTGTCAGATGCAGTGCCGGTGTGTTTTCTTCTTCTACTCCATCAGTTTCTTCCTCAACTTTAGGGACAGACTTGCCAGGTTGCAATTCTTGGGTATCTGAAAGCAGAAAGGTGCAAAGGTCAGGTTGCGGTGAGGGGAGGGTGGGGGGAAAGCAAGATATCCATGCACATACCATCAGCAGCTTGTAAGTGAGAAGTGTTGGGGGATGAGGGGGAAGTGGGATGTGAGCAGCAGAATTAGGTATGAGCATACTGTCATCATCAATGATGTTTTTCACTTCTCCGCTCGCCACGGACTCTGTCACAGCCCCTCCAATTATGTCCAGCACTGCTTCCTCCAGGTCAGGTAGGTTGTCAAGCCTTGCTTGGCCACCTCCCATCTGCTGTTGCTCTCTCTGTTTGTTTGCCACCTTGGCGGGCCTGCAAGAGAAAGCGAAGTATGGCAGTGAGTGTGGTGCAATGTGTTTGGGTGATGTGCCTGCCATGGTTGAATAGCTGGCAGTGTGCACAAGGTGTGAGATGTGGGTGTGAGTGTGGCAGCAGTGGTAAATGTGTGAGGGTGAAGTGAAGCAATGATTGTGCAGTCTGAGTGGTGATAACTAGAGATTGTAGCTAGGTGAGTGATGAGGGTGTGGTGCATTGAGCAGTGTGTGAGGCTTGTGGTGCAGATGGTGGGATATGGCATTTGCTGGAGTCTTCACTCACCTTGACCAGCTGTGGGAGGTCATTAAATGTTTTGGAGGCCCTGCAGGGGCCAACACTTACCGCAGTGATGGATTGTGTAATCCCCTCCCAGATCATTCTTGTGGTTAACCTTGAAGGCCTCTTGCCCCCATGCAGGTATAGGACATCCCGTCATCGTTAGACCCCAGGACCAAGGCCTCCAGTCCCACATCAGAAAAATGTTTTGCCCTTTCTCTCGGGAGTTGCGCCTTGCCTTCCTTTCACCTGACAATTAGTACTTCTGCAACAAAGCACCTCCCCTTTAAGTAGCGGAGAGAGCCTAGGCCAAATTTTATTGGCCAGTAGACTACACCCAATATTGGCCCCCCTGTTGAACACTAAGCCAATCAAGCAGCGCGTTTAGCACGAGATCAGCGCTGCAATCATGTAAATGAGCAGGCAACATGAATTTTGCATGCTGCCTGGACCACTTAGAACCTTTTTGGGTTTTATCCAAATTCTTGGCCAATAACTTTAGAGAATTCTTAAATAAAGAGAATTTGTCCAAAGTAACTTTGATTTTATCCTTAAAAAAATGTTCAGAATATGGCCTCAGGGTTATTATCTATTTCTAACTGACACTTTTAGGGCATTTTTTTTCCTATTGACAAGAAAAACAGGTTTTTAGGTCATGGAGAGTTTATGCAACTCCTGCAGAGATAGTGGGCAGGATTTTCATTAGGCCGTGGAGGCGGGATTGGAGGCGTGTTGGGGGTTAAAAGCCCAAAATCGGGGGGCACGAACCCATCCCGCCCCCAACCCGCCTCCATGCCAGTTTCAAAGGAGGCGGGTACCCGACCCGACTGGGACCCGCCTCCCCGAGGCGGGAAGGGGATTAGTGCCAATTAATTGCCCGTTAACAGGTCGTTAATGGGCAGCTTTTTTCCTAATCCCTATTTTCATTCTTGAACTGTGGGATTCCCGACGGCTCCAAGCCATGGCAAGTTAGCTGTAATGTATATACCTTTAAAGGGGGAACTACTTTTTACAGCTCATCTATACAGCAGTACCGGCAGTGACCACACCTGTATCTAGCACTGAGTAGTAATCTGTACAGCCCAGTTCCCGTGTGAGCCACGTTGAGTAAACACCTGTTATACCGTTCTCCTGCAGTCTGTGTCTTATTATACACAGACACTTCATTGGCGACAAGGCAAGTTCGAACCTACCTGCAACTCTGCATCACCTCCCGGGGATTCGTTCCTGGAGATCAGTGGATTGGAGGTCAAGGCCAGAGACTCGGGCGTCGACCACGGGCAACTGCCCAGTCATCCAGCAGAGACTCGAGAATTGCGGGGGAGGCTGTCGAGAGCCAGGCTTGGCTTTCAAGTCGAGGTGGTCCAGCGAAACGGGCTGGCAACAGGTAGTGCGCAGACCCTTCCCGGACAGTGGCGGGCTAGAGCCCGACCGAGCGGCACAGCAAAGGGCCGAGCAGCATCGACGGGGGAGAGAGAGAGGGCAGAGCACACAGGGCGCAGCCGGTGTTCAGGGGCCGAACAGCGTCGGAGAGAGGGAGAGAGAGACGCACAGAAACCTGCGAGGCGCCGCCATTGCCACGAGGACCGCCAAGAGCGGTGTTGGCAGCAGCGCAGGAGAAGCGCGCGAAACCTACAGGGCGCCGCCATTGCCACGAGAACCGCCGGGAGCGGCGTTGGCAGCAGCAGGGGAGGAAGGAAAGTGTGGGAGACGCCATTTTAAGCCATTGGGAGATGCCATTTTAAACCACACCCAAAATGCCGAAGAGTGGTAGTATCACCGCATTTGACAATGAAGTCGAAGATTGGACTACATATGTCGAACAAATAGAGGTATACTGCAAGGCAAATGAGGTGTCAGATGACAAGAAAGCGTCGGTATTGTTAAATTTAATGGGTGCAAAGACGTATGGTTTATTACGAAATCTAGTAACCCCAACGAAGCCAATGGAAAAGAGTTTTGAAGACATAGTAACGCTACTACAGGAACATTTAAACCCCACACCGCTGCTGATAGCAGAAAGATTCAAGTTTCACAAACGGAACCAGCATAAGGATGAAAGCAATGCTGATTATTTAACAGAACTGCGCAAACTATCGAAACACTGCCAGTTTGGAGCGGGACTGGCAGATACCTTAAGGGACAAGTTTGTGTGTGGGCTTCAAAGTGAAGGAACCCAGAAACGGCTTTTATCTGAAAAGGACCTTACGCTGGAAAAGGCTTTCAGCATTGCGGTATCATATGAAGCAGCAGCACGGGGCGCTGCAGACATACAACAGAGACCGCAAGGATATGGCACAAACGAAATGTCATATAGAACAGAGAAATGCTATGGCTGCGGCAGAACAACACACGACCAGAATGATTGCTGGTTCAAAGACAAAGTGTGCAGACAGTGTGGAAAAGTAGGACACATGGCACGAGTCTGCAGGTCGGGAAAGAAAACCAGCAATAAGAAACCTATCAAAGAAAAGTACAAGAAGGTACATAAGATGACGGAACATAAGAACATAAGAATATAAGAAATAGGAGCAGGAGTAGGCCAATTGGCCCCTCGAGCCTGCTCCGCCATTCAATAAGATCATGGCTGATCTGATCCTAACCGCCAATCTACTATCACAGAACCATCTCCTGAATCTAACAGAATTAGACACGCGAAATAGGAGCAGGATCAGGCTACACGGCCCCTGGGCCCGCTCCGCTACCCACAGGGCCATGACCAATCTGAACCTAGACTCATGTCCAAATTCCTGCCCGCTCCCCGTAACCCTAATTCCCTTTACTTCTAGGAAACTGTCTATTTCTGTTTTAAATTTATGTAATGATGTAGCTTCTACGGAGAATTGTTCAGACGAACAAAAGAGTGATAATGACTCTGAAAGCAGGGAACTGAGTTGTCTGAAACTACATAATGTGATCACAACGGAGGATCATCGAACCATTTGGGTCACTCTCAAGATAGCAGGAGTCCAGGTAAAGATGGAATTGGACACAGCATCAGCCCTAACAGTCATAAACCGACAAGACTACGAGCGGCTATTCTCACACATACCCTTGAGAGACACAAAAATTATTTTGAAGACGTACACGGGGCAAAAAGTCTACCCCAAAGGAAAAATAAGGGTGACCGTTATATATAACGGTAAGGAAACACCAAAACTAGACCTGTATGTATTGCAAGATGGAGGACCACCATTACTGGGACGTGAATGGATCCGGAAAATACAACTGGATTGGCATTCCATACAGGCACTGACTGTGGCTGACAAAAAGGATGACAACGTCACACCTGGGCGACTGTCAAAGATCCTAACTGACGTGAAAGAAGTGTTCCAGCAAGGACTCGGAACACTAAAAGGCATGACAGCAACGATTAAAATTGAAGAAAACGCAAGCCCAAAATTTTTTAAGGCCAGACCAGTACCTTATGCGTTCCGCCCAGCCGTCGAAGCAGAGCTGGAGAGTCTGGAACGTTCAGGTGTGCTGTCCAAGGTAGACTGGAGCGAGTGGGCTACACCCATCGTCCCTGTGATGAAAAAGTCGTTGAGCAGCACGCCTGGGGAACCAAAGAAGGTTCGCATCTGTGGGGACTTTAAGGTAACAGTGAACCCGATCCTTCACACCGTACAATATCCACTTCCGTGGATTGAAGATATTTTCGCCTCGCTATCTGGAGGGAAACGCTTCACTAAGATTGATCTGGCCCAGGCGTATCTGCAAATGGAGGTAGAAGAAGCATCAAAATAATACCTCACAATCAACACCCATAAAGGTCTCTACCAATACAACCGGCTGGTATTCGGGGTAGCATCAGCTCCGGCTATTTGGCAGAGGGCAATGGAACAAGTCCTGCAAGGGATCCCAGGGACTCAGTGTTATTTGGACGACATCCTGGTCACGGGCGAAAATGACAGTGATCACCTTGCCAACCTGGAGCAGGTGCTCACTAGATTGCAGGAGTATGGGCTCCGAGCTAACCGCCCCAAATGCGAGTTTTTTAGAAAACAGATATCGTATTGTGGCCACGTTATCGATAAAGAGGGGTTACACAAGTCGCCAGAGAAGATTGAGGCAGTAGCCAAGGCTCCAGCACCGGAAAATGTGTCACAACTGAGGTCGTTCCTCGGGCTGGTAAACTACTACCATAAGTTCTTGCCAAATTTGTCTACAATACTAAACCCACTGAACACCCTACTGCAAACTGGGGTGCCATGGAAGTGGAATGACGAATGTAGACGAGCTTTCCAGAAGAGCAAAACACTAATCACATCGAAAGAGGTATTGGCCCATTACAACCCAGCATTACCAATTCGGTTGGCATGTGATGCGTCACCCTACGGCATTGGAGTGGTGCTGTCGCACAAATTCTCGGACGGCTCAGAGAGGCCAATAGCCTTTGCATCACGATCACTAACCTCAGCCGAGCGTAACTACGCCCAGATTGACAGGGAGGCCCTCAGCCTAGTGTCGGGAGTGAAAAAGTTCAATCACTATCTGCACGGGCAGAAATTCACCTTGCTGACTGATCACCAGCCTCTTGTCTCCATTTTTAATCCGAAGAAGGGTGTTCCGGTGATGACTGCACAACGACTACAAAGATGGTCACTTTTTCTAGGGGCGCACCACTATGAGATTGAATATAAGGGCACGAAACAGCATGGAAATGCTGATGGGCTATCACGCCTGCCACTGCCTACTGCGGAGGAAGCACCATCAGTGGATCCTGTCGAAATATTCCATTCGACTATAGTTGAATACCTACCGGTAACTAACGCTTGTATCGAAAAGGAAACCCGAAATGACCCGACACTGTCTCGGGTATATGATTTGACGGTGAAGGAATGGCCAGCACATGGCGACTCACTGTTGCCAGCATTCTCGACAAGGAGAGAACAGCTGTCAGTGTGCCGGGGGACCTTGATGTGTGGATCCCGAGTGGTAATTCCACCCAAGTTAAGGGATTGAGTGCTCAATGAGCTTCATGAGGGTCATCTGGGAGGGGTAAAAATGAAAAGCCTAGCCAGGGCTTATGTGTGGTGGCCGGGAATCGATAAACAAATCGAGGACCTGACCAAGAGCTGCTCAGGATGCCAGAAAGTCCAAAATGTACCACCACAGGCCCCTCTACACCCATGGGAGTGGCCCTCATCTCCATGGCAACGGGTGCATATTGATTTTGCTGGTCCATTCATGGACTCAATGTTTTTAATAGCCATGGATGCGCACTCGAAATGGCCTGAGGTCATCAAAATGTCCTCCACCACCACGGAGAAAACTATTGCAGTCCTACGGACCATTTTTGCCAGGAATGGCTTGCCAGAACAGATTTGCCCCGACAATGGACCACAGTTTGTGTCCAAAGAGTTCCGGAGGTTCTTGAAAAAGAATGGGGTAAGGCATTACACATCCGCCCCATATCATCCAGCCACAAATGGATTGGCTGAGAGGTTCGTACAAACCTTTAAGAAGGCAATAAAGGCTATGTACAATGACAACATTCCGCTGCAGCACAAGGTGGACAATTTCCTGTTCGCCTACCGGAATGCGACACATGCAGTCACCAACCAGGCCCCAGCCATGATGTTCTTTAACCGAAGGTTAAGATCTCGCCTGGATTTGCTCAGACCAAACGTACGAAGAGATGTTGAGAGTAAGCAATTCCAGCACATCCATGAGAAGCCAACAAGGAGCTTCAATGTAGGGCAACCAGTCTTGGCCCATGACTACTGAACAGAAAAATGGCAGCCAGGAACGATATGCACACGGCAGGGCCCACTAATGTACACAGTGGACGTTGGGGAGAGCATCGTGAGACGCCATGCTGACCAGATCCTAGAGTCACAGGAACAAGTCAACCCCATGCCTCGCCCATACGTACCTGGTGATGAACCCGACGTACAGGTCGCATCTACCCCAGGGGGCCAGAATCGCCTCCGCACCAAGAGCAAGACACTCGGGAAAGGCGCTATCCAGAAAGGATCAGGAAACCTCCCCAAAGACTGAATATATAAATAGACTATTTTCAGCTAATGTTGCATGTTAAAAGTGTTAATTGTAATTAGTTTGATATTTGATTGTTAAATGAGTGTTATGGTACTGTTAATCTAAAAGGGGAGGAATTGTAATGTATATACCTTTAAGGGGGGAACTGCGTTTTACAGCTCATGTATACTGCAGTACCGGCAGTGACCACACCTGTATATAGCTCTGAGCAGTAATCTGTACAGCCCAGTTCCCGTGTGAGCCACGTTGAGTAAACACCTGTTATACCGTTCTCCTGCAGTCTGTGTCTTATTATACACAGACACAACATTAGCGAGGCGGGCCGTCGGGCTGAAGGGCTTGGAGGGGTCGAGATATCCAGTGTTCAGGTGAGCGATGGGTGCATGAGTGCAGAGGTAAGTGTGTTTGGTGTCCTGACGAGTGGTGTCAATGTGTGGTATGGTAACACCACTGCACAGAACAAGAAAGCCATCCAGAGAGTTGTGAATACGACAGAAAAGATCATCGGGTGTGCACTTCCGTCCATCGAGGAGATCTTCCAGACCAGGTGCCAGAACAAGGCCCGCTCCATCATCCAGGACCCCAATCACCCTGGGCACAAACTGTTCTCCCTCCTGTGGTCCGGACGTCGGTACCACAGCATCCGAACCAGGACCAGCAGGTTTAAGAACAGTTTCTATCCACAGGCAGTGCGCCTACTGAACTGCTAACCACACTGCCCCACATATTATAGTTATATGTTTATGTAAATATATATATTATATACTTATATTACCATATATTTATCATATTACATTACTATTATTTCCAGTGGTAATTGAGGCTTTTTTGCACTATTCATCATATCCTGCAACTTGGACTGTTATTGTTATACTTTCTGCTTATTTGCTTATTGTTTTTATTTAAACTTGTTTTTATTTTTTGCTTTTATATTTATATGCTTGTATTGTGGGAGTGAGTGGGGAGTAAGCATTCCATTGTACTAGTTGCATATGGCAATAAAATGATCTTGAATCTTGAATCTTAAAGTGTTTAAAGAAGGTTTACTTACCTTTACAGCCTTCCTTCCTCCAGGTCTCGGGAGTCCCTCATCTCACCGGCACAGAAAGCAGAATGGCCGCGAGCTGTCAAAAATTGCAGCATTCAGCTTTCTGTTCCGAAGAGATCTTTAAATTATCCTGAGAGAAAGGAATTAACTTAGAGTACAGATTGTCAGTGTTTGACAGCTTCAAACAGCTGTCGAACGCTGATATTTCATCTGTCAAAAGGTCTTGACAGATGAAATATCAATCTGTGACGTCACCTGTTGCCGGGTGGCCCTTACTTGGTCTGCTGAGCCCGCTGGGTGGGATCAACAAGGTCAATCAAGTTAAAATCGCATGGGTTGGCTACAACTCAATGGAGGCGGGACTACAACCCCGAAAGTTGTAGTCCCGCCTCCTACCCGCCTCCTCAATGAAAATCCAGCCCAGTATTTTCATTCTCTGTCCCGTTAATGCTAAAGAGCTAGCACTGTGGGGTACTTGAATCAAGAGCCAGGCATTCTTGCAGCAGCAACTACAAGCATTTATATAGCAAAAGCTAAATACTGTGGATGCTGGAAATCTGAAATAAAAACAGAAAATGCTGGAAATACTCATCAGGTCAGGCTGCATCTGTGGAGAGAGAAACAAAGTTAATGGGCTAGATGTTCGTGGAGCCATCAGGCGGGGTTTCAGGCATGTGGGGGGGGGGGAAATCCCGAATTTGGGGGTCCCGACACCATCCCGCCCAAAACCCCACCCCACGTAAGTTTCAGGGGCGGCGGGTACCCGCCCCGCACTGGGACCCGCCGTAACCAGGCAGGTAGGGATTAGTGCCAATTAACTGCCTGTTAACAGGTAGTTAACAGGCAGTTTTTAGCCTAATCCCTATTTTGAGGGGTTTCGTGTGGGTTTCCCGACGGCTCCAAACCACGCCAGGTTAGAGCAGGCGGGCCGTCGGGTTGAAGGAGTTGGAGGGGTCGCGATGTCGGTGCTCAGGTGAGTGATGGGTGCATGAGTGTAAAGGTAAGTGTGTTTGGTGTGTCTAAAGTGTGTAAAGAACTTTTACTTACCTGTACTTACCTTCACAGCCTTTCTTCCTGTAGCCGTCGGGAGCGCATCACTCAGCCGGAACTGAAAGCTGAACGGCTGCGATCTGTGAAAAGTGACAGCCTTCAGCTTTGAGTGCCGGTGAGAGTTCTAACTGAGTGTGTGCAGAATGACTCATGTCAGAACTCAGACTGTCAGTGTATCACAGCTTCAAACAGCTGTGAAACATTGATATTTCATCTGTCAAGAACTCTTGACAGATGAAATTGCAGTCTGTGACGTCACCTGTTGCCGGGTGGCCCTTAATTAGCCTGCTGAGCCCGCTGGGCAGGCTCAACAAGGTCATTCAAGGGAAAATCGCGCGGATTGTCCGGACGTCGAAGTAGGCGGGTCAAAAACCTGAAAGGGGAAGTCCCGCCTTCTTCCCGACAGGTTCGGGAAAATCTACCCCAATATTTCAGGTCGTTGACCTTTCATCAGAACTGGAAAAAATCAGAGATGTAACAGGATTTAAGCAAGTGCAGTGGCAGGGAAACGGGGGCATGGGAGAAAGAACAAAAGGGAAGGTCTGTAAAAGCGTGGAAGGCAGGAGTGATTTAAATGACAAAAGGAATGAAGGAGACAGGCAAAAGGGAGTGTTAATAGGACAAGTAAAGAATAAAAAATGGGTCTAAAGGAGATGTAAATGGCAACAGCAGAATCATTACCAGCCCCTGCTGTCCAAAAAAAGCAGAGGTTATGATCTGAAACTGTTGAACTCAATGTTGAGTCGGGAAGGCTGTAAAGTGCCTAATCGAAAGATGAGGTGCTGTTCCTCGAGCTTACGTTGAGCTTCATTAGAATAGTGTAGGAGATCGGGATCAGAGAGGTCAGAGTGGGAGTGGGACTCAGAATTAAAATGGCATGCAACCAGAAGATTAGAGTCACACTTGCGGACTGAACAGAGGTGTTCAGTAAAGTGATCACCCAATCTGCATTTGGTCTCCCCAGTATAGAGCAGACCACATAGTGAGTGGCGAATGCAGTATACTTAAATTTTAAAAAGTACAAGTAAATTGCTGTTTCACCTGGAAGGAGTGTTTGGGGTCCTGGATGGTGGGAAGGAAGGTGAAAGGGCAGGTATTGCATCTCCTGCACTTGCATGGAAAGGTGCCGTGGGAAGGGGAGCAGTTGTTGGGGTTAATTGAAGAGTGGACCAGGGTGTCATGGAGGGAACAGTCCCTTTGGAATACTGAAAGGAGAGGAGAAGGGAAGATGTGTTTGGTGGTGACATCGCGCTGAAGGTGGCGGAAATGGTGGAGGATGATCCATTGAATGTGAAGGCTGGATGGGTGGAAGGTGAGGACAATGGGAATCCTATCTTGGATATGGGAGGGATGGGAAGGGGTGAAAGCAGAAGTGCAGGTAATGGAATGGACATGGTCGAGGCCCAGTCAACCATGGTGGAGGGAAACCCTCGGTTGAGGAAATGGGAAGCACTGGTGTGGAAAGTGACATCATCAGAACAGATGCAACCGAGATGGAGAAATTGGGAGAATGAACAACAACAACTTGTATTTATATAGCACCTTTAACATAGTAAAACGTCCCAAGGCGCTGCACAGGAGTATTTTAAGACAACAAATTTGACACTGATCCACATAAGGATAAATTAGGGCAGGTGATCAAAAGCTTGGTCAAAGAGGTAGGTTTTAAGGAGCGTCTTAAAGGAGGAAAGAGAGGTAGCGAGTCGGTGAGGTTTAGGGAGGGAATTCCAAAGCTTAGCGCCTAGGCAACAGAAGGCACGCCCACCAAAGGTTGAGCGATTATAATCAGGGATGCTCAAGAGGGCACAGAAATAGAGTCTTTACAGGAAGCGGGGCGGGAGGAAGTATAATCAAGGTAGCTGTAGGAGTCAGTGGGCTTATACTGGATGTTTGTTGATAACCTATCCCCAGAAATGGAGACAGAGAAGTTGAAGAAGGAGATGGACCTTGTGAAGACGAGGGAGGGGTTGAAATTGGAAGCAAAGTTGATGAAATTTTCCAGTTCGGGGCTAAAGCAGGAAGCAGCACCAATACAGTCATCAATGTACCAGAAAAAGATGTGAAGGAAGGAACCTATGTAGGTCTGGAACAAAGAATGTTCCATGTATCCCACGAAAAGGCAGGCATAGCTAGGTCCCGTATGAGTTCCCATAGCAACACCTTTTATTTGGAGGAAGTGAATAGAGTCAAAGGAGAAGTTGTTCAATTTAAGAACAAGTTCAGCCAGGCAGAGGAGGTGGTGGATAGGGACTGGTTGGGGCTCCATTCAAGGAAGAAGCGGAGGGCCCACAGTCTGTCCTGGTCCATGATGAAAAGGAGATGATTAGGGCCAGGAAAGTGGAAACTCTTAAAGTTGCAGATGGCATGGAAAAGTCATGGATGTAGGTGGGAAGAGACTGGACAAGGCAAGAAAAAAAGTCGAAATAGGAAGAAATAATTTCCGTGGGCAAGCTACCACATGGTTCAAGAAGATGGCTCACCATAACCTTCTCAAGGGCAATTAGGGTTAGGCAATAAATGCTGGTCTTGCCAGCGATGCCCACATCCCGTAACGAATAAAAAAAAGAACAGGCCAAAATGCTGGGTCTACCAGGGTAATCCTGTTTGTGGGTCTTGGGATTTATGTAGCACCTTTAACATAGAAAAACACGCACAGAGGCATAATCAGACAAAAATGGATGCTGAGCTAAAGAAGGAGATAGAAGTAGGGCTGAACAAAAGCTTGATCAAAGATTTTTATGGTGTGGCTTAAAGGGGGAGAAGGAGGTGCAGAAGTGGATGGGGTTAGCGAGTGAATTCTAGAAAGTTGTTACCGAGAAAGCACAGACGCCAATGGTGGGGTGAAGGGAGGGAGAATGCACAAGTGGCCAGAGTCAGATGAATGGAGAGTTGTGAGAGGGTTGTAAATCTGGAGGAGGTTACAGAGATAGGGAGGGGCAAGTCCATGAAAGGATTTAACTACAAGCATGAGAATTTTAGATTGGAAGCATTGGGGGACAAGGAGCAATATAGATCAGAGAGGACAGAGGTGATGGTTGAGCAAGAGTTGGTGTGGGATGGGATATGGGCAGCAGAGTTTTGCATGAGCTGAAGTTTACAGAACATAGAGGTTGTGACACTGCCCAGGATAGCATTGGAATAGTCAAGTCTGAAGTCACAGATGAGAGTTTCAGCAGCAGATGGGCTCAGACAGAGGCGGGGCGGGGATGGGTGATATTACGGAGGTAGAAGTAGGCAATCTTTGTGATGAAGAGGATATGGGATCAGAAACTCAACTCAGGGTTGAATAGGATGCTGAGGCTGCAAAAGGTCTGGTTTAACCTAAAATAGTGATTGGGGAGGGAATGGAATGTGTGGCAAGGGTACTGAGTTTGTGGTGGGGGCAGAAATCGATTACTTTGGCCTTCCCAATGTTTAACTGGATGAAATTGTGGCTCATCCGAGACTGGATGTTGAACAAGCAGCCTAGCAGCACAGAGGCAGTGGAAGGATTGAGATAAGTGGTGGAGAGGTAAAACTGGGTGGCCTTAGTTTACATGTGGAATCTGACCCCATATATTTGAATAATAAGAACATAAGAACATAAGAAATAGGAGCAGGAGTAGGCCAATTGGCCCCTCGAGCCTGCTCCGCCATTCAATAAGATCATGGCTGATCTGATCCTAACCGCCAATCCACTATGACAGGACTATCTCCTGAATCTAACAGCATTAGGCACACGAAAACAGGAGCAGGATCAGGCTACACGGCCCCTGGGCCCGCTCCGCTACCCACAGGGCCATGACCTATCCGAACCTAGACTCATGTCCAAATTCCTGCCCGCTCCCCGTAACCCTTAATTCCCTTTTCTACTAGGAAACTGTCTATTTCTGTTTTAAATTTATGTAATGATGTAGCTTCGACAGCTTTTTGGGGCAGCATATTCCATGGACCTACCACCCTCTGAGTGAAGTAGTTCCTCCTCATCTCAGTTTTGAAAGAGCAGCCCCTTATTCTAAGACTATGCCCCCTAGTTCTAGTTTCACCCATCATCTGGAACATCCTCCCTGCATCCACCCGATCCAACCCCTTCATAATCTTATATGTTTCAATAAGATCGCCTCTCATTCTTCTGAACTCCAATGAGTAGAGTCCCAATCTACTCAACCTCTCCTCATATGTCCATCCCCTCATCCCCGGGATTAATCGAGTGAACCTTCTTTGTACTGACTCGAGAGCAAGTATGTCCTTTCTTAAGTATGGACACCAAAACTGTATGCAGTATTCCAGGTGCGGTCTCACCAATACCTTGTACAACTGAAGCAATACCTCCCTATTTTTATATTCTATCCCCCTAGCAATGAAAGCCAACATTCCATTGGCCTTCTTAATCACTTGCTGCACCTGCATACTAACCTTTTGAGTTTCGTGCACCAGGACCCCCAGATCCCTTTGTACTTCAGTACTTTCAAGTTTCTTGCCATTAAGATAATAACTTGCTCTACGATTTTTCCTGCCAAAGTGCATAACCTCACACTTTCCAGTATTGTATTCCATCTGCCAAATCTCTGCCCACTTACTTAGCCTGTCTATGTCCCCTTGCAGGTTTTTTATGTCCTCCTCACTCACTACTTTCCCTCCCATCTTAGTATCATCTGCAAACTTTGACGTGTTACACTCGGTCCCCTCCTCCAAATCGTTAATATAGATTGTAAAGAGTTGGGGACCCAGCACTGACCCCTGCGGAACACCACTGGTTACTGATTGCCAGTCTGAATATGAACCATTTATCCCAACTCTCTGCCTTCTGTTAGATAGCCAATCCTCTATCCATGCCAGAATATTACCCCCAATCCCGTGATTTTTTATCTTAAGCAATAATCTTTTGTGTGGCACCTTGTCAAATGCCTTTTGGAAGTCTAAATACACTACGTCCACTGGTTCACCTTTATCCACCCTATATGTTACTTCCTCAAAGAACTCCAGCAAATTTGTCAAACATGACTTCCCCTTCATAAAACCATGCTGACTTTGTCTTATTAAATTATGATTATCCAAATGTCCTGTTACTGTCTCCTTAATAATGGACTCCAAAATTTTACCTACCACAGATGTTAGGCTAACCGGTCTATAGTTTCCAGCCTTCTGTCTACTGCCCTTTTTAAATAAGGGTGTTACATTAGCAGTTTTCCAGTCTGCCGGGACCTTTGCTGAGTCCAGGGAGTTTTGGAAGATTATTACCAATGCATCCACAATCCCTACCGCCACTTCCCTCAAAACCCTGGGATGTAAGCCATCAGGTCCAGGTGATTTATCTGCCTTGAGTCCCATTATTTTACCAAGTACTACTTCCTTAGTGATTTTAATCGTATTTAACTCCTCCCCCCCTATAGCCCCCTGCTTGTCAAGTGTTGGGATATTCTTGGTGTCCTCTACTGTAAAGACTGATGTAAAATATTCATTCAGTGTTTTTGCCATCTCCATATTTCCCACCATTAATTTCCCGGTCTCATCCTCTAAGGGACCAACATTTACTTTAGCCACCCTTTTTCTTTTTATATAACTATAAAAACTCTTACTATCTGTCTTTATATTTTTTGCTAATTTACTTTCATAATGTATCTTCCCTTTCTTAATCAATCTTTTTGTTATTTTTTGCTGTCTTTTAAAGTTTTCCCAATCCTCTATCCTCCCACTAGATTTGGCTACCTTATATGCCCTTGTTTTTAGTCGAATACTATCCTTAATTTCTTTACTTAGCCACGGATGGCTGTCTTTTCTTTTACACCCTTTTTTTCTCAGTGGAATATACTTTTTTTGGAATTTGTAAAATAACTCCTTAAATGTACACCACTGATCATGTATCGTCTTATCCTTTAACCTATTTTCCCAATCCACTTTACTCAATTCCGCTCTCAAACCTTCATAGTCTCCTTTATTCAAGCTTAGCACGCTTGTTTGAGATACAGCCTCCTCACCCTCTAACTGAATATGGAATTCAACCATGTTATGGTCACTCATTCCAAGGGGATCCTTTACTAGGACATTTTTAATTAATCCTGTCTCGTTACACAGGACCAGATCTAAGGTTGCTTGCCCCCTGGTTGGTTCAGTTACATACTGCTCAAGAAACCCATCCCTAATACACTCAATGAACTCATCCTCAAGGCAGCCCTGCCCAATTTGATTCGTCCAATTTATATGATAGTTAAAATCCCCCATAATTATAGATGTTCCCTTATTACAAGCCTCAACTATTTCCTGATTGATACTCCGTCCAACCGAGTTGCGACTGTTCGGAGGCCTATATACTACACCCACTAGTGTTTTTTTCCCCTTATTATTCCTTATCTCCACCCAAACTGTTTCATTATCCTGATCCTTTGACCCAATATCATTTCTCTGTATTACAGTGATTCCTTCCTTTATTAACATAGCCACCCCACCTCCCCTTCCTTCCTGCCTGTCCTTCCTGATTGTTAAATAACCTGGTATGTTTAATTCCCAGGCATTGTCACCCTGCAGCCATGTTTCTGTAATGGCCACAAGATCATACCCATATGTAGCTATTTGTGCCTTTAACTCGTCTATTTTGTTACGAATGCTACGTGCATTCAGATAGAGAACTTTCAAATATGTTTTGTGACACTTAGTTCCTGCTATTGCCCTTTTTATTACTTTACCTTTTACTCCACACCTTCTACCCCTTCCTGACACGCTCTGGTTTTTAATTTCCCCACTGCTACCTAAGTCTATGACCTTCTCTGTTGTCATTTGTATTATTTGCTCTCTGGGAACCTCCCCCCCACTAGTTAGTTTAAAGCCCTCTCTACAGCCCTAGTTATATGATCCGCCAGGACTCTAGTCCCAGCACTGGCCAAGTGAAGCCCGTCCCAACGGAACAGCTCCCTCCTGTCCCAGTACTGGTGCCAGTGTCCCAGGAAGCAAAACCCATTTCTCCCACACCAGTCTTTGAGCCACGCATTTAACTCTCTTATTTTATTTGTCCTAGCCAAATTCGCTCGTGGCTCAGGTAATAATCCAGAGATTATTACCCTTGTGGTTCTGCTTTTTAATTTGGCCCCTAGCTGCTCAAACTCCCTCAGCAGAACCTCCTTCCTTGTCCTATCTATGTCGTTGGTACCAACATGGACCACGACAACTGGATCCTCCCCCTCCCACTCCAAGTTTCTCTCCAGTCCAGAGGAGATGTCCTTAACCCTGGCACCGGGTAGGCAACACAGCCTACGGGACTCTCGCTCTTGGCTGCAGAGAACTCTATCTATCCCCCTAATAATACTATCCCCTACCACTACAACATTTCTATTTACTCCCCCCTCTTGAATGGCCCCCCTCTCCACGGTGCTGTGGCCAGGTTGCTCATCCTCCCTGCAGCCCCTGCTTCCGTCTCCACAGGGAGTAAGAAGCTCGAACCTGTTGGACAAGAGCAACGGCTGCGGCTCCTCCAACACTACCTTCTGGATCCCCGTACCTGCCTCACTCATGGTCACACCGTCCAGTCCCTGACCATGGGCTACATCTGAATTAATTAACTTCATAGGTGTGACCACCTCCTGAAACACAGAGTCCAGGTACTTCTCCCCCTCCCTGATGTGTCGCAGTATCTGAAGCTCAGACTCCAGCTCATCAACACGGAGCTGGAGATCCTGTAGCAGCAGACACTTGTCACAGATGTAATCACCGTTAGCCTCAATGGGGTCTACCGGCTCCCACATCTCGCAACAGTAACACATCATCTGCTCCATTCTATGTAATTAATTATAATTTTTTTTAATTTAATTAGATTAAATCAATCCCTCTAAATTACACCAGTTTAATGGTTAACCAACTGTCTCCCTTACAGCACAGACCCTAGAAAAAAACCGCCGAATTTAAGCTTGTAATAAAAAGAAGAAATACTCACCAACCAATCCAACCAATCACCTACCTGCTTCCTGGTGACGTCACTCTTGGATTATTTTTTACCTCTCTCCTCTGCTGTTGATTTGGTATGCCTCTGGTCGCTGCCGCTGGTTTTTATGCCGGGTTATAGCTCCTCCTCCTGACCTCGCTGCTCACTCCTAGGTCCGATGCTGGTCTCGGGCCTCTGGTCGCTGCCGCTGGCTTTTATGCCGGTTATAGCTCCTCCTCCTGACCTCGCTGCTCACTCCTAGGTCCGATGCTGGTCTCGGGCCTCTGGTCGCTGCCGCTGGTTTTTATGCCGGTTATAGCTCCTCCTCCTGACCTCGCTGCTCACTCCTAGGTCCGATGCTGGTCTCGGGCCTCTGGTCGCTGCCGCTGGCTTTTATGCCGGTTATAGCTCCTCCTCCTGACCTCGCTGCTCACTCCTAGGTCCGATGCTGGTCTCGGGCCTCTGGTCGCTGCCGCTGGTTTTTATGCCGGTTATAGCTCCTCCTCCTGACCTCGCTGCTCACTCCTAGGTCCGATGCTGGTCTCGGGCCTCTGGTCGCTGCCGCTGGCTTTTATGCCGGTTATAGCTCCTCCTCCTGACCTCGCTGCTCACTCCTAGGTCTGATGCTGGTCACCAAAGGGCAGATTGTAGATGATGGGGCCTTGGATAGATCTTCAGGGGCTTGAAGAAGTAATATTACAGAGATGGAAAGGGAATCTATGGCTGGAGATACTATGGCTACAATTTTTAGGTAAGAGTGGAACCGAGCAAGGGCAGCCTCTGAGCCGGACAATGGAGGAGAGGAGGATGGATTGGTTGACTGCATCACAGACTGCAGAAAGGTCGAGGAAGGATAGTGCACCATGGTCACTGTCACAGAAGATGCCATTTGTGACTTTGATTAGGGCTGTTTCAGTGCTGTGGAAGGAGCAGAAGCCTGATTCGAACATGGAGTTGCTGGAAAGGTGGACATGGATTTAAGAGGCAACAGTACATTTAAAGACTTTGGAGAATAAAGGGAGGCTGGAGATAGGGCAGAATTCTCCTAGGACAGAGGGATTGAGGGTGTGTTTTTTGAGGAGGGAGTGATGACAGAAGTTTTGAAAAGGAGGGGGACAGTATCTGAGAAGAGAGAACCATTTACAATGCCAGCTAGCATGGGGCCAGGAAGAGAAGTTGGGTGGTCAACATTTTAGTGGGAATGGGATCAAGGGAGCAAGATGTGGGATTAGGGCTAGGTCAGGGGGGAGTGTGGGGGGCAGGTTTGGCTTGGTGGGCAAAGAGAATGGGGGAGGTAGCAGAAGCAGGTGAATGGATGGTCTCAATTTTAGTGACAAAGAAATCCATGAACTCCTCGTACTTGTTGGAGGTGAAGAGATTGCAAAGTCTCTGTTTGAAGAATGGACTCAGTCGAGAATATTTTTGTGGACTTCATGAGCTGAGGGTGTTTTCCCTGTGGTGGGATCGCCCTGTGCCGATGCGTGGGGGACTGGTTTGTTAAAACTCCAGAGAACGCATGGCAGTTGGCTGTGACAAAAGAACTGTCAGTCATCCAGAATGTATGGGTTCGCCCGACAGTCCTGGAAAAAGGAAGGGGGCCATTGAACTTGAACTTATTAGAAAGCCACTCTAATATGCAAAAGCACTTCTCACCTCCATCTCAGAAGAGAAGCAGAACAATGAACCCACTAGCCTCAGCCAGCCGAAGAGGAGCCAGTTTTTCCCAACACAAAGACCAAAGATATGTCTCAGACTTAGGGCCATTAATCCAATCATGTAATACTCATGGGTCCGATGATGACCCATCACTGATTAAGCACCGAAGTGCTTGGAAACAAAAGGATTTTAAAGATTGGCGGGAAAGATAGGGGTAGACAGACTCCTATAAAGATAGATTCTTTTCCCACCATTCTCTCTCTCTCTCGCTCCCGCTCCAACAAGATCGACCAAACAAGAAGTACCAGAGAAGCTGCTGAGCGGAGCGATCGAAACCGACCACGTGTGGGGGTAAGCATAATCTCGAGTATCCCAAGCTGGTAGCCCGATATCCCAGGCGAGCTGGGTGAGCTGTAAGGGTTCTCAGAAGTGAAGTTTTTGGGCTATTCCGAGGGTGGGAGCTTCGTTTGGTTCAGCCAGGCAAAGGGGCTTATGCGACTGGGTAATTCGTTGGTAGGGGTGGAATTAGAGTCCACCATAGCAACAAGGGAATTACTGCTTGTTATAGTCGCCAGTTTTGTACTGTATGTATGTTGTTTGTAACCTGGATTTTATTCTCCACAGAGACAGTGATTTTGTTTAGTAGTGCATGTTTTAGCCAGTGTATGTTAGACCAAATAAATATAAGTTTGATTTTTCACCGAAGCATTCCTGTCTGTGACTTATTTCATTTACACTCTGAGTAATAATTCCCGGGTATAGAACTTTCGTAAGGCGGGGGCGATTTGAACCATCCATCTAGCAATTGGGCTAGGATCAAAAACCACTTACAGAGGGGAGGGTGTCGGGGCGGGGGGGGGGGGGGGGCGGTGGTGGCGGTATTGGGAAGAGAGATTTAAGAAGACTGTTGTTAGCGGAGACAAAAAGCCAGGGGTTATCTTTGCTTTCAAGGATAATCCTGGAGTAGTAGGCAATTTAGGAAAAGGAGAGTGTGATACCTGATAGCACTAGATATGGTCCAGCCAGATCTGGTGATGGATAGCCAAACCAGTTGTGCAGGTACACTCAGGTCTGTACCCTTGACTTGAAGGAATAAAGATGGGGAACTTACTAGGGAAATGACCAGGATGAGAGAGAGTAAAGGTTTTACTGGGGACAATGGAATAAAAGGTGAAGATGAGGAATTGTTGAGTAGATAGACAGCTGCAAAAGTATTCTGGTGAATGGAAGGCCAAGCAATGCAGTTAGCACTTTGAAAGTGTGGTTGTAAGTAACTTGGGGAGAGTTTTTTCCAGTGGTGGATGCAGAAGGAAATAGAGTTGGAATGGGATGGGGGATACAGTGGGACAAGGGACAAGGGTATGTACCTATGATTCCTCATGTGATGGATTTTCAGTTTTGGCCAGCATGTAGAAAGGAGCCACAAGGCTGAGACTTGCCACTTTCTAACACAGGAAGCTATGTGAATCAAGATTCAATCAGTGATGTACATCCTATTGGGTGCATTGGCATTGATAATGGTCAAGGAAAAGACCATTTTACTGGTGATGAGGGGAACTAAAAGAGGAAATAAACTGGAAGTTAATGGGATAATCAAAGCAAAACAATGTTGGATTTGTTAAGTCTGTGGGTTGTATTATAAATAATCACAGACTCCACTGTTAACAAAATAAAACACGTCTTTACTATTCAGAGGCTCGGGCGATTCTGCCCTAGTTAACGTATCACAACCCTTATATACTGGTGTGGTCACTATCGGTATTACAGTATACATGAGCCAATAGATAGTGCCACCCTAAAGTAGTGCTCTTAAAGGCGAACGGTTACATTCTATAGTTCCCTTAAAGGTAAACGGTTACATACACAACACTCCTCCCTTCCTAGCTTATTACTTACAGAATCCCGTTAAACATACAATCTTCAACTTTATATAAACAGTTTGCAGATATACTCTCGATGGAGTCAACGTCATATAACAATTTACAGATATACTCTCAATGGAGTCAACGTCATATAACAGTTTACAAACATACTCTCAGTGGAATCAGTTTACAGGTTCAGTCTCTGTGGGAACAGTTCATAAATTCAGTCTCTGGTATTAATTCGTTCCAGACAGCATCCTCCATAGCCTTTTTTTTTTTTTTTTTTAACAGCTTGTACTTTCGTCCTGTTGAACCAGCAGTGCGGACTTATACAACCCACTGGCTGTCTTGATAATGTCCCTGGATTTTTTTTACAAATTTAGCACCTTTCGTAGTGTTCGGACTGAGGTAGTAGAAGTAATAATATTTTAAACAGTTATTATTTTCTGCTTCCTCTTTTTCTTTTCTGCCTTTTTGAAACTCTCCGAGCTCTTTTCCCGGCTGCCATCTGTAGCGCCACCAACTCTCTATGTTCCTTAGACCTTAAGTGCTTCCTCAGGATTTCAGCACTTTGGGAGTTCCCATCACAATTTGGGCAGACCACATCCTCATAACATTCGGTGTCACTCAACAGGTCAAAACCCTTCTTCAAGCAATCATATTCATCCTGCTCTTCCTCGGATGTCTGCCCTTCCTTCCCTCCTGGCCTCATTTGTGCGTTCAATCCTTTCCCTTCCTTCAGGGATTTCGTTATCAGGCTATTTAATCCTTCTACTGAAGTAGCTGTTTCCCCATTCTCCTGTTCCCCTGGACGTAATTCAGCGTACTCCTCCATTTCATCCATCATTTTCTCCAATGCTTTCATCTTCTCTTCCTCTTGTACTTTGGCTTCCAGTACTTGGAGAAGTTGCGCCTCGATGCTCTCTAGCTCATGTTCAGGGCCCATTCCCAGTTGAAACTGTTCTTCAAGTCGGTCAACCTCGGTAATTGCCGCCTCATATTTGTCTTGGGCTTCCTTCCATATTTTTATGAGTTCTGCCATGTCTTTCACCTCTACATCCTCATCTATGTATGGAACTTCTACCGATGAGTCTGTCTTGGCCCTGAGCTCCTCAAGAATTTCCTGCAGCCTTTGGACTTCTTGCTCATGTTCAACCTTTAGTTGCTCATATACTTCCAACGAAACTAGCTTTTCGGAGGTTGCTGAGTTAACCCCCTCCAGAATTGTAGTCTGGGCCTGTTCATACTGTTTTTTCAACTTCTCGCACTCTGCTTGTAAGGAGTCGTAGAGAAGAACTGGAATAAAATCCTGGCTTCCTGAAGATTCCTCTTCATTTGTTTCTTTCGCAATTTCCTGTTGGAGTTCAGCCAAGGCTGCTATGCTATCTGCCTCTCGAAGTCTCACTGCCATCAACTCTTCTTTATTCTTGCAGTCCATTTCAGCCATTTCCCGTTTACTTTCATTTAACTGAGTGAGTAGTCCCTTATTTTGGGCTGAGAGATATTGCACCTTCTCATGTAGACCCTTGCACTCCTTCTCTGCTTGACATAGCTGATTACCGCTGATTTGGTTCTGCGTTTCAAGTTCCAACATCCTTTGCTTAGCTTCTTTCAGTTTCGCCCCTATAAGCTCCTCTTGCAACATGGCCACATTATTCTCATCAGGTAAAGAAGCGTTTCTCTTTTCCATGTCCAAGATTTGTTTCTGCATCTCCTTAAGAGCACCCTGTGATTCAACTTCTCTTAACTTTGCCTGCACTAGCTCCGTCTCTAATTGCAGAACAAAATCCTCAGTGCAGCGTGATTTGCCCTTCTGCTGTATCTCTAGATCATGCAAATATTCTAACCCCTGAACATCATCAGGGAGATGTGATCGGTAATTGGTCACGATGGCTCTATGGTCGCTCTCTGCTTGAGCCAGTAGGTTCTGTTGTCTTTCCAGACTCTCCCATTCGGTGTCATAGAACTTTTTCATTGTTTTCATCTCTTGTACGAGGCGGTAACTTAATTGTTCTAATTGTTGTTGTACTTTGAAATAGCGTTGAGTTCGAGCCCAGTGTTCCTCCGTAATGCATATGTCTGTAGCTTGAACAGACTCAGAATTCTCTGTCTTTATGCACGCCATCGATTTTCCAACCTTAGTCCGTGAGTTAATGTTAACCTTGTTTTTCATACATAAGCTGGACTTATCGTCTTCCGGCTCAGAGTCTGAGCTGCTTGTCTGCACCGAGTCCTCACTCGTCATTGCTTGTCGGTAGTGCCATTCCATGTCTATTTTCTTGATCCACTCCCGTCCTAGAAGTGGTGGTCCTCCCTCAGGTAGTACGTACAAATTCATTCTTGGGTGTACTTTACCCCTATCTCTCACCTTGACTCTTATTTTCCCCATGGGGTATACGCAATGCCCCGTGTATGTCTGTAATACGAACTTGGTATTTCTTAAGGGTATGTGAGAGAATAGTCGGTGGTAGTCCTTTTGGTTGATGACTGATACAGCTGATCCCGTGTCCAGCTCCATTCGTACTTGGACTCCAGCTATTTTTAGTGTGACCCAGATCGTCTGTAGATCAGTTACTTTACCCACATTGTGGATTCTCAGACTATCCAACTCCTGGCTGTTTGGGTCTGAGTCTGAATTTTGTTCGTCTGAACTCTTTTCAGCCACCTGATGCACCTTGTTGTACTTTTCTTGTGGTGGTGGCTTCCTTTGTTTGTTGGTCTTCTTTCTGGACCTGCATACCTTCGCGATGTGACCCAGTTTGCCACATTTCCTGCACTCTTGATTCTTAAACCAGCACTGATTCTGGTCGTGCGTTGTCTTTCCACAATGGTAGCATTTGGAAATGCTTGCAGTAATTTGATCCTTCAGCACTGCTACGATCTCTTCGAAGGTCTGGTCCACTGGTTTAACTGGTGCTATTAGATGTTTCAAGAGCCCGTATGTTTTTGCTCCCATCGAATTTAACAAAGTTATTGCCTTGGCGTATATGGCTACGCAATATATTCCTATGCGTTCCCCATACGTGGCCCTGTCTTCTATTTCAGCATTAAAATCATTAATATTTCCTCGCTTAGGCATCTTCTTCTCTTTCCGAGAACAGCACAAGTATTTCTTTACTTATTATTAATTTTCTTCTCTTCTTGAGAACACCACAAGTATTGCTTTACTTATTTCTTGTTTCTGAAAATTCTAATTAATTTTCTTCTCTCTTCTTGAGAACACCACAAGTATTGCTTTACTTATTTCTTGTTTCTGAAAATTCTAATTAATTTTCTTCTCTCTTCTTGAGAACACCACAAGTATTGCTGTACTTATACTTATTTTCCCTCTCTTCTTGAGAACACACCAGCCTTTCTGAAAAATCTTATTACTTTCCTGAAATTCTTAATAATTTCCAAGATGGCGGTTTCCCGCTTCTTCCTTCTTCTTCAGCGGTTTCCCCGCGAAAAATGGCGGCTTTCCCGCGCTTCTCGCTCTCCCCGCCCACTTCGATGGCGGTTTTCCCGCGCTTCTCGGCGCTCTCCGCCCACTTCAATGGCGGTTATCACCCGTTCCCCGACGCTGACTTTCAGGCCGAGTGCGGCTCTTATCAGCGGATGCGATCGATGGCCCGGCTGCGCCTCGCACTTGAAAGCGGCCCCCGGCCTCTGGCTCACCCGCTCGCGCGGATCTTGCTCGCTCCCTCCCGGGCTCTGGCTTACCCGCTCGCGCGTTTCACCGCGGCTCTTATCAGGGATTGCGATCGCCCTTATCTCCCGATCGGTGGCACTGTCTTTGCAGCCAACGCTGCGGCTTACCCACGAGGTTATGGAGGCTTCAGGGTCCTAATGCCTGTCGCTTCCAGCCTGTCGGTTCCAGACTGGTGAGGATTGAAACCTCTCTTCAACGTCCTGTCTTCGGACGAAGCCGCCGTGGAACAACTGCCGCAGGGTTCGAATCCTGACTCGTCGCCAATGTTAAGTCTGTGGGTTGTATTATAAATAATCACAGACTCCACTGTTAACAAAATAAAACACGTCTTTACTATTCAGAGACTCGGGCGATTCTGCCCTAGTTAACGTATCACAACCCTTATATACTGGTGTGGTCACTATCGGTATTACAGTATACATGAGCCAATAGATAGTGCCACCCTAAAGTAGTGCTCTTAAAGGCGAACGGTTACATTCTATAGTTCCCTTAAAGGTAAAAGGTTACATACACAAGAGGATTGTGTAAGAAGAGCAATATCATTCTCAATTCCAGTGCAAATGTCAAGCTCTCAATTATGTGTTGCAGTCGCCAATTTTTGTGGGATAATGTTGCTCGCTGTATACGCCCTTACCGGAGGGCTCCCGAGGTCCGGCCATTTCTGATCCTGGGCCTCTCCACAGTCGAAATGCGCAGGGCCCAGGTATCCCAGGGGTGCAGGCGGTTCACCAGCCTGGGATCACGTGGGTCAGGCGAGCCACTGGGAGAAGGGAATTCCTCTTGTGTGTAAGGCAATTAGTGTAGAAAGTATATCTCGATAAATTGAGGAAGAAATCTCTGGACAGTAAAATATCCACTCCCTAGGTAGGAAAGCTGTTCACAATATATATTAATGATCTGGACGAGGGAATTGGATGTAGTATCTCCAAATTTGCAGACGACACAAAGCTGGGTGGGAGGGTATGCTGTGAGGAGGATGTTGTGAAACTCCAGTACGATTTGGACAGGTTGGGTGATTGGGCAGAAACATGACAAATGCACAATAATGTGGATAAATGTGAGGTTATCCACTTTGGCGGCAAAAACAGGAAGGCAGATTATTATTTGAATGGCAATAGAAGGGGAAGTGCAAAGAGACCTGGGTGTTCTTGTGCACCAGTCGCTGAAGGTAAGCATGCAGGTGCAGCAGGCGGTTAAGAAGGCAAATGGTATGTTGGCCTTCGTAGCAAGAGGGTTCGAGTACAAGAACAAGGATGTCTTGCTGCAGTTGTACAGGGCCTTGGTGAGACCGCACCTTGAGTATTGTGTGCAGTTTTGGTTGCCTTATCTGAGGAAGGACGTTCTTGCCATGGAAGGAGTGCAGCGAAGATTCACCAGGCTAATACCTGGGATGGCAGGAATGACATACGAGGAGAGATTGGGTCGATTGGGCTTGTACTCACTGGAGTTTAGAAGATTGAGAGGGGATCTCATAGAAGCCTATAAAATTCTGTCAGGCCTGGACAGACTAGATGCAGGAAGGATGTTCCCGATGGCCAGGGAGTCCAGAACTAGGGGTCATAGTCTAAGGATACGGGGTAAGCCATTTAGGACTGAGATGAGGAGGAATTTCTTCACCCAGAGAGTGGTGAACCTGTGGAATTCTCTACCACAGAAGGCAGTGGAGGCCAATTCATTAAATATATTCAAGAAGGAGTTGGATATATTTCTTAAGGCTAAAGGGATCAAGGGATATGGGGAGAAGGCAGGAACGGGGTACTGAATTTGGATGATCAGCCATGATCTCATTGAATGGCGGAGCAGGCTCGAGGGGCCGAATGGCCTACTCCTGCTCCTATCTTCTATGTTTCTATGAAATGGAACCTGGCTGGGAAACTGTGTTTTGGCCAAAGCATCCACCTCATAGTTATTAGAATGGAAACATCTTTCCACACCACGTAAAATTCAGCCAATTTCTCCAATTATTTGGATATGGATCTGGGTTGCATGCTCTGGAATTCCCTCCATTAACTCCCCCACCTCCACCTCCTCCATTAAGACCCTCCTAAAAATCCACCACTTTGAACCAATCTTTTGGTCACCCCTCCTAATATCTCCTTCTTTGACTCGGTGTCCATTTTTGTCTGCTTAAAACTCTGTGAAGTGCCTTGAGACATTTCTACATTAAAAGAACTATATCAATGCAAGTAGTTGTTGTTGTTGTTGGATCTAATCAAAGTAAGGGTTAACTGGGTTGTCCACAATGAGTAAAGCCTTCCACCATGTGTAGAATTTAGACCTGCTCAGAGGGGGTTTAAAAATTCCACTATCTACAAAGCAGGACAGAAAGCAACATATGCTGTACCAATTAAATGCTGCACTGGGCAACTTCTTTTTCCATTTCATATTCTTAGAGCATAAATGATTTTTGCATCAAAACTGTATTGTGTAAATCATGCCAGTGGCACATCACTGCATTACATAGAAATAATAGTGGCCTGGAGTTGCCTAGAAAGTTTCAGTATAACTACAGCATTGTGCCAATTTATTCTGAGGAAATTCGTGCCGAACAGATTTACTCCGGTTTTACACAAAATGATCGCTCTTTCCTCGAGAAATGTCCGCCAAAACCGCTTGTTTACATAGCTCCACAAAAGACCAGCTCACATGAGCTTCCTAGATTTATGAAAATAATGCGCAGGTGTAGATTTACACCAAAAAAATGTAGCTGCGGCAGGGCCCAAAGTCATCTGATAGCAGTAATTGAGATTTCTGGAGTTTTATAGTGATTTTCTTCACAATTCTTTTCTTTTGATTTTTCTCACTGAGACCTGCATTATATTTACCAAAGTGCTGTCAGACTACGCACACCTGAAATTTTTCAGACCTCCCCATCACTCCCCCCCATCTACATTCAGAAGGACTATGAAGCTGGAATAGCCTTCGAAAAGGACATACCCATATTATTCATACTAATAAAAAAAACCTCTCTCCACGGATGCTGCCTGACCTGCTGAGTGTTTTCAGCATTTTCTGTTGTTATTTCAGATTTCCAGCATCCGCAATATTTTGCTATTGCTCTCCATAATAATGGTTGGTGAGCCCCACAGGAAATGTGAGCTGAGCCGAATTGAATAGCTACCGTTGCCTTCCTCCTGACAATAGTAAACTTTTTCCTCCTCTGCAGCCTGGTACAACGGATCTGAGTGTTTGTATTGGCCCAGTCAGTAAACTCTCTTCATGCAACTTGCACCTTTTATATTTACTAGAGGGTGGCCTTCAGCCCCATATAGGGCCACGCTCATTCAACACACTTCTTGCAGCAAGACCTGCAACTCTTCAGCATCAAAGTAGCAGTGCTGCCATCTGTCTCTGCAAATTGGAGCCCTTTAAGAGATGCTACTTTGCCAAATTTTACGCTCCCCACCCAAGTGTGATGCAAGCCGAGCTCTCTGGGCAAGCTTTTCATGTGCCATTATCCTATTCATATTAGAAGGAGGGACTCCAATCAGAAAATTTGGCATAACCACCCCCTGAGCTGTCAGGGAGGCAGGGCTTCACCATGGATCTGCTCAATACCCATTTTACCAAGTTTTCAGAAAAATAGGTTTTCAACACTAAGTTCTCTTTCTTGCATGCTATGGAACTATGGTGGAGGAGGAATGAAGAAACAGCACTGGTGCCCTCTGACTGACATATCTTTCTTACTCCCATCAGCCCTGTGGAAAATACATCAATATGAAAGACTGCCTCCGATTATGCAGCCATACAATTTACATCTGCGCCCTGCATGGCCTTGTCGCAACTCCTCAGTCTCCACACCTTCTTCAGCCACATTAGTGGGGAAAAATTTGCTAGCACCCCCTTTGGGGTGCTAACTTTGCCAGGGCACTACTTTTAACACCCCGAAAAAGTTAGCGCCCCTGTGCCAAAAATTCAGTGGTAGCGCCCCAAGCAGGAGGCAGGGCACTACTGGAAGCGTTCCCCTCCTTCCTGGGGCGCTACCTTTGAATATCGTGACGTTACGTGCAACAGCGCCACGTGCGTCGGCACGTAGCGCCACAGTATTGCAGGCCTCCCTCCTCTGATTAAAGGGGAGGGGCCTCGCACTGCGTGCATCAGGGCCCTGCTGGACCACCGGGGAGCGGGGTGCCGGGAAAACAGCCCGGCACTTAAGAGGAGTGCTGGGCTGAGCGATCGCGGCCAGCACCCTACATAAAAAAGCGGAAGGGGGCAGGTGCTGGCAGGCGGCCAGAAAAAAATGGCCACCCGGCACCTGACCTTTAATTTGCGCCGCCACAACCGCAAAAATGCCACCCTGACCCTGTCGGACATATCGTCTGACGGTAGGTCAGGGGGCGCAACCGATGTTTGCGGCTGGGGTGCGAGCAGGGCGCTGCGCACGGTGATTACATCATCGCCGGTGGCGCATCGCCACAGGGCGCTACCGCCGCCACTAATCTCCCGCTGAATTTCGTGGGAGGCGTTAGCGGCGCTGCGCCCAGGTGCTAGGGGCTTTGCGTCCCGTTAGCGCCCTCTGGGGGCGCTAACAGGAGGCACAAAGCAACCCAATTTTCCCCCCTAGATTTCTCATGCTGAGCAGGCATTCCTCCTTCAAGATTCCAAAAAATTTGCTGTTGTTCTGATTTCAATGGTAGTAATATGGAAGAATCATTGTAGAGGCGTAAGGATAACAGTTTTGCTTGAAGAATTGACACTGGACTATGCATAAACAAAGGAATATATTGCAATAAAGGATGATTGTGTTGAACTTAGGCAACAGCAGCTAATTATGGAGCAAGAACATGTACACATTTTTTGAACTAGTGCAATCCATATTATATAGTGTGTGCTGATGAGAATGGATATTCTAATGTCTGATTTTACAGAACATCAGTTTGATAAAGCAATTTTATACTCACTAGAATTAGAGGTGTTAAGTTTGCTTTGTACAAGATTGGTGTATTGCTGCCACCCTTTGCTCTACTCATGTTAGGAATTTCTCTTTTGTTGCATTGTGTGTTATAGTGTGCCCTTTCTATTGTTAAAAATATTATTTTGTTGAGTACTACATCAGAAATAATTAGGGTGCTTTCAAGTCCTCAGGAGTTCAAGTTACTTCAAAAACTTTGGCAGCCTTTCTGGTATAATCTTCCAATTGTGTTGGCTACGCTCAACAGAATCTTTTTTTATCTATTACCCACAGCTGTGAGAGTAAACATGAAAACCCCTCCCAGGCCACTGCCAATGCTTTCTGTAGCTTACTGCTACGGACCACTGATATTTTGCAGCCCCTTGCAATTTTCCATTTCCCCTTCTGAGAGATGCCACAGCCTCTGCTTGGTGCGTTCCTGCTCAATCAAGTTAAGATAAGGAACTGAGCGCTGCCCGGATGTGAGCACCTTCACAGCACTAAGTGTTCGCAGCACTCCACCATCTTGTAAATTGTTTTACAGGGATGCATAAGGCCAATGCATGGAATTTAGTGGACATTATTTTTTAATACCTGTGCAAATTAGGAGAAACAAAGGTTTGTTGCATAGATTGAGTAATTATCAATAATTCCAGCGAATTTTGATTGGATGCCTTATTTTCTACCCTGTACAAATATTTGTACTAATATGATGAATGATTCAGTGGAAAATGCCATGCAATTTTTCTGCAAAAACAGTGAAAACTCATGCCCTAAAGTGCCCTTCAGCCTAAAAGAGTGTTCCCCTTCCCCTAACATCTTCACACAAGTCGAATATAAATGTAATAGTTTCACACTGAACTTTCACACTCCCCTTATGGCTTAGGCGATAAATGAAATGGCCAGTCTGGAATGGAAACATAGGGCTGCATATTCCTCGAGCAGACTACCCATTTTAGTGTCTTGCTGGAGTGGTGCAGTGGGGAAAATGGGGCGGGGAGGCCCACTGGCAAATCCCCACTGCTAAATCCCCCCTTTTCTGATGCTGCAGTGATCTCCCAGTTTCAGCATCACAGAATTTTCCATGGTTGCAGTAGAGGGCTCCTTTCATAGAACGGAGATACCGTCAGGAACTGTCCTACATATATAATGGGGCCTGACTCAGAAAGATGGGTTGGGGTTATGGCGGGGTAAGGGCAGCAGGCAGAAGTCCTGCGCTGAGCCACCTCTGGCACCAGTTGTAGCATCTCTCTGGGATGCTCAAACTAACACCATGCAGACTGTGGCCTCCACCATCTCCTCCAGCCTTGGACAGATTGAGAGACTGAATGGAAAAGGGGCTTCAATCGGTTCACAGACCTCCTGCAGACTGCTCTCTGCAGATAGTGGAAGTGCTGTGCTACAGCTCCATGGGACTGTCAATGGTGCAGTGGGAGTGCCACAGGTTGCCCTCTCTCACAAGGACAGCACATCATGACAGCTGCCAGGGTAACGGGCACAGACTTGCATGATGGTTATCACACAGTTAGATTTATAAAGAATGGAAGCTCTTGCAATTTATTTCTGTTGGAAGGTCTTGCAATTAATTTATGCGCTGGGCTGTCTGAGGAAGCTCACAGGGTGATATGTGTGAATTAAGTGATGCCCTGGACTTGGGGAAGCCTGTGATTTGTGCAAAACCCAAAGCCCTATCCTGATGTACCCATGGGGAATGTGATGAATATTATTTTCCTCTGGCTAACATGGCATCAGTCACCTGCCTGACACAGGCATGGACTGCAGACTGATTGATGTTACTGAAGTCCCCTGTTGCAGCTTGGAAGCAGTCCGAGGCAAAAAGGTTCATGGCTGCGCGTGATTCTGATTACCACAAGGAATGCTGTGTTAACTCTGGTAGTTGGCTACAGCTCCTGCTACAGGAAGTGATACAACTTTGTCACAGCCTCCCCGGAGAAGTGCAGCCTCCTTACGCAGTACTCCTCTGCAGGTGTGATGTGCTGAGTTTGTAAACTCTGGGAGGGTGAATATTCCTGTGCGTTCTCTTCCTTCTACCTGCTCTCCCTGCAGCTGCAGCTCTGCATGCCCATTCCTGCTGCTGCTGCTCCTCCTCCTCCAGCCACAGTGGAATTCCCAGCAGGATTCCCCATGATGCTAAAAGTGGGTTGCCAGAAGCCCCTTATGAGGTGTCAACAGTTGCCCCAGCAGTTGCAATCGTTCTAAATAGCCAAAACCCACAACTTTTCACAAGTCAAAAGTCTGCAAAAACTTGCCAGCGGCTTACCTGAGAGCAGCTGAGGATCCCTTTAAATATCACTGGAAATGGTGTCCTCTTGTCTCGTACTGCCCATGATTTGTGGGCGGGTAGTAGATCTGCCAATAACAACGTGGATGGTAACCAAAATGGCGTTTACATCCTTAAACCAGCTCAGGCCCCTGATTTGCATATTGCATTAGGCTCCCTCTGGTTTTGGGTGGGAGCACTAGCTTCCTATTTCGAGCCTTGTTTGAAAATCATATTGGGCAGGCCTCTTTTGCCCCAGGGCAAACTTTAAAAAAAATTGTGCTGTTCCCATGCCAAAAAACAGGGTGGCTGACAGATGAAAATTGCCTCCAAAGCACAGTAGTCCTCACAGGGGAAGGAATACAGGGATCTCAATGTCATCCAGTCGAATATACTCATCATTCGTACGGACTTATTTCCTCTTAGTTAAAATAGTTCCAGGCTGTTATGTGATCATTTGCACACCTGTGTTATTGTTTTTTTTTATTTTTATTGGTTCGACTCACCATCTCCACCTGTGGAATTACAGTAAATGGCCACAGGGGAAAAATACACATAGGATTAACAGTATCAGTGACACAGCTGCATTCATCATTCTGTGTTTAAATTCAGTTCTTCTTTCACACACAAAGCAATCTTTCAAGTGCTTTGGAAATTCATTCATTGATTTTTCCTGTAAGCATTATATTACAGTACATTTTTTTGAAAGAGAAACTTCAATTGACAAGTAAACAAAATGCAGCACAGAATGTCTATAGGTCAATGTTGAGCATCTCAACACTTACAATGAATTTTGTTTGGAACCACAAATTATTAAATAGGGGGAAAAATTCAGTATCGGCCCATTTGGGGCGCGATTATCGGCCGTGCGCAAAGTTTAGCACCTGGCGCTAATTATCGCCTCCGACTGCAAACTTGGCTTCTATCGCCTCTGAAGTTGATTGGAGCGCTAAATCAGGTGCTACACACCTGTCTTAAGGCACAAAGGCCGAGGAGCGAGGTGCTAACTCAGAGCGTGGGCGCAGCGCAGGTGCTGTCAGTTAGCAATGGAACACAGACACACTGGCGCTGGCCAGTTCTTAAAGAGGAGGGTCGATCTTGCTCTCCAACCACACCTTGCTCATTGGAGCCTTGAATCTCGGCCTGGAGAGACCTGTGGCTAAATCTTGCAGCCAAAGACTATGGAGAGGGCCAGGGAGTGAGCACAGCACATCAGCGAGTGGGCTTTTGAGGCTCTGGTTGGTGCGGTAGAGCGCAGAAGATCAATACTGCACAAAGAGGGTGGCAGGAGGCCTTTGCCGCGCGAGTACAGAAGAGTGTGGAGGGAGGTGGCTCAGAGTGTCTCCTCCAGGAGCATGGTGCCCAGGACCCATATAGAATGTAGAAAAAAGTTCAATGACCTCACTCGGGTCATCAGGGTGAGTGGCTTTTTTTCAATACCTCTCCATCCCTCCATCCCAACCTCACTCTATGGCCAGAGGGTCTTAAAATCCCAATGCCCAACACTCATCCAACACCTATGGCCCTCTCATGAAACACACATGCACATTCCACACTTTGCATACAGTAATGGCTATTCACCTATGGGAGGCACATCAGGCAAGACCATGGTTGCAAACAGTAATGGCTATTCACCTATGGGAGGCACATCAGGCAAGACCATGGCTGCATACAGTAAGGGCTATTCACCTATGGGAGGCACATCAGGCAAGACCATGGCTGTATATTTACTCAGACGCTGTCCTTTTTCTTGCAGGCCAAGCTATCTCATAATAGGAGACAGCAGCAATGGATGGGTGGAGGGCGGCCTCAGCTTCAACCCCTCAGCGATCTTGAGGCGCGTGTCCAGAGGATTGTGGCAAGCCGGGTGATCGGTCCCGTCGCCACTGGAGACGCCAACCCTGTTCTGGACAGCAATGGTAAGGTCATCACCTTTTTGTCCTCTCTCCTTCCACTTGTCCCTCACAACACCAGCCTTTGACACTTTCAATCCAACTTACTAAATCGCTGCACTCATTCCTCCCTTACTGCCACCCTGTCCTCACGCTAAAGCCACTCTTGTACCTCCCTGCTTTCAGATGGTGATTCACCAGCTGAGGAGTTGGGCCCTCAAGCTGCCAGTGGGAGTGAAGCTGCAGGCGAGGAGGAAGATGAAGCCGGAGCATCAATGCCACCCTCTCCCGAGGAAGCCCATGCCCACACTGGGAACACGTCTTCCCTGGAGGGGAGCAGGGGGGAATGGTCTGATGAGGGTGAAGCTCCAGGACCCAGCGGGCTGCATCAACGCGATGGAGGTAGGGAAGCTCGGGGGCCTTCTCCCCGGAGGGAGAGTATGCCAGCGAGTCCTACTGCAGTGGTCGCAGAGGAGGAGCGGCTTTTCGCTGAAATGAACACCCAGGCGGTGGACATGCACAATGAGCTCATGGGTGCAGTGGGAAGGGTGCCCGAATGCATTGAATCACTGGCAAGGCGTGTGGAGCACTTTGCTGTAGCACAGGCGAATGCCATGCAAATGTTTAGTGCTGCAATTCAGTCACTGGCTGCCATGACCCCATCTCTGACTGTTCTCATGCAGACTCAGATTGAGGCCACGCGAGCACTGACTGCTGCCATCCTCTCTGGTTCAGACACATTTCCCCAGGGCTCTCACCGCGCCGCAGCAGGCCAGCAATCTGTGCTCCAGCAGATTGCTCTGGATGCTGAAGTGTTGCCCCGTGGGAGTGCCAGTGTGTCAGTCGAGCAGGGGGTTGCTGTCCTCTCTCAAGATGACAGCATTCCTGCTGCCACCACTGTCACTTCTCCACTGCACTTGCCACTGCCTGTAGGACAGACTGCTGCCACCCATGCAGAGTTGGTGCAGTCTGCAGCCAGGCCATCCAGGCCCAGAGCTGGTTGAGGCCATCCTTCAAGGGCATCTGCAGTCTCAGGTTCTGACAATCAGCAGCCTTCCACCAGCCTTGCTGCAGCCACTGGGGTCCCATTACGGAGGAGCGATAGGGTGGGAAGGGGGGAAGTGCGCAAGGGAAGGAGATCACCCTTGAAGGGCAAAAAGTAGGAGGTGTGACAAAATGTTGGTCATTTTTTTATTAAAGGCCGAGGTTCGTGGTCAAACTTTTGTTTAGTGTTTTGGACATTATCTCCAGGTTGTGAGAACCAGTTATGTTAATGACTGTTTTTTTGTGTTTCTTTCTATTAGTTTGTCATGAGGAAATGACACATGCAGAGTTTGTAAAATAAATAAGTTTTTGTATTCAAAATGTACATGTTTGGTCTTTGGAATCATTGCTGCCTTGGCCGGCTTAGGGGTTGCGGGTTGGTTTCAATCATGTTGTTCTCAATGGCAGAAGCCATTTCCTCAGCAGGGACCTAGAAGTGGCTTGCTATCAGACGTTGACAGACGGCCCTTCCAGTTTCTACATTGTGGGCCTCCCTCCTGCCTTGGTGCTGCTGATGATCATGCTCCTCCTCTTCCTCCTCCTCTTCCTCCTCCCTCTCCGGTGGTGCTCCAAGGCCTGGTGGCATTGGCTGGGTCCTGAGGATTGCCAGGTTATGCAGCATGCAGCACACAACTACGAAGAGGGAGATTCGCTCAGGCGAGTACTGCAGTGCTCCTCCTGAGTGGTCCAGACAGCGGAATCATTGCTTGAGCACGCCGATTGTGTGCTCAACGATGTTCCTGGTAGCGAAATGGCTCTCGTTGTACCGCAGCTTAGCAGGGGTGTTGGGCGTACGGAGCGGTGTCATCAGCCAGGTGCACATTGGATATCCCTTGTCCCCGAGAAGCCAACCACCTGGGTGATGCGGTGCCTGGAAAAGTTCTGCCACAGTAGTCTGGCGCAGGATGAATGCATCGTGGCTGCTGCCAGGATAGTGGGCATTGACAGTGAGTATCAGCTGTCTGTGGTCACAGACCAACTGCATGTTTAAGGAATGGAACCCCTTTCAGTTGCGGAAATCCTCTGCATTCTCATGCGGAGCACGCAAAGCCACATGCGTGCAGTCAATGACGCCCTGCACCATGGGGAAGCCCGCTATCTACGCAAAGCCCATTGCGCGTTCATGCTGCTTGTCCGGGGTCAAAGGGAAAGAGATGTACTCTTGTCTCCTTTTATAGAGGGCATTTGTGACCTGACGGATGCAGCAATGGACCGCGAACTGGAAGATATTGGCGATGTCCTCAGTAGCTGATTGAAATGAGCCGGTGGCATAAAATTTCAGAGCCACTGTGATCTTCACTGCCACCGACAGAGATGTCCTGGTCATCAGTTGAGGCTGCAGATCAGTCTGCAGCAGGTGGCAGAGCTCAGTGACCACCTCCTTGCTGAAGCGCAGCCTTCGCAAACACTGCTCCTCAAACATATTAATGTAGGAGAATTGTTGGCGAAATACCCTGGGAGGGTAATGTCTCCTGTACAGAGGCATGTTGGCCCTCCTCCATCTGCCCATGATTGCCACTCTCTCTCTATGTCTCTGTGGCCTCTGATTCTGCTGGTGCAGGACGACGCCCCCAATAAGTGCAGCCCCCATAGTCTCTTGGCAATCAAAGTTATGAATGTCAAAAACCAAAGTACCTGCAAAGTTATGCTCAGTAGCCAAAACTACTTCACACAGCGTTGACTCAATGCAGAAGTCGCTCTTTCTTTTTCTCAGAATCTCTCTCTCAGAACGAGTGGTGCAAAAATGTCTACTGTTATGTTCATAAATAAATAGACGTTTTCATTATGAACAGCTAGCTTGAGCTAGTCATTTATTCAGCCATGTGGACTAGTGTACAGGCATCCATCTTGACTACTGCCTTGTGGGTAGCCCCCTACTAACATACAGCTCCACCTAGTGTACCATTCTAGAATGACATGTTACTGATCATTACATCCCCCTTTCTTTGAGGTTAAACAAAATCAATATCAATCAATATCAATCAATCATAATGACATAAACATCTTCACAACAGTCAACATATTTTCAAAGCTTTACTTTATGAACTCTAAGCTTTTCATTCTTTTATTATAGTTTTCTTTGTCTTCAAAGATTAAGTCTATCAGGCTTATTTACTTCACGTGCGGATCTTCTCAGCACAGGTAAGTCTGATGTGTTTTCATGAGAGCCTGTATGTGTGTTTGTGTTAGATTGTTCTGGTGGTGAGTGACAAGATTCAGTTGCGGCATTGTCATCGATTTGCTCTTGGATAGTTTCTTGTGTTTTCAGGAGGGAACGGCGGTTCCTCCTGAGAATCTGTCCTTCCTCAGTTCTAACGGTGTATGACCTTGGTCCTACTTCCTCAAGAACTGTAGCTTTCCTGTTCCATGCATTTGGATCCTCAATCCTGACAACATCATCCCTTGTCAATGGTTTCAGAGTTTTGGATGACTTGTCATAGTGTGATTTCTGTTTCAGCTTTAACAGTTGAAGTCTCTGTCTCAGTTCCTTACTCTGCTTTTCTTTTGCACAGCAGGGTAGCGTGGTGCACAACTTGCGACCCATTAGGAGTTCAGCAGGTGAAGAACCACAGTCTAAAGGGGAGGCTCGGTAGCTCAGCAGGGTGAGATAAGGATCAGACTTGCTTTCTGTTGCTTTCTTCAGTAGCTGTTTGAGAACTTGAACACCTTTCTCTGCCTTACCATTCGACTGAGCATACAGAGGACTGGATGTGATGTGTTGAAAGTCATAATGTGCTGCAAACTGTTCCCACTCCTTACAACTGAAGCACGGACCATTGTCGCTAACGGCAATCCTGGGAATTCCATGTCTGGCGAAGATGGATTTAACATGCATTATGACACTGCTTGCTGATGTGCTTGAGAGCAGCGCCATCTCAGGATAGTTAGAATGGTATTCAATCACTATTAGATAGTCTTTACCATTCAAATGAAAGAGGTCCATACCAACCTTTTGCCATGGTGCTGTTGGTAAGTCAGCTACTATCATTGGTTCCTTTGCTTGTTTGTTTTGGTGTTTCTGACATGTCTCACATATGCCTATCATGTTCTCAATGTCCTTATTTATGCCAGGCCAATAAACAGTGTCTCTTGCTCTCCTTTTCATTTTTCAATTCCGAGGTGTCCCTCATGAATCCTTTTGAGCATGTCTCGACGTAGAGCCTGTGCAATGACTATTCTGTTCTGTTTTGGTAATAGTCCACTTGCGACACTTAACTCTGACCTGATGTGATAGTACTTTGGACAGGAACCTTTTGGCCAACCATGATGAATGTTCTCTATTACTGTTTGTAATACTGTATCTTTTACTGTTTCTTCTGCTATTTGCTTTGATTTTGTGTCTGACACGGGCAGCGCAGCAGTGGCCATACTCACATGAACATCCACGTCTTCCTCAGTAGAGCTCACATGACTCATTGTGGGTGCTCGGGATAGTGCATCTGCTAACACTATGGGCTGGATTTTGCTAGGGCCGGGGAGGCGGGATTGGAGGCGTGTGGGGGATAAAAATCGCAAAACTGGCGTGCGGGCCCAAACCCGCCTCCATCCCGCCTCCACGCAATTTTCCTAAATCCGTGTCTGCTGGTCCCGACTCCGTCCCGCCTCCAGGAGGCGGGATAGGCCCTTAAGGCCCTTAACAAGCCCTCAATTGGCTCTATAATCCCATTTTCCTAACCAGTTGCAAGTTGAATCGTTTTCCCACGTGAAACACGCCTGGTGGGAAACACACATCTGAAACGTGGCGGGAGCACAACTGGCTTGCGGAGTAGCAGCTGCAGCTCAACCATTAAATGGCAGATTTGAACATGCTTTAATTGCAGGTGGCATAACTTTGCTCTCTCAGGTCTGGGGGATTTTTCAGAAGGCATACCCACAGCTCTGGAAGTTTGCAGCCTGACAACCATCTCCAGTGTGACCTCCTGGGAAACCCCTCTCGCCACCTTCACTGAGCGCTTCCTCAACTGAGGCATCCATCAGAAGCATGGGAGCCATTTTTGTCCTGCCCTTCTGGATATTACATGAGGCCGCCCAACAGCAGCAGCAACAACAGTTGCGCCAAGCTGCTGCTGCCCCACCTGAGGATGCACAGGCCAGAAGGGGCCAGCGCATGGAAGGCCGTCGGCGCAGGAGATACCCCCCAAACAGGGTCTACAGACGCAGGGTCAGCTACCTCAACATGTCTGAGCAGCAGTGCCAGCGACGGACTCCTCCATTCGCTCCACACTCGCAGCAACCCTGGAGACAAAACCTGCCAGAGACTCCTGCATATTTTCCTGGAGTGCCATCACCGCTGATACTGTGGATGGACCCAGAGGCAGAGGGTCGACATGCAGCTGAGCCAAGCTGGGAGAGTGCTGCGCCCTCCAACTAGGACTCTCCACTGCTGTCCCTGTCTCCACCATCTGCTGAGGCTCACTTGTGAGCTGTGATACACCAGGTGACAACACTACTCTATGTCCCGAAGGTCCCACCGAGGTGTGAGTGTCTGCGCTGGTGCTGGGTGCGTTGCCTTCTGCTGACGCTGCGCCCTCAGAGGTTGCAGCTTCCTCTGAGGAGTCTGGATGCTGAGGTTGAACCTCCTCCTGCGTCCTGGAGACGGGAGCTTGCGATGGTCCTGTAGGGGAGTAAAGGAAAGTGTCAGAGATGAGAGGCCAGGGTTACCTGCACAGTGCTTATTGCAGATGATCAGAGGTCCATCTGCTAGAGCTTCCAAGTCATTATCAGCGAGTCATGCAATGCAATAGAGAGAGTTGGCAAACTCTTCTGTCACCAGCTTGCTCTGCTGCACCGGTCTCTCCGTCCCCCACTTGTGTGTCGTCCTGGATGCCGACGATCTCCAGGATTGCCTCCTCCCATGGGGTCAGCTGGGCTAAGGAGGCTGCCCCTCCACCTGTCCTGGCTCGCTCTTTTCGGTTGTGAGCTCTCTTTTCCTGCAATGGGGGAGACAAGTGGAGTTTGAGCGAGAATGAAGGAGTGAGTGTAGAGAATCGATGGCATAGATGCTTAGAAGGAGAGAAAGATGGAGTGAGATGGCAAGACCAAGGGCCCTCCCTATGTCATGTAAGTTGTTTTCATAGCATGACAGTGATAGGGAGTGTGAGGGCTGCATAGTCCATTAGTTAGGTGAATGTGACCATAGAGAGAGAGGGAGTGGGAAAGGGTGCATGGATGTTAGTGTCAAGTGGGATGTGGAGGAAGAGATTGGTAAAGCTGAGAGCTGGTGAGGAAAGGCAATGGGGATCAGATTAAGAGTGATGGGAACATCATACTCACTTTTCCAGTGTGCAGAAGGTCATGGAAGCGTTTCCGACACTGGATCCATGTTCTGTTGGTATTCGAGCTGGCGTTCACCTGCTCTGCCACCCTCAGCCACACAGCCTTGGTTTGCTGGGGTGGCTTCTTCCTCCCCGAGGAGGGGAAGAGCACCTCCCTGCTCTCTGTCGCTCCCTCCACCAATGCCTGGAGGGCTGCCTCGTCAAATCTGGGGGATGCCTTACTCCGATGTGTCGCCATGATTGATGATGGTAGCAGCAGCTGCCAGGGCCAGAAGCTTGGCAGTCTGCTGAAGTGAGCAAGGCTTGTGGAAGCCCTTAAATGAAGCAGCAGTGATGATGTCATTGGAGGCGAGCTTCCCACCTGAAAAGCTCTCCGGCTAGGGGTTCCCACACGTGGGGAATCAATTGGGCTATAAAATCAAAATTGCATCAATTTCCCACATCGTTCAGGATTCGTGTGGGAAACACAAAATGTGGGGAACACGACCCCAACCCACCCCCGTAGCAAAATCCAGCCCATGTGTTTGCCTGGTGTGTAGATCAGTTCAAAGTCATATCTTTGCAGCTTCATCATGAGTCGTTGAATCCTTGGAGACATCTCATTCAGATTTTTTTTTATGATGGCAACCAGTGGGCAGTGGTCTGTCTCAACTGTGAAGGTGGGAAGTCCATATATGTAGCCATGGAACTTTTCTAGTCCAACTACCAAGCCTAGACATTCCTTTTCATTCTGGGCGTATCGACACTCAGAGTCAGTCATAGACCTGGAGGCATAGACAACAGGCTTCCAATCTTCACCCTCTGCTTGTAGCAAGACCGCGCCTAGGCCATCTTTTGATGCATCCGTTGACACTTTGATTCTCTTTGTCGGGTCAAAGAAGGTGAGTACAGGTGTGGTTGTCAGCACTGTTTTGAGGTTCATCCACTCTTGTTCATGTCATTCTGTCCATGCGAACTCATTTGTTTTATGTAGCAGGTCTCGCAGACAGGCTGTCTTGGCTGACAAGTTAGGAATGAACTTTCCAATGAAGTTTATCATCCCCATGATGCGTAGCACTCCTTTTTTGTCAATGGGTCAGGGCATGTTGAGTTCGGGGCGTTTACTTTTTCCATATCTGGCTCTATTCCTTTACCAGATAGATTATCTCCTAGGAAAGTGACTTCCTGGACGCCAAACTGACACTTGGCTTTGTTGAGCTTCAGTCCATTCCGGCGTATGCTCTGTAGCACTTTAGTCAGTCTCTCATTGTGTTCTTTCAGTGTAGAGCCCCAGATGATGATGTCATCAACATAGACCCGAACTCCTTCCAGACCTTCAATTATGTGTTCCATCGCTCTATGAAAGATTTCAGATGCAGATATTATCCCGAAAGGCATTCTGAGGAAACAATACCTGCCAAATGGTGCGTTGAAGGTACAGTATTTGGTGCTCTCTTCATCCAGTTTTAGTTGCCAAAATCCTTGTGAGGCATCGAGCTTTGTGACGTATCTGGCACCTGACATTTCACTGGTGATTTCTTCTCGCTTGGGAATCTGGTAGTGTTCACGTTTTATGTTTGCATTTAAGTCCTTTGGATCCATGCATACTCTTAGATCATTGTTCTTTTTCTTTACACATACCATGGAGTTAACCCAGTCTGTTGGCTCTTTGACTTTCCTGATGACTCCTAGTGTGGTCTTTCTTGAGCCGGTCACGCAGGGGTGCTGGAACTCTCCGTGGAGCATGTACCACTGGCTGAGCATCCTCCTTTAGCTGGATCTTGTAAGTGAATGGTAGAACTCCAAATCCTTTGAACACATCCTGGAAATTACTCACTACAGAATCCACAGAGTCATCTGGTCTGCTTATGGCACAGTTCATATGGTAGACTCTCTTGACCAGTTCTAAGTCCTCACAAGCTTTGTCACCTAGTAGTGAATCAAGTCCTTCAGCCACAACAGAAAACATGAGATGATGCACTTTGTATTTGACTGTCACTTTAAGTCTGCATACACCTAAGCTATCTATTTTCTGTCCATTATAGTTCTTCAGTAGTACTGACTTTTTCTGTATTTTGGGCTTTTCATTCATATTTTTAATGTCACTCATACTGATTAAGTTTGCTTTTGCCCCAGTGTCTAGTTTCAATGTAACTAATGCTCCATTTACCTGCAGTGGCATCATCCATTTGTCCTATTTTACTGCATTAACTTTATGTTCAGCATTGTCCATTCGCGAGGGCTGCACATTTCCTGTATCCTTTTCGATATTGTCACAGGACACCATTCCTACAAAAAATGTCTCACTTAAATCAGTGTCCTCAATCACATTGACTTGCTGCCTTTTCTTTGTTTTTACTTTTGAAAAGCATTGTTTGGCAAAGTGATTCTTTCCATTACATTTTGTGCACATTTTTTGAAACGCTGGGCATTGTCTGGACTGGTGCTGGTAACCACAGCGTTTACAATTAAAAATTCCATCCTCTGATTGCTTTGCATTTCTGTTCTATTCTCGTTTCTTCTCCTTGTAGGACACAGCATCGACAGCAGCACAGTCATTCACTACAGTCGCATTATTATTAATTTCACTGAAAGTCTTTGCATGCTGTTGAGCTAACTCACTGGCGTGGCATATTTTCACAGCTTTCTCCAATGTTAGTTCAGTTTCTCTCAACAAACGTTCCCTGACCTTTTTATCATGAATACCAAACACAATCTGGTCACGAATCATGGATGATTTCAGTTCAGAGAAATTACATGTCTGTGCTTTCAGTTTCAGATCGGTCACAAAGCTATCAAAAGTCTCATTTTGCTGCTGTGTCCATGAACGGAACACGTACCTCTCATAGGTCTCGTTCTTTTTGGGAGAAACATAGAAACATAGAAGATAGTAGCAGGAGTAGGCCATTCGGCCCTTCGAGCCTGCTCCACCATTCAATGAGATAATGGCTATTCATCCAAATTCAGTACCCTGTCCCTGCCTTCTCCCCATATCCCTTGATCCCTTTAGCCTTAAGAAATATATCCAACTCTTTCTTGAATATATTTAATGAACTGGCCTCCACCGCCCTCTGTGGCAGAGAATTCCACAGGTTCACCACTCTCTGGGTGAAGAAATTCCTCCTCATTTCAGTCCTAAATGGCTTACCCCTTATCCTTAGACTATGACCCCTGGTTCTGGACTCCCCGGCCATCAGAAACATCCTTCCTGCATCTAGTCTGTCCAGGCCTGACTGAATTTTATAGGTTTCGATGAGATACCCTCTCAATCTTCTAAACTCCAGTGATTATAAGCCCAATCGACACAATCTCTCCTCATACGTCATTCCTGCCATCCCAGGTATCAGCCTGGTGAATCTTTGCTGCACTCCTTCCATGGCAAGAACGTCCTTCCTCAGGTAAGGCGACCAAAACTGCACACAATACTCAAGGTGCGGTCTCACCAAGGCCCTGTACAACTGTAGCAAGACATCCTCACAATGTGTATCAAACTTCTTTAGCACATCGTCCATTTTTTCTCTGTCCTCCTCTTGCTCAAATACAAACATATTAAATACCTCTATCGTCTGTGGGCCTGCAACCATGAGCAGTAATGCTATTTTCCTTGCATCTGGCTTCATACCGAACCCGATGGCAGCAATGTAGAGTTCGAATTGTTGTTTGAAAGTCCGCCAATTGCAGTCGACATTCCCCGTGATTTTGAAACCCTCCGGTGGCTTCAAATTCTCCATGTCACGTTTCACAATATTCAGCAGATATTACCACTTCTGGTACCATGTTATGTTCATAAATAAATAGACGTTTTCATTATGAACAGCTAGCTTGAGCTAGTCATTTATTCAGCCATGTGGACTAGTGTACAGGCATCCATCTTGACTACTGCCTTGTGGGTAGCCCCCTACTAACATACAGCTCCACCTAGTGTACCATTCTAGAGTGACATGTTACTGATCATTACAGTCTACCACAGAAAAAGCCAGGAAGAAGCCCCCTTTAATTAGCACCCCCCCCAGCCCCACAGCGACAGGGAAGTGTTTCAGGCTACCTGTCGTTGGTTGCGCCATGCGGAAAGGATGGGGGCGCCACTCAATTTCCGTTCCGGGGCGCCACAAGGGCGTTGCATGCTCGAATGACATCAAGATCTGTGTGCGCAGGGGATCAGGCGGTATTGTTTAGCGCCGCCGGAAAGTGTCCTGTCAATTTCGCAAGAGGCGCAGATATCGCCGCGCCCGGGCGCTAGTTGCTTTGCGCCCCGTTAGCACCCTTTTAAGGCACTAACGAGAGGCGCAAACCAACTGAATTTTCCCCCATAGTCTTTTTATATGAATACAGAGTTTCTGAGTAAAATGTTTTTTTCTGACACCAATGGATGATTTACTAGAGAATAGCATGCAGGACCTTTTTCGGAAAAGTTAATAATCAAGCATTGAATTATAAAGGAAAAACAACTAGATTTATTATGGCTGAAAACAGACTTACATGCACTAGCTCATGGCCATCTTACAAACTCTATCTTGCAGACTGATTTATTGCACTTTTGACTCTAATCAGTTGCTTCATTGATATAAGACTTGCTGGTTTTAAGGGAATGTCTCTAAGTACAGATACTCAAACTAATGTATGAGTGAAATATCACTGTAATAGTTTAAGTTCAGTTATTGCTATAGCATGCTACTGCACTACTGTAGTTTAGTTAAAACAGTGGTAAGGTTTATCACATAGAGCATGAGGAATGCAAAGAATGAATCCCTTTCCTTAAAATAAGCAAGTCCAAACGAATGGGGTAGAAATTTGTCTTGGGCGGTAGTGCAAAACGGGGGTGGGGGGGCGGGTAACGATTCGGCCGCCCGCCATGCTCCCCGTTCAATATTCAGTTCCATTGACTTCAATAGAGCTAAATATCAAGCGGGCGTATAACAGGCAGCCGATGCCATGCCACCTGTTCTGTGCTACCGCCCGAGATGAATTTCTACCCGAATGAGTAAAAGATGAAACCAGCATAATGAAAATCTAAGCCCAGAAATTCATAGGGAGGCCTTTTGGTGACAGATCTGAGGAGGGACTGAATTTCTAGATTCACACCTGACTCAATTTCAATTCCTGGGGTCATTTTTGTTGCAACTGGCATGCCTGCCTCAGCAGGATAGGGGAGGGGGAAGGATTTCACTGTGGCACAGCTAGTACACCTATTTTGGCAGAAATACATTGGGTTGGAGGCAAATGAGGCATTAGTGGAAACATGCCATTCTTCCTATTTAAGTGATGTTTGTGTGGAGAGGGCGGGCACAATGGAAATTTCAGAGAAAGAAAGGGATGGAGATTGGATGTAATTAGGTACTGCTTCAAAGCTTGCCCCATCAGCCCAGATTACACAAATTCAGAGCCCTTAAAAGGGAGGAATTTTGCAGCTCTGCATTTCCACTGAGAAAATCAGTTCATGTTTATATCTTTTATATATACTCAAAGTAGCAAAGCATAGGGGATATTTTCAGTTTACCTCCCATATAAGAGAACACCGTGTTGGTGCCATTTGTGGAAATTCCTTCCTAGTACTACAGCACATTAATTGCATTGCAAAATGTGGTCAAATATTTTGCTGGTGCCACACATTTCTACATTGCATTGTTGAATAAAAACCCTTAGTATAATTAGCATTAAAAACTGGGTGTTTGGACAGATTTTCTAGAAGTCTGCATGATCGGTAGCTATCTAAAAGAATGACTCATCAACCTTAGTGCTTAAAAGGTGCCCAGCTGTCGATGGCTCCAAACATTCACTAGTTTATGCCAACAGCTATGTGCCCTGGGTAACCTTCTTGACTGACAAGCTAAACAAGTGATGATACCAAGTTGGTGGTTATAGCTATTGATGACAGGACGCCCACTTAGTGCACAAAGATTTCAATGGTGGATCTGGCTGGCTGATGGCCTAACAAAAGAAGACACTGACATGTGGCATGTGGTACATAAAGTGTAACTCTGGAGGCTGCAAGCACAGTGTCTATTACCACACTGAGAGGTAGAAGGGTGCTTGGGAATATTCATCAATGGTCATGAGTTACATTGTAATGTTTACGAGTTGTCTAGTTATGATATGCCATTTGAATCTGGACTGAAGGATGAGAAAGCAGGGAAGGCTTAGCACAAACAATTCTCATTTAACCCACTCATGCACATATTGATTGAGGGAATAAAATTCAATGGCAATGGGCTAATGGTGAAGTGACAAGTGTACTGGTGCTGGGAGTTGTAGCTGCAAGCCTATACATAGGCAGCCCAGGACTCTAAACATTGTCTGCTTAAATTAGCTGGAACCAACATACATCAGCAAATCGGTCACTCACAATTGTAGTGGACACAAGAAAAGATAAAATTACATTATGGAACCTCAGAAAACCTCAAGTTCCCTCTAAGAAGAATTGCCATGCTGTGGTGTGAACAATTCTGTAAGGAGGCACAAGTGGATCAACAGAACAGAAGTAGCTCTCGACCAAGGATCTTTCTGACAAAAGGACGATTGATAACTAAGAGTTGCTGGTAACAATCTGCGCCATCACTAAGACCGCCTACTTCCACCTCCATAACATTGTCCAACTTCACCCCGCTTCAGTTCAACTGCTGCTGAAACACTTATCCATGACTTTGTTACCTCTAGACTTGACTATTCCAATGCACTTCTGGTCAGCCTCCCGTTTTCCAACCTCCATAAACTTAAGCTCATCCAAAACTCTGCTGCCCATATCCTAACTCGCACCAAGTCCTGTTCACTCATCACCCCTGTGCTCGCTGACCTACATTGGCTCCAGGTTGAGCAATGCCTCGATTTTAAAATTCTCATCCTTGTTTTCAAATCCCTCCATGGTCTAGCTGCTCCCCATCTCTGTAACCTCCTCCAGCCCTACAAACCTCTGGGATATCGGTGTTCCTCCAATTCTGACCTCTTGAGCATCCCCGATTTTAATCGCTCCATCATTGGCGGTTGTGCCTTCAGCCACTGAGGACCTAAGCTCTATATTTCCCTCTGCCTCTCTACCTCTCTTTCCTCCTTTAAGTCACTCCTTAAAACCTACTTCTTTGACCAAGCTTTTGGCCATTTGTCCTAATACCTCCTTATGTGGCTTGGTGTCACATTTTGTTCGATAACGCTCCTGTGAAGTGCCTTGGGACGTTTCACTACATTAATGATGCTATATAAATATAAGTTGTTATTGTTGTAACCTCAGCATTAAGGGTAGTTCCAACATCAAGAATAAAATTCATCCCAAGTGGTCAATATTATTTGGTTTCCCCTATAGATACAGTAGGGGTAACTTTGTTTTTATGCAAGTGTAAAACAGGTTATAGTGAATCGGCAGCCCGTTTAACATCTCTCCCAGTTTTCATTTCCATTGAAGAGATGCAATACAGGCTGCCAATTCGCTATCACCTGTTTTACACTATCATACAAAGTCAAAATGACCCCCAACCTCTGGAATTAGCCTAGTGTGATTCATTCAAACCATGTCATTGATGTGGGAAGCATCCTTTAGGGAGGAGAATCAAGCTAAATGATCTCAGCAATTTTGTAAACTTCAACAATAGGTCAAACATTTACACAAATAAATACTTACACACATTAAATAATCATCAGTCTCAGGTACAACAGTAACTTAATTGTACAATCCAAACATTTGCCAACGTTATTTAATCTAAAGTCAATTTAACATACATTTCTTTCTTTTCTCACATTTCTCCCGCCTCTTCTGAAGAAAGTGATTGGTGCTACAATACAATTCCACAGCTCTCCTGTACTTTGCCCAAGTGACCATTCTTCATGTATGAACCTGCACAATGGTACTAGTAGGTTATTCAACTATGACACAAGGGAGCATTACAACCAACCCCAATCCTGTCCTCACCTGCTGTCCACATTTGCACATTTTTCAGCAGAGGGGATTGGATAATAATCAATGGTCATTTTTTCTCCTTCTTTGCTTGAGCACATTTGTTACATCCCCGCTAATGCCCCAGGCAGAGGTCAGCTAACTTATTGCAGACAACAGATAGAATATATCCTGCTCTGTAGTGTTCAGTACCATTACCAGGGAGCACATTTACCCGCTGAACCATCAGGGAGCAATAATCCATTTTGCTTTCATTTATCTTTTTTTTATGGTAGATTGGCTAAAACTTTCTTTAGTTGCACAGATATTAGTGCAACGTATGGAAACTTTAAATTTTCCCCTCCGAAACTCTCAGTACTTCTTGTTCCACACAAGACCCTATTCCTGTGTTTGTAGAGTTGGGAATTGACAAGTAATTATTATAATAGCAGGGAGGTGCTTGAAGATATCAGTAGATAGCTAACTGGCATTTAGGTGGTTGTATAGTTGACTTCAAAATGCTGTATTACATTTCTTGCAGCTTTGAATTATTTGGCAGAAGACTGCTAATGTATTGTGTGCTTTCTAATTGCATTCAGTACTGGAGTGAGCAACAAGAGCTGCAGCTGGAGCCAAATCAAAGCAGCTACCATCTCTAGTTCAGCTACTTTGAGGTCAATTATTCTTACCATGTTTTACTACTAACATCATGGAGTAACTTGTAAGAATTCAGTCACTACCTGTAGAACAGCATCATCACTGGACTTATTCTTCCATCTCCCCACCCCCAGCAACTTTTTTGGCAGCTGTTTAAACATTCCCTCGAGCTCAGATTTAGGTTAATTCACATGTGCCTGGAATGTCCTGTATTGGGTAACGTTAACACTGATTGTGCTAAGTTACTTTGGGCAGTAATATCTGCCACATTCATGCAACATTGATCCTCTGACTGCCACGGATAAAACTACTTGGCTGGGTGCTGTCACATTCTAAAGCCACTAAACAGCATACTCATCAGTACAGTTTCTCCTATATTTTTATGCATAAATGTGGGTCAGGAATTGATCGATTCACATTTATAGATATTCCATGTCTGGACATTCAATTAGCCAAAGAAAGTTAGTGGAGTCAATTTTCATTACTACTGCCTTGTTTGTGCCTAAAAATGGGTTGATAGTGGGAGAAAAATCTGGTGGGAAATGGAAGCGGTGACTTACCCCTGGTTGTCTGCCCATTCTGATTTCCAGGCAGACTTCTCTGCCTGCATTGCTACCACTTGTTCCTGATTCTACCAACAAACCATAGGTGGTACAAGTCCACAAGCGGGCATTTCCAGTGATATTTATGATGTAATCGGCGCCGTGGCGCTATTTTAACTAACAAAAGTTGGAGGCCTGCACAACGACAAATCTGTCTGAGAATCCTGGCAGGAGGCTGCGATTATATTGCACATAGAGTGCACTGAATACTTGTTACTCCTCAGTTTGAATCATTTAGTTACTTTGATTATTATGTCTTTAAAGCCTTTGTGCCAGGTGGAATGTCACATTTTATAGTTTGTGTAAGGCTAAATGGCTACTTCATTTTTTGTCAGATTAAATAATTGCATTTATCTTTATGTAAGGTAAAAGAAGCGCCTTGTGAAGTTTTACTACATTAAAGGCGCTATATAAATGCAAGTTGTTGTTGTTGTAGTCTCCAAATCAAGAAAAATAATGACATTATAGTGTACATCAGTTGGAATAACTATATTATACTCTATCTCAGGTGAAATAGCTTAGGATAGTTTCTATCCTTTATGTGTGGGAGGGAGGGAGAGATCACGGGGAGGGACAGATTGCGGGGCGGGGAGGGAGGGGTGAGATCGAGGTCGGGCTCTTCAGAGATGCAGAGAGGGAGGGAGATTGTGGAGGTGGGGAGAGATCGTGGAGGTCGGGGGTGTAGTGTATGTAACCGTTCCACCTTTAAGAGAACTATTTTAAGGGTTGCACTACTTTATCTTGGCTGCGGTATACTGTAATACCGGTGGTGACCACACCAGTATATAAGTGCTGTGTAATGACTTATTGGGCAGTTCCGCCCTGACCTTCAACTAGTAAAGACCTGTTAAAGTTTACTCTTGTGGTCTGTGTAGTAATTCTCACTATAACACACAGACTTAACAGTGGCGACGAGTACGATCTTACCCTGCGGCAGAGATACATCCAAGGCAGTTTAACGGGCGTCGAGAAGAGGCATCCGCCCTCATCATTCTGCTGAGAAAAGACTCGGGTCTGCAGAGCAAAGGAAGAATTCTGACACGAAGCCTTCCATCAGCAACAGGCAGTGATCATCCCTTCTATCACGGTGGTGGGTAAGCCGATCAGCGACGAGCAGCAAGTCGGCCACGTTGACTGTGAGTAGGGGAGAAAATAAAAAACGGAGGATATAAGGGCGGAGAACTCGACCACGGCCGGGGAAAAGAGCCGGACAGAAGTCGGGGCCAGAGGCGCTGAGACTGGGGCAGCGTAAGGCACGGAAGCCGCGGTGATTGCAAAGGCAGCCGGTGTGAGAGACCGGGCTACAAGCGGGCTGGGAGACGCAACAGCGTCGAGAGAGAGCTCGACCGCGACCGGTGAAAAAGGCCGGGCAGCTACCGAGGCCGCGAGGTGCAGCGACCGGGACAGCGTAAGGCGTGGGAGAAAATAGCGGGCTGGGAGACGCAACAGCGTTGAGAGAGAGCTCGACCGCGACCGGTGAAAAAGGCCGGGCAGCTACCGAGGCCGCGAGGTGCAGCGACCGGGACAGCGTAAGCGCGGGAGAAAATAAAAAAAAAAAACCGCGGAGAACTCAGCCGCAGCCGGGGGGAAAGGACCGGACTGCAAGAGGGGCTGGGAGGCACGATTTGAAAACTGCTGGGGAGGGCGAACGCAGCAATACGGCAATCGCCATTACAGCCAGCGGGGGAGAAAGGCAAACGCGGGAAGCCGCCATTTTCGTAGGCGGGGGAAGAAGACGAGCGCGGGAAACCGCCATTTTGGAAAAAAAAAAAGAAAAATTTCTTTTTGTCTCTCAAGAAGATTGCGAGGATGCCCAAGCGTGGTAACATCAACGATTTCGATCCCGATGTTGAAGATTGGGCCACGTATGTAGAACGCATAGAGATTTATCGTAAGGCAAATAAAATATCAAAGAATGATAAAGTACTAACCTTACTAAACTCAATGGGTGCGAAGACATACGGGCTATTGAAGCATCTTCTATCACCAGCTAAACCGGCGGATCAGACTTTCGCTAATATTGTTGCTGTCCTGAAGAATCATTTGAACCCCACACCGCTGATGTTAGCGGAACGATTTAAATTTTATGCGAGAACGCAACGGAAAGAGGAAAGCAACGCGGAGTATTTAATTGAACTGCGTAAGCTGGCGAAATACTGTCAGTTTGGGGAAAGACTGACAGAGGCACTGAGAGACAAATTCGTGTGTGGATTGTCGAAAGAAGGAACACAAAAGCGGCTACTGGAAGAGAATGATCTTACACTTGATAAGGCTGTCACTATTGCAGCATCGCACGAAGCCGCAGCGAGAGGCACTGCGGAAATGCAGCTGAAGGCAGCGGTACTCAGCGTAGATCAAATGGCTTTGGGTACAGCGAAATGTTATCGTTGTGGAAAGACAACACATGATCAGAACCAATGCTGGTTTAAAAACCAGGAATGTAGAAAATGTGGCAAGCTTGGTCACATAGCTAAAGTATGCCGGTCAGGAAAGAAGACCAGCAACAAAAAGTCACCGCAGGAAAAGTGCAGAAAGGTACATAAGGTGGCTGAGAAGAGTTCGGATGAACAGAATTCGGATTCAGACTCCAACAGCCAGGAACTGGGTAGTCTGAGAATTCACAATGTGAGTAAGGAAGCTGACCGACAAACTATCTGGGCCACACTGCAGATAGCAGGAGTCCACGTGAAGATGGAATTGGACACCAGATCGGCGTTGACGGTCATGAATAAGCAAGATTACAAAAAGTTATTCACACATATTCCCCTACGGGATACGGAGATAGTATTGCAGACATACACGGGGCAAAGAGTATACCCCATCGGAAAGATAAAAGTCAAGGTGAGACACAAGGGCAAAGAACACAAAGGAATGGACTTATATGTACTACCTGAGGGAGGTCCACCACTCCTGGGACGGGAGTGGATCAGGAAAATAAATATGGTGAGAATTACTACACAGACCACAAGAGTAAACTTTAACAGGTCTTTACTAGTTGAAGGTCAGGGCGGAACTGCCCAATAAATCATTACACAGCACTTATATACTGGTGTGGTCACCACCGGTATTACAGTATACCGCAGCCAAGATAAAGTAGTGCAACCCTTAAAATAGTTCTCTTAAAGGTGGAACGGTTACATACACTACAGGGGGTTAAAATGGGGAAAGGTGGGGGTAGTCGGAGACCGCAGGGGTGGAGGGAGTTGGCCAATCGCAGGGTATGTAAAGAGGTATGCTTGTTGGGCCTGGAGGAAACACTCCCGTTCCTCCTAGCTCACAAGCAATGAAATCGGTTAAAAATAACAATCCTATTAAAATGGAGACACGCAGCTTCCTTAAAAGCTTTTACTCATCAACCCATCTCCTGAGACCAGAAGTGGGCGGGCTTGAGATTTAAAACTGTCCTTGGGGATTAAAATGCGTTTTGTTTTCTTTGCTGTTTGTTTGTTACCTTAGGTGTCAGCTGTGGCACAATGGCAGCACTCTCACCTCTTGAGTCAGAAGATTGTGGGCTCAAGTCCCACTCCAGAGACTTGAGCACAAAATCTAGGCCGACACTCCAGTGTTACACTGTCGGAGGGAAATATTAAAACCGAGGCCCCGTCTCAGGTGGACGTAAAAGACCCCATGGCACTATTTCAAAATAGTGCAGAGAGAGTTCTCCCCAGTGTCCTGGCCAATATTTATCCCTCAACCAACATCACCAAAACAGATTATCTGGTCATTATCACATTGCTGTTTACAGGACCTTTTTGTGTGCATATTGGCTGCCGCATCTCTTACATTACAACAGTAACTACACTTCAAAAGTACTTCATTGGCTGTAAAACTTGGGACATCCTGAGGTTGTGAAAGGTGTAATATAAATGCAAGTTCGTTCTTTCTTTCTTTCTTTCTGACTTTGCAGTTAGTAACATTGGCCAGAATTTTCTGGGGTCCGTGCGGGCGTGATTGGAAGTGGAAATAACAACAGAAAATGCTGGAAAAACTCAGCAGGTCAGGCAACATCCGTGGAGAGAAATTTGAGTTGACGTTTCGGGTCGAACCCTTCTTCAAAACTGGAAAGAAAAGAAAATAGATCGAAGGCAGGGCTGAGAAACAAAAGAAGTAAAAAAGACAATGAAAGGTATTCAAAGCTAGACGAGATGGTAATAGGCTGAGATTAGGTGTGAAGTGTACTGGCAGGGCAAGAGATAGCTGCAGCCTTCCGGACTCAATATCGAGTTCAACAATTTCAGATCATAACCTCGGCCCCTATTACATTTTTTCTTGTAATTTTTCCACTCCTTTCCCCCCGCCCTTTCCTTTTGTTTTTCTCTCACACCTGGCAGCTATCTCTTGCCCTGCCAGTACACTCCACACCTAATCTCAGCCTATTACCATCTCATCTAGCTTTGAATACGTTTCATTGTCTCTTTTACTTCTTTTGTTTCTCAGCCCTGCCTTCGATCTATTTTCTTTTCTTTCCAGTTTTGAAGAAGGGTTTGACCTGAAACGTCAACTCAAATTTCTCTCCACGGATGTTGCCTGACCTGCTGAGTTTTTCCAGCATTTTCTGTTGTTATTTCGGATTTCCAACATCTGCAGTATTTTGCTATCGTACTAGTGATTGGAAGTGGGTTGGGTAAGAAATTTGAAATATTTTGCAGTAGGTCGGGAACCCACTGTCATCCTGCCCCCATGTGCCTTTGAAGGGATAATTACTTGTCCTAGCCCCTTTAGGGCTACCCTGGATCAGGCGTATTTCTCAGATGTTCATTTTCAACTAAAGTTTGAGGTAGCCCAATCCTAAAGACGCTTAATTGGGTCTAAAGGTCCGGACTATCTCTCATTAAAGGAAAGGAAAAACCCAAGAATGTTACCGTCCTCAGCTAGACTGTAATGTTACGGATATTATGAGGGTCTGGAAAACTCCCTCAGAATTCTGTAACTCTCCACCAAAGAGTGTACAGAGATTGAGTTTGCAAGTTTTTGATACAGAAGTCTTATGTGAGACAATTCTAAAAATATATAGATTTATTAAAGAACCGACATGCAATTTACAGTTGATGAGTCAATCGCAACATTAACAGTTCCAAAAAGCGAAAACTTACAATCTTATTATCAGAGAATCTTACTTTTAAATTTTAACTTCACTACAGTATTACAGTTCTTAAAGTGTTCGACAGGATATCCACCAATATCAAATATCTTTGATCCCCGAGGTACACAGAGTTGGAGACTACAGAGCCGCCTCTGAAGCCGAGAATCGCTTTGCCCGATTAAAGCGAGTCTGTTATCCCATTTGAGAGTTCAATATTTATACCTTTTTCCAGTGGTATTTCCCTTAAGGTTTTCTGCTGATGCAAGCTAATTATCTCTAGTAATTTTTCTTCCAACATCTGCAATTCTTACTGCCACATCAGCTGGTAATATTACAGAATCATATCTCATCTCTAGGTGTTCTAAGTTTACCATATAAAAAACGGTGTGACGGCAGGTGTTCCTTACTTTATGTCACCTTTACGAGGGCAGATGTTCCTTATCTTATGTGCTTCTTTACGAAGTGTAAATTAGAACACCTTATCCAGGGTGAACCATTGTTTCATTCCCAAAAGTTCAGCCTGTCGGAGACCTTCACCTTCTGTTTCAATAAGGTTATTTATTCAGTGTCAACAACTGTCTTATCTCAATAGCCAGAATGCTTTCACAGCTATTTCATAGTTCGGTTTCTAAATTTCCAAACCCAGTTTGTCATGTTTTAATAAGGCCAGAATTCTTTCATAAGATAGTGTATTTTTCTGAATAGGTTATATGGCTTATTCTTTCACACCTTTCCCTCGGGCACGTTTGCCGGTGCAGTAGTGACCCGACCGGCAGAGGCGGGTGACCTAATTCAAATCATTAACAGGCAGTTGTCAGACCCTTAAGCGCCCTTTTCAGCCTACTTTTCAAATTTCCCTGGCTTCCCATGGGACTCTCGCAGTTCGGGAACCATGTCTGTCAGCCTGAGGTGAGAGTTGAGTGGCCATTGTTCCAGCTGATTAGATGACAGCATGAAATGTATTATAAAAGCTCTCACCTCATAGCTGATCACTTTCCTCAGGCAGAAGCTGTTGCTGACTGCATTCCCAGCACACATTTAGCTTTCTACAGGCTGCAAGTGTTTGCAGCAAAGTCGCCATCCAGTCTCATTTCATTGTTACAACCTATCGCACCATTGATAGCTTGCTCCTCTGATCTCTACCTGACCTGCCATCTATTCCATAAGCATGGGTACCGTTTATACTGTCTCACCTTATTCCTCAGAATCAGACCACGATGAGCCCCAACACCAGCAGCACCAGGCATACCATCAGCACCAACAACAACACCACCAACCTTCTCCTCAACCACCTGATACTGCACAGGACAGAGGGCATCAGCGCAGGGCTGCACTGCGTTGGAGGTGGTACCCCCAATACAGGGTATACAGGCAGAGGATGAGCTTCCTCAACATGACTGAGCAGCAGTGCTAAAGGAGGCTCAGGCTATTGCTCCAGGTCATCGCAGACATTTGCACATTGCTGGAGCAAGACCTGCAGCCCAGAGGAACGGGTGGACACACCTTACCAATGGCTGCAAAGTCACCAGTGCCCTCAACTTCTTTGCCTCAGGCTTCTTCCAGGGACCTGCAGCAGACATTTGCGGCATCTCGCTGTCAGCCACCCACAGATGCATCACACAGGTCACCGATGCCCTCTTTGACAAGTCAGCCAATTATATCAACATTGCCACTGATGAAGCCTGTGTTACTTGTTGTATCCGTGTGTTAATGGAGACACGGAATGCAGGAATTGGTTTCACAGGTGTTTACTGAACAAAGTCTGGAGGTGAACTAACAGATACAAGACACTATACAGGCTAATATAGCCCGAGTGGCCATTACCGGCATTACAGTACACAGGGGGGCTCTTAAAGGCACATACACCACAATTCCTCCCCTTTTAGCCAACCAGTACCTAACATTTTAAGTAATCATTAATTAACATGTTACAAGAACAATAATCTACACATTTGCTGCAGTTAATCAATTATAAGTCAGTCTCTCTGGAGGCTGCCTGACTCGGTCCGGATAACGCCTTGGTGGTGTAGTAGTTTTTGGTGGTGTAGTAGGTTCTTTTGGCAAGGTCGATTCGGCTTGAATGCCAGTGTCGGGTTCATCTGGTTCCAGTATCACCGGATCGGAGGTAGATACTATGGGTATCTCTGCTTCATCATTAGGCGTATAGAGTTGTGGTGTAGGTTGTCCCTTTTCGGATGACTCTATGATCTGGTCAGCATGGCGCCTTATTATGCTTCCTCCAATGTCCACGGTATACATCAGCGGTCCTAGTCGTGTGCAAATAGTTCCAGGCTGCCATTTCTCGGTACGGTAGTCCCGGGCCAAAACTTGTTGACCTATCTGGAAGGTTCTAGTTGGCCTTTCATTCATGCCTTGAAATTATCGGTTCGCCACGTCCCTTCTGATGTTTGGCTTGATCAAATCCAGCCGGCATCTTAGGCTTCTATTGAAGAACATCATGGCGGGAGTTTGGTTTGTAACCACATGTGTTGCATTCCTGTATGCAAACAAGAAGTTATCTACCTTATGCTGTAGATTTATGTCTTCATTACCCATGGCCTTTATGGCCTTCTTGAAGGTCTGGACAAACCTTTCAGCCAATCCATTGGTGGCGGGATGGTATGGGGCGGACGTGTAGTGCTTAACCCCATTGTTTTTTAAGAACTTCCTGAATTCTTCGGACACAAATTGCGGTCCATTATCAGAACAGATCTGTTCAGGCAGCCCATTCCTGGCAAATATGGTCCTTAATACTGTGATGGTTTTTTCCGTGGTGGTGGAGGACATCTTTATTACCTCCGGCCACTTGGAGTGTGCATCAACCGTGATTAAGAACATTGAGTCCATAAATGGACCAGCAAAGTCGATGTGTACCCTTTGCCATGGAGATGAGGGCCACTCCCATGGATGTAGAGGGGCTTGTGGTGGGGCGTTTTGGACCTTCTGGCATCCTAGGCAGCTCTTGGTCATTTCTTCGATGTCTCCATCGATACCTGGCCACCACACAAACGCTCTGGCTAGGTTCTTCATTTTCACTCCACCCAGATGCCCCTCGTGAAGCTCCTTTAGCACTTTATCCTGGAGTTTGGGTGGAATCACCACTCTGGATCCACACATCAAGGTTCTTCGGCACACTGACAGCTGTTCTCTTCTTTGCGAGAATGCTGGCAACAGTGGTTTGCCATGTGCTGGCCATCCCTTCACCGTTAAATCGTAGACTCGTGAGAGAGTCGGGTCATTTCTCGTTTCCTTTTCAATGGCAGAATTTGTTACTGGTAGACATTCCACTATGGTTGAGTGGAACATCTCCACTGGGTCCACTGTAGGTGCCTCTTCTACCGTTGGCAACGGTAGGCGCGATAAACCGTCAGCATTCCCATGCTGTTTTGATCCTTTGTATTCTATGTCATATTGGTGTGCCCCTAGGAAAAGGGACCACCTCTGTAGCCTTTGCGCTGTCATAATGGGAACACCCTTTTTAGGGTTGAATATGGAGACGAGGGGTTGATGGTCAGTCAACAAGGTAAATTTTTGTCCGTGTAGGTAATGGTTGAATTTCTTCACTCCCCATACCAGGCTGAGTGCTTCCCTGTCGATCTGGGCATAGTTACGCTCAGCTGAGTTCAATGAGCGTGATGCAAAAGCTATTGGCCGCTCCGAGCCATCAGGTAATCTATGCGATAATACCGCTCCTACGCCATAAGGGGATGCATCGCACGCCAGTCTGATTGGCAGTGATGGGTTGTAATGAGCCAAAACTTCCTTGGACGTGATCAAGACTTTGCATTTATGGAAGGCACGTTTACAGTCTTCGCTCCATTTCCAAATTACTCCTGTTTGTAGCAGTTCGTTAAGAGGGTGCAGAAGAGTTGACAAGTTCGGTAAAAATTTATGATAGTTGTAATGAAATCTGTTTGTCTTGATCCTGTATTCGTTTTGCACTCATGTATATTACCCTCCCCCACTGTGTATAGTTTCACTTCCTCTTTCCCGACTAACCTGGGAGGTTCCAGGTCTTGGCTCTTGGCTCCGCCCCTGACTTCTCTTACATAAAGATCCCAGGATCTGTATGACTCATTCCTGTGAACCAGTCGGCGTGTTGAGATGTTAGCTCTGATCTTAGTGATTAAAAGCCAACTTGTTTAAGTCTATAACTTCTAGTTTTGTGGTTATTGAAGGCCCATCAATTTTAATCACTAAAGAATACTAGGATGGATCGACTCCTAAAACCAGAGCGTCTGGACTTGGATCCACATTCTGCTGAAGCATCAAATCAATTTGGACACTGGCTGAAATGCTTCGAACTCTTCGCGGGGGCCTCATCCGCTAGCGAGGTAGATAAACTGAGTCTACTGACTACTCGCGTAAGTCATCGGATTTATTAGTTCATCCGGGACGCCACCTCTTACACGGAGGCCATCACTATCCTGAAGGCCCAATACCAGAGGCCGGTAAACGAAGTGTACGCCAGACATCTGCTGGCTACACGCAGGCAGCGACCAGAGGAATCAATGGACGATTTCTTACAGGGCCTAAAGGACCTGGTCCGGGACTGTAACTGCAAGGCCGTGATGGCCAACGCGTACTCTGACGAATTGGTCCGCGATTCCTTCATCACGGGCCTCAAATCGAATTATATCTGGCAGAGACTGCTGGAGAAGGAGGTCCTGGACTTAAAAAAGGCAGTGGCCACTGCGCGATCACTGGACGTGGCCCAGAGAAACTCTGACTCTTATTCTTCCGGCCATGTGGCCCTCACCGCCTCGTGCGCGCCGAGGGGCCGCCATCTTGGAATCAGCCATCTTCCCCATCCAGGTCTCAGACCAGCTCTACGCCGCCGGAGTCCCCACACAGAAGTTCACCCAGGAGTCCTACTACAGCGGCAATGTCTCGAGGCCCGAAATGCTACTTCTGCGGCCAGGCCAAGCACCCCAGACAACGATGCCCAGCGAAGGACGCTACATGCTTCAAATGTAAGAAAAAGGGGCATTTTAGCAAAGTCTGCAGGGGGAATCCGATTTCCAACTCCGTCACCGCCTCGTGCGTGCCGTGCGGGCCGCCATCTTGGGATCCGCCATCTTTTCCCGACTCAACGGCCGCCCAGGGCCCAACAGTGGCTTCGATCACGGTGGATCAATCCAGGCCACACCCGTTGACAAAATCCATGATGGACATACAGGTAAACGGGAATTTAACGAAATGTTTAATTGACTGTGGGAGTACCGAGAGTTTTATCCACCCTAGCCTGGTATGGCGGCACTCATTAACGGTAACACCTACACGGAGCAGAATTGCTATGGCTGCTAAGCCCCACACTTCGGACATTTTGGGCTACTGTGTGGTAACACTGACTGTAAAAGGCACAGACTACAAGGATTTTAAACTCCTCGTGATGCCAGAACTCTGTGTTAATGTAATCTTGGGCCTGGACTTCCAGTGCCACCACGAAAGTGTCACGCTAGCATATGGCGGGTCCCAGCCGCCACTCACAGTCTGTGGCCTATCAACCTTAAAAATCAGCCCGCCCCCTTTATTCGCTAATCTCGCTCCGAACTGTAGGCCCATAGCGACCAAAAGTAGATGGTACAGTCTGGAAGACAGACACTTTATCAAGGCGGAAGTGGACAGACTCCTGTGGGAAGGCATTATTGAATGCAGTACCAGCCCATGGCGTGCCCAAGTAGTCATAGTTAAAAATAGCGAAAAGAAACGGATGGTAATTGACTACAGCCAGACTGTTAATATTTATATCCAGCTGGACGCCTACCCTTTACCCCGCATATCAGAAATGGTTAACCAGATTGCGCAATACCGAGTCTTCTCGACTATCGACCTCAAATCCACGTATCACCAGCTCCCCATTAGAACGGAGGACCGCCCATACACCGCCTTCGAGGCGAACGGGCGCCTCTACCATTTTCTCAGAGTGCCCTTCGGGGTAACAAATGGGGTCTCGGTCTTCCAACGTGAGATGGACTGCATGGTTGACGAGAATAAACTACAAGCTACCTACCCCTATCTGGACAATGTCACTATCTGCGGGCACAACCAGCAAGACCACGATCTAAATCTTGCGAGATTTTTAAAAACTGCCCTAAAGCTGAATCTAACCTACAACGAAGACAAATGTGTCTTCAACACAACCCGTCTCTGTATCCTCGGCTGTGTGGTGGAAGATGGGGTAATTGGACCGGACCCTGACCGATTATGCCCCCTAAAGGAACTGCCCCTGCCACACAATCCCAAAGCTTTAAAAAGGTGCCTGGGATTTTTTTCGTATTATGCCCAATGGGTGCCCAATTACTCTGATAAGGCCCGACCCCTCATTAAATCGACGTCCTTCCCACTATCAGCTGAAGCTCGGGAGGCTTTCACCAGTATTAAACAGGACATTGAAAGGGCTGCAGTGTGTGCAGTGGACGAATGCATTCCCTTTCAAGTCGAAAGCGATGCGTCAGACTTTGCCTTAGCTGCGACCCTCAATCAGGCTGGGAGACCTGTGGCCTTCTTCTCCCGAACCCTTCAGGGACCTGAAATCAGGCACTCTTCTGTCGAGAAGGAGGCACAGGCTATAGTGGGGGCAGTGCGGCACTGGGGACACTACCTAGCCGGCAAACGTTTCACCCTGCTCACCGACCAGCGGTCGGTGGCTTTCATGTTTAATAACAAACAAAGGGGGAAAATCAAGAATGACAAAATACTCAGGTGGAGGATCGAACTATCCACGTTCGACTATGATATTATGTACAGGCCGGGAGCCCTTAATGAACCCCCAGACGCCCTATCGCGGGGAATGTGTGCCAGCATTCATACGGACAAATTACAGGGTCTCCACAATGACCTCTGTCACCCAGGGGTCACCCGACTATACCATTTTATAAAGTCCCACAATCTGCCCCACTCCATCGAGGAGGTCAGGGCAATGACCAGAGCCTGCCGCATCTGTGCGGAATGCAAGCCTCGTTTCTACAGGCCTGACCGTGCACACCTTATCAAAGCCACATGGCCATTCGAGCACCTAAGTCTGGACTTCAAGGGACCCCTTCCCTCTGCCGACCGTAACTTATACTTCCTCAATATCATTGATGAATATTCCCGCTTCCCCTTCGCCATTCCCTGCCCAGACATGACCAGTGCCACGGTCATCAAGTGTCTCTGTAATCTATTCTGCATGTTTGGCATGCCGAACTACATACACAGCGTTAGGGGGACGTCATTCATGAGTGACGAGCTGCGCCAGTTCTTGCTCTCAAAGGGGATAGCCACTAGCAGAACCACTAGCTACAACCCCCGGGGTAATGGGCAAGTGGAAAGTGAGAATGCTACTGTTTGGAAGGCTGTCACGTTAGCCTTAAAGTCAAAAGGCCTTCCGACCTCCCGCTGGCAGGAAGTCCTCCCAGACGTGCTCCACTCCATAAGGTCTCTGTTATGTACTGCCACTAATGCTACCCCTCACGAAAAGATGTTTGTTTTCCCCCGGAAATCCACCTCGGGCATATCTCTACCCGCGTGGCTGATGTCTCCGGGGACAGTACTATTGCGGAAGCACGTGAGAGGCCATAAAATGGACCCCCTTGTGGAAAAGGTACAGCTCCTCCATGCAAACCCTCAGTACGCCTATATCGAATACTCTGACGGGTGAGAGGACACTGTTTCCATAAAAGACCTCACTCCCTCGGGGAGCAGAGAGAACGATGGGAGACTACCCGATGAAGACCTACACTACAAAAAGACAGGACGCCCAGAGGTATCAATACCCAACTTTAACCTGGAGGACACAGCAGATAACCTGGAAGACACTGCGGAGGCCCGGATGGCGGAGGAACCAGAATCCACTCCCCTAGAGGCACCCCAACCGGCTTTGCGTCGATCACTGAGAACTGCAAAACCTCCTGACAGACTCACTTATACCAACTTTTAAGAAACATCACCCCGATGGACTAAATCTATAGAAGGGGTGAATCTAATGAAATCTGTTTGTCTTGATCCTGTATTCGTTTTGCACTCATGTATATTACCCTCCCCCACTGTGTATAGTTTCACTTCCTCTTTCCCGACTAACCTGGGGGGTTCCAGGTCTTGGCTCTTGGCTCCGCCCCTGACTTCTCTTACATAAAGATCCCAGGATCTGTATGACTCATTCCTGTGAACCAGTCGGCGTGTTGAGATGTTAGCTCTGATCTTAGTGATTAAAAGCCAACTTGTTTAAGTCTATAACTTCTAGTTTTGTGGTTATTGAAGGCCCATCAATAGTAATTTATCAATCCCAGGAACGACCTTAATTGTGAGACATTTTCAGGTGCTGGGGCTTTTATGACCGCTTCAATTTTTTCAGGTGACTTATGCAACCCTTCCTCGTTAATTATGTGGCCACAATATGATATTTGTTTCTGGAAAAATTCGCACTTAGGGCGATTTGCTCATAGGCCCCGTTCTCTCAGTCTAGGGAGCACCTGCTCCAAATTGGCAAGGTGCTCGTTGTCATTTTCTCCTGTTACAAGGATGTCGTCTAGGTAGCATTGAGTCCCCGGGATCCCTTGGAGGACTTGCTCCATAGCTCTTTGCCAGATAGCTGGAGCTGATGCTACTCCGAAAACCAGTCGATTGTACTGGTACAGGCCTTTGTGTGTATTTATCATGAGATACTTTTTAGAGGCCTCTTCAACCTCCATCTGTAGATATGCCTGTGCCAAGTCAATTTTGGTGAAACGTTTCCCTCCGGATAGTGAGGCGAAAATATCTTCTATCCTCGGAAGTGGATACTGTACCGTGTGAAGGATCGGGTTTACAGTCACCTTGAAGTCCCCACAGATGCGAATTTTTCTCTGTTCTTCAGATTTATCATTATTCAACGTTTTCTTCATGACCGGGACGATGGGTGTTGCCCACTCGCTCCAATCTATCTTGGATAATACGCCTGCCTTTTCCAAATTCTCCAGCTCTGCCTCGACTGCTGGACGAATTGCGTATGGCACCGGCCTTGCCTTAAAAAACTTGGGAATTGCCGCATCTTCCACTTTTATTGAGGCGGTGACGCCTTTCAAGGTTCCTAGTTCCTGTTGAAACACTTCCTTGGCGTTGGCCAAGATGTCTTTTAATTGTTCAGGTATGACGTCATCATCATTTTTTTTCTTACTGGTCACCGTCAGTGCCTGAATGGAGTGCCAGTCTAAACATATCTTCCTGATCCATCCACGTCCCAACAGCGGTGGACCACCATCTTGCAGAACGTATAAATACAACTTCTGTATTTCCTTGCCGTTGTATACAACAGGCACCCTTATTTTCCCTTTGGGGTATACTTTCTGCCCCGTATATGTTTTCAAGATAATGGATGTGTCTTTCAAAGGTATATGCGGAAATAGCCGCTCGTAATCCCGTCGACTTATGACGGTTAGAGCTGATCCTGTATCTAGCTCCATTTTAACTGGGGACCCTGCTATCGTGAGGGTAACCGAAATGGTCTGGTAATCTTCTTTGGCAATTACATTATGTAATTTGAGACAGCTTAGTCTCTTGTTTCCGGAGTTGCTATCGCTCTTCTGGTCTTCGGAGCTACTGTCCGTCATCATTTGTACCTTTCTGTACTTTTCCTTATTGATTTTTTTCCTGTCCGTGGATTTTTTGTTTCCAGATCGGCATACACGTGCAATGTGTCCAATCTTTACGCATTGCCTGCATGCTTTGTCCTTGAACCAGCAGTCCCTCTGGTCATGGGTGGATCTGCCGCAGCGATAACATTTCTCGATACCCTGTGTCATTTCATGGATGCCGAAGTCCTGTGGCTTTTGCTGTATCTCTGCAGCTCCTCTTGCGGCTGCTTCATATGATACAGCCACACTGAAAGCCTTGTCCAGTGTCAAATCTTTCTCAGAAAGTAGCCTTTTCTGTGTTCCTTCGCTTAGGAGACCGCAGACGAATTTGTCTCGAAGAGAATCTGCCAGTCCTGCCCCGAATTGGCAGTGCTTTGACAGCTTCCTTAATTCGGTGAGGTAATCAGCATTACTTTCATTCTTGTGCTGATTCCTCCTGAAGAATTTGAATCGTTCCACTATCAGCAGCGGTGTTGGGTTTAAGTGCTCCTGTAGGGTATCAACAATCTCCTTAAAATTCTTGTCCTTCGGTTTGGCTGGAGTGATTAAGTTTCGTAACAGCCCGTATGTCCTTGCGCCCATTAGATTTAGAAGTACTGACGCCTTTTTATCATCCTTTATTTCATTTGCTGTGCAATATACCTCCACTCTTTCCACATATGTGGTCCAATCCTCTATATCGCTATCGAAAGCAGTAATATTGCCAGTCTTAGGCATCCTGAAAAAAAAATGGCGCCTCCCGCGCTTTCCTTTCTTCCCCGCAGAAAAAAATGGCGCCTCCCGCGCTTTCCCACCGCTGCCGCTGCTGACAACGCTGTTCTCCGCGGTTTTTATTTACATAGGTATTTTTAATAGGTGGAGAACGTTCCCGTCGGACTCTCTGGGACTTTTCCCTCCCTCTGCTTGGTCCGAATGCCGACCTGCTTTGCAGCGCAGGCCGTCTCCCGAGTGCTCCACCCTCTGTCTCTGTTTGCCTCCGCCTTCGCTGCTCGGCCCCGCTGCAGAGCCAGCCGATGGAGCCCCAGCCCGCCACCCAGGAAGGATTATTGCAGTACCTGCCACCAGCTCGGCTAGCTGGTGAAACCACAGTTTTTTTTCTCCTTCTTGTTTTTCTTCGACTTTCGTCTGAGGAATCGATCTCCTTGAGGTGCTGCCGAATTGCAGGTAAGTCCGTTTCTAATTCGTCGCCACTATTGTATCCGTGTGTTAATGGAGACACGGAATGCAGGAGTTGGTTTCACAGGCGTTTACTGAACAAAGTCTGGAGGTGAACTAACAGATACAAGACACTATACAGGCTTATATAGCCCGAGTGGCCATTACCGGCATTACAGTACACAGGGGGCTCTTAAAGGCACATACACCACATTACTGAGCGGGCGCTTGGCTTTACCGCTCTGGCTGGCTTCCCATGGGTACAGGGCGTCATCAACTGCACACATGTGGCCATCAGGGCACCCCATCATAACCCAGGCATCTTTGTCAACTGCAAGGGCTTCCACTTCCTCAATGTGCAACTGGTCTGCAACTATAAGTAAATCATCATGCATGCGTGTACCAAATTCCTTGGCAGCTGCCATGACACTTTCATCCTTTGCCAGTCCACCTTCCCTCAGCTCTTCGCTCCTACAAACACACTTTCCAGCTGGCTGCTTGGAGACAAGGGCTATCCACTGAAGATGTGGCTCATGACACTCTTGAAGAGACCAAGTACTGAGGCCCAGTAGAGATACAATGAAAGCCACATTTCCACCAGATATGTCATAGAGCAGACAATAGGCATGCTCAAAATGCGCTTCAGATGCCTTGACATATCTGAAGGAGCCTTTTAGTACGCACCAGCCAGGGTCTCTAGAATCATCGTGGTCTGCTGTGCCCTGCAAAACATAGCACAGCAGTGAGGATTAACGCTGCATGAGAAGCAAGGCACTGAGCGCACAGCCTCTTCAGAGGAGAAGGAGCAGGAGGAGGAGGAGCATCAGCTGGAACATGAAGAGGAGAAGGAGCAGGAGCTGGAGGAACCTGTGGGCCAGATCCCACCAACACCCAAGCACATTGCTGCCCAGGTGGCCAGGGATGGCCTCATCATGGCTAGATTTACTTAACTTTACGCAGTACACCTATATGGTTGCCACATGCTGCGCCAGATTGGCACCAGCCCACAGCAACACCATAAAGGATCCCTACAATGGCCAAGCCATTCCTTTCATACTAACCACCATTGCTGGAGGTACTGTTATGTCTCACCATTCACTGCAACTCACTAAGCCACTTCCAAAGGTGCACACAAATTTGTCCAAGACGGGAAAGTGGTGAAAATAAAGATTTTTATGGTTGACAATACATTAATGGAAACTTGACATTAACATTGAATAAAACACCCAAGTGGCTACCCTTGCAAATCTACTTGTGTATCATCTTTCTTTTCCACGTGCTTCTACGAGGTGCTACCCCTGTGGCTTCAGCAGTGGTAGAGGCAGCCTGCTGACTTCCCGGCTGCGACTGGTTAGACACTCTTGGCAGATGTCCTCTGGGTTTTGGAGCCTGTGATGGCCCGACAAAGTCTGCTCCTCCTGCGACTGTGCAGGGGCAGACTCAGCCATCGCAATCCCAGGAGACATCTGGGGCTCTGACTGAGGGGGAGAAGGAGCTGGAGAGCACCTTGCTGCACATCAGTGGGACCATGAAGACCCATGTCTACGCTGACATCCCTCCTAGACAGGGGATCTATGAGCCTCTGTCATCTATTCTGAATAGAGACCATGTGCTCCTGTGAGTGACGCATTAGCTGCTCCATGCAGGTGGCCATCCTTTCCATGGAAGATCCTACAGTCGCCGTCGCCTGCGACACGGTGGTGCTCATGTTGGAGATGGACTCCTCCATTCTCTGAATATTTGCAGACATCGCGGTTGCAAAACCTGTCAGAGACCCCTGCACTTCTTTCTGCACCTCCAGTATCGCCCTCTTACTGGATGGCCCCCCGAGGCTCAGCGTCTGCATGAAGCTGAGCAGAGCTGGGAGCATCCTGCACCCTCCAGCGAGGAGTCTCCACTGCTGTCCCTGTTTCCACCATCTTTTCTTGCTCACTTGTACATTGTGATAAACCTGGTGACAACACTACTCTATCTCGCGTGGGACCCACCTACAATGACCAAGCCATTCCTTTCACACTAACCACCATTGCTGGAGGTACCGTTATGTCTCACCATTCACTGCAACTCACTAAGCCACTAAGCGTCTCTGCACTGGTGCTGGGTGCACTCATGTCTGGTGAGGCTGTGCCCTCAGAGGCTGGAGGCTCCTCTTGAGAGTCGTCTTCCTCTTCCTCCTGGACAGTGGTGGGGGCGGGGGGAGGGGGGGCAGAGGGGGGGGGGGGCTGCGCTCTTGATGAGCCTGTGGAAGAGTAAAGAGATGAGTTAGATATGCCATATGAAGAATGGGTACAGATACCATTGTGCACATGATGACCATTCAGTGGCTGATGACATCAGTCCCCATATGAGTGACTGCTGTATGCCATGAAACTGTATGATATGTAATTCTGTCACCAGGTTGCTGAGATGTCCCCCTCTCTCCGTCTCCCACCTCCAGCTGCTCGGCCACTCCCGATACTTCCAAGGCGACCTCCTCTGCTGATGTTAGGTTGGCCAATGATGCCTCCCTCTCCCTCTTATTGTGGGCACACTTCTCCTGCAAGGAGGGAAAGAAGAGAAGGATAAGTGAGAGTGATGGAATGAGTGTAAGGAATGGATGGGTTACATCTTTAGAGGGAGACTATGATGGATTGGGGTGGCAATGCCAAGTGGGTTCCTTGTGTGTTGTTAGATGGTATGATTGCATTAGGATGAGGCTGAGTGTGAGGGGTGGCTAGTAAGATGGGGATGTGATAATGTAGATAGAGAGAGAGGGATTGGTGGATGTGCAAGGTATGTTGGTATGAGTAAGGATCTGCAGGAGTAGGCTTGGAAAGGCAGAGTGATGGGGACGGTTGAGAGGCACAGCAGGATGAAGTTGAATGTGGCTTTGTACTCACCTTTCCTGATCTAATGAGATCATTGAAACATTTCCAACACTGCACCCAGGTCCTCCTGAACACAGCCCTGCTATTGACCTCCTCTGCAATTTGGAGCCAGGCTCTTTTTGTCTCCTGGGGTGGTCTCTTCCGCCCACTCGAAGAGAAGAGGTCCTCCCTGCGTACTCTGACTACCTCCACAAGCATATGGAGGGAGTCATCGGAGAACCTGGGTGCAGCCCTCTGTCTCTGTGCAGTCTTCTCTCCAACTGCTTGGAGCAATCAAAACCTCCAGTGCAGTGACTGCACACTCCTAATCCCTAGATGAACCTTCAAATGCAATGTGGCCATGGTTCCTTTACATATCCGTGCTGAAAACGCATCATTGATGGCATCATCAGACCCGCCCCATTTAATAGGGCGGGCTTAATAGGCACCATTAGCGCAAAATCGATTTCTGCAGCAGGATGGAAGCAACAACTGGGTTGTGACCCGCCACGCCGACCGCCCGCACCCAACCTGCCCAGGTCAAGAAAATTCCAGCCATTATCATTCAAAGACATAACACACTCCTACCAACTTCCTCTGTTATTTTTATGCTGATGTTAACTCAATTCCTAGGGGAGCTGGGCGGAGCTCTGGTTTAAACTCTGGCCTTTCACCTCTGGATTCAAATCCAGCCCAGACTGTTGGGATGAAAGGCTCCTCTGTTGGCTGTAAGGGGTTTACATGCACAAATCGTTGAAGGTGGCAGGGCAGGTTGAGAAAGCGGTTAAAAAAGCTTACGGGATCCTGGGCTTCATGAATAGAGGCATAGAATACAAAAGTGTGGAAATTATGATGAGTCTGTATAAAACACTGGTTCAGCCTCAAATGGAATATTGTGTTCAATTCTGGGCACCACACTTTAGGAAGGATGTGAAGGCCTTAGAGAGGGTGCAGAAAAGATTTAGGAGAATGATTCCAGGGATGAGGGTCTTCAGTTACGTGGATAGACTGGGGAAGCTGGGGTTGTTCTTAGAGCAGAGAAGATTGAGAGGAGATTTGTTAGAGGTGTTCAAAATCATGAGGGGTCTAGACAGAGTAGATAGAGAGAAACTGTTCCCATTGGCAGAAGGGTCGAGAACCAGAGGGTACAGATTTAAGGTGATTTGCAGAAGAACCAAAGGCGATAAGGGGAAAAACCTTTTTACTCAGCGAGTGGTTAGGATCTGGAATGCAATGCCTGAAAGGGTGGTGGAGGCAGACTCAATCACGGCTTTCAAAAGGGAGTTGGATAAGTACCTGAAAGAAAAAAATTTGCAAGGCTACGGGGAAAGGGCGGGGGAGTGGGACTAGCTGAAGTGCTCTTGCAGAGAGCCGGCATGGGCTCGACAGGCCGAATGACCTTCTTCCGTGCTGTAACCATTCTATGATTCTATGATAAGCATTCTAGCTGAAATGAGTTTGAGCTGTCTCAGTCAAGTTCCTAATGGGAATGGATTCCACAGCACAGAACTAGAAGTAATAGTCAATCTTGCTGAGAACAGTGCTGTAGTGATGTGGTAGGGTTGCATTTTTGAGGCTGGGGCTGAGGCCCATTGCTGAGATAGTGTAGGGGTGTTTTACTCTGTATCTAGCTGTACTATTTTTTTCTTTATTCGTTCCTGGGATGTGGGCATCACTGGCAAGGCCAGCATTTATTGCCTATCCCTAATTGCCCTTGAGAAGGCGGTGGTGGTGCAGCCCTTGTGGTGAAGGTATTCCTACAGTGCTGTTAGGGTGGGAGTTCCAGGATTTTGACTCAGCAACGATGAAGGAATGCCGATATATTTCCAAGTCAGGATGGTGTGTAACTTGGAGGGGAACTTGAAGATCGTGGTGTTCCCATGCACTTGCTGCCCTTGTCCTTCTAGGTGGTAGAGGTATTGGGTTTGGGAGGTGCTGCCAAAGAAGCCTTGTCGAGTAGCAGCAGTGCGTCTTGTAGATGGTACACACTGCAAACACGTTGCGCCGGTGGTGGAGGGAGTGAATGTTTAAGGTGGTGGATGGGGTGCCAATCAAGCGGGCTGCTTTGTCTTGAATGGTGTCGAGCTTCTTGAGTGTTGTTGGAGCTGCACTCATCCACGTAAGTGGAGACTATTCCATCACACTCCTTACTTGTGCCTTGTAGATGGTGGAAAGGCTTTGGGGAGTCAGGAGGTGAGACACTCGCTGCAGAATACCCAGCCTCTGACCTGCTCTTGTAGCCAACGTATTTATGTGGCTGGTCCAGTTAAGTTTCTGGTCAACGGTGACCCCAGGACGTTGATGGTGGGGGATTTGGCAATGGTAATGCCGTTGAATGTCAAGGGGCGGTGGTTAGATGCTTGCTTGTTGGAGATAGTAATTGCCTGGCACTTGCATGTCATGATTGTTACTTGCCACTTATTAGCCCACTATGCTGTGCTTGGCCTCAGGATTGCTTGATACTGAGACTAAGTGCCTGAAATGAAAATATTCCATTTCAGTTGAGATTGCCGTATCCTTGTCAGCTTAGTTGGGCGTATCTTTCTGTAGCTTACCGTTAGTTCATCGAGTCACAATTATATGCCTTAAATAACTTGTGGTAATTTGTGGAAATGCCAATCATGTTCTGTTTATGCATCAGTGGTATTTGTGAATACTTAGCGCCAAAACTGCATTAATGGTCCAAGAATTGATATTCTCTCACATAGCTTCATGATAACCTGACCTTCTCAGAGCATGCCATGGCTCTGTTTGGTTTTGGGCTGAGGTAGGATCTTTGCAAAATTCTAAAGTATAAACTGGCAACCATAGAGATCTAGGGGGAAATTTTTACCGGAGTGGGTGGGTGGGTTTGGATCGGGTGAGTTGTGAAAATTTTAAAAAATCTCAATCCCGACCCCACCTGCCTCCAACTCACCCAATTCTGGTTTTAACTGCTTTGTCACAATGTGAAAGTTACTGCATAGTTAAAATTACACACGGATTTATCCCCATGCCAACAGTTGGCTTAATTGCTGTTGTTGTGTTATTTGCCTGGTAAACTCTTGCTATAAAATGTGAACTGACATTATTACCACCCAACAGCAAATCACATGTCGTCTGCATGGAATTTTAGGTAAATGAAAATTATTTCCAGGTGAATGATCAACCTTCTATTTTCAAATTGCGCAGCCCATTATTCTGAAGTGACCTTGTGTCCTCCATTTGCAATTTCTGGAGTATTCTGGCAAAAGTGCTGCAGCTATAGCTCCTAAATCCTGAGTTCTGTAATGTAGGTTATCTGGAAAGTGACTTGCTTTGTGCCAGCTAATTCATCAAAATAGTTGGAGAAATGGATCTTTGTAACATTCTCCTTTAGTATACAGTGCCAGTAGATACAGTACCATCAGATACAGTATTCAGAAGCAGCTGATCTCCAGTGGTGTTGCTCTCATGAGGCAGAGGAGATATTGTTTTATGCTATAAAACATACAGTATTATCAGGGCCACTAATTTGAAGTGATTAAGTCAATTGTATTTTTATTACCGAATCTTAGTGATATATTTGGGCTCAAATTCTATAATTACATGCATATTTCCATGGAAATCATACATCAGTGGTCTTGATTACTATTAAACGTTGATACAAATATAAATTTATACAAATCCGTGCTCATCTTTCCCGGAACTCCATATTTGAATCTCACCAATTAGGTTTCCACCCCGCCACCGTACTGAAACGGCTCTTACTAAAGTCACAAATGACATCCTAGTTGACTGTGACCAAGGTAAAATATCCCTCCTTGTCCTTCTCGACCTGTCTGCAGCCTTTGACACGGTTGATCACTCCACCCTTCTCCATTTCCTCTCCACCATCGTCCAGTTGGGTGGGACTAAACTTGTCTGGTTCCATTCTTATCTATCCAGTCGTAGTCAGAGAATCACCTGCAATGGCTTCTCTTCCTGCTCCCACACCTTTACCTCTGGTGTCCCTCAAGGATCTATCCTTGGCTCCCTCCAATTTCTCCACTACATGCTGCCCCTTGGTGACATCATCCGACAGCATCAGTTTCCACGCTGACGATACCCAGCTCTACCTCACCTCTACCTCTCTCGTCCCCTCCACTGTCTCTAAATTGTCTGACATCCAGTTCTGGATGAGCAGAAATTTACTCCAACTAAATATTGGTGTGGAGATGCTGGAGTTGGACTGGGGTGGACAAATGTAAGAAGTCACACAACACCAGGTTTTAGTCCAACAGTTTTATTTGAAATCACAAGCTTTCGGAGCACTGCTCCTTCGTCAGGTGAAGTGGAGAGATGCATAAAGACACAACTTATATAGTCAGACAATAATGCCAGATGATTACAGGTAATTTTTCTAACTGCCATTTATCACACCTCGGCAGAGAGATAATCACAGCAAACAAAGGTGTGAATGGTGTCCAAACAGGTTAGTCAGGAAAACATTACATCAAAGAACAATGAGGTGGGGTCACAAGGTGTCAAATGTTGCAGATGCTGGGGTCTGTATGAAAAACAAAAAACAGATAAAAAAACATTTTATTATTGCTGGAAATCACAGCAGGTCCGGCCGCATCTGTGTAGAGAGAACAAGCCAACGACGATTCGAGTCTGGGTGACCCTACGTCAGGTGGGGTTACATGTAGCGTGACATGAACACAAGATCGCGGTTGAGGCCGTCCTCATGAGTGCGGAACTTGGCTATCAGTTTCTGCTCGACGATTTTGCGTTGTCGTGTGTCTCGAAGGCCACCTTGGAGAATGCTTACCTGAAGATCGGAGGTTGAATGTCCTTGACTGCTGAAGTGTTCCCCGACTGGGAGGGAACACTCCTGCCTGGCGATTGTTGCGTGGTGTCCGTTCATCCGTTGTCGCAGTGTCTGCATGGTCTCGCCAATGTACCATGCTCTGGGGCATCCTTTTTTGCAACGTATGACGTAGACAACGTTGGCCGAGTCACATGAGTATGTACCATGTACCTGGTGGGTGGTGTCCTCATGTGTGATGATGGTATCTGTGTTGATGATCTGGCATGTCTTGCAGAGGTTGCCGTGGCAGGGTTGTGTGGTGCCGTGGTCGCTGTTCTCCTGAAAGCTGGGTAATTTGCTGCGAACGATGGTCTGTTTGAGGTTAGGCGGCTGTTTGAAGGCGAGTAGTGGAGGCGTGGGGATGGCCTTAGCGAGGTGTTCGTCATCATCGATGACATGTTGAAGGCTGCGAAGAACATGGCGTAGTTTCACCGCTCCGGGGAAGTACTGGACGACAAAGGGTACTCTGTTGGTTGTGTCCCGTGTTTGTCTTCTGAGGAGGTCTATGCGATTTTCTGCTGTGGCCCATCGGAACTGTCGATCGACGAGTCGAGCGTCATATCCCGTTCTTACGAGGGCGTCTTTCAGCGTCTGTAGGTGTCCATCGCGTTCCTCCTCGTCTGAGCAGATCCTGTGTATTCGCAGGGCTTGTCCATAGGGGATGGCTTCTTTAACGTGATTAGGGTGGAAGCTGGAGAAGTGGAGCATCCTGAAGTTGTCCGTGGGCTTGCGGTAGAGTGAAGTGCTGAGGTGTCCATCTTTGATGGAGATTCATGTGTCCAAGAATGAAACCGATTCTGAGGAGTAGTCCATGGTGAGTTTGATGGTGGGATGGAACTTGTTGATGTTATCGTGTAGTCTTTTCAGTGATTCTTCGCCGTGGGTCCATAGGAAGAAAATGTCATCGATGTATCTGGTGTATAGCGTTGGTTGGCGGTCCTGTGCAGCGAAGAAGTCTTGCTCGAACTTGTGCATGAAGATGTTGGTGTATTGGGGTGCGAATTTGGTCCCCATGGCTGTTCCGTGTGTTTGGGTGAAGAACTGGTTGTCGAAGGTGAAGACATTGTGGTCAAGGATGAAGCGGATGAGCTGTAGGATGGCATCTGGAGATTGGCTGTTGTTGGTGTTGAGTACTGAGGCTGTCACAGCGATGCCGTCATCGTGGGGGATACTGGTGTAGAGTGCTGAGACGTCCATCGTGGCGAAGAGTGTTCCTGGTTCAATTGGTCCGTGGGTGCTGAGTTTCTGTAAGAAGTCTGTAGTGTCGTGACAGAAGCTGGGGGTTCCCTGTACGATGGGTTTCAGGATGCCCTCAACGTATCGAGAGAGGTTCTCACACAGGGTTCCATTGCCTGATAAGATAGGACGTCCGGGTGTGTTGGCTTTGTGTATCTTTGGGAGGCAGTAGAAGTCTCCCACGCGGGGAGTATGTGGGATGAGAGCGCGTAGGATGCTTTGAAGGTCTGGATCGAAGGTCTTGATCAGTCTGTTGAGTTGGCGGGTGTGTTCTTTGGTCAGATCTGCGGGTAACTGTCTGTACTGTTCCTGGTTGTCAAGTTGTCGGTATGCTTCTTTGCAATAGTCCGTTCTATTCTGTATGACGATGGCTCCTCCTTTGTCTGCTGGTTTGATGACGATGTTACGGTTGGTCTTGAGTGCGTGGATGGCGTTGCGTTGTGCTTGAGTGACATTCTGGACTGTCTTGTGAGTGCGGCTGATGAATCTGGCATTGATGTATCTCCTGACAGCTTGAGCATATATGTCAAGCTTAGGGCAGCGACCCTCCGGAGGGCTCCAATTTGACTCTTTCTTCTTCGGTTGCTGCACTGCTGATCCCTCTGTCTGCTGTTCCGGATCATTGGTTGTCTCATTGGGTTCGCTGCTGACATCTTGGGATTTGTGGAAGAATTCCCGGAGCCTCATTCTCCTGATGAATTCCTCTGTGTCTGCCGCGAGACCGATGGGGTCCATTTTGGTGGTGGGGCAGAAATTGAGCCCTCGGCTGAGAACTACAATTTCATCTGGTTGAAGGGTGTGGTCGGACAAGGTGACGATGGACTTCCCTGTGGTTTCAACACTGGTACCGGGGGAGGCTTGGTTGCTGCTGGTAGTGATGCCGAGTTTCTCAAGCTTCCTGTTCTTGGTGTGCATGTAGGCAGTGTAGTTCCGTTGCCTCGTCTGTTTGGCGGTGTCTCGTAGCTGGTCTGCTGTGTCCTGAGCACAGGCTGAGAATATGGACTCTATCTCGGTTTTGAGGTTGCGGCGTCTGCTGTAGTGCTAGTGTACGAGATGGTTGAGGAGTGTGCGAGAGGTACGACGGCAGAATCGGTTTCATTCTTGGACACACGAATCTCCATCAAAGACGGACACCTCAGCACTTCACTCTACCGCAAGCCCACGGACAACCTCAGGATGCTCCACTTCTCCAGCTTCACCCTAATCACGTTAAAGAAGCCATCCCCTATGGACAAGCCCTGCGAATACACAGGATCTGCTCAGACGAGGAGGAACGCGATGGACACCTACAGATGCTGAAAGACGCCCTCGTAAGAACGGGATATGATGCTCGACTCGTCGATTGACAGTTCCGACGGGCCACAGCAAAAAATCACATAGACCTCCTCAGAAGACAAACACGGGACACAACCAACAGAGTACCCTTCGTCGTTCAGTACTTCCCCGGAGCGGAGAAACTACGCCATGTTCTTCGCAGCCTTCAACATGTCATCAATGACGACGAACACCTCGCTAAGGCCATCCCCATGCCTCCACTACTCGCCTTCAAACAGCCGCCTAACCTCAAACAGACCATCGTTCGCAGCAAATTACCCAGCTTTCAGGAGAACAGCGACCACGACACCACACAACCCTGCCACGGCAACCTCTGCAAGACATGCCAGGTCATCAACACAGATACCATCATCACACATGAGGACACCACCCACCAGGTACATGGTACATACTCATGTGACTCGGCCAACGTTGTCTACCTCATATGTTGCAGGAAAGGATGCCCCAGAGCATGGTACATCGGAGAGACCATGCAGACACTGCGACAACGGATGAACGGACACCGCGCAACAATCGCCAGGCAGGACTGTTCCCTCCCAGTCAGGGAACACTTCAGCAGTCAAGAACATTCAGCCTCCGATCTTCGGGTAAGCATTCTCCAAGGCGGCCTTCGAGACACACGACAACGCAAAATCGTCGAGCAGAAACTGATAGCCAAGTTCCGCACTCATGAGGACGGCCTCAACTGCGGTCTTGTGTTCATGTCACGCTACATGTAACCCCACCTGACGTAGGGTCACCCAGACTTGAATCGTCGTTGGCTTGTTCTCTCTACACAGATGCGGCCGGACCTGCTGTGATTTCCAGCAATAATAAAATGTTTTTTTGTCTGTTTTTTGTTTTTCATACAGACCCCAGCATCTGCAACATTTGACCCCTTGTGACCCCACCTCATTTTTCTTTGATGCAATGTTTTCCTGACTAACCTGTTTGGACACCATTCACACCTTTGATCGCTGTGATTATCTCTCTGCCGAGGTGTGATAAATGGCAGTTAGAAAGATTACCTGTAATCATCTGGCATTATTCTCTGACTATATAAGCTGTGTCTTTATGCATCTCTCCACTTCACCTGACGAAGGAGCAGTGCTCCGAAAGCTTGTGATTTCAAATAAAACTGTTGGACTATAACCTGGTGTTGTGTGACTTCTTACATTTGTCCAACTAAATATTGGGAAGACCAAAGCCATTGTCTTTGGTCCCCACCACAAACTCCGTTCCCTTGCCACTGACTCCATCCCTCTCCCTGGCAAATGTCTGAGGCAGAATGAGACTGTTCGCAACCTTGGTGTTATATTTAACCCTGAGATGAGCTTCCTACCACATATCCGCCCCATCACTAAGACTGCCTATTTCCACCTCCATAACATTGCCCGTCTCTGTCCTTGCCTCAGCTTATCTGCTGCTGAAACCCTCATCCATGCCTTTTGTAACCTCTAGATTTGATTATTCCAATGCACTCCTGGCCAGCCTCCCTAGTTCTACCCTCCATAAACCTGAGGTCATCCTAAACTCTGCTGCCCATGTCCTAATTCGCACCAAGTTCCGCTCACCCATCTCCTCTGTGCTCGCTGACCTACATTGGCTTCCTGTTAAGCAATGCTTCGATTTTAAAGTTCTCATCCTTGTTTTCAAATCCCTCCATGTCCTTGTCCCTCCCTATCTCTGTAATCTCCTCCAGCCCTACAACCCCTCGAGATCTCCGCGTTCTGACAATTCTGGCCTCTTGAGCATTCCCGATTTTAATTGCTCCACCATTGGTGACCGTGCCTTCAGCTGCCTAGGCCCTAAGCTCTGGAATTCCTTCCCTAAACGTCACTACCTCTCCAACTCTTTTTCCTCCTTTAAGATGTTCCTTAGAACCTACCTCTTGGTCATCTGCCCTAATATCTCCTTATTTAGCTCGGTGTCGAATTTTGTTTGATAATGCTCCTGTGAAGCACCTTGGGTTGTTTTACTACGTTAAAGGCGCTATATAAATACAAGTTGTTGTTGTAGCAATGTTCTAAATTTTTCTCTGACCTTTTTTTAAAGCTGAGTATACAAATGAAAATAGTAATGTAGACACTCCAGGTTACAGATTGATAGGACATGGGTTGTAAAAAGTGCATGTAGCAGTAGTGGGAGCTGGGTGTCTTTGTGGGTTTGTAATGTCGAGTGGAGGGAAGTGGTGATCATGGGGTTTGAGGGCATTGTAGGAAGGCTGTGAGGGTCTGCAGAGGATACAGAGTGGATTGCAAGACATGGAAGCACTAAGCAGGGCAGGTGTACTGTTTGGGAGTACTGGGAAGTAGGTGAGAGGATGTGGTAGGAGTGGGAGAGTGATATCAGGGTAAAGGAGGTAGTCCTAAGAGAGTTATTTCATGGTGTAGGTGTATTGAAAGGGAATGCTGTGTGTGGCAGTAGTATGAAGGTGGACTTGCAATTTGGTAACATTGAAATTACAATAATGGGCTGTGGGAGCGCTGGGCGGGGCAGTGCTGGGTGTGGAAATACTGGGAAGGGAAACTGGGATGTGGAAACACTGGGAGGGGTTTGCGGGGTGTGGGAATACTGGGAGGGGTTTGGGGGGTTTGGGAATACCTGGAGAGGATTGCGGGGTGTGGGAATACTGGGAAGGGGTTCTAGGTTTTGGAATACTGGGAGAGGGTTGCTAGGTGTGGGCATACTGGGGGAGGGGGGCGCGGGGTACCACTGACAGTAGCACAGTGGTAGGGCTTTTTCAGAGGCGGGCTGCAGTGGGTGGAAAGGGATGAGTGCTTGGTGTGGGGAGGGAATGGGAGCAGCGAGAGGTGGTAGGAAGAAGAAGGGAAAGCTATGTGAGCTCATGGCAGAGGGGTCTGCTGATGGTGGGCAGCAGTGTCAGGGGAGGGGGGATAATATCTTAACAGTGTATTCCTCAGTTGCCACTTCCACCTGTACTATGCAGCTTTAGCATAATGAAAGTGTGTATGCAATGGAGCAGTGATTGTAAACAATGCTTTAAATGGCATCGCCCAGCCAGTGCAGCAGTTACCCACTGTCATGGTTGATGGGACCTGTAAGAAATGTGCACAAAAGTGAGAACCACATATAACTTTACTTTGCTCCTGATATCAACAAACTTCTTTCTTATTTGCAGCCAAGTACGATAGGCCCGGTTGATTCAATTATCAATCTCCCTCCGTGCAGCCTCCACTTTTGCTTTTACTGGACAATAGCCTTCAGCCCCACATAGGGCCACCCTCCTTCGTTCCACCTACTGCAACTCTTCAACATTAAAGTGATGCGGGTTTACCCACAAGTTTCTGCTGTGCTATTGTGAACAATTAGTTGACTTTTCAGCCATCAGCACAAGTGTCCCTATAACAACAAATTGCATCACTTCGAGAGCTGTTGCCTTTCCAGAATTTGCTACAGGCCAAGTACTAAAGCCAAGCTTTTCATATGGCAATATAATCTTGTCCTTACCCAATGTTCACCCAAACATATTTACCAGCAGGGATTAGCAAATAGAAATCAGCAGCAACCACCTTGGCTGTGTTTTTTCTCCCCTAGCACAGGGCCATTATAAGAGCTGTACTGCTGTTCTGGCTGGGATCAACAAACTTAGTATAGATCAGGGATTGAACCTGTGACCTTATTGGTCTGCACATCTTAGTAAAACAATGGGGCATTTACCTACTGAGTGTAGAAAACCATCATTCTGCTTTCATTTTATCAAGCTGCCTGATTGTGAACAATAGGTTCCATATTATCATGCTTGAGCTCCCAATGATGCTAACCTACAAGCGACAATGGCATCAATTCAATCAACTCACCTGCCATCGTGATGACAGTAGAGTCCGGGGCACACTCCTGTTCCTCCTGGCTCACCAGCAAAGTTTTTGTAAAAATTTGTATTAAAAAAACGTACCCCTAGTTGGCAGTGGCTGCTTAGGTCACAGCGCCGTTGAAGAATCCTGAGTGGGTAGGCCCAACGTCTGTCCCACTCATCTCAACCCAACTTGTGAGGGGACCTAAAACAGGCGTGAGGCCACTTATTTACATATGTAATGGACCTAAAGCCTGTTTTAGGCAACCACCAGGGATACCTAAAAAATGGCTGACCTGATTTCAGGTCAGACGTTTTTCAGGCATCCTTGGGGCGCAGGACATTGGTCCCCAAAATGAGGCCTTGTTACATCTATTTTACACCTGTAAAATGGGCGCAATGAGATCCAACTTCTATCCCCTCGAATATTTTAATCATCTAAACTAAATTTGCAGTTCAGTGTGAAGTAGCGTATTTAACATTAAGCTAGCTTTGATACTAATTATGATTTTTAAATGGTTTGCTTGTTGTAGTCTTTTTCACCCTGAGCACAAACCTCTGGGGTGGCTGAATCATAGAACCATAGAATGGTTACAGCACAGAAGGAGGCCATTCAGCCCATCGAGCCCATGCTGGCTCTCTGCAAGAGCACTTCAGCTAGTCCTACTCTCCTGCCCTTTCCCCGTAGCCCTGCAATTTTTTTTCCTTCAGGTACTTATCCAATTCTCTTTTGAAAGCCGCAATTGAATCTGCCTCCACCACCCTTTCAGGCAGTGCATTCCAGATCTTAACCACTTGCTGCATAAAAAAGTTTTTCCTTATGTCGCCTTTGGTTCTGCTGCCAATCACCTTAAATCTGTATATTTTGGTTCTCGACCCTTCCGCCAATGGGAACAGTTTCTCTCTATCTACTCTGTTTAGACCCTTCATGATTTTGAACATTTCTATTAAATCTCCTCTCAACCTTCTCTGCTCTAAGGAGAACATATTTTGCTCACTATCCAATACTGCTTTTCCAAAACCAATTATTAAAATGTTGTAGTTTTAAAACTGTTCCCATTTAGTTTTATTTACAAATAAAAACAGTAAATGATGGAAATACTCAGCAGGTCAGGCAGCATCTGTAGAGAGAGAAACAGAGTTAACGTTTCAGGTCGATGACCCTTCGTCAGAACTGGAAAATGTTGGAGATGTAACAGGTTTTTAAGCAAGTGCAGGGGCAGGGAAAGGGGGGAGGGGAGGAAAGAACAAAAAGGAAGGTCTGTGATAGGATGGAAGACAGGAGTGAGTAAGAGACAACAGGGATGATGGTGCAAGGCAAAAGGAGATGGTAATGGGACAAGTTAAGAAACAAAAGATGACTCTAGATGTGACATGAATGGCAATGGCAGGATGATCAACAGCTGCCATGTGAGAGCGAGAAAAAAAAATGATGATGGGGCAGAGGTTATGATCTGAAATTGTTGAACTCGATGTCCAGAAGGTTGCAAAGTGCCTAACCGAAAGATGAGGTGCTGTTCCTCGAGCTTACGTTGAGCTTCATTGGAACAGTGTAAGAGGCTGAGGATGGAGAGGTCAGAGTGGGAGTGGAGCGGAGAATTAAAGCGACAGGCGACCGAAAGCTCGGGGTCACCCTTACAGACTGAACGGAGGTGTTTCGCAAAGTGGTCGCCCAATCTGCGTTTGGTCTCCCCAATGTACAGGAGACCGCATCGTGAGCAGCGAATACAGTATATTAAATTGCAAGAAGTACAAGTAAATCGTTGTTTCGCCTGGAAGGAGTGTTTGGGGCCCTGGACAGTGGGAAGGGAGGAGGTAAAAGGGCAGGTGTTACATCTCCTGCGCTTGCACAGGAAGGTGCCGGGCGAAGGGGAAGTGGTGTTGGAGGTGATAGAGGAGTGGACCAGGGAGTCGCGGAGAGAGCAGTCCCTTCGGAATGCTGAAAGGGGAGGTGATGGGAAGATGTGTTTGGTGGTGGGATCACGCTGGAGGTGGCGGAAATGGCGGAGGACAAGGGGAACCCTATCGTCGTTCTGGGAGGGAGGGGAAGGGGTGAGAGCAGAAGTGCAGGAAATAGAACGGTCAAGGGCCGTGTCAACCACGGTAGAGTGGAATCCTCGGTTGAGGAAAAAGGAAGACATGTCGGAAGCACTGGTATGGAAGGTGGCATCATCAGAGCAATGCGGCGGTGATGGAGAAACTGGGAGAATGGAATAGAGTCCTTACAGGAAGCGGGGTAGGAGGAAATGTAGTCCAGGTAGCTGTGGGAGTTAGTGGGCTTATAGTGAATGTTTGTCAATAGCCTATCCCCAGAGATGGAGACAGAGAAGTCGAGGAAGGGAAGGGAAGAGTTGGAGATGGACTATGTGAAGGTGAGGGAAGGGTGGAAATTGGAAGCAAAGTGAATGAAATTGTCTAGTTCAGGGTGAGAGCCGGAAACGGCACCAATACAGTCATCAATGTACCGGAAAAAGAGGTGAGGGAGGGGACCGGAGTAGGACTGGAACAAAGAATGTTCCACATATCCCACGAAAAAGCAGGCATAGCTAGGACCCATGTGGGTTCCCATGGCAACACCTTTGATTTGGAAGAAGTGGGTGGAGACAAAGGAGAAGTTGTTCAACGTGAGAACAAATTCAGCCAGGTGAAGGAGGGTGGTGGTGGAAGGGGACTAATTAGGCCTCTGTTCAAGGAACAAGCGGAGCGCCCTCAGGCCACCCTGGTGGGGGATGGAGGTGTAGGGGGATTGGACGTCAATAGTGAAAAGGAGACAGTTGGGGCCAGGAAACTGGAAACTGTTCTTATGTTCTTATGTTAAGAGACGCGGATGTAGGTGGGAAGAGACTGGACAAGGGGAGAAAAAATAGAGTTGAGATAGGAAGAGATAAGTTCCGTGGGGCAGGAACAGGCTGAAAGGATGATAGAAGTTGTTTTATTTACACACTATGATTGAGATAAACTGAAGCAGTGTAGTCAGATTGGATTCCAATATTAGCTTTTATTGATTCCTTAAGCTGAGCAGAGCACTGTAGAAGTGGCTGAATGTCAGTGGAACACGATCCCTGGAGCTGCAATAATGATCTGTAATACTCATGGGTTGGACATTGCATTAATAGAGGAAACTGAATGGGTATCTAATGATTATTGAGTATCACTTTTATGAAGAATGATGCAGTTTTTCTTCACATGTGGGATAAAGGCATAATAACAACAACAACTTGTATTTATATAGCGTCTTTAACATGGTAAAACATCCCAAAGTGCTTCACAGGATTCTTATCAAACTAATGGGTGAATTTACAAGGATGTTCTCCCGTTCATCCACCATTTACGCCACTTTTCATGCTGTTCCGTAGCTCTTCCACTACAGTTATGGTGGATGAGCAGGAGAGCTGCTGTGGAGAATCACCCCCATATGTTGCTATGGATGCCCACAGGCAGTATTTTATTTATGTGCTATGAGCTTTAGGTGGAGTTTTGATACTTCAGTTTAGATTTTCTTACTGTATCAATGTATTTTCTTTGTGAGTCACTATTACACAGCCGTACCACTATAATATACTGATCTGTGAATTAGGTTAACATTTTCTTCAAATGTTATCTATCAAAATATCATGAGAATGAGAAAAAAACATTCCGCTCATCAATCCGGCTCCTTCCACAGACCATGTGCAATTTACCCTATCATGAACTCCACCTCACCCATTTAGTCTCCTGAAGGAAAGTTGTACATAAATACTTCCTGATCCCACAGGTTATCAAGCAAATGTATCCTGTACAGTGGTGCTGGAATATTATTGTTTAAGCAGCACTGTATCTGTTTTTACACTTAATATTTGAACAGAAATAAGACATAGGGCTGGATTTTACCAGCCCTGAGGAGGCGGGTTTGGAGGCGTACAAGTTATTAAAATCGCCAAAAATGGCGGGTAGGCCTGATCCCACCTCCATCCCGCCTCCGAGCAATTTTCCCGAATGCGTGTATTCTGACCCCCTTTCCATCCCGCCTCCAAGAGGCAGGATAGGCCCTTAAGACCCTTAACAACCACTTAATTGCCTCTATAATCCCATTTTGAGAGGCCTTTCTGATTTTTAGACATCCCCCCATCCTACACGCCTCCTCTGGAACACGCCAGGTAATGCTGGTGGCCTCACAAGTGGATTGCTTACTAACAGCTGCAGCTCCACCGTTACAAAGGAGTTTTCACCAATGATCATTTGCAGGCGGCAGAACTTTGTTGTTTCAGGTCTGGGGGAACTTTTAGCAGGCATACTCACTGGGCTGGATTTTGCCATTGGGGCGGGCTGGGTGTGTGTCAGGTGGTTTTCATGTCAGGAACCTGACCCTGATGTGAAGTGGGAAAAAAGTGCGATTTTCCCCTAATTGGGCACTTGATTTCCAGAGTGTGGAAACCCCTGGCCCAATGAGTCTTTTCATACAGAAAGTTGCCTCCGATGACGTCATCAATGCTGCTAGATGTAAGGCCTGCAAGCAGCCTTGCTTCTTCTGGAGTCTGGAAGCTTTATGCCCATTGTTGTGATCGCTTCATTCAGCAACTATGTCCAGCAGTAGGCCAAAGTATGCTCCACGGTTCGATGACGCCGCCCTGCAAGCTCTGGTGGAGGGAGCACGATCAAATGAGGTGCTCTTCCCTTCCTCAGGGTGGAAAAAGCCTCCCCAGCAGACTAAAGCTGTGTGGCTGCAAGTGGCCCAGGAGGTCAACTCAATGTCTATGTGCTGCAGAACCTGGTTGCAGTGCAAGAAGAGGTTTCATGACCTTCTGCACACAGAAAAGGTGAGTATGACTTTGCCATCACCCTCAATCTGATCCCCATCGCCTCTCCTCACCAGCACTCAGCTTTGCCAACCTCTTCCTCCACATCCCATTTGACACTGACATCCCTGCATCCTTACCCATTCCCTCTCTCTGTATGTTCACATTCACTTAACTATTCGACTATGCAGCCTATCGCTGTGATGCTATGAAAACAACTTACAACACACAGGGAGGGCCCTTGGCCTTGCCACCTCACTCCATCTTTGTGTCATTCTAAGCATCTATGCTATGGATTCGCTACACTCACTCCTTCATTCTCACTCAAACTCCACTTGTGTCCCTCATTGCAGGAAAAGAGAGCCCACAATAAGAGGGAAAGAGTGAGAACAGGAGGAGGGCCACCCTCAGTAGCCCAGTTCACCACCTCAGAGGAGGCGGCCCTGGAAATCACTGGTGTCGAGGAAGATTCGCAAGTTGGGGACGGACAGACGGGTGCATCACAGCAAGCTGGTGACAGAATAGTTTGGCATCTCTATCATTGACATTGCATGAGTGACTGATAATGATTCTGATGCTCTAACAGATTGACTTATGATCATCTGCACAATTCAATGTGCATGCAAACTTTACCTCACATCTCCAACTCTTTCCTTTACTCCCCCACAGGACCATCGACAGCCCCTGTCCCCACTGTCCAGGAGGAACAGGCTGAGCTTCAAGCCTCCTCAGAGGAAACTGCAACCTTTGAAGGCGTAGTGTCAGCAGAATTCAGCGCACCCAGCACTAGCGCAGACACTCACACCTCGGTGGGAACTTCGCAAGATAGCGTAGTGTTGTCACCTGGTGTATCACAGCTCACAAGTGAGCATCAGCAGATGGTGGAGACAGGGACAGCACTGGAGAGTCCTTGTCGGAGGGCGCAGGACTCTGCCAGCTCAGCTCAGCTGCATGTCGACCCTGTGCCTCCGGGTCCATCCAGAAGAAGAGCGGTGCTGGAACTCCAGGAACAGTTGCAGGAGTCTCTGGCAGGTTTTGTCTCCAGGGTCACTGCGAGTGTTGAGCGAATGGAGGAGTCCACCGCTAACATGAGCAGAGCCTTTGTGGAGGCGTTGGTGCATGAATGCATCACCACGGAAAGGATGGCAACCTCTGTGGAAAGGATGGCTACCGTAGAGGAGAGGATGGCTACAGCCATGGAGGATCTCCAGAATGGTCGTGGTCTGCTGTGCACTTCACAACATGGCACAGCATCGTGGCTTGCAGATGCCTGAGGAACACGTGGCTCATCACATAGCCTCCTCAGATGAGGAGGAGGAGGAGGAGAGCAACAACAAACAGCTTGCAGAGGTGCATCAACCAGCGGCAGCAGCATGCGAGCACATTGCTGCCCGGGATGCAAGGGACACATTCATCTTGGCCAGATTTGCTTAGCCTAGCCAATCAAGCACTTTTGCCTCGCAGCTTCTTACCAGAGCATCGACAATGGACAAGAACCTGTGGATTCCTATCACTCAGACCACCATACTGACAATTGCATGTCACCCTAAACCCTCAATGTGGAAGTCCCATTTGCGAAATGACACATGCCACAACTTCAACAGTTTGCCAGCAGAATTTTTTAGCACAACAAGCAACTGATGGCATTTCAAAAATAAACACAACATTACACCCAAGTGACTACCCTTGTGACTACTTGTGCTTTATCTTCCTCTTACGCGTGCTCCTACGCGGTGCTTCTCCTGTGGTTTGAGCAGATGTGGAGGCCCCTTGTTCACTCTCTTGCTGCTCCTGTCTCGACACCTTTGGTGGGCGTCCTCTGGGGTGGCGAACCTGTGTGGGCTCGGCAACAGTCTGCTGCTCCTGCGGCTGTGCAGGGGCTGAGACGCCCATCTCAGTTGGGTGAGGACTCTGGTGGGGCTCTGATCGAGGGCTTTGCTGTGGCATGGTTGTGTGAACGCTTGGAGAGGAGCCCCCACTTCCTTGTTGTCTGCCACTAACATCCCTCTCATGGGTCAGCCCCACTTCAGAGCTAGCAAGTGGCTGGACAGCACCTTTCTGCACTTCAGTGGGGCCACGAGGACTCGTTTCTACGCTGGAAGTCCTACTCCAGAGGACTTCCATGAACGTGTGGTTTCTCTGCTCAATAGCTGACCATCGCTCCTCAAGAGATGTCAGTCTATTCTGAACAATGACCATGTTTTCATGACCCTGGTGACTAAGCTCCTCCATGGACGTAGCCATCCTTTCCTCTACCATAGCCATCCTCTCCTCTGCTGTAGCCAGCCATACCATGGAGGTAGCCATTCTTTCCACGGAGGTTGCCATCCTTTCTGCGGTGATGCGTTCATGCGCCAACTCCTCCACAAAGGCTCTGCTCATGTTAGCGATGGAATCCTCGATTCACTCCACACTCGCAGTGACCCTGGAGACAAAACCTGCCAGAAACTCCTGCACCTGTTCCTGGGGTTGCAGCACTGCTCTCCTTCTGGATGGATCCAGAGGCACAGGGTCGACATGCAGCGGAGCCGAGCTGGCAGAGTCCTGCGCCCTCCGACGAGGACTCTCCACTGCTGTCCCTGTCTCCGCCATCTGCTGATGCTCACTTGTGAGCCGTGATACACCAGGTGACAACACTACTCTATCTCGCAAAGTTCCCACCAAGGTGTGAGTGTCTGCGCTGGTGCTGGGTGTGTTGAATTCTGCTGACGCTACGCGTTCAGAGGTTACAGCTTCCTCTGAGGAGTCTGGAGGCTCAGGTTGTTCCTCCTGGTTAGTGGGGACGGGTGCTGTCGATGGTCCTGTGGGGGAGTAAAGGAAAGAGTCAGAGATGTGAGGCCAAGGTTACATGCACATTGAATATTGCAGATGATCATAAGTCAATCTGTTAGAGCATCAGAATCATTATCAGTGACTTATGCTATGTCAATGAGAGAGATTCCAAACTATTCTGTCATCAGCTTGCTGTGATGCGCCCGTCTGTTCATCCTCTACTTGGGTATCCTCCTCGATCCCAGCAATTTCCAGGGCCGTCTCCTCCCAGGAGGTGAGCTGGGCTACTGAGGGTGGCCCTCCTCCTGTCATGGCTCTTTTCCTCTTATTTTGGGCTCTCTTTTCCTGCAATGAGGGACACAAGTGGAGTTTGAGTGAGAATGAAGGAGTGAGTGTAGTGAATGCATAGCATAGATGCTTAGAAGGATACAAAGGACCCTCCCTGTGTGTTGTAAGTTGTTGTCATGGCATCACAGTGATAGGGAGTGTGAGGGCTGCATTGTCGAATAGTTAAGTGAATGTGACCACAGAGAGAGAGGGAATTGGTAAGGGTGCAGGGATGTAAGTGTCAAGTGGCATGTGGAGGAAGAGGTTGGCAAAGCACAGTGCTGGTGAGGAGAGGCAATGGGGATCAGATTGAGGGTGATGGGAAAGTTATACTCACTTTTCCTGTGCAGAGAAGGTCATGAAACCTCTTCCTGCATTGCAGCCAGGTTCTGCGACTCATCGAAATGGAGTTGACCTCCTGGGCCACTTGTAGCCTCACAGCTTTTGTCTGCTGGGGTGGCTTTTTTCTCCCTGAGGAAGGGAACAGCACCTCCTTATTACAGCTGGCTCCGTGCACCAGAGCTTGGAGGGAGGGCTCATCAAACTGAGGAGCACACTTTTGCTTGATCTTTGACATTTTCCACAATTCAACTCCTTCATATAAATTGCAGAGCCTTTGCAGTCTCCAGAAGAATCAAGGCTGCTTGCAGGCCTTAAATCCAATAGCATTGATGATGTCATCGGAGGCGACTTTCTATATGAAAAGACACACTGGGCCAGTGGTTCCCACACGCAGGAAATTAATTGCCCAATTAGGGGAAAATCCCACTTTTTCAACACATCACTTAGGAGTCGAGGTCTTCACATGATTTTCACCTGACACGCCCCAGCCCGCCCACTCTGACAAAATCCAGCCCATAATGTCAGACCCTGCAGTGATACAGTGCTTGAACAAAGCATTTGAGATTGTAGTGAGGATAAGCATAGCACTATAGCATTACTGCTCTGCAGAATAACTATTTTATTCACATGTAATATATTTTTATTTGTTGAAGTAAAATCTGTTTAGCCATCCCCATGATCTTCTTTTCCTCATCCAAGTCAATCCTCAAGCCCATTTCATGTGTTGGACCCTTCAATGTGGTGCCTGATCTCTGAAGCATTTAGTCTGATTTGCTACTCTTTCTTGCAACAGTGTTAAGTGGAGGGCATACAGTCTAGTGTGTTTTGTAAACGTGCAATTATATCCATCATATAGTGTATGGAATGTTACAGAATGCATTCTGTGGCATCAATATAGCATGGCTAATTATTTTTGTTGTTGGGATTGTGTATGATCTCAAAAATTAATTCTCAATGTTGACTGGCGTTAAATTAAATCATGATCTGAGTATGTCTGCCAAAATCCAGATAAATCTGCTTTGTTACAATGTGAAAATTACTGCATGGTTAAAATTACACACGGATTTATCCCCATGCCAACAGTTGGCTTAATTGCTGTTGTTGTGTTATTGGCCTGGTAAACTCTTGCCATAAAATGTGAACTGACATTATTACCACCCAACAGCAAATCACATGTCGTTCGCATGGAATTTGGGGCAAATGAAAATTATTTCCAGGTGAATGATCAACCTTCTATTTTCAAATTGCACAGCCCATTATTCTGAAGTGACCTTGTGTCCTCCATTTGCAATTTCTGGAGTATTCTGGCAAAAGTGCTGCAGCTATAGCTCCTAAATCCTGAGTTCTGTAATGTAGGTTATCTGGAAAGTGACTTGCTTTGTGCCAGCTAATTCATCAAAATAGTTAGAGAAGTGGATTGCCTATTTATGTCATCCTTTAGTATACAGTACCAGCAAATACAGAATACAATACCAGCAGATACAGTACCAGCAGATACAGTATACAGTACTAGCAGCTACAGTACCAGCAGATATAGGATACAGTATCCAGATACAGTACCAGCAGATATAGTATATGTTATCAGCTGATACAGTATACAGTACCAGCAGATACAGTACCAGCAGAGACAGTACCAGTAGATATAGGATACAGTATCCAGATACAGTACCAACAGATATAATATATGGTATCAGCAGATACAGTATACAGTACCAGCAGATACAGTACCAGTAGATACAGTATACAGTACCAGCTGATCTCCAGTGGTGTTGCTCATGTGAGGCAGAGGAGATATTGTTTTATGTTATAGAACATACAGTATTATTAGGACCACTAATTTACAGTGATTAGGTCAATTGCATTTTTATTACCAAGTATTATGTGTGTGTCGAGAGGAGGGACGTGGTGATCATGGGGTTTGAGGGCATGGTAGGAAGGCTGTGAGGGTCTGCAGAGAATAGAGAGCGGGTTGCAAGATGTGGAAGCACTAAGCAGGGCAGGTGTACTGTTTGGGGGTACTTGGAAGCAGGTAAGAGGATGTGGTAGGAGTGGGAGACTGGTATCAGGGTAAAGGAGGTAGTCCTAAGTGAGGGATCTCATGGTGTAGGCGCATTGAGAGGGAATGCTGTGTGTGGCAGTGGTGTGAAGGTGGACTTGCAATGTGGTAACATTGAAATGACAATAGTGGGGTGTGGGAGCGCTGGGCGGGGCGGTGCTGGGTGTGGGAATACTGGGAGGGGGTTGCGGGGTGTGGGAAAATTGGAAGAGGGTTGTGGGTGGGGTTTGGGAATACTGGGAGGGCATTGCGGGGCGTGGGAATACTGGGAGGAGGTTGCTAGGTGTGGGAATACTGGGAGGTGATTGTGGGGTGTGGGAATACTGGGAGGGGGTTGCTAGGTGTGGGAATACTGGGAGGGGATTGCGGGGTGTGGGAATACTGGGAGAGGGTTGCTAGGTGTGGGAATACGGGGAGGGGGTTGCTAGGTGTGGGAGTACTGGGAGGGGATTGCGGGGTGTGGGAATACTGGGAGAGGGTTGCTAGGTGTGGGCATATTGGGGGGGCGAGTCGCGGGGTGCCACTGACAGTAGCACAGTGGTAGGATTTTCTCAGAGGTGGGCTGCAGTGGGTGGAAAGGGATGAATGCTTGGTGGGGGAGGGAATGGGAGCAGCGAGAGGTGGTAGGAAGAAGAAGGAAAAGGTATGTGAGCTCATGGCAGAGGGGTCTGCTCATGGTGGGCGGCAGTGGCAGGGGAGGGGGATAATATCTTAACAGCGTATTCCTCAGTTGCCACTTCCACCTGTACTATACAGCTTTAGCGTAATGGAAGTGTGTATACAAGGGAGCAGTGATTGTAAACAATGCTTCAAATGGCATCGCCCAGCCAGTGCAGCAGTTATTAACTTTTGTTTGTGCCATGGTTGATGGGACCTATAAGAAATGTGCACAAAAGTGAGAACCACATTTAATTTTGCTTAGCTCCTGATATCAGCAAACTTCTTTTATTTGCAGCCAGGTATAAGAGGCCCGAATTATTACGTTGACTCGGTTATCAATTTCCCTCCGTGCAGCCTACACCTCTGCTTTTACTGGACAATAGCCTTCGGCCCCACATAGGGCCACCCTACTTTGTTCTACCTACTGCAACAGGACCTCCAACTCTTCAACATTAAAGTGATGCAGGTTTGCCCACAAATTTCTGCTGTGCTATTGTGAACAATTAGTTGACTTTTCAGCCACCACCAGAAGTGCCCATTGAATGACAAAATGCCTCACTTCGAAAGCTGTTGCCTTTTCAGAATTTGCTACAGGTCAAGTACTAAGGGCAAGCTTTTCATATGGCAATAGCCTATTTAAATTAGGGAGAGGGGCACCTGCTGAAAAATTTGTCACATCAATCTCCACCTCCCGCTCAGCCCGCTGCCCCCCCCCGCAACCCCCCCACCCCCCGCCGAACTGCCAGCGCAGGTACGCTGCACCCTGTGCCAGTTCGAACCCATTTTTGCTATTGTTGTAAAGTCGAAGCTTATGTATCACAGTAGCTTAATATGTGGTAGATTTCTGACTGGGTATTTCGCTAACAGGTTGGAGGTCTTAAGCTCCATTTGAACTTTGCCTTATTGCCAACATTTTTAAGGCACAAGGAAGTTGTGGAAAATAGATGGGTTGGATTATTTTAATGTGTTTTACAGATGTTTCAGTCATATTTATCACATAAAGAGGAATGGTTCACCGATGTACTGGTACTGTGAAACTGTAAAAAAAATTCAGCTTTGGCATGGTACTGCACTGTACATTCATTTTAATATTTCACTTGTACTGTTTACCACCAATTGTACAAAGCAATATAATAGCACTGAGTTTAAGTAACTGTGGAAAAAATGAATTTGTGGCAACTAGCAGGAGTCGGGACAACAGAAAAATAGTTGTTCCGATGTAAGAGCAAACTGGTGGAAACATTACAGCAGACAGAATGATCCCACCCATATTCATTACTGTGGAAAATTAAACTCTTTTGGATATAGCCTAATGTCTCCCAAAAGGATTATTTCAGTCTTTCAACTGAATTTTTTAATAGCTTCCTTTGACGTTAGAGCTGGGTGGTCCATATTTTGTTGCTAATATTTCCCAATGTGTTAACCTTGACTGGAATGACCTTAAAATTGGTGCCAACATCCGTAGATATATAATTTCCACTATCAGAGATATAAGATAGAACTCCAGCCCGCACCCATTCCTGACCCTTATATGAAGAGATGGTAATAACAATATTGAGGATGCATCTCCAGCCTTTATTGGGACACAGCACGAGCCCCAAACCAGGAGGCGTGAGGCTCAACTGAAATTGGGCTTCGACCCTCCTTTCAGTAATTGAGGCGAGCTGTCAGCACCAGTCGTGACTTCTGTTGAATGCGTTGTCACAGCACCGCCCCACCCTGCCCCCCGAGCTGCTAGAACAGGTACACTGCACCCTGTGCCAGTTCAAGCCCATTATTGCTATTGTAGTAAATTCAAAGCTTATATATCACAGTAGCTTAATATGTGGCAAACTAGGCATTTCTCCAACAGAGTGGGTGGCATTAAGCTCCATTGGAAGTGCGCCGACATATTTAATGTATAAAGAAATTGTGGCAAATCATAGAATCATAGAAATTTATAGCACAGAAGGATGCCATTCGGCCCATCGTGTCTGTGCCAGTCGAAAAAGAGCTATCCAGTTTAATCCCACTTTCCAGCTCTTGGCCTGTAGCCTTGTAGGTTGCAGCACTTCAAGTGCATATCCAAGTACTTTTTAAATGTGATGAGGGTTTCTGCCTCTACCACCCTTTCAGGCAGTGAGTTCCAGACCCCCACCACCTTCTGGGTGAAAATATTTCTCCTCAATTCCCCTCTAATCCTTCTACCAATTATTTTAAATCTATGCCCCTGGGTTATTGACCTTGCTGCTAAGGGAAATAGGTCCTTCCTATTCACTCTATCTATTCTGCCCTTGCAGCGCGTTCCTATGCCGAGCTAGACAGGTAGCTAACAACTTGATATCTTCCCATAAAAAATCACAAGGCTTGACTTTTCTTGTAAACTTTACTGAAAGATTCTTATTGTGAAACTGAAATACAATACAGAAATGGAAGCACACATTAGTATACAAGCACATAACTGATGTGCATACACAAATTTAGGTAAGCCTGAGCAACACAGTACATTTGGCATGTAACTTACCAAAACACGTGGAAACACAGCTGACTGTGAATATACATTTAGCAAACTGAAAGGCATTCTCTTACATTCACTTTAAATTAGCCCTGTACATAGTGCATCAAAATACAGCTACAAGTTAACCAGCTAGACAGAGAGCGAGCACTTCACGGCTAGCTGTGTAAGTTTGCTTACAGAGAAAAGTTACAAACTAAACATTTTCTGCAAAATATAGTGTACACTAATCATCTATAACATTCTCAAGTACTTACAGACAAATAGTGTCCAAGGCTGGAGCGTAACAAGAAAATAACTTCCCAGACCATGTGTCGAGCTGCAAGTCTGTGATATACAGTAGTTTACTTTACTGCACTTTACTGCGCTTTACTGCTCTTGCTAGGTACCAAATATCCACTAGGTGTCGGCACACAATGGAAATCGACCCAAATTACTCAAACCCCTGAATTAACTGGAAAACTAACATAAATTCCTAAAGAAAGGCAGCACACTATCTAGGCCCCTCGTAATTTTATACACCTCAATCAAGTCTCCCCTCTTCCTCCTCTGTTCCAAAGAAAACAACCCCAGCCTATCCAATCTTACCTCATAGCTAAAATTCTCCAGTCTTGGCAGCATCCTCATAAATCTCCTCTGTACCATCTCTAGTGCAATCACATCCTTCCTGTAATGTGGTGACCAGAACTGTACACAGTACTCTAGCTGTGGCCTAACCAGTGATTTATACAGTTCAAGCATAACCTCCCTGCTCTTATATTCTATGCCTCAGCTAATAAAGGAAAGTATTTGACATGAGTCTTGTCATTCATGTAGAATGACTTATGAAATAATACTGGGCAGCCTGCGGGTGGTGCTGTCCAGGGAGAGTATAAATACTCGGGTATGGGCCCAGCTTGCTCAGGACATTCTTTAACAGGAACTAGTGAAGGACACAACTAGATCCCAATGTTGAAAAACAGTTGATTAAAGCCTTGTTTAATACTCAGACCAAGTGCCTAGTAGTTTTCTTACGTCAGTATTCCTTATGCCTATTAACCACCTTATCTACCTGTCCTGCTACCTTCAGGGATCTGTGGACATGCACTCCAAGGTACCATTGTTCCTCTACACTTCTCAGTATCCTACCATTTATTATGTATTCTCTTGCCTTGTTAGCTCTCCCCAAATGCATTACCTCACACTTCTCCAGATTAAATTCCATTTGCCACTTTTCTGCCCACCTGACCAGTCCATTGATATCTTTCTGCAGTCTACAGTTATCTTCCTCAATATCAACCACACGGCCCATTTTTGTATCATCTGCAAACTTCTTAATCATGCCCCCGACATCGCAGTCTAAATCACAAAAAGCAAAGGACTTGGTACTGAGCCCTGCGGAACGCCACTGGCACAAAAACACCTGTCAACCATTACCCTTTGCTTCCTGCCACTGAGCCAATTTTGGATCCAGCTTGCCACTTTCCCTTAGATCCCATTGGCTTTTACTTTTCTGACCAGTCTGCAATGTGGGACCTTATCAAAAACCTTGCTAAAATCCACATAGAGTACATCAAACACACTACCCTCATCGACCCTCCTTGTTGCCTCCTCAAAAAATTCAATCAAGTTAGTCAGACATGACCTTCCCTTAACAAATCCATGCTGACTATCCTTGATCAATCCGTGCCTTTCTAAATGATGATTAATACTGTCCCTCAGAATTTTTTTCCAATAATTTGCCCACCACTGAGGTTAGGCTGACTGGTCTGTAATTACTCGGTCTATCCCTTTCTCCCTTTTTAAACAGCGGAAAGTTCTTGGAGATGCCAGGGATATCTGAGTTGGATTATTTTCACCCAATTTCAGACAACTAATTTCGGGCTGCTTGTCTCACCGGCAGCGGCCCTTAAATAAGTCCCAGGAGGGAGGAGACAATGGGAGGGAAACTGATTGCAGGCTGGCAGCAGCCCTTGAGAGTGACATGGAGCTGGGAGGATCACTCCTGCTTTTCTTGGCTCCACAACAAAATCTTATTAAAATAATGTACTCAGTGGCCCCAATTTTAACTGCCCCCACCTGGCAGAAACTGGGTGGGTGGGGCAGTTAAAATAATGGATGACAATTACCCCCAATGATCCCGCTACCCTGCCGGCGTGTCCACATATTAACCTGCTCTTAACCACAGGAAGGAAGCGGGCCCTACTTTAAATATGTAGATTGGGTCCAATGATGTCATCAGGGCCTGATCTGCAATTTCAACCAGAGGCCTTAGTGGGGAGTGGGGGCAGCGTCGGCTCTCCCGTCAGGCAAAGCCTACCGGGAACCGAATCCTGTGCCAGAAGTGGCCTAGTACGTAAGTATAAAATTTATTTTTCAGGTTTTCTTGTGGGCCAGGAGTGCTCCTCTGTGCTTCACAAAGAATACTTGGGCCTCCCTTGAACTAGGCTACCCACCCCTCCCCCCGATCATTACCCAGAACCCCTTCCCCCCCCACCCCGCTGGCCAGGCTGTCCATTTGGCCGGTTGCTGGGTTAGGCTGAAATCTACGTCTTCAGAAACTGCTGAAGAATCCTGAGTGGGACAGGCCCAGCTCTTGTTCACTGAGCACTGGTCAATTCAGTAAGCATTTAGACCCCATATTTATATTTGTAAGGGGCCTAATTGCTGTTTTAGGAGGCCAGCTGAAAAATCGCCTGACCCAAAGTGCCCTCAGAAATTGGTACTTTTTGTGCCTGTTTTCCGCTTGGAAAAAGTGCGCAGCAAGGTGTGGTGTATGTAACCTGTTCCACCTTAAGAGAACTTAAGCCTGTTCCACCTTAAGAGATGTACTACTTTCTCTGGCTGCTGTATACGTAATACCGGTGGTGACCACCGGTATATAAGTACTGTGTAGTGATATTGTATTTAGTATAGTCCTGACCTCCAACTAGTAAAGACCTGTTGAACTTTATTCTTGTAGTCTGTGTCAGTAATTAATCTTAATACAACTGGAACACACAGACTTAACAGTGGCGACGAGTCTGATTCTTACCCTGCGGCAGTTTATATCCACGGCGGCTTCATCCACAGAACGGGCGTCGAAGAGAGGCATCCACCCTCATCACCCTGCTGGAAGACACGTCGCGCGGCAGGCATCGAGAACCCGGAGTGCAGAAGACATCCTGAACTCGAAGCCTCCATCAGCGGCAGTCAGCTATCTTCTTTCGACCTCGGTAGTGGGTAAGCCGGTCAGCGACGCGAGCAGAAAGTCGGCCGCGTTGGTTGTACAGACAGGGGGAGGAAGACGGAGGAATAAGGGCAGTGAGATCGATCGCGACCGGAGATAAGGGCCGGGCCGCATTCGGGCCGAAAGGCGCAGCGCGGGGACATCGATCGCGGCTGGTGATAAGGGCCGGGCCGCTTTCGGGCCAAAAAGGCGCAGCGTCTGGGGCGACTGAAGGCGCGAGAGCCGCGGTGAAGGCGAACGCAGCCGATGCTAATAACCGGGCTAAAAGAAGGGCTGCGAGGCGCGACATCGGGGAAGCGCGAATGCCCGAGGGAGCCGCGGTGAAGCGGAGACAGCGTCAGGGGAGTTACTAACCGCTGGGAAAGGGGAGCAGCAGCGGCATGCCAAACGCCATTGCAGCCAGTGGGTGAAGACCGCCAAGCGCGGGAAAACCGCCATTTTGTAGGCAGAGGACGAAGACAAGAGCGGGAAGCTGCCATCTTGGGATAAAATAAATTGCAACGATGCCTAAACATGGGAACATTGATACCTTTGATGGCGATATCGAAGATTGGGCCATGTATGTAGAACGCATACAAAATTATTGTAAAGCAAATAAAATCCCAGATGCAGAGAAAGCACTTACTTTATTGAACTTAATGGGTGCGAAGACATACGGGCAATTGAAACACCTTTTATCACCAGATGAACCGACGGATAAGACGTTCGAGGAGATTGTTACTGTCCTGAAAAATCATCTAAACCCCACGCCGCTGATGCTAGCGGAACAATTTAAATTTTACAGCAGAAGGCAGCTGAAGGATGAAAGCAATGCTGAATATTTAATGGAATTGCGTAAGCTGGCAAAGTACTGTCAGTTTGGAACGGGACTGACAGACGCGCTAAGGGATAGATTTGTGTGTGGATTATTAAAAGAAGATACACAAAAGCGACTGCTCGAGGAGAATGAGCTGACGCTTGAGAAAGCGGTCACTATGGCAGCAGCGCACGAGGCCGCAGCGAGAGGCACGGCAGTAATGCAGCTACGGTCACCGGAACTCAGTACAAATAAATTGGGTTTGAGTACTGTAAAATGTTATCGTTGTGGAAAGACAACACACGATCAGAACCAGTGTTGGTTTAAAAACCAAGAATGCAGAACGTGTGGCAGGCTTGGCCACATAGCTAAAGTATGCCGGTCAGGAAAGAAGACCAGCAACAAAAAGTCACCGCAAGGAAAATACATAAAGGTGCACAAGGTGACAAAGACCAGTTCGAACGAACAGAAGTCAGATTCAGACGCTAGCAGTAATGAACTGGGTAGCTTAAGAGTACACAACTTTGGTAAGGATGCAGATCTCCAGACAATTTGGGTTACTCTTCAGATAGCAGGAGTCCAAGTAAAGATGGAATTGGACACTGGATCGGCATTGACGGTCATGAATAAGAAAGATTACAAAAGGTTATTCCAACATATTCCCCTACGGGATACGGAGATTATATTGAAAACATACACGGGGCAAAGAGTGTACCCCATCGGAAAGATAGAGGTAAAAGTTGTCCACAAGGGCGAAGAAAGCCAAGTAATGGACTTATATGTGCTACCTGAAGGAGGTCCACCACTACTGGGATGGGAGTGGATTAGGAAAATGAATATGGACTGGCACTCCTTAAAAGCACTAACGGTAGATTCCGGGGAAACAGATGTCAAACCTAAACGATTGTCCAAAATATTGGATGATGCTAAAGAGGTGTTCCAGCAAGGACTGGGAACACTGAAAGGAATTACGGCAAACATCAAGATTGATGAACATGCACAACCAAAATTTTTCAAAGCCAGACTGGTACCCTATGCAATACGACCTACTGTAGAAGCGGAACTGGAAGCACTAGAACGTTCAGGTGTACTGTCTAAGGTAGATTGGAGTGAGTGGGCTACGCCCATTGTTCCTGTTATGAAACGTCCTTCGAGCAACAAGCCAGGAGAACCAGGGAAGGTTCGCATCTGTGGAGATTTCAAGATCACCGTTAATCCGGTGCTTCACACGGTGCAGTATCCGCTTCCGCGGATTGAGGATATTTTTGCTTCGTTGTCTGGTGGGAAACACTTCACCAAGATAGACCTGGCGCAGGTGTACTTGCAGATGGAGGTTGAAGAAGAGTCACGCCAGCACCTCACGATCAACACGCATAGAGGTTTGTACCGGTATAATAGGCTGGTTTTTGGAGTGGCATCGGCTCTGGCAATTTGGCAGAGGGCCATGGAGCAGGTATTACAGGGAATTCCAGGCACACAATGTTACCTGGACAATATTCTGATTACAGGTGATGGTGATGAAGAACACCTCGCAAACTTGGAACTGGTGCTCAACAGACTGAAAGAGTATGGACTTAGAGTTAATCGGCAGAAATGTGAGTTCTTTCAGAAGCGGATCTCGTACTGTGGTCATGTCATTGACCGGGAGGGGCTTCATAAGTCTCCTGACAAGATAAAGGCAGTTGTAAAGGCTCCCGCTCCGGATAATGTCTCTCAGTTGAGGTCGTTTCTGGGATTGATTAACTATTACCATAAGTTTCTACCGAATCTATCCACGGTACTGCACCCGCTGAACGCTCTTTTACAGAAGGGGGTACCATGGGAATGGAGCGAAAACTGTAAGAAGGCATTTCGCAAAAGCAAAGAATTGATCACCTCAGAGGAAGTGTTGGCTCACTTCAACCCGACACTGCCTATCCGGTTGGCTTGTGATGCTTCTCCATATGGTATTGGGGCAGTACTCTCACACAAGTTGCCAAATGGCACGGAAAGGCCAGTCGCGTTTGCATCCAGATCATTGACCTCCGCTGAGCACAACTATGCGCAGATCGATAGGGAGGCTCTCAGCCTTGTATGGGGAGTGAAGAAGTTTAATCATTACCTGCAGGGCCAAAAATTCACACTTCTGACAGACCATCAGCCGTTGGTATCCATTTTTAACCCTAAGAAGGGTGTTTCGGTGATGACAGCACAGCGACTCCAGAGATGGTCCCTTTTCCTAGGGGCACATCAATATCAAATAGAATTCAAAGGTACAAAGCAGCATGGCAATGCTGATGGGCTGTCGTGCCTGCCACTACCTGAAGCAGAAGAGACGACGAAAGTTGATCCTGTTGAGTTATTTCATTCGACCATCATCGAGTGTTTACCAGTCACCAATGCAAGTATTGAAAGAGAAACCAGGAACGACCCGACACTGTCCCGAGTTTACGAGGTGACAGTGAAGGGATGGCCAACACATGGTGATCCTCTGTTACCGGCATTCTTGGCAAGGCGAGACCAGCTGTCCGTCTGCCATGGTACTTTGATGTACGGGACAAGAGTGATTATTCCTCCCAAGTTACGGGAAAGAGTTCTAAAGGAACTGCATGAAGGTCATCTGGGGGGAGTTAAGATGAAAAGTCTTGCTAGGGCTTATGTATGGTGGCCGGGCATTGACCAACAGATAGAGGAGTTGACAAAAAGCTGCGCTGGGTGCCAAAAAGTGCAAAATGCACCTCCGATCGCACCGCTACACCCATGGGAATGGCCTTCAGCCCCATGGCAACGCGTACATATTGACTTTGCTGGTCCATTCATGGACTCCATGTTCCTAATTGCGGTGGACGCACATTCCAAATGGCCAGAAGTGATCAAGATGAATACCACTACTTCAGAAAAGACAATTGCGGTGTTAAGAACAATATTCGCAAGGAACGGATTGCCAGAACAGATATGTTCGGACAACGGACCACAGTTCGTGCCGGAAGAATTCCAAAAATTCTTAAAGAAGAATGGGGTGAAACATTATACCTCTGCCCCATATCATCCGGCGACAAACGGGTTGGCCGAGAGATTTGTCCAAACATTCAAAAAGGCAATAAAGGCCATGAACGATGATCAGATTCCGTTACAACACAAGGTGGACAATTTCCTAATGGCATATCGAAACGCCGCTCATGCAGTGACTAACCAAAGTCCTGCCATGATGTTTTATAACAGGAGGTTGTGGTCCAGGTTGGACTTGTTAAAACCAAATGTGCGGAGGGAAGTGGAAAACAAACAGTTCCGGCATATTAATAACAAGTCCACTCGAAGTTTCGACGTAGGACAACCAGTGTTGGCAAGGGGCTATGGAAACGAAAAATGGCAGTCCAGAACAATTCGGGCCAGACAAGGACCTCTGATGTATACAGTAGATATTGGTAACAATGTGATAAGGCGTCATGCGGATCAACTGGCAGAATCAAGAGCAAGGGTCGAACCCATGGTTGCGACAGAGACAACTGTGGAAGACGTTAATGAACCTGAAGCATCTACCTCGGCAGGGACTGTACCTGATGATGACGTCCAATACATAGGAAACCAACAAGAAGAGTCACCTCAGCAACAAGAATCAGAGACCACTGAAAGGCGTTATCCAAACCGAATCAGAAGGCCTCCTGAGAGACTGAACCTTTGAACTGTTTATACCTGAAGTTATATATGTATATATGTTATGTTAAATGGGGATATGACTGTTAAGCTAAAAAGGGAGGATTGTGGTGTATGTAACCTGTTCCACCTTAAGAGAACTTAAGCCTGTTCCACCTTAAGAGATGTACTACTTTCTCTGGCTGCTGTATACGTAATACCGGTGGTGACCACCGGTGTATAAGTACTGTGTAGTGATATTGTATTTAGTGTAGTCCTGACCTCCAACTAGTAAAGGCCTGTTGAACTTTATTCTTGTAGTCTGTGTCAGTAATTAATCTTAATACAACTGGAACACACAGACTTAACACAAGGAACAATTTCTATCCCATTATGTCAACTGAAAACCTTAGATCCAGCAATTCAGTTTCATTTCTCAATTTTCTGTAATTTATGTGCTAATATTTTAATCTCTTGATATTTAATTTACTTTTCTTTTATATAATTTTCTTTTATATACATTTTTATGCTCATCAAATTGAGTGATTGGCACTGAGCATTCCCAGGTTAGATCCGATAAGCTCCTTGTGGCCTCTATTTGACATTCAGTGCCAGTGCTGCGATAACACGACCATGGTAGGATGAGAGCTTCTGCTCACATTTTGGCCAGATGGTGAGTCCTAATCACTGCTGTGTCTTCAGGGGAGGCACTAAGCAGGAGGCTTGGCACCTTCCACAGACATGGAGATAAATTGAAAGGCTGAGTCACTCTGCGCCACTCTTATGCACCTAATTTATAGCCAGTCATGAATCAGAATTTGCAAAGGATCCATGACAGGTCATGTTGCTGTTTTTGCTGGGAAATGATCCATGGGGTAGGGGTGTAAAGAAGGAGAAAAATAAATAAAAGAACTTAAAAAATTATTTTTTATTTTAAATTATGGCTATATCCTCCAATTTGACATCACCAATCATGAATATTGGGCCAGAAATTTGGGTCGGAGGCTTCCCGTGGGTGCAAGCCCCTGACCTGCACTTACCTAGTGCACCGGCCGTTGTGCTGTGGGCCCATGTGGGATTCCGATCCTGGGCCTCCTCCAGCTGCCGGCGCGCAGTGCTTGCGTATCCCAGGGGCGCAGTTAGTTCGAAGCGTCCCCTGGGATCACGTGGGCCATGGAGAGCCAATTGTAGCAGGAAATCTCTATTCATAGATTTGACAGGAAGACCTGTCAAATCTATGAATCGAGATTTCCTGCTACAATTGGCTCTCCAATTGGCTCTCCAGGAAGACCTGTCAAATCTATGAATAGAATTCGGCCCCAAAACATAACTAAAACTTCAAATAATTTTTTTTTTAAATCACATTTTTAAAATAACTATAAATTACATAAAATAACTATTTTAAACAATAATTTAAATTTTTGAAAAAACGAATTACAGTTTTTAACGGGGCTAAAAATAAACTTACCTTTCTTTAAAGTATTTAAAAATAATAAACCTGTGCAAAAAATGTTTTAATTTTACTTAATTCACCACTTACCTTGTTAAAAGCAGGCCTTGCGCCTGCTTTTTAAAAGCGTAGCTGCTGGAGACTTACCCTCCTGGAGAAAGCTGTAAAAAAAACGGAAGTTCCAGGCGCACGCGTTCAACCTGTGAACCCCTTCCTTTAAGGGAACTGAAGTTCCGGTTTCCCGCGCATGCGCAGTGCATGCACGAAACCGGCACTTTCGTTGGCCCTATGTGTGAGTACCCAGCACATGCTCACCCGTGGGGACCTGAATTTCTGGCCCATTACGTTGCAGTGCTGATGACGTCATTGGGCTGTGACTTTTGAGTATTAAGTAGGCCCCCACCTGTCTTTATCGAGAGCTTTGTCAATGGCTTAATTCACCATCATAAAATTTACCACAGCTGGGAATGCAGCGGGTTGGAGCTGGGAGCTAGAATGTTCAAATTTTAACCCTTCCCATGCACCATCTTCGTTGGGCGACGGGGGGCGGGGGGGGGTGGGGGTAAAAATCCTGGTCATAAAGCAAGTGGGCAAAACTGGAAAATGGAGTTCAATGTGGGAAAGTGTGAGGTCATCCACTTTTGATCCCAGAAAACAAATCACAGTATTTTCTAAATGGTGAAAAACTAGGAACTGTGGAGGAGCAAAGAGATTTGGGTGTCCATGTACACAAATCATTAAAAGCTAGTGGACAGGTACAAAAAGTAATCACAAAGACTAATGGAATGTTGACCTTTATCTCAAGAGGGTTGGAATACAAAGCAGAGGAAGTTATGCTTCACTTGTATAGAGCCTTGGTCAGACCCCATCTGAAGTGCTGCATGCAGTTCTGGGCACCGCATCTCAGGGAGGATATATTGGCATTGGAGGGGATGCAGTGCAGATTCACCAGAATTATACCAAGGCTAAAAGCATTAAATTATAAGCACAGGTGGCATAAATTTGGCTTGTATTCCTTTGAGTATAGAGTTTTATGGGGTGATCTAATTGAGGTGTTTAAAATGATAAAAGGATTTGATAGGGTAGATAGCGGGAAGCTATTTCCTCTGGTGAGGGGAATGCAGAACAAGGGGGAATACTCTTAAAATTAGAGTCTGGTCGTTCAGGAGTAAAATCAGGAAGCACTTCTTCACACAAAGGGTAGTAGAAATCTGGAACTCTCTCCCTCAAAAGGCTGTGGTTGCTAGGTCAATTCAAAGTTTCAAGACTGAGATCAATAGATTTTTGTTGGGTAAGGGTATCAAGGGATATGGATCAAAGGCGGGTAAATGGAGTTGAGGTACAGGTCAGCCATGATCTAACTGAATAGTGGATAGGCTCAAAGGGCTAAATGGGCTACTCGTGTTCTTATGTTCCTATGTAGAACCCACCCAACCAGATCACATAATCAAGTAAAATAAGGGTAAATAAGAATTGGGTTTCTTGGGTTTCAGTGTACTGATTCATTTTATGAATATGTTTATATTTTATTTGTTTTGCAGAAACAGAACTTTTAAAACCTTTCTTTAAAAAATGCAGAAAAGCCAATTCCTATGTTACCTTGAATTTCAGGGCTCCTTTAACGTTGTCACTGAGTTAAATTGTACCATTTTACCACCATGACAAATAAGTTGCACCGTTATCAGCAGGATCAATTCATTGACAGTCCGTTTTGATTCACCACCATGCATATTCTAATTAGAAATGCAGGAAAATATGGAGGAAATCATCAATAGTGAGATTGCCGCAAAATTTCAAGTGTATGTCGTTGATTTCACCGTTGCAGGAAAATCTGGACCATTATATTGCTTTGTACAATTGGTGGCAAACAGTACAAGTTAAATATAATTAATGTACAGTGCAGTCCCATGCTAAGGCTGTAATTCTTTTACAGTATCACGGTACCAGTACATCAGTGGGCTATTTCGATCAAAAAATATTCTTTTACTGAATGCAAACTCTTTACTACATCTAATTCGGTGGAGGTGGTCTAAGTATTATATTTGAACTATTATTTGTTTATTTTTGAATCAAATAAAAAGATTTGGCATTTTGCTTCACTAGTGCCACCAATAAAGTTTTTTTATTGTTGCTGTTAGCAAAATACTTCAAATTCCAACACCCACCCACACCTCCCCTCAATTCCCGAATATTGTGTAAGAGGTGAATGTCAAAGGAGAGTTGAGATTAACTGGCCAGGAGGGTCCATTCAGCTGAGTATGGCACCAATGAGCCTTCTCAAAACTGAGGTCAGTGGAGATTCAATGGAGAACAGATACACAGGAAGCTGGTTGTGGTTGTTGTTGTAGCACCAGGATATTGCTGCAGAAGTTCCTCAGGGTGGAATCCTCTGCTCAACCACCTTCAGCTGCTTCATCAATGACCTTTCTTCTGTCCTAACAACAACAACATCTTGCATTTATAGAGCGACATTAACAAAGTAAAACATCCCAAGGTGCTTCACAGGAGCGTTATAAAAAAAATTGACACCGAGCCACACAAGGAGAAATTAGGGCAGGTGAACAAAAGCTTGGTCAAAGAGGTAAGTTTTAAGGAGTGTCTTAAAGAAGGAAAGAGAGGTAGAAAGGAGGAGAGGTTTAGGGAGGGAATTCCAGATCTTAGGGCCTTGGCAGCTGAAGGCACAGCCTGCAGTGGTTGAGCGATTAAAATCAGGGATGCTCAAGAGGCCAGAATTAGAGGAGTGCAGATATCTCGGAGGGTTGTGGGGCTGGAGGAGATTACAAAGGTAGGAAGGGGCGAGGCCATGGATGAGAATTTTAAAATCGAGGCGTTGCTTAACCGGGAGCCAATGTAGGTCAGCGTGTACAGGGGTGATGGGCGAACAATACTTGATGCGAGTTAGGACACGGGCAGCTGAGTTTTGGATGGCCTCAAGTTTATGTAGGATAAATGTGGGAGGCCAGTCAGGAGTGTGTTGGAATATTCAAGTCTAGAGGTAACAAAGGCATGGATGAGGGTTTCAGCAGTAGATGAGCTGAGGAAAGGATGGAGACTATACTATTCACTTCATCCACTCCCTGTGGTAGCGAGTTCCACATTCTCACCACTCTCTGGGTAAAGAAGTTTCTTCTGAATTCTCTATTTGATTTCTTGAGGAGCAGGAAGATGGTGTGGTCAACTTTGTCAATCGCTGCAGACAGGTCGAGAAGGACGAGGAGGGATAGTTTACCTTTGTCACAGTCACATAGGATGTCATTTGTGACTTTGATAAGAGCCGTTTCAGTACTGTGACAGGGGCGGAGACCTGATTCAAACATGGAGTACTAGGAAAGATGGGCATGGATTTGGGAGGTGACAAAATGTTCAAGGACTTTGGAGAGGAAAGGGAGGTTGGAAATGGGGATAGTTTGCAAGGACGGAGGGGTCAAGGGTTGTTTTTTGAGGAGAGGGGTGATGACGGCAGATTTGAAGGAGAGTGGGACAGTACCAGAGGAGAGGGAACCATTAACAATATCAGCTAACCTGGGAACCAGAAAAGGAAGTTGGGTGGTTAGCAGTTTCGTTGGAATAGAGTTGAGGGAGAAGGAAGTGGGTCTCATGGACAATATGAGCTCGGGGAGATTGGAGAGAAACTGGAGAAAGGTGTGAGTTCAGGGCTAGGGCAGGGGGAACCTTAGAGGAAGTCTGGCTTGGTGGGCTAGGGGAAAGAAGGGAAGTGGCAGAGGCAACTGATTAGATGGTCTCAATCTTTTTGTTGGAGGTGAGAGTGGAGGAGACAAGGGAGAGGGGTTTAAGAAGATGGTTTACAGTAGAGAAAAGAAGCTGGGGGTTATCTTTGCATCTCAGAATGATCCTGGAATAGTGAGTAGTTTTGGCAGACGTGATGAGGACCTGATAGTGCTTTATGTGGTCCAGCCAGATCTGGTGGTGAATGGCTAAACCAGTTGTCTGCCATATCCGTTCAAGTCTGTGTCCCTTGGACTTAACAGAATGAAGATGAGGGCTGTACCAGGGGAAATGACTAGGTTTTTTTCTTACTCGTCCATGGGATGTGGGCATTGCTGGCAAGGCCAGCATTTATTGCCCATCCCTAGTTGTCCTTAAGAAGGTGGTGGTGAGCTGCCTCATGAACCGCTGCAGACCTTGTGGTGAAGGTACTCCCACAGTGCCGTTAGGGATGGAGTTCCAGGATTTTGACACAGCGATGATGGAGGAACGGCGATATACTTGCAAGTTAGGATGGTGTGCGACTTGAAGGTGGTGGTGTTCCCATGCGCCTGCTGCCCTTGTCCTTCTAGGTGGGAGAGGTCGCGGGCATGGGAGGTGCTGCCGAAGAAGCCTTGGCAAGTTGCTGCAGTGCATCTTGTAGATGGTACACACTGCAGCCACGATACGCCAGTGGTGGAGGGAGCAAATGTTTAAGGTGGTGGATGGGGTGCCAATCAAGCGGGCTGCTTTGTCCTGGATGGTGTCGAGCTTCTTGAGTGTTGTTGGAGCTGCACTCATCCAGGCAAGTGGAGAGTATTCCATCACACTTCTGGCTTGTGCCTTGTAGATGGTGGAAAGTATTATGTCCGTGTGTAATTGAGACACGGACTGCAGGAGTTGGTTATAACAGGTCTTTACTGACTGGAGACAACCTGGAACTACTATGCAAAAGTTACTACACAGGCTTATATACAGGGGTGGTCACTACTGGTACTGCAGTATACAGGGGCTGCAGAATATAGTTCCTTCTTCAAAGTACATACACTACAATTCCTCCCCTTTTAGCTAAACAGTACATAACATTCGATTAATAATTAAGTAACATATTTACAATTACAGTTGCTAGATACATTAGTTGAAGTTAAGCAATTATAAGTTCAGTCTTTGAGGAGGCTTCCTGATTCTGTCTGGATAACGCCTCTTTGGGGTATCAGGTTCTTCTGGCAAAGTTGATTCGGGATCAACGTCGTTGTTTGGTTCGTCTGCTTCCAATGTCACCGATTCTGAGGTAGATGCAATTGGTACTTTGGTTTCATCACCAGGTGTATCGGATCGTGGTGTGGAATTGACGTTTTCTAGTGACTCTAGAATCTGGTCAGCAAGGCGTCTTACAATGCTCTCTCCAACGTCCATGGTATACATTAGAGGTCCTTGCCATGTACGGATCGTTCCTGGCTGCCATTTCTCTGTGCGGTAGTCCCGGGCCAAAACTGGTTGACCTATCTTAAAACTCCTGGTCGGCCTTTCATTCATATTCTGAAACTGCCTGTTCTCCACATCTCTTCTGATGTTTGGCTTAACCAAATCCAAGCGGCATCGTAGTCTTCGATTGAAGAACATCATGGCTGGAGTTTGGTTGGTAACCGCATGTGTCGAATTCCGGTAGGCAAACAAGAAGTTGTCCACCTTGTGTTGTAGGGGTATGTCTTCATTACACATTGCCTTGATAGCCTTCTTGAATGTTTGAACGAACCTCTCAGCCAATCCATTGGTGGCTGGATGATATGGGGCGGATGTGTAATGCTTAACACCATTGTTCTTTAAGAACCTCCGGAACTCTTCAGACCCAAACTGTGGTCCATTGTCGGAGCAAATCTGTTCAGGCAGCCCATTTCTGGCGAATATGGTTCGTAAGACTGTGATAGTTTTTTCTGTGGTGGTTGAGGACATTTTTATTACCTCTTGCCACTTTGAATGTGCATCCACCGCAATTAAAAACATCGAGTCCATAAATGGACCAGCAAAATCAATGTGCACCCTTTGCCATGGAGATGAGGGCCATTCCCATGGATGTAGAGGGGCTTGTGGTGGGGCGTTTTGGACCTTCTGGCATCCTGTACAGCTCTTGGTCATCTCTTCGATTTCTCTATCGATTCCCGGCCACCACACAAACGCTCTGGCTAAGTTCTTCATTTTTACCCCTCCCAGATGACCCTCATGAAGCTCATTGAGCACTCTATCCTTCAATTTGGGTGGAATTACTACTTTGGATCCACACATCAAGGTTCCTTTGCACACTGACAGCTGTTCTCTTCTCGGCGAGAATGCTGGCAACAGTGGTTCGCCATGTGCTGGCCATCCCTTCACCGTTAAATCATAGACCCAGGAGAGTGTTGGGTCATTTCGTGTTTCCTTTTCTATGTTTGCATTTGTCACAGGGAGACATTCGACTATGGTCGAGTGGAATATCTCCACTGGATCCACTGCAGGTGCTTCTTCCACCGTCGGCAACGGTAGGCGCGGCAATCCATCAGCATTCCCATGCTGTTTAGTTCCTTTGTACTCGATGTCATATTGGTGTGCCCCTAGGAAAAGGGACCACCTCTGTAGCCGTTGTGCTGTCATTATCGGTACGCCCTTCTGAGGGTTGAAAATGGAGACAAGAGGTTGATGATCAGTTAGTAGAGTAAATTTCTGACCGTGCAGGTAGTGATTGAACTTCTTCACCCCCCACACCAGGCTGAGGGCCTCTCTGTCAATCTGGGCGTAGTTACGCTCAGCTGAAGTTAACGAGTGTGACGCAAAAGCTATCAGCCTCTCTGAACCTTCAAGGAATTTATGTGACAGTACCGCTCCAATGCCGTAGGGAGACGCATCACACGCCAGTCTTATCGGTAGTGACGGATTGTAGTGAGCCAATACTTCTCTTGAAGTGATGAGGTCCTTGCTCTTCTGAAAGGCCCGCTTATATTCATCGCTCCATTTCCATGCTACTCCAGTTTGTAGTAGGGCATTCAGTGGGTGCAGAATTGTGGATAAATTCGGCAAAAACTTATGGTAGTAATTCACCAATCCGAGGAATGGCCTCAGTTGCGACACATTTTCAGGCGCTGGAGCCTTAACTACCACTTCAATTTTGTCAGGGGACTTATGTAACCCCTCTTCATCAATCACGTGGCCACAATACTGTTGTGTATGTACCTTTAAGAGAATAACTGGTCTCAGACTGCAGTACCGGCAGTCACCACCCCTGTATAAAAGGCGCTAGAGAGCCTCTGTGTTTTTAGTTTCACTGTTGACTTCCACCAGTAAAGACTTATTTTGTTCACTACTGCTGTCCATGTCTCAATTATTCACGGACGCAACACTGGCGACGAGTAAGAAACGAACTTACCTGCAACTCGGCAGCACCTCAGACGACGTTATCGAAGGTCGAAGCCAGAAGAAAGAAAAAAAAAAGTAAATAAAATCCAAAGAAACTCGAGAAACGGGCGTCGACCGTGGGCAACCGCCCTCCAAATCGTCGGATTGAAAACTTGCAGGAGAGACTGTCCAGAGCCAGGCTTGGTTCCTCGGTCTGTGGTTTCCCAGCTAATCGGGCTGGTGGCAGGTAGTGCACTGATCCTTCCTGGGCTGCGGCGGGATAGAGCTCGATCAGGTGGCTTTTCAACGGGGCCGGGCAGCGAGTCGGGAAGCAAAGAGAGAGAGAGAGGGTGGAGCACACAGGGCGCGGCCGGTGCTTCGAAGCCGGGCAGCGTTCGGACCTAAGAAGAGGGAGGGAAGTGTCCCAGAGGGTCCGCTCCACGACACGAAAATAATAAAAGGAACAAAATCAATATTAAACGCGCAAGAAACCGTGGAAAGCAGCGCTAACAACAGCGGGGAAGAAGGCAAAGCGCGGGAGGCGCCATTTTGTTAAATCAGGGAAGAAGGCAAAGCGCGGGAGGCACCATTTTAGATTTGCAAGATGCCGAAGACTGGCTGTATCACTGCTTTTGATATTACAATAGAGGACTGGACCACGTATGTGGAAAGAGTCGAGGTATATTTCGAGGCAAACGAAATAGCGGAGGGGAAAAAGGCATCGATATTGCTAAACTTAATGGGCGCTAGAACGTACGGCCTATTGCGGGACCTGATTACTCCAGCCAAACCGAAGGCGAAGAGTTTTAACGAAATTGTTGCTGTCCTACAGGAACACTTAAACCCTGCACAGCTGTTGATAGCAGAAAGATTTAAATTCCACAGGAGAACTCAGCACAAAGATGAGAGCAATGCTGAGTATCTTACGGAACTACACAAGCTATCAAAGCACTGCCAGTTCGGAGCAGGACTGGCAGATACCCTACGGGACAAATTTGTCTGTGGACTCCTGAGTGAAGGAACACAGAAGAAGTTACTCTCAGAGAAAGAGCTGACGCTAGATAGGGCTTTCAGCGTGGCAGTATCGTATGAAGCAGCAGCCAGGGGAGCTGCAGAAATTCAACAAAAACCACAGGAATACGGCACCCACGAAATGACACGGGGATTTGCAAAATGTTATCGCTGCGGCAGAACTAACCATGACAAGAAGGACTGCTGGTCCAAAGACAAAATATGCAGACAATGCGGGAAGATTGGACACATTGCACGTGTTTGCAGGTCTGGGAAGAAGACCAGCGACAACAAAAAGGCTACTAAGGAACCGTACAAGAAAGTACAAAAGATGACGGACAGTAGTTCCGAAGACCAGATGAGCGATAGTGAATCCGGGAACAGGAGACTAAGCTGTCTCAAACTTCACAATGTAATCGCAAAAGAGGATCACCGAACCATTTGGGTCACCCTCACGATAGCAGGGTCCCAAGTTAAAATGGAATTGGATACAGGATCAGCGCTAACCGTCATGAATCGACGAGACTACGAGCGGCTATTTTCACACATACCCTTGAGAGAGACATCTATCGTCTTGACGACGTATACGGGGCAAAAAGTATACCCCAGAGGAAAAATAAGGGTGCCTGTCGAATACAATGGCACGAAAATACGGAAATTGTATCTCTACATACTGCCAAATGGTGGACCACCGTTATTGGGATGGGAATGGATCAGGAAGATAAACTTAGATTGGCATTCCATTCATGCAATGACGGTGGGCGGTAAAAAAGATGAAGACGTCACTCCTGGTCGATTGTCAACAATCTTAGCTAACGCCAAAGAGGTATTTCAACAAGAACTGGGCACGCTTAAAGGCGTAACCGTCTCGATAAAAATAGAAGAGAATGCAGTTCCCAAGTTTTTCAAAGCAAGTCCGGTACCATATGCAATTTGCCCAGCCGTCGAGGCAGAGCTGGAGAATCTGGAGAAGGCGGGCGTGTTGTCTAAGGTCGACTGGAGCGAGTGGGCAACACCCATCGTTCCTGTCATGAAGAAAACGTTAAGCAATAAGTCCGGAGAGCCAAGGAAGATTCGCATCTGTGGGGATTTCAAGGTGATGGTGAACCCAGTCCTTCACGCAGTACAGTATCCTCTTCCAAGGATAGAAGACATCTTCGCCTCACTGTCTGGAGGGAAGCGTTTTACAAAAATTGACCTAGCACAAGCATATTTGCAGATGGAGGTTGAAGAGTCCTCTAGGAAGTATCTCACGATAAACACTCACAAAGGTCTTTACCAGTATCATCGATTGGTATTCGGAGTAGCATCGGCTCCGGCGATATGGCAAAGAGCGATGGAACAAGTCCTGCAAGGGATTCCGGGGACTCAGTGTTACTTGGACGACATCCTTGTAACAGGGGAAGATGACAGTGAACACCTGAACAACCTAGAACAGGTGCTCACTAGACTACGGGAACATGGGCTGCGAGCCAACCGCTCCAAGTGCGAATTTTTAAAGAAACAGATATCGTATTTGATGCGCTATCAACAATACCAAAGGCTACGAGATGGACTTATATGAAGTAGGCTTTTATTGACTAAGAACTAGAGCATGCCTCTGTTAGTGAATCCATCCTAAGAGCTCCCGGGGGAAGGGTGGTGAGTCACCTTTATACCCGGGCTTAGGGGTGGAGCCAGGGGCTGAGACATGCCTGGACTTGTACAGGGTTAACAGTGGTTTACCACACAGGCATGTACAGGTTAACAGTGGTTTACCACATTCACCCCTCATTTAAAAAAGAGTCCGGCGGGGTGAGGTGTTTCAAAAGTTCGTGTAGGAAAGTCTCTCCGGGGGTCTTGTCTGCCGTAATGATCTTCGTGGTGCCGGTTGCGGCGGTTCTTTGCCCGCGGCCGCTTCTCGCATGGGACGGAGCACTGGCGTGTCATCCTCTCGGGGTAGGGATGGCACCGGCATGTCGTCAGTTCGTGGTAGACACCCCGGTGGTGCGTCGTGGGTAGTGGTGGTGGGCGGAGGTAGTGGATGGTGATCGATGGTGTTTCGGGTGGTACCTGAGGGTGCGAGGTCTCGAATTGAGACTGTGTCCTCCCGCCCATCAGGATACGCCACGTAGGCGTACTGTGGGTTGGTGTGGAGGAGGTGAACCTTTTCGACCAGGGGGTCCGTCTTATGGCTCCTCACGTGTTTCCTGAGCAGGACGGGTCCCGGAGACGTCAGCCATGGCGGTAGTGATGTCCCCGAGGTGGATTTCCTGGGGAAGACGAACATCTTCTCGTGAGGGGTGGTGTTTGTGGCAGTACAGAGCAGTGATCGTATGGAGTGGAGCGCATCGGGGAGGACATCTTGCCAGCGGGAGATTGGGAGGCCCTTGGATTTTAGGGCGAGCATGGCGGTCTTCCACACCGTTGCGTTCTCCCTCTCTACCTGTCCGTTACCCCGGGGGTTGTAGCTGGTAGTCCTGCTCGTGGCTATTCCCTTCTCGAGCAGGTACTGGCGCAGCTCGTCGCTCATGAACGACGAGCCCCTGTCGCTGTGGATGTAATTGGGGAAGCCAAATATGGCGAACAGGTCGTGGAGGCACCTGATGACTGTGGCGCTGGTCATGTCCGGGCAGGGGATGGCGAAGGGGAAACGGGAGTACTCGTCAATAATATTGAGGAAGTACGTGTTGCGGTCAGAGGAGGGAAGGGGCCCCTTGAAATCGACGCTGAGACGTTCGAAGGGGTGGGTGGCTTTAATCAGGTGTGCCCTGTCTGGCCTATAAAAATGCGGTTTGCATTCGGCGCAGACCTGGCAGTTCCTGGTCATGGTCCTGACCTCCTCGATGGAGTAAGGCAGGTTGCGAGCTTTAATAAAGTGGAAGAACCTGGTGACCCCTGGGTGGCAGAGATCATTGTGGAGGGTCCGTAGCCTATCGACTTGTGCGTTGGCACATGTCCCACGGGATAGGGCGTCTGGGGGCTCATTAAGTTTCCCGGGCCGGTATAAGATATCGTAGTTGTAGGTGGATAACTCGATCCTCCACCGCAATATCTTATCATTTTTGATTTTCCCCCTTTGTCTGTTGTTAAACATAAATGCTACTGACCGTTGGTCAGTGAGCAGGGTGAAACGTTTACCGGCCAGGTAATGCCTCCAGTGCCGTACAGCCTCCACTATCGCCTGGGCCTCCTTCTCGACTGAGGAGTGTCGAATTTCGGGGCCCTGGAGGGTCCGTGAAAAGAAGGCCACGGGTCTCCCCGCCTGGTTAAGGGTTGCGGCTAGGGCGAAGTCGGATGCATCGCTCTCCACTTGGAAAGGGATGGACTCATCCACTGCGTGCATTGTGGCCTTCGCAATGTCCTCTTTTATGAGGGTGAAGGCCGCACGGGCCTCTGCCGTCAGGGGGAAGGAGGTTGACTTGATGAGGGGCCGGGCTTTGTCCGCATAGTTGGGCACCCACTGGGCGTAGTAAGAGAAGAACCCTAGGCATCTCTTCAGGGCTTTTAGGCAGTGGGGGGGGGGTAGTTCCAGGAGGGGGCGCATTCGGTCGGGGTCGGGGCCGATGACTCCGTTATCTACCACGCAGCCAAGAATAGCGAGGCGCGCGGTGCGGAACATACATTTTTCTCTGTTGTATGTCAGATTCAGCCGTTGGGCCATATGGAGGAATTTTTCTAGGTTGGCGTCGTGGTCCTGCCGGTCATGGCCGCAGATGGTGACGTTGTCTAGATAGGGGAAGGTGGCCTGCAGCGCGTTCTGGTCAACCATCCGGTCCATCTCCCTTTGGAAGACCAAGACCCCGTTGGTGACACCGAAGGGGACTCGGAGGAAGTGGTAGAGGCGACCGTCAGCCTCGAAGGCCGTGTACTGGCGGTCCTCAGGCCTGATGGGGAGCTGGTGGTATGCCGACTTCAGATCAATCGTCGAGAATACCCGGTATTGTGCTATCTGGTTGACCATGTCAGATATGCGGGGAAGTGGGTATGCGTCTAATTGCGTGTATCGATTGATCGTCTGGCTGTAATCAATAACCAGGCGCTGTTTTTCGCCGGTCTTTACTACCACCACTTGGGCTCGCCATGGGCTGGTGCTGCCCTCGATAATCCCTTCCCTCAGGAGTCTTTGTACTTCTGATTTAATAAAGCTCCTATCCCCGGCACTGTACCGCCTGCTTTTAGTAGCAATTGGCTTGCAGTCTTTGGCGAGATTAGCGAACAATGGGGGGGGTTTGACCTTCAGGGTGGACAGGCTGCATACTTTGCGCGGCGCCGTGTTTAAATTCTGCTGGCTGCAGACTGTAAGTGGGGGCAGGGGCAAGCCATATGCCATCGTGACGCTCTCCAGATGGCACTGGAAGTCTAATCCTAGCAGTACGGGAGCGCAGAGCTGTGGCAGGACGAGGAATTTAAACTCTCTGTACTCCACGCCATTCACTGTCAGAGTCGCTACACAGTAGCCGCCGCCGTCCGCCGTATGGGACTTTGAGGCCACAACGACCTGGTGGCGTGTGCGCATAACCGATAGGGAGTAGCGTCGCACCGTGTCGGGGTGGATGAAGCTCTCCGTGCTTCCGCAGTCGAAAAGGCAATTTATGGCATGGCCATTTACCTTTACGTTCATCATGGACCTGGCTAGTTGATGGGGCCTAGATTGGTCCAGGGTGATGGAAGCCATCGTCGAGGTCGGTGGGTCGCTGTAGTATTCGCCCGCGCCGAGTGCCTGGTCCCGAGATGGTGTCCAAGATGGTGGCTCCCCCTCGGCTGGTGGTGTCCAAACTGGCGGCCCGCACAGCTCACACGTGGTTGGTGGGGTCCAAAATGGCGGCCTGTATGGTTCACACGCGGCGCTGCTGGAATTGGGGGTCGATTTCGCCCTGCACACTCTCGCGTAGTGGCCTTTCTTGCCGCATTTGGAGCAGGTCGCGTCCTTTGCTGGGCATTGCTGTCTGGGGTGCTTGGCCTGGCCACAGAAGTAGCATTTCTGGCCTCTGGTCATTGCAGCTGTAGTTGGGCTGCTGGCGGCTTGTGGCCTTACCGGGTCCCAAGATGGCTGCTCCCGTGGCATCCACGTGGCCATCCGGTCAGGGGGGTAGGCGTCCATGTTCTGGAGGGCCACGTCTAACGAGTTAGCGAGGGCCACCGTCTTCTGCAGGTCGAGCCCCTTCTGTTCCAGCAGCCTCTGCCGAGTATAGTTGGACCTGATGCCGGCTACGTAGGCGTCTCGGATCAGGTCTTCCGTGCATTCCTTGGCCGTCATCGCTTTGCAATTACAGTCCCGGCCAAGGACTCTCAGTGCCAGTAAATATTCAGCGCCCGATTCCCCGGGGCGCTGTTTTCGGGTAGCCAGGAGGTGTCTGGCGTAGACCTCGTTAACAGGCCTCACGTATTGTTCCTTTAGCGTCGCGATGGCGGCCGCGTAAGTAGTGGCGTCTTGGAAGATCGCGTAGACTCGGTGGCTCACCCGTGAGTTCAAGACAAGCCGTTTTGCGTCATCTGTAGTGACAGTAGTGCTGGAGGCCTCCAGGAAGGCTTCGAAACAGCTCAGCCAGTGTTCAAAGTTATTGGCTGCATCTGCTGCTTGAGGATCCAGGTCTAAACGTTCCGGCTTCAAGATTTGCTCCATGTTGAAAATTAGTCAATAAAATTGATGCGCTATCAACAATACCAAAGGCTACGAGATGGACTTATATGAAGTAGGCTTTTATTGACTAAGAACTAGAGCATGCCTCTGCTAGTGAATCCATCCTAAGAGCTCCCGGGGGAAGGGTGGTGAGTCACCTTTATACCCGGGCTTAGGGGTGGAGCCAGGGGCTGAGACATGCCTGGACTTGTACAGGGTTAACAGTGGTTTACCACACAGGCATGTACAGGTTAACAGTGGTTTACCACATTCACCCCTCATTTAAAAAAGAGTCCGGCGGGGTGAGGTGTTTCAAAAGTTCGTGTAGGAAAGTCTCTCCGGGGGTCTTGTCTGCCGTAATGATCTTCGTGGTGCCGGTTGCGGCGGTTCTTTGCCCGCGGCCGCTTCTCGCATGGGACGGAGCACTGGCGTGTCATCCTCTCGGGGTAGGGATGGCACCGGCATGTCGTCAGTTCGTGGTAGACACCCCGGTGGTGCGTCGTGGGTAGTGGTGGTGGGCGGAGGTAGTGGATGGTGATCGATGGTGTTTCGGGTGGTACCTGAGGGTGCGAGGTCTCGAATTGAGACTGTGTCCTCCCGCCCATCAGGATACGCCACGTAGGCGTACTGTGGGTTGGTGTGGAGGAGGTGAACCTTTTCGACCAGGGGGTCCGTCTTATGGCTCCTCACGTGTTTCCTGAGCAGGACGGGTCCCGGAGACGTCAGCCATGGCGGTAGTGATGTCCCCGAGGTGGATTTCCTGGGGAAGACGAACATCTTCTCGTGAGGGGTGGTGTTTGTGGCAGTACAGAGCAGTGATCGTATGGAGTGGAGCGCATCGGGGAGGACATCTTGCCAGCGGGAGATTGGGAGGCCCTTGGATTTTAGGGCGAGCATGGCGGTCTTCCACACCGTTGCGTTCTCCCTCTCTACCTGTCCGTTACCCCGGGGGTTGTAGCTGGTAGTCCTGCTCGTGGCTATTCCCTTCTCGAGCAGGTACTGGCGCAGCTCGTCGCTCATGAACGACGAGCCCCTGTCGCTGTGGATGTAATTGGGGAAGCCAAATATGGCGAACAGGTCGTGGAGGCACCTGATGACTGTGGCGCTGGTCATGTCCGGGCAGGGGATGGCGAAGGGGAAACGGGAGTACTCGTCAATAATATTGAGGAAGTACGTGTTGCGGTCAGAGGAGGGAAGGGGCCCCTTGAAATCGACGCTGAGACGTTCGAAGGGGTGGGTGGCTTTAATCAGGTGTGCCCTGTCTGGCCTATAAAAATGCGGTTTGCATTCGGCGCAGACCTGGCAGTTCCTGGCCATGGTCCTGACCTCCTCGATGGAGTAAGGCAGGTTGAGAGCTTTAATAAAGTGGAAGAACCTGGTGACCCCTGGGTGGCAGAGATCATTGTGGAGGGTCCGTAGCCTATCGACTTGTGCGTTGGCACATGTCCCACGGGATAGGGCGTCTGGGGGCTCATTAAGTTTCCCGGGCCGGTATAAGATATCGTAGTTGTAGGTGGATAACTCGATCCTCCACCGCAATATCTTATCATTTTTGATTTTCCCCCTTTGTCTGTTGTTAAACATAAATGCTACTGACCGTTGGTCAGTGAGCAGGGTGAAACGTTTACCGGCCAGGTAATGCCTCCAGTGCCGTACAGCCTCCACTATCGCCTGGGCCTCCTTCTCGACTGAGGAGTGTCGAATTTCGGGGCCCTGGAGGGTCCGTGAAAAGAAGGCCACGGGTCTCCCCGCCTGGTTAAGGGTTGCGGCTAGGGCGAAGTCGGATGCATCGCTCTCCACTTGGAAAGGGATGGACTCATCCACTGCATGCATTGTGGCCTTCGCAATGTCCTCTTTTATGAGGGTGAAGGCCGCACGGGCCTCTGCCGTCAGGGGGAAGGAGGTTGACTTGATGAGGGGCCGGGCTTTGTCCGCATAGTTGGGCACCCACTGGGCGTAGTAAGAGAAGAACCCTAGGCATCTCTTCAGGGCTTTTAGGCAGTGGGGGGGGGGTAGTTCCAGGAGGGGGCGCATTCGGTCGGGGTCGGGGCCGATGACTCCGTTATCTACCACGCAGCCAAGAATAGCGAGGCGCGCGGTGCGGAACATACATTTTTCTCTGTTGTATGTCAGATTCAGCCGTTGGGCCATATGGAGGAATTTTTCTAGGTTGGCGTCGTGGTCCTGCCGGTCATGGCCGCAGATGGTGACGTTGTCTAGATAGGGGAAGGTGGCCTGCAGCGCGTTCTGGTCAACCATCCGGTCCATCTCCCTTTGGAAGACCAAGACCCCGTTGGTGACACCGAAGGGGACTCGGAGGAAGTGGTAGAGGCGACCGTCAGCCTCGAAGGCCGTGTACTGGCGGTCCTCAGGCCTGATGGGGAGCTGGTGGTATGCCGACTTCAGATCAATCGTCGAGAATACCCGGTATTGTGCTATCTGGTTGACCATGTCAGATATGCGGGGAAGTGGGTATGCGTCTAATTGCGTGTATCGATTGATCGTCTGGCTGTAATCAATAACCAGGCGCTGTTTTTCGCCGGTCTTTACTACCACCACTTGGGCTCGCCATGGGCTGGTGCTGCCCTCGATAATCCCTTCCCTCAGGAGTCTTTGTACTTCTGATTTAATAAAGCTCCTATCCCCGGCACTGTACCGCCTGCTTTTAGTAGCAATTGGCTTGCAGTCTTTGGCGAGATTAGCGAACAATGGGGGGGGTTTGACCTTCAGGGTGGACAGGCTGCATACTTTGCGCGGCGCCGTGTTTAAATTCTGCTGGCTGCAGACTGTAAGTGGGGGCAGGGGCAAGCCATATGCCATCGTGACGCTCTCCAGATGGCACTGGAAGTCTAATCCTAGCAGTACGGGAGCGCAGAGCTGTGGCAGGACGAGGAATTTAAACTCTCTGTACTCCACGCCATTCACTGTCAGAGTCGCTACACAGTAGCCGCCGCCGTCCGCCGTATGGGACTTTGAGGCCACAACGACCTGGTGGCGTGTGCGCATAACCGATAGGGAGTAGCGTCGCACCGTGTCGGGGTGGATGAAGCTCTCCGTGCTTCCGCAGTCGAAAAGGCAATTTATGGCATGGCCATTTACCTTTACGTTCATCATGGACCTGGCTAGTTGATGGGGCCTAGATTGGTCCAGGGTGATGGAAGCCATCGTCGAGGTCGGTGGGTCGCTGTAGTATTCGCCCGCGCCGAGTGCCTGGTCCCGAGATGGTGTCCAAGATGGTGGCTCCCCCTCGGCTGGTGGTGTCCAAAATGGCGGCCCGCACAGCTCACACGTGGTTGGTGGGGTCCAAAATGGCGGCCTGTATGGTTCACACGCGGCGCTGCTGGAATTGGGGGTCGATTTCGCCCTGCACACTCTCGCGTAGTGGCCTTTCTTGCCGCATTTGGAGCAGGTCGCGTCCTTTGCTGGGCATTGCTGTCTGGGGTGCTTGGCCTGGCCACAGAAGTAGCATTTCTGGCCTCTGGTCATTGCAGCTGTAGTTGGGCTGCTGGCGGCTTGTGGCCTTACCGGGTCCCAAGATGGCTGCTCCCGTGGCATCCACGTGGCCATCCGGTCAGGGGGGTAGGCGTCCATGTTCTGGAGGGCCACGTCTAACGAGTTAGCGAGGGCCACCGTCTTCTGCAGGTCGAGCCCCTTCTGTTCCAGCAGCCTCTGCCGAGTATAGTTGGACCTGATGCCGGCTACGTAGGCGTCTCGGATCAGGTCTTCCGTGCATTCCTTGGCCGTCATCGCTTTGCAATTACAGTCCCGGCCAAGGACTCTCAGTGCCAGTAAATATTCAGCGCCCGATTCCCCGGGGCGCTGTTTTCGGGTAGCCAGGAGGTGTCTGGCGTAGACCTCGTTAACAGGCCTCACGTATTGTTCCTTTAGCGTCGCGATGGCGGCCGCGTAAGTAGTGGCGTCTTGGAAGATCGCGTAGACTCGGTGGCTCACCCGTGAGTTCAAGACAAGCCGTTTTGCGTCATCTGTAGTGACAGTAGTGCTGGAGGCCTCCAGGAAGGCTTCGAAACAGCTCAGCCAGTGTTCAAAGTTATTGGCTGCATCTGCTGCTTGAGGATCCAGGTCTAAACGTTCCGGCTTCAAGATTTGCTCCATGTTGAAAATTAGTCAATAAAATTGATGCGCTATCAACAATACCAAAGGCTACGAGATGGACTTATATGAAGTAGGCTTTTATTGACTAAGAACTAGAGCATGCCTCTGCTAGTGAATCCATCCTAAGAGCTCCCGGGGGAAGGGTGGTGAGTCACCTTTATACCCGGGCTTAGGGGTGGAGCCAGGGGCTGAGACATGCCTGGACTTGTACAGGGTTAACAGTGGTTTACCACACAGGCATGTACAGGTTAACAGTGGTTTACCACATTCACCCCTCATTTAAAAAAGAGTCCGGCGGGGTGAGGTGTTTCAAAAGTTCGTGTAGGAAAGTCTCTCCGGGGGTCTTGTCTGCCGTAATGATCTTCGTGGTGCCGGTTGCGGCGGTTCTTTGCCCGCGGCCGCTTCTCGCATGGGACGGAGCACTGGCGTGTCATCCTCTCGGGGTAGGGATGGCACCGGCATGTCGTCAGTTCGTGGTAGACACCCCGGTGGTGCGTCGTGGGTAGTGGTGGTGGGCGGAGGTAGTGGATGGTGATCGATGGTGTTTCGGGTGGTACCTGAGGGTGCGAGGTCTCGAATTGAGACTGTGTCCTCCCGCCCATCAGGATACGCCACGTAGGCGTACTGTGGGTTGGTGTGGAGGAGGTGAACCTTTTCGACCAGGGGGTCCGTCTTATGGCTCCTCACGTGTTTCCTGAGCAGGACGGGTCCCGGAGACGTCAGCCATGGCGGTAGTGATGTCCCCGAGGTGGATTTCCTGGGGAAGACGAACATCTTCTCGTGAGGGGTGGTGTTTGTGGCAGTACAGAGCAGTGATCGTATGGAGTGGAGCGCATCGGGGAGGACATCTTGCCAGCGGGAGATTGGGAGGCCCTTGGATTTTAGGGCGAGCATGGCGGTCTTCCACACCGTTGCGTTCTCCCTCTCTACCTGTCCGTTACCCCGGGGGTTGTAGCTGGTAGTCCTGCTCGTGGCTATTCCCTTCTCGAGCAGGTACTGGCGCAGCTCGTCGCTCATGAACGACGAGCCCCTGTCGCTGTGGATGTAATTGGGGAAGCCAAATATGGCGAACAGGTCGTGGAGGCACCTGATGACTGTGGCGCTGGTCATGTCCGGGCAGGGGATGGCGAAGGGGAAACGGGAGTACTCGTCAATAATATTGAGGAAGTACGTGTTGCGGTCAGAGGAGGGAAGGGGCCCCTTGAAATCGACGCTGAGACGTTCGAAGGGGTGGGTGGCTTTAATCAGGTGTGCCCTGTCTGGCCTATAAAAATGCGGTTTGCATTCGGCGCAGACCTGGCAGTTCCTGGCCATGGTCCTGACCTCCTCGATGGAGTAAGGCAGGTTGCGAGCTTTAATAAAGTGGAAGAACCTGGTGACCCCTGGGTGGCAGAGATCATTGTGGAGGGTCCGTAGCCTATCGACTTGTGCGTTGGCACATGTCCCACGGGATAGGGCGTCTGGGGGCTCATTAAGTTTCCCGGGCCGGTATAAGATATCGTAGTTGTAGGTGGATAACTCGATCCTCCACCGCAATATCTTATCATTTTTGATTTTCCCCCTTTGTCTGTTGTTAAACATAAATGCTACTGACCGTTGGTCAGTGAGCAGGGTGAAACGTTTACCGGCCAGGTAATGCCTCCAGTGCCGTACAGCCTCCACTATCGCCTGGGCCTCCTTCTCGACTGAGGAGTGTCGAATTTCGGGGCCCTGGAGGGTCCGTGAAAAGAAGGCCACGGGTCTCCCCGCCTGGTTAAGGGTTGCGGCTAGGGCGAAGTCGGATGCATCGCTCTCCACTTGGAAAGGGATGGACTCATCCACTGCGTGCATTGTGGCCTTCGCAATGTCCTCTTTTATGAGGGTGAAGGCCGCACGGGCCTCTGCCGTCAGGGGGAAGGAGGTTGACTTGATGAGGGGCCGGGCTTTGTCCGCATAGTTGGGCACCCACTGGGCGTAGTAAGAGAAGAACCCTAGGCATCTCTTCAGGGCTTTTAGGCAGTGGGGGGGGGGTAGTTCCAGGAGGGGGCGCATTCGGTCGGGGTCGGGGCCGATGACTCCGTTATCTACCACGCAGCCAAGAATAGCGAGGCGCGCGGTGCGGAACATACATTTTTCTCTGTTGTATGTCAGATTCAGCCGTTGGGCCATATGGAGGAATTTTTCTAGGTTGGCGTCGTGGTCCTGCCGGTCATGGCCGCAGATGGTGACGTTGTCTAGATAGGGGAAGGTGGCCTGCAGCGCGTTCTGGTCAACCATCCGGTCCATCTCCCTTTGGAAGACCAAGACCCCGTTGGTGACACCGAAGGGGACTCGGAGGAAGTGGTAGAGGCGACCGTCAGCCTCGAAGGCCGTGTACTGGCGGTCCTCAGGCCTGATGGGGAGCTGGTGGTATGCCGACTTCAGATCAATCGTCGAGAATACCCGGTATTGTGCTATCTGGTTGACCATGTCAGATATGCGGGGAAGTGGGTATGCGTCTAATTGCGTGTATCGATTGATCGTCTGGCTGTAATCAATAACCAGGCGCTGTTTTTCGCCGGTCTTTACTACCACCACTTGGGCTCGCCATGGGCTGGTGCTGCCCTCGATAATCCCTTCCCTCAGGAGTCTTTGTACTTCTGATTTAATAAAGCTCCTATCCCCGGCACTGTACCGCCTGCTTTTAGTAGCAATTGGCTTGCAGTCTTTGGCGAGATTAGCGAACAATGGGGGGGGTTTGACCTTCAGGGTGGACAGGCTGCATACTTTGCGCGGCGCCGTGTTTAAATTCTGCTGGCTGCAGACTGTAAGTGGGGGCAGGGGCAAGCCATATGCCATCGTGACGCTCTCCAGATGGCACTGGAAGTCTAATCCTAGCAGTACGGGAGCGCAGAGCTGTGGCAGGACGAGGAATTTAAACTCTCTGTACTCCACGCCATTCACTGTCAGAGTCGCTACACAGTAGCCGCCGCCGTCCGCCGTATGGGACTTTGAGGCCACAACGACCTGGTGGCGTGTGCGCATAACCGATAGGGAGTAGCGTCGCACCGTGTCGGGGTGGATGAAGCTCTCCGTGCTTCCGCAGTCGAAAAGGCAATTTATGGCATGGCCATTTACCTTTACGTTCATCATGGACCTGGCTAGTTGATGGGGCCTAGATTGGTCCAGGGTGATGGAAGCCATCGTCGAGGTCGGTGGGTCGCTGTAGTATTCGCCCGCGCCGAGTGCCTGGTCCCGAGATGGTGTCCAAGATGGTGGCTCCCCCTCGGCTGGTGGTGTCCAAAATGGCGGCCCGCACAGCTCACACGTGGTTGGTGGGGTCCAAAATGGCGGCCTGTACGGTTCACACGCGGCGCTGCTGGAATTGGGGGTCGATTTCGTCTTGCACACTCTCGCGTAGTGGCCTTTCTTGCCGCATTTGGAGCAGGTCGCGTCCTTTGCTGGGCATTGCTGTCTGGGGTGCTTGGCCTGGCCACAGAAGTAGCATTTCTGGCCTCTGGTCATTGCAGCTGTAGTTGGGCTGCTGGCGGCTTGTGGCCTTACCGGGTCCCAAGATGGCTGCTCCCGTGGCATCCACGTGGCCATCCGGTCAGGGGGGTAGGCGTCCATGTTCTGGAGGGCCACGTCTAACGAGTTAGCGAGGGCCACCGTCTTCTGCAGGTCGAGCCCCTTCTGTTCCAGCAGCCTCTGCCGAGTATAGTTGGACCTGATGCCGGCTACGTAGGCGTCTCGGATCAGGTCTTCCGTGCATTCCTTGGCCGTCATCGCTTTGCAATTACAGTCCCGGCCAAGGACTCTCAGTGCCAGCAAATATTCAGCGCCCGATTCCCCGGGGCGCTGTTTTCGGGTAGCCAGGAGGTGTCTGGCGTAGACCTCGTTAACAGGCCTCACGTATTGTTCCTTTAGCGTCGCGATGGCGGCCGCGTAAGTAGTGGCGTCTTGGAAGATCGCGTAGACTCGGTGGCTCACCCGTGAGTTCAAGACAAGCCGTTTTGCGTCATCTGTAGTGACAGTAGTGCTGGAGGCCTCCAGGAAGGCTTCGAAACAGCTCAGCCAGTGTTCAAAGTTATTGGCTGCATCTGCTGCTTGAGGATCCAGGTCTAAACGTTCCGGCTTCAAGATTTGCTCCATGTTGAAAATTAGTCAATAAAATTGATGCGCTATCAACAATACCAAAGGCTACGAGATGGACTTATATGAAGTAGGCTTTTATTGACTAAGAACTAGAGCATGCCTCTGCTAGTGAATCCATCCTAAGAGCTCCCGGGGGAAGGGTGGTGAGTCACCTTTATACCCGGGCTTAGGGGTGGAGCCAGGGGCTGAGACATGCCTGGACTTGTACAGGGTTAACAGTGGTTTACCACACAGGCATGTACAGGTTAACAGTGGTTTACCACAGTATTGTGGCCACGTGATTGATGAAGAGGGGTTACATAAGTCCCCTGACAAAATTGAAGCAGTTGCTAAGGCCCTAGCGCCTGAAAATGTGTCGCAACTGAGGTCATTCCTCGGATTGGTGAATTACTATCATAAGTTTTTGCCAAATTTGTCGACTGTTCTGCACCCGCTGAACGCCCTGCTATGAACGGGGGTAGCATGGAAATGGAGCGATGATTGTAAGCGTGCTTTTCAGAAGAGTAAGGACTTAATCACTTCAAGGGAAGTATTGGCTCACTACAACCCAGCACTGCCGATCAGACTGGCGTGTGATGCGTCTCCCTACGGCATTGGGGCGGTACTGTCACATAAATTCCTTGATGGTTTAGAGAGGCCGATAGCTTTTGCGTCACGCTCGTTAACTTCTGCCGAGCGTAACTATGCCCAGATTGACAGAGAGGCCCTCAGCCTAGTGTGGGGGGTGAAGAAGTTCAATCACTACCTGCACGGTCAAAAATTTACTCTACTAACCGATCATCAACCTCTTGTCTCCATTTTCAACCCTCAGAAGGGCGTACCGATAATGACAGCACAACGGCTGCAGAGATGGTCCCTTTTCCTAGGGGCACACCAATATGACATCGAGTACAAAGGAACTAAACAGCATGGAAATGCTGATGGATTGTCATGCCTACCGTTGCCGACGGTGGAAGAAGAAGACCTTGCAGTGGATCCAATGGAGTTATTCCACTCGACCATAGTCGAATGTCTCCCTGTGATGAATGCAAACATAGAAAAGGAAACACGGAATGACCCGACACTATCACGGGTCTATGATTTAACGGTGAAGGGATGGCCAGCACATGGCGAACCACTGCTGCCAGCATTCTCGCCGAGAAGAGAACAGCTGTCAGTGTGCAGAGGAACCTTGATGTGTGGATCCAGAGTAGTAATTCCACCTAAGTTGACGGATAGAGTGCTCAATGAGCTTCATGAGGGTCATCTGGGTGGGGTAAAAATGAAGAACTTAGCCAGAGCGTTTGTGTGGTGGCCGGGAATCGATAGAGAAATCGAAGAGATGACCAAGAGCTGTGCAGGATGCCAGAAGGTCCAAAACGCCCCACCACAAGCTCCTCTGCATCCATGGGAGTGGCTCTCATCTCCATGGCAAAGGGTGCACATTGATTTTGCTGGTCCCTTCATGGACTCGATGTTTTTAATTGCGGTGGATGCACATTCAAAGTGGCCAGAGGTAATAAAAATGTCCTCAACCACCACAGAAAAAACGATCACAGTTTTACGAACCATATTCGCCAGGAATGGGCTGCCTGAACAGATTTGCTCTGACAATGGACCACAGTTTGTGTCTGAAGAGTTCCGGAGGTTCTTAAAGAACAATGGTGTTAAGCATTACACATCTGCCCCATATCATCCAGCCACTAATGGATTGGCCGAGAGGTTTGTCCAAACATTCAAGAAGGCTGTCAAGGCAATGTGTAATGAAGATATACCCCTACAACAGAAGTTGGACAACTTCTTGTTTGCCTACCAGAATGCGACACATGCGGTTACCAACCAAACTCCAGCCATGATGTTCTTCAATCGAAGACTACGATGCCGCTTGGATTTGGTTAAGCCAAACGTCCGAAGAGATGTGGAGAACAGGCAGTTTCAGAATATGAATGAAAGGCCGACCAGGAGTTTTAAGATAGGTCAACCAGGCTTGGCCCGGGACTACCGCACTGAGAAATTGCAGCCAGGAACGATTTGTACACGACAAGGACCTCTCATGTATACCGTGGACGTTGGGGAGAGCATTGTAAGACGCCATGCTGACCAGATTCTAGAGTCACTGAAAAACGTCAACTCCACACCACGATCTGATACACCTGGTAATAAAATCGACGTTCCAATTGCAGCTACCGCAGAACCGGTAATATTGGAAGCAGATGAACCAAACAACGACATTGATCCCGACTCAACATTGCCAGAAGAACCTGATACCCCAAAGAGGCGTTATCCAGACAGAATCAGGAAGCCTCCTCAAAGACTGAACTTATAATTGCTTAAACTTAACCAATGTATCTAGCAACAGTAATTGTGATTGTAATTAGTTATCATTTAGTTGTTAAATGAATGTTATGTACTGTTTATCTAAAAGGGGAGGAATTGTTGTGTGTGTACCTTTAAGAGAATAACTGGTCTCAGACTGCAGTACCGGCAGTCACCACCCCTGTATAAAAGGCGCTAGAGAGCCTCTGTGTTTTTAGTTTCACTATTGACTTCCACCAGTAAAGACTTATTTTGTTCACTCCTGCTGTCCGTGTCTCAATTATTCATGGACGCAACAAATACGATATCTGTTTCTTAAAAAACTCGCACTTAGGGCGATTGGCTGTAGCCCATGTTCTCTTAATCTAGTGAGCACCTGCTCTAGGTTGGCAAGGTGTTCACTGTTATCTTCACCTGTCACTAGGATGTCATCCAAGTAACACTGAGTCCCCGGAATCCCTTGCAGGACTTGTTCCATCGCTCTTTGCCATCCCGCCGGAGCTGATGCTACTCCGAATACCAGTCGATTATACTGGTAAAGAGTTTTGTGAGTGTTTATCGTGAGATACTTCCTAGAGGATTCTTCAACCTCCATCTGCAAATATGCTTGTGCTAGGTCAATTTTTGTAAACCGCTTCCCTCCAGATAGTGAGGCGAAAATATCTTCTATCCTCGGAAGAAGATATTGTACTGTGTGAAGGACTGGGTTCACCGTCACCTTGAAGTCCCCACAGATGCGAACCTTCCTTGGCTCCTCAGACTTATTGTTTAACGTTTTCTTCATGACAGGAACGATGGGTGTCGCCCACTCGCTCCAGTCTACCTTAGATAACACGCCTGCATTCTCCAGATTCTCCAGCTCTGACTCGACGGCTGGGCGAATTGCATATGGTACCGGTCTTGCTTTGAAAAACTTTGGAATTGCATTCTCTTCTCTTTTTATCGAGGTGGTTACGCCTTTAAGAGTTCCCAGTTCTTGTTGAAATACCTCTTTGGCATTAGCTAAGATTGTTGACAATCGTCCAGGAGTGACGTCGTCATCCTTTTTACCAGCCACCGTCAGTGCCTGAATGGACTGCCAGTCTAAACTTATCTTTCTGATCCATTCATGTCCCAATAACGGTGGTCCACCATCTTATAGTGTGTACAGATACAATTTCTGTATTTCCTTGCCGTTGTATTCGACAGGCAGCTTTATTTTTCCTCTGGGGTATACTTTTTGCCCCGTATACGTCTTCAAGACAATGGGTGTCTCTTTCAAGGGTATGTGCGAGAATAGCCGCTCGTAGTCTCGTCGATTCATGACGGTCCGAGTTGATCCTGTATCCAATTCCATTTTGACTTGGGACCCTGCTATCGTGAGGGTGACCCAAATGGTTCGGTGATCCTCTTTTGCGATTACGTTGTGAAGTTTGAGACAGCTTAGTCTCTTGTTCCCGGATTCACTATCGCTCATCTGGTCTTCGGAACTACTGTCCGTTATCTTTTGTACTTTCCTGTACTGTTCCTTAGTAGTCTTTTTGTTGTCGTTAGTCTTCTTCCCAGACCTGCAAACTCGTGCAATGTGTCCCATCTTTCCGCATTGCCTGCATATTTTGTCCTTGGACCAACAGTCCTTCTGGTCATGGGTTGTTCTGCCGCAGCGATAACATTTTTCAAATCCCCGTGTCATTTCGTGGGTGCCGCATTCCTGTGGCTTTTGCTGAATTTCCGCAGCTCCCCTTGCTGCTGCTTCGTACGATACTGCCACGCTGAAAGCCTTATCTAGCGTCAGCTCTTTCTCTGAGAGTAACCTCTTCTGGGTTCCTTCACTCAGGAGTCCACAGACAAATTTGTCCCGTAGGGTATCTCTCAGTCCTGCTCCGAACTGGCAGTGCTTTGATAGCTTGCATAGTTCCGTAAGGTAATCAGCATTGCTCTCTTCTTTATGCTGATTTCTCCTGTGGAATTTAAATCTTTCTGCTATCAGCAGCGGTGTAGGATTTATGTGCTCCTGTAGGATATCCAATAATTTCATTAAAATTCTTCGCCTTCGGTTTGGCTGGAGTAATCAGGTTCTGCAATAGGCCGTACGTTCTTGCGCCCATTAAGTTTAGTAGTACCGATGCCTTTTTCTCACCGGCTACTTCGTTTGCCTCGCAATATACCTCGACTCTTTCCACATACGTGGTCCAGTCTTCTATTGCATTATCGAAGGCAGTGATATTGCCAATCTTCGGCATCTTGGAAATCTAAGATGGCGCCTCCCGCGCTTTGCCTTCTTCCCTGATTGAACAAAGTGGCGCCTCCCGCGCTTGGCCCTCTTCCCCGCTGGATTAAGATGGCGCCTCCCGCGCTTTCTGTCTTCTCCGCTGCTGCTAGCGCTGTTGCTGGCGTTTTATGCCTTGATGGCGACGCCCTGTGGTCTTCGCGCACTTCCCCCCGCGCTGCTGCTAACACCGCTCTCTGCGGTTCCCGTAGCAAACTGCAGCTCCTCGCGGCTTTCTGCACTTCTAATTTTTTTATTATTTCCCCGTCGTCGGAGCAACCCTGCGGGACACTTGCCTCCCTCTTCTCGGGTCTGTACGCTGCCCGGCTTCGTAGCACCGGCCGCGCCCTGTGTGCTCCACCCTCTCTCTCTCTCCTCTTCCCAACAATGCTGCTCGGCCCCGTTGAAAAGCCACCCGATCGAGCTCTAGACCGCCGCAGCCCAGGAAGGATCAGTGTACTACCTGCCACCAGCCCAATTAGCTGAAACACCATCGACAGGATAACCAAGCCCCGCTCTCGACAGCCTCTCCTGCAAATCTTCAACTCCGATGAATCAGAGGCGGATGCCCACGGTCGACGCCCGTTTCTTCTGTTCGTTTGATTTTTTTTTCTTTCTTCCTTCTGGCCTCGACCACTGATAACTTCGCTTCAGGGATGGATCCCCATGAGGTGGTGCAAACTGTAGGTAAGTTGGGATCTGCTCGTCGCCAGTATTATGTCCGTGTGTAATTGAGACATGGACTGCAGGAGTTGGTTATAACAGGTCTTTACTGAGTGGAGACAACCTGGAACTACTATGCAAAAGTTACTACACAGGCTTATATACAGGGGTGGTCACTACTGGTACTGCAGTATACAGGGGCTGCAGAATATAGTTCCTTCTGCAAAGTACATACACTACAGAAAGGCTTTGGGAAGTCAGGAGGTGAGACACTCGCTGCAGAATACCCAGCCTCTGACCTGCTCTTGTTGCCACAGTATTTATGTGGCTGGTCCAGTTAAGTTTCTGGTCAATGGTGACCCCCAGGATATTGATGGTGGGGGATTCGGTGATGGTAATGCCGTTGAATGTCAAGGGGTGGTGATTAGATGCTTGCTTGTTAGAGATAGTCATTACCTGACACTTGTGTGGCACGAATGTTACCTGCCACTTATCAGCCCAAGCCAGAGTGTCGTCCAGGTCTTGCTGCCCGCGGGCATGGACTGCTTAATTATCTGTGGAGTTGTGAATGGCAGTGAACACTGTGCAGTCATCAGCGAACATCCCCACTTCTGACCTTATGATGGAGGGAATGTAATTGATGAAGCAGCTGAAGATGGTTGGGCCTAGGACACTGCCCTGAGGGACTCCTGCAGCGATGTCCTGGGTGATGATTGACCTCCAACCACCACAACCGGAGAAAATAATGGTTTTAATGGGGACTAGGCACCAAAGGTGGTGGTGAAGGTGTTGTTGAGCAGATTGATAGCTGCAGACATGTTGTGGTGAATGGAGGGCCAAAGGCTAGACAGTTGAGATTTTAAAAGTGCCGCTGTAAGTGAGTTGGGACTTGATAAGGGCAATAGTGCAGCTGTTTGCTGACAGTTTCAGTCATTCACAACTCCGATAATGAAGCAGTCCATGCCAACCTACAGCACGACCTGAAGAACATCCAGGCTTGGATTGGCATGTGGCAAGTAACATTTACGCCACATTAAGTTACAGGAAATCTCCAAAAAGAGAAAGCCCAACCATCTCCCCCTAACTTTCAGTAGCACCGCCATAACCAAGTGGACTGATTGCATAAATTTGGCTTGTATTACCTTGAGTATAGGAAATTAAGGGGTTCTCTGATTGAAGTGTTTAAAATGTAAAAAGGATTTGATAGGGTAGATATGGAGGTATTATTTCTTCTATTGGGGAAATCAAGAATAAGGGAACACGTGGGGGGAGAAATTCAGTACCTCAGCGCCTCCCGTTTTCACCTCTGGGGGGCCATAAAGGGGCGCTAACGACTTACTGATTGATCCCGGCAAAATGAACAACTCCTGCTAAATTGACCAGGAGGTTTGCGGCGACGGTAACACTTTGCGCCACGATCTCCTGCGCCCAGAGATCGTGACGTCATTGCCATGCGCATCGCGCCGGTAGCGCCCCGGACCCGAACTTCGGTTCAGCCCACTGCAGCCGGGTGACAACACCGACAGCTGCAGGAGGCGTTGTTTGGGAGGCCGGGCGCTTCGGGGGGAACAAGTTAAAGGGGATGTTGGCGCGGGTAAGAGAAAAATTTTAACAATGCTTCAAGTGATTTTTTTCGATTGCTCCTGGGCCACAATCGATCAGCCCGGCACTCTGCTGGAGTGCATGGGGCTGATCGGGCCAGATTGCGGCCACTGTCGGGGACCAGCTAACTGGTCCCAATGCAGAGCCTGCAGCGATGGCCCTTCCCGTTAACGGAGGGAAGGAGCCTCGGATCTCGGCAGCGCTGCACGGGACATTGTGCGGCGCTGCACCACTACTGCTCCGCCTGCGTCCTTTAGCACTCCAGGAAGGAAGTGGAGCATTTGATTTAGCGCGCCACTTCCTTCCTGGAGCGCAAACACCGAATTTTGAAAAAGCTGGGAATCATTAGCTCCTCGCGCTAAGGTTCCCAGCTTTCAAAAGTTAGAGCCTCAAACGGGACGATACTGAATTTGTCCCCCATAATTTTAAAATTAGAGCTAGGGTATTCAGGAGTGAAATTAGGAAGCACGTTTTCACATTACTGTATTATGTAACTGATATTTATTAAATATGCTGATAGTCAGCCTGCTATTATCAGAGAAAATTGCATTTTAATTTTCTAGAGAATATAGGCATTCAAATTATGGATCCAAAAATGATTCCGAAACAGAAGATTTATTTATAGGTTGTGATAGGTCAGTGACTCTTTCTGAAGTGACACAGGATTTAACTCTTGATATTGTAACTAGCCTTGCACTAACTGTTACAGTCAAGTTTTGTTCAGTGTTGTAATGTTAAACATATACTGCTGCACAGACAGCTTTTTTTTTACCTGACCTATAAAATCCTATAATGATCTTCATTGGTGTAGTTATTTTTTTAGGAAATATAAGCAGGAAAATATTGGGGCAGATTTTCCTGCTCCCGCATCCACGTGTATTGGAAAACCTGGGCACAGCATAGAGAAGAAAATTGGAGGAGTGCATGCTCGTCAGGGAAACTCCCTGGCAAATTATCCTCTATGTGCTGCCTCCAGGCAATCCAATAAACGGAGTTTCAGGTACAGGATCATCTGTCCCATTAAATCTTAATAAGAATATTCTTGACTTTATATTATTCTTCATATGGCAGCTGTGTTGTGATACTAAGGCACAATTCTTGCAAAATAATGACTGGCAATTCATAGCATCAGATTGCAAGCTGCAGAACTTATTTTGTTATCACATTTCATGTAAAGTGGTTGCAAGCGGCTGCACAAGATTTTGGAATAAAGTCAAAGCCAAACTGCAACTATTCCTTTTGCACTACATACAGTATTTCATTCAAGTATGCTAATATTTGTACGCTTTCACTTTTTATTACTTCAAGTGTAAAACAAGGAACATTTTTCAGAAGTCGTGGGGTGAATTTAGCACTCTCACACTCCTAGAAATCTATCTTTCTTTAATCTTCAACAGAACTACAGAATTGGAACAGGACAGGCTGAAAAATACTTTTCTAAACAGTGATGAGGATAAATCAAATTTAAGTATTAATGTCCCGATTTTATCTCGGGTGAGAGGTCAGCATGAGGCTGGTGGGGCTAACAGCAGGTTCATCCTGACTCGCTGATATGAGGCCTGAGCACTCCTGCTCCTCCTGGCCCACAAGGAAATCTTTAAAAAAATTAAAGCCTTACCTTTCTGGCCCTCTTCTGGATCTGCTGCTCCTTGGTGCGAGTTTGATAACGTGCACCGAACATGCGATAGGAAGTAAAAATTGTTTTGGGGTCTGAATGACATCATCAGACCATGACTTTTGAACCTCAATGAGGCCCTTGCCTTACCCTAACCCAACTGTTAAAATAGCACATCACAAGGTCAGTGAGGAGATGGTGACTGGCATGCTGCTGTGATTTTTAACCCCTGCATGTCCCATTCTTATCAAGTGGGGGAAACTCAGAGAGCTGGCAATCAAACATAGTTATTTAAAAAAAACACAACAAATGCTCATATTTTAATTGAATGGCTTAACCTCTCCTTCAGATAATTGGCCAGACATAACAGGACTGAATTTTCAATGGGCCCAGATCACCAGCGCAAATGCATCTCAGATGTGGCCTCGCTGCCAGGTCTGGGTTGGGGTTGGGGTTGTTGGGGCCCTCCCAGAAACAGTGAAAATTGACTCCCACTGTGAGGGCAGTTTCATAAATATTTTAAAAATTGCCCCTTCAATATTCAGGGGTCCAGACCACTATCCTGGTTTGGACCTCTGCCCCCAGTAGGGCCCACTTCCACCCTTCAGGACATGACTACAACTCTGCCAACTTGGCATACAAGCCTACAACCTGCAGCTGGATCCCTGAAAAGTTAATGACGTGGAAATCCCAGCATAGAGACTCTCCACCCTCAGCCCCACTCCTTCTGATATAGGAGCACTTGTGAGGGGTGGATGGAGGTTCTGCCCTCACTAGGTCCTGCAGAAAACCCTACAAAAGGCTGGAATTCACCCTATATGGGTCCCAGCAAGGTTTTTAATCAATGACTTAAATGATGGCATAGAAAGTCATATATCCAAATTTGTCAATGACACAAAGATAGGTGGAATTGTAGGCAGTGTAGATGGAAGCATAAAATTACAAAGGGATATTGACAGATTAAGTGAATGGGCAAAATTGTGGCAAATGGATTTCAATGTAGGCAAATGTGAGGTCATTCACTTTGGACCTAAAAAGGAGACTTGGGGGTCCAGGTACATAAATCAGTAAAATGTCATGAACAGGTACAGAAAATAATCCAAAAGGCTAATGGGATGCTGGCCTTTATATCTAGAGGACTAGAATACAAGGAGGTAGAAGTTATGCTGCAGCTATACAAAGCCCTGATTAGGCCACACCTGGAGTACTGTGAGCAGTTCTGGACACCACACTGTAGGAAGTTATTATCTAAATGGAGAGAAACTTCAAAGTGCTACAGTACAAAGGGATCTGGGGGTCCTGGTGCATGAAACACAAAAAGTTAGTATGCAGGTGCAGCAGGTGATCAGGAAGGCCAATGGAATTTTGGCTTTTATTGCAAGGGGGATGGAGTATAAAAACAGGGAAGTCTTGCTGCAGTTATACAGGGTATTGGTGAGGCCACACCTGGAATACTGCGTACAGTTTTGGTTTCCATATTTAAGAAAAGATATACTTGCTCTCGAGGCGGTTCAGAGAAGGTTCACTCGGTTGATTCTGGAGATGAGGGGGTTGACATATGAGGAAAGGTTGAGTAGGTTGGGCCTCTACTCATTGGAGTTCAGAAGAATGAGAGGCGATCTTATCGAAACATATAAGATTGTGAGGGGGATTGATCGGGTGGATGCGGTGAGGATGTTTCCACTGATGGGTGAGACGAGAACTAGGGGGCATAATCTTAGAATAAGGGGCTGCCCTTTCAAAACTGAGATGAGGAGAAACTTCTTTACTCAGAGGGTAGTAAATCTATGGAATTTGCTACCCCAGAGAGTTGTGGAAGCTACAACATTAAATAGATTTAAAACGGAGATAGACAGTTTCCTAGCAGATAAGGGAATTAGGGGTTACGGGGAGAGGGCAGGGAAGTGGATGTGAGTCTAGGTTCGGATCAGCCATAATCCTATTGAATGGCGGAGCAGGCCCGAGGGGCCGTATGGCCTACTCCTGCTCCTACTGCTTATGTTCTTATGATATATTGGCCTTGGAGGAAGTGCAGCGTCGGTTTCAAGGGTTAAGTTACGAGGAGCGATTACACAAAGTCGGGTTGCATTCCCCAGAATTTAGAAGGTTAAGGGGTGATCTGATTGAAATTTTCAAGATATTAAGGGGAACAGATAGGGTAGATGGAGAGAAACTATTTCCGTTGGTTGGAGATTCTAGGACTAGGGGGGCATAGTCTAAAAATTAGAGCCAGACCTTTCAGGAGTGAAATTAGGAAACACTTCTAAGCACAAAGGGTGGTAGAAGTTTGGAACGCTCTGTATTAGGGATGGGTTTCTTGAGCAGTATGTAACTGAACCGACCAGGGGGCAAGCAACCTTAGATCTGGTCCTGTGTAACGAGACAGGATTAATTAAAAATGTCCTAGTAAAGGATCCCCTTGGAATGAGTGACCATAACATGGTTGAATTCCATATTCAATTAGAGGGTGAGAAGGTTGGATCTCAAACAAGCATGCTAAGCTTGAATAAAGGAGACTATGAAGGTATGAGAGCGGAATTGAGTAGAGTGGATTGGGAAAATAGATTAAAGGGTAAGACGATACACGATCAGTGGTGTACATTTAAGGAGTTATTTTACAACTTCCAAAAAATATATATTCCACTGAGAAGAAAGGGGTGTAAAAGAAAAGACAGCCATCCGTGGCTAAGTAAAGAAATTAAGGATAGTATTCGACTAAAAACAAGGGCATATAAGGTAGCCAAATCTAGTGGGAGGATAGAGGATTGGGAAAACTTTAAAAGACAGCAAAAAATAACAAAAAGATTGATTAAGAAAGGGAAGATAGATTATGAAAGTAAATTAGCAAATAATATAAAAACAGATAGTAAGAGTTTTTATAGTTATATAAAAAGAAAAAGGGTGGCTAATGTAAATGTTGGTCCCTTAGAGGATGAGACCGGGAAATTAATGGTGGGAAATATGGAGATGGCAAAAACACTGAATGAATATTTTACATCAGTCTTTACAGTAGAAGACACTAAGAATATCCCAACACTGGACAAGCAGGGGGCTAAGGGGGGGGGAGGAGATAAACACAATCAAAATCACTAAGGAAGTGGTACTCGGTTAAAATAATGGGACTCAAGGCGGATAAATCACCTGGACCTGATGGCTTACATCCTAGGGTCTTGAGGGAAGTGGCGGTAGGGATTGTGGATGCATTGGTAATAATTTTCCAAAACTCCCTGGACTCGGCAAAGGTCCCGGCAGACTGGAAAACTGCTAATGTAACACCCTTATTTAAAAAGGGCAGTAGACCGAAGGCTGGAAACTATAGACCGGTTAGCCTAACATCTGTGGTAGGTAAAATTTTGGAGTCCATTATTAAGGAGACAGTAACAGGACATTTGGATAATCATAATTTAATAGGACAAAGTCAGCATGGTTTTATGAAGGGGAAGTCATGCTTGACAAATTTGCTGGAGTTCTTTGAGGAAGTAACATATAGGGTGGATAAAGGGGAACCAGTGGACGTAGTGTATTTAGACTTCCAAAAGGCATTTAACAAGGTGCCAGACAGAAGATTATTGCTTAAGATAAAACATCACGGGATTGGGGGTAATATTCTGGCATGGATAGAGGATTGGCTATCTAACAGAAGGCAGAGAGTTGGGATAAATGGTTCATTCTCAGACTGGCAATCAGTAACTAGTGGTGTTCTGCAGGGGTCAGTGCTGGGTCCCCAACTCTTTACAATCTATATTAATGATTTGGAGGAGGGGACCGAGTGTAACATATCAAAGTTTGCAGATGATACAAAGATGGGAAGGAAAGTAGTGAGTGAGGAGGACATAAAAAACCTGCAAGGGGACATAGACAGGCTAAGTAAGTGGGCAGAGATTTGGCAGATGGAATACAATACTGGAAAGTGTGAGGTTATGCACTTTGGCAGGAAAAATCGTAGAGCAAGTTATTATCTTAATGGTAAGAAACTTGAAAGTACTGAAGTACAAAGGGATCTGGGGGTCCTGGTGCACGAAACTCAAAAGGTTAGTATGCAGGTGCAGCAAGTGATTAAGAAGGCCAATGGAATGTTGGCTTTCATTGCTAGGGGGATAGAATATAAAAATAGGGAGGTATTGCTTCAGTTGTACAAGGTATTGGTGAGACCGCACCTGGAATACTGCATACAGTTTTGGTGTCCATACTTAAGAAAGGACATACTTGCTTTCGAGTCAGTACAAAGAAGGTTCACTCGGTTAATCCCGGGGATGAGGGGATGGACATATGAGGAGAGGTTGAGTAGATTGGGACTCTACTCATTGGAGTTCAGAAGAATGAGAGGCGATCTTATTGAAACATATAAGATTGTGAAGGGGTTGGATCGGGTGGATGCGGGGAGGATGTTCCCGATGATGGGTGAAACTAGAACTAGGGGGCATAGTCTTAGAATAAGGGGCTGCTCTTTCAAAACTGAGATGAGGAACTACTTCACTCAGAGGGTGGTAGGTCCATGGAATATGCTGCCCCAAAAAGCTGTAGAAGCTACATCATTACATAAATTTAAAACAGAAATAGACAGTTTCCTAGAAGTAAAGGGAATTAAGGGTTACGGGGAGCGGGCAGGAATTTGGACATGAGTCTAGGTTCGGATCGGTCATGGCCCTGTGGGTAGCGGAGCGGGCCCAGGGGCCGTGTAGCCTGATCCTGCTCCTATTTCGTGTGTCTAATTCTGTTAGATTCAGGAGGTGGTTCTGTGATAGTGGATTGGCGGTTAGGATCAGATCAGCCATGATCTTATTGAATGGCGGAGCAGGCTCGAGGGGCTGATTGGCCTACTCCTGCTCCTATTTCTTATGTTCTTATGTTCTTATGTTAAATGGCAATTGATGCTTGATCAATTGTTAATTTTAAATTGGAGATTGATAGATTTCTGTTAATCAAAGGTATTAAGGGATGTGGGCCAACGGCGGGTATATGGAGTTAGGTCACGGATTGCCCTGATCTCACTGAATGGAGGAGGAGGTTCGAGGGGCTCAATGGCCTACTCCTCTTCCTATGTTCCTATGTTTTGTCGATTCTGGTGGAATCCCACAAAAGTCAGAGTGGAGTTTCAAGTCAAGGAAACTTTAGTCTGAGAGGAATGTGTCTATGTTGAGAATGCGCACCTTGAACTAAACAGTTTTCATTCATGTAGAAAGTGATACGTGCAAGATAATCATACCTGCATGCGTAGATTTCCCTATCTGTACCCACACTGCCAATTCTGGACCCAGCAGAAAGTTAATGGAACGAGAATTGAATGGGGGTCAGCTGTCAGGTAACAGATTAATCTGTGAGTGTCAATGGTTCTGCTGTGCCTTTGTTCTTTAAAAAAATGAATGCCATTGTTTCTTTCAGAGGTGAGGCTCTGATCTGAAGCCATGACTCCTGTGTAAAATCTTCAAAGCTGAATAAAAGAGGTGCAATAGAGGACATATTACCACAAACACAGTACTACAACACACATGACATTTTGAAAATGAGATTAATTTGATTGTACAAGTATTACACATGCATCAGTGCAAAAAGTACAGAATTAAAGGTCTGTGTGGGGTCAGTACTAATGTAACGCCTGATGCTGATATTGTAACACAGTTTATGTGTTGCACCATATTAGGTGTAATACTTCTGCCACTGAAACATACACTGCAACGCCTCTAACTAGTATACATGATGTACATAGCCACAAAACTGTTAACTTAATCATTGTTACTTAGGTAACCCGAGCTAAGAAGAGGCAGGAATTTGCAATCATTCCTTTTAAATTTTGCTGAACCAACCCAGTACCGAAACGGCTCTCATCAAAGTCACAAATGATATCCTTTATGACTGTGACAAAGGTAAACTATCCCTTCTTGTCCATTTTGATTTAGCTGCAGACTTTGACACTGTTGACCACCCCATCCTTCTCCAATGCCTCTCCACCATCGTCCAGCTGGGCGGGACTGCACTTGCCTGGTACCATTATTGGCCCAGAAATTCAGGGCCCAACGCGTGAGTACGCAAGGGGTACTCACGCGTAGGCCCAACGAAAGTGCCGGTTTCGTGCATGCACTGCGCATGCACAGGAAACCGGCACTTCCATTCCCCTGAAAGAAGGGGTTGACAGGTGGAACACGTGCACTGGAGAGGCAGCGCGTGCACATCGAACTTACGATTTTTTTTGCAGGTTTCTCCTGGAGGGTAAGTCTCCAACAGATACACTTTTAAAAAGCAGGCGCAAGGCCTGCTTTTAACAAGGTAAGTGGTGAATTAATTAAAATTAAAACATTTTTGCCACAGGTTTATTATTTTTAAATACTTTAAAGAAAGGTAAGTTTATTTTTAGCCCTGTTAGAAAATGTAATTAATTTTTTCAAAAATTTAAATTATTGTTTAAAATAGTTATTTCATGTAATTTATAGTTATTTTAAAAGTGTGATTTAAAAAAATATATATTTGAAGTTTTAGTGATGTTTTGGGGCTTATAGTACGCATAGGTTTGACAGCTCTTCCTGTCAAACTTATGAATGAAGCATTCCCTGCTACCATTGGCTCTCCATGGCCCACGTGATCCCAGGGGACGCATAGAACGAACTGCACCCCTGGGATACGCAAGCACTGCGCGCCGGCAGTTGGAGCAAGCCCAGGATTGTAATCCCACGTGGGCCCACAGCTCAACGGCCGGCGCGCTAGGTAAGTGCAGGTCGGAGGTCTTCACCCGCGGGAAGCCTCCAACCCGAATTTCTGGACCATTATCTATCTAATTGTAGCCAGAGAATCACCTGCAACAGCTTCTCTTCCCGCTCCTGTATCATTACCTCTGGTGTCCCCCAAGGATCTATCCTTGGCCCCCTCCTATTTCTCATCTACATGTTGCCCCTTGACAACATTATCTGAAAACACAGCGTCAGTTTCCACATGTACGCTGACGACACCCAGCTCTACCTCCCCACCACTTCTCTCGACCCCTCCACTGTCTCTAAATTGTCAGACTGCTTGTCCGACATCCAGTTCCGGATGAGCAAAAATTTCTCCAAGTAAATATTGCGAATGTTATGTTCATAAATAAATAGACGTTTTCATTATGAACAGCTAGCTTGAGCTAATCATTTATTCAGCCATGTGGACTAGTGTACAGGCATCCATCTTGACAACTGCCTTGCGGGTGGCCCCTTACTAAACATACAGCTCCACCTAGTGTACCATTCTAGAATGACATGTTACTGATCATTACATCCCCCTTACTTAGAGGTTAAACAAAATCAATATCAATCACTCATAACGACATAAACATCTTCACAACAGTCAACACATTTTCAAAGCTTTACTTTATGAACTCTAAGCTTTTCATTCTTTTATTATAGTTTTCTTTGTACTCAAAGATTAAGTCTATCAGGCTTTTTTACTTCACGTGTGGATCTTCTCAGCACAGGTAAATCTGATGTGTTTTCATGAGAGCCTGTATGTGTGTTTGTGTTAGATTGTTCTGGTGGTGAGTGACAAGATTCAGTTGCGGCATTGTCATCGATTTGCTCTTGGATAGTTTCTTGTGTTTTCAGGAGGGAACGGTGGTTCCTCCTGAGAATCTGTCCTTCCTCAGTTCTAACGGTGTAAGACCTTGGTCCTACTTCCTCAAGAACTGTAGCTTTCCTGTTCCATGCATTTGGATCCTCAATCCTGACAACATCATCCCTTGTCAATGGTTTCAGAGTTTTGGATGACTTGTCATAGTGTGATTTCTGTTTCAGCTTTAACAGTTGAAGTCTCTGTCTCAGTTCCTTACTCTGCTTTTCTTTTGCACAGCAGGGTAGCGTGATGCGCAACTTGCGACCCATTAGGAGTTCAGCAGGTGAAGAACTACAGTCTAAAGGGGAGGCTTGGCAGCTCAGCAGGGCGAGACAAGGACCAGACCCGCCCTCTGTTGCCCTCCCCAGCAGCTGCCTGAGAACCCGAACACCCCTCTCCGCCCCATCACCCAACCGAGCATACAGAGGACTGGATGTGATGTGTTGAAAGTCACAATGCGCTGCAAACTGCTGCCACCCCCCACAGCCGAAGCACGGACCACCGTCACCAACGGCAATCCTGGGAATTCCGTGTCTGGCGAAGATGGATTTAACATGCATTATGACACTGCTTGCTGATGTGCTTGAAAGCAGCGCCATCCCAGGACAGCTAGAACAGTAGTCAATCACCACTAGATAGTCTCTACCACTCAAATGAAAGAGGTCCACACCAACCCCCCACCACGGCGCTGCCGGCAAGCCAGCCACCACCACCGGCTCCCCCGCCCGCCTGCCCCGGTGCCTCCGACATGTCCCACACATGCCCACCATGCTCTCAACATCCTCATTCATGCCAGGCCAATAAACATTGTCTCCTGCTCTCCTTTTGCATTTTTCAATTCCGAGGTGTCCCTCATGAATCCTTTTGAGCATGTCTTGACGTAGAGCCTGTGCAATGACTATTCTGTTCTGTTTTAGTAATAGTCCACTTGCGACACTTAACTCTGACCTGATGTGATAGTACTTTGTACAGGAACATTTTGGTCAACCATGATGAATGTTCTCTATTACTGTTTGTAACACTGTATCTTTTACTGTTTCTTCTGCTATTTGCTTTGATTTTGTGTCTGACACGGGCAGCGCAGCAGTGACCATACTCACATGAACATCCACGTCTTCCTCAGTGGCGCTCACATGACTCATTGTGGGTGCTCGGGATGGTGCATCTGCTAACACTATGTGTTTGCCTGGTGTGTAGATCAGTTCAAAGTCATATCTGTGCAGCTTCATCATGAGTCGTTGAATCCTTGGAGACATCTCATTCAGATTTTTTTTTATGATGGCAACCAGTGGGCAGTGATCTGTCTCAACTGTGAAGGTGGGAAGTCCATATATGTAGCCATGGAACTTTTCTAGTCCAACTACCAAGCCTAGACATTTCTTTTCAATCTGGGCGTATCGACACTCAGAGTCAGTCATAGACCTGGAGGCATAGGCAACAGGCTTCCAATCTTCACCCTTTGCTTGTAGCAAGACTGCGCCTAGGCCATCTTTTGATGCATCCATTGACACTTTGATTCTCTTTGTTGGGTCAAAGAAGGTGTGGTTGTCAGCACTGTTTTGAGGTTCATCCACTCTTGTTCATGTCTTTCTGTCCATGCGAACTCATTTGTTTTATGTAGCAGGTCTTGCAGACAGGCTGTCTTGGCTGACAAGTTAGGAATGAACTTTCCAATGAAGTTTATCGTCCCCATGATGCGTAGCACTCCTTTTTTGTCAGTGGGTCTGGGCATTTTGAATATGGCGTTTACTTTTTCCATATCTGGCTCTATTCCTTTACCAGATAGATTATCTCCTAGGAAAGTGACTTCCTGGATGACAAACTGACACTTGGCTTTGTTGAGCTTCAGTCCATTCCGGCGTATGCTCTGTAGCACTTTAGTCAGTCTCTCATTGTGTTCTTTCAGTGTAGAGCCCCAGATGATGATGTCATCAACATAGACCCGAACTCCTTCCAGACCTTCAATTATGTGTTCCATCGCTCTATGAAAGATTTCAGATGCAGATATTATCCCGAAAGGCATTCTGAGGAAACAATACCTGCCAAATGGTGTGTTGAAGGTACAGTATTTGGTGCTCTCTTTATCCAGTTTTAGTTGCCAAAATCCTTGTGAGGCATCAAGCTTTGTGAAGTATCTGGCACCTGACATTTCACTGGTGATTTCTTCTCGCTTGGGAATCTGGTAGTGTTCACGTTTTATGTTTGCATTTAAGTCCTTTGGATCCATGCATACTCTTAGATCATTGTTTTTTCCTTTACACATACAATGGAGTTAACCCAGTCTGTTGGCTCTTCGACTTTCCTGATGACTCCTAGTGTGGTCATTCTGTCCAGTTCTTTCTTGAGCCGGTCACGCAGGGGTGCTGGAACTCTCCGTGGAGCATGTACCACTGGCTGAGCATCCTCCTTTAGCTGGATCTTGTAAGTGAATGGTAGAACTCCAAATCCTTTGAACACATCCTGGAAATTACTCACTACAGAATCCACCGAGTCATCTGGTCTGCTTATGGCACAGTTTATACGGTAGACTCTCTTGACCAGTTCTAAGTCCTCACAAGCTTTGTCACCTAGTAGTGAATCAAGTCCTTCAGCCACAACAGAAAACATGAGATGATGCACTTTGTCTTTGACTGTCACTTTAAGTCTGCATACACCTAAGCTATCTATTTTCTGTCCATTATAGTTCTTCAGTAGTACTGATTTTTTCTGTATTTTGGGCTTTTCTTTCAAACTTTTAATGTCACTCATACTGATTAAGTTTACTTTTGCCCCAGTGTCTAGTTTCAATGTAACTAATGCTCCATTTACCTGCAGTGGCATCATCCATTTGTCCTCTTTTACTGCATTAACTTTATGTTCAGCATTGTCCATTCCTGAGGGCTGCACATTTCCTGTATCCTTTTCGATATTGTCACATGACACCATTCCTACAAAAAATGTCTCACTTAAATCAGTGTCCTCAATCACATTGACTTGTTGCCCGTTCTTTGTTTTTACTTTTGAAAAGCATTGTTTGGCAAAGTGATTCTTTCCATTACATTTTGTGCACATTTTCCCAAACGCTGGGCATTGTCTTGGCTGTTGCTGGTAACCACAGCGTTTACAATTAAAAGTTCCATCCTCCGATTGCTTTGCATTTCTGTTCTGCCCATTTTTCTTCCCCTTGTAGGACACAGCACCGACAGCAGCACAGTCACTCATTACAGTCGCATTATTATTAATTTCACTGAAAGTCTTTGCGTGCTGTTGAGCTAGCTCACTGGCATGGCATATTTGTACAGCATCCTCCAATGTTAGTTCGGTTTCTCTCAACAAACGTTCCCTGACTTTTTTATCATGAATACCAAACACAATCTGGACACGAATCATGGATGATTTCAGCTCAGAGAAATTACATGTCTGTGCTTTCAGTTTCAGATCGGTCACAAAGCTATCAAAAGTCTCATTTTGCTGCTGTGTCCGTGAACAGAACATGTACCTCTCATAGGGCTTGTTCTTTTTGGGAGAACAATGTGTATCAAACTTCTTTAGCACATCATCCATTTTTTCTCTGTCCTCCTCTTGATCAAATACAAATGTATTAAATACCTCTATCACCTGCGGGCCTGCAACCGTGAGCAGCAACGCTATTTTCCTTGTATCTGGCTTCGTACCGAACCCGATGGCAGCAATGTAGAGTTCGAATTGTTGTTTGAAAGTCCGCCAATTGCAGTCGACATTCCCCATGAGTTTCAAACCCTCCGGTGGCTTCAAATTCTCCATGTCATGTTTCACAATATTCAGCAGCTATTACCACTTCTGGTACCATGTTATGTTCATAAAAAATAGACGTTTTCATTATGAACAGCTAGCTTGAGCTAGTCATTTATTCAGCCATGCAGACTAGTGTACAGGCATCCATCTTGACTACTGCCTTGTGGGTGGCCCCTTACTAAACATACAGCTCCACCTAGTGTACCATTCTAGAATGACATGTTACTGATCATTACAGGGAAGACCTAAGCCATTGTTTTTGGTCCATGCCACAAACACTGTTCCCTAGCCACTGACTCCATCCTTCTCCCTAACATTTGTCTGAGGCTGAACCACACTGTTTGCAACCTTGGTGTCATATTTGACCCTGAAGTGAGCTTCCGACCACATATCTGCGGCATAACTAAGACCGCCTATTTCCACCTTCGTAACAATGCCCGTCTCCGCCCTTGCCTCAGCTTATCCACTGCTGAAACCCTCATCCATGCCTTTGTCACCTCTAGACTTGACTATTCCAATGCACTCCTGGCTGACCTCCCACGTTCTACCCTATGTAAACTTGAGGTCATCCAAAACTCAGCTGCCCATGTCCTAACTCGCACCAAGTCCCTTTCACCCATCACCCCTGTGTATCGCTGACCTACATTGGCTTGTGGTTAAGCAATGCCTTGATTTCAAAATTCTCATCCTTGTTTTTCATATCCCTTCATGCCGCGCCCCTCCCTAACTCTGTAATCTCCTCCAGCCCCACAACCCCCTGAGATATCTGTGCTCCTCTAATTCTGCCTTCTTGAGCATCCCTGATTATAATCGCTCAACCATTGGTGGCCGTCCCTTCTGCTGCCTAGGCCCTAAGTGCTGGAATTCCTTGCCTAAACCTCTCTGCCTCTCTCCCTCTCTTTCCTCCTTTAAGACGCTCCTTAAAACCTGCCTCTTTGACCAAGCTTTTGGCTATCTGCCTTAATTTCTCCTTATATGGCTCGTGTCCAATTTTCTTGTCTTCTAATTCTCCTGTGAAGCGCCTTGCGACATTTTACTATGTTAAAGGCGCTATATAAATACAAGCTCTTGTTGTTGTTGTTAATGTGTCATGAGAAGTCAGTTTATTGATGGATGCCACATGTAATACAGAAACCAGAACTCCAAAATACCATATGGACAGTGCATTTTGGGCAGGACATGACTCCGTTGAATGTCACCATCCTATTTTGAAATGGGTTTAGCAGGCTTGTCCACCTCACATAATCCTGTTTTCCCGACTCATTGCTAATGCAAATGGCTTATTGTCTGTAGGGTTAGAACAAGGTAGTCAGAAGCAGGAGGACAAAAATAAACTTGTTTAAATAACAGCCTTGTCAGTTGCAGACAAAAAGGGATGCACTGGTGACCTTAACTATTTTCCATCAGCAGTAAACTGATATCATGGGCTGAAGGAAATTCCCACCCATGATTGTTAAGTTGTGCAGGCTTACTTGGCAGCACAAACAACTGTTCCGCCATAAAGGCAGTAAATATATGGGTTGGTTGGGCAGAGTGTTATACTTTTGACTGTATCAGTGCCCTTGTTGACACACAGGTCCCGATTCTAACTCCAGGTGGATTCCTCGCTTAGGCCTGAGTTAGAATTACAGTTGGGTCTCGATGTCATCGGGCCGCAATGTGCATATATAAAGAAGGACCCTGTTGGCTCTGGATGTGTGTCCTTGCTGCCTGCTCAGGAGAGCAGGTTAAAATTGCAGATGTTGCGATTATGGCGGCTTTCAGACAGGTAAGAGCCAGGGCGATTTTAACAGCCCACCCGCCAGGTTTCTGCTGAGCAAGTAGGATTAAAATCACCCCTATAATGCCCTTTGGCACACTACAGCACTAAAAGAGGTGTTTTAGTCTAAGAAAGGTTGCTATTAAAAATCTTTATTTTTGTTGGCACCATTCAGGCTGTTTAATACCCGAAATGTTGTTTATTATTTGTCAAAAAGTGGATTTGTGTCCTATATGGGACAGAATCCAGGCCATATGGTTGCTGCATATTCAACGATTTTCGATGTAAAAAAGTAGAACCTCTGTGCACGATATCACTTTCTCCCCTGTCCTCTGGTTCTATTCAATAATTCAGAAATTAAATATCCTGAATATTACCAGCCAGAACCTAAAGGGTAGAAATTAGTTATGGTTCAATTTCAGGTCCACAACCAGTGGGGCACCTTTTCGAAAGGTGAAGGTTGGACCACTTGCCTCACCAGCAGCAGCACAAAGGTAAGTCCCAGGAGGGGTGTCGGGGCAGGGTGGGGGGGCAGTGGGGGCGCGGGGAGGGCAATCGCGAGCGCTCCGGAGTTGGCGGAGCATGTTTGCTCCTTCTGGTGCCATGGCAACGATTTTGGATTTTTTTTAAACATGTACTCGTGACTTGGAATAATACCTCAGGTTTAGTGCCACAGCGCAATGCAAGTCAACAAGGGCACTAATACATTAAAAAAGAATAACATTCTACCCAACAGAACCGTACATTTACTGCCTCTGTGAGTGTAGACCATTTTTGAACACTTCCTACGTTTTAATTGAGAATAATTATTATTAATACAGATGATATATAAAACATAGGTATATAGGAATTGCTAGACAAAACAAATGTAAGAAGTCACACAACACCAGGTTATAGTCCAACAGTTTTATTTGAAATCACAAACTTTCGGAGCGCTGCTCCTTCGTCAGGTGAAGTGGAGAGATGCATAAAGACACAGCTTATATAGTCAGAGAATAATGCCAGATGATTACAGGTAATCTTTCTAACTGCCATTTATCACACCTCGACAGAGAGATAATCACAGCAACCAAAGGTGTGAATGGTGTCCAAACAGGTCAGTCAGGAAAACATTACATCAAAGAACAATGAGGTGGGGTCACAAGGGGTCAAATGTTGCAGATGCTAGGGTCTGTATGAAAAACAAAAAACAGACAAAAAAACATTTTTTTTGCTGGAAATCACAGCAGGTCCGGCCGCATCTGTGGAGAGAGAACAAGCCAACGACGACTCGAGTCTGGATGACCCTATGTCAGGTGGGGTTACATGTAGTGTGACATGAACCCAAGATCCCGGTTGAGGCCGTCCTCATGAGTGCGGAACTTGGCTATCAGCTTCTGCTCTACGATTTTGCGTTGTCGTGTGTCTCGAAGGCCGCCTTGGAGAATGCTTACCCGAAGATCGGAGGCTGAATGTCCTTGACTGCTGAAGTGTTCCCCAACTGGAAGGGAACACTCCTGCCTGGCGATTGTTGTGCGGTGTCCGTTCATCCGTTGTCGCAGTGTCTGCATGGTCTCGCTGATGTATCATATTCCGGGGCATCCTTTCCTGCAACGTATGAGGTAGACAACATTGGCCGAGTCACTTGAGTATGTACCATGTAGCTGGTGGGTGGTGTCCTCACGTGTGATGATGGTATCTGTGCTGATGATCTGGCATGTCTTGCAAAGGTTGCCGTGGCAGGGTTGTGTGGTGTCGTGGTCGCTGTTCTCCTGAAAGCTGGGTAATTTGCTGTGAACGATGGTCTGTTTGAGGTTAGGCGGCTGTTTGAAAGCGAGTAGTGGAGGCATGGGGATGGCCTTAGCGAGGTGTTCATCCTCATCGATGACATGTTGAAGGCTGCGAAGGACATGGCGTAGTTTCTCCGCTCCGGGGAAGTACTGGACGACGAAGTGTACTCTGTTGGTTGTGTCCCGTGTTTGTCTTCTGAGGAGGTCTATGCGATTTTTTGCTGTGGCTCGTCGATCGACAGTTCTGACGGGCCACAGCAAAAAATCGCATAGACCTCCTCAGAAGACAAACACGGGACACAACCAACAGAGTACCCTTCGCCGTCCAGTACTTCCCCGGAGCGGAGAAACTACGCCATGTTCTTTGCAGCCTTCAACATGTCATCGATGACGATGAACACCTCGCTAAGGCCATCCCCACGCCTCCACTACTCGCCTTCAAACAGCCGCCTAACCTCAAACAGACCATCGTTCGCAGCAAATTACCCAGCTTTCAGGAGAACAGCGACCACGACACCACACAACACTGCCACGGCAACCTCTGCAAGACATGCCAGATCATCAACACAGATACCATCATCACACGTGAGGACACCACCCACCAGGTACATGGTACATACTCATGTGACTCGGCCAACGTTGTCTACCTCATACGTTGCAGGAAAGGATGCCCCGGAGCATGGTACATCGGCGAGACCATGCAGACACTGCGACAACGGATGAACGGACACCGCACAACAATCGCCAGGCAGGAGTGTTCCCTCCCAGTCAGGGAACACTTCAGCAGTCAAGGACATTCAGCCTCCGATCTTCGGGTAAGCATTCTCCAAGGCGGCCTTTGAGGCACACGACAACGCAAAATCGTACAGCAGAAACTGATAGCCAATTTCCGCACTCATGAGGACGGCCTCAACCGGGATCTTGTGTTCATGTCACGCTACATGTAACCCCACCTGACGTAGGGTCATCCAGACTCGAGTCGTCGTTGGCTTGTTCTCTCTACACAGATGCGGCCGGACCTGCTATGATTTCCAGCAAAAAAAAAGTTTTTTTGTCTGTTTTTTGTTTTTCATACAGACGCCAGCATCTGCAACATTTGACCCCTTGTGACCCCACCTCATTGTTCTTTGATGTAATGTTTTCCTGACTGACCTGTTTGGACACCATTCACACCTTTGATTGCTGTGATTATCTCTCTGCCGAGGTGTGATAAATGGCAGTTAGAAAGATTACCTGTAATCATCTGGCATTATTCTCTGACTATATAAGCTGTGTCTTTATGCATCTCTCCACTTCACCTGATGAAGGAGCAGCGCTCTGAAAGTTTGTGATTTCAAATAAAACTGTTGGACTATAACCTGGTGTTGTGTGACTTCTTACATTTGTCCACCCCAGTCCAACACCGGCATCTCCACACCACAGACAAAACAAGACCAAGATCCACCTAGTTCGCCTTCTACCAGCCTGATACAATGACGATGGAAATGTTGACTAATCGTAGTTATCAATCTCCACCAATTAGCCTACAAAGACCCAGGCATGAAAAAATATACCCAGTTTACATAATCACTTCTCATAATCCAATCCCTCCATCCCCTCAATCATTCTGGTTGCTCTCTTGTGTATCCTTTAAATAGCTGCAGTAAAAGACATATCACTGTGAATGAGATTTACCGCAGTACATAAACCTGTCTATATCTTATCATTCCTTACTTGGTTTGAAGATTTCAAAAGTTTCTGCTACTGCAAAGCATTTCCTTAGCGGCTGGGATTTATGTTGGGTATTGCAAGTTGTCAAAATGTTGTGTATTCCAGTGATGGGTTGGATTATACTCATAATGGAAACCAGTGCTCTAATATTCAGGTTTTCATTCTGCAGCTGCGCTAACAGAATTGTTATCAGGAATGTAACTTTCTCTCTCTGGTATGGGTGACAGAGTTGCCACTGATTCTCAAGCATGAGAGCAAATCAACCGTTTCACAGCATTTTGTTTTCCTGGGCACTGTTGAAATCTATGTGACGGAAACAATGTTCTCACCAGGACAAACTTCAGCCACGTGTTCAAAAAGCAAGAAACAAGGGACCCAGAAACAACCAACATAAAGTCAAGAAAAGGAAACCAGGGGCTGGATTTTCCAGTACCTGTATTCGTGGGGTACACCGCGGTCAACCCACTACTTCCACCTGGTCATTCCAGCTGAAGCTTCTGGCCCCTAATTATTTATTCAGTACAAGTTCTCATCTGTGCAGCATCCTATTGCTAAAAGCTCATAAAATGGGTGTTGGGATTTTCTGTGCTGATGCAGATACCTAAGGGAAACCATTGCACATGTCTTTTGTCACCTCCAGGCTCCACTACTCCAGTACTCTCGTTGTTGACCTCCCATCGCTCACTCTCCCTAATTTGTCCAGTGCTCTGCTGCAAGTATCCTGTCCCACACTAAGTCACGCTTGGCAATCATCCCACTTGCTGACCTATATTGGCTCCCTGTACAACAATGCCTTAAATCTAAAATCCTCATCCTCATTTTTTTTAATCATTCCTTGGATGTGGGCATCGCTGGCAAGGCTAGCATTTATTGCCCATCCATAATTGCCCTTGAGAAGATGGTGATGAGCCATCTTCTTGAACCACTGCTGTCTGCACATAGTCCGTTGGGTGAAGGTACTCCTACAGTGCTGTTAGGGATGGAGTTCCAGGATTTTGACCCTTGACGAGTTGCTGCAGTGCATCTTGTAGATAGTACACACTGCAGCCACGGTACACTGGTGGTGGAGGGAGTGAATGTTTAAGGTGCTGGATGGGGTGCCAATCAAGCGGGCTGCTTTGTTCTGGATGGTGTCGCGCTTCTTGAGTTCAATGTTTATGTTTAATTTTTTTTCATGCGCAGTCCATTTAAATTTGCCGTGCGGCCGCGCATGCGCAGTATCTTTTCCAGTGAGATACTAAAAAAGTTCTTAAGCGTATGTGTAAGTAAAGGAATAGGCATGATGTTGCTAGTTTGTGTTCCAATTGTAAGCTGCATCAGGGAAATGTTCCTTGCTGTACTATGGCTACGCATGGCAAGCAGTCACAGAGTTGTAAGTTGCTGGGTGCTTTGCTTGGTGCAGCAGTCAATGTGTGTCATGTTGAGAGAAAACCATTCACTTGTTATAGGGAAATGTTGCGTATCTTTACCTTGACAGCATTTCAGGTCTTTAAACTTCCTTCTAATTTCCTCTTCTGTCTTCTGCGTGGAGCAGATGGCATTTACTTTTGGAGCCACCTCTTCCCAGGCATCCCAGACTGCGTTCCGGAGGGGAGGGTACCCTGGAGTGCATTCCTTCTTTCACCCTCTTTCTGCAGCAGCATCTTCACTGATGAAATCTGTAAAATGAGATTTTTCTGATGCATAGTTCTATGGTTTGGCCAGATACTCAGACCTAGAAATTAGTCTGGGCCTGTTTTTGAACCGAGGCCTGAGGAGCAATGAAAATTGGACCTTGGGCCTTATTAACTTACCCAGCATGAGCTGCCGGTGCTAGTCACTCTTCCACAGGCAGTTCTCCTGAGCAAAGGCATCAATGTCGGGCCGCCTGCCTCACTAGCAGTAACCCTCCAGTAAGTCCCGAGAGGTGGGGATTGGAGCTGGCTATAGGGAGGTAGCACCACTACTGACCGAGCTGGCCGAGTCGTGAAGGACATAGCTGCCAGTCTGGGTCTGCAGCAGGTGGTGAGAGAACTAACATGAGGGGAAAACTGACTTGACCTTGTCCTCACCAATCTACCTGTCGCTGATGCATCTGTCCATGACAGTATCGGTAGCAGTGACCACCGCACAGTCCTTGTGGAGACGAAGTCCTGTCTTCACACTGAGGGCACCCTCCATCGTGTTGTGTGGCACTACCACCGTGCTAAATGGGATAGATTCAGAACAGATCTAGCAGCTCAAAACTGGGCATCCATGAGTCGCTGTGGGCCATCAGCAGCAGCAGAATTGTATTCCGCCACAATCTGTAACCTCATGGCCCAGCATATCCCTCACTCCACCATTACCATCAAGCCAGGGGTCCAACCCTGGTTCAATGAGGAGTGCAGAAGAGCATGCCAGGAGCAGCACCAGGCATACCTAAAAATGAGGTGCCAACTTGGAAAAGCTGCAACACAGGACTACATGCATGTCAAATAATGGAAGCAGCATGCTATAGACAGAGCTAAGCGATCCCACAACCAACAGATCAGATCAAAGCTCTGCAGTCCTGCCACATCCAGTCGTGAATGGTGGTGGACCATTAAACAACTAACTTGTGGAGGAGGCTCCATGAACATCCCCATCCTCAAAGATCGCAGAGCCCAGCACGCGAGTGCAAAAGACAAGGTTGAAGCATTTGCAACCATCTTCAGCCAGAAGTGCCGAGTGGATGATCCATCTCAGCCTCCTCCTGAGGTCCCCACCATCTCGTAAACCAGTCTTCAGCTAATTCGATTCAATCTGCGTGATATCAAGAAACGGCTGAGTGCACTGGATACAGCAAAGGCTATGGGTCCCGACAACATTCCAGCTGTCGTGTCAGAACTAGCTGCGCCTCCAGCCAAGTTGGTCCAGTACAGCTACAACACTGGCATCTACCCGACAATGTGGTAAACTGCCCAAGTGTGTCCTGTCTACAAAAAACAGTACAAATCCAATCCGGCCAATTACCACCCCATCAGTCTACTTTCAATCATCAGCAAATCATCAACACTATCGTCCCCAACAAGCTGGCCACCAAACACCAAACTCTTGGCCTGAACACTTCCCTCTGCAACTGGACCCTGGACTTCCTAACAAACAGACCCCAGTCTGTCAAATTAGGTAACCACACCTCCCCCCCACAGACCCTGAACACGGGGGCCCCACAAGGATGTGTGCTGAGCCCCCTCCTCTACTCCCTCTTCACCCACGACTGTGTGGCTGTTCATGGTTCCAACACCATCATCAAGTTTGCGGATGATACCACGGTAGTAGGCCAGATCACCAACAACGATGAGTCAGCCTACAGGGAGGAGGTCCAGCATCTCGTGAAGTGGTGCGCCGATAACAACCTGGCCCTTAACATCAAGAAAACCAAAGAAATCATTGTGGACTTCAGGAAGTCTAAAGGCGGAAGTCACACCCCCATCCACATCAATGGGGCTGTGGTGGAAAGGGTGGACAGCTTTAAGTTCCTCGGAGTCCACATCACGGAAGACCTCTCCTGGTCCCTCAATACCTCCTCTCTGGTGAAGAAGGCCCAGCAGCGCCTATATTTCCTAAGGAGGCTGAAGGGATGTAACCTGTCACCCCTGATCCTCTCTAACTTTTACCACTGCACAATAGAGAGCATCCTGACAAATTGTATCACAGTATGGTATGGCAGCTGTAGCTACTATGACCGGAAAGCCCTGCAGCGGGTAGTCAAAACTGCCCAACGCATTACCGGCACCCGGCTACCGACCATAGAGCACATATACCAGAAACGCTGTTTACGGAGGTCACGGTCCATCATCAAAGACCCTACCCACCCCAGCCACAGTCTGTTCGCCCTCCTGCCATCTGGGAGACGCTACAGATGCATTCGCACCCGTACGACCAGATTTAGGAACAGCTTCTTTCCCAGGGCTGTCATCCTACTGAACTCCACAAATAAACTCTAAAGCCTGCACATCTGCCAATGCACTTTATCATGGTTATGTTTATGTTAATGTATTACAAGCCAAATGTATGTTGAATGTTTAAATGTCTTAATCTAAATGTACACTCTCGGGAGCCGCAAGCCTACATTTCGTTGTACTGCACTTGTGCACTAACAATTGTAGTGTATGTACCCGTCTACCTTTAAGGGAACTATTGAATGTAACCGTTCACCTTTAAGAGAACTACTTTAGGTGTGGCACTATTTGTTTGGCTTCTGTATACTGTAATACCGATAGTGACCACACCAGTATATAAGTGTTGTGGCAGGATTGCTGGGGCAGATTCGCCCTGACCTTCGAATAGTAAAGACCTGTTTGTTTGTTACTTCTGAAGTCTGTGTATTTATTAACTGCACAACCCACAGACTTTACAGTGGCGACGAGTCCGATCGTACCCTGCGGCAAGACTACCAAAGCAACAAAGAGCGTCGAAGAGAGGCAACCGCCCTCGTCGTGCTGCTGAAAGAAAACACGAGGCTGCAGCAGGAGGAAGGAGGAAGACTTTAGCAACAAAAGCTTCCATCAGCAACAGGCACTGACTACCCTTCTACCACGGTGCGGAGTGAGCCGATCAGCTGGAAACAAGGCAGCCGCGGAGACTGTGAGTAGGGGAAGGTGTAGAGAATATCCGGAGGATAAGGGCTGTGCACTCGACCACGGTCGAGGGGGGAACAGAGCCGGTCAGAAAGTCGGGTCCAACGGCGTCGTGAGACAGTCGGACCTCGATCGGCGGGAAAAGCCGGGCAGCGACCGCAGCCACGAAGCGCTGAGACTGGGAGTAGGCGCGGGAAGAGAAACCCAGCCGCAGCTGGGGGAGGGAAACACCGGTCTGCGAGAGGGCTGGGAGGCGAACAGGAACCGTGCGGGTGGAAGAGAGAGACAGAGCCGAGCAAGGGGAGAGAGACTGCGCAAGAGCCAGTCCAGCGGCTGAGCTGTCCTCCACCAACGGGGTAACCAGACCCAACCGAACGTGCGGGAGAGGGAGAGACAGAGCCGAGCAAGGGGAGAGAGACTGTGCGAGAGCCAGTCCAGCGGCTGAACTGTTCTTCACCAACGGGGCACCCAGGGCCGGTAGAACCGAACGTGCGGGAGAGAGAGCGACAGAGCCGGGTACGGAGAGAGAGGCTGCGCGAGAGCCAGTCCAGCGGCTGAACTGTCCTCCGTTAACGGGGTGTACCCAGCACCGGTAGAGCCGTGCGGGCGGGAGGAAAAGACAGAGCCGAGTAAGGGGAGCTGTGCGAGAGCCAGCCCAGCGGCTGAACCTGTCCGCTGTGGGGAAAGCGTACCCCTTCCACCAGGAAGAAACGCGGGAAGCCGCCATTAGGCGGAGGAGACGACAGAAGCGGGAAACCGCCATTGAAGGGGGCGGGGAGAGAAAGGAAGAGCGGGAAACCGCCATTTTCGCGGGAAAACCGCCATCTTAACTGACATACCGCCAGTGAAGTGGGCGGGGAGAGAAAGGAAGAGCGGGAAACCGCCATTTTCGCGGGAAAACCGCCATCTTAAAAATAAACAAATAAATAAGAATACTTAAAGAAATACTGGTGCTGCTCCCAAGGGAAGAAAGATGCCTAAGAGAGGGAATATTAACGATTTTAATTCTGAAATAGAAGACTGGCCCACGTACGTGGAACGCATAGAGATCTATTGCGAAGCCAACAAAATAGAGGAAGACGACAAGGCGATAACATTGCTAAACTCGATGGGGGCAAAAACATACGGGCTCTTGAAGCATCTAATAGCACCAAATAAACCAGCGGATCAGACCTTCGAAGAGATTGTGGCTGTGCTGAAGAACCACTTGAACCCCACACCGTTGATGCTGGCTGAACGATTCAAATTCTACGCAAGAACACAGAGGAAAGACGAAAGCAATGCGGAATACTTGGTCGAACTGCGTAGGCTAGCGAAATACTGCCAGTTCGGAGGGAATCTGACAGAAGCGCTGCGGGACAAGTTCGTATGCGGATTGTCCAAAGAAGGGACACAGAAGCGACTACTGGAAGAGAACGACCTCACACTGGACAGGGCTGTCCTTATAGCTGCATCGCACGAAGCCGCAGCGAAAGGAACGGCGGAAATGCAACTAAAGGCGGCGGCACTCGGGGTGGACCAAATTACTTCAAGCACAACAAAATGCTACCGTTGTGGGAAGACAACGCATGACCAGAATCAATGCTGGTTTAAGAACCAAGAGTGTAGGAAATGTGGCAAACTGGGTCACATCGCGAAGGTATGCCAGTCCGGGAAAAAGACCAACAATCAAAGGAAGCCACCACCAGAAAAGTACAACAAGGTACACAAGGTGGCTGAGAAGAGTTCAGACGAACAGAATTCAGACTCAGACCCAAACAACCAGGAGCTGGGTAGTCTGAGAATCCACAATGTGGGTAAAGAAACGGATCTACAGACCATCTGGGTCATACTAAAAATAGCTGGAGTCCAAGTAAGAATGGAGCTGGACACTGGATCAGCTCTATCAGTCATCAACCGAAGGGACTACCACCGGCTATTCTCTCACATACCTTTAAGAAATACCAAGTTCGTATTACAGACATACACGGGGCATAACGTATACCCCGTGGGGAAAATAAGAGTCAAGGTGAGAGATAGGGGTAAAGAACACCCAAGAATGAACTTGTACGTATTACCTGAGGGAGGACCACCACTTCTAGGACGGGAGTGGATTAAGAAAATAGACATGGAATGGCATTACCTAAAAGCCATAATGAGGGAGGACTCGGTGCAAGCTATTAGCTCAGATTCTGAAATGGATGATGATAAGACCAATTCGAATATGGAAGACAAGGCTAAAAGGGACTTGCCGACGATGGGGAAGAAAACGAAGACATGCAGAAGGACTTATGGTACCAAGAAGAATAAAGCGGCAGAGCAGAACTCCAGGTTGACAGAGAATTCTGAGCCTGTTCAAGCAAAGGATTCATCCACGACGGAAGAACACCGAGCTCGGACGCAAACTTATGTCAAAGTACGACAACAATTAGAACAGTTGCGTGACCGTCTCGTACAAGAGATGAAAAATATGGAAAAGTTCTGGGACACCGAATGGGAGAACCTGGAAAGACAACAGAGACAGCTAGCTCAAGCAGAGAGCGACCATAGAGCCATCGTGGCCAAATACCAATCACATTCCCCTGATGCTGTTCAGGAACTAGAATATTTACAGAACGAACCAAAGGAAGAGGAATCTTCAGGAAGCCAGGATTTTATTCCAGTTCTTCTCTACGACTCCTTACAAGCAGAGTGTGAGAAGTTGAAAGAACAGTATGAACAGGCCCAGGCTACAATTCTGGAGGGGGTTAACTCGGCAACCTCCGAAAAGCTAGTTTCAGTAGAAGCATATGAACAACTAAAGGTTGAACATGAGCAAGAAGTCCAAAGGCTGCAGGAAATTCTTGATGAGCTCAAGGCCAAGACAGACTCATCGGTAGAAGTTCCATCCATAGATGAGAAATTAGAGGTGAAAAATATGGCAGAGCATGAAAGACAGGATGTCCAAGAACTCATAAAAACATTGAAGGACACCCAAGACAAATATGAGGCGGCAATGACCGAGGTTCAACAACTTGAAGAACAGATTCAACTGGGAATCCTTTCAGTGGAAGAAAAGGAAACTGTAAGAAACTCAGAGACTGTAAGAATGGTCCCTGAACATGAACTAGAGAGCATCAGGGCGCAACTTTTCCAAGCGCTGAAAGCCAAAGTTCAAGAGGAACAGAAGGTGGAAGTATTGGAGGAAAAGGTGGATGAAATGGAGAAGACTCTGATCCACCGTGTTCCCAGGGAAGAGTTAACGGTCAGCCAACTCCTTCATATGCTGAAGGACAAGACTCTGCAAGGGGAACAATCTGAACACGAGCTTCAATCTTCAGGGGGAACGAGTTCGGAGCTCTCAAAAGTCACGGAGATAGCTGAGGTGGCAACACAAATTTTACAAGGATGCCAAAAGTACGTTGAATCACGTCAAGGTGAACAGAAGAATGTGGAAACCGTTACTTCAGTAGAAGGATTAAATAGCCTGATAACGCAATTCCCGATGGAAGGGAAGGTATTGAACTCACAAATGAGGTCCGTCGTGAAGGAATGGCAGATAACCCAGGAAGAGCGGGATGAATATGAATGCATGAAGAAGTCTTTTCAAGAAAGATGTCTAGGGAAGGAACCACCGTCAGCTAACGTCCAGACGGGTGAGGAGGAAGAAGAAGGCTCTCTCGCTGGCCTAACTCAGGACGAACCCGAATATTACCATGACCTGTTGAGTGACACTGAATATTACGAGGATGTGGTCTGCCCAGCTTGTGATGAAAACTCCCAAAGTGCTGAAATCCGGATGAAGCACTTAAGGTCTAAGGAACATAGAGAGTTGGTGGCGCTACAGCTGGCAGCCGAGAAAGGAGCTCCGAGAGTTTCAAAAAGGCAGAAAAGAAAAAGAAGAAGCAGAAGATAATAACTGTCTAAAATATTAGCACTTCTACCATCTCAGGCGGGACACTACGAAAGGAGCTAAATTAGTTGAAAAACGGGAAAATGTCAAGACAGCCAGTTGGTTGTAAAAGTCCGCACTGCTGGCTCAACAGGACGAAAGTTCAAGCTGTTACGTCAAGAAAAAGGCTATGGAGGAGTCACGGAGCAGGCCAGGTGAACCGGCTACACCAAAGAAATGTTGTTCGGAATGAGTCAAGATCAGAGACTGAATCTATGAACTGTTTCCGCAGAGACTGAACCTGTGAACTGTTCCCACCGAGATTATATCTGTAAATTGTTTTATATGACATTGACTCCACCGAGATTATATCTGCAATTTGTTTTATAGGAAGTTGAAGATATGTATGTTTAACGGGGACTCTGTAAGTAATAAGCTAAAAAGGGAGGATTGTAGTGTATGTACCCATCTACCTTTAAGGGAACTATTGAATGTAACCGTTCACCTTTAAGAGAACTACTTTAGGTGTGGCACTATTTGTTTGGCTTCTGTATACTGTAATACCGATAGTGACCACACCAGTATATAAGTGTTGTGGCAGGATTGCTGGGGCAGATTCGCCCTGACCTTCGAATAGTAAAGACCTGTTTGTTTGTTACTTCTGAAGTCTGTGTATTTATTAACTGCACAACCCACAGACTTTACAACAATGACAATAAAAGTTGATTTGATTTGATTTTGATTTGAAGTGATGGAAAGTGTTGGTGATAGTGCTATCAAGCGGCACTTACTCACCAATAACCTGCTCACCGATGCCCAGTTTGGGTTCCGCCATGACCACTTGGCTCCAGACCTCATTAAAGCCTTGGTTGAAACATGAACAAAGGAGCTGAATTCCAGAGGTGAGGTGAGAGTGACTGCCCTTGACATCAAGGCAGCATTTGACTGAGTGTAGCATCAAGGAGCCCTCGTAAAATTGAATTCAATTGGAATCAGGGGAAAGACTCCACTGGCTGGAGTCATACCTAGCACAAAGGAAGATGGTTGTGCTGGTTGAAGGCCCAGGATATCGCTGCAGGAGTTCCTCAGGGCAATGTCCTAGGCCCAACCATCTTCAGCTGCTTCATCAATGACCTTTCCCCCCATCATAAGCTCAGAAGTGGGAGTTTTTGCTGATGATTGCACAGTGTTCAGTGCCATTCGCAGCTCCTTAGATAATGAAGCAGTCCATGCCCGCAAGCAGCAAAATCTGGACGGCATTCAGGCTTGGGCTGATAAGTGGCAAGTAACATTCGCACCACACAAGTGCCAGGCAATGACTATCTCCAACAAGAGAGAATCTAACCACCTCCCCTTGACATTCAATGGCATTACCATCACCGAATCCCCCACCATCAATATCCTGGGGGGTTCACCATTGACCAGAAACTTAACTGGACCAGCCACATAAATACTGTGGCAACAAGAGCAGGTCAGAGGCTGGATATTCTGCAGCAAGTGTCTCACCTTCTAAATCCCCAAAGCCTCTCCACCATCTACAAGGCACAAGTCAGGAGTGTGATGGACTACTCTCCATTTGCCTGGATGAGTGCAGCTCCAACAACACTCAAGAAGCCCGACACCATCCAGGACAAAGCAGCCCGCTTGATTGGCAACCCATCCACCACCTTAAACATTCACTCCCTCCACCACCGGCGCACTGTGGCTGCAGTGTGTACCATCTACAAGATGCACTGCAGCAACTTGCCAAGGCTTCTTCGGCAGCACCTCCCACACCCGCGACCTCTTCCTACTAGAAGGACAAGGGCAGCAGGCACATGGGAACACCGCCACCTCCAAGTTCCCCTCCAAGTCACACACCATCCTGACTTAGAAGTATATCGCCGATCCTTCATCGTCGCTGGGTCAAAATCCTGGAACAGCACTGTGGGAGTACCTTCACCACACGGACTGCAGTGGTTCAAGAAGATGGCTCACCACCACCTTCTCAAGGGAAATTAGGGATGCACAATAAATGCTGGCTTTGCCAGCGATGCCCACATCCGATAAACAAATAAAAAAAACACATCAACATAAATTCTGTTAAATGCTATCTTAAATGCACAAAATGTAGTGTAAGATAGTAAAATCTTCTGTTATTAAATGAATGAAATGATTGATCAATCGATTACATGTTGTACTAAAAGTTGATGTGGCGCGAGTCTGCAGGGCCTCCGACGTGAGAGACGTTCTCTTTTTAGTGTGCTGGGTATGGGAGCCCGCGGCTTCGCAAGGCCTGAACTACAACCACATTACCCGGAGACCCGGAATCCACTCCTGTATGTAAGACGGCGATGAGAACTCCCCTGCCATTGTACTCTGGGTACCGAGAGAGGAAAGACACGGCGCCGGTCTCTTTCTTCAGTAAAGGGATCATTGAGATGAGCAGCCATGACTCGATGGAGGAAGAGTGTCCAGTGTGCATGTGCAGCTGCACCCCCACCAGCCAGTGACTAGCGGCGGATTTGGCAGGTTTTTAGAAAAGTGGTTCATGGAGCCAGAGTGGGAGAGAGCCGCAGACAGACGTTAGGCCGGCTCCGAGACACGAAAAGGAAGCAGATCTGCATCAGACATATAGCAGCTGTCCCGGCAACGTTACTTTTTCTTTTAGTTGCCCCGGTTCAACATTGCAGCCTACTACCAGGCCACAGTAACCCTGCGCGAGCTCTCCTCGAGCCCCCCTCGCAAGGCTCAGACAAATGTGCAGCTCGAGCTCCAGCGGGCCGGATAGAATGAGCTGGCGGGCTGGATATGTCCCGTGGGCCATATTTTGCCCACCCCTTGTCTAATTGGATAGTTCTTTCAAAGAGCCAGCACAGGCACAATGGGCCGAATGGCCTCCTTCTGTGCTGTAAGATCCCAGAAAGTAGGCAAATCCAGCCAACCACTGCAGCAGCAGATGTGGTGGAACTAGTTTCAGGACCATCTCATGACCCAACACAAGCTACAGATTCAGCTTGGCTCCGAAATTCCTCGGGTCACCTTCCTGATGGTTACGCCGGGACTGCGCTAGAGGGTGCCCACCAACGCTGACCCCACCTGAGCTTTCAGTGTCAGCAGGAGGGTGCAAGTGCCATTTTGAGCATTTCTATGGCACTTGCTGGAAACTCTGGCACCCACCCAACCCCCTTGATGGTAATCTTTGGGGTCCAGTGATCTTGCCTGACCTGGGCTCCATCAGCCAGGTCCTGACCGAGAATCAGGAGAGGGAATTCCCAGCATAGCATGTCCCTGGCCCCTGCCTGTCATTTGCCTTTGGATCTGCTACCCACAAGGCATTTAGGAACCTATGGAAACAGCAGAGACTCAGCACAATGTGTCTCCACCGTTTACCTGGGGGTTCCACCAGTCTCCTGCTGGAGTTATTTCAATTTTTTATTTGTCACATAACCAAATACAACAAGTGAAATCCAGTCAGTGAAATGCTTTTTTCTTAACGAGCCGAGCGCACCAAGCAGCAAAGGACACTTAGCTGCCTGGTACGCACGGAGCCCGCAAGGACGGCAGCCATCTTCATCAGCACCATCACAATAGGGTCCGCTCTCGCCTCGTTCCGCCTTTCCCACACTCCTGCCTGTTATGCTGGGAAACCAGTGGAGCCCCCACTGAATTTCAGGACCCTTGTTTTCAGCCCCCACTTTGAAATGTCCACCCAAAACGCAGAAAATCCAGGGTTAAATGTCAATGACCTGACTTGCATGCAGCAATTATAATCAAAACATATTCTGTTCAATAACACACGACTGACTGGCTGGAAAATTGAGTGATGTACATTCAGAATGCGGACCAGCAACATTTTGGAGGCAACCTTTTCTGCTCTCCACCCACAGCATTAACACAAGAGGAAACATTTCCTGCATCCAAGTTGCTCTCCTCATATCTATCGTACTTTTCACTGATGGTATCGAAAAAAAAGTGACTGCTGCAATGTAACTTGAGTTGAATATGTTTTCCTTTGATAGTTGATTTAAAAAAAACAAGCAGAAATTGTGAAGCAATTGCAACTGCAACAAATTGTTATTGTACAAAACTCCAGCTATGTTTATCTGTTTAATGTTCATGCTCATTTTGTAATCATTGAGTAAGAACAACTGTGTTCATGAAAGGGTTTTGAAAAATTTTGTTGGCTTGCATACATGACAGGATGACATGAAGAGGGGTATTCTCCTTGGCGATCCTGCCCCAAATCGGGTGGGACTGTATCGTAGACTTTCGGAAAATTCGAGTACTAAGGCCTATTGCCATCTCGCTGCCCGACCATGAATTCTCTTCCACATGCCCCCACTGGTACCGCTGCACGTAAGTGTCAGCAGAGGGCAGAGCCTGCAGTCCCAATGGATTTTCCTGTTTTCCGCCACACTTACTTCTGCTTCCTGGGCTGCAATCATGTGATCATAGGAAGCAGTTGTAAATACCCAAATGGAGCAGCACTGCCAGAGTTTCCTGGCTGGCATTGGTGGGCTTCCTCTTGATGGCAGGAATCCTGTCAGTAAGAAACCATGCATCTCAACTGTGCCCCCACCAGGAAAACTAGCTTGGGCTGTGGCAGACACAGAAGGGTGGATAGAAGTACCATTCTGTCAAAACTCCACCTCAATGAGGAAAATCTTGGTCTAAGCCACTTAATGAAATAAAGCATTGTTCCTCTAGCTGTTTACACATCCTCAAAAACAGAACAGTCTTCTAAATACTTTTTTCATGAAGGCAATGCCCCTTCGAGCATAACATTTTTTAGCTTTCATTTCCTCCTGCTAAAGTCCTGAACCAGTCAAACCTAAAATTGCTGATACCCTTTTGTTTCACTCTTGCTAAATCAAACACTTAAGGCACCATAGAATATTGGATATAAAGGGGAGAATTTTAACTGCCTCACGATGGGGCAAGGAGAGGGTTGGGGGCTGGGATAAATCGGCAAATTTGTAAAACTTGACTCCAACCCGATGGAAACGTGCCTGTTTCCATTTTAATTGCGACGGATTTGGGAATATCTGAGTGACCCACTCCAGAGAGGCGGGTTCATGATTATAATATGTTAATGAGGCTCCGTTCTTGATATTTTAGCAGGCATTTCAATTTATTACTGGGCTCAGGAAAACTGGCAGCTAAAGGGAGCTAGGAGCAGATGGATCCAGCAGGTAAGTGCTTTTTCCAGCACTGCTTATGGGCCAGGAGGAGCAGGCGTGCTTCCCCCGGCCCCTCAAGCAAATCTTCTGCTGCGATCAGCTGACCCCCCCCCCCCCCCCCCCCCGATTCCAAACACGTGATCTCTCCCTTCTTCTCGAGTGTCAGTCTGACTCCCCCGCCACCAACCCACTTTCCCGATTGCAGCCTTCTACTGCTAACCTTCCCGCCCGGCAACCAGCCAGACTGTCAATCTGGCTGGCTGCTGGGTGGGAAACGGAGTAAAAAAATAATGAGGTTCTGCTGTTAAATTGCACATAACCTTCGTGTTACTGGCATTTCCGGGAGTCCCCACCCCCGCAAAATACGCACCCCAGCTCCCTACCCACCTCCTGGTAAATATCAGGCCCAAAGTGTCAAAACGGTAATTCACATAAACCATAGACTGTCACAGTTTCCTCCCGGTGCAGAAGTCTTACGTCCCTTCTCCAGATCTTAGGAAATGTCTGATAGCCATGACACCTCATTACAGCCTTGGTCCAAACATGGGCAAAAGAGCTGAATTCCAGAGGTGAGGTGAGAGTGACTGCCCTTGACATCAAGACAGCATTTGACTGAGTGTGGCATCAAGGAGCCCTAGTAAAACTGAAGTCAATGGGAATCGGGAGGAAAACTCTCCACTGGCTGGAGTCATACCTACCACAAAGGAAGATGGTTGTGGAGGTTGGAGGTCAATCATCACAGCCCCAGGACATCGCTGCAGGAGTTCCTCAGGGCAGTGTCCTAGGCCCAACCATCTTCAGCTGCTTCATCAATGACCTTCCCTCCATCATAAGGTCAGAAGTGGGAATGTTTGCTGATGACTGCATAGTGTTCAGTGCCATTCGCAACTCCTTAGATAATGAAGCAGTCCATGCCCGCATGCAGCAAGACCTGGACGACATTCAGGCTTGGGCTGATAAGTGGCAAGTAACATTAGCACCACACAAGTGCCAGGCAATGACTATCTCCAACAAGCGAGTGTCTAACCACCGCCCCTTGACATTCAACGGCATTACCATCACCGAATCCCCCACCATCAATATCCTGGGGAATCACCATTGACCAGAAACTTAACTGGACCAGCCACATAAATACTGTGGCAACAAAAGCAGGTCAGAGGCTGGGTATTCTGCGGTGAGTGTCTCACCTCTTGACTCCCCAAAACCTTTCCACCATCTACAAGGCACAACTCGAGAGTGTGGTGGAATACTCTCCACTTGCCTGGATGAGTGCAGCTCCAACAACACTCAGAAGCTCGACACCATCCAAGACAAAGCACCCTTCCTGATTGGCACCCCATCCACCACCTTAAACATTCGCTCCCTCCACCACCGGCGTACCGTGGCTACAAGATGCACTGCAGCAACTCGCCAAGGCTTCTTTGGCAGCACCTTCCAAACCAATGACCTCTACCACCTAGAAGGACAAGGGCAGCAGGCACATGGGAACACCACCACCTCCAAGTTCCCCTCCAAGTCACAAACCATCCTGACTTAGAAGTATATCGCCGATCCTTCATCGCCGCTGGGTCAAAATCCTGGAACTCCCTCCCTAAAAGCACTGTGGGAGTACCTTCACCACACGGACTGCAGTGGTTCAAAAGGCGGCTCACCACCACCTTCTCAAGGGCAACTAGAGATGGGCAATAAATGCTGGCCTTGCCAGCGATGCCCACATCCCATGAACGAATAAAAAAAAAGTTCCACAGAGTGCAAATGTAAACAGTTAAATTGGTGCCAAGTAAGAATCATGTACTTAAAGCGAATTTCTGTGTGTATAATCCTGAATAGCACAATAGAAAGTTTGGCAGGAAGTTTAAGGCAAAAATTCAATCAAGCAGCTTAGTTGATGTCATAAGCCATGAGACCAAAGCTTGAGAGGTTTATCAAGCTCAGCAGAACTGTAGGATTGAATTATTGCCTTAAACTCTCTCTTAATGTTTGTTACTTTTTATAATATATAACGTTTACAAAATACTTTGTACTGTTGCGTGCCAGGTGTGCTGAATGCAGTTGCGGCAGGATCTCGTTTTTTATATCACATTAGTATTACTTCTTTTGTTTTGGCAGCAGATTAGCAAGAAATCTGCTAAACAGTGAGACATATATTCAGAATGATGCATTTAAAGGTACATTTTGATGGTAACTGAACAATAACCGCATTCAATTGGCACCAAACCCTAACATGCAGCATTCGGATCCACTACTTTTTAAATTTTCATTGAAACTAAGTTTAGCCTTCCAATGTGAAGTCACTTCAGCTTTCCTCCCTTGATAGCCCTCACATCTCTACGTCATAACGTAATGGGCTCAGGCCCCACTACGGACTTTGGAAACATAGGGGGCGATTTTCAACTGCCATCCGCGCGTTGCTCACCTGAAAAATGGGCATCCGGCAGTTGCAAATCAGGGCAGAGGGTGCCCTAAGACCCTCCATCACATCCAAGGCTGGCCTGTTGCAATTTTCAGACAGGTCTGTAAATGGTTGAGCTGCACATCCGCCTGTGACATGCAGGGGCTGCTTAAATAGGCCCATCGGGCCTTATACCTGTGTCGGATCCTGGTTCAAGTCCAACTTGGTGCAGTGTGCATCATGGACACCCTGCCCATTTGTACCAGGTGGTGAGTTGCCACACCAATGGTCCTTAAAGGGACCACTGATGACCATTGTAGAAAAAGGCCCAGAAATTTTGGGGAGGAAATTATTGTGTGGCCAGGAGGAGTACTCCTGCTCTTCCTGACACCACAAAAATACTGCTGCTCACTACCAGCCCATGCTCAAAGAACTGGAGCACTAAATCAAGCGCTAATGACCTAAGTAGAGTGCTACAGGAGCGCTACCAGGAGAGCGATAATGAATTTCAGGTGCTATGCAATCGGGAATGATCCTTCACACCCGCCCCTTCCAGCTCTTAAAGGGGAGGTTGCATCATTGTGCAGATCCTCATTATCATCATTGCTGGCTCTGAAGGTGACCTGCTAACAACTCAACCCCCTGATCATGATGGCTGATCCCACTCCCAGGGAGAGAGCTCGTCGTTTCACGGATGAGGCATTGGAGGCATTGGTCGCGGGAGTGGAGCGAAGGAGGGCAGTGCTGTTCCCAGACACTGGAAGGAGGTCATTGCCCAGGCCTTCAGGGCAATGTGGAGGGAAGTAGCGCAGGAGGTTCTGGCCAGTAGTGTGGCCGTATGCAGCCTGACACAGTGCCGGAAGAAATTCAATGACCTCACTCGAGTGGCCAAGCTGAGTGCTTCAACAGGTGCTACATGCCAGCATCTGAACCTCAGTCTGTACACACTGCACAAACCACCACACCCCCACCAATCACCCACCAAACATCCACACCTACTCAAACTCACATCCACATCTCACGCCTTGCCTACAATCACAGCTATTCAACTACGGCAGGTATATCTCCCAAACACATAGCTGGACTCTGACTCACACACATTCGTTTCTCTTACACGCCAAGATGGCTCACAATAGGAGGGAGCAGCAGAGAACAGGCGGGGGTGATGCGCAGCTCCAGCAGCTCTCAGACCTGGAGGAGCGAGAGCTGCGCCTCATTCGGCAGCAGGTGGTGGGCGCCATGGCCGTCGGCAACGTCGACCCCCTTGAGGGCAACAACTGTATGTTCATCACCTCTCCTTCTCTCATCCCACTTCTCCCTCACACCACAAGCCTTTCCCACTTTCCAGCTCCTGATACTGTCTGCATTCCTTGCTCCCTTCCTGCCCCACTTCCTTCACCTTAACACGAGTCTTGTACCTTTATGCTTTCAGGGTATCAGCAACCAGCTGACCAGCCTGTCCCTGAGCCTCCCACTGAGAGTGAGGAAGGAGAAGAGGAGGAGGAGCAAAGCACCGCGTCACTGCATCTCTCACCCGCAGGCACCACCTCAGATACTAGCACTACGCGATCTTTAGAGGCGAGTTTAGTAGAGGGGTCTGCACTGGGTGATGAACTGGGGATGAGCGGGCTGCAGCAAGGCCAGGGGGAAAGGGTAGCTCGGGAGCCAGCTCCTCGAAGGGCAAGTTCACGCGCAAATTCTGCTGTACAGGACTCAGATGAGGACCTCGATTGGGTTGCGTTCACAAAAAAGGTAATGGCTATGCACTCCGAGATGATAAGTGCAATGGCAAGAGTGCCCGAGAGCCTCTTGGCAGTGGTAAGGAGCATGGAGGAGTCCGCCTCCAACATTGCACAGAGCTCTGCGCACACCATGGAGCCCATCATTTCCAGTCTGCAGAGGATGGCAGACTCTGAGAGAGACCATGTGGATCCAGACCTCATGACGCGTGTCATGGGTGATCTGGCAGCTTCCATTGCAGCACAGGCGGAAGCGAAGCAACGTCTTAGTGCTGTAATGCAGTCTATGGTTGGTGGCATCGAGTCTAAGACTGCTCTCATGCAGTCTCAGCTTGATGTCATGCTAGCTCTGACTGCTGCCATTATCACTGTGTCCACCACAGTCCACCGGGGATCTCACGGTGTTGCAGCAGGCCGCCAATCTGTGCTCCAGCAGATTGGTAGGGATGCTGAAGTGCTGCCCCGGGGGAGTGGCAGTGGGTCAGTGGAGCAGGAACCCGTTGTCCTCTCTGAGGAATGATGTGGCGATGCCGGTGTTGGACTGGGGTGGACAAATGTAGGAAGTCACACAACACCAGGTTATAGTCCAACAGTTTTATTTGAAATCACAAGCTTTCGGAGCGCTGCTCCTTCGTCAGGTGAAGTGACTTCACCTGACGAAGGAGCAGCGCTCCGAAAGCTTGTGATTTCAAATAAAGCTGTTGGACTATAACCTGGTGTTGTGTGACTTCCTACATTTCTCTCTGAGGAAGACAGCATTCCTGATCCTACCACTGCCACTCCGACATTGCACTTGTCGCTGCCTGTCATCCAGCCAGCCCAGACTGCCGCCGGCCATCCTGAGGTGGCACAGTGTACAGCCGGGCCTTCCAGGCTCAGAGCTGGTTGAGGGCATCCTGCAAGGCCACCGGTAGTCTCTGGCACCGACATTCAGAGGCTTCCACCAGCCCTGCTGCAGCCACTGGGAAGACACTACATAGGAGCAGTAGATTAGGGAAAGGCACTGTAAAGGGGGAAGTAAGGGTTTGCACAAGGGTGAATAGTTAATATTGTTGTTGTATATATGTGGTGATGGAATGATGGGGATGTGCTGAGCAACCAGGAAGTGGCCTCAAATTCATTGGAACCGGAGTCTGATGAGGCGGTCACGGACTGCCCTTCCACAAGGCGGATTGAGTGGCAGCCTCCTCCATCGCTGCTGTTCGTGCTCCTCCTCCTCATCATCATCCTTGTCCTCCTCGTCTCCCTCTACCTCCTTGTCTCCCTCTTCCTCCTCCTCCTCCTCATCTCCCCCTTCCTCCTCCGGAGGTGGTGCGGCTATATCTGGTGGCAATGGCTGCGCCCTCATGATGGCCAAGTTGTGCAGTATGCAGCAGACAATGACGAAAAGGGACATCCGCTCAGCCGAGTATTGGACAGCTCCTCCCGAGCGGTCAAGGCAGTGGAACCGTTGCTTGAGCACTCCGATGGTCTGCTCAATGATGTTCCTGGTGGCAGCATGGCTCTCATTGTATGAGTGCTGGGAACGAGTGTTGGGGTTGCGGAGGGGAGTCATCAGCCAGGTGGAGATCGGATAGCCCTTGTCTCCCAGCAGCCAGCTGCAAGCTTGATGTGGTGGCTGGAACAGAGCTGACACACCGGTCTGGCACAGGATGAAGGCATCATGGCTGCTACCAGGATAGTGGGCATTGACGGTGAGGATTCGCTGTGTGTGGTTGCACACCAACTGCACGTTAAATGTGTTATGTATTTTGTGTTCTCCTCCCACCTGTGGTGGCGCTGTCACAGGAGATAAATGGTTGGGTGTTCTCTGTTAAGTTTAGCTCTCTTTGTTCGGAACTTGCCAGAACTTCCTTTCCTTCCAATAAAGCACTTCATGTTTGAATCTCTGAGTTCTGAGTCCTAAATTGTGTCTAGGTAGAAAGGTACCGACACAACAAGTGGCAATGAGGAGCGGATGAATCTGTGTACGTTACGGGTGCAGTGAGTAAACAGAAATTTTAATTTGAAACGTTAGATGGCTACTATATTAGGAAACATCGGTGATTTTGATGAAAATGTGGAGCAATGGAGCGCATATACGGAACGTTTTGACTATTTTGTATTGGCGAATGCGGTGGCAAATGAAAAGGTCGTGCCTACCTTTTTGAGTGTAATCGGGCCGAAGACATTCAATTTACTTCGCAGCCTCGTGCAGCCAGATAAGCCAGGAACTAAAACATATAAGCAACTAGTGGAAATTCTTGGAGCACATTTTTCACCAAAACCTCTGGTTATTGCTGAGAGATTTAGATTTCACAAACGGAATCAAGAGGAGGGGGAATCAGTGACGATGTTTACTGCTGCTTTAAAAAGGTTATCAGAACACTGCGAGTTCAAGGAGGTGCTGAAGGACACGATTAGAGACAGACTCGTGTGTGGTCTGCAAAATGCAGCCACACAGAAGCGCCTTCTTACTGAGGACAACCTTACTCTTGAAAAGGCCATTGAAGTTAGTGTCTCCATGGAGATGGCGGAAAAGGAGGCTCACCAGTTGAGTTCAACAGGGAGAGTTCACAAGGTGTCGTCTGAGCCTAAAGGTGCGCGGAACGGCACATGTTACCGTTGTGGGAAAATGGGCCATCATGCTAATGACTGCTGGTGTACGGAGCTGGAATGCCGAAATTGTGGCAAAAAGGGCCACATTGAACGCGCCTGTAGAGGTAAAAAAAGAGCAGACAGAGCTGGGAAGCATGGAAGCAAAATGTTTGTATTTGGACAAGAGAGGAAAAAGAGTGTTCATTCAGTGCAGTATGATGGAACAAGCAAAACAGAGGGGAGCGACACCTCTGAGGAGGAAGAGGTGCACATACTGACGGTTGCAGGTGATTCAAATGGCTACTGGGTGTCACCACTGGTGGAGGGACAATCAGTGCGGATGGAGGTGGACACAGGCGCGGCTGTGTCCCTTGTTTCAGACACTGTCTACAACAAAATGCTAAAGCACCTTACCCTTCAGCCAACAAACATTGTGCTAAAGACATATACCGGCGAACCTGTGGCCATGAGAGGCGTCATTGAGGTGACAGTTAAATTGAACGGACAGACTGCAAAACTGCCACTATATGTGGTAAAGGGAAATTACCCATCGCTACTGGGACGTGCGTGGCTAGAGAAAATCACGCTGGACTGGCCTGCAGTCCGCATGATGTCAAAAGGGGAGTCAGGTCTGACTGCAGTGTTAAACAAACATGCAGAACTCTTCAATGGGGAACTTGGGAGCATGAAAAAGATCAGCGTGAGGCTGGACATTAAACCTGACAGCAAGCCGAAGTTTCACAAAGCCCGACCTGTACCCTATGCAGTTAGGCCAAAAGTTGAGGCTAACTTGGAGGCCTTAGTCGAGAATGGAGTCCTGGAGCCTGTGAGCATGAGCAAATGGGCCACACCCATTGTTCCTGTCCTGAAAAAGGATGGATCTGTTCGAATCTGCGGGGACTTTAAAGTGACTATTAACCCGGTGCTGTCTGCGGAACAGTACCCTCTTCCCCTCATTGATGATATTTTTACGGGCCTGGCTGGAGGGCAAAAGTTCAGCAAAATAGACTTATGCCAGGCTTATCTACAAATGCATGTCAATGACAAATCAAAGGAGCTGCTGACAATTGTGACACACAAGGGGCTATACAGGTACTGCCGCCTTCCGTTTGGAATTGCGTCGGCCCCTGCTCTATTCCAAAGGGCAATGGATCAGATTTTGAGTGGACTGCCAGGAGTCCAGTGCTACCTGGACGACATCCTTGTCACTGGGACAAATGAGGAGGATCATCTTCTGAACTTGGATGCGACACTACAACGACTGAAAGAGTATGGACTCAGAGTTCGTAAAGACAAATGTGAATTCTTTCAGTCTTCAGTTGAGTACCTGGGGCATGTGATTGACGCTACTGGCCTGCATAAGGCGCCGTCAAAGGTCAAGGCGATCGTGGAGGCCCCAGCACCCCAGAATGTGAGCCAGTTACGTTCATTTCTGGGGCTACTTAACTACTATGGGAAGTTTATTCCAGACTTAGCAACATTGCTGAAGCCGTTACATCAGTTGCTATGTCAAGGCAAAACATGGAAATGGACTGAACTGTGCAACGAAGCTTTCGCCCAAGCAAAGAAAGCATTGCTGAAATCGGAGGTCCTGACACACTTCGACCCAAAGCTACCCGTGCAGCTAGCATGTGATGCATCACCATATGGTGTGGGAGCAGTCATATCCCACATCATGCCTTCGGGTGAAGAGAAACCTATCACCTTCGCATCACGCACCTTGAACAAGGCCGAGAGTAACTATGCACAGATCGAGCGCGAGGCCTTGGGAATCGTTTTTGGAATTCGAAAATTTCATCAGTACCTGTTTGGGAGAAGGTTCACACTCCTGACGGACCATCGTCCATTGACTTCAATCTTCGGGCCCCACACCGGAATTCCGTCTCTCGCTGCAAGCAGGATGCAAAGGTGGGCTTTACTGTTGTCAGGACACACATACGACATCAAATATCGCAAATCAGACTTGCATGGCAATGCAGACGGTCTCTCGAAGCTACCCTTGCCTGTTACTCCCCCAGAGCCTCGTCAGATAGACATCTTCTACTTTAGACAAGTGGAGGGAGCACCTGTCACTGCAGTTCAGGTGCGAAGGTACACCCGCAACGATCCAGTCCTGTCTGAGGTAATGGACGATGTCATTCGAGGGAGAGCTATAGGAGATTCTCCTAGTTTGAAACCTTACGTTTCAAAAAGAAATGAGCTCTCCATCCAGGCAGGTTGTCTTCTTTGGGGACGCCGTGTCATCATTCCACCACCTCTGAGGGAACCTATACTGCAACAACTTCATACAGGCCACAGTGGGATGGTTCGGATGAAGGAAATGGCAAGAAGTTACTTCTGGTGGCCAGGTCTCGATGGGAATATTGAGGAGAAAGCCAAAACATGTTCCCCATGTCAAAGGGTCCGGAATGTTCCACAGCTGGCAACCCTGCACCCCTGGGATTGGCCTGCAGAAGTGTGGCAGCGAGTACATGTGGACTTCGCCGATCCTTTCTGTAGTGTATGTAACCTGTACCACCTTAAGAGGATACCTTAAGGTGATGGACTACTTTCTGATGGCTCCTGTACATTGTAGTACCGGTGGTGACCACACCGGTATATAAACCCTGTGGAGCAAAGTGTATTTCAGTTCAGCCCTGACCCTCAGTTACTAAAGACCTGTTTAAGTATTCTGTAGTCTGTGTCCAGTTATTCAGCATAACTACATTTGAAAGCACAGACTCAACACTTTCGAAGAGAAGATGTTTATAGTGGTTGTAGATGCTCGTAGCAAGTGGCTGGAGGTCGCTGTGATGAGGTCTACCACGGCAGAGAAAACAATTGAGAAACTTGGTGAGATGTTCAGCCGTTATGGCTCACCGGAACAACTCGTAAGTGACAACGGTCCACAATTTGTATCACAGGAGTTTGCAACCTTCCTGCATGTGAATGGTGTCCAACACATCAGGTCTGCGCCCTATCATCCCTGTACTAACGGCCAGGCAGAAAGGTTCGTGCAAACTTTGAAGCATGCCTTGAAGGCATCGCAAGGTCAGGGCTCAATCCACCAACGTCTGAACAGTTTCCTGTTGTCCTACAGGAACGAGCCGCATGCCACAACCAAAACTTCCCCCGCTTCGCTCATGATGAAGAGGCAGTTGCGGACAAGTTTTGACTTACTCAAACCTCCAAGGGCAGAGCAGGTTGTCCATCATCAACAACAAGCTCAAGTTGAAAAGAGAGAGAAAAGAGCCAAGGAGAGACGGTTTCATCCGGGAGAGCACGTCCTAGCTCGAAACTACAACACTGGACCGAAATGGGTTCCTGCTACGGTGATAGCGCAGACGGGCCCTGTGTCTTACACGGTTGAGACTGCTGAGGACGTCGTCTGGAGAAGACACACAGATCAACTGTTGCTAGGAGCAGAGACAGCCACAGAGGCTCCAACGGCTGGTTGGCCTGAACTGTTTCCGGATGACACCGCAAACCAGCATCCTTTGCCACAGTGCCCTTTTCCAACACAGGAAGTCAAAGAGACTGTTCCACCTGTGCAAACTCCTGACTTTCGACTGACACAGGCACCTTCTCCATCCAGGCCTGTGTCAATGCCTACTGCTGTGGAAGCCAGCGATGACCGCCGGTATCCTGTCAGAGAGCGGCGGCCTCCAAGACGCTTGGATCTGTAGGCTTAGTGACTTACCCACAAGACTGGGGCAGAATAAACCCCAGGGTAAAGTCAGGGGTTGAGGCAGTCTACCTCTACCCTAGGTTTGTTGAGTGCATGCTAATGACTGCTGGTGTACGGAGCTGGAATGCCGAAATTGTGGCAAAAAGGGCCACATTGAACGCGCCTGTAGAGGTAAAAAAAGAACAGACAGAGCTGGGAAGCATGGAAGCAAAATGTTTGTATTTGGACAACTTACCTGTTGAGGAATAATGTGGACCTTCCATTTAAGAGGGGAGGAAATGTTATGTATTTTGTGTTCTCCTCCCACCTGTGGTGGTGCTGTCACAGGAGATAAATGGTTGGGTGTTCTCTGTTAAGTTTAGCTCTCTTTATTCGGAACTTGCCAGAACTTCCTTTCCTTCCAATAAAGCACTTCATGTTTGAATCTCTGAGTTCTGAGTCCTAAATTGTGTCTAGGTAGAAAGGTACCGACACAACAAAATGAGTGGTAGCCTTTGCGGTTACAGAATACCTCTGGACTGTGATGTGGTGCCTGCAAAGCGACGTGGGTGCAGTCAATGGTGCCCTGCACCATGGGGAAGCCCGCTATCCTGGCAAAGCCACATGCACGCTCGTGCTGCTTCTCTCTGATCAGGGGGAAGGAAATGTAGTCCCTTCTCCTTCTGTAGAGAGCATCTGTGACCTCGCGGATGCAGCAATAGATGGTAAACTGCGATATGTTAGATATGTCTCCTGTTGCACACTGGAGAGGATCCGCTGGCATAGAAATTGAGGGCGACGGTGACCTTGACTGCCACTGAGAAAGATGTGGTGCTCCTGATGTGAGGCTCGAGGTCTGGCTGCAGGAGGTGGCAGAGCTCTGTGACCACCTCCTTGTTGAAGCAGAGTCTTCTAAGACACTGTTCCTTAGTGAAATTGATGTTGGAGAAATGCTGCCGAATACCCTGGGAGGGTAAGGCCTCCTGTTGAGAGCCCTGTCGGCCCTCCTCCCTCTGGCCACATTTTGCAATCTCTCTCTCCGCCTCCGCTGCCTCCAACGTTGACGCTGGAGTGCGAGATCTAGTCCCAGTACAGCCCCCATTGAAGTATGGAAATGTCGCACTTCCAAATCTCACCTAAATGAAAGTGAATAATTTTTCTGAGCCAGAAGACTCCTTCAAGTGAAAAATGCTGAAATTGCTCAAAACGCCTGTTTGCATATGTCAAACTGACAAGGCAGCATTGTTTGCCGACAAAAAATAACCCAGATGATGCCTTTAAATAGCGCTGCTCCAGCACTCATCCGACTGCACACCGCCTCCTCTCTACCTGTCGTTGCTAACGGCAGGCGCTCAGGCAGGGGGCGAGAGTGAATTTCTGAGCCGGGGCGCTGTGCAGCCGGATGATGTCACAATCTCTGGCCGCAGGAGAGCGTGGCGCTAATGGGTACCGCCGCTGCAAACCTCCACTTCAATTTCGCGGGTGTCGGTACGATCACTGTACCCAATCGCTAAGCCAGTAACACCCCTTTCGCGCTTCCGGAGGCACAAACAGGAGTCGCTAAGGTACTGAATTTCTCCCCCTGAAAATTGAAATACATCAGTCACTGAGATCTGATGGTTTACGTCTGCGTATTCTGAAGGAAGCCAGGGAAGAGATAATAGAAGATCTGACTAAAAAATGAGAATTTTTACTCCCAGGCGCGAATCATAGAATCTTAGAAATTTACAGCACAGAAGGAAGCCAATTGGCCCATCCTGTCCATGCCAGCCGACAAAGAGCTACCCACCCTAAACCCACTTTCCAGCACTTGGTCCGTAGCCTTGTAAGTTATGGCACTTCAAGTGCATATCCAAGTACTTTTAAAATGTGATGAGTGTCTCTGCCTCTACCACCCTTCCAAGCAGTGAGTTCCAAACCCCCACCAGCCCCATGGTGAAAGTAATTCTCCTCAAATCCCCTCTAAATCTCCGACCAATTACTTTAAATCTATGCTCCCTGGTTATTGACCCTTCTGCAAAGGGAAATAGGTCCTTCCTATCCACTCTATTGAGGCCCCTCATAATTTTTTACACCTCAATTAGGTCCCCCCTCAGCCTCCTCTGTTCCAAATAAAACAACCCCAGCCTATCCAATCTTTCCTCATAGCTAAAATTCCCCAGCCCAGGTAACATCCTTGTAAATCTCCTCTGAACCCTCTCTAGTGCAAGCACATCCTTCCTGTAATATGATGACCAGAACTGCATGCAGTATTCTAGCTGCAGCCTAACTAGTGTTTTATACAGTTCACGCATAACCTCCCTGCTCTTATATTCTATGCCTTGGCTAATAAAGGAAAGTATCCCGTATGCCTTCTTAACCACCTTATCTACCTGTCCTGCTACCTTCAGGGATCTGTGGCCATGCACTCCAAGATCCCTCTGATCTTCTGCACTTCTCAGTATCCTACCATTTATAATGTATTCCCTTGCCTTGTTAGCCCTCCCCAAATGTATTACCTCACACTTCTCCAGCATGGATTGAGAATTGGTTAACAGACAGAAAACAAAGAGTAGGGATAAACGGGTCTTTTTCAGGATGGCAGGCTGTGACTAGTGGGGCACCGCAAGGATCGGTGCTTGGGCCCCAGCTATTCACAATCTATATCAATGGTTTGGATGAGGGGACTAAATGTAACATTTCCAAATTTGCTGATGATACAATGCTAGGTGGCAGTGGCAGTTGTGAAGAGGATATGAAGAGGCTTCAAGGGGATCTTGACAGGCTCAGTGAGTGAGCGAGAACATGGTAGATGGAATATAATGTGGATAAATGTGAAGTAATCCACTTTGGTAGAAAAAACAGAAAAGCAGAGTATTTCTTAAATGGTGAAAGATTGGGAAATGCAGATGCTCAAAGGGACCTGGGTTTCCTTGTACATGAGTCACTGAAAGTGAATGTGCAGGTGCAGCAAGCCATTGGGAAGGCAAATGGTATGCTGACCTTCATTACAAGAGGATTTGAGTACAGGAGTAAAGAAGTCTTACTCCAATTATATAGGGCCTTGCTGAGACCACACCTGGAGTACTGTGTACAATTTTTGGTCTCCTTACCTAAGGAAGGATATACTTGCCATAGAGGGAGTGCAACAAAGGTTCACGAGATTGATTCCTGGGATGGCGGGACTGTTGTATGAGAAGAGATTGAGTAAACTAGGCCTGTATTTTCTCGAATTCAGAAGAATGAGAGGGGATCTCATTGAAGCATACAAAATTATTACAGGGCTTGATAGGGTGGATACTGGGAGAATGTTTCCCTTGGCTGGGGAGTCTAGAACCAGGGGCCACAGCCTCAGAATAAAGGCTAGGCCATTCAGGACTGAGATGAGAAGAAATTTCTTCATACAGAGGGTGGTGAATCTTTGGAATTCTCTACCCCAGAGGGCTGTGGAGGCTCAGTCATTGGGTATATTCAAAACAAAAGTCGATAGATGTCTGACTAGTAAGGGCATCAAGGGATATGGCAATAGGGCCGGTGAATGGAGTTGAGACAGAAGATCAGCCATGCTCTCATTGAATGGCGGAGCAGGCTCGAAGGGCTGAATGGCCTACTCCTGCTCCTATTTCTTATGTTCTTATGTCCAGATTGAATACAATTTGCCACTGTTCTGCCCACCTGACCAGTCCATTGATAGCTTCCTGCAGTCTGCAGCTTTCTTCTTCATTATCAACCACACGGCCAATTTTTGTACCATCTGCAAACTTCTTAATCATACTTCCTACATTCAAGTCCAAATCAGTGATATAAGTTAGCAGGACTCGCGAGCCATCTGTTTGGGAGCTGCAATGGGGGCCCATTTTAGCGACTGCGCCTCATTCCACCAGCCAGCTGCCTGGTTGCAATGGGTATCCAGAGGCAGCTCACTGGCTTTGGGCCTACGAAGATTGGGCAGTCCAGAGGTTGCCAGGCCGGCAGTCAGGTAAGTTGTGGGGGTGGTCAGGATTGTTTTTTGGGTTGGAAGAAGGGGAAGCCCGGGGGGGGACAGTGGCCCAAACTTTCTTTGTGGAGCCCAAAAAAGTGCTCCTGCTCCTCCGGGGCCTGAAAAGATGAGTTTTACACTTACCTTACAGGGCTTCCGATAGGTGTCCACCACGTTTTACTGAGCTGGGTGCCTGTGGTGGGCGCCTCACTCAGCAGGCAGTTAAAATAGCATCAGGGTCCTATCTAAGTGGTAGGAACCCATTTTGCATAAAATTATGAAGCTTCCCTGCGTGTGCTACATAAATAAATGAGACTCCCATCTGAGTCAGGCAGGCACCACTGCTGCCCAAGAAAACGGCAGTGTTAAAATTGCTGCAGAACAGGAAACAAGCAGTAACTGTACCACTTGAATTGAAATTCCTGTCCCACCCGGTTCCCTCACATGGTTCCAAAATTCTTTGGGAAGGAAAATTGTGCAAGTGTACTTGAGGGTGGCAAATGTTACGTCCCTCTTTAAAATAGCCATAAAATTATAGACCAGTTAATCTTACTTCAGTCACTGGTAAACTATTAGCTAGGGCAGGCTTTGCTTCCGCCCGATGAATCTTCTGGAGCCAGACTCATTCAATTCTTTTCAGCAGGCTCCTGGTGGTATTTCTGCCTGTATTTGGGAGCTCGTCACCTGGGGTGGGTAAGAAATCACTGCTGCTGCAGGGCTTGGACTCCTGAAGCAGCTTAAAGGGCAGACAGCTTCAGATTACCAATATATTTTGTAGCCAATGTAGAATGAAGAATCCATTACCCCACCTTCCATTACTGATCCTGCTGTTAAATTGTTTCCATAGTTGACACTTATTGAATGCTCATGTTTCTAGAGTCCATCGTTGCTAGTTTTTTTTTATGAGTTCCTGGGATGTGGGCATCACTGGCAAGGCCAGCATTTATTGCCCATCCCTAATTGCCCTTGAGAAGTGGTGGTGAGCCACTGCAGTCCATGTGGTGAAGGTGCTCCCACAGTTATGTTAGGTAGGGAGTTCCAGGATTTTGAGCCAGCGACGATGAAGGATCGGCGATATACAGTACTTCTAAGTCAGGATGGTGTGTGACTTGGAGGGAAACTTGGAGGTGGTGGTGTTTCCATGCACCTGCTGCCTTTGTCCTTCTAGGTGGAAGAGGTCACAGGCTTGGGAGGTGCTGCCGAAGAAGCCTTGGTGAGTTGCTGCAGTGCATCTTGTAGATGGTACACACTGCAGCCACGGTATGCCAGTGGTGGAGGGAGTGAAGGTTTATGGTGGTGGATGGGGTGCCGATCAAGCGGGCTGCTTTGTCCTGGATGGTGTCGAGCTTCTTGAGTGTTGTTGCAGCTGCACTCATCCAGGCAAGTGGAGATTATTCCATCACACTCCTTACTTGTGCCTTGTAGATGGTGGAAAGGCTTTGGGCAATCAGGAGGTGAGACACTCGCCACAGAATACCTAGCCTCTGACCTGCTCTTGTTGCCTCAATATTTATGTGGCTGGTCCAGTTATGTTTCTGGTCAATGGTGACCCCCAGGATGTTGATGGTGGGGGATTCGGCGATGGTAATGCTGTTGAATGTCAAGGGGAGGTGGTTAGACTCTCACTTGTTGGAGATAGTCATCGCCTGGTACTTGTGTGGCGTGAATGTTACCTGCCACTTATCAGCCCAAGCCTGAACGTCATCCCGGTTTTGTTGCATGCGGGCATGGACGGCTTCATTTTCTGAGGAGTTGCGAATGACACTGAACACTGTGCAGTCATCAGCGAACATCCCCATTTCTGACCTTATGTTGAAGGGAAGGTCATTGATGAAGCAGCTGAAGATGGTTGGGCGATAATGATGGAAAATGTGATGTATAATGTCAGTCCATCATTATTACCTCATTTAAGTGTGCCCACCCATACTTGCAAAGGCACTTATGTGAATTAATATCACTTCTGCCGGAAAATTAATTGGGCCAGAAACATCATTTGGCCATAAAATGGCAGGGATCCGGCAGTACTCCATTTGCAGCCCGGTTACCACCAGAAAAACCATACAAGTAGAAAGGAAAATGTTTCTTCCACAGCCTACAGCACAGGATGAAATGACTGAGCACTTGGAGAAATGTATGTTTGATTTGTAAAAGTAAGTGAAGTGATGGTTAACCAACCTCATAGAAATAACAAAGAGAATAGATAAAGACAATGCAGTGAATGTGGTTTATATGGATTTTCAAAAAGCATTTGATAAGGTACCACGTAAGAAACTTCTGCCAAAGATACTAGCACGTACCATTAAGGGGAATGTGGCCACATGGATAGTGACATGTTTATTTTGTGAAATATGTTGTTAATTAAAAAGTAAAACAAGATTAAATGTGCTAACTTGGAACTGTTAGTAGTAATAAAACATGTTTGTATGGTCACTGGCCAATTAAGCAGTTGCAAATATCAGAAAATGGGTAACTAGTTGAACTTATTGGGGTTGATTTTTCAATTGGAAGAATTGTTCTCACTGGCGTGATTCGGAGATGTGGATGCCGGGAATTAGTACAATTTCCAATTTTGGCACCTTCTTGCTGATTCTGTGCACCACACATTTTTTCGTACCTGGATTATTACCAGTGGGAATCACACTCACACAGAATGTGCAAAAGCTTTATTTCAATAGGCAGTTTAATGCTAATGTGCCTTTTTTTAGATTTCCTTTCTGAATGTCAGGATCTCGCATTGTGCTTACCTCATCCACATATTATTGGTATTAGAGGTCACTGTACTACTGTTACAGGATTCCCTAAAGTTCAGGGGGTTATTGATGGCACCTGACTGTCATCTCTTAAAGATGAATTCCTGGAATTTCATTGCAGGAACCTAAGATCAGAAAAAAGGTGTAGCATTGAGTATCCCTACCTCCCTGATATTTTTTGGAGGTGGAAGAAAATAATGAAGGAAGGGTTGCTAAAGAGGTTGGTCTGCATTAGAAATGATCTGCCCTCATCTGCCATTACCCATAGGGCTGTATTACCTACCCAGACATCGCTACCTTAGACTGCCCGAAGAGGCTCAGGGTCATGAGGGAAGTTGGATTTGTGCCACTTGCCGCAAGCTGACCTGCAGACATTCTTCACCACAGGGACGGCATTGCCAGTGGCAGTCGAGGTTACATCTGCCATGAACTTCTCATTCTCCAGGTTCTTCCAGGCTAAGTAGGGGACATTTGCAGCATCATCCAACCAGCAACATGCAGATGTTTTTTTCCCAAGGGCAAGCACCTCTATCGCAACAGCAGAATGAGCATGCACTGCAATTCCTTTGTGTTGTTCCCCAAAGTTCAGAGGGTTAATGATGATGCCCGTGGGGCCACTCAGGCCTCCAGACACAAGGGGCTGGATTTTCATTCAGGAGTCGGGTAGGAGGCGGGACTACAGCTTTCGGGATTGTAGTTCCACCTCCGTCGAGATGTGGCCAATCCACGCGATTTTAACTTGATTGACCTTGTTGAGCCCGCCCAGCGGGCTCAGCAGGCCAATTAAGGGCCACCCGGCAACAGGTGACGTCACAGACTGAAATTTCATCTGTCAAGAGGTTTTGACAGATGAAATATCAGCGTTTCATAGTTGTTTGAAGCTGTCAAACACCGACAGTCTTACTTCTAACCTGAGTCCTTCTCCACAGACTCAGTTAGAAATCTCTCCTGCACAGAAAGCTGAAGGCTGTCACTTTTGACAGTTCGCAGCCATTCTGCTTTCTGTGCCGGTGAGACGAGGAACTCCCGAGACCTAAAGGAAGGAAGGCTGAAAAGGTAAGAAAAGTTAATTTAAACTTCTTTAAACACTTTAGACACAGCAAACACACTTACCTTTGCACTCATGCACACATCACTCACCTGAACACCGACATCTCGACCCCTCCAAGTCCTTCAACCCGACGGTCCGCCTCCTCTAACTTGGCGTTGTTTGCAGCCGTCGGGAATCCCACAGTTCAAGCTTAAAAATAGGGATTAGGCTAAAAACTGCCTGTTAACTACCTGTTAACAGGCAGTTAATTGGCACTAATCCCGTCCCACCTTGGGTAGGTGGGTCCCACACGAAAGATTATTGCTTAAGATAAAAAATCACGGGATTGGGGGTAATATTCTGGCATGGATAGAGGATTGGCTATCTAACAGAAGGCAGAGAGTTGGGATAAATGGTTCATTCTCAGACTGGCAATCAGTAACTAGTGGTGTTCCGCAGGGGTCAGTGCTGGGTCCCCAACTCTTTACAATCTATATTAACGATTTGGAGTTGGGGACCGAGTGTAACATATCAAAGTTTGCAGATGATACTAAGATGGGAGGGAAAGTAGTGAGTGAGGAGGACATAAAAAACCTGCAAGGGGACATAGACAGGCTAAGTAAGTGGGCAGAGATTTGGCAGATGGAATACAATACTGGAAAGTGTGAGGTTATGCACTTTGGCAGGAAAAATCGTAGAGCAAGTTATTATCTTAATGGCAAGAAACTGGAAAGTACTGAAGTACAAAGGGATCTGGGGGTCCTGGTGCACGAAACTCAAAAGGTTAGTATGCACGTGCAGCAAGTGATTAAGAAGGCCAATGGAATGTTGGCTTTCATTGCTAGGGGGATAGAATATAAAAATAGGGAGGTATTGTTTCAGTTGTACAAGGTATTGGTGAGACCGCACCTGGAATACTGCATACAGTTTTGGTGTCCATACTTAAGAAAAGACATACTTGCTCTCGAGTCAGTACAAAGAAGGTTCACTCGGTTAATCCCGGGGATGAGGGGATGGACATATGAGGAGAGGTTGAGTAGATTGGGACTCTACTCATTGGAGTTCAGAAGAATGAGAGGCGATCTTATTGAAACATATAAGATTGTGAAGGGGTTGGGTCGGGTGGATGCGGGGAGGATGTTCCCGATGATGGGTGAAACTAGAACTAGGGGGCATAGTCTTAGAATAAGGGGCTGCTCTTTCAAAACTGAGATGAGGAGGAACTACTTCACTCAGAGGGTGGTAGGTCCATGGAATATGCTGCCCCAAAAAGCTGTAGAAGCTACATCATTACATAAATTTAAAACAGAAATAGACAGTTTCCTAGAAGTAAAGGGAATTAAGGGTTACGGGGAGCGGGCAGGAATTTGGACATGAGTCTAGGTTCGGATCGGACATGGCCTTGTGGGTAGCGGAGCGGGCCCAGGGGCCGTGTAGCCTGATCCTGCTCCTATTTCGTGTGTCTAATTCTGTTAGATTCAGGAGATGGTTCTGTGATAGTAGATTGGCGGTTAGGATCAGATCAGCCATGATCTTATTGAATGGCGGAGCAGGCTCGAGGGGCCGATTGGCCTACTCCTGCTCCTATTTCTTATGTTCTTATGTTCTTATGAAACTGGCATGGAGGCGGGTTGGGTGCGGGATGGGGTCGGGACCCCTGATTTCGGGATTTTAACCCCCCCGCCACGCCTCCAATCCCGACTCCACGGCCCAATGAAAATCCTGGCCAAGGTCTTCAATCTAAACAAAAGAAACTACAAGGGTATGAGGGACAAGTTGGCTATGGTAGATTGGGAGACTACACTAAAAGGTATGAAGGTGGACATACAATGGCTAACATTCAAGGAAATAATGCATAATTTGCAACAAACATATATTCCTCTAGGGCCCATAAAAACCCAAAAGGAAAAGTGATCCAACCATGGCTAACAAAAGAAATTAAAGCTAATATTAAGTCAAAGGAGGAAGCTTATAAAGTTGCCAGAAAAAGCGGTCAGCCTGAGGATTGGGATCTTTTTAGAAATCAGCAAAGGGGGACAAAGAAATTGATAAAGAAAGGAAAAATGGAATATGAGCACAAACTAGCAAAAAATATAAAAATGGATTGTAAAAGCTTCTATAGGCATGTGAAAAGGAAAAGACTGGCGAAGATAAATGTAGGTCCTTTACAGTCAGAGATGGGAGAATTTATAATGGGCAATGACAAATGGCAGAGAAATTAGTAAATACTTTGGCCTAGAAATTCAGTATAGCCACGTTTGGGGCGCTACAGCCGGGTGGCCGCTAAAGTTTGCGCCCGGCGCAACTTCGCGCCACCTTCACCGATATTCAGAGGCATCGCCCCAAGAGGTTGCTGCTGCGCTAAAACAGGCGATGCATGACTATCATTAGGCGCTAAGCCGGCGGCCCGGGGCGATACCCCCGAGGGCGGGCGCAGCACAGCGAGTTGCTGATTGACGGCAGACACTCTGGCGCCAGTGAGCTCTTAAAAGGGGAGGGTGGATTTGTTTGCCTGCCACGCCCTGCACACTGCAGCCCTGAAGCAAGGCCTGACCACTGCTGCTTGATCTGTGCAATGCCCAGGACTATGGAGAAGGCCAGGGAGAGAGCGCAGCGCTTCAGCGACGGTGACCTGAGGGTGCTGGTTGGCGCAGTGGAGCGCAGGCGCCATGTTCTGTTCCCTGAAGGTGGCAGGAGGCCGCTGCCCAGCACCTATCGGAAAGCCTGGAGGGAGGTGTCAAACAGGGTGATCTCCAACAGCGTGGTTGCCAGGACTCCTGTGCAATGCCGGAAAAAGTTCAACGACCTCACTCGGGTTGTCAGGGTGAGTACCCTTTCCAGTGTCCTCCTCATCCCTGCATGTGCACCTCAGTTTATGGGCAAAGGGACCTGAAAGCCCTAATGCCCAGCCCTCATCCAGCAGCTATGGGACTGTCATGAAAATCACTTGCACATTCAGCACTTTACACACTTACAAGCTATTCGACCATGGGAGGCAGTGCAGACAAGATCAGGGCTTCACACTGTCAGGGCTAGTCCACCATGGGAGGCAGTACAGCCAAGATCAGGGCTTCACACTGTCAGGGCTAGTCCACCATGGGAGGCAGTGCAGACAAGATCAGGGCTTCACACTGTACTTAGAGGCCGTCCTTTCTCTTGCAGGCCAAGGTGGCGCACAACCGGTGGCAGCAGCGTGAGACCGGGGGAGGCCATCCTGACCTCAAACAGCTCTCCGACCTGGACCAGCGTGTGGAGCGCATTATGTCAGGCCGGCTGATTGGCCCCGTCGCCAGTGGAGATGCCGACCCTGTTCTGGGCCCCAATGGTAAGGGCATCACCTTTTTGACCTCTCTCTTTCCACTTGCGCCTCAGAACAGCATCCTTTGCCACTGTCCGACCAATGCAGTGCATAGCAGCACTCATGCCTCCCTCGCTGCCGCCCTGTCCTCACTCTAAAGCAATTCTTGTGCCTCCCTGCTTTCAGATGCTGAATCGCCAGGTGAGGAGGCGGGCCCTCAACCTGGCACTGTGAGTGAATCGGAGGGCGAGGAGGAGGAAGAGGAAGAGGAAGCCGGACCATCAGTGCCACCCTCAGCTGAGGCAGCCCATGGCGATGATGGGGACACGTCTTCCCTGGAGGGGAGCCTGGGGGAAGGGTCGGAGGAGAGTGAAGCTCCGGGGCCCAGCGGCCTGCAGCAATGCGGGAGGGGTGGGGAAGCTCGGCGGACTTCTCCCCGGAGGATGAGTGCGGCCTCCAGTCCTGCGACGGTGAGCGCAGAGGAGGTGCGGCTCCTAGAGGAAATGGCCGCCCAGGCTGAGCGCAGGCACACTGAGCTCATGGCTGCAGTGGCAAGGATGCCTGACTCCATAGAGTCACTGTCAAGGAGTGTGCAGGAATTCGGGGCAGCACAGGCGGCTTCTAGCCAAGTGCTCAGTCGTGCCGTCCATTCACTGGCTGGTGTCATGCGGACACAGACCAGGGCCACACGGGCACTAACTGCTGCCACCCTCGCTGGATCGGCCAGGCATCGCCAGGGCACTCGCCGCGCCACAGCAGCCCAGCAGTCTGTGCTTCAGCAGATTGCTGCGCATGCTGCAGTGCTGGCCCGTGCGAGTGCCACTGTCTCAGGCGACCAGGGAGTACCTGTGATCTGTCAGGTTGGCAGCATTCCTGCAGCCGACACTGCCACTCCTCCATTGCAGCTGCCACCAGCCGCTGGACAGACTGCTGCCGCACAAGCAGAGTTGCAGCAGTCAGCAGCTGGCCCCTCCAGGGCCAGAGCTGGTCCAGGCCGACCCCCAAGGGCATCTGCCGTCTCGCCATCTGACCCTCAGCAGCCTTCCCCCAGCCTTGCTGCAGCCACTGGGGTCCCATTGAGGAGGAGCTGCAGGGCGGGCAGGGGCCAGTCACGGATGCGAAAGGCATCACCCTCGCAGGGCAAAAAGTAGAAGGTGTGCCCAAATGTTTTGTTTCACATGTAAAGGCCGAGACTGTTCGATTTGTGTTTTTTGAAAGGCCGAGACTGGTCGATTTGTGTTTTTTGAAAGGCCGAGACTGGCCAATTTGTGTTTTTTGGGGGGGCTTCTCTCCATTAGTTTGTAATGTGGGAAGGGCAGAGGTATCAAAGTAATAAATGTTCTTAAATCGCACTGTCCATGCTTTCTTTTGGAAGTCCTGGTTGCCCTGCTCGGCTGAGGGCTTGTGGAGCGGCTACATTCATCTTGTGCCATTGGCACAAGCCATTCCCTGAGAGGGGGCCTAGAACCGACGTTCAGTAAGCCGCCGACAGGCGGCCCTTGCACTTTCTGCCTCCCTCCTGTGCTGGTCCTCCTCCTCCTCCTCCTCCTCCTCCTCCTCTGGTGGTCCTCCAATGTCTGGTGGCAGTGGCTGAGTCCTGCGGATAGCCAGGTTGTGCAGCATGCAGCACACGACCACGAAATGGGAGACTCGCTCAGGCGAATACTGTAGGGCTCCTCCGGAACGATCCAGACAGCGGAACCGTTGCTTCAGGATGCCGATTGTTTGCTCAATGATGTTCCTGGTTGCTTGATGGCTGTTATTGTATCCCTCTTCAGCAGGGGTGCTGGGCGCACGGAGCGGGGTCATCAGCCAGGTGCACAAAGGATAGCCTTTGTCCCCGAGAAGCCATCCTCGTGGGTGAGGCTGGCCCTGGAACATGTCTGCCACAGAAGTCTGGCGCAGGATGAAGGCATCGTGGCTGCTGCCTGGAAAACGGGCATTGACAGCTAGGATGAGCTGCCTGTGGTCACACACCAACTGCACGTTGAGCGAATGGTAGCCCTTCCGGTTGCGGTAATCCTCGGCATTCTCTAGAGGTGCCCGCAAAGCCACATGCGTGCAGTCAATGGCACCCTGCACCATGGGGAAGCCCGCTAATGCTGCAAAGCCCATTGCACGCTGTTGCTGCTTGACAAGGGCCACGGAGAAGGAGATGAACTGACGTCTCCTTCTGAAAAGGGCATTGGTCACCTGGCGGGTGCAGCAATGCACGGCAAACTGGGAGATGTTGGAAATGTCCCCAGTAGCGGATTGGAAGGAGCCGGTGGCATAGAAGTTGAGAGACACCGTCACCTTCACTGCCACCGACAGAGACGTCCTACTCCTCAGATGTGGCTGCAGATCTCCGCGAAGCAGGTGGCTGATCTCAGTGACCAACGCCCTTCGGAATCACAGCCTCTGAACACACTGCTCGTCAGACATGTTCAGATATGAGAACTGCTGGCGGTATACCCTGGGTGGGTAAGGCCTCCTTTGCCGATGCCTGTTGCCCCCTCTCCGTCTGGCCATGACTGCCACTCTTTCACGGCGTCTGTGAGCCCTTTGAATGCAATGGAGAAGGCCAACGTTTGCACCCATTGCAGCCCCCATTATATGTTTCCAATCAATGCTATGGCTCTGAAGTTAAAGACAAGTGGAAAGCTGTGGCCTGAAGCCACAAGTACCTGTGCGAGTGTTGAGCCAAACCAGAAAGCTCTCTACCTTTGTCTCTCTGCAAAGATCCGTCTCTCACAAAGAAGGAATGTTGCAAAATGGCTGCCTTTTCTACTGCAGGAGGAGTGCCCTTTAATATGCACCCCCCGCGCCCCGCAGCGACTGGGAACCGTTCCCCTCTACCAGTCGCTAGGGGCGCCAGGCGCACAATAGGCCGGCGCCACTGAATTTCCGGTTTGGGGCGCACAAAGGGCGTTGCACGATGAAATGACGTCAGGATCTGCGCGCGCAGCTGAACGCGCGCAAAGGCTTTGCGCCGCTGCTAAATCTTTACTGAAGTTGGGGAGAGGCGCAGATCGCGCTGCGCCCGGCCGCTAGCCGCCTAGCGCCCCACATCTCCTCCTCCTAAGGCGCTAGCGGCTGGCGCAAACAACTGAATTTCTAGGCCTTTGTTTCTGTCTTCACAGAGGAAGTCACAAAAAACCTCCCAGAAATACAAGAAAACCAAGGGTGTGGCGAGAGTGAGGAACTTAAAGAAATTATTATTAGTAGAAAAACAGTACTAGCAACATTAATGGGACTAAAAGTCGATAAATCTCAAGGACCGGATGACCTACATCCTAGGGTTTTGAAAGAGGTGGCCATTGGGATGGTGGATGCATTGGTTGTCATCTTCCAAATTTCTATAGATTCTGGAACGGTTCCTGCAGATTGGAGGATAGCAAATGTAACCCCGCTATTTAAGAAAGGAGAGAGAGAGAAAACGGGGAACTACAAACCTGTTAGCCTCACATCAGTAGTTGGGAAAATGCTGGAATCTATTATAAAGGATGAAATAACTGGGCACTTAGAAACTAATAGTAAGATTGGGCAGAGTCAACATGGATTTATGAAAGGGAAGTCCTGTTTGACAAACCTATTGGAGTTCTTTGAGGATGTAACTAATGGAGTAGACAAAGGGGAACCGGTAGATGTGGTGTATTTGGATTTTCAGAAGGCCTTCGATAAGGTCCCGCACAAGAGGTTGGTGAACAAAATTAGGGCACATGGAATTGGGGGTAATATACTAGCATGGATTGAGAATTGGTTAACAGACAGAAAACAAAGAGTAGGGATAAACGGGTCTTTTTCGGGCTGTGGCAGGCTATGACTAGTGGGGTACCGCAAGGATCGGTGCTTGGACACAGCTATTCACAATCTATATCAATGATTTGGATGAGGGGACCAAATGTAACATTTCCAAATTTGCTGATGACACAAAGCTAGGGGGCAGTGTCAGTTGCAAAGAGGATGTGAAGAGGCTTCAAGGGGATCTCGACAGGCTCAGTGAGTGGTCGAGAACATGGCAGATGGATTATAATTTTATAAATGTGAAGTTATCCACTTTGGTAGAAAAAACAGAAAGGCGGTGTATTTCCTAAATGGTGAAAGATTGGGGAATGCAGATGCTCAAAGGGACCTGGGTGTCCTTGTACATGAGTCACTGAAAGTGAATGTGCAGGTGCAGCAAGCCATTAGGAAGGCAAATGGTATGCTGGCCTTCATTACAAGAGGATTTGAGTACAGGAGTAAAGAAGTCTTACTCCAATTATATAGGGCATTGCTGAGACCACATCTGGGGTACTGTGTACAATTTTGGACTCCTTACCTAAGGAAGGATATACTTGCCATAGAGGGAGTGCAACAAAGGTTCACGAGATTGATTCCTGGGATGGCGGGACTGTTGTATGAGAAGAGATTGAGTAAACTAGGCCTGTATTTTCTCGAATTCAGAAGAATGAGAGGGGATCTCATTGAAGCATACAAAATTATTACAGGGCTTGATAGGGTGGATACTGGGAGAATGTTTCCCTTGGCTGGGGAGTCTAGAACCAGGGGCCACAGCCTCAGGATAAAGGGTAGGCCATTCAGGACTGAGATGAGAATACATTTCTTCGCACAGAGGGTGGTGAATCTTTCAAGGAGATATTTCACATCTTTCAAGATAAATATATTCCACTGAGGAAAAAGGGGAGTAAAAAAAAAGACAGCCATCCGTGGCTTAGTAAAGTAGTAAAGGATAGTGTCTGACTGAAAACAAGGGCATATAAAGTAGCCAAATCTAGTGGGAGGGTAGAAGATTGGGAAGCATTTAAAAGCCAGCAAACAATAACTAAAAGATTAATTAAGAAAGGGAAGATAGATTATGAAAGTAAACTAGCAGAAAATATAAAAACAGATAGCAAGAGTTTCTACAACTATATAAAAAGAAAAAGGGTGGCGAAAGTGAACGTTGGTCCCTTAGAGGATGAGACCGGGAAACTAGTGGTGGTGATCAAGGAGATGGCAAAGACGCTGAACAAATACTTTGTATCAGTCTTTACAGTAGAGGACACTAAAAATATCCCAACACTGGACAAACAGGGGGCAATGGGGGGGGGGGAGGAGCTAAACACGATTAAAATCACTAAGGAGATGGTACTCGGTAAAATAATGGGACTTAAGGTGGATAAATCCCCCGGACCTGATGGCCTACAACCTAGGGTCTTGAGAGAAGTGGTGGTAGGGATTGTGGATGCATTAGTGATTATTTTCCAAAACTCCCTGGATTCAGGAAAGGTCCCAGCATTTAAGAAGGGAAGTAGACAAAAAGCTGGAAACTATAGACCAGTTAGCCTAACATCTGTGGTTGGCAAAATGTTGGAGTCCATTACTAAGGAAACAGTAACAGAGCATTTGGATAAACATAATTTAATAGGACAAAGTCAGCATGGTTTTATGAAGGGGAAGTCATGTTTGACAAATTTGCTCGAATTCTTTGAGGACGTAACATACAGGGTGGATAAAGGGGAACCAGTGGGTGTAGTGTATTTGGACTTCCAAAAGGCATTTGACAAGGTTCCACACAAAAGATTATTGATCAAGATAAAAAATCATGGGATTGGGGGTAATATACTGGCATGGGTGGAAGATTGGCTATCTAACAGAAAACAAAGAGTTAGGATAAATGGTTCATTCTCGGGCTGGCAAACAGTAACTAGTGGTGTTCCGCAGGGGTCAGTGCTGGGACCCCAACTCTTTACAATCTATATTAACGATTTGGAGGAAGGGACCGAGTGCAACATATCCAAGTTTGCCGACGATACAAAGATGGGAGAGAAAGCAGTGAGTGAGGAGGACATAAAAAACCTGCAAAAGGACATAGACAGGCTAAGTGAGTGGGCAGAGATTTGGCAGATGGAATATAATGTTGGAAAGTGTGAGGTTATGCACTTTGGCAGAAAAAATCAAAGAGCAAGTTATTATCTAAATGGAGAGAAACTGCAAAGTGCTACAGTACAAAGGGATCTGGGGGTCCTGGTGCATGAAACACAAAAAGTTAGTATGCAGGTGCAGCAGGTGATCAGGAAGGCCAATGGAATCTTGGCTTTTATTGCAAGGGGGATGGAGTATAAAAACAGGGAAGTCTTGCTGCAGTTATACAGGGTATTGGTGAGGCCACACCTGGAATACTGCGTGCAATTTTGGTTTCCATATTTAAGAAAAGATATACTTGCTCTCGAGGCGGTTCAGAGAAGGTTCACTTGGTTGATTCCGGAGATGAGGGGGTTGACGTATGAGGAAAGGTTGAGTAGGTTGGGCCTCTACTCATTGGAGTTCAGAAGAATGAGAGGCGATCTTATCGAAACATATAAGATTGTGAGGGGGCTTGATCGGGTGGATGCGGCGAGTCTAGATTCGGATCAGCCATGATCCTATTGAATGGCGGAGCAGGCCCGAGGGGCCGTATAGCCTACTCCTGCTCCTACTTCTTATGTTCTTATGTTCCTATGAATTCTCTACCCCAGACGGCTGTGGAGGCTCAGTCATTGGGTATATTCAAAACAGAAGTCAATAGACTTCTGACTAGAAAGGGCATCAAGGGATATGGCGATAAGGCCGGTGAATGGAATTGAGGCAGATGATCATCCATGATCTCATTGAATGGCGGAGCAGGCTCGAAGGGCCAAATGGACTACTCCTGCTCCTATTTCTTATGTTCTTATGTTCTTAAGGTCACGGAGTTTATAAATTACAAAGGCTTCCATTCCATCAATTAAAAAACAGGACCTCAAAGGTAGTAATCTCAGGATTGCTACCAGTGCCATGTGCTAGTCAGAGTAGAAATAGAAGGATACTTCAGATGAATACTTGGCTAGAGGAATGGTGCCAGGGGGAGGGATTCAAGTTCCTGGGACATTGGAACCGGTTCTGGGGGAGGTGGGACCAGTTCAAACTGGACGGTCTGCACCTGGGCAGGGCTGGAACCGATGTCCTAGGGGGAGTGTTTGCTAGTGCTGTGGGGGAGGGTTTAAACTAAAATGAAGGGGGTTGGGAACCTGAGCAGGGAGACAGAGGAAAGGGAAACAAGGATAAAAGCAAAACAAAGGAAGGAGAAAAACAAAAGTGGCAGTCAGAGAAATCATCGGTTTAAATCAAACGTGGCCACAGTAAATAATAATTCTAATAGGTCTAAGAGCGATAAAAAAACAAGCCTGTAGGCTTTGTATCTTAATGCGAGGAGCATTTGTAATAAGGTGGATGAATTGGCTGTGCAAATAGAGGTAAACGAATATGATTTGGTTGGGATTACGGAAACGTGGCTCAAGGATGGCCAAGACTGGGAACTCAACATCCAGGGGTATTCGATATTCAGGAAAGATAGGCAAAAAGGAAAGGGAGGAGGGGTAGCATTACTAGTTAAAGAAGGGATTAACACAATTGTAATGAAGGATATTAGCTCTGAGGATGTGGAATCTGTATGGGTATAATTTAGAAATACTAAGGGGAAAAAAACATTAGTGGGAGTGGTATATAGACCTCCAAACAGTAAGGCGGAGGTTGGGGGTGGCATTAAAAGGGAAATTAAAGAAGCGTGCAATAAGGGCACAGCAGTCATCATGGGTGACTTTAATCTACATATAGATTGGGCTAACCAAATTAGTAACAATACTGTGGAGGAGGAATTCCTGGAGTATTTACGGGATGGTTTCCTGGACCAATAGGTCGAGGAACCAACCAGAGATCAGGCCATCTTAGACTGGGTATTATGTAACGAGAAAGGATTCATTAGCAATCTTGTTGTACGAGGCCCCTTGGGTCGGAGCGATCATAATATGATCGAATTCTTCATTAATATGGAGAATGAAGTAGTTGACTGAGAAACTAGGGTCCTCAATTTAAATAAAGGAAACTACGATGGTCTGAGGAGCGAGTTGGGTAGGATTGATTGGGGAATGGCACTCAAAGGGTTGACGGTGGATAGGCAATGGCAAACATTCAAAGACCGAATGGATGAACTACAGAAGTTGTTCATCCCAGTTAGGCATAAAAATAAAACAAAAAGGTGACTCAACCATGGCTAACAAGGGAAATTAGGGATAGCATAAGATCCAAGGAGAGGACATACAAATTGGCCAGAAAAAGCAATAATCCTGAGGATTGGGAGCAGTTTAGGATTCAACAGAGGACAAAGGGATTAATTAAGAAAGGGAAAATAGAATATGAGAGTAAGCTTTCAGGGAACATAAAAACTGACTGTAAAAGCTTTTATAGATATGTAAAGAGAAACAGATTGGTGAAGTCAAGCGTAGGTCCCTTGCAGTCAGAATCGGGGGAATTTATAATGGGGAACAAAGAAATGGCAGACCAACTAAATACATATTTTGGTTCTGTCTTCACAAAGGAGGACAAAAATAACCTCCCAGAAATACCGCGGAACATAGGGCCTGATGAAAGGGTGGAACTGAAAGAAATCAGTATTTGTAGGGAAATGGTGTTAGGAAAATTGATGAGACTGAAGGCCGATAAATCCCCAGGGCCTGATAATCTACATCCCAGGGTACTTAAGGGAGTGGCCCTAGAAATAGTAGATGCATTGCTGGTCATCTTCCAGAACTCAATAGACTCTGGAACAGTACCCATGGATTGGAGGGTAGTTAATGTTACCCCACTATTCAAAAAAGGTGGCAGAGAAAAAGCGGGGAATTATAGACCGGTAAGCCTGACATCGGTAGTGGGGGAAATGCTAGAGTCCATTATAAAAGATGTAATAGCAGAGCACTTGGAAAGCAGTGACAGGATCGGACAAAGTCAACATGGATTTACAAAAGGTAAATCATGCTTGACTAATCTACTGGAATTTTTTGAGGAAGTAACTGGTAAAATAGATAAGGGAGAACCAGTGGATGTGGTGTATTTGGACTTTCAGAAGGCTTTCGATAAGGTCCTGCATAAGAGGTTAGCGTGCAAAATTAAGGCACATGGGATTGGTGGCAAGGTATTGACTTGGATAGAGAACTGGTTGGCAGACAGAAAGCAAAGAGTTGGAATAAACGGGTCATTTTCCGAGTGGCTGGCAGTGACTAGTGGGGTACCGCAAGGATCGGTCCTAGGACCCCAGCTGTTCACAATATATATTAATGATCTGGATGTAATATCTCCAAATTTGCAGACGACACAAAGCTGGGTGGTAGGGTATGCTGTGAGGAGGATGAAACTCCAGTACGATTTGGACAGGTTGGGTGATTGGGCAGAAACATGGCAAATGCACTATAATAATGTGGATATATGTGAGGTTATCCACTTTGGTGGCAAAAACAGGAAGGCAGATTATTATTTGAATGGCAATAGATTGGGAGAAGGGGAAGTGCAAAGAGACCTGGGTGTTCTTGTGCACCAGTCGCTGAAGGTAAGCATGCAGGTGCAGCAGGCGGTTAAGAAGGCAAATGATATGCTGGCCTTCATAGCAAGAGGGTTCGAGTACAAGAACAAAGATGTCTTGCTGCAGTTGTACAGGGCCTTGGTGAGACCGCACCTTGAGTATTGTGTGCAGTTTTGGTCACCTTACCTGAGGAAGGACATTCTTGCCATGGAGGGAGTGCAGCGAAGATTCACCAGGCTGATACCTGGGATGGCAGGAATGACGTACGAGGAGAGATTGTGTCAATTGGGCTTATACTCACTGGAGTTTAGAAGATTGAGAGGGGATCTCATCGTAACCTATAAAATTCTGTCAGGTCTGGACAGACTAGATGCAGAAAGGATGTTTCTGATGGCTGGGGAGTCCAGAACCAGGGGTCATAGTCTGAGGATAAGGGGTAAGCCATTTAGGACTGAAATGAGGAGGAATTTCTTCACCCAGAGAGTGATGAACCTGTGAAATTCTCTGCCACAGAGGGCGGTGGAGGCCAGTTCATTAAATATATTCAAGAAAGTGTTGGATATATTTCTTGAGGCTAAAGGGATCAAGGGATATGGGGAAAAGGCAGGGACAGGGTACTGAATTTGGATGATCAGCCATGATCTCATTGAATGGCGGAGCAGGCTCGAAGGGCCGAATGGCCTACTCCTGCTCCTATCTTCTATGTTTCTATGTTTCTATGTTTCCAGGTGATCAGTGACCAGCAGCACAGTTTCACAGTCAGCAGTAGCAATTCTTTTCTTTTACGGCAATCCTCTGTGCCTATTTTATTCAAAGGTAAAGATAACTTGGAGGGTGGCTACCAGGAGACCAAGGTCATCCTCTGCAGCCCTAGCTAGGGACACTCTTGCAAGAGATATGGTCAGAATGTGGAATCAACATGGTCATGGAGCTACCTTGTGCTGGCCCTGCAACTGGTTCTGCCACATTTGCTGCTGTGATGACTGGCTGGCTCTCAGAGCTTTCTAGCAATTGTACTGTCATTAGAATGGGGACAGGGCTACATGGATCAGATGTGGTATAACCCTAGGGTTGCCAACCCTTCAGGATGACCCTGGAGTCACCAGGAATTAAAGCTTAATCTCCAGGACACTGCAGGACAAGGCAGTTCTGATGAAAGTTCATCGATCTGAAATGCTATCTCAGGTTCTCCCTCCACAGATGCTGCCTGACCTGCTGAATATTTCCAGCATTTTCTGTTTTATTTCAGATTTACCAGCATCCGCAGTGTTTTGCTTTTGTACAAGTAGCATTAGTGAAGGCCTGTGTCATTGCTCTCTTTATTCAACCCCACAGCATGTTGAAGCCAGAAAAGAGTGCGTGTGCTGTGCCTCCACATCAACATTGTCAGCATTCACCAGAGATACTCCCACTGTGACTAGACCCTGTTCCACTGGGCTCCACTGCAGATGCCCATGCAGTTGTCATACATGTCACAGTGGCCTGGAGTGCTAAAAGCCATTTTGCATGAATGCACATGTAAAACAAGTGGACTCATACACAGGCATCGCCACACCCTGCAGCGTGCGTCATAGGATTACATAGTATATACGGCACAGAAACAGGCTATTCGGTCCAACCAGGCCATGCCGGCGTTTATGCTCCACTCGAGCATCCTCCCGTCTTTCCTCATCTAACTCTATCAGCATAACCCTCTATTCCCTTCTCCCTCATATGCTTATCTAGCCTTCCCTTAAATGTATCTGTACTATCCACTTCAAACACTCCCTGTGGTAGCGAGTTCCACATTCTCACCACTCTCTGGGTAAAGAAGTCTCTTCTGAATTCCCTTATTTGATATCTTGATGACTATCTTATATTGATGGCCTGTAGCTTTCTCTTCCCACAAGTGGAAACATTCTCTCTGTGTCTACTCCATCTAAACCTTTCATGATTTTAAAGACCTCTATTAGGTCACCCCTCAGCCTCCCCTTTTCAAGAGAAAAGAGCCCCAGTCTGTTCATCCTTTCCTGATAGGTATACTCTTGTATTTCTGGTATCATCCTTGTAAATCTTTTTTGCACCCTCTACAGTGCCTCTATATCCTTTTTATAATATGGTGACCACAATTGTACACCTCTATATCCTTTTTATAATATGGCGACCAGAATTGTACTTCAGTAAGCTTCAAATGGTTCTAAAACCCTCCATGGCCTCGCCCCTCCCTATCTCTGTAATCTCCTCCAGTCCCACAACCCCCCGAGATATCTGCGCTCCTCTAATTTTGCCCTTTTTAGCATCCCTGATTATAATCACTCAACCATTGGTGGCCGTGCCTTCTGTTGCCTAGGCCCTAAGCTCTGAAATTCCCTCCCTAAACCTCTCCAGCTTTCTACCTCTCTTTCCTCCTTTAAGATGCTCCTTAAAACCTACCTCTTTGGCTAAGCTTTTGGCCATCTGCCCTAATTTCTCCTTATGTGGCTCAGTGTCAATTTTTTGTCTTATAATACTCCTGTGAAGCGCCTTGGGATGTTTTACTACGTTAAAAGCACTATATAAATACAAGTTGTTGTTGTTGTTGGTTCCATGAAATAACTGCTTAGCATTTTTTTGGAAGAAGGTCTGAATGAGGTTGGAATCCCTGGACTCTGCAGCTGAGGAAGACATGACCTGGCCCCCTGCTCAGCAGGTTCATGCTCCTTCACATGCTCAGTGTTTCATCGGCCACTCAGGCACACTGATTTAGCCCCTGGGATGGATGTACCTGTTCTCATGCTTGCCATGCTTCTTCTGTGCTGGGAGCTGCTGCTGGCTCTTGGGGGTCACCTATAGAAACAGAAGAAGTTGATATGTTAGAATGCTGGCTGCAAGTCACCCCTTCAAATATTAATTACATCGCAATATTATGTGTGCCATGCTGTGCTCGAGTATATGTAAGTGACTGAGTGAGTGAGTGATTGAGTAGGGAAAGAAGAAGGAGCATGAGATGACAGTACTTTCATTGAGTTTGGGGTGGACCTCCAGCTTCTCTCTCACTCCCTCTCTCAAGAGCTTGTTGTTGCAGGGACCTCCTCCCATGCATGTCCACACATTTCTGTTTTGTGCTGCCTTGTCCTGCAAGCAGAGAAGTTATGTTAAGATGTTGGAAGTTCCAGGAACACATAAAATGACACCAGCGGTGGCAAAATTACCAGAATTCTGGAAAGACACCAATGAACTACTTTCTGAACACTATCAGCATGCTCTTCGGTGGAGTTGAAACAGCCTTGCATGCAGCCAAACTTTTAAAATATCTGAGTTATTGTAATCATTGGCAGCATAAAACATACTGACCCTGAAAATCTGCAGGGATTGTGTTGGCTTCCTGCCATAATTCCGTCAAAAGACTGGTGGAAGCCACCAAAAACAACAAGGCCCCTTACAAGGCAAATGTCATCACAGAGGGGAGGCACGGAGACCCTATGCCAGGAGTTCCCACTTACTTGGCTCATTTGGGACCCAGTGTAGTACTGGAGACTGGCATTCGCAATGCTAGCATAACCTATGGATTTTCAGGGCCACTGTCTGTTCTCAGCTTGTGATCTTACTCTCACAGCCTTAGAGTACTTGATCACTAACACTACATAAGAGTTTTACAAATAATTGCTGGATACTGATCATTAAAGTAGATTTACTATTCAGAGTGCTTCGTGGTAGAATGACTGGAATACTTGGAGTGGGCATCACAGGAGAGAGCAGCAGGACTGGATCACTCAAAGTGGGTATTGCAGGAGACGGGAGCAGGGCTGGTGAACTTGGAGGGGGCATCATGGGGGAAGAGCAATGGGGCTAGAGCACTCAGAGCTAGTAGCAATATTGACAAAACAACTTGCAATAAGGCAACACTTTTTAACAAGCATGTAGAATTCCACATTAGCAACTGTAGTACAGAAAACATTAAATTTGTCAAGGACTTGCATAAGTCACTCATGACTTCCTGTGTTATGAGCTTGTCCATTTATAGAATATCCTTTATGTAATATCTAGGGCCTAGATTCAGAGTGTTGGTTCTATTACTGCCTCTCTCTATTTTAAGATACGGGTTTAGTAGCTGGCTTTATCTGTTCAATAACTTAATACCAGTTTGTGTTTCGTTATTTTCACCAAGCAACTTTCTGTATTTAAGTATTTGCTGCTTTTTGTAGGCAGTTCTAGTTCTGGCCTATTATCCTCACCAGCAGCAAGGGTGATGGACCAGGACCTCCGTGCATCTGCCTGACCTGGTGCTAATCTCAGAGAATTTTCCGTGGTCTGCATCTTTTATATATTTATGGCAAGCCCTCCGGAGTGTTGCCTGTGTTTGGGAGCTTGTTACCTTGGGGGGGGGGGGGGGGAATGGCTGCGCTGCAAGATTCCAGTGCCTACAGCAGCTTAAAAGGCCAGGCTTTATCCCTGAAGTTTTCCATTGGATACCTTCACTGGAGAAGGAAATGTTACCAATAAGGAATATTAGATGGCGCGTCCCTCTAGTCATTCAAGTTCCTGCTGTGGCCTCGAAGCCTTTCCTCCTCGTTTCCAGTCACCTAATAAGGGGATGCATCTGTTGAATGAGGGCGTTGTGTTATGTCAAGTTTCTGGATGTTTTTGGCCATTTTCACACAGAAAAGGATGTAGATATGAATTATTTTAAAATGTGCTTTTAAATTAAAGCTTGCTTGACAGCAGGGCTGAACGAGGAGTGAATGGATCTTGAATGATGTGAAGAAGCACAGTGGACATGATTGGCTTGCTCTATGCTAAAGTTGCTCTCTTCCCTGTGCCGTGCACAAGATGATGCCATTTAGCACTGAATATAATGGCATGTGCACGTGTTTGCCCAAGGTCAAGGCGAATTTGTCAGCTGAATGGCTGATGCTAACAGAGACACTATCACCTCAGCTTAACTTGAGATGTGTGTTGTAAGTGTTATTTTGTAGCAGTTATCTCATCAGCTTTCTCATCAATATGCCTGGGAATAAATTTCTTGCTCTCATTTTGCTCAGAAAATGGAACAAGGAAAAGACACAACTAGTGACAATGAACAAGACTTTGAATACATTGTTCATGGACACATTTCATTTACAATTACATTGAATTACATTTAATTACATTGAAATTACAGCACAGAAATAGGCCATTTGGCCCAACTGGTCCTTACTGGTGTCTGTGCTCCACTCGAGCCTTCTCCCACTCTACTTCAGCTAACTCTATCAGCGTAACCCTCTATTTCCTTCTCCCTCATATGTTTATCTAACCTCCCCTTAAATGCATCTGTACTATTAATCTATACAATTATTTTTATATCTAAAGAACAGCCCTAAACCCCCCCTCCCCCCCCAACCCCAGTCTATACTTTAACAGGAATAAACACCCAGTGGAGTCAGAAAATGAATGTCCAAGTATCCACAGGCTGACTAGGGGGTTTTCAGAGAGATGTAGTGGCTCAGAACAAGTGTGAGAGGAGGAGACTTCCTTTGAATCAGTGGAAGTGGCCAATTCCCACCGCCAGACGGTAATGAAGGGGAATCTTGGTGAATGGAGATGGTGAAATGCGAAGCAATCTGCCGCATTGGGCACCTGTCTGGTCACTTCTGGCCTCAAGCTCAGCCGCCTGGCCTTGTCCGGCCTGCCCCCTCTCTCCTGGCCCGGCTGAGCTCTCCAGGAAAGCCTGGGGATTGGCCCAATCACATACGAAGCTCTGCACAATTGTCTTCTTATTTAACTTTAGTTGCATTTTTCAATTTTTCGGAACAACCTCTAACAACACAGCGTACTAGGGAATTTTTTGAGTACTGCTCCCAGTTTAATTTTGTGTTCTGGTCCCTCTGCAGATAACCTTCTTAAAACCATTTAAGCAGTTAAGACTTATTATAAAATAGATTTCCAGTCTCTAAGCAATAGACATCAGTGAGGGTTAGGTGCAGTCCCCGATCAGTGATGAGTTGGTGTATCCCAGCAAGGGTAGCAGTAGGGGTGCCCCAGTTGGTCTCAGTGCTCTTGGCCTAAGGAGCGGGAAAAATCAGGCAGAGTTGGTGCTCCTGCTCACTTCCCACTAACCACTGCTGATTGCGTGTGTGTTAATTTAAGACAGGGTTAGCTTGATTGCAATGGTGCCTGCTAGCATTTAGGGTGGATGGGATATCGGTGGAAAAGGGACAAACGTTGACTGCTCATTCGCTACTCTCTATATTCAGATGACTTCTGGAGGCTTCAGGGCCTTGTGGCACTTTTAATTCTTTTTAGGCGTCTTCTTGTGCTGCAGCGGTAATCCTGCTCCAGCATTGACCATGTCTTCCTTGCGGGCCACTGGTAGGCTCCTGCTTGCTGGTGAGTATTTCATCAGGAGCCCGTCATAATAGATAGTGACCACCGACCCAGAAAACTAGCTGGGGTCATGGTGGGGTTGGGGAGATGGGTGGAAGATCCTCCCGAACCCTGAAAGGGCAGGCTCAGGAAGATCCAGCCCTCACTGTCTTGGCTCACACATGAAGAAAGGCCACCTGGATCAAGTAAACAGATTGGGATCATTTTGGTAAAACCTGGTGCAGTATGCAAGAACCGTTGGGAACAGGAAAGGGCCAATAGGCCCAACATGAAGGTTGCTACATGCCTGCATGCCTTTCATAATACATGACAATTGTAGGAAACAGCGGGGGTGTTACCAGCAAGATCATAATCACACAAGCTTCAGTTTTGTAGACTCTTATAATCGAATGGGAACAAGGTACAAAACTAGAAATTTGGGCAACTGATTTTTATTTTAATTATTTACTTAGGTGTAGTGGGGACTGGAAGGCTGACTTAACAATGCTCCAGCAGTGGCACGGAGCAAAGCTCATTAAATTGGCTGCACAACCTCACTTGCCCATTTCACAGCAGGCTGAACGATGACTGATTAATAGGCCTCACCTGCTTTAGTTGCTTCTTAAAATTTTTTTTTGCATAAATAAACTTAAATGTTGCTTCTTTAAGTGACTTAGCATTTCAGTACGGTTGCTTTCTGCACTCAGTATTTATTTTTTCACTTGCACTGTTTGCCATTTCTGCACAAATTTTTGCAATGAAGACTTTCCTCCAGTCTTTTTATTACTGCTGCTTTGTAACTTGCAACTAACAAAGTGCTGAGAATTCGAATCCCGTTGTAATGCGTGGTTTAGATGAGGAAGAGAACTTCATGAGACAGTAGGGTTGCCAACCCTCCAGGATTGGCCTGGAGTCTCCAGGAATTGAAGATTAATCTCCAGGACACTGCTGCAAGCAACCCTGGAGAAAAGTCATAGGGGCTTAAAAAAAAGGGAGTTTGCATTGAACACTTCTGTTTATTAGTTATAAAAATATTGGCGATGCGAATAAAAAGGCTGCTTGATTGACAGTCAAGAATCATCCAATTGGGTAACGAAGAGCTTTTTCACTTTCTAATTGGTGTGGGAAGGTGATGTGCCAAGAAGATGGACGACCAATGGCAGGAGCGTGGGGGTGGGGCAGTTGGAGGTAGGAGGTCATGTGGTGAAACTTCCAGGAATACGTCCAACCAGAGTTGGCAACCCTATGAGATGACCTTGCACACCTCAGGAGGTATGAGCACATCATTTGAAACCCCAGAATTGTATATATACACACTGATTAATCTACCAGGCATGATGCGCTGAATGGCCTCCTTCTGTGCTGTATGATCTGAGGAGACATCTCTTTGCCACCTCTGCCTCACTAGAGAGGCCGAAGGAACTATTCCATGTGCACGAACATGACCTGTAGACAACTTCACAAACTGGGAAGCAGGTCACTACTGCATTACGCTTCTAAGCTACAGGCCACTGCAAGAGACAATCTCTTAAATTAGCCTGAGTGTTGTCTGTAAAAAGAAGAAAGACTTGCATTTATATAGCACCTTTCGCAACCACCGGACATCTCAAAGCACTTTAAAGCCAATTAAGTACTTTTTGAAGTAGTAGTTGTAATGTGGGAAACACAGCAGCCAATTTGCACACAGTAAGCTCCCACAAACAGCAATGTGATAATGACCAGATACAGGAAACTTTGTGCTATCCGGCACCGACGGGACCGAGCTGTTGCCGTCCCATCAAAACTGCAGGAAAAACCAGCGCTAATGTTGAAACATACGGAGATTTTGAGCGCCGTATCTGGCAACAAACCCTATTGCTTAGCAACAGCTTCTAAACAGTCGGCCGTACCTTGCAAGCGTCTCTGTAGCTTAGCAACAGCTTCAGCGAGACCTTGCAGAGCCTGACTGGTGAAAAAAAGCAACGAAAAGAAAAAAAACCTAACGAAACGGCTCCTGATTTTTGCCGGTGGCTCGAGCATTCTGGACAGTTAACCTCCGGACAAACCAAAGTTTCCTGTAATCTGTTTTTGTTATGTTGGTTGAGGGATAAATATTGGCCCGGACACCGGGGAGAACTCTCTTGCTCTTCTTCAAAATAGTGCCATGGGATCTTTTACGTCCACCTGGTTTAATGTTTCATCCGAAAGACGGCACCTCCAACAGTGCAGCACTCCCTCAGCACTGTACTGGAGTGTCAGCCTAGCTTTTTATGTGTTCAAGTCCCTGGAGTGGAACTTGAACCCACAACCTTCTGACTCAGAGGTGAGCATGCTACCAACTGCCTAAGAAAACACCTTAATACATTCTGATAACACTCAAAATATTGACCAGTCTTTTCTCTTTGCAGATACTGTCTCTCCTGCTGTGTATTTCCAGCATTTTCTGTTTTTATTTCAGATTTCCAGTATTAGTAACTGTTTTCATTAAGGTGGCAGCAGCTGGTCCAAGCTTCCTAAGAATCCAGGGCATTAAACGTGGCTTTTCTGGAGTTTCTGCAGCTCTTCTGCCAAAGTTATAGTGGACGAGTGGGAGGACCCCATAGTGGAAATTCAGCCCCATAAAGCTTAGCCTTCATGTTACCTAATCACTACTTCCTGAGTTTCTTCTTCATTTAGATGTTAGCCCTAGCTCAGTGGCAGCACTCTCGTCTCTGAGTCAGACAATTGTGAGTTCAAGCTCTACTCTATGACTAGAGCACACAATCTTCATTGACACTTCAGTGTAGTAGTGAGGGAGTGCTATGCTGTTGGAGTTGTCATCTTTTAGAAGAGATGTTAAATTGGGGGCCCATCTGCCCTCTCAGGTGGCTATAAAATAATCGCATGCCGCTATGTGAAGAAGAGCAGGGCAGTTCTCCCAGTGTCCTGGCCAACATTTATCCCTCAGTCACCATCACTAAAACAGTTCAAGTTATCTTATTGCTTTTGTGGAACTTTGCTGTGCGCAAATTGGTTGCGGCATTTCCCTACATTACAATAGTAACCATGCTTCCAAATGTACTTCTTTGGCTATGAAGTGCTTTGGTATGTTTTGAGGTTGTGAAAGGTGCTATCTGTTAAGTCTGTGTGTTATAGTGATAATTACTACACAGACTACAAGAGTAAATTCAACAGGTCTTTACTGGTTGGAGGTAGGGACTATACTGAATACAATATTACTACACAGTGCTTATATACCGGTGTGGTCACCACCGGTATTACGTATACAGCAGCCAGAGAAAGTAGTACATCTCTTAAGGTGGAACAGGCTTAAGTTCTCTTAAGGTGGAACAGGTTACATACACCACAATCCTCCCTTTTTAGCTTAACAGTCATATCCCCATTTAACATAACATAATAACATATATACATATATAACTTCAGGTATAACAGTTCAAAGGTTCAGTCTCTCAGGAGGCTTTCTGATGCGGCTTGGATAACGCCTCTCAGTAGTCTCTGATTCTTGTTGTTGAGGTGCCTCCTCTATTTGGTTTCCAATGTATTGGGTGTCATCATCATCAAGTACATTCCCTGCCGAGGTAGATGCTTCAGGTTCATTAACGTCTTCCACAGTTGTCTCTGTCACAACCATGGGTTCGACCCTTGCTCTCGACTCTACCAGTTGATCCGCATGATGCCTTATCACATTATGACCAATATCTACTGTGTACATCAGAGGTCCTTGTCTGGCCCGAATTGTTCCGGACTGCCATTTTTCGTTTCCATAGCCCCTTGCCAACACTGGTTGTCCTACGTCGAAAGTTCGAGTGGTCTTGTTGTTAATATGCCGAAACTGTTTGTTTTCCACTTCCCTCCGCACATTTGGTTTTAACAAGTCCAACTTGGACCGCAACCTCCTGTTATAAAACATCATGGCAGGACTTTGGTTAGTCACTGCATGATCAGTGTTTCGATATGACATCAGGAACTTGTCGACCTTGTGTTGCAGTGGAATCTGATCATCGTTCATGGCCTTAATTGCCTTTTCGAATGTCTGGACAAATCTTTCAGCCAACCCGTTTGTCGCCGGATGATATGGGGCAGAGGTATAATGTTTTACTCCATTCTTCTTTAAGAATTGTCGGAATTCTTCCGATACAAACTGTGGTCCGTTGTCCAAACGGATCTGTTCTGGCAATCCGTTCCTTGCGAATATTGTTCTTAACACCGCAATTGTCTTTTCTGAAGTAGTGGTATTCATCTTGATGACTTCTGGCCATTTGGAATGTGCGTCCACCGCGATTAGGAACATGGAGTCCATGAATGGACCAGCAAAGTCAATGTGTACGCGTTGCCATGGGGCTGAAGGCCATTCCCATGGGTGTAGCGGTGCTATCGGAGGTGCATTTTGCACTTTTTGGCACCCAGCGCAGCTTTTCGTTAACTCCTCAATCTGTTGGTCAATACCCGGCCACCATACATAAGCCCTAGCAAGACTTTTCATTTTAACTCCCCCCAGATGACCTTCATGCAGTTCGTTTAAAACTCTTTCCCTTAACTTGGGAGGAATAATCACTCTTGTCCTGTACATCAAGGTACCATGGCAGACGGACAGCGGGTCTCGCCTTGCCGAAAATGCCGGTAACAGAGGATCACCCCGTGTTGGCCATCCTTTCACTGTCACCTCGTAGACTCTGGACAGTGTCGGGTCGTTCCTGGTTTCTCTTTCAATACTTGCATTGGTGACTGGTAAACACTCGATGATGGTCGAATGAAATAACTCAACAGGGTCAACTTTCGTCATGTCTTCTTCTTCAGGTAGTGGCAGGCACGACAGCCCATCAGCATTGCCATGCTGTTTCGTACCTTTGAATTCTATTTGATATTGATGTGCCCCTAGGAAAAGAGACCATCTCTGGAGATGCTGCGCTGTCATCACCGAAACACCCTTCTTAGGGTTAAATATGGATACCAACGGTTGATGGTCTGTCAGAAGTGTGAATTTTTGGCCCTGCAGGTAATGATTAAACTTCTTCACTCCCCATACAAGGCTAAGAGCCTCCCTATCGATCTGCGCATAGTTGCGCTCAGCGGAGGTCAATGATCTGGATGCAAACGCGACTGGCCTTTCCGTGCCATTTGGCAACTTGTGTGAGAGTACTGCCCCAATACCATATGGAGAAGCATCACAAGCCAACCGAATAGGCAGTGTCGGGTTGAAGTGAGCCAACACTTCCTCTGAGGTGATCAATTCTTTGCTTTTGCGAAATGCCTTCTTACAGTTTTCGCCCCATTCCCATGGTACCCCTTTCTGTAAAAGAGCATTTAACGGGTGCAGTACCGTGGATAGATTTGGCAGAAATTTATGGTAATAGTTAATTAATCCTAGAAACGACCTCAACTGAGAGACATTATCCGGAGCGGGAGCCTTTACAACTGCCTCAATCTTGTCAGGAGACTTATGAAGCCCCTCCCGGTCAATGACATGGCCACAGTACGAGATCCGCTTCTGGAAGAACTCACATTTCTGCCGATTTACTCTAAGTCCATACTCTTTCAGTCTGTTGAGCACCAGTTCCAAGTTTGCGAGATGTTGTTCATCACCATCACCTGTGATCAGAATATCGTCCAGGTAACATTGTGTGCCTGGAATTCCCTGTAATACCTGCTCCATGGCCCTCTGCCAAATTGCTGGAGCCGATGCCACTCCAAAAACCAGCCTATTGTACCAGTACAACCCTCGATGCGTGTTGATCATGAGGTATTGGTGTGACTCTTCCTCAACCTCCATCTGCAAGTACGCCTGCGCCAGGTCTATCTTGGTGAAGTGTTTCCCGCCAGACAATGAAGCGAAAATATCCTCAATCCGTGGAAGCGGATACTGCACCGTGTGAAGCACCGGATTAACGGTGATTTTGAAATCTCCACAGATGCGAACCTTCCCTGGATCTCCTGGCTTGTTGCTCGCAGGACGTTTCAAAACAGGAACAATGGGCGTAGCCCACTCACTCCAATCTACCTTAGACAGTACACCTGAACGTTCTAGTGCTTCCAGTTCCGCTTCAACAGTAGGTCGTATTGCATAGGGTACTGGTCTGGCTTTAAAAAATTTTGGTTGTGCATGTTCATCAATCTTGATGTTTGCCGTAATTCCTCTCAGTGTTCCCAATCCCTGCTGGAACACCTCTTTAGCATCATCCAGTATTCTGGACAATCGTTTAGGTTTGACATCTGTTTCCCCGGAATCTACCGTTAGTGCCTTCAAGGAGTGCCAGTCCATATTCATTTTCCTAATCCACTCCTGTCCTAGTAGTGGTGGACCTCCTTCAGGTAGCACATATAAGTCCATTACTTGGCTTTCTTCGCCCTTGTGGATCACTTCTACCTCTATTTTTCCGATGGGGTGCACTCTTTGCCCCGTGTATGTTTTCAATATAATCTCCGTATCCTGTAGGGGAATATGTTGGAATAACCTTCTGTAATCTTTCTTATTCATGACCGTCAATGCCGATCCAGTGTCCAATTCCATTTTTACTTGGACTCCTGCTATCTGAAGTGTGACCCAAATTGTCTGGAGATCTGCATCCTTACCAACGTTGTGTACTCTTAAGCTATCCAGTTCATTACTGCTAGCGTCTGAATCTGACTTCTGTTCGGTCAAACTGTTCTTTGTCACCTTGTGTACCTTTGCGTATTTTCCTTGCGGTGACTTTTTGTTGCTGGTCTTCTTTCCTGACCGGCATACTTTAGCTATGTGGCCAAGCCTGCCACACGTTCTGCATTCTTGGTTTTTAAACCAACACTGGTTCTGATCGTGCGTTGTCTTTCCACAACGATAACATTTGACAGAACTCAAACCCAATTTGTTTGTACCGAGTGTAGTGTATGTAACTGTTCTACCTTTAAGAGAACTATTGCATGTAACCGTCCACCTTTAAGAGAACTATTTTAGGTGTGGCACTACTTTATCCTGGCTGCTGTATACTGTAATACCGACGGTGACCACACCGGTATATAAGTGCGGTGGCAGAATTTATTGGGCAGATTCGCCCTGACCTTCGAATAGTAAAGTCCTGTTTAAGTTACTCTTGTAGTCTGTGTATTACTTCACTATACAACCCACAGACTTTACAGTGGCGACGAGTTCGATCTTACCCTGCGGCAACAATACTTCTGAAGAAGTAAACGAGCGTCGAGAAGAGGCACCCGCCCTCGTCGTTTTGCTGAGAGAAAACTCGAGTCTGCAGACCAAGAAAGGAGGAAGATTTCAAACACGAAGTCTTCCATCAGCAACAGGCACGGATTGTCCCTTCTGCCACGGTGGTGAGTGAGCCAATCAACATGAGAAGCAAGTCGACCACGGTGACTGTGAGTAAAGGGAAAATAGAAACAAATAAACGGAGGATAAGGGCGGTGCACTCGACCACGGTCGAGGGGGAAAGGAGCCGGACAGAAGTCGGGCCCAGAGGCGCTGAGACTGGGGCAGCGTGGAGCAGAAGCCGCGGTACAAGTGGGCTGGGGAGCGTCGTGAGACGACTAGACCGCGACGGCGAAAAAGGCCGGACAAATACCGCGACCACGAGGCGCTGCGACCGGGATCGTAAGGCGCGGGAAGATATAAACATAAATAAGCCACGGAGAACTCAGCCGCAGCCGGGGAGGAAAGCACCGGACTGCGAGAGGGCTGGGAGGCGCGATTGGAGCGAAAAAGGCCGGGCACCTACCGAGGCCGCGAGGCGCTGCGACCGGGATCATAAGGCATGGAGGCAATAAATAAATAAATAACGAAATAACCCGCGAAGAATCAGCCGCAGCCGGGGAGGAAAGGACCGGACTGCGGGAGGTCTGGGAGAGGCGTTTAAAGCCGCTGAGGGAGAGCCGCGCGAGCGGGAGAGACAGAGCCCGAGAGAGAGCGAGCGAGAGCCGAGCGAGCGGGAGAGACGGAGCCCGAGAGAGAGACCGAGCGAGGTTCCGGCCAGCGGCTTGCAGCAGCTGCCGTGAAGGACCAGGAGCTGGATCTGTCCGACGCCAACTGGTTGTCCCCAGCGCCGGTTGCCCCTGCCGAAAAGAAGAAGGGGGGGGGAACAAGGAACGCGATCGGCTTTTCTAGCGCGCGCTTCAGAATAAACTGAAGCCGGCGCACAGGCTACAAACCCCGTAAACCAGCGGTCGTCGCCCGAGGGCAAAGCTTACCCCTCCCACCAGAGGAAGAAGTCAGGAGCGGGAAACCGCCATTTTGTCAGTAGGGGGGAAGAAGACAAGCGCGGGAAACCGCCATTTTGCCAGTAGGCGGGGAAGAAGACAAGCGCGGAAAACCGCCATTTTTGGAAAAAAAAGAAAAAGTTAAAAAGTTAAAGAGAAATCCTGTTGTTTCGCAGAAAGATAGTGGGAGATAGTGAAGATGCCTAAGCATGGTAACATCAACAACTTCGATGCCGAGGTGGAAGATTGGGCCACGTACGTAGAACGTATCGAGATATATTGTGAGGCCAATAAAATAGAAGATGATGATAAAGCTATAACCTTGCTAAACTCGATGGGCGCGAAGACATACGGGTTATTGAAGCATCTTCTATCACCAGCTAAACCGGCGGATCAGACTTTCGATAATATTGTTGCTGTTCTGAAGGATCACTTGAACCCCACACCGCTGATGTTGGCGGAACAATTCAAATTTTATGCGAGAACGCAACGGAAAGAGGAAAGCAACGCGGAATACTTGGTCGAACTGCGTAGATTAGCGAAATACTGCCAGTTTGGAGGAAATCTGACAGAGGCATTGCGAGACAAGTTCGTGTGCGGGTTGTCGAAGGAAGGAACGCAAAAGCGACTGCTCGAAGAGAACGACCTTACACTTGAGAGGGCTGTTCTTATTGCAGCATCACACGAAGCCGCAGCGAAAGGAACTGCGGAAATGCAGCTAAAGGCAGCGGTACTCAGTGTGGATCAAATTACTTCGGGTACAACGAAATGTTATCGTTGTGGGAAGACAACACACGATCAGAACCAATGCTGGTTTAAAAACCAGGAATGTAGAAAATGTGGCAAACTGGGTCACATAGCTAAAGTATGCCGGTCAGGGAAGAAGACCAACAACCAAAGAAAACCATCACAGGAAAAGTACAACAAAGTACACAAGGTGGCTGAGAAGAGTTCAGATGAACCGAATTCGGATTCAGACCCAAACGGCCAGGAACTGGGTAGTCTGAGAATTCACAATGTGAGTAAGGAAGCTGACCTACAAACTATCTGGGTCATGCTAAAAATAGCCGGAGTCCAAGTAAAAATGGAGTTGGACACTGGATCAGCCCTATCAGTCATAAATCGAAGGGATTACAACCGGCTATTCTCACATATACCCTTGAGAGATACCAAGTTCGTATTGCAGACATACACGGGGCATAAAGTATACCCCATGGGAAAGATAAGAGTCAAGGTGAGAGACAGGGGCAAAGAACACCCAGGAATGGACTTATATGTACTACCTGAGGGAGGACCACCACTTCTAGGACGGGAGTGGATCAAGAAAATAGACATGGAATGGCACTACCTAAAAGCAATAACGAGTGAGGACTCGGTGCGGACAATCAGCTCAGACTCTGAAACGGATGACGATAAGTCCAGCCCAAGTATGAAAGACAAGGCTAAAATGGACTTGCTGACTAAGGTTGGAAAAACGAAGGCGTGCATAAAGGCTTATGCTCCAGAGGAGAACAAAGTTTCAGAACAGAACTCCACTGAACAACAACAACATAGTTTGACAGAGAATTCTGAGTCTGTTCAGTTTACAGACATATACATTACTGAGGAACACCGAGCTCGAACTCAAACTTATTTCAAATTACGACAGCAATTAGAGCAATTGAGTTGCCGTCTCGAACAAGAGATGAAAGCAATGAAAAAGTTCTATGACACCGAATGGGAGAATCTGGAAAGACAACAGAAGCAGCTGAGGGAGAAAAGGGAGCAGGAGCACACAAACCGTCTGCGAGAGGAGGCCAAACGAATCAAAGCTGATTCGGTTTCTGAAGGTGCGTGCTCTAATCTGGTGGAACAAGATGTGCAGCAACTGAAGGCGCTTGTTAGCAGGTTGCAGGCAGAAAAGGCTGATTTGGTCGACATGACTTCCGAGCTCCTACTGAAGTTGGGTGCAGCATCACCGGACGATTCATTTGTGGAAATTCGAATGGTGGAGGCTGCGGATGATGGCAAAGTAGAAACAGCAAAGGAGCCCCAGGGCAAGTTTATAAACAGCCCTGCAGCTAATGGGAAACGGATGATGGCAGAAGAGTTAACAGTCAGCCAACTTCTTCATATGCTGAGGGACAAGACCCTGAAATGGGAAAAACTTGAACACGAGCCTCAATCTTCAAAGAAAAGGGGTTCGGAACTCTCAAAGGTTATTGAAATAGCTGAGGTGGCAACACAGACTGAGAAGACTGCAGCAGAGCCACTCTTGGATGCCGAAAGTACGCTGCCTCACGTCAATGCAGAACAACAGAATGCTGAAACAGCTACTTCAGTAGAGGGATTGAATGGTCCGATCAATCAATCTCCGAATGAAGTTGAAGTATTGAAATCACAAATGAGGTCATTAGTAAAAGATTTGCAGGAAGCCCAGAAAAAGCGGGATGAAGCTGAACGCATGATGAAGTCTCTTCAGGACAGATGTCGGGATTTAGAACAAAAGTCGGCTAACGTTCAGCTGGGCAAGGAGGAAATAGAAGACCCTCCCGCTGGCTTAGCTCAGGACGACACCGAATATTACCATGACCTGTTGAGCGACACCGAATATTACGAGGACCTGTTCTGCCCAGCTTGTGATGAAAACTCCCAAAGTGCAGAAACCTTGATGAATCACAAAAAGTCTAAGGAACATCGGGAGATGGTGGCGCTACTACGGGAGGAACTGTGCAGGCAGCTGGCAGCTGACAATGGAGCCCCGAGAGTCTCCAAGAAGCAGAAAAGGAAAAGACGAAGCAGAAGATGATAACCATCTGAACCACAGAAAAGGAAAAGACGAAGCAGAAGATGATGATCATCTGGACCATCATCATCACTATTAGATCACGCACGGGGTCCCTGCGAATGGAGCCAAATCAGTTTGGAAGTAGAAAACTTCCCAAGGTACTCAAGTTTTACAAGCCAACAATGCTGGTTCAGAAGGACGGAAGTTCAAGCTGTTAAGTCCAGTGAAGGACTATTGGATGAGTCACTCCAGCAACGTGAACCGACTACACCACGGGGAACTGCTGCACCACTGAGGCGTTGTCAGGACCGAGTCAAGAAGCACGGAAGGCGCATCCACCGAGATTGAATCTGTGAACTGTTTCCCGCAGAGACTAAATCTATGAACTGTTTCCCGCAGAGACTGAATCTGTGAACTGTTTCCGCAGAGATTACATCTGTGAACTGTTTTAACATAAAGTTGGATATATGTTAGGAGGTTATGTTTAATGGGGAATAAGTATGTTGTAAGCTAAAAAGGGAGGATTGTAGTGTATGTAACTGTTCTACCTTTAAGAGAACTATTGTATGTAACCGTCCACCTTTAAGAGAACTATTTTAGGTGTGGCACTACTTTATCCTGGCTGCTGTATACTGTAATACCGACGGTGACCACACCGGTATATAAGTGCTGTGGCAGAATTTATTGGGCAGATTCGCCCTGACCTTCGAATAGTAAAGTCCTGTTTAAGTTACTCTTGTAGTCTGTGTATTACTTCACTATACAACCCACAGACTTTACACCGAGTTCCGGTGACCGTAGCTGCATTACTGCCGTGCCTCTCGCTGCGGCTTCGTGTGCTGCTGCCATAGTGACCGCCTTCTCAAGCGTCAGCTCATTCTCCTCGAGCAGTCGCTTTTGTGTATCCTGTTTAAATAAACCACACACAAATTTATCTCGTAGTGCCTCTGTCAGTCCCGTTCCAAACTGACAATATTTTGCTAGCTTACGTAATTCCATCAAATATTCAGCATTGCTTTCATTCTGCAGCTGCCTTCTGTCGTAAAATTTAAATCGTTCCGCTAGCATCAGCGGCGTGGGGTTTAGATGATTTTTCAGGACAGTAACAATCTCCTCGTACGTCTTATCCGCCGGTTCATCTGGTGATACAAGGTGTTTCAATTGCCTGTATGTCTTCGCACCCATTAAATTTAATAATGTTAGTGCTTTATCTGCATCAGGAATTTTATTTGCCTTACAATAATTTTGTATGCGTTCTACATACATGGCCCAATCTTCGATGTCACTATCAAAGGTATTAATGTTCCCATGTTTAGGCATCGTTGCAATTTATTGTATTTTTATGTTATCCAAGATGGCAGCTTCCCGCTCTTGTCGTCGTCCTCCGCCCACAAAATGGCGGTTTTCCCGCGCTTGGCGGTCTTCAACCGTCCCCCGACGCTGTCTCCGCTTCACCGCGGCTCTCGCGCCTTCAGTTTCCCCAGACGCTGCGCCTTTTAGCCCAAATGCGGCCCTTATCTCCGGTCGCGATCGATGTCCCCGCGCTGCGCCTCTCGCTCGAAAGCGGCCCGGCCCTTATCTCCGGTCGCGATCGATCTCACCGCCCTTGTTCCTCCGTCTTCCCAGCCCCGTCTGTACAGCCAACGCGGTTGACTTTCTGTCGCGTCGCTGCCTGGCTTACCCACCACCGAGGTAGAAAGAAGAAGCTGACAGTCGCTGATGGAGGCTTCGAGGTCAGGATGTCTTCTGCACTCCGGTTTCTCGATGCCTGCCGCTCGACGTGTCTTCCAGTAAGGTGATGAGGGTGGAAACCTCTCTTCAACGTCCTGTCTGTGGACGAAGCCGCCGTGGAAATAACTGTCGCAGGGTAAGAATCGGACTCGTCGCCACTGTTAAGTCTGTGTGTTATAGTGATAATTACTACACAGACTACAAGAGTCAATTCAACAGGTCTTTACTGGTTGGAGGTAGGGACTATACTGAATACAATATTACTACACAGTGCTTATATACCGGTGTGGTCACCACCGGTATTACGTATACAGCAGCCAGAGAAAGTAGTACATCTCTTAAGGTGGAACAGGCTTAAGTTCTCTTAAGGTGGAACAGGTTACATACACCACACTATCTAAATGCAATAGGGTGAACTTCCACAGTGCTGAAAAATGGATGCGGGCACTGCGATGCACGATATAGCCGTGCCTGTTCAAGGAGTGCAGGCAGCACGTCAACATCGTGCTGCCTGCTAATTAGAATGATTGCAGCACACAGCCTAGGGCTGAATGCGATGCTGACAGGTTGTGCACTCAGCAGGGAGCTGAAGTTTGTGATGTTCAAACGAGGCTAACTTTACTTAAAGCTAGTCTGCACCTCTTAAAGATGAGCTGTCTTCTGCTGATGAAAAATGGTAGAAGTGCTTCAGCACATTCCCAAATGGTTCAACAGGCCAGGGGAAGGGCATCTACGGTTTCGGACGCAGTACTTGAGCTTTGTGCAGGAGGTCCTCTACCTACAGGAGGCCCTCCAGAAAGAAGGATTTGGGACCAAATCGCCGAGGCAGTCACTGCCAGCAGTGTTGCCCCCAGGACCTGGCTCCAGTGCCCAAAGACATTTCATGACCTCAGACGAGTGGTCAAGGTCAGTGAATGCATCTTCAACAGCCGTCTCCTACCAACTGCACCACTAATCTCACACACCACCCCCGTCACTCACCTACCAACAATCTCTACCAAACATGAGGCACACCTCACATTCCTAGCTTCACCCCACACCCTTGAAGGAGATGGTGCTGGCCATTCTTGGCAGGGGCATGGCTGAGCCCCTGGTCAGTGGCAGGGCTATAAGAATAAAAGATGCCGGTATCCTCATACGCTATCCTCCTTCTCACATCCCACTTCCCCCTCATCCTACAGTATCTACTGATGTACAAGTTGCACATGGTGCAAGCATGCATCTCTTGCTTTCCCGCCCTCCCCTCACCACAACCCTACTCTTGTGCCTTCCTCATTTCAGACACCCAAGAAATCCAGCCTGCCCAGCCAATGGTTCACCAAGAAGAGGGAAAGGAGAGTGAAGAAGAAGAAACACTGTCACTCCATTTCACATTCCCAGCCACCAGCTCCTCAAGGCCATCCTGCAAGGCCACCTACAGTGTCCCCCACTGAAAGTCAGCAGCCTTCCACCAACCATGCTGCAGCCACTGGGGTAGCACCGTGTAAGAGCACTAGGACAGGCAAAGGCACATGCAAGACACTCACTAAGGGAATGCATGGGTGATTAGTTGATTTTTTGATGTAATATTGGATGCATATATGGATAAAGTTGGATTGGAAAGTTTGCTTTGTGGTGTCTTTTATTTCAGCATTGTGGGCAAGAGGATGCTGTGGTGGTCAGTAACAGAGGAAAGGTAAGGTGTGGGACAAATGCTGAAAGGGGAATTGGGGTTGTGTTCACTGGCACCGCAGAAGGATGATTCGATCTTGGATATCCTGGCCAAAATGGGGTTGTCTGGGTTGCCTCCTTCCTTCCGCTTCCTCCTCTTCTGCTTCCTCCTCTTCCTCCTCCTCCTTTTCCTCCTCCATCTCCCTCTGTAACCAGCTTGTCCCCTTTGTTGCCTCTGCTCCATCTCCATGTCATGCTGCAGCCCAAAGGGGACTGCAACCAGAGCACCCAGGATTGGGAGCAAGTGATGTACTGTACTCAGAGGCCTTCCTTTAAGGGCCAAAGCCTTGCAAACATCCAGCAGCACTCCCTGCACTCCCTTAACAACTTTTTAAATGTCTTACACCAAACCACTACTCCAATAAAATGTAACGAAACCAGTACAAAAGCAAAAATCTAAACTTACCTGAAAGTTGCGTGTGTCCCTTTGAGAAGCATTGGTAGGGGGTCCATCATACAGCTGCACACATGTTCTGCTGTGCATGCTTTTGAGAGGGCATTAAAAGGAGCGGCAATGTCTAAAATACCAAATCATGTTCAAATCAGCATTGCACGCTGATTGACATCATAATCTGACTAATTTCCAAATTTTTTTTTACTCATTCATGGGATGTGGACGTTGCAGTGTATGTACCTTTAAGGGGAGAACTACTTTTTACAGCTCCTGTATACTGTAGTACCGGCAGTGACCACACCTGTATATAAACCTTGAGTAGGGATCTGTACGTTTAATTTTAGAGTAACCCACATCCAGTAAATACCTGTTGATTGTTCCTGCAGTCTCGTGTCTAGTTATTGAAGGACACACTACATCAAAAATACACGGATCTAACAGTGGCGACGAGGCAGATTCGAACCTACCTGCAACTCTGCATTACCTCCCAGGGATTCGCTCCTGGAGAACAGTGGAAGAAAGTTGAGGCCAGAAGCACGGGCGTCGACCACGAGCAGCCTCCCAGTCATCCAACAGAGATTGAGCATTGCAGGGGAGGCTGTTGAGAGCTGGGCTTGGTTCTCCAGTCACGGTGGTCCAGCGAAACAGGCTGGCAACAGGTATGGCGCAGACCCTTCCCGGATAGCGGCGGCTAGAGCTGACCGACGGCACAGGGGTTCGGAAGATGTTATTGCTGCGGCAGATCCACCCATAACCAGAGGGACTGCTGGTTCAAGGACAAAGCATGCAGGCATTGCGGGAAGATTGGACACATTGCACGGGTATGCCAATCTGGACAAAATAAATCCACTGACAGAAAAAAAAAAATCAATAAAGAAAAGTACAGGAAGGTACAAATGATGACGGACAGTAGCTCCGAAGACCAGAAGAGCGATAGCGACTCCGGAAACAAGAGACTAAGCTGTCTCAAATTACATAATGTACTTGCCAAAGAGGATTACCAAACCATTTGGGTTACCCTCACAATAGCAGGGTCCCCAGTTAAAATGGAGCTAGATACAGGATCAGCTCTAACCGTAATAAATCGACGAGATTACGAGAGGCTATTTTCGCATATACCTCTAAAAGACACATCCATTATCTTAAAAACATATACGGGGCAGAAAGTATACCCCAAAGGAAAAATAAGGGTGCCTGTTGTATACGACGGCAAAGAAATACAAAAGTTGTATTTATACATTCTACAAGATGGTGGTCCACCGTTGTTGGGACGCGAATGGATCAGGAAGATACGTTTAGACTGGCACTCCATTCAGGCACTGACGGTGACCAGTAAGGAAAAAAACAATGATGACGTCATACCTGAACGATTAAAAGACATCTTGGCCAACGCCAAAGAAGTGTTTCAAGAGAAACTAGGAACCTTGAAAGGCATCACCGCCTCAATAAAAGTGGAAGATGCAGCAATTCCCAAATTTTTTAAGGCAAGACCGGTGCCATACGCAATACGTCCAGCAGTCGAGGCAGAGCTAGAGAATTTGGAAAAAGCAGGCGTATTATCCAAAATAGATTGGAGCGAATGGGCAACACCCATCGTTCCAGTCATGAAAAAAGCATTGAATAAAGATAAATCTGAAGAACAGAGAAAAATTCGCATCTGTGGTGACTTCAAGGTGACTGTAAACCCGGTCCTTCACACAGTACAGTATCCTCTTCCGAGGATAGAAGATATTTTCGCCTCACTATCCGGAGGGAAACGTTTCACCAAAATTGACTTGGCACAGGCATATCTACAGATGGAGGTTGAGGACGCCTCTAAAAATTATCTCACAATAAACACACACAAAGGCCTGTACCAGTACAATCGACTGGTTTTTGGAGTAGCATCAGCTCCAGCTATCTGGCAAAGAGCTATGGAGCAAGTCCTGCAAGGGATTCCGGGGACTCAATGCTACCTAGACGACATCCTTATAACAGGAGAAAACGACAACGAGCACCTTGCCAATTTGGAGCAGGTGCTCACTAGGCTGAAAGAACGGGGCCTACGAGCAAATCGCCCCAAGTGCGAATTTTTCCAAAATCAGATATCATATTGTGGCCACATAATTAATAAGGAAGGGTTGCATAAGTCACCTGAAAAAAATTGAAGCAGTTATAAAAGCCCCAGCACCTGAAAATGTTTCACAATTAAGGTCATTCCTGGGATTAATAAATTGCTATCATAAATTTTTACCGAACTTATCAACTCTTCTACACCCTCTTAATGAACTTCTACAGACAGGAGTGATTTGGAAATGGAACGAAGACTGTAAACGTGCCTTCCATAAATGTAAAGACTTAATAAAATCCGAATAAGTTTTGGCTCATTACAACCCATCACTACCAATCAGACTGGCGTGCGATGCATCCCCTTACGGCATAGGAGCAGTATTATCCCATAAATTCCCTGATGGCTCGGAACGGCCGATAGCTTTTGCATCACGCTCATTAAACTCAGCTGAGCGTAACTATGCCCAAATAGGCAGGGAAGCACTCCGCCTGGTATGGGGAGTGAAGAAATTCAACCATTACCTACACGGACAAAAATTTACCTTGTTGACTGATCATCAACCCCTCATCTCCATATTCAACCCTAAAAAAGGTGTTCCCATTATGACAGCACAAAGGCTACAGAGGTGGTCCCTTTTTCTAGGGGCACACCAATACAACACAGAATACAAAGGGTCAAAACAGCATGGGAATGCTGATGGTTTATCGCGCCTACCGTTGCCAACGATAGAAGAGGCACCTACAGTAGACCCAGTAGAGATATTCCACTCTACCATAGTGGAATGTCTACCAGTGACAAATTCTGCCATTGAAAGGGAGACAAGAAATGACCCGACTCTCTCACGGGTCTACGATTTAACAGTGAAGGGATGGCCAGCACATGGCGAACCACTGTTGCCAGCATTCTCGCAAAGAAGAGAACAGCTGTCAGTGTGCCGAGGAACCTTGATGTGTGGATCCAGAGTGGTGATTCCACCCAAACTCCAGGATAAAGTGCTAAAGGAGCTTCACGAGGGGCATCTGGGTGGAGTGAAAATGAAGAACCTAGCTAGGGCGTTTGTATGGTGGCCAGGTATCGATGGAGACATCGAAGACATGACCAAGAGCTGCCTAGGATGCCAGAAGGTCCAAAACGCTCCACCACAGGCCTCTCTACATCCATGGGAGTGGCCCTCATCTCCCTGGCAAAGGGTGCACATCGACTTTGCTGGTCCATTTATGGACCCAATGTTCTTAATCGCGGTTGATGCACACTCCAAGTGGCCGGAGGTAATAAAGATGTCCTCCACCACCACGGAAAAAACCATCACAGTATTAAGGACCATATTTGCCAGGAATGGGCTGCCGGAACAGATATGTTCTGATAATGGACCGCAATTTGTGTCCGAAGAATTCAGAAAGTTCTTAAAGAACAATGGGGTAAAGCACTACACGTCCGCCCCATACCATCCCGCCACCAATGGATTCACAGAAATCACAGAAACCCCACAGTGCAGATAGAGGCCATTTCGGCCCATCGAGCCTGCACCGACACATATTCCACCCGATCCCCGTAACCCCTACACCAACACATATCCCACCCTATCCTTGTAACCCCACGTGTTTAATCCCCCTAACACTAAGGGTCAATTTATCATAGCCAATCAACCTAACCTGCACATCTTTGGACTGTGAGAGGAAACCAGAGCACCCGGAGAAAACCCACGCAAACACGGGGAGAATGTGCAAACTCCACACAGACAGTCACCCGAGGCCGGATTCGAACCCGGGTCTCTGGCGCTGTGAGGCAACAGTGCTAACCACTATGCCACCGTGCTGAAAGGTTTGTCCAGACCTTCAAGAAGGCCATAAAGGCCATGAGTAATGAAGGCATAAAACTTCAGCACAAGGTGGATAACTTCTTATTCGCATACAGGAATGCAACACATATGGTTACCAACCAAACTCCCGCCATGATGTTCTTCAATAGAAACCTAAGATGCCGGCTGGATTTGGTCAAGCCCATCATCTGAAGGGACGTGGAGAACCGACAGTTTCAAGGCATGAATGAAAGGCCAACTAGGGCCTTCCAGATAGGCCAACAGGTTTTGGCCCGGGACTACCGTACCGAGAAATGGCAGCCTGGAACTATCTGCACATGACTAGGACCACTGATGTATACCGTAGACATCGGAGAAAGCATAATAAGGCGCCATGCTGACCAAATCATAAAGTCATCCGAAAAGGGACAACCTACACCACCACTCTATACATCTAACGATGAAGTAGAGATACCCATATCTACCTCCGATCCGGTGATACTGGAACCCGACACTGGCATTCAAGCCGAATCAGCCTTGCCAGAAGAACCTACTACACCACCAGAAACTACTACACCCCCGAGGCGTTAGCCGGACCGAGTCAGGAAGCCTCCTGAGAGACTAACATATAATTAATTAATTAATTACAGCAATGTATATTATTTTGCATATAACATGTAATTAATAATTACTTAAAATATGATGTACTGGTTAGCTAAAAGGGGAGGAATTGTGGTGTATGTGCCTTTAAGAGCCCCAGGTGTGCGTAATGCCGGTAATTGCCACTTGGGCTATATAAGCCTGTGTATTGTGTATATCCTTTAGAACCCCCCCCAGACTTGCTTAGTAAATACCTATGAACCAACTCCTGTCTTCAGTATCTTTATCTACACACGGACACTACAGAAACGTGCAGAGCGCAGCCGGTGTTCAAGGGCCGAGCAGCCGCAGCGGAGAAGAAGGGAGAGCGCGGGAAACGCCATTCTGAGCCGCAGCGGAGAAGAAGGGAAGCGCGGGAAAACGCCATTTTGATCCAGTCTAACCACATATAGGGATGCTGAAGAGTGGCAGTATCACAGCGTTTGACAATGAAGCCGAAGATTGGACGACATATGTCGAACGCATAGAAGTGTACTGCAAGGCGAATGAAGTGCCAGATGAGAGGAAAGCCTTAGAGGATGAGACCGGGAAATTAATGGTGGGAAATATGGAGATGGCAAAAACACTGAATGAATATTTTATATCAGTCTTTACAGTAGAAGACACTAAGAATATCCCAACACTGGACAAACAGGGGGCTAAAGGGGGGGAGGAGCTAAACACGATCAAAATCACTAAGGAAGTGGTACTCGGTAAAATAATGGGACTCAAGGCGGATAAATCACCTGGACCTGATGGCTTACATCCTAGGGTCTTGAGGGAAGTGGCGGTAGGGATTGTGGATGCATTGGTAATAATTTTCCAAAACTCCCTGGACTCGGCAAAGGTCCCGGCAGACTGGAAAACTGCTAATGTAACACCCTTATTTAAAAAGGGCAGTAGACAGAAGGCTGGAAACTATAGACTGGTTAGCCTAACATCTGTGGTAGGTAAAATTATGGAGTCCATTATTAAGGAGACAGTAACAGGACATTTGGATAATCATAATTTAATTGGACAAAGTCAGCATGGTTTTATGAAGGTGAAGTCATGTTTGACAAATTTGCTGGAGTTCTTTGAGGAAGTAACGTATCGGGTGGATAAAGGGGAACCAGTGGACGTAGTGTATTTAGACTTCCAAAAGGCATTTGACAAGGTGCCACACAAAAGATTATTGCTTAAGATAAAAAATCACAGGATTGGGGGTAATATTCTGGCATGGATAGAGGATTGGCTATCTAACAGAAGGCAGAGAGTTGGGATAAATGGTTCATTCTCAGACTGGCAATCAGTAACTAGTGGTGATCCGCAGGGGTCAGTGCTGGGTCCCCAACTCTTTACAATCTATATTAACGATTTGGAGGAGGGGACCGAGTGTAACATATCAAAGTTTGCAGATGATACTAAGATGGGAGGGAAAGTAGTGAGTGAGGAGGACATAAAAAACCTGCAAGGGGACATAGACAGGCTAAGTAAGTGGGCAGAGATTTGGCAGATGGAATACAATACTGGAAAGTGTGAGGTTATGCACTTTGGCAGGAAAAATCGTAGAGCAAGTTATTATCTTAATGGCAAGAAACTGGAAAGTACTGAAGTACAAAGGGATCTGGGGGTCCTGGTGCACGAAACTCAAAAGGTTAGTATGCAGGTGCATCAAGTGATTAAGAAGGCCAATGGAATGTTGGCTTTCATTGCTAGGGGGATAGAATATAAAAATAGGGAGATATTGCTTCAGTTGTACAAGGTATTGGTGAGACCGCACCTGGAATACTGCGTACAGTTTTGGTGTCCATACTCAAGAAAGGACATACTTGCTCTCGAGTCAGTACAAAGAAGGTTCACTCGGTTAATCCCGGGGATGAGGGGATGGACATATGAGGAGAGGTTGAGTAGATTGGGACTCAACTCATTGGAGTTCAGAAGAATGAGAGGCGATCTTATTGAAACATATAAGATTGTGAAGGGGTTGGATCGGGTGGATGCGGGGAGGATGTTCCCGATGATGGGTGAAACTAGAACTAGGGGGCATAGTCTTAGAATAAGGGGCTGCTCTTTCAAAACTGAGATGAGGAGGAACTACTTCACTCAGAGGGTGGTAGGTCCATGGAATATGCTGCCCCAAAAAGCTGTAGAAGCTACATTACATAAATTTAAAACAGAAATAGACAGTTTCCTAGAAGTAAAGGGAATTAAGGGTTACGGGGAGCGGGCAGGAATTTGGACATGAGTCTAGTTTCGGATTGGTCATGGCCCTGTGGGTAGCGGAGCGGGCCCAGGGGCCGTGTAGCCTGATCCTGCTCCTATTTCGTGTGTCTAATTTTGTTAGATTCAGGAGATGGTTCTGTGATAGTGGATTGGCGGTTAGCATCAGATCAGCCATGATCTTATTGAATGGCGGAGCAGGCTCGAGGGGCCGATTGGCCTAATCCTGCTCCTATTTCTTATGTTCTTATGTTCTAAGTGCTGGTATTGTTGAATTCCATGGGTGCAAAAACGTATGGCTTACTGTGAAACCTAGTAACCCCATAGAAGCCAGTGGACAAGGATTTTGGAAACATAGGCCTAGAAATTGGGTTTTGGCGCAGCGACGGCTTTAGCGCCGGAAGTAACTGCCGGAGCTAAGTCGCGCTGGGCAGGCCAAAAATTCACTACTTCTGCGCCCAAACGGCTGCCGGCGCTGCTGAAAGCTGTTAGCGCCTGAAAACTGGCGCTATGCGCTGAATTTCGGCGCTATTCCGGCGCTGCGGCGCCTGCTGCGGTGCAGCAGGTTCGGGAAGTGCAGGCCTCCTCCTTCCCTTAAGGAGGAGCTGCCTGCACCCGGCCGCGGCCCGCGATAATCTTTTTAAAAATGAGCCCGGCACCTCGGACAAGTGCCGGGCTTGCTTCTGTTCCGGGGGGGGGGGAGGTGGAAGTCCGGGGAGGGAGCTGCGGCCAGGCGGGCGGCGGGAAAGCGGCCGGCCGCCGCGGGGCCTTTAATGCGCCGGCGCAACGTTCTGTAAGGCACCTCTGCCAGAACGTTGCTTGCGGCTGCCACGGGCGAGGCGGCCGCAACTCAATTTCTGAGTTCGGGCGGGTTACCATGGCAACCGGGACGCTGCGCACACCGATGACGTCATCGGTGCCGGCGCAGCGCTACCGGCCTAACGCCGATTTAGGGCCCCTGTCAATTTCAAAACTGGCCATAACTTCGCCGCTAGCCCTCTAGCGCCTCAAAAGCGGCGCTAAGGCCAGTGAATTTCTAGGCCTAAGTGTCAACCCTACAGAACCACTTAAACCCCACACCGCTGCTGATAGCAAAAAGATTTAAGTTTCACAAAAGGAACCAGCATAAAGGTGAAAGTAATGCTGAGTATTTAACGGAACTGCATAAGCTATCGAAACACTGCCAGTTTGGAGCGGGACTGGCAGATACCTTAAGGGACAAGTTTGTGTGTGGGCTTCAAAGTGAAGGAACCCAGAAACGGCTTTTATCTGAAAAGGACCTTACGCTGGAAAAGGCTTTCAGCATGGCAGTATCACACGAAGCAGCCGCACGGGGCACTGCAGAGATATAACGGAGACCGCAAGAATATGGCACAAATGAAATGTCATACGGTACAGTGAAGTGTTATCGCTGCGGCAGAACAACACACGACCATAATGATTGCTGGTTTAAGGACAAAGTGTGCAGACAGTGTGGAAAAGTAGGACACATAGCAAGAGTCTGCAGGTCGGGAAAGAAAACCAGCAGCAAGAAATCTCCACAGGAGAAGTACAAGAAGGTACATAAGGTGACGGAGAGTAGTTCAGACGAACAGAAAAGTGATACAGACTCCGGACGCAAGGAGCTGTGTTGTCACAGAAATCACAGAAATCACAGAAACCCCACAGTGCAGATAGAGGCCATTTCGGCCCATCGAGCCTGCACCGACACATATCCCACCCAATCCCCGTAACCCCTACACCAACACATATCCCACCCTATCCCTGTAACCCCACGTATTTAATCCCCCTAACACTAAGGGTCAATTTATCATAGCCAATCAACCTAACCCGCACATCTTTTGGACTGAAACTACATAAGGTGATCCAAATGGAGGATCATCAAACTATCCGGGTCACGCTCAAGATAGCTGGAGTCCAAGTGAAAATGGAATTGGACACAGGATCAGCCCTAACAGTCATAAACCGAAGGGACTACAAGCGGCTATTCTCACATATACCCTTGAGAGATACAGAGATTGTCTTGAAGACGTACACGGGGCAAAAAGTCTACCCCAAAGGAAAAATAAGGGTGAACGTTGTATATAACGGTAAGGAAACACCAAAAATGGACCTATATGTATTGCCAGATGGAGGACCACCACTACTAGGACGTGAATGGATCCGGAAGATACAGCTAGATTGGCATTCCATACAAGCACTGACTGTTGATGCCAAAAAGGATGACGACGCCACACCTGGACGACTGTCAAAAGTGCTAACTGACGCACAAGAAGTGTTCCAGGAGGGACTTGGAACACTAAAGGGCATAACAGCGATGATCAAAATAGAGGAAAATGCAAGCCCAAAGTTTTTTAAGGCCAGACCGGTGCCTTATGCGATCCGCCCAGCCGTTGAAGCAGAGCTGGAAGGTTTGGAACGTTCAGGAGTACTGTCCAAAGTGGACTGGAGCGAGTGGGCCACACCCATCATTCCTGGAATGAAGAGGTCGTTGAGTAATACGCCTGGGGAACCAAAGAAGGTTCGCATCTGTGGGGACTTTAAGGTGACAGTGAACCCAATCCTTCACATGGTACAATATCCACTTTCGCGGATTGAAGATATTTTCGCCTCGCTATCTGGAGGGAAACGCTTCACTAAGATTGATCTGGCCGAGGCGTACCTGCAAATGGAGGTAGAAGAAGCCTCGAAACACTACCTCACGGTCAACACTCATAAAGGTCTCTACCAATACAACCGGCTGGTGTTCGGGGTAGCATCAGCTCCGGCTATTTGGCAAAGGGCAATGGATCAAGTCCTGCAAGGGATTCCAGGGACCCAGTGTTATTTGGATGACATCCTGTTCATGGGTCAAAATGACAGTGCTCACCTTGGCAACCTGGAGCAGGTGCTCACTAGATTGAAGGAATATGGGCTCCGAGCAAATCACCACAAATGCGAGTTTTTCCAGAAGCAGATCTCGTATTGTGGCCACGTTATTGATGAAGAGGGGTTACATAAGTCCCCTGAAAAGATTGAGGCAGTAGTCAAGGCTCCAGCACCAGAAAATGTGTCACAACTGAGGTCGTTCCTCGGGCTGGTGAACTACTACCATAAGTTCTTGCCGAATTTGTCTACAGTACTACACCCACTGAACACCCTACTGCAAACGGGGGTACCATGGAAGTGGAATGACGAATGTAAACGAGCTTTCCAGAAGTGCAAAGAATTGATCACATCAAAAGAGGCGTTGGCTCTTTTCAACCCAGCACTACCAATTCAGTTGGCATGTGATGCACCACCCTATGGCATTGGAGCGGTGCTGTCGCACAAGTTCCTGGACCGCTCGGAGAGGCCGGTGGCCTTTGCGTCTCGGTCACTAACTTCAGCCGAGCATAACTATGCCCAGATTGACAGGGAGGCCCTCAGCCTAGTGTGGGGAGTGAAAAAGTTCAACCACTATCTGCACGGGCAGAAGTTCACCTTGCTGACGGACCACCAACCACTTGTCTCCATCTTTAATCCAAAGAAGGGCATGCCGGTGATGACTGCGCAACGGCTACAAAGATGGTCGCTTTTTCTAGGGGCGAACCAATATGAAATCGAGTATAAGGGCACGAAACAGCATGGAAACGCTGATGGGCTATCACGCCTGCCACTGTCTACTGCGGAGGAAGCACCAGCAGTGGACCCTGTCAAAATATTTCATTCGACTATAATTGAATGCTTGCCAGTAACTAACGTTGGTATAGAGAAGGAGACCCGAAATGACCCGACACTGTCTCGGGTATATGACTTGACGGTGAAGGGATGGCCAACACATGGCGACTCACTGTTGCCAGCATTCTCATCCAGAAGAGAACAGCTGTCAGTATGCCAGGCGACCTCGATGTGTGGATCCCGAGTGGTAATTCCACCCAAGTTAAGGGAGAGAGTGCTCAATGAGCTTCATGAAGGCCACCTGGGAGGGGTAAAAATGAAAAGCCTTGCTAGGGCTTATGTGTGGTGGCCAGGGATCGATCAGCAAATCGAGGACCTGACAAAGAGCTGCTCAGGATGCCAGAAGGTCCAAAATGCACCACCACATGCCCCTCTACACCCATGGGAGTGGCCCTCATCTCCATGGCAACGGGTGCATATTGATTTTGCTGGTCCATTCATGGACTCAATGTTTCTAATAGCCGTGGATGCACACTCGAAATGGCCTGAGGTGATCAAAATGTCGTCCACCACCACGGAGAAAACTATTGCAGTCCTACGGACCATATTTGCCAGGAATGGCTTGCCAGAGCAGATTTGCTCTGATAACGGACCAGAGTTTGTGTCCGAAGAGTTTCGAAGATTCATGAAAAGGAATGGGGTAAGGCATTACACATCCGCCCCGTATCATCCAGCCACAATTGGATTGGCTGAGAGGTTCGTACAAACCTTTAAGAAAGCAGTAAGGGCCATGTGCGATGACGACATTCCACTGCAGCATAAGGTGGACAATTTCCTGTTAGCCTACAGAAATGCGACACATGCAGTCACCAACCAGACTCCGGCCATGATGTTCTTTAACCGAAGGTTGAGATCTCGTCTGGATTTGCTCAGACCAAATGTACGAAGAGATGTTGAGAATAAGCAATTCCAGCACATCAATGAGAAGCCGACAAGGAGCTTCAATGTAGGGCAACCAGTCTTGGCCCGCGACTACCGAACAGAGAAATGGCAACCAGGAACGATATGCACACGGCAGGGGCCACTAATGTACACAGTGGATGTTGGGGAGAACATTGTGAGACGCCATGTTGACCAGATCCTAGAGTCACAGGAATGAGTCAACCCCATGTCTCGCGCACCTGGTGATGAACCCAACATACAGGCCGCATCTACCCCAGAAACAGTAGCATCGGAAGCTGATGAACCAACTGACGACAGGGGGCCTCCGCACCAAGAACAAGATACTCAGGAAAGGCGCTATCCAGAAAGGATCAGGAAGCCGCCCCAAAGACTGAATTTATAAATGGACTATTTTCAGTTAATGTGCATGTTAAAAGTGTTAATTGTTAAATGAATGTTATGGTACTGTCAATCTAAAAGGGGAGGAATTGTAGTGTATGTACCTTTAAGGGGAGAACTACTTTTTACAGCTCCTGTATACTATAGTACCGGCAGTGACCACACCTGTATATAAACCCTGAGTAGGGATCTGTACTTTTAGTTTTAGAGTAGCCCTCATCCAGTAAATACCTGTTGATTGTTCCTGCAGTCTCGTGTCTAGTTATTGAAGGACACACTACATCAAAAATACACAGATGTAACAGACGTCGCCGGCAAGGCCAGCATTTATTGCCCATCCCTAATTATCCTCAAGTTGGTGGTGGTGAGACACCTTCTTGAATAAGTGCCTTGCTAGGCCATTTCAGATGGCTGTTTAGAGTCTACCACATTGCTGTGGATCTGGAGTCACATATAGGCTGATTTCCTTCTCTAAAGGATATTAGTGAAACAGTTAGGTTTTTATGACAATCCTGGTAGCTTCATGGTCACCATTACTGATGCTAGCTTTTTAATTCCAGATTTATTTAATTAACTGAATTTAAATTCCCCAGCAGCTGCGATGGGATTTGAACTCACGTCGCTGAGCCCATTAGTGCAGGACCTCTGGATTACTAGTCCAGTAACATAACCACTATGCTCCTGTTCCCCTAAATCTCTGGAGCGAGCGCAGGCAAAGGCAGTGCTGCCGACCTGCCCAAAATGAGGCTACCTCATCCAAACCGGCCTTAATAGCCGGCGCAAACGGGCCAAATTTACGGCCAATTTTTCTTTTTCTCCTGTACTTTGCAACTTTGGTGATGCCTGCACACTGTGCTTTGGCCCCATGGCCAACCTTCTCAATTAAAAAAATAACACTTTTGATTCCCTGATTTATGCTGTATGTTTTCATAACTGTGGTGTCAAAACCATTGACTATGACAACATATTATTTATAGTATAAAATGAATAAGTCCTATCACAAAACTGGAGAAAGGATGATCTTTCTGCTGAGAGATGGTAAGCCAACAACAACAACTTGCATTTATATAGCGCCTTTAATGTAGTAAAACATCCCAAGGTGCTTTACAGGAGCGTTATCAAACAAAATCTGACACCGAGCCACACAAGGAGATATTGGGGCAGGTGACCAAAAGCTTTGTCAAAGAGGTAGGTTTTAAGGAGCATCTTAAAGAAGGAGAGAGCAGTAGCGAGGTGGAGAGGTTTATGGACCAGCAGTCTGTTGCAGGGAATGTGTTGAAAGTAACAGATGCAGTCCAATGACACAGAAGCACACCATCAACACATGCTCGATCAATGTAGCTGCCAGTGTACTCAGGAGTGTTTTACTGTAATAACAACAGAAAATGCTGGAAAAACTCAGCAGGTCAGGCAACGTCCGTGGAGAGAAATTTGAGTTGACGTTTCGGGTCGAACCCTTCTTCAAAACTGGAAAGAAAAGAAACTAGATCGAAGGCAGGGCTGCGATCGGACAAAAGAATAAAAGAAACAAAAGAAGTAAAAGAGATTAGAAGCTGGACGAGATGGTAATAGGCTGAGATTAGGTGTAAAGTGTACTGGCAGGGCAAGAGATAGCTGCTAGGTGTGAGAGAGAAACAAAAGGAAAGGGGGGGGGAAAGGAGTGGAAAAATTACAAGAAAAAATGAAATAGGGGCCGAGCTTATGATCTGAAATTGTTGAACTCGATATTGAGTCCGGAAGGCTGCAGAGTGCCTAATCGGAAGATGAGGTGCTGTTCCTCGAGTTTATGTTGAGCTTCCGTGGAACAATACAAGAGGCCAAGGACGGTGAGGTCCGAGTGGGAATGGAGCAGTGAATTAAAATGACAGGCGACCGGAAGCTCGGGGTCACCCTTACGGACTGAACGGAGGTGTTCCGCAAAGCGGTCACCCAATCTGCGTTTGGTCTCCCCAATGTATTGGGGAGCCTTTGCGTCTCGGTCACTAACCTCAGCCGAGCGCAACTACGCCCAGATTGACAGGGAGGCCCTTAGCCTAGTATGGGGAGTAAAAAAATTCAACCACTATCTGCATGGACAGAAGTTCACCTTGCTGACTGACCACCAACCACTTGTCTCCATCTTTAATCCTAAGAAGGGCGTGCCAATAATGACTGCACAGCGGTTACAAAGATGGTCCCTGTTTCTAGGGGCGAATCAATATGAAATAGAATATAAAGGCACGAGACAGCATGGGAACGCTGATGGGCTATCGCGCCTGCCACTGCCTACTGTGGAGGAAGCACCAGCAGTGGACCCTATCGAGATATTTTATTCGTCGATAATTGAACGATTGCCAGTAACAAACGCGGATATAGAGAAGGAGACCCGCAATGATCCGATGCTGTCACGGGTATATGAATTGACGGTGAGGGGATGGCCAACACATGGTGACTCACTGTTGCCAGCATTCTCATCCAGAAGAGAACAGCTGTCAGTATGCCAGGGGACAGTGATGTGTGGATCCAGAGTGGTGATTCCACCCAAGTTAAGGGAGAGAGTGCTAAAGGAACTACATGAAGGTCATCTGGGGGGAGTGAAAATGAAAAGCCTTGCTAGGGCTTATGTGTGGTGGCCGGGAATCGATCAACAAATCGAAGACCTAACTAAGAGCTGCTTAGGATGCCAGAAGGTCCAAAATGCACCACCACATGCCCCTCTACACCCATGGGAGTGGCCCTCCTCTCCATGGCAACGGGTGCACATTGATTTCGCTGGTCCATTCATGGACTCAATGTTCTTAATAGCAGTGTATGCTCATTCAAAGTGGCCTGAGGTGATAAAGATGTCTTCAACCACTACAGAGAAAACAATTGCAGTCCTACGGACCATATTTGCCAGAAACGGTTTGCCAGAGCAGATTTGCTCTGATAATGGACCACAGTTTGTGTCCGACGAGTTCCAAAAATTCATGAAAAGGAATGGGGTAAGGCATTACACATCCGCCCCGTATCATCCAGCCACCAATGGATTGGCTGAGAGGTTCGTACAAACCTTTAAGAAGGCGATAAAGGCCATGTGTGACGAGGAAATTCCACTACAGCATAAGATGGACAATTTCTTATTAGCCTACCGAAACGTGACACATGCAGTTACCAACCAGACCCCGACCATGATGTTCTTTAGCCGAAGGTTGAGATCTCGTCTGGACTTGCTCAGACCAAATGTGCGAAGAAATGTTGAGGACAAACAATTCCAGCACATCAACGAGAAGCCGACAAGGAGCTTCAATGTAGGGCAACCAGTCTTGGCCCGTGACTATCGAACAGAGAAGTGGCAACCCGGAACGATATGTACAAGGCAGGGGCCATTAATGTACACAGTGGATGTCGGGGAGAACATTGTGAGACGCCACGTCGATCAGATCTTAGCGTCACAGGAAGGCGTCAACCCCATGTCTCGAGTACCTGGGGATGAACCCGACATACCGGTAGCATCTACTTCAGACCCAGTAGCAGTGGAACCCGATGAACTACCCGATGAAAAGGGATCAGAATCGCCTCTGCACCAAGAACAAGAACCTCCGGAAAGGCACCATCCCGAAAGGGTCAGGAAGCCGCCCCAAAGACTGAATCTATAAATGGACTTTTTGTTATTGAATGTACATGTAAAAATGTAATTGTTATTTGAATATTAAGGGGGTATTATTAATCTAAAAAGGGAGGAATTGTAGTGTATGTGCTTTAAGTCAGAACTACTTTTTACAGCTCCTGTATACTGTAGTACCGGCAGTAACCACACCGGTATATAAGCTGTGCGCATGCCTCTGTACTCCAGACTAGAGATGACCCTCCTCCAGTAAAGACCTGTTGTTTGTTTATGTACAGCATCCGTGTAATTCTTTATCCACTGAACCACGGATCTAACACTAATTGTGTTATGTGAATTTAGATTTATTCAGACTCCACTATAAACATCCATTTTTTAATGGCAATTTAAATCAAAAGATAAAATGTACATAAATTATACCACTTTACATAATAAAGTTATGCAGACACATACTCAAATGTAGACAATAGCAGGCTCCAGAATATTGTTTCTGCACTTCCACTATAATGTAGCTCTAAAATGGAGTATGCATGACTCTCATGCTGAAATTTATTTGTACCACAGCTGTTGCCTAGAAGGCTAATGGGAACATCAGTTCTCTGATTTATGCTGGATGCCTTCATAACTTTGAACTAGTAATCTGTTTTAGTTCATATTATTTACATTTTCCAAAGTGCCATTCTCATCTGCTGTCCCGGATATCCTGCTCTCAGTGGGCATGAAAAAAGCAGCACAATTGCTCAATTGATCTGCAAATGTACTGCTGTGACACGGTTTTGAATTAGTGTCTGTAGCTTCTTTGCATCTCAAGATAGGATTAGCCTTGGTCTTTTTTGCCATTATGAGACCTATCTGAGGTCAAGGTATCCGTGGGAAAGGGCATTGCTCCTAACCTTTGATCACATTCTGTTGTGCAGGTGATATTGTTGAGTGGTGCTGGTATATTAGGCTGCAGTAACCCGTGCGCTGAGGCTCCACCAGCTGGTTGAGCGAGCAGTTGTGTTTCAAGTCCAGTCAGCTGTGCTTCTTTCTCTTCCAAAGTCTTTTCCAGAAGGAATATTTTTTCTTGCTGCTGTGACAATTGAGTAGACAGCTCAAGGACAAGGCGTATTCGACTTTCATCTCCAACACTAAGCTCATGAGGTTCAATGGCATCGTTGCTGAAATCTTCTTTGAAATGCTTATTGTTGGATATTTGTTCTGTAAAATTATGAAAGATAATAAACATAGTAATCTGATTGTTCACATTTTCAATACGCAAAGGGATAATTTTATGATTCTGTGCTGTCGGTAAGGACCCTCGTCCACTAGCAGCGTGATTTTATAAATGACCCCTTACATGTCCTCAATCACTATTATACTGTTACGCCTCAGGGCCCCGGAAATCTGCAGGGACCCGACCCCAGCAATTACGGCAGGATCCTGCCCACTGTGAAACGATACCGCTGACTCCTCTGGAGTTTGTAGAGTCGGGGGCCTAGCCTCCAAGTGCGAGTCTTTGGTGGTGTGGGGACACATGTGTGGAGCCCTCAGCCAAAGACCCTTGAAATGCAGGTGAAAGCTGGTTGGCCTTGGGAGAGGGGGGAGTTGTGACAGACTGCATCATGATGCTGCTTTAAAATGTTTAATTAAAAAATTCCCCTTTGGTGATCCAGTTCTTGACCTTGGACTGAGTATTTAAACTCAGTTTCGCAGGCTTTTTTCCTCAGAGGCCAGTGTCGGGAGTGGAGAGAGCGGCGGTAGAGTGAGTATTTAAACTCAGTTTCGCGGGCCTTTTTCCTCAGAGGCTTACCAATCTCACAGACCGGCGGTGGCATTCCAGAGCCACGTCACAATTCAAAAAGTGACGCGGGCAAGAGGAAGCAGCTGATTGGGTTAGTACGGCCAGGTGAATATTTATACTACTCTATAGTTTGACAGTTAAGGTTAATAGTTTGTAAAGTTTTGAAGGTCTTAATTTTTGTGGTTATAGTTTCTAAGGACTCTGTTGTGTAGCAGGGAGTGCTAGTAAACAAGGGCCCTTGACTATATCATTTAATTGTAGTGTAATTAGTGGTATTGATTTGATATAAGTTAATTTAAATTAATTAAAGGGTAAGTCATGGCAGCACAGCTCGGCCCCGTGGCATGCTCCTCCTGTGCTATGTGGGAAATCAGGGACATTTCCTGTGTCCCTGATGACCATGTGTGCGGGAAGTGTATCCAGCTGCAGCTACTGGCAGAATGCATTGCGGTGCTGGAGCTGTGAATGGATACATACTGGAGCATTCACGATGCTGAGGACATCGTGGATAGCATGTTTAATGAGTTGGTCACACCGCAGGTAAAGGCTGCACAGGCAGGAAGGGAATGGGTGTAGTAGGCGCAGGCAGGTAGTGCAGGGGTCCCCTGTGGCCATCCCCCTCTCAAACAGATATACCACTTTGGATATTGTTGAGGGAGATGGCTTATTGGGGGAAGGCAGCAGCAGCCAAATTCCTGGCACCATGGGTGGTTCTGCTGCACAGGACGGGAGGAAAAAAAGCGGGAGAGCGATAGTGATAGGGGATTCTATTGTAAGGGGAATAGATAGGCGTTTTTGCGGCTGCAAACGAGACTCCAGGTTGGTATGTTGCCTCCCTGGTGCAATGGTCAAGGATGTCTCGGGGCGGCTGCAGGGCATTCTGGAGGGGGAGGGTGAACAGCCAGTTGTCGTGGTGCATATAGGTTCCAACGATATAGGTAAAACATGGGATGCGGTCCTAAAAGCTGAATATAGGGAGTTAGGAGGTAAATTATAAAATACGACCTCAAAGGTAGTAATCTCAGGATTGCTACCAGTGCCACGTGCTAGTCGGAGTAGAAATAGAAGGATATTTCTGATGAATACGTGGCTAGAGAAATGGTGCAAGGGGGAGGGAGTCAAATTCCTGGGACATTGGAACCGGTTCTGGGAGAGGTGGGACCAGTACAAACTGGATGGTTTGCACCTGGGCGGGACCGGGACTGATGTCCTAGGGGGAGTGTTTGCTAGTGCTGTTGGGGAGGGTTTAAACTAAAATGGCAGGGGGTTGGGAACCTGTGCAGGGAGACAGAGGAAAGGGAAGCAAGGATAGAAACAAAAGACAGGAAGGAGAAAAGCAAAAGTGGAAGGCAGAGAAATCTAGGGTGTAAATCAAAGGGCTACAGTAAATAATAATTCTAAAAGGACTAAGAGTGTTAAAAAAACAAGCCTGAAGGCTTTGTGTCTTAATGCGAGGAGCATTCGTAATAAGGTGGATGAATTAGCTGCACAAATAGATGTTAATGGATATGATATAATTGGGATTACGGAGACATAGCTCCAAGGTGACCAAGGCTGGGAACTCAACATCCAGGGGTATTCAATATTCAGGAAGGACAGGCAAAAAGGAAAAGTAGGTGGGGCAGCATTGCTGGTTAAAGAGGAGATTAACACAATAGTAAGGAAGGATATTAGCTCTGATGATGTGAAATCTGTATGGGTAGAGCTAAGAAATACCAAGGGGAAGAAAATGTTAGTGGGAGTTGTATACAGACCCCCAAACAGTAATGCCGAGGTTGGGGATGGCATTAAATGGGAAATTAGAGATGTGTGCAATAAGTGCACAGCAGTTATCATGGGACATTTCCCATGGATGTGAGGATAGCTAATGTAACCCCACTATTTAAAAAAGGTGGTAGAGAGAAAATGGGGAATTATAGACTGGTAAGCCTGACATCGGTAGTGGGGAAAATGCTAGAGTCCATTATAAAAGATGTAATAGCAGAGCACTTGGAAAACAGTGACAGGATTGGACAAAGTCAACATGGATTTACAAAAGATAAATCATGCTTGACTAATCTACTGGAATTTTTTGAGGATGTAACTGGTAGAATAGATAAGGGAGAACCAGTGGATGTGGTGTATTTGGACTTTCAGAAGGCTTTCAATAAGGTCCCACATAAGAGATTAGCATGCAAAGTTAAAGCACATGGGATTGGGGGTAAGGTACTGACTTGGATAGAGAACTGGTTGGCAGACAGGAAGCAAAGAGTTGGAATAAATGGGTCTTTTTCCGAGTGGCAGGCAGTGACTAGTGGGGTACCGCAGGGGTCGGTGCTAGGCCCCCAGCTATTCACAATATATATTAATGATCTAGACGAGGGAACTAGATGTAATATCTCCAAGTTTGCAGATGACACAAAGCTGGGTGGGCGTGTGTGCTGTGAGGAGGATGCAGAGAAACTCCAGTATGATTTGGACAGGTTGGGTGATTGGGCAGATGCATGGCAGATGTAGTATAATATGGATAAATGCGAGGTTATCCACTTTGGTGGCAAAAACAGGAAGACAGAATATTATCTGAACGGCAATAGATTGGGAAAAGGGGAAGTGCAATGAGACCTGGGTGTCCTTGTGCACCAGTCGCTGAAGGTAAGCATGCAGGTGCAGCAGACGTTTAAGAAGGCAAATGGTATGTTGGCCTTCATAGCGAGAGGATTTGAGTACAGGAGCAAGGATGTCTTGCTGCAGTTGTACAGGGCCTTGGTGAGACCATACCTTGAGTATTGTGTGCAGTTTTGGTCACCTTATCTGAGGAAGGATGTTCTTGCCATGGAGGGAGTGCAGCGAAGATTCACCAGACTGATACCTGGGATGGCAGGAATGACGTATGAAGAGAGATTGGATCGATTAGGCTTATATTCGCTAGAGTTTATAAGAATGAGAGGGGATCTCATTGAAACTTATAAAATTCTAACAGGACTAGACAGACTAGATGCAGGAAGGATGTTCCCGATGACAGGGGAGTCCAGAATCAGAGGTCACAGTCTAAGGATAAGGGGTAAGCCATTTAGGACTGAGATGAGGAGGAATTTCTTCACCCAGAGAGTGGTGAACCTGTGGAATTCTCTACCACAGAAGGCAGTTGAAGCCAATTCATTAAATATATTCAAGAAGGAGTTAGATATATTTCTTAAGACCAAAGGGATCAAGGGATATGGGGAGAAAGCAGGGACAGGGTACTGAATTTGGATGATCAGCCATGATCGCACTAAATGGCGGAGCAGGCTCGAGGGACCGAATGGTCTATCTTCTATGAACTAACAGGTTGGCCCCAATTCCACCGGTTATGGCAAGGCACACCTAGTGATACCAGATGTACCTGTGATGATGTAGATCTCTACTGAGGAACAAAGAGCGGGAACTCCCAACATAGAGAGCCCCTGTCCCCATCCCCATAAGGTCATTCATGAAAATGTTACTTAAGGCTGGGACCCAGCTTCTCCGGGTCTGGTCAAGTTTGCAGCTGTTCTGCCGGACTTCCACCAAACCTACGGCAGGAATCCACCAGAATGACGACAGATTTTTGGGCCTATATATATATTTTTCTGCTTCCCTCTTTTTTCCCCTACACTCCTGAAAGCACTGATTCATGCTGAGGTACAGTTCCATAGCACTGTCAAGTGGTCATTCTTCATGTTTGGGTCTAGACAGCAAGCGTTCACAGGTTATTTGATTGTGGGAGGCATCACAGCTGATGCTGATCCAATATCCACAGCATGTGTACTTACCAACAGGTGCTACTGGGTAACAAACAGCTGTGGGAAGCCCAGCTGATAGTTTGTTCTCTCCCTGACCTGGGCCACTGAGGCCAATTGTAATACTGTACGCTGCTTGTGATTAGCTAACTCAGAGACTCTATATAAATGCAAGTGCATTTATCCACTAAACCATTGAGAGCGCTTGCAGTTCAGGCATTAAATTTAAGATGTTCAATGGGTATTATTACCCACACATCCTGCCTCACAGTTTCCTGAGGCGATGTTTCAGCTGCTCCGTCCCCAGCACCACATTACGTCAAGTGTCCGCAAATCAAAAGTTAAACTGCAAATTAAATGTGTGATGGCATATGGAGGGAAACAAAATAACTAAAATTGTTCCCATTGCAGCAAAATGCAACAGGCGTGACTGAGTCGAGCAGTTCATGAGAGTGAGGTAAAACCAATTCTTGGCAATGATACAAGACTCTAATTGTAAGGAAGTGGTATAGATAATCAGAACAATTGCGTGTTAAAGTTCAGAGATACAGAGGCATTCCTATTCAAGTCATGTCCTAAGAATAGCTAGTTTCCAGGTTTTTTTCCCCCAGAAGGAGTATCATTGCTTGATTTAATTTCTTGTTGATGTGACTGGATTTGAAGTTGATGCTGTATTTGTATTATCTGCTAGGCACTTATCTTACATTTGTGTCCAAGTGTGTTTTGTAAAAGTTTTAAAAAGAAAGAACTTGCATTTTTATATAGTGCCTTTCACAACCTCACAAAAGCAATGAAGTACTTTTGTAGTCACTATTGTTACGTAGGCAATTATGGCACCCAATTTGCACTCAGCAAGGTCCCACAAACAGTAATGAGATAAATGACCAGGTAATCTGTTTTAGTGATATTGGTTGAAGGATAAATGTTGGCCAGGACACCAGGATGAATTTCCCTGCTTTTCTTTTAATGATACCATGGGATGTTTTATATCCACCTGAAGGAGCAAATGTGGCCTATCTTTAACATCTTATCCAAAAGTACTGCTCTGATGTAGCTGGCTAGATGATGTATTGAACCCCTGGAGTGCAGCTCGAACCTGTGACCACTTGACTCAGAGGCAAGAGTGCGGCACTGAGCCAAGGCTGACACTCCTACTCTATCTATCTAGAGATGCATATAAAGAAGCAGCTTAAATGATTTATTTTTTACATTCTTTATTTTTTATGAATAACATCATTCAAAGTTTTATCTGCTGATAGCTGTTTTCCAATTTGGAACTGCCATTTTTATGCCATTTCATTAGGCCAAGATGCCTCTCAACTAATCTCCTGCCAACCTCTCCATCTCTATGCAAAACTGCTCCACTGAAACCAGTGAGAGATGCTGAGAGAAATGTTAGTGCACAGTGACATCCAGTTCAAAAATCACACTGTGACAGAGGTTTTTTTTAACCAAGGCATAAAGGGAGGGACAGAGTGTTGGCCAGTCCCTCCCTACTATCTGGTAACCAATAAGGGACTCACTCCAAGGGACACAAACAAGACCCCCCGGGGAATAAGGAAAGAACGGCAGAGAGTATGAGGCGGGTGCTAGAATCTATGACAGGCACAGTACTGAAGAAGGAATATTCAGAGCATGACGTGCATGCGGACACTACGACGGGACCATACACAATGGTGGCGATTTTGCCGATGCTCAGAGGGCGGGTTTGGAGGCTGGTCCGGAGATAAAATTGATATGATTGACGGTGGGTTGTGAACCCGCTGCCATCGCACCTCCACGCAACTTTACAGAGTGTCGGGTCTGCGAGTTCTGATCAGACCCGACACCGAACGGTGGGAGAGCCACTTATGGCAGTTAACAGCTTGTTAACTGCCTGGATAATCCTATTTTGAGAGGCTTTTTCCATTTTGCAACATTTTCAGCATGTTCCACATCGTTCAACAAACACGCCAGTTGATTGTGTCAGGTATAGCAACAAGCTGAATTGTTGACAGCTGCAACTGCAGCATAAAAGCTGACCTGCAACATGAGTTCACTTTCAAATGCCAGAACTTTCTGTTTTGAGGATTTGGAACACATTTTGCAGGTGTGTTGAGCTTGTAAGTGTTTAATCTGAGATCCATATGCACTGTGACCTCCTTGGAATACCCTCTCCCCACACTGACTGAGCGCTTATAACATCTCTTCCTCAACTGACATATACCAGCAGAATGGAAACCATTTATTCCAGCTCATCCTGGTCCTCAAAATCAGAGGAATAGCAGCCGCAGCAGCAGCAGAACCAGGCACAGCAGCAGCACCAACAACAGGAGCGCCACCTGATGACGCACAGGGCGGAGGTCATCAGCGCAGGGCTGCACCGCGCCGCAGGAGATACCCCCAACACAGAGTTTACAGGCTGAGGATGAGCTTCCTCAACATGAGTGAGCAGCACTGCCAAAGGAGACTGAAACTTTCGCGAGAGGTAGTCGCAGAGATTTGCGCAATGCTGCACCAACACCTGCAGCCCAGAGGAGCGGGTGGACATTTCTTACCAGTGGCTGTCAAAGTCACCACTGTCCTCAACTCTTTTGCTTCAGGGTCCTGCCAGGGATCATCAGCAGACATCAGCGGCCGCACACAGTTGCATCACGCAGGTTACCGATGCCCTCTTTGCCAAGTCGCACAATTACATCCACTTCTCCACGGATGAAGCAAGTGTTAGCGCGCATGCAGTTAGCTTTGCAAATATGGCAGGCTTCCCAAAGGTGCAGGGCATCGTAGACTGCACATATGTGGCCATTAGGGCACCCCATCACAACCCAGCTGTATTTGTGAACTGCAAGGGCTTCCAATCCCTTAACAATCAGCTGGTGAGCTACCATAGAAAGAACATTATGCATGTTTGCACCAAGTTCCCTGGCAATTGCCATGACTCATTCATCCTGCGGCAGTCTATTGTGCCTCAGCTGCTCAATCCGCCAACCCAACTTTCCGGATGGCTCCTTGGAGACCAGGGCCTAGAAATTGAGTTTTGGCGCAGCCAGGGCTTTAGCGCCGGAAGTTAGTGCCGGAGCTAAGTCGCGCTGGTCGGGCCCAAAATTCAATAGTTCTGCGCCCAAACGGCTGCCGGCGCTGCTGAGAGCTGTTTGCGCCTGAAAACTGGCGCAACGCGCTGAATTTCGGCACTATTCCGGCGCTGCGGCGCCCGCTGCGGTGCGGCAGGTTCGGGAAGTGCAGGCCTCCTCCTTCCCTTAAGGAGGAGCTGCCTGCACCCGGCCGCGGCCCGCGAAAATCTTTTTAAAAATGAGCCCGGCACCTCGGACAAGTGCCGGGCTTGCTTCTGTTCCGGGGGGGGGGGGGGGAAGTCCGGGGAGGGAGCTGCGGCCAGGCGGCCGGCGGGAAAGCGGCCGGCCACCGCGGGGCCTTTAATGTGCCGGCGCAAAGTCATGTAAGACTCTGTTGCCAGAGTCTTAGTTGCGGCTGCCACGGGCGAGGCGGCCGCAACTGAATTTCGGCGCTGGGGCCCGTCGGCATGGCAACCGGGACGCTGCGCACACCGATGACGTCATCGGTGCCGGCGCAGCGCTACCGGTCTGCCGCGGCGGAAGGGCCCCAGGCAATTTCGGCGCCGGCGCCAATTGCAGCGCTAGGCCCTCGAGCGCCGCAAAATCGGCGCTAAGGGCACTGAATTTCTAGGCCCAGGGCTATCCCCTGAAGACATGGCTAATGACACCGATGAGAAGGCCATCAAACGAAGCTGAGGAGAGCTACAATGTGAGCCACATTTCCACCATAAGTATCATAGACCAAACCATCGGCTTGCTCAAAATGCGATTCAGATGCCTGGACAGATCTGGTGGAGCCCTACAGTACGCACCATCCAGGGTGTCCAGAATCATCGTGGTCTGCTGTGCCCTGCGCAACATCGCACAGCAGCGTGGCTTACCGCTGCCTGAGGAACAAGTGGCATAGCGCACAGCCACCTCCTCCTCAAAGGAGGAGGAGGAGTAGGAGGAGGCGGAGTAGGAGGAGGAGGAGGAGAAGGAGGAGGAGGAGGAGCTGAATGAGGCGGCAGATGAGGAAGACCTTGCAGAGGTGGCTGTGCCAGTGCAACCAGCACGTCAGCACATTGCTGGCCGTGAGGCAAGGGATACACTAATCCATGCCATATTCGCATAACTTTATGCAGCAAACACATGTGGCTGGCACATGGAAATGAATGTTTGCACGACCTTCATTGCACACCATACAGCTTCTGTACAATAAACTGTGCATTCCTATCACTCTCCCCACCATCACTACAGATGAAAGGCACCCTGACTCCTCACTGTGCAACTTCCATTTCTGAGGACACATAGGCCAACTCTTTGAATCCTTGACATCGCATTTCTTTAATACAATTGAAATAACGATGACAAACATAATTTTGCATTATATCAAAACACCCAAGTGACTACCTTTGTGACTATTTGTGTGTTAACTTTCTCTTATGCGTGCTTATACGTGGTGCTTGCTGTTAGATCCGGGTATCTTAATGTTGTGTCCTTTCAATAATCAGACAAAGACTGCAGGGAACGATCAACAGGTCTTTACTGGATGAAGTTCAAACTGCAACTGACTATACAGATCACTACTCAGGGTTTATATACAGGTGTGGTCACTGCCGGTACTACAGGATACAGGAGCTGTAAAAAGTAGTTCTCCCCCTTAAAGGTACATACATTACAATTCCTCCCCTTTTAGATTAACAGTACCATAACACTCATTTAACAATTAAATATCAAACTAATTACAATTAACACTTTTAACATGCAACATTAACTGAAAATAGTCTATTTATAAATTCAGTCTTTGGGGAGGCTTCCTGATTCTTTCTGGATAACGCCTTTCCCGAGTGTCTCGCTCTTGGTGCGGAGGCGATTCTAACACCCTGTTGTCAGTTGATTCATCAGCTTCCAATGCTATTGTTTCTGAGGTAGATGCGATCTGTACGTCGGGTTCCTCACCAGGTACGTATGGCCGAGACATGGGGTTGACTCGTTCCTGTGACTCTAGGATCTGGTCAGCATGGCGTCTCACAATGTTCTCCCCAACATCCACTGTGTACATTAGTGGCCCCTGCCGTGTGCATATCGTTCCTGGTTGCCATTTCTCTGTTCGGTAGTCGCGGGCCAAGACTGGTTGCCCTACATTGAAGCTCCTTGTCGGCTTCTCATTGATGTGCTGGAATTGCTTACTCTCAACATCTCTTCGTACATTTGGTCTGAGCAAATCCAGACGAGATCTCAACCTTCGGTTAAAGAACATCATGGCCGGGGCCTGGCTGGTGACTGCATGTGTCGCATTTCTGTAGGCTAACAGGAAATTGTCCACCTTATGTTGCAGTGGAATGTCGTCATCGCACATGGCCCTTACTGCTTTTTTAAAGGTTTGCACAAACCTCTCAGCCAATCCATTTGTGGCTGGATGATACGGGGCAGATGTGTAATGCCGTACCCCATTCCTTTTCATGAATCTTCAAAACTCTTCGGACACAAACTGTGGTCCGTTATCAGAGCAAATCTGCTCTGGCAAGCCGTTCCTGGCAAAAATGGTCCGTAGGACTGCAATAGTTTTCTCCGTGGTGGTGGAGGACATTTTGATCACCTCAGGCCATTTCGAGTGCGCATCCACGGCTATTAAAAACATTGAGTCCATGAATGGACCAGCAAAATCAATATGCACCCGTTGCCATGGAGATGGGGGCCACTCCCATGGGTGTAGAGGGGCATGTGGTGGTGCATTTTGGACCTTCTGGCATCCTGAGCAGCTCTTTGTCAGGTCCTCGATTTGCTGATCGATCCCCGGCCACCACACATAAGCCCTAGCAAGGCTTTTCATTTTCATCCCTCCCAGATGACCTTCGTGAAGCTCATTGAGCACTCTCTCCCTTAACTTGGGTGGAATTACCACTCGGGATCCACACATCAAGGTCCCCTAGCATACTGACAGCTGTTCTCTTCTGGATGAGAATGCTGGCAACAGTGAGTCGCCATGTGCTGGCCATCCCTTCACCGTCAAATCATATACCCGAGACAATGTCGGGTCATTTCGGGTCTCCTTCTCTATACCAATGTTAGTTACTGGCAAGCATTCAATTATAGTCGAATGAAATATTTCGACAGGATCCACTGCTGGTGCTTCCTCCGCAGTAGGCAGTGGCAGGCGTGATAGCCCATCAGTGTTTCCATGCTGTTTCGTGCCCTTATACTCGATTTCATATTGGTGCGCCCCTATGAAAAGGGACCATCTTTGTAGCCATTGTGCAGTCATCACCGGAACGCCCTTCTTTGGATTAAAGATGGAGACAAGTGGTTGGTGGTCAGTCAGAAGGTGAACTTCTGCCCGTGCAGATAGTGATTGAACTTTTTCACTCCCCACACTAGGCTGAGGGCCTCCCTGTCAATCTGGGCGTAGTTACGCTCGGCTGAGGTTAGTGACCGAGACGCAAAGGCTACTGGCCTCTCCAAGCCATCCGGGAATTCGTGCGACAGCACCGCTCCAATCCCATAGGATGATGCATCACACGCCAACCGAATTGGTAGTGCTGGGTTGAAATGAGCCAACACCTCTTTCGATGTGATCAATGCTTTGCTCTTCTGGAAAGCTCGTTTACATTCGTCACTCCACTTCCATGGTACCCCCGTTTGCAGTAGGGTGTTCAGTGGGTGTAGTACGGGAGACAAATTCGGCAAGAACTTATGGTAGTAGTTCACCAGCCTGAGGAACGACCTCAGTTGTGACACATCTTCCGGTGCTGGAGCCTTGACTACTGCCTCAATCTTTTCAGGGGACTTATGTAACCCCTCTTTATCAATAACGTGGCCACAATATGAGATCTGCTCCTGGAAAAACTCGCATTTGTGTCGATTAGCTCGGAGCCCATATTCCTTCAATCTAGTGAGCACCTGCTCCAGGTTGGCGAGGTGATCACTGTCATTTTCGCCTGTGACCAGGATGTCGTCCAAATAACACTGGGTCCCTGGAATCCCTTGCAGGACTTGATCCATTGCCCTTTGCCAAATAGCCGGAGCTGATGCTACCCCGAACACCAGCCCGTTGTATTGGTAGAGACCTTTATGAGTGTTAATCGTGAGGTGCTGTTTCGAGGCTTCTTCTACCTCCATTTGCAGGTACACCTGGGCCAGATCAATCTTACTGAAGCGTTTCCCTCCAGATAGCGAGGCGAAAATATCTTCAATCCGCGGAAGCGGATATTGTACAGTGTGAAGGACTGGGTTCACTGTCACCTTAAAGTCCCCACAGATGTGAACCTTCTTTGGTTCCCCAGGCGTATTACTCAACGACCTCTTCATTACAGGAACGATGGGTGTAGCCCACTCGCTCCAGTCCACTTTGGACAGTACTCCTGAACGTTCCAAACCTTCCAGCTCTGCTTCAACGGCTGGGCAGATCGAATAAGGTACTGGTCTGGCCTTAAAAAACTTTGGGCTTGCATTTTCCTCTATTTTGATCATCGCTGTTATGCCTTTTAGTGTTCCGAGTCCCTGCTGGAACACTTCTTGTGCGTCAGTTAGCATTTTTGACAGTCGTCCAGGTGTGACGTCGTCATCCTTTTTGGCATCTACAGTCAGTGCTTGTATGGAATGCCAATCTAGCTGTATCTTCCGGATCCATTCACGTCCTAGTAGTGGTGGTCCTCCATCTGGCAGGGTGTTTCCTTGCTGTTATATATAACGTTCACCCTTATTTTTCCTTTGGGGTAGACTTTTTGCCCCGTGTACGTCTTCAAGACAATCTTTGTATCTCTCAAGGGTATATGTGAGAATAGCCGCTTGTAGTCCCTTCGGTTTATGACTGTTAGGGCTGATCCTGTGTCCAATTCCATTTTCACTTGGACTCCTGCTATCTTGAGCATGACCCAGATAGTTTGGTGATCCTCCGTTTTGATCACATTATGTAGTTTCAGACAACCCAGCTCCTTGCTTCCGGAGTCTGTATCACTCTTCTGTTCGTCTGAACTACTCTCCGTCACCTTATGTACCTTCTTGTACTTCTCCTGTGGAGATTTCTTGCTGCTGGTTTTCTTTCCCGACCTGCAGACTCTTGCTATGTGTCTGCACACTTTGTCCTTGAACCAGCAATCATTATGGTTGTGTGTTGTTCTGCCGCAGCGATAGCACTTCACTGTTCCGTATGACTGTGTCATATTCTTGCGGTCTCCGTTGTATCTCTGCAGCGCCCCGTGTGGCTGCTTCGTGTGATACTGCCATGCTGAAAGCCTTTTCCAGCGTAAGATCCTTTTCTGATAGAAGCCGTTTCTGGGTTCCTTCACTTTGAAGCCCACACACAAACTTGTCCCTTAAAGTATCTGCTAGTCCTGTTCCAAACTGGCAGTGTTTCGATAGCTTGTGCAGTTCCGTTAAATACTCAGCATTACTTTCATCTTTATGCTGGTTCCTTTTGTGAAACTTAAATCTTTCTGCTATCAGCAGCGGTGTGGGGTTTAAGTGGTCCTGTAGGATTGACATTATGTTTTCAAAACCCTTTTCTACTGGCTTCTCTGGGGTTACTAGGTTTTGTAGTAAGCCATACGTTTTTGCACCCATTGAATTCAACAATACCAGCGCTTTCTTGTCATCTGGCACTTCATTCGCCTTGCAGTATACTTCTATGCGTTCGACATATGTCGTCCAATCTTCGACTTCATTGTCGAACGCTGTGATACTGCCACTCTTCGGCATTTTTGGGTGTGGTTAGACTGGCTTAAAATGGCATCTCCCACGCTTTCCTTTCTTCCCCGCTGTGGCTTAAAATGGCGTCTCCTGCGCTTTCCTTTCTTCCCCGCCGCGGCTTAAAATGGCGTCTCCCGCACTGCTGCCAACGCCGCTCTCGGCGGTCCTCCTGGCAAATGGCGACGCCCTGTGGGCCTTGCATGCTGCTCCTGCGCTGCTGCCAATGCCGTTCTCTGTGGTCCTCGTGGCAATGGCAGTGTCTCGCGTTTTCCTGCGCGCCTCTCTCCCCCGTTGACGCTGCTCGGCCCTGAACACCGGCTGCACTCTGCTCTCTCTCGCCTCTCTCCCCCGTTGATGCCGCTCGGTCCTGAACACTGGCTGCGCTCTGTGCGCTCTGCCCTCTCTCTCCCCCGTCGACGCTGCTCGGCGCTTTCTGTGCCGCTCGGTCAGCTCTAGCCACCGCTGTCCGGGAAGGGTCTGCGCAGTACCTGTTGCCAGCCCGTTTCGCTGGACCACCGTGGCTGGAAGGCCAAGCCTGGCTCTCGACAGCCTCCCCTGCGATGCCCGTGCTTCTGGACTCGACCTCCTTATGCAGAGTTGCAGGTAGGTTCGAATCTTCTCGTCGCCAATGTTAGATCCGGGTATCTTAATGTTGTGGCCTTTCAATAATCAGACAAAGACTACAGGGAACGATCAACAGGTCTTTACTGGATGAAGTTCAAACTGCAACTGACTGTACAGATCACTACTCAGGGTTTATATACAGGTGTGGTCACTGCCGGTACTACAGGATACAGGAGCTGTAAAAAGTAGTTCTCCCCCTTAAAGGTACATACATTACACTTGCCCTGTGGCTTCAGCAGATGTAGAGCCAGCTTGCTCACTTCTCTGCTGCGCCTGCTTAGATGCCTTTGGTGGGCATCCTCTGGGTTTGGGAGCCTGGGAGGGCTCGGCAACAGTCTGCTCCTCCTGTGGCTGTGCAGAGGCTGAGACGGCCATCTCAGTTGGGTGAGGAATATGGGGCTCTGACTAGGGCCCACCGAGGTGTGCGTCTCTGCGCTGGTGCTGGGTGCGCTCATTTCTGCCGGCGCTGCTCCCTCAGAGGCTGCGGCTTCCTCTGAGGAGTCGTCTGGCTCTTCCTCCTGGGCAGTGGGGAGGGGGGCTCTCGATGGTCCTGTGGGGGTGTAAAAGTATGAGTTAGACATGTGATATTTACGTAGCAGACACATCCCATTGTGCAGATGATCAGAACTCAATCTGTATGAACATCAGATGCCATATCAGTCACTCATGAAATCTAAATGAGAGGGTTCCAAATCTATTCTGTCACCAGCTTGCTCTACTGCGCCCGTCTCTCCGTCCCCCACTTCCAGCTCCTCTGCACCTCCGATGTTCTCGATAGCAGCCTCCTCAGCATTACTTAAATGCGCCATGGAAGGTGGGCCTCCTCCTATCCTGCCCCTCTCCCTCTTATTGTGAGCTCTCTTTTCCTGCAATGAGGGACACAGGTGGAGTTTGAGCGAGAATGTTGGAGTGAGTGTAGAGAATCCATAGCATAGATACTTAGAGGGAGACAAAGATGGAGTGAGGTGCCAATAACAAGGGCCCTCCCTATGCGTTGTTAGGTGTTGTTATTGCATAACAGTGAGACCGAGTGTGAGGGGTGCATAGTAGAATGGTGAAGTGATTCTGTACATAGAGAGGGATGGTTAGGGTGCAAGGGCTGTAAGGGTAAGTTGGAATGTGCAGGAGAAGGTTGACAATGCAGAGTGCTGGTGATGAGAAGAGATGGGAAGCAGATTGAAGGTAAGTGTGATGTTATACTCACTTTTGCTGATCGTAGCTGATCATTGAACCTTTTCCTGCACTGAACCCTGGTGCGTGCACACAAAGACCTGGCGCTCACCGCCTCAGCAATTTGCAGCCAGGCTGCCTTGGTTTGCTGAGGAGGCTTCCTACGTCCATTGGAGGGGAACAGAACCTCCTTGTGCCCTCTTACTCCCTCCACAAGAGCATGGAGGAAGTCATCATCAAAGCGGGGAGAAGCCTTGGTTCTTGCAGCAGTCATCTCGCAAACAATACCACTGAGGAGCATCAGAAAGTTAATAAAACCCAAAGGCTGCATGGGCCCCTTAAATACAGCTGAATCGAAGACGTCAGCAGAGGCGAGCAGCAGACCCGAACCCACTGATTAGGCTGGGTAACGCGCATGGCGGGTTTAATAAGCCCAGTTAAATGAAAATCGTACGGTGTAAACCGGCAGCGGGAGCGGAACCTGCTGAACAGCGAACCCAACGCGAACCCGCCTCTGCTGGCAAAATCCAGCCCAACATTTTCACAGGATAAAGAACAAGTAAATTGGAACGACCTGGGCAGCTGTTCAGTACAGAGGGCCCAAGGCCCTGAGAGAAAAGTATACATACAACTTGTCCAAATACAAAACAACCACCCCAGACACAATGTAACAACCCCCACCCCACCCGCCCCCCATCACCCCCAGTACAGCCCATCTCAAAATTATATCACTAAGTGTCAAGGCACTCAATCACTCCTTATTAAGCAAAATAAAATTCTAACCAACTGTCAGGATGTGCAGTGGACTATAATTGAAACAGGTGGCTAGAGGTTCACCCGAAATTGGACCTCAGCAGTATATTACCGACGAGCTACAAACACACAGAGGTGTTTGAAAGGACAAATTTGGGCTGGCTCCCTCACCGGTAATAGCCATTAGGTAGGTCGTGGTAGGGGGAAGAATGGGAAAGGGTGATCACGTGCCTGCAGCAGGCCCTCAGGAGTGCTGGCAGCCTGCAGGAGGACTCCTTCTCCAAATAAAGGTATGTTTAAAAATATGTACTTACGTTTTGGGAGTGGCCTCCAAAGGTCTCTTAAAGGAGCGCTGCTTAAGCTGCATTACAATCCACAAAACTGAGCTGAGCAGGCCAGCACCAGCTCTGCTCAACACCAACAAATTTAATAAAAAGGTCCCAAAGCTGGCAGTAGGACCCTCAGTAACAGATTCAAGGGGCCTAACGCCTGTTTTAGGCAGCCGCCTGGGTGCCTGAATATCCCCCAACCCAAGATGAGGTCAGACGTATACCAGGCATTCTTGGGGCACGGAATGTTTTGACCTGAAATTGGTCCTTTTTGCCCCGATTTTCTGCCCGGAAAACAGACGCCATGAAGACTAATTTCACCCCCAGTGACTCCATAAACTATTCATGGAAATGTGAACTCTCATAAGACATAGAAACATAGAAATATAGAAGATAGGAGCAGGAGTAGGCCATTCAGCCCCTAGAGCCTGCTCTGCCATTTAATGAGATCATGGCTGATCATCCAAATTCAGTACCCAGTCCCTGCTTTCTCCCCATATCCCTTGATCCCTTTAGCCTTAAGAACTATATCTAACTCCTTCTTGAATATATTTAATGAATTGGCCTCAACTGCCTTCTGTGGTAGAGAATTCCACAGGTTCATCACTCTCTGGGTGAAGAAATTCCTCCTCATCTCAGTTCTAAATGACTTACCCCTTATCCTTAGAATGTGACCCCTGGTTCTGGACTCTCCCGCCATTGGGAACATCCTTCCTGCATCTAGTCTGTCTAGTCCTGTTAGAATTTTATAAGTTTCAATGAGATCCCCTCTCATTCTTCTAAACTCTAGCGAATATAAGCATAATTGACCCAATCTCTCTTCATACATCATTCCTGTCATCCCAGGTATCAGTCTGGTGAATCTTCGCTGCACTCCCTCCATGGCAAGAACATCCTTCCTCAGATAAGGCAACCAAAACTGCACACAATACTCAAGGTGTGGTCTCACCAAGGCCCTGTACAACTGCAGCAAGACATCCTTGCTCCTGTACTCGAATCCTCTCGCTATGAAGGCCAGCATACCATTTGCCTTCTTAACCGCCTGCTGCACCTGCATGCTTACCTTCAGCGACTGGTGCACAAGGACACCCAAGTCTCATTGCACTTCCCCTTTTCCCAATCTATTGCCGTTCAGATAATAATCTGCCTTCCTGTTTTTGCCACAAAAGTGGATAACCTCGCATTTATCCATATTATACTGCATCTGCCATGCATCTGCCCAATCACCCAACCTGTCCAAATCATACTGGAGTTTCTCGGCATCCTCCTCACAGCACACACGCTTTGTGTCGTCTGCAAACTTGGAGATATTACATCTAGTTCCCTTGTCTAGATCATTAACATATATTGTGAATAGCTGGGGTCCTAGCACCGATCCCTGCGGTACCCCACTAGTCACTGCCTGCCACTCGGAAAAAGACCCGTTTATTCCAACTCTTTGCTTCCTGTCTGCCAACCAATTCTCTATCCAAGTCAGTACCTTACCCCCAATCCCATGTGCTTTAACTTTGCATGTTAATCTCTTATGCGGGACCTTATTGAAAGCTTTCTGAACGTCCAAATACACCACATCCACTGGTTCTCCCTTATCTATTCTACCAGTTATATCCTCAAAAAATTCCAGTAGATTAGTAAAGCATGATTTATCTTTTGTAAATCCATGTTGACTTTGTCCAATCCTGTCGCCGTTTTCCAAGTGCTCTGCTATTACATCTTTTATATTGGACTCTAGCATTTTCCCCACTACCGATGCCAGGCTTACCGGTCTATAATTCCCCATTTTCACTCTACCACCTTTTTTAAATAGTGGGGTTACATTAGCTACCCTCCAATCCATGGGAACTGTTCCAGAGTCTATAGAATTTTGGTAGATGACCAGCAATGCATCTACTATTTCTAGGGCTACTTCCTTAAGTACCCTAGGATGTAGATTATCAGGCCCTGGGGATTTATCAGCCTTCAATCCCATCAATTTCCCTAACACCATTTCCCTACAAATACTGATTTCATTCCGTTTCTCCCTTTCATCAGACCCTATGTTCCCCGACATCTCTGGGAGGTTATTTGTGTCCTCCTTTGTGAAGACAGAACCAAAGTATGTATTTAATTGGTCTGTCATTTCTTTGTTCCCCGTTTATAAAGATGCATGTGATAACACATCTAAATATACAATGATCTTATAAAATGTCTATGTGAATGTATCTTAATCAGACAATGGCTTCATAAAACAGATGTGAATGTACACCTATATGTAAGTTGTTGTTTTCATATCTTCACACCCTTCCCTTGGACAATAGTGTGAAGTACTGGGAAAATTCACAGGCTGATTCACAGGCTGATTCACAGGCTGATTCACAGTCTGCAACGTGAACGCTCCTTCCATAGCTGCAACCACCTTTATGCCAGCCGATAGGGTGGTTATTCCTATATGGCAGAAGTGTTTGATGGGCTCCCACTACCCATATGATGAGGGGTACCACCAACACCCACCAGGCACGAGTATCCTGCTAGACGTTAACTCAGAATTCAGAGCCAGTCTGCACTCACTGGCACTATCTGCAGTGCGTTTCGAACTCTGCACCTTCTGACTCAGTGGCAGGAATGCTACCAGTAAGCCAATGGCCCATTCTACCTATGTGTACAATACTTCATAAATTATATGTATGAATGTACACCTGTATGAATGTACCAGCTTCAGAAAATGCAAATGTACATTTGTTAAAAAACCCAAAGAAAATGGAAAGAAAAATGAAATTTAAGCAACGGCAATGAAATTCGGGGAGAGATAGATTATAAGGATTACCCAAGATAAAGCCTTATTACTTCAACATTTTGTAAGTTGTCTTTATTGTCCTTGGTTATCTTGAATTTAAAATAAAATTATCTCTGGCTTCATTCATATAGCTGTTGTTGAAAAACAAACATTGTGGCAAATAATGCCCTGTAATCAAATCAGAGTACACGACCTGGCAGAATGCCATTTATAGTAGCGGTTTCCATGACCAAAGCCAGCACTGGTTTTAAATTAGAAACAAAGAAAGCATCCACAGACCACAAAACATCATCCACAGAGACAGATAATCACGGGATGCATTTACCAGCTCAGTCATGCATAAAGCTGTGGAACTGGTTCAGACACTCTGCAAGGCACTGCATCCGCTGCCCTTAAATAGTGCTGAGTGCACTTAGTCCTTGGATGAACAAGCCCTCCTCTGGACAGGTGCAGACCAAACAGAAGCACTGTGGCTACAAACTCCCTCCAGAGGGCATCTTGTCACTGATTTCTGATCACAATGGGCGCTCTGTGAAATACACTGTTGTTTCTGGAAGGCTCAATCAAATATAGCTCAAACGAACACATCTTTTGATATTAAAAGAGGATGTGATCACAACCTGCTGCTTTAATGTGTTAATGAGTATTTTTGCTGTGAGTGTTTATGCAGAAGTCTGATTGCTGTTGAAATTGGTGATTTTGTTTTAGAAATCATTTCATGCTTTTTTAATACTGTTTGTAATCATTTTACTTTTTTATTTGTTTCATTCACTCTAAGTTTTGTTGGACTTTTTTGCAATTTAATTAGGCTTCTAATTTTGGAATATATTGGTAAATTCACCAATCTCATGCACCCAATGGGGAGCCGTACTCAAAGCGACCATGAGTCGGAAAATCAGTGCAAGTGTTGTGGCTCTATCTCCAATCCATATTCCCTTTAAGCGCAATTTTTTCCCCTAACTTCAGGTTTTTAAAAAATCACATGAAATCCATTGCGCATAAATACGTGCATTTTCGGGTCAAAAATAAAACAAAATGTTTGCAATCAAATTTCGGGTTTAATGAATAAAGTAACTTTGGAAGTGTTGAGTCTGTATGTTCCAGTTATGTTTAGGATCAATCACTGGACACAGACAACAAGAATAACTTTTAACAGGTCTTTACTATTCGAAGGTCAGGGCTGAACTGCCCAGCAAATCCTTGCACAACACTTATATACCAGTGTGGTCACCACCGGTATTACAGTATTACAGTATACAGCAGCCAAGAGAAAGTAGTACATCTCTTAAGGTAGTTCTCTTAAGGTGGAACAGGTTACATACACCACAGGAAGGAATGAATTCAAATCCTTAATAAATGTTTACAACTATCTTTAAAAAGTATAATGCTAAGAAGAGTTTGCATAGAGCACTAGCTGCATCCTCAATATCTATACCCCATGGAACTTCATTCAGCCATCGGTATGTAATACAGGTGGATGAAAGTGCACTTTATATACACCTTCACTTACCCATTAGTACAGTATGGAGAAAACATGATGTGCTCTCTGTGCCAAACAGGGAAAGCAGCTGTGTGTGTTGCACCTGAACTGCCATAATGCTCATGTTGATGTTTCCGTGTTTTATCGGGCTCAATCCTAATTTTAGAATTTGTTTTCTTGAGAACAAATGCGGAATTGAATTCTAAAATCAGAATGCTTAACTAACTGTATCCTATTAAAATTTGTGGGGCTGATTTCCATCTCGCTACCTGTAATTGAGGTGGTAGTGAGATGAAAATCAGGAAAATAAATAGTGACTTACCACTGGAAGTCTGCCCATTCCAATTTTCGGGCAGACATCGACTTAGGCAGCCTGCACTACCACCAGAAACAGGCAGGGCCTAACTAAAATAATCAAACAGGAGTCAACCAATGTTGTCCGAAATCCCCAGTGCCAATCAGTGCTGCCACCGCTACTCCTCAACCTGCCCACAAACCATGGCCGGTAAAGGTCAGCAAGCAGCCATTATAGTGCTATTTAAAGAGATACTCACTTGCTGTAATTTTAAAAGTTGCAATGGTTTTGGAGATGATCTGCTGGTAATATTTTGCAGATTTTGGCTGCTTAGATGATTTTAAAGTGCTTGTAGTGGCTGTACAACCTGGTGAAATCTTAAGGGACTTTTGGCAACGTGGGAATCCTTCTGACAATTTCACTCTGGCTGGAGGAAGAGGAGAAACAGCTACAGGAAGAAGGAGCAAATTGAGCTGGAGCTTGCAGCTGCCGGGAGGCCAAATGGAAGAAGAGGTACTTGCAGGAATTCTTACCCTCCCAACAGAATGTATTGGCTCAGGACAACTTACCTGCACTTATCTGAGGAGAAGTGCAAAAGGAGGTTTCTCTAGGAAGGCTGGCATATAATTGTGTTACCTTGTACATGACCTGCAACCCACTGCCACAGCTATCATTAAATTGCCTGTTTCAGTCAAAGTCACTGCAGCCCTGAACTTTGCCTTCAGCTCCTTCCAGGCTGCTACAGGGGATATCAATAACATCAATCAATGAATGGATTAAAGCAGGTGACTGATGTTAAAACAAACACTTCCATCTCTTTCCTTATGGAAAACTGGAAACAGCAGGATAGGGCTCTGAGGTTTGCGCAGATTGCAGGCTTCCCCCAAGTCCAGGGTATCACTGCAGGATCCTTCACATGTCGCCACACTTTATGAATCGCAAGAGCTTCCACTCCATTAATGTGCAACTGATGCATGATCACCCACAGCGTGTAAAGCAGGTCTTTGTCCACTTTTCTTGCAGCTGCCATGATGCTTTAACCTTGCGCTAATCTTCGAGCCTCCCATTCTTTACCCCTGCACAGCGAGTGAGAGACTGGCTGCTCAGGAGGCTCCTGCTCCTTTTATGGTGCTGTCAGATCTCTTGGTAAAGCAGCAGGATCACCACTGCGGCACCGGCGGGAATTTACGTCCTCGCATCCACGGGCTCTCTCCTGGCAGTAGGAGTCCTGCTGGGAGCCCGCCCTGCGCATAAAATGACCCTGACCCAAGTAACTGCGTCAGGATTCCATTGGTGTTGGAGAAGTGGGCACAAGTCCCACCCCACTGAGCAATGCCTCAGGGGGGAGAATCCCAGTCATAAATTCCTATGTCCACATTTATAATAGAAATAGCCGATGTAAACTTGTAATTCTGTAATTTCACAATCAGGCCACTAATATTATCTTTTAATATATTATTTTGTCCCCACAAATTGCTCAAAATGCTTTCTGAAAAAAATTCTGCCTCCATTTTTCACAGTATCTAAAATTCCTAGGGGGAAAAATTGAGTCAGGCCCCCTTTGGGGTGCTAACTTCACCAGGGTGCTACTTTTAGTGCCCCCAAAAAATTAGCACCCCCGCAGCCGAAATTCACCAGCAGCGTCCCAAGAGGGAGGCGGGGCGCTACTGGAAGCGCCCCGCCTCGCTCTTGGGGCGCTGTGAGGGAATATCACGGTGCTGGCACTGCGGCACGTCGCACCGTGGTACTGCAGGCCTTCCTCCCCTTCTTAAAGGGGAGGGACCTTGCGGAGCGCGACCTGGGGCCCAGCTAGGCCACCGGCTATCGGAGTGCCAGCAAAAGAGCCCGACACTCGAGAGAAGTGCCGGGCTCATGGAGCGCAGCCGGCACTCCGCGGGGGGCGAGGGTGGGGGTGCTCAGGAGGCCAGGGATGGCAACGGAGACAGGTGCTGGCAGGCGGCCAGCAACAAAAATGGCCGCCTGGCACCTCGCCTTTAATTAGCGCTGCTCCAACCACAGGTAGGCCCCCCTGACCCCGTCAGACATAGCGTCCAGCAGTAAGTCAGGGGGCGCTACCGAAGATGGGGTGTGAGCGGGGCGCTGCACATGGCGATGACGTCATCGCCGGCAGCACAGCGCCGCGGGATGCTAGCGGTTACCACCACTGCTAACCTCCTGCCAAATTTCGTGGGAGGTGTTGGCAGCGCCGTGCCCAGACGCTAGTTGCTTTGCGCCCCGTTAGCCTCCTCTTAGGGCGCTAAAGGAGGCGCAAAGCAACCAAATTTCTCCCCCCTAATCTCCAAAATAAGGACGTCTGAAAGGAGGTGGAGGCAGACTGACGGTCACAGGTGACCATTACAGTCACTGATTGTGTCAACATTGTGCTGCATGTTAGCTGCAGCTATCCTTGCAGCAGCTCTGCATCTGCCTCTCTGTTAACTTGGAGCCTATAAAGACTGCTCCTTGGGTAAGTTCATCAATGTCTGCAGATATGGTTGCTACCACCTTGGCAGGCACAGCCAAGTAGACAATGGCCCAGAAATTCCATTTGCAGGCCTCCCGCGGGCGGAGGGCTACGATCTGGAAAAATCTGCGCCTGGACCGGAGTGCTCCCGGGAGGCACAGAGTTCCATTGCTGGGCCTCTCCAAACTGCTGGTGTGCAGGACCCACGTATCCCAGAGGTGCAGGCGGTTCGCAGCGTCCCTGGGATCACGTGGGCCATGGGGAGCCAATCAGAGAAGGGAATCTCCATTCATACATTTGACAGGACCTGTCAAATATATGAATAGAGATCACCCCCAAAAACATAGTACAGCACTGTAAAACTTTAAATACATTTTTTTTAAATCACATTTTAAAAATGACATTAAATTACATAAATTAAGTATTTTAAACAAAAATAAAGGGGGAGAAATTGGGTGAGTAGCGCCACCTGTTAGCGCCTAAAGAGGCAGTCAGTGGCTGTAGTGCCACTGGCTGCACCTCCCGCGATATTCAGGAGGGGCGCTAATGGTGGCGTTAGCCCGTTGCGCTGCGCCGCCATCGATGACATCATCGGTGTGCGCAGCGCCTCATTCGCGCCCCGTTCGCGATATTTGGTAGCGAATGGCGCAGTTGCGCCGTTCGCTACCCGTGCCCAGTTCACGGGGCCTTACTGTGCCGGCAGCGGCGCAAGTTAAGGTGGAGGTGCGGGGCGGCCGCTTTTTCGGCGGCCGCCTGCCAGCACCTCCGTCCCCGGCCTCCGAACCCCCCCCCCCCGCGGCATTGCCAGCTGTTTCCCGAGAGCCCGGCACTTCTCCTTGGTGCCGGGCTCATTTGCCGGCACTCGCGAGCGGGGATCGCGCTGTTGCAGGCACCTCCCCCTTAACAGTGGGCGGAAGGCCTGCAGTACCGCAGCATGCCGTGCCGCAGCGTGTGGCGCTGCGGCACATTGCACTGCGATAATCAGTTTCAGCGCCCTAAGAGGGACGCGGAGCGCCTCAAGCCTCGCCCCGTGTCCCTCGAGGGGCACTGAAACTGAATTTCTGGCGATCGGTATCACTCCGATCGCTGCGCTAAATCCTGCGCTCAGGCGACTTTTGCGCCACTTTGGCGCCCCAACCCAATTTCTAGGCCAAATTTATTTTTTGTAAAAAAAAAAAATTTTTTTAATGGGGCTAAAAATAAACTTACCTTTCTTTAAAGTATTTTTAAATGATAAATGAGTGGAGAATTTTTTTTTTTACTTTTTTCAACTCTGATCCTGGTAAAAGCAGACATTGTAAGTGTTTTCTGCGGGTGGAGGGTTTCCAAAAAACGGAACTCTCCACCCGCAGAGGCCCTGCTCCAGCGCAGCCGAAGGATCTGTCAAGAGCTTTCCTGACAGATCGGAAATGCCGGTTTCCAGCGCATTTAAAAAAAAAAAATTATTCATTGATGGGATGTGGGCGTCACTGGCTGGCTAGGCCTGCATTTAGTGCCCATCCCTAATTGCCCTTGAGAAGATGGTGGTGAGCCGCCTTCTTGAACCGCTGCAGTCCATATGGTGTAGGTACACCCACAATGCTGTTTGGAAGGGAGTTCCAGGATTTTGGCCCAGCGACAGTGAAGGAACGGCGATACAAGTCTAAGCCAGGATGGTGTGTGGCTTGGAGGGGAACTTGTAGGTGGTGATGTTCCCATGCGTCTGCTGCCCTTGTCCTTCTAAGTGGTAGAGGTCGCGGGTTTGGAAGGTGCTGTTGAAGGAGCTTTGGCGAGTTGCTGCAGTGCATCTTGTAGATGGTACACACTGCAGTCACAGTGCGCCAGTGGTGGAGGGAGTGAATGTTGAAGGTGGTGGATGGAGTGCCAATCAAGCGGGCTGCTTTATCCTGAATGGTGTCGAGCTTCTTGAGTGTTGTTGGAGCTGCTCTCATTCAGGCAAGTGGAGAGTATTCCATCACACTCCTGACTTGTGCCTTGTAGATGGTGGAAAGGCTTTGGGGAGTCAAGAGGTGAGACACACGCCGCAGAATTCCCAGCCTCTGGCCTGCTCTTGTAGCCACAGTATTTATATGGCTGGTTCAGTTCAGTTTCTGATCAATGGTTACCCCCAGGATGTTGATAGTGGGGGATTCAGCAATGGTAATGCCATTGAATGTCAAGGGGAGATGGTTAGAGTTTCGCTTGTTGGAGATGGTCATTGCCTGGCACTTGTGTGGTGCGAATGTTACTTGCCACTTGTCAACCCAAGTCTGAATGTTGTCCAGGTCTTGCTGCATATGGACACGGACTGCGTCAGTATCTGACGAGTTTCGAATGGTGCTGAACAGTGTGCAATCATCAGCGAACATCCCCACTTCTGACCTTATGATGGAGGGAAGGTCATTGATGAAACAGCTGAAGATGGTTGGGCCTAGGACACTGCCCTGAGGAACTCCTGCAGTGATGTCATGTGATTGAGATGAATGACCTCCAACAACCACAGCCAACTTCCTTTGTGCTAGGTATGATTCCAACCAATGGAGAGTTTTCCCCTTGATTCCCATTGACTTCAGTTTTGCTAGGGCTCCTTGATGCCACACTCGATCAAATGCTGCCTTGATGTCAAGGGCAGTCACTCTCACCTCACCTCTTGAGTTCAGCTCTTTTGTCCATGTTTGGACCAAGGCTGTAATGAGGTCAGGAGCTGAGTGGCCCTGGCAGAACCCAAACTGGGCGTCAGTTAGCAGGTTATTGCTGAGTAAGTGCCACTTGATAGCACTGTCGATGACACCTTCCATCACTTTGCTGATGATTGAGAGTAGACTGATGGGACGGTAATTGGCCGGGTCGGATTTGTCCTGCTTTTTGTAGACAGGACATGCTTGGGCAATTTTCTACATTGCCGGGTAGATGCCAGTGTTGTAGCTGTACTGGAACAGCTTGGCTAGGGGCGCAGCTAGTTCTGGAGCACAAGTCTTTAGTACTATTGCCGGAATGTTGTCAGGGCCCATAGCCTTTGCAGTATCCAGTGTCTTCAGCCGTTTCTTGACATCACGTGGAGTGCAGCGAAATATGCGCAGTGCATGCCTAAAACCGGCATTTCTGTTGGCCCTACGGGTGAGTACACAGCGCGTACCCACCCGTAGGGACCGGAATTTCTGCCTTAATGTTTGCTCTTGAACCATACTGAGACACCTTATTTTATGCAGTATCACTGAAAATACAACTTAGTGTGTGATTGGAGTGCTTCCATGCAGTATTACAGTTAGTCAGGTATTTGCATGCCTATGCCATCAGGTTTACTGTTCACTTATCTTGGGAATAGGAACAGCTGCATGCACTAGTCCTCCTCAAAAGTGAGATATGAGCACCTCTGTCAGGAGTCAGGGCACCAGCAAGTGGGCACTGGTGTAGCATGACTTGCTTGGCTTCTCTCTCTTGGTCCTCTGTCTCTCCCTCCACAAAGTTTGGAAAGGGAGATTCCCATTGGGAAACCTACTGGTAGCACTACTGGTGGTGGGGGGAAACAAAGAAGCCTCAAAATAATTGTCACAAAGGTTTATGAGAACCTCAGAGAAGCAGAGAAAAAAAATGAAGAAGAACAGTCAGAAATGGCCTTGACATTGTCCACTAAATCTTCCTTTTGGGCCTCCAAACTTAGTTCTGTATACAACTCAGTGCCTACTAACCTTGTGCATGTCCTCTACTTTTGGACAAGAAAATTCTTCAACATAACATTGGTAAATTAGTTGCACATTGAAATGATGTCACTATCATTTGAATATTATTATGAAGCTGAATTTGTTTTAGAATTGAAACACATGGACCACAAACTCAGCAGCAATCTGGTGGAATGTATATCTGACAAAGTTCCATTTTATTATGCCCCACAAATTAGCCCGTCTGGTATAATGGAGGCTAAAATCAGTTCCACATTCTTTCTGTAGTCTTAGCCATAAAGAGATATATATTCTTCTATTTGCTAATGTTAGTGAAAAAGTCAGTGTGAGTATCAAGCAGGGGAAACCCACTTTATACTCACACTGCTTTCTTTGCTAATACTAACAGAGGAAAGTAAACCTCAAGATTTCAAAACTGAAAGATCGATTAAGAATTCAGCTCTACTCAGTACAGTGCTGCCATCTTCTGGCTCCTACAAAGTTGCCACATAGGGGCCAAATATCTGCAGCCCTTTTGGCACACTCTTGCCATAAGTCCAGTAGAACAGCTGAGAATTAGGCCTGAATATAAGTTTGGTCCTGGCTTCCCTCATCAGTTTCTCCAGGGCCTTGCTTGGGGCAGAACCAACATCTTCCCTAAACAAGATCACCCTTGGCCGGTGCAGTGAACACCCAGGTAGGGATTTTCTTTGACCCTAGTCTGCAGGAACAGCAACAGGGGCAGTTTTCACTCCATGACTAACCAGTAAGAGGCACAATTGCAGCAAGACACTCTGGGAGTGAATTTTTGTGGGGATTCACTCGCGTGTACAGCGGAAGAGCTGTGGAAACTCTGGGAAAATGGCATAAATGGTGTTTACGTTGTTTTTCTGGGGTTTCTGTGGCTCTTCCACTGAAGCTATGGCAGACGAGAGGGAGAAACCCTGTGTGCGAGTGTGTGCCTGGCTACTGAGGGAGGGGGTGAGGATTAAAGCAGATTAAAATATCTGCTACAAAGTAGGAAATTATACTCACATTTTTTTATTCAGAATATCTGGCATGGTTAGGTCTTTATGTTTTATATTTGAAATATTTCCCCATTCAATAAGCACAGAAACTATCTGAGTGTTCCCAATCTCTATGAACAGCAGGGCACCTTGTTATATGGTACTTATGTAATATTCCAGACAATAGCGTAGAACATTAATGTTACCAGTGGATGTTAAATAATACAATTACTATCAGGTTGAATTACAGGTCCACTTACTGGACAGGGAGCTCTGTTTGTATGTGTTTCATTGAACAGTAAATATACCTGCATACAACAGTGCTGCTTCAGAATTATTGTCATACTGACCCCTAGCAAATTGATTTTCTTTCTCCAAAGTCTGAATTCTCTCTTTTACTTCCATCACACCGATTGCAGCATCTTGCTTGACTTGAGCGAGCTGTATCTGTAACTTCTTCACAACTTTTTTGTGCTCCTGTTTCTTGATTAAGATTAAAATTCAGAGTCACATAATAGGGTGAATAATCTGACTCCCCAATCCACGCTTCGTACAATTAATTACTTTGAAGTAACAGTTATGTCGGCAAACATTTTGTGTTCAGTAAGATCCCACAAACAGCAATGAGATGAATGACCAATTAATCTGTTTTTGGTGGTGCTGGTTGATAGAGTGTTAGCCAAGATGCCAGGATTTTTAATGTCCAATTGAACAAGCAGACAGTGCCTGGGTAAACATTTTAGCCAAAAGATGGCATCTCCAGCAATACAGTACTCTCTCAGTACTACTTGGAAGTTCAAGTCCTAGGGATAATTTTAACCTAACCCAACTGGTAGGAATTTGATCAATCAGATCTGCCGCTCATTTTACTCGGCGCCCAATCTTACTTTCCGTTGAAGTCAATGGACAGTAAAATTGGTGTCTAAAATGGGTGGCGATTTGATCGTGTGTCAGTTTCCCACCGGGCGGATTAGATTAAACCCTACTGCAGTGGGTGTTGAATCCACACTTCTGAGTCATGACTACCACCAACTCAGCTGGAAAACTGCTAAGTGCACTTTATTCTTATTCTCCTTACAGTTTTCAACATACTTGCAAATATTGGAAAGAATGTTAAGCCACTCAAATCTACTCGAAGGCACAAAGGGAAATCATTGTTCAAAGCTTAACACCGTCATGCCAAAGAAAAAGAGAGTCACTGTGAAATAATTTCCCACTGCATAAAACACATAAATCCATTAGTGCCCCAAACCAGGTGCAATTCCAGCAGCGTGCAGCAATGGCGCACCAGAATGGAGAGGCCCGAACTAAATTGCTACTGTCCAGCTTCTCATTGCCATCCTAACTCCTGCACGGATAGGATAGCGGCAGGCGGGAGCGTCAGTTCATCGTGTTACATCAAGTCTATAGCAATTCGGCCCAACTGGTCTATGCCAGCATTTACGCTCCACACGAGCATCCTCCCACCCTTCTTCATCTAATCCTATCAGCATATCCTTCTACAGTACTCCTTTCTCCCTCATGTGCTTATCCAGCTTCCCCTTGAATGCATCTATGCCATTCGTCTCAACTACTCCTTGTGGAAGCAAGTTCCACATTGTTACCACTCTTTGAGTAAAGAACTTCCTTCTGAATTCCCTGTTGGATTTATTAGTGAATAGCTTATATTTAGGACCTCCAGTTTTGGTCTCCCCCACAAGTGGAAACATTTTCTCCACTTCTATCCTATCAAACACTTTCATTATCTCAAAGCCCTCAATCAGGTCACCCCTCAGGATTCTCTTTTCTACAGAAAAGAGCCCAGCCTGTTTAGTCTGTCTTGATAGTTATAACCTCCCAATTCTAGTATCAACCTTATGAATCTCTTTTGCACCTTCTCCAATGCCTCGATATCCTTTTTATAATACAAAGACAAGAATTGTGCCCAGTACTCCAAGTATGGTCTAACTCAGTGGTAAGTATGTTCCGTGTTTCAAAATTACAGATCATAAAGAAGCGGAAGCTATTTTAGGAATGAGAGGACACTATTTGGTCTGACAAACCTGCCTTTCCTGATTGACCTCAAAAATGATAAATGCTGAATTTTCTCCAAGATTTCAGAAATATTCCTGTCTATGTGAACCACTTATGTGACAGCTACTGGCACCTGTGTAAGGCACTACAGCAGGAGGCAGCTCCTTCAGAAGAGCCTAATTAAGCAACAAAAAGGGGAGAAAAAACCCATAAGAGCACAGCGGGAGTTTGCCAACATCAGATCAACCCCAAGATGTATTGCTGTCTTGCGGCACACCTCAAACTTCATAGTATCTTCAGTAATGTAAAAACAGTGGCAGACAACAGATTCTGATAATTTAATCGCAAGATTTAATAGGTATTATTAATTTTGCACCACATGATTTGAGAAGCAATTAATTTCACTGACTAATGCAAGGGAATATATTAACTTGTGTGGTAAACCACTGTTTGTATTCCACTGTGTACATGCCTGTACATGTCTCGGCTGACTCCTCCCACGAGTCCAGGTATAAAGGTGACTGCTCCACAGTCCCTCTGTATTCTGGACCGGTCGACCACTTGAGGCACACCTTCATTCTCTTGTTAATAAAAGCCTGTTAGTTACTCGCTTAATCTCAGTCTTTTGAGTTATTGATAGCGCATCAATTTTATTAACAAGATTTTTATAATGGAGAAGATCCTCACACCAGCATGCCTAGACTTAGACCATCGGGAGTTGGACGCATCCACCAAGTTTACTCACTGGCTGAGGTGCTTTGAAAAATTCCTGATCGCCTCCGCTGCAACAGTCAAATCGGACGAGGACAAACTGGATGTCCTGACCTCCAAAGTGAACCACCGAGTGTACTCGGTCATCCAGGACGCGACCTCGTACGCGGATGCTAGCAAGCTCCTCAAGGACCAGTACACGCGCCCAGTGAATGAAGTGTATGCCAGGCACCTTCTGGGGAGTCGTAAACAACAACCTGGGGAATCGACCGAGGAATACCTTCAGGCACTGTCTGTGCTTGGCCGGGCCTGTGGTTGTAAGGATGTAAAGGCTGCCGTGTACACAGAGGAACTTATCTGGGATGCTTTTGTAGCGGGCCACAGGTCCAACTACACCCGACAGCGATTGTTGGAGCAGAGTGACCTCGACCTCAACAAGGCCTCTGAACTCGCACTATCATTGGACGCAGCCTACCGGGGCATGGATGCCTACTCCTCTGCACCGTGGACGCCGCGGGGAACGACAGCCTGGGACACGGTAGGACCATCTCACAGCGCCGTGCCACCCCAGCCACATCCCAGCAACGGCCCAACTACCGCAGCAGTGTCCCAAGGCCAGACAGCAGTGCCCCAAGGCCAGAAATGCTACTTCTGTGGCCAGGCCAAACACCCCAGAGCGCGCTGCCCGGCGAAAAATGCGATCTGCTCGGGCTGCGGGAAGAAGGGACACTACGCCAGCATCTGCAGGGCCAAAGCCACCCCGAACCCCAGCAGCGCCGCGTGTGGGCCGTGCGGGCCGCCACCTTGGGCCTCCCCAGCCATGTGCGAACCACCAGAACAGCAGCCATTCTGGACGCCTCCAGCCACATGGGGATCATGGACGCCGCCATCTTGGACGACAGCCGGGACGCAGCAGGCCCCCAACACCGCCTCATCTGATACCCGCAGCGACACACCGACCCCTACGCTGGCCTCCGTTACGCTGGACCAAGCAAGACCGCACCAGCTGGCCCGGTCCACAATGGACATTAAGGTAAATGGTCACGAAACAATCTGCCTTTTTGACTTTGGGAGCACGGAGAGCTTCATCCACCCCGACACGGTGCGGCGTTGCTCTCTCCCAATCCTGCCTGCACACCAGCGGGTTTCTATGGCCTCCGAGTCCCAGTCGGCGGACATTGGTGGCTACTGCGTGGTGACACTCGTAGTAGACGGGACAGTGTACGATAATTTTAAACTTCTGGTCCTGCCCCACCTCTGCGCTGCCGTTCTACTGGGGTTAGATTTTCAGTGCCACCTTAAAAGTGTTACGATGGCGTACGGTGGACCCCTCCCCCCACTCACAGTCCGCAGCCAGCAGCTTCCAAATTGCCCGCCGCGCACCAGGTGCAACCTCCCCACACTCAGAGTCACCCCCCCCCCACTGCTAACCTCACCCCCGACTGTAAGCCCATCGCCACAAAGAGCAGGCGATACAGTGCCGGGGACAGGGTTTTCATTAAAACCGAAGTGGAGCGGCTCCTGAAGGAAGGGATTATTGAGGGCAGCACCAGCCCCTGGCGAGCCCAGGTTGTGGTCGTTAAGACCGGCGAGAAGCAGCGCCTGGTCATCGACTACAGCCAGACAATAAATCGCTACACCCTGCTGGACGCTTACCCACTCCCCCGCATAGCTGATATGGTCAACCAGATCGTGCAGTACCGCGTCTTCTCGACCATTGACCTGAAATCAGCGTACCACCAGCTCCCTATCCGCCCTGAGGACCGCCAGTATACTGCCTTTGAGGCAAACGGCCGCCTCTATCACTTCCTTAGGGTTCCATTTGGCGTCACCAACGGGATCTCCGTCTTCCAAAGGGAGATGGACCGGATGGTCGATCAAAATGCGTTGCAGGCCACTTTCCCATATCTGGACAATGTGACCATCTGTGGCCATGACTTGCAGGACCATGACGCAAACCTCGAGAAATTCCTCTGCACCGCCAAACTCCTCAACCTGACGTATAACAAGGAGAAGTGCATATTCCGCACAACCCGCCTCGCCATCCTTGGCTGTGTTGTGGAACACGGAGTCATTGGTCCCGACCCCGACCGGATGCGTCCCCTTATGGAACTCCCACTGCTCCACTGCCTCAAGGCCCTGAAGAGGTGCCTAGGGTTTTTCTCTTATTACGCCCAGTGGGTCCCCTACTATGCGGACAAGGCCTGTCCGCTGATCAAGTCCACCTCTTTTCCCGTGACGGCAGAGGCCCGCTTAGCCTTCCACCGTATCAAGGAAGACATTGCCAAAGCCACCATGCACGCAGTGGACGAATCCATCCCCTTCCAGGTGGAAAGCGACGCGTCCGACTTTGCCCTGGTCGCTACCCTCAATCAGGCGGGGAGACCCGTGGCCTTCTTTTCACGAACCCTCCAGGGCCCGGAGACCAGACACTCCGCTGTTGAGAAGGAGGCCCAGGCTATTGTGGAGGCTGTGCGTCATTGGAGGCACTACCTGGCCGGAAAACGATTTACCCTGCTCACTGACCAGCGTTCAGTTGCTTTTATGTTTAACAACAAGCAGAGGGGCAAAATCAAAAACGACAAGATCTTGAGGTGGAGAATCGAACTTTCCAACTACAATTACGAGATCTTGTACCGGCCCGGGAAGCTCAATGAACCCCCGGGTGCTCTATCGCGTGGCACCTGCGCCAGCGCGCAGATCGATAGACTGCGGGCCCTCCACAATGACCTCTGCCACCCGGGGGTCACCAGGTTCTTCCACTTCATCAAGGCCCGCAACCTGCCTTACTCCATTGAGGAGGTCAGGACCATGACCAGGAACTGCCAAGTCTGCGCTGAGTGCAAACCGCACTTTTATAGACCAAACAGGGCTCACCTGATAAAAGCCACTCGCCCCTTCGCGCGCCTGAGCGTTGATTTTAAAGGGCCTCTCCCCTCCTCCGACCGCAATGTGTACTTCCTCAACATTATTGATGAGTACTCCCATTTCCCGTTCGCCATCCCCTGCCCGGACATGACCAGTGCCACGGTCATTAAATGTCTGAACGACCTCTTCACCCTGTTCGGTTTCCCCAACTATATCCACAGCGACCGGGGCTCATCGTTTATGAGCGACGAACTCTGTCAGTACCTGCTCGCTAGGGGTATTGCAACAAGCAGGACCACCAGTTACAACCCCCGGGGGAACGGACAGGTGGAAAGAGAGAATGCGACAGTTTGGAAGGCCGCCCTGCTAGCCTTAAAGTCTAGGGGCCTTCCCACCTCCCGCTGGCAGGATGTGCTCCCCGATGCACTCCACTCTATTCGGTCACTGCTCTGCACTGCCACTAACGCCACCCCTCATGAGGAAATGTTTGTCTTCCCAAGGAAGTCCACATCGGGGACATCGCTACCGCCATGGCTGACGTCCCCAGGGCCGGTCCTACTGAGAAGACACGTGGGGACCCATAAAACCGACCCCCTGGTCGAGAGGGTCGACCTCCTCCTCCGGGTATGCTTACATTGCGTACCCGGATGGGCGGGAGGACACAGTCTCCATACGAGACCTCGCACCCTCGGGGGCCGCAGTAACCCACTAGCCACTACCACCCCCCCCCACGATCCGATATCCAGCCCCAGCAGACGGCAGGCCTGGGCCCCGCAACCCGCTCGACACCTACGAGGACTACACACCAGTGCCCCAGCCTACGCGGGACTCGACGCCGGAAGCTCCACTACCCCTGCCGTCGCCACGTCGATCACAGCGGCAGACAAGACCTCCGGAGAGACTCCAATACACTAACTTTTAATACACTTCACCCCGCCGGACTTAATTTTAAACAAGGGGTGAATGTGGTAAACCACTGTTTGTATTCCACTGTGTACATGCCTGTACATGTCTCGGCTGACTCCTCCCACGAGTCCAGGTATAAAGGTGACTGCTCCACAGTCCCTCTGTATTCTGGACCGGTCGACCACTCGAGGCACACCTTCATTCTCTTGTTAATAAAAGCCTGTTAGTTGCTCGCTTAATCTCAGTCTTTTGAGTTATTGATAGCGCATCAACTTGTAGATATTAAAAACCATGTATTTGGTTTGTAAGCCTGCAGATTCAAGGTCAATATATTGGTAAAGTAGTTAGATAGAATGATAGTAAAATTAATATACTTACTAATTGTATCAATTGTCCTTGAACAAAATTATTTTCAGCTTCTAACCTCTGGATGTACTACAACAGAGAAAAGAAAAGCAGGTTTATAAAACATAGCCCACCTCAGAGAAAGACACCCTGGAAATTATACTGTGAAATATTATCTTAGGAATGCTTGTTTGTATCAAATTACTCTGTCCAGTACTTTAATGGAGACCGTAACCCATTTACTTTAAACAGCAGCCGAAGGAATTTGATGTGAATGTGTTACTTGTTTACTAACATCACACAGCATAATTTCCAGGCTTACATGTTTAGTGGAAGTCCTGGTCATTTCTTCACTTTAAATACTGTAATAGAGTTATTACATATTTTATACTTTTTAACCATGGATGATAACTTTACCTTTTTAATACATATATCAGATTATTTTTGTGCATGAATTTCCAGAAGTTGAAATAATGTAAACTTTACAGTCTCAGCAGTTCGAGGCTGCGGTTGCCATAGTTTCTTTTCCCGTATACTCTTCCTCCTCCCTGCAGTCTCCCAATGTTGTAATCAAGACCTGTCACACTGTTTTTCATTCTCTCCCAGGACCTCAAAATTAGGGAACTTCTTATACCATTCCTGCTGCAACCTCCAGGCTTTACAAACTCAAGCTTGGTGTCATCTAATCACCACTTCTTGATTAATAAGGGTAATTGTTGTGAGGACCCACACTGCCAGCAGGGCCTCACCTACAGCCATTGCTCCAGAAACTTCTGGGCAGTGCACCTGAGATTTTCGGATAACCGCTGGCTGTATGCAAGGCCCCATTGGCAGTGCAGAGCCTCATAAAATGTACCCTATACAGGTAGACTGTCCTTTATCCGAAAACCTCGGGACCAGCCGTGTTTCGGTTTTCGGAAAATTTCGGATTTCAGAAGGTATTTTATAAGACTGGGAAATTTGTCGGGGGTGGGGGTCGGCGGGGGGTCGGGGTGGGGGTCGGCGGGGGTGGGGGTCGGCGGGGGGTCGGCGGTGGGGGTCAGCAGGGGTCAGGGGGGTTGGCGGGGGTCGGCGTCGGCAGGGGGGTCGGCGGGGGGTCAGCGGGGGGTCGGGGGCGGGGGTCGGCGTCGTGCGCACGACTTACGCTGAACGAAAAAACTTTCGGTTTTTAGAGGTTTTCGGTTTTCGGAAGTTCGGATAAAGGATAGTCTACCTGTATTGCCTTCTTTCTTACTCCATTCCACCTTGGTGCTGTCCTGCATGATGCATCCTGGTCTTTCACCTTGGTTTCTTGATTTAATAAAATGCAAAAAATGTCCACGTTAAATCTTTGGTGCATAGATGAAATTAGAAAAATGAAATAATACAAAGAATGAAGTACTGGAGGAAGTCTTTGGCCTAGAAATTCACTTTGGGCCCGCCAGCTGGCGTGCGCCCAAAAGTTAGCGCTGAGCGTGGAGCCAGTTGCGACCGTCAGATATTCAGTTTTTGCGCCCCAAGTCGGAACCGGGCGCAATTCCAGGGTGTGCCCGCCCCCGCTTGGGGCGCTGAAACTGAATTTCAGCGCTCTAGGCGCCGCTGCGCCACCCGCTGCGGAGCGGCAGGCTGCGGTACTGCAGGCCTCCTCCTTCTCTTAAGGGGGAGGTGCCTGCAACGGGGAGATCGCCGCTGGATAGTGCCGGCAAATGAGCCCGGCACCACGGAGAAGTGCCAGGTTCGCGGAAAGCAGCCGGCAATGCCGCGGGGGGGGGGTGGTGGAGGAGGCCGGGGAAGGAGGTGCGGGCAGGCGGCTGCCGAAAAAGCGGCCGGCCACACCTCCACCTTAAAGCGCCCCACTAAGGCTACAGTACGGCCCCGTTTTCTGGTCGCTGTTTGCGGCCGCTGTGGAAGAGGCGGCCGCAACTCAATATGGGGGTCGGGCCGGTAGCGGGGCGGTAGCGGGGCACTGCGCACACCGATGACGTCATCGGTGCCGGCGCAGCGCTAACGGCTACCGCCGCCATTACCGCTGCGCTGAATATCAGCGCAAACTCCTCTATTGGCGCAGAAGCCCTCTTTGGGCGGTAACTGGCCGCAAAGCTGGCAGCGCCTTACTGAATTTCTAGGCCTTTGTATTTAATAGAAGTTGATTGGATCTTTGCTATTCCCTTTAAAGTCTGAATATTTGGATTCTAAGCGCCTTGGGATAAATTAAATGCCTTCAAAGCCACCCTTACGCAAAAGGTAGCCAAGCATGTGTCTAGAGTTAAAAGAAGGTTATGCGGTAAAACAAAGACAAATTGGCTAATGGATCATGTTCAAAGACAAATTAGGCTTAAGCAGAAATATTTTTACAGGCTTAAAGAAAATAGCTCTTAGGAGAACAGAGATAGGTATCTGTTTCAACAAAGGACAACAAAAGCTGCTATGAGAGCAACTACAAGGACATTGGAGAAAAATATAGTGGATAGCTGTGGCAATAATAGGAAGGACTTTTTTAGACATGTTAGGAGCCAGAGAAATCCATTAAGGACTGTATAGGGCCACTGGAGGTCTCCTCAAGGCAGACTTGGGTGGATTCCTAGGTTTGGGCAGGGGTTTTAAATGGCTATTTTACATCAGTCTTCACTACAGAAGATGATACTAAGTTGCCAAGAATACATTGTAGGATTGATGCTGAAATTGAAACTGTCTGGGTAGATGCAGATATAGTCCTGGCTAGAATAAAGGAACTCAAAACAGATCAGGCTGCTGGTCCCGACAACATTCAACCAAGTGTGCCTAAAGCATGGGGTCCTCTTCTTCATTTATATAACAGGTCGCTGGGGTCTGGGTTTGTTCCCATGGACTGGAGAGAGCTTAAGTAAGAATTGGGAAATGAAAGGCCTATTTACTTAACTTCAATTAAAGGCAAGCTACACGAAGGGGTCATTAGAGATACAGGGCATGATTTTAGCTCCCCTGCCTGGCCGAAACCATTAAAATGGAGGAGGGCTTACCTGCCCCTATCTGGTCAACTGCAATTTTAAATTGTCCTCTTTAAATATACAGATCTGGCTTTGATGACATCATCGGGGTTGAGTTATTTAACCTGAGGCCTGAGGAGGGGTGGCTTCCATGCCAGGCAAAACCTGCCGGGAACACATGGCAGGGCCAGAAGAAGCCCAGCAAGGTAAGTTATAAAAATTTATTATAGGTTTTCTTGTGGGCCAGGAGGAGCATGGGTGCAAGGAAACCTTTGGTTGCCTGTTTCTCAGGCTTCTCCCCTTCTCTCGACTGGGATTCCCCACCTGAGCACTTATCTTGTGCCGGGGACCTCCAGGGCAGTCTCCAGCTTCCTATCGACTTCCCAGCCATTTTGGTCGGTAAGTTGGCAAGTGGCATATTAACGAGGCCTTAAGGTCCACGAGCCTGCCTGCTGCCGCTCCCGGATGGGAACACCGTTCACTTTGCCACATTCATATAAACATAGAATCATAGAAGATAGGAGCAGGAGTAGGCCATTCGGCCCCTCGAGCCTGCTCCACCATTCAATGAGATCATGGCTGATCATCCAAATTCAGTACCCTGTCCCTGCCTTCTCCCCATATCCCTTGATCCCTTTAGCCTTAAGAAATATATCCAACTCTTTCTTGAATATATTTAATGAATTGGCCTCCACCGCCCTCTGTGGCAGAGCATTCCACAGGTTCACCACTCTCTGGGTGAAGAAATTCCTCCTCATTTCAGTCCTAAATGGCTTACCCCTTATCCTTAAACTATGACCCCTGGTTCTGGACTCCCCGGCCAACAGAAACATCCTTCCTGCATCTAGTCTGTCCAGGCCTGACAGAATTTTATAGGTTTCGATGAGATCCCCTCTCAATCTTCTAAACTCCAGTGAGTATAAGCCCAATCGACACAATCTCTCCTCATACGTCATTCCTGCCATCCCAGGTATCAGCCTGGTGAATCTTCGCTGCACTCCTTCCATGGCCAGGAGTTAAAATCGAGCCCACGCTATATGACAACCCTGACAGAGAAAGGGTTATTAGAAAATCACAACATGGCTTCTGGAAAAGAAGGTCCTATCCCACCAATATGGGGAAATTGTAGTCAACAAGTCACAAGGTTGGTAGATGTAGGTAGCCTGGTTGATATTGTGTGTCTTGATTTTCAAAAAGCCTTTGACACAATGTCACAGTACAGGCTATTAAATGAAGTTGAATCCTGTGGGATTAGTGGGCAGATTCCCGAGGTGGGAAAATCGGTGTTGAAAGCGGGGGGAGGGAGCGGGATTGGTATCCAGCAGTGGCCTGCGTTCTTTGTGTAGTGTATGTACCTTTAAGGGGAGAACTACTTTTTACAGTTCCTGTATACTGTAGTACTGGCAGTGACCACACCGGTATATAAACCCTGAGTAGGGATCTGTACTTTAGTTTTTGAGTAACCTGCATCCAGTAAACACCTGTTAATTGTTCCTCTGCAGTCTCTGTCGATTTATTGAAGAATACCATACATTAACATTCACGGATTCAACAGTGGCGACGAGTTGATTCAAACCTACCTGCAATTCTGTAAAAGAAGGCTGATTCCACCAGTGCGGGCGTCGACCATCCGGAGAGGACTTGAACATTGCAGAGGAGGCTGTGGAGAGCTGGGCTTGGTTCCCCAGTTGAGACGATCCAGTACAGCGGGCTGGCAGCAGGTACGGCGCAGACCCTTCCCAGACGGCAGCGGCTGGAGCCGATCGACGGCACACAAAAAGGCCGAGCAGCATCGACGGGGTAAGAGAGAGGGTGAAGCACACAGGGCACAGCCGGGGTTGAAGACCGAGCGGCGTCAACAAGAGAAGGGAAAACGCGCAGAGCGCGGCTGGGGTTTCAAGGGCTGAGCAGCGTCCGCGGGGGAGGAAAGAAGCGCGGGAGACGCCATTTTGAGCCGGCGGAGAAGAAGGGAGAGCGTGGGAGATGCCATTTTTAGCCAGTCTAACCACACCCAAGGATGCAAAAGAGTGGCAGTGTCACAGCGTTCGACAACGAAGTCGAAGATTGGGCAACATATATAGAACGTGTAGAAGTGTACGGCAAGGCGAATGAAGTGCCAGATGCCAGGAAAGCACTGGTATTGTTGAATTCCATGGGTGCAAAAACGTACGGCTTACTGCGAAACCTAATAACCCCAGAGAAGCCAGTGGAAAAGGATTTTGAAAGCATAGTGGCAATCCTACAGGACCACTTAAACCGCACACCGCTGCTGATAGCCGAAAGATTTAAGTTTCACAAAAGGAACCAGCATAAAGACAAAAGTAATGCTGAGTATTTAACGGAACTGTGCAAACTATCGAAACACTGCCAGTTTGGAACGGGACTAGCAGATACTTTAAGGGACAAGTTTGTGTGTGGGCTTCAAAGTGAAGGAACCCAGAAATGGCTTCTATCAGAAAAGGATCTTACGCTGGACAAGGCTTTCAGCATGGCAGTATCACACGAAGCAGCCGCACGGGGCGCTGCAGAGATACAACGGAGATCGCAAGAATATGGCACAAATGAAATGTTATATGGAGCAGTGAAGTGTTATCGCTGTGACAAAACAACACACGACCACAAGGACTGTTGGTTCAAGGACCAAGTGTGCAGACAGTGTGGAAAAGTAGGACACAGAGCAAGAGTCTGCAGGTCGGGAAAGAAAACCAGCAGCAAGAAATCTCCACAGGTGAAGTACAAAAAGGTACATAAGGTGACGGAGAGTAGTTCAGACGAACAGAAAAGTGATACAGACTCCGGAAGCAAGGAGCTGGGTTGTCTGAAACTACATCATGTAATCAAAATGGAGGATCACCAAACTATCTGGGTCACGCTCAAGATAGACGGAGTCCAAGTGAAAATGGAATTGGACACAGGATCAGCCCTAACAGTCATAAACCAAAGGGACTACAAGCGGCTATTCTCACATATACCCTTGAGAGATACAGAGATTGTCTTGAAGACGTACACGGGGCAAAAAGTCTACCCCAAAGGAAAAATAAGGGTGAACGTGATATACAACGGCAAGGAAACACCAAAAATGGACATATATGTATTGCCAGATGGAGGACCGCCACTACTAGGGTGTGAATGGATCCGAAAGATACAGCTAGATTGGCATTCCATACAAGCACTGACTGTAGATGCCAAAAAGGATGACGACGTCACACCGGGACGACTGTCAAAAATGCTAACTGTCGCACAAGAAGTGTTCCAGGAGGGACTCGGAACACTAAAAGGCATAACAGCAATGATCAAAATAGAGGAAAATGAAAGCCCAAAGTTTTTTAAGGCCAGACCGGTACCTTATGCGATCCGCCCAGTTGTCGAAGCAGAGCTGGAAGGTTTGGAACATTCAGGAGTGCTATCCTAAGTGGACTGGAGCGAGTGGGCTACACGCATCGTTCCTGTAATGAAGAGGTCGTTGAGTAATACGCCTGGGGAACCAAAGAAGGTTCGCATCTGCGGGGACTTTAAGGTGACAGTGAACCCAGTCCTTCACACTGTACAATATCCGCTTCCGCGGATTGAAGATATTTTCGCCTCGCTATCTGGAGGGAAACGCTTCACTAAGATTGATCTGGCCCAGGCGTACATGCAAATGGAGGTAGAAGAAGCCTCGAAACAGTACTTCACGATCAACACTCATAAAGGTCTCTACCAATACAACCGGCTGGTGTTCGGGGTAGCATCAGCTCGGGCTATTTGGCAAAGGGCAATGGATCAAGTCCTGCAAGGGATTCCAGGGACCCAGTGTTATTTGGACGACATCCTGGTCACGGGCGAAAATGACAGTGATCACCTAGCCAACCTGGAACAGGTGCTCACTAGATTGAAGGATTATGGGCTCCGAGCTAATCGCCACAAATGTGAGTTTTTCCAGAAGCAGATCTCGTATTGTGGCCATGTTATTGATGAAGAGGGGTTACATAAGTCCCCTGAAAAGATTGAGGCAGTAGTCAAGGCTCCAGCACCGGAAAATGTGTCACAACTGAGGTTGTTCCTTGGGTTGGTGAACTACTACCATAAGTTCTTGCCGAATTTGTCTACAGTTCTACACCCACTGAACACCCTACTGCAAGCGGGGGTACCATGGAAGTGGAATGACGAATGTAAACGAGCTTTCCAGAAGTGCAAAGCATTGATCACATCAAAAGAGGTGTTGGCTCATTTCGCGTGTGATGCATCACCCTATGGCATTGGAGCAGTGCTGTTGCACAAATTCCCGGACAGCTCGGAGAGGCCAGTAGCCTTTGGGTCTCGGTCACTAACCTCAGCCGAGCGTAACTACGCCCAGATTGACAGGGAGGCCCTCAGCCTAGTGTGGGGAGTGAAAAAGTTCAACCACTATCTGCACGGGCAGAAGTTCACCTTGCTGACTGACCACCAACCACTTGTCTCCATCTTTAACCCAAAGAAGGGCATTCCGGTGATGACTGCGCAATGGCTACAAAGATGGTCCCTTTTTCTAGGGGCGCACCAATATGATATCAAGTATAAGAGTACGAAACAGCATGGAAACGCCGATGGGCTATCACGCCTGCCAGTACCTACTGCAGAGGAAGCACCAGCAGTGGATCCTGTTGAAATATTTCATTCGACTATAATTGAATGCTTGCCAGTAACTAACGCTGGTATGGAGAAGGAGACCCGAAATGACCCGACACTGTCTCGGGTATATGATTTGATGGTGAAGGGATGGCCAGCACATGGCGACTCACTGTTGCCAGCATTCTCATCCAGAAGAGAACAGCTGTCAGTATGCCAGGGGACCTTGATGTGTGGATCCCGAGTGGTAATTCCACCCAAGTTAAGGGAGAGAGTGCTCAATGAGCTTCACGAAGGCCATCTGGGAGGGGTGAAAATGAAAAGCCTTGCTAGGGCTTATGTGTGGTGGCCGGGGATCGATCAGCAAATCGAGGACCTGACAAAGAGCTGCTCAGGATGCCAGAAGGTCCAAAATGCACCACCACATGCCCCTCTACACCCATGGGAGTGGCCCTCATCTCCATGGCAACGGGTGCATATTGATTTTGCTGGTCCATTCATGGACTCAATGTTTTTAATAGCTGTGGATGCGCACTCGAAATGGCCTGAGGTGATCAAAATGTCCTCCACCACCACGGAGAAAACTATTGCAGTCCTACGGACCATTTTTGCCAGGAACGGCTTGCCAGAGCAGATTTGCTCTGATAATGGACCACAGTTTGTGTCCGAAGAGTTTCGAAGATTTATGAAAAGGAATGGGGTAAGGCATTACACCTCCGCTCCGTATCATCCAGCCACCAATGGATTGGCTGAGAGGTTTGTACAAACCTTTAAAAAAGCAGTAAGGGCCATGTGCGATGATGACATTCCACTGCAGCATAAGGTGGACAATTTCCTGTTAGCCTACAGAAATGCGACACATACAGTCACCAACCAGACCCCGGCCATGATGTTCTTTAACCGAAGGTTGAGATCTCGTCTGGATTTGCTCAAACCAAATGTACGAAGAGGTGTTGAGAATACGCAATTCCAGCACATCAATGAGAAGCCGACAAGGAGCTTCAATGTAGGGCAACCAGTCTTGGCTCGCGACTACCAAACAGAGAAATGGCAACCAGGAACGATATGCACACGGCAGGGGCCACTAATGTACACCGTGGATGTTGGGGAGAACATTGTGAGACGCCATGTCGACCAGATCCTAGAGTCACAGGAAAGAGTCCACCCCAGGTCTCGCGTACCTGGTGGTGAACCCAACATACCGGTAGCATCTACCCCAGAAACAGTAGCATCAGAAGCTGATGAACCAACCGACGACAGGGGGCCAGAATCGCCTCCGCACCAAGAGCAAGACACTCAGGAAAGGCGCTATCCAGAAAGGATCAGGAAGCCGCCCCAAAGACTGAATTTATAAATGGACTATTTACTGTTAATGTTACATGTTAAAAGTGTTAATTGTTAAATGAATGTTATGGTACTGTTAATCTAAAAGGGGAGGAATTGTAGTGTATGTACCTTTAAGGGGAGAACTACTTTTTACAGCTCCTGTATACTGTAGTACCAGCAGTGACCACACCGGTATATAAACCCTGAGTAGGTTTTTGAGTAACCTGCATCCAGTAAACACCTGCTAATTGTTCCTCCGCAGTCTCTGTCGATTTATTGAAGAATACTATACATTAACATTCACGGATTCAACACTTTGAATGTGGGGTATGGAGGAGCACTCCCGCTCCTCCTGTTTCCACATCCAGGTAAGTATATTTTAAAAACTTACATTGTTGGTTGTGGCCTAACAGGCGGCCCCTTAAATATTGGTATCTATATAGGTGTACATTTAATTTTTCCCAATACATTTTGCTGTGTCAGCCTAAATCCTGTGTTTGTTTGTGACTTAAGACTCTTTTAATTGCTAATGCTAGTCTAATTTGTAATAATCTCATGCATTTAGGAATAAACAATTGTGATTTCTCAATTAAGTTGGATTGAAATCCTCTGAGAACTGTGGAAACATAACTTTCTGGATGACAATTAATTTGGAAGCACTTAAAAGTTACAATTAAAAATACTCAGCTGTAACATGTTGAACTTAACCTTTGTACACAAGTCATATTTGATATTTGTTATGTTAACACAGAATCAATCTTTGGTCAGTAGACATGTTCTTGCTGTCATTTTCAGGAGTCAGTGTTGAAGAAAGTATTCTTATCTACCAAACAAATACAGATTCTCAGATATAAACATACTATAAATTACCTCAACTGTTTTTCTTTCATTCAAATTTTCACTGGGAAATTAAGCATATAAGCAGATATAGATTTCATCTGGAACATTTCCCAGTGTGACTGGGAAAGGAAGATTCACTGCTTAGTTTTGTTAACAAAATACTATCCTTGAATAACTAAATTGGGAGATGTAGCTAAGCAGAGAAATTATAACTTAATTGCACTGTGTCTGCCAGAATGCTGACTACAATAAAAGGTCTGTAGGATTCGCAAAAATCCATGAAATACAGTATACGGGTAGGGCCCCTGAAGTGGCCACATTGTGAGAACACAGAATGGAGTTGGCAGTTCTCATGGCCCAGTTCAAAAGGACACACACACAGTACCTTAAAGCAGTCTGAGTCATCATCGATTAGAAGAATCCAGAACCTTACTGTTTTTGATATTGTAACGTGGTTACAGCAGTAAACAAAACTATTAGCACCTGGAGGTGCGCTAATCGCTGGCAGAGCGGTAACCGATCTCAGAAACCGCTGAGCACACACAAACGGAGGGACACTAAACGGATTCCCGTTATGGCAAAGCGGTAACCGATCTCAGAAACTGCTGAGCACACACAAACGAAGGGACACTAATCGGATTCCCATTAGTTCGATTTGCGAGCAGTTAAAATTAATGTGCTTGCTTTTGTTAAAGCAACCTTAACAAAGGAAAACGGTTGATTTGGCGCCAAGATTAGGGCCAGAAAAGAGTATAACCGTTCAGGTAAATCGTCAGCAAGCCAGTCTAAGATTCAACCAGAGTAAGGAAGACTCCTCCAGAGACGGTTCGCACCGTGAAGTCCAAGTCCAGTTACCATCAGGAGTTCGAGGACCGTGCGGAACAGAAAACGGCTCGAGGACTTCGGAGGACTTCCAAAGTTTGTACAGGAGAGCGAGTCCAGGAGCCGGTCCCATAAGGAAGGTCGGAGGTCCCGGACGACATCAAGTAACAGGGTCCAGGAGCCGGTTCCATAAGGAAGATCGGAAATTCCAGACGTAACAAGAAGTACCAAGGTCCAGAAGGGTTTTGAAATTCTGGTGAGCATAAAGGCCCAACTCTACCTAACTGACATAATTGAGGTATATTCAGTAACGGGAGGGTTTGTAACGTTAAGGGTATTTGTAAGTCAGGAGTGTGATTTATCCCTCGATGTGTCCGTGCGCTTCCCTCACCCCCGCTTTTAGCTTATCGCTATTTTAGAACTGTTTATATGCTTTAAAGTTATTTTTCTCAGTGTATAATTTAGTCCTCTGTGAGAAACGTTATTTTTTCGTCTGCATTTATTCTTGCCATTTTTCTCTGTGTACATTCTCTTTCAAAAATAAAGATCATTTTGATTTAAAACTCAATCTGTCTCATCTGACCATTTGTCTTCCGAGTCACGAGTTGGGCCAACACACAAAGGTTGTCTGGCAATAAGCCCAGTGTCTAGAACCGTGAGGGGGGAGCGCTTCGAAACCGCTCACGAGTAGTGCGAAAATCAAAACCGATTTAGCACACCATAAGCTCGTTAAAACGACCCCTTACAGTGTGTTGAGTGTTGCAAAAAACTTCTCAGCTGAAGCCTTGCAGTACAGAAGCACAAGAGAGGCACTCTTAAAACAAAGCCAAGTACCTACCAGTACGATAGCAAAATACTGCAGATGCTGGAAATCCGAAATAACAACAGAAAATGCTGGGAAAACTCAGCAGGCCAGGCAACATCCGCGGAGAGAAATTAGAGTTGACGTTTCGGATCGAAACCCTTTTTCAAAACTGGAAAGGAAATAAAATAGATCGAAGTCAGGGCTGCGATAGAACAAAAGAAGCAAAAGAGACATTAAGAGGTATTCAAAACCAGACGAGATGCTCTGTGAAACTGAGTCTTGGCAGATACCTGATCAAACACGAGAAGGGAAACTGAAAGTAATGAAGATGAACAAGGTTGAAGAGCCAAATGGAGATCCCATCGAAGAGAAGAGCAGAACTTCTTCAAGGTAGGCATTCCTAGAAGAGGTGTGGCAGTGAACCAAACACTAGTACGATAGCAAAATACTGCAGATGCTAGAAATCCGAAATAACAACAGAAAATGCTGGAAAACTCAGCAGGCCAGGCAACATCCGTGGAGAGAAATTAGAGTTGACGTTTCGGGTCGAAACCCTTTTTCAAAACTGGAAAGGAAATAAAATAGATCGAAGTCAGGGCTGCGATAGAATAAAAGAAGTAAAAGAGACATTAAGAGGTATTCAAAACCAGACGAGATGCTCTGTGAAACCGAGTCTTGGCAGATACCTGATCAAACATGAGAAGGGAAACTGAAAGTAATGTGGGTGGGGTGCTTCGGTTGACGTGCGCTCCTTGCGCTGCCTGCGCTTGGCTTCCGCTTGCTCCCGGCGAAGAGACTCGAGGTGTTCGGCGCCTTCCCGGATGCTTCTCCTCCACTTTGTGCGGTCTTGGGCCAGGGATTCCCAGGTGTCGGTGGGGATGTTACACTTTTTCAAGGAGGCTTTGACGGTGTCCTTGAAGCGTTTCCTCTGTACTTACCTACCAGTACTTAGCTATAAGAGATGGAAATAGATAAAGCAATAGATTTCCCAAGCATTACTTTTCTACTGACAGCATGGACAGGTGACCAGCTTCCTAATTCTCTTGTCTCTTTAAATAGCTGCTAGAAAGTGAACATTACTGGGCTGTGCTGATTTTCCCTACAATTTTTCCTCTCCCCTGTTATGTTCATAAATAAATAGATGTTTTCATTATGAAAAGCTAGCTTGAGCGAGTCATTTATTCAGCCATGTGGGCTAGTGTACAGGCATCCAGCTTGACTACTGCCTTGTGGGTAGCCCACTACTAAACATACAGCTCCACCTAGTGTACCATTCTAGAATGACATGTTACTGATCATTACATCCCCCTGCCTTAGAGGTTAAACAAAATCAATATCAATCAATCATAACGACATAAACATCTTCACAGCAGTCAACACATTTTCAAAGCTTTACTTTATGAACTCTAAGCTTTTCATTCTTTATTATAGTTTTCTTTGTGCTCAAAGGTTAAATCTATCAGGCTTTTTACTTCACGTGTGGATCTTCTCAGCACAGGTAAGTCTGATGTGTTTTCATGAGAGCCTGTATGTGTGTTTGTGTTAGATTGTTCTGGTGGTGAGTGACAAGATTCTGTTGCGGCATTGTCATCGATTTGCTCTTGGATAGTTTCTTGTGTTTTCAGGAGGGAACGGCAGTTCTTCCTGAGAATCTGTCCTTCCTCAGTTCTAACAGTGTATGACCTTGGTCCTACTTCCTCAAGAACTGTAGCTTTCCTGTTCCATGCATCTGCATCCTCAATCCTGACAACATCATCCCTTGTCAATGGTTTCAGAGTTTTGGATGACTTGTCATAGTGTGATTTCTGTTTCAGCTTTAACAGTTGAAGTCTCTGTCTCAGTTCCTTACTCTGCTTTTCTTTTGCACAGCAGGGTAGCATGGTGCGCAACTTGCGACGCATTAGGAGCTCAGCAGGTGAAGAACCACAGTCTAAAGGGGAGGCTCGGTAGCTCAGCAGGACGAGATAAGGATCAGACTTGCTTTCTGTTGCTTTCTTCAGTAGCTGTTTGAGAACTTAAACACCTTTCTCTGCCTTACCATTCGACTTAGCATACAGAGGACTGGATGTGATGTGTTGAAAGTCATAATGTGCTGCAAACTGTTGCCACTCCTTGAAGCACGGACCATTGTCGCTAACGGCAATCCTGGGAATTCCATGTCTGGCGAAGATGGATTTCACATGCATTATGACACTGCTTGCTGTGGTGCTTGAGAGCAGCGCCATCTCAGGATAGTTAGAATAGTAGTCAATCACTATTAGATAGTCTTTACCATTCAAATGAAAGAGGTCCATACCAACCTTTTGCCATGATGCTGTTGGTAAGTCAGCTACTATCATTGGTTCCTTTGCTTGTTTGTTTTGGTGTTTCTGACATGTCTCACATATGCCTATCATGTTCTCAATGTCCTTATTTATGCCAGGCCAATAAACAGTGTCTCTTGCTCTCCTTTTGCATTTTTCAATTCCGAGGTGTCCCTCATGAATCCTTTTGAGCATGTCTTGACGTAGAGCCTGTGGAATGACTATTCTGTTCTGTTTTAGTAATAGTCCACTTGCGACACTTAACTCTGACCTGATGTGATAGTACTTTGGACAGGAACCTTTTGGCCAACCGTGATGAATGTTCTCTATTACTGTTTGTAACACTGTATCTTTTACTGTTTCTTCTGCTATTTGCTTTGATTTTGTGTCTGACATGGGCAGCGCAGCAGTGACCATACTCACATGAACATCCACGTCTTCCTCAGTAGAGCTCACATGACTCATTGTGGGTGCTCGGGATAGTGCATCTGCTAACACTATGTGTATGCCTGGTGTGTAGATCAGTTCAAAGTCATATCTTTGCAGTTTCATCATGAGTCCTTGAATCCTTGGAGACATCTCATTCAGATTTTTTTTAATGATGGCAACCAGTGGGCAGTGGTCTGTCTGAACTGTGAAGGTGGGAAGTCCATATATGTAGCCATGGAACTTTTCTAGTCCAACTACCAAGCCTAGACATTCCTTTTCAATCTGGGCGTATCAACACTCAGAGTCAGTCATAGACCTGGAGGCATAGGCAACAGGCTTCCAATCTTCACCCTCTGCTTGTAGTAAGACCGCGCCTAGGCCATCTTTTGACGCATCCGTTGGCACTTTGATTCTCTTTGTTGGGTCAAAGAAGGTGAGTACAGGTGTGGTTGTCAGCACTGTTTTAAGGTTCATCCACTCTTGTTCATGTCTTTCTGTCCATGTGAACTCATTTGTTTTATGCAGCAGGTTGCGCAGACAGGCTGTCTTGGCTGACAAGTTAGGAATGAACTTTCCAATGAAGTTTATCATCCCCATGATGCGTAGCACTCCTTTTTTGTCAGTGGGTCGGGGCATGTTGAGTATGGCGTTTACTTTTTCCATATCTGGCTCTATTCCTTTACCAGATAGATTATCTCCTAGGAAAGTGACTTCCTGGATGCCAAACTGACACTTGGCTTTGTTGAGCTTCAGCCCATTCTGTAGCACTTTAGTCAGTCTCTCATTGTGTTCTTTCAGTGTGGAGCCTCAGATGATGATGTCATCAACATAGACCCGAACTCCTTCCAGACCTTCAATTATGTGTTCCATCGCTCTATGAAAGATTTCAGATGCAGATATTATCCCGAAAGGCATTCTGAGGAAACAATACCTGCGAAATGGTGTGTTGAAGGTACAGTATTTGGTGCTCTCTTCATCCAGTTTTAGTTGCCAAAATCCTTGTGAGGCATCGAGCTTTGTGAAGTATCTGGCACCTGACATTTCACTGGTGATTTCTTCTCGCTTGGGAATCTGCTAGTGTTCACGTTTTATGTTTGCATTTAAGTCCTTTGGATCCATGCATACTCTTAGATCATTGTTCTTTTTCTTTACACATACCATGGAGTTAACCCGGTCTGTTGGCTCTTCGACTTTCCTGATGACTCCAAGTGTGGTCATTCTTTCCAGTTCTTTCTTGAGCCGGTCACGCAGGGGTGCTGGAACTCTCCGTGGAGCATGTACCACTGGCTGAGCATCCTCCTTTAGCTGGATCTTGTAAGTGAATGGTAGAACATCAAATCCTTTGAACACATCCTGGAAATTACTCACTACAGAATCCACTGAGTCATCTGGTTTGCTTATGGCACAGTTTATACGATAGACTCTCTTGACCAGTTCGAAGTCCTCACAAGCTTTGTCACCTAGTAGTGAATCAAGTCCTTCAGCCACAACAGAAAACATGAGATGATGCACTTTGTCTTTGACTGTCACTTTAAGTGTGCATACACCTAAGCTATCTATTTTCTGTCCATTATAGTTCTTCAGCAGTACTGACTTTTTCTGTATTTTGGGCTTTTCTTTCATATTTTTTAAGTCACTCATACTGATTAAGTTTGCTTTTGCCCCAGTGTCTAGTTTCAATGTAACTAATGCTCCATTTACCTGCAGTGGCATTATCCATTTGTCCTCTTTTACTGCATTAACTTAATGTTCAGCATTGTCCATTCCTGAGGGCTGCACATTTTCTGTATCCTTTTCTATATTGTCACATGACACCATTCCTACAAAAAATGTCTCACTTAAACCAGTGTCCTCAATCACATTGACTTGTTGCCCTTTCTTTGTTTTTACTTTTGAAAAGCATTGTTTGGCAAAGTGATTCTTTCCATTACATTTTGTGCACATTTTCCCAAACGCTGGGCATTGTCTTGACTGGTGCTGGTAACCACAGCGTTTACAATTAAAAGTTCCATCCTCCAATTGCTTTGCATTTCTGTTCTGCCCATGTTTCTTCTCCTCGTAGAACACAGCACCAACAGCAGCACAGTCACTCATTACATTCGCATCATTATTCATTTCACTGAAAGTCTTTGCGTGCTGTCGAGCTAGCTCACTGGCATGGCATATTTTCACAGCATCCTCCAACGTTAGTTCGGTTTCTCTCAACAAACGTTCCCTGACCTTTTTATCATGAATACCAAACACAATCTGGTCACGAATCATGGATGATTTCAGTTCAGAGAAATTACATGTCTCTGCTTTCAGTTTCAGATCGGTCACAAAGCTATCAAAAGTCTCATTTTGCTGCTGTGTCCATGAACGGAAGATGTACCTCTCATAGGTCTCGTTCTTTTTGGGAGAACAATGTGTATCAAACTTCTTTAGCACATCGTCCATTTTTTTTGTGTCCTCCTCTTGATCAAATACAAACGTATTAAATACCTCTATCGCCTGCGGGCCTGCAACCATGAGCAGCAACGCTATTTTCCTTGCGTCTGGCATCGTACCGAACCCGATGGCAGCAATATAGAGTACGAATTGTTGTTTGAAAGTCCGCCAATTGCAGTCGACATTCCCCATGAGTTTCAAACCTTCTGGTGGCTTCAAATTCTCTATGTCGCGTTTCACAATATTCAGCAGATATTACCACTCCTGGTACCATGTTATGTTCATAAATAAATAGATGTTTTCATTATGAACAGCTAGCTTGAGCTAGTCATTTATTCAGCCATGTGGACTAGTGTACATGCATCCATCTTGACTACTGCCTTGTGGGTAGCCCACTACTAAACATACAGCTCCACCTAGTGTACCATTCTAGAATGACATGTTACTGGTCATTACATCCCCGTGTTGGAAGTTCCTCACTTCCACAGTCCTAGGTGGCCTACAACAATTTCATCATGCAAAGAATTGGAGATATAAAACCCATGCCCAATGTTATTAACATAAAATAGCTCAATAAGCTCTGTAATACCAGAAGACTTCCCCTGTGTGCCATGTGTAATGAAATCATAAACAGTTTTACAATTTTTACAGTGTGCAAAAGAATTCTTCATCCAATAATGTTATTGTATGATCAATACCTATTCGTATTCAACCATTCACAAGTATGCATTGAATAAACATTTTTTGGCTTTTGCAGTGCAGTTTATATTTTGAATTGGAAATAAAAGATGCATACTTTTTAATATTCACAAACGATGAAGATGAGAGATGAAGAAATACTTGTAAGGCACTTTGTGGTGCACTGTTCTAGTATGCCAATGTAGTGCATCATGGAATGGTAGGATGTGGTTTTGCCCACTGTGATTCTCCACATTGCAAGTGCACATTCTCTGTTGGGCTGGCAGATGGATGTTTCAAATGCCAGTCCACAGAGAGCGAACTAAGTTGACCTGGGGCATTTTCATCTACTGCCTAGTGCACCAGCAGCACTGCCCCCATTTTTTCGGACGGCAGCTGTTGATGATTCTACTATTCCCATTTACACCTCTTCTAGACCCACCTTTTATTTCTTTACTTGTCCCATGAACATCTCCTTTGGCTTGCACCATCATCACTTTTGTCTTTTAATCTCTCCTGCCTGCCACCCTATCACAGATAATCCCTTTTTTTGTCCTTTCCTCCCCTCCCCTCTTTCCCTGTCTCTGCATATGTTTAAATCCTGTTATATATCTAACATTTTTCAGTTGTGATGAAAGGTCACCGACCTGAAACGTTAACACTGTTTCTCTTTCCACAGATGCTGCCTGACCTGCTGATATTCCCAGCATTTTCAGTTTTTATACCAGTAGCACTGGTAGATTTGTGTCCCCTAGACGCCCACTGCTAAAGAATGAAAAACATTTTATTTCTAGGCTTTTGAGTTTGCACAAAATAAAATTACTAAAATTCAGCACCAACATAAGAACATAAGAACATAAGAAATAGGAGCAGGAGTAGGCCATTCGGCCCCTCAAGCCTGCCCCGCCATTCAATAAAATCATGGCTGATCTGATCTTGGCCTCAACACCACTTTCCCACCCGCTCCCCATAACCCTTGACTCCCTGTAGCTCAAATATATGTCTATCTCCACCATGAATATATTCAATGACTCCGGCTCCACAAAAGCCTTTTCAGAGTGGGCACCTCTCGGTTTTCTGCGTCATAGGATAATTTAGCCTCAGTTTACCTGTATTTGGCAGGATTGCTCAGTATTCTATTTGTCAAACTATCTACCTGACCTTTATTAAAAAATGCATTTTTAAAAAATAAGTCAAATTTGCAAAGAGGAATGCTTAATATACCTTGTCTTTGGCACTAATTGTTTCCTCATATAATCCTGCAGATTTTATCTTGTTTCTCATGATCTCCAGCTGCTCTTCCAACCACATGACCCGGTCACTGAGCTCTATTTTGCACCCTTCCACCTCAGCTAGCTGTAATACAAATAAAAATGCAAAACAAAACCAGTTCGTATAATGTTTCCCCATAGGAAGAACAGCTTTGGTTTCTCAGAATGACCAACATTCATTTTTATAAGCAAAGATTGCATCTGTACACAGTAAGTTTGTAATGGTCTATCTTCAGCAGGCTACAGTTTGTACTATGGTTATTTCCTGCATATCAATTTAAAACTAAAGTTATGTTCTAATCCAGTATTGCCACTCCATCTGGAGTCATAATATACCAAATACAGAGGTTACTTTGGTGAGATGATGATACTTGATGAAAACTTACCGTAAAATATGGTCTACAAGTCAACATTGAAGGCGAATTTTAATGCCCTGTACCATATATGACTTAATGGCCCAGACATTCTACCCTACGTAAACTTGAGCTCATCCAAAACTTGGCTGCCCGTATCCTAACTCGCACCTGTAGTGTATGTACCTTTAAGAGAGAACTACTTTTACAGCTCCTGTATACTGTAGTACCGGCAGTGACCACACCTGTATATAAGCCTTGAGCATGCCTCTGTACCCCAGTCTTGAGACTACCCTACTCCAGTAAATACCTGTTGATTGTTAAGTTACAGCATCCGTGCGGTTATTGAAAAACATCATACTCTCAGAATCACGGATCTAACAGTGGCGACGAGTGTCGATTCGAATCTACCTGCAACTCTGCATTTCCCTTCGAGGATTCGCTCCGGGAGGGCGGTGGAAGAAAGTCGAGGCCAGAAACACGGGCATCGACCACGAGTAACCGCCCAGTCATCCGGCAGAGAGTGAACATCACAGGGGGGGCTGTGGAGAGCCGGGCTTGGTTCCTCAGCCACGACGATCAGCAATAGACTGACGACAGGTACAGCGCAGACCTTTCCCGGACAGCGGCGGCTGGAGCCGACCGACGGCGGAGAGAAAGCCGAGCAGCGTCGACGGGGTAAGACAGAGGGTGAAGCGCACAGGGCGCAGCCGGGGGTTGAAAACCGAGCGTCGTTGAGGAAAAACAAAACAGAGAGAGAGAGGGTAAAGCAACAGCCGGGTTCAGGACCGAGCGGCGGAAATGGGAAAGGCGCACACAAAAAAAAAAGAACGCGCAGAGCACAGCCAGGGCTCAAGGGCTGAACAGTGTCCACGGGGAGAAGCAGGGAAGAGCGCGGGAGACGCCATTGAGCCGCGGAGAAGAAGGAAGAGCGCGGGGGACGCAATTTTTAGAAGCTGCAGCAGAGAAGAAGGGCGAGCGCGGGAAGGAAGGAAAGCGCGGGAGACGCCATTTTGTGCCAGCGGAAAAGAAGGGGAAGTACGGGAGATGCCATTTTTGACAGTTAAATCACACCCAGGGATGCATAAGAGTGGCAGTATCTCTACGTTCGACAATCAAGTCGAAGATTGGGTGACATATGTGGAACGTATTGAGGTGTACTGCAGGGCGAATGAAGTGCCAGATGCTAGGAAAGCACTGGTTTTGTTAAATTCCATGGGTGCAAAAGCTTATGGGTTACTGCGGAACCTAATAACCCCAGAGAAGCCTGTGAACAAGAATTTCGAAAGCATAGTAGAAATCCTACAGGACCACTTAAACCCCACACTGCTGCTGATAGCAGAACGATTTAAGTTCCATAAAAGGAACCAACACAAAGACGAAAGCAATGCTGAGTACCTAACGGAACTGCGCAAGCTATCGAAACACTGCCAGTTTGGAGCGGGACTAGCAGATACGTTAAGGGACAAGTTTGTGTGTGGCCTGCAAAGTGAAGGAACCCAGAAACGGTTTCTATCAGAAAAGGATCTTACGCTGGACAAGGCTTTCAGTATCGCAGTATCACACGAAGCAGCCGCAAGGAGCGCTGCAGAGATACAATGGAGACCGCAAGAATATGGCACCAATGAAATGTCCTATGGAACAGGGAAGTGCTATCGCTGCAGCAGAACAACACACGACCAGAAGGATTGTTGGTTCAAGGACCAAGTGTGCAGACAGTGTGGAAAAGCAGGACACATAGCAAGAGTCTGCAGGTCTGGGAAGAAAACCAACAGTAAGAAATCTCCACAGGAGAAGTACAAAAAGGTACACAAGGTGATGGACAGTAGTTCAGACGAACAGAAAATTGACACAGACTCTGGAAGCAAGGAGCTGGGTTGTCTGAAACTACATAAGGTAACCAAAATGGAGGATCACCAGACTATCTGGGTTACACTCAAGATAGACGGACTCCAAGTGAAAATGGAATTGGACACAGGATCAGCCCTAACAGTCATAAACCAAAGGGACTACAAGCGGCTATTTTCACATATACCCTTGAAAGCTACAGAGATTGTCTTGAAGGCGTACACGGGGCAAAAAGTCTACCCCAAAGGAAAAATAAGGGTGAAAGTGATATATAAAGGCCAGGAAATACCTAAAATGGACATATATGTATTGCCAGATGGAGGACCACCACTGCTAGGACGTGAATGGATCCAGAAGATACAATTAGATTGGCATTCCATACAGGCACTGAAGGTTGAGGCTAAAAAGGATGACGACGTCACACCTGGCCGACTGTCAAAAATGCTAACTGATGCAAAAGAAGTGTTCCAGGAGGGACTCGGAACACTAAAAGGCATAACAGCAACGATTAAAATAGAGGAAAATGCAAGCCCAAAGTTTCTTAAGGCCAGACCAGTGCCTTATGCGATCAGACCAGCTGTCGAAGCAGAGCTGGAAGGGTTGGAACGTTCAGGAGTACTGTCCAAAGTAGACTGGAGCGAGTGGGCTACACCCATCGTTCCTGTAATAAAGAGGTCGTTGAGTAATACGCCTGGGGAACCAAAGAAGGTCCGCATCTGTGGGGATTTTAAGGTGACAGTGAACCCAGTCCTTCACACGGTACAATATCCGCTTCCACGAATTGAGGATATTTTCGCCTCGCTATCTGGAGGTAAACGCTTCACCAAAATTGATCTAGCCCAGGCATACTTGCAAATGGAGGTAGAAGAAGCCTCAAAACAATACCTCACGCTGTGCCTTCTGTTGCCTGGGCCCCAAACTCTGGAATTCCTTGCCAAAACCTCTCCGCCTCTCTACCTCTCTTTCCTTCTTTAAGACGCTCCTTAAAACCTACCTCTCTGACCAAGCTTTTGGTCACCTGCCCTAATTTCTCCTTATATGGCTCGGTGTCAATTTTCTTTTCTTGTAACACCCTTGTGAAGCGCTTTGGGATGTTTTACTGCGTTAAAGGCACTATATAAATACAAGTTGTTGTTGTTGTCAGCAGTGAACTAATGGCACTAGCCATTCATTACAGATACACTTGCCTACAGACTTCTATGGGCTTTTTCACTGGAACTTGCAGTATTTAGAGAACCATTTCAGCGTGACGCCCTCTACAAGGGATCTGGGACCTGTGTGAACAAGACAAGCAGCTGTGTATCTCCTTAAGCAATCAGACTGAAGAATCCTTACTGAGGCACGCAGAGTCTGAACCAGGAAGTGTCAGTTAGAATATTTAACCCGGGAGGCCGGTTTCCCGCAGGCCCTGCCAATTTTACCAGCAGAGCCTAATTTGAATGTGAGGCCTCAGTTTCCTGCCTGCAGCCAGCCAGCTTGCGAGGCTGGCTGGCTGTGGGCGGGTAGGCTTTAGTTGCAAGGGTTCGGTCTGTTATGTTCATAAATAAATAGACGTTTTCATTATGAACAGCTAGCTTGAGCTAGTCGTTTATTCAGCCATGTGGACTAGTGTACAGGCATCCATCTTCACTACTGCCTTGTGGGTAGCCCCACTACTAAACATACAGCTCCACCTAGTGTACCATTCTAGAATGACATGTTACTGGTCATTACATCCCCCTTCCTTTGAGGTTAAACAAAATCAATATCAATCAATATCAATCAATCATAACAACATAAACATCTTCACAACAGTCAACACATTTTCAAATCTTTACTTTATGAACTCCAAGCTTTTCATTCTTTTATTATAGTTTTCTTTGTACTCAAAGATTAAGTCTATCAGGCTTTTTTACTTCACGTGTGGATCTTCTCAGCACAGGTAAGTCTGATGTGTTTTCATGAGAGCCTGTATGTGTGTTTGTATTAGATTGTCCTGGTGGTGAGTGACAAGATTCAGTTGCGGCATTGTCATCGATTTGCTCTTGGATAGTTTCTTGTGTTTTGAGGAGGGAACGGCGGTTCCTCCTGAGAATCTGTCCTTCCTCAGTTCTAACAGTGTATGACCTTGGTCCTACTTCCTCAAGAACTGTAGCTTTCCTGTTCCATGCATCTGGATCCTCAATCCTGACAACATCATCCCTTGCCAATGGTTTCAGAGTTTTGGATGACTTGTCATAGTGTGATTTCTGTTTCAGCTTTAACAGTTGAAGTCTCTGGCCTAGAAATTCACTGGCCTTAGCGCCGCTTTTGAGGCGCTAGAGGGCCTAGCGGCGAAGTTATGGCCAGTTTTGAAATTGACAGGGGCCCTAAATCGGCGTTAGGCCGGTAGCGCTGCGCCGGCACCGATGACGTCATCGGTGTGCGCAGCGTCCCGGTTGCCATGGTAACCCGCCCGAACTCGGAAATTGAGTTGCGGCCGCCTCGCCCGTGGCAGCCGCAAGCAACGTTCTGGCAGAGGTGCCTTACAGAACGTTGCGCCGGCGCATTAAAGGCCCCGCGGCGGCCGGCCGCTTTCCCGCCGCCCACCGCTCCCTCCCCGGACTTCCCCCCCCCCCGGAACAGAAGCAAGCCCGGCACTTGTCCGAGGTGCCGGGCTCATTTTTAAAAAGATTATCGCGGGCCGCGGCCGGGTGCAGGCAGCTCCTCCTTAAGGGAAGGAGGAGGCCTGCACTTCCCGAACCTGCCGCACCGCAGCGGGCGCCGCAGCGCCGGAATAGCGCCGAAATTCAGCGCATAGCGCCAGTTTTCAGGCGCTAACAGCTTTCAGCAGCGCCGGCAGCCGTTTGGGCGCAGAAGTAGTGAATTTTTGGCCCGCCCAGCGCGACTTAGCTCCGGCACTAACTTCCGGCGCTAAAGCCGTCGCTGCGCCAAAACCCAATTTCTAGGCCTCTGTCTCAGTTCCTTACTCTGCTTTTCTTTTGCACAGCAGGGTAGCGTGGTGCGCAACTTGCGACCCATTAGGAGTTCAGCAGGTGAAGAACCACAGTCTAAAGGGAGGCTCGGTAGCTCAGCAGGGCGAGATAAGTATCAGACTTGCTTTCTGTTGCTTTCTTCAGTAGCTGTTTGAGAACTTAAACACCTTTCTCTGCCTTACCATTCGACTGAGCATACAGAGGACTGGATGTGATGTGTTGAAAGTCATAATGTGCTGCAAACTGTTGCCACTCCTTATAGTTGAAGCACGGACCATTGTCGCTAACGGCAATCCTGGGAATTCCATGTCTGGCGAAGATGGATTTAACATGCATTATGACACTGCTTGCTGATGTGCTTGAGAGTAGCGCCATCTCAGGATAGTTAGAATAGTAGTCAATCACTATTAGATAGTCTTTACCATTCAAATGAAAGAGGTCCATACCAACCTTTTGCCATGTTGCTGTTGGTAAGTCAGCTACTATCATTGGTTCCTTTGCTTGTTTGTTTTGGTGTTTCTGACATGTCTCACATATGCCTATCATGTTCTCAATGTCCTTATTTATGCCAGGCCAATAAACAGTGTCTCTTGCTCTCCTTTTGCATTTTTCAATTCCGAGATGTCCCTCATGAATCCTTTTGAGCATGTCTTGACGTAGAGCCTGTGGAATGACTATTCTGTTCTGTTTTAGTAATAGTCCACTTGCAACACTTAACTCTGACCTGATGTGATAGTACTTTGACAGGAACCTTTTGGCCAACCATGATGAATGTTCTCTATTACTGTTTGTAACACTGTACCTTTTACTGTTTCTTCTGCTATTTGCTTTGATTTTGCGTCTGACACGGGCAGCACAGCAGTGACCATACTCACATGAACATCCACGTCTTCTTCAGTACAGCTCACATGACTCATTGTGGGTGCTCGGGATAGTGCATCTGCTAACACTATGTGTTTACCTGGTGTGTAGATCAGTTCAAAGTCAAATCTTTGCAGCTTCATCATGAGTCATTGAATCCTTGGAGACATCTCATTCAGATTTTTTTTTATGATGGCAACCACTGGGCAGTGGTCTGTCTGAACTGTGAAGGTGGGAAGTCCATATATGTAGCCATGGAACTTTTCTAGTCCAGCTACCAAGCCTAGACATTCCTTTTCAATCTGGGCATATCGACACTCAGAATCAGTCATAGACCTGGAGGCATAGGCAACAGGCTTCCAATCTTCACCCTCTGCTTGTAGCAAGACCGCGCCTAGGCCATCTGTTGATGCATCCGTTCACACTTTGATTCTCTTTGTTGGGTCAAAGAAGGTGAGTACAGGTGTGGCTGTCAGCACTGTTTTAAGGTTCATCCACTCTTGTTCATGTCTTTCTGTCCATGCGAACTCATTTGTTTTATGTAGCAGGTCTTGCAGACAGGCTGTCTTGGCTGACAAGTTAGGAATGAACTTTCCAATGAAGTTTATCATCCCCATGATGCGTAGCACTCCTTTTTTGTCAGTGGGTCGGGGCATGTTGAGTATGGCGTTTACTTTTTCCATATCTGGCTCTATTCCTTTACCAGATAGATTATCTCCTAGGAAAGTGTGGTAAACCACTGTTATCGTTCACAACCGTTCACTATTGTTACACTGTTGTTATCACTGTTTACACTGTTGTTATCACTACACAAGGTTACCTCTTGCCATGCACGCTGTTATACCTAGGCATACCTCAGCTGACTCCGGCCATGGCTCCGCCTGCTTGCCCAGGTATAAAGGTGACTGACTGGCTAGTATTCTTCCTTGTTGGAACCGATCACCCACGAGGGTGGGCTCTGTTATTTAGCCAATAAAAACCTATAGTTACTATCTTAACTCGTCGCTTTTCATGGAATGAATTGATAGGTATATCAATTTTATTGGCTAAATTTTGAAATGAATGGACTGGAGCAGCCAAACGACCGGCCAAACGGTCAGCTACAACAGCCCCAGCAGCCGACTTGGCTGCGAGCCCTCCAACCGCCGTACCTGGATCTAAATCCACAGGCAGCGAATTCAGCCCTTGACTTCGATCACTGGCTGAGCTGCTTTGAATCCTACCTGGTAGCCTCCGGCGTGCCATCGGAAGCCGACAAACTAAGAGTTCTGACCGCCCAGGTGAGCCCTAAAGTATTTGCACTCATCCGGGACCTTGCTACGTACGAGGAGGCCCTCGACCTGCTAAAAGAGCAGTACCGGAGCCCAGTAAATTCAACGTATGCCAGACATCTCCTAAGATCCCGCTCGCAACAGCCAGGAGAGTCTGTAGATGAATTTTTACGGGCGCTACAAACACTCGGCAGGGACTGTGACTTTAAAGCTGTATCGGCTGCACAACATGCTGAAGGAAATATCCGTGATGCCTTCGTGAAAGGCCTTCGGTCTGACTACTCACGGCAAAGACTGCTCGAATCAAAGGACCTCGGCTTGAAAGCAGCTGCAGCCCTCGCTCGCTCCCTGGAAGTGGCCTATCGGGACCTCGAGGCGTACTCCGGGTACAGTGCTGCGCAACCCTGGGACTCGGGCCCGACTTCGGCCGCAATACCCCTCGCACCGCCGCCCCTGGGACCTACTACGGCATCGGTGTCCCGGAATCGATCGGGACCGCCACCCTCGGGACCTGCTGCGGCAGCGGAGCCCCGCGATCGGGCCGCCAGCTGCTATTTCTGTGGCCAGGCGAGACATCAAAGGGCGCGCTGCCCTGCAAGGAACGCGACCTGCTCCGGATGCAAAAAAAAGGCCACTTCGCAAACGCCTGCAGGGGGAAAGCCACAGACGCCAGCAGTGCCTCGTGTGAGTCGTGGGGGCAGCCATCTTCTCTGCCATTTTGTCCAACTTCGACCTCGTGGGGATCCACGTCATGGGCGCCGCCATTTTGTTCACCGCACTCAGCCGCCATTTTGTCTCCAGACCCGACCACCGCCTCACCTGCCAACTACAGCAGCTCACTCAGCCATACACTGGCCTCCGTCACGCTTGACCAAGCTCTCCCGCATCATCTGTCCAGGTGCATGATGGACATCGAAGTTAACGGCCACGCCACGACCTGCCTGTTCGACAGTGGGAGCACGGAGAGTTTTATTCACCCAGACACGGTGCGCTGCTACTCCCTCACTGTCCGGCCAACGCGCCATCGGATCTCGATGGCGTCGAAGTCCCATTCAACAGACGTCAGCGGCTACTGTGTGGTGACCCTGTCGGTTAGGGGCACGGAATATAAAAACTTTAAACTTCTCGTCCTGCCCCAGCCCTGCGCTGCCGTCCTACTAGGGCTGGATTTCCAATGCCACCTTCAAAGTGTCACGTTGGCATACGGTGGATCCCTCCCCCCACTCACAGTCTACAACCAGCAGTTTTTAAACCGCCCGCCGCGTACCACCTGCGGTCTCTCCACTCTCAAAGTCCCGCCCCCCTCCTTGTTCGCTAACCTCACCCGCGACTGTAAACCCATTGCTACCAAGAGCAGGCGGTACAGCGCCGGGGACAGAGCTTTTATTAGCTCTGAGGTGCAGCGACTCCTGAAGGAGGGCATCATCGAGGGGAGAACCAGCCCCTGGCGTGCCCAGGTCGTAGTCGTTAAGACCGGCAATAAACACTGCCTGGTCATCGACTACAGCCAAACCATAAACCGGTACACCCAGCTGGACGCATACCCCCTTCCCCGCATATCTGATATGATCAACCAGATTGCACAGTACCGGGTATTCTCCACCATCGACCTTAAGTCGGCCTATCACCAACTCCCTATCCGCCCTGAGGACCGCCAGTATACCGCCTTCGAGACGAATGGCCGCCCCTACCACTTCCTTAGGGTTCCCTTCGGCATCACCAACGGGGTTTCGGTCTTCCAAAGGGAGATGGACCGGATGGTTGACCAGAATGCGCTGCAGGCCACGTTTCCTTATCTAGATAACGTCACCATCTGCGGCCACGACCAGCAGGACCATGATGTTAATCTGGAGAAATTCCTCCGTACGGCCCAACGGCTGAATCTCACTTACAATAAGGAGAAATGTATTTTTAACACCTCGCGCCTTGCCATCCTCAGCTGCGTAGTAGAGAACGGAGTCATCGGCCCCGACCCCAAAAGAATGCGCCCCCTCATGGAGCTTCCCCTTCCCCACTGTCAAAAGGCACTGAAGAGAACCCTGGGGCTCTTCGCTTACTATGCCCAATGGGTGCCCAATTATGCGGACAAAGCCAGACCCCTCATGAAGTCCACCTCCTTCCCCCTGACAGCAGAAGCATGCGCAGCCTTCTCCCTCATAAAAGGAGACATTGCGAAGGCCACAATGCACGCAGTGGATGAGTCCATCCCTTTCCAAGTGGAGAGCGATGCATCCGACTTCGCCCTAGCTGCAACCCTTAACCAGGCGGGGAGACCTGTGGCCTGCTTCTCAAGGACCCTCCAGGGCCCTGAGATCCGACACTCTTCTGTCGAGAAGGAGGCCCAGGCGATTGTGGAAGCGGTATGACGCTGGAGGCATTACCTGGCAGGCAAACGATTTACCCTCCTCACCGACCAGCGTTCGGTCGCTTTTATGTTTAATAACAAGCTGAGGGGCAAAATCAAGAACGACAAGATCTTGAGGTGGAGAATTGAGCTCTCCACCTACGATTACGATATCTTGTACCGGCCTGGCAAACTCAACGAGCCCCCAGATGCCCTATCACGAGGTACATGCGCCAACGCGCAAGTTGATAGACTGCGGACCCTCCACAACGACCTCTGCCACCCCAGGGTCACGAGACTTTACCATTTCATTAAGGCCCGCAACCTGCCCTACTCCATCGAGGAGGTCAGGACCATGACCAGGAACTGCCAAGCCTGTGCCGAATGCAAACCACATTTCTATAGGCCGGACAGAGCAAGCCTGATCAAGGCCACCCACCCCTTCGAGCGCTTGAGCATCGATTTTAAGGGGCCCCTCCCGTCCTCTGACCGTAATGTGTACTTCCTCAACATTATTGACGAGTACTCCCATTTCCCCTTTGCCATGCCCTGCCCAGGCATGACCAGTACCACGGTCATCAAATGCCTGAACGACCTCTTCGCCTTGTTCGGGTTCCCGAACTATATACATAGCGACCGGGGCTCATCCTTCATGAGCGAGGAACTTCGCCAGTTCCTGCTCGCAAGAGGTATTGCTGCGAGCAGGACCACCAGCTACAACCCCCAGGGGAACGGCCAGGTGGAAAGAGAGAACGCGACAGTTTGGAAGGCCGTCCTCTTAGCCCTAAAGTCTAAGGGCCTCCCAACCTCTCGCTGGCAGGAAGTCCTCCCGGCAGCGCTCCATTCCATCCGGTCACTGCTTTGTACTGCCATTAACGCCACCCCCCATGAGCAAATGTTCGTTTTCCCCAGGAAGTCGACTACGGGAACCTCGCTACCAACATGGCTGAGTTCTCTGGGGCCCGTCCTGCTGCGGAAGCACGTGAGGACCCATAAAATGGACCCCCTGGTCGAGAGGGTGAACCTCCTGCACGCCAACCCCCAGTATGCCTATGTGGCATACCCAGACGGGCGGGAGGACACAGTCTCCTTGCGAGACCTCGCACCCTCGGGCACCCCTGAGATACCACCGTTATCCCCCACCACTCCCCCAAATCCAGCTCCTGTAGGCGGCATGCCGGAACCCCAGGAGCCTTCGTCGACCACGCAGACACCAGCACTAACATCGGATACTGCACCACCGCCGCCGCTGCTGCGCCGATCAGAACGGCTTACGAGGCCTCCTGATAGACTGACATACACGAACTGCTAGTACACTTCACCCCGCCGGACTCAATTTTAAACAAGGGGTGAATGTGGTAAACCACTGTTATCGTTCACAACCGTTCACTATTGTTACACTGTTGTTATCACTGTTTACACTGTTGTTATCACGACACAAGGTTACCTCTTGCCACGCATGCTGTTATACCTAGGCATACCTCAGCTGACTCTGCCCATGGCTCCGCCTGCTTGCCCAGGTATAAAGGTGACTGGCTAGTATTCTTCCTTGTTGGAACCGATCACCCACGAGGGTGGGCTCTGTTATTTAGCCAATAAAAACCTATAGTTACTATCTTAACTCGTCGCTTTTCATGGAATGAATTGATAGGTATATCAGAAAGTGACTTCCTGGACGCCAAACTGACACTTGGCTTTGTTGAGCTACAGTCCTTTCCGGCGTCTGCTCTGTAGCACTTTAGTCAGTCTCTCATTGTGTTCTTTCAGTGTGGAGCCACAGATGATGATGTCATTAACATAGACCCGAACTCCTTCCAGGCCTTCAATTATGTGTTCCATCGCTCTATGAAAGATTTCAGATGCAGATATTATCCCGAAAGGCACTCTGAGGAAACAATACCTGCCAAATGGTGTGTTGAAGGTACAGTATTTGGTGCTCTCTTCATCCAGTTTTAGTTGCCAAAATCCTTGTGAGGCATCGAGCTTTGTGAAGTATCTGGCACCTGACATTTCACTGGTGATTTCTTCTCGCTTGGGAATCTGGTAGTGTTCACGTTTTATGTTTGCATTTAAGTCCTTTGGATCCATGCATACTCTTAGATCATTGTTCTTTTTCTTTACACATACCATGGAGTTAACCCAGTCTGTTGGCCCTTCGACTTTCCTGATGACACCTAGTGTGGTCATTCTGTCCAGTTCTTTCTTGAGCCGGTCACACAGGGGTGCTGGAACTCTCCGTGGAGCATGTACCACTGGCTGAGCATCCTCCTTTAGCTGGATCTTGTAAGTGAATGGTAGAACTCCAAATCCTTTGAACACATCCTGGAAATTACTCACTACAGAATCCACTGAGTCATCTGGTCTGCTTATGGCACAGTTTACACAGTAGACTCTCTTGACCAGTTCTAAGTCCTCACAAGCTTTGTCACCTAGTAGTGAATCAAGTCCTTCAGCCACAACAGAAAACATGAGATGATGCACTTTGTCTTTGACTGTCACTTTAAGTCTGCATACACCTAAGCTATCTATTTTCTGTCCATTATAGTTCTTCAGTAGTACTGACTTTTTCTGTATTTTGGGCTTTTCTTTCATATTTTTAATGTCACTCATACTGATTAAGTTTGCTTTTGCCCCAGTGTTTAGTTTCAATGTAACTAATGCTCCATTTACCTGCAGTGGCATTATCCATTTGTCCTCTTTTACTGCATTAACTTTATGTTCAGCATTGTCCATTCCTGAGGGCTGCACATTTTCTGTATCCTTTTCTATATTGTCACATGACACCATTCCTACAAAAAATGTCTCACTTAAATCAGTGTCCTCAATCACATTGACTTGTTGCCCTTTCTTTGTTTTTACTTTTGAAAAGCATTGTTTGGCAAAGTGATTCTTTCCAAACGCTGGGCATTGTCTTGACTTGTGCTGGTAACCACAGCGTTTACAATTAAAAGTTCCATCCTCCGATTGCTTTGTATTTCTGTTCTGCCCACGTTTCTTCCCTTTGTAGAACACAGCACCGACAGCAGCACAGTCATTCACTACAGTCGCATTATTATTAATTTCACTGAAAGTCTTTGCGTGCTGTTGAGCTAGCTCACTGGCATGGCATATTTTCACAGCATCCTCCAATGTTAGTTCAGTTTCTCTCAACAAACGTTCCCTGACCTTTTTATCATGAATACCAAACACAATCTGGTCACGAATCATGGATGATTTCAGTTCAGAGAAATTACATGTCTGTGCTTTCAGTTTCAGATCGGTCACAAAGCTATCAAAAGTCTCATTTTGCTGCTGTGTCCGTGAACGGAACACGTACCTCTCATAGGTCTCGTTCTTTTTGGGAGAACAATGTGTGTCAAACTTCTTTAGCACATCGTCCATCTTTTCTCTGTCCTCCTCTTGATCAAATACAAACGTATTAAATACCTCTATCACCTGCGGGCCTGCAACCATGAGCAGCAACGCTATTTTCCTTGCGTCTGGCTTCATACCAAACCCGATGGCAGCAATGTAGAGTTCGAATTGTTGTTTGAAAGTCCGCCAGTTGCAGTCGACATTCCCTGTGAGTTTCAACTCTCCGGTGGCTTCAAATTCTCCATGTCGCGTTTCACAATATTCAGCAGATATTACCACTTCTGGTACCATGTTATGTTCATAAATAAATAGACGTTTTCATTATGAACAGCTAGCTTGAGCTAGTCATTTATTCAGCCTTGTGGACTAGTGTACAGGCATCCATCTTGACTACTGCCTTGTGGGTAGCCCCACTACTAAACATACAGCTCCACCTAGTGTACCATTCTAGAATGACATGTTACTGATCATTACACAGTCCAGAGGAGGGTTCGTGGGAGGGGGGAGTCGGCGATGGGGAGGGGGGGGTCGGCAATTGGGTGGGGTGTTGTTGGCAATCAGAAGGGGGGAGAAAAGATCGGTGGTGGGGGGGCGGTGGTGGTTGCAGGATCGGCAGGGGATCGACAGGCAATGGGGGTGGTAGGGGATGGGGGAGGGTGGGGATTGGGGATCGCAGGGGTGTGTTCGGGGATCGCAGGGGGGTTGTCGGGAATCGTGGTGGGGTGTGGTCAGGGATCATGCGGGGTGGGGTGGGCAGTGGTCGGGGATTGCTGAGGGGGTTGCGGCCAGGGGTCAGCAGGGGGGCCGGAGGATTGGGGCCGGCCACTGGAGGATCATGACCAGCCTCATCATTGTTGGGGGTGGGGGGGGAGACCTGGAGGGGTGATCGGAGGCCTCGTGGTGGGGTCTCAGATCACGGGGGGTGGGTATGGCAGGGACCCTGGATCCAGGAGGTAGGTATAAAACCACTTACCTCCTGGATGCAGCAGTCCCCGCCTCGGTTTAACTGCCGGGTTTCACGAATTGTGTGAAACCCGTCCCCAGGCAGTTAAATTCAAAATGGAGGGAAAAATAGGCTTCCAGCCTCATTACAATATTTAAATTGAGGTAATGCCCCACTGAGAGCGGGTTGATCGCCTGCCCCCTGCCCCAACTCCAGCAAAACCAGAAGTGGGCAGGTTGGAGGTGGGATCAGTTTGAGATTCACATTTAACAATTTAACTGCCCCCACGCTCCAAACCCACCCGTTTTTTTTTTACAGTAAAATTCTGGCCGATGTTTTTCTAATTGCATAAACAAGGTCAATGTCAATTTAATATTGACAATTTAGGCCATGATAAATGCTCTAAAGGATGGCTCAATCACATCTCAATGTGATCATAAGAGTCAAAATATTTTTTATGTAATATTATAAGACTAGTAAACATGATTTAGGGGTAAAGGCACTCCATAGGGGTTTTACTTATATAATTGTAGTAAAAAAATTACTCTGGCCAAAAGAAGTGATGCTACTTCCATAACACAAATCGTAGGTTTTAGATTGAAAACTTGAATTATCTCATTTAGTATTGTTGGGAGGCATTTGGCTGGATTCTATCCTCCTTTCCACTTTTCCATCAGGAAAGGAAATGGTTGCCAGCCAAGAAGAGCTACACAATAGTTATTAAGGGGGCTTTAATATCACATACTAAAGCTCAAGCTGCCATTCTTGTTCTTGCTTTCATAACCTGCATCCAAATTAAGTGGGCAAGACACCTATTGAAAGCTCTGTTATTTGTGCACATTATTTAACATAAGCAGTATTTATAGCTTTTAAAAATTGTAATTGAAGGAAGCAAAATCTTTGCAGGTATTGTGGTGGAGCCACTGAATGATTCTGGGCAACTGTATGTAATTCCCTTTAACGATGTTCTAACACCAGCCTAAGCCTGTACCATTGTGTTAGACATTACTTTGTTTTGTATATAGTGTTTGTATGTATGGGGCGTAGCCCCTTTAAGAGCGCGTGAAAACGCGGGTAAATGCGATGATGTCACGTCGCAAACCACGTGACTGCCCAAGCAGTCCTCATGGAATCTCCATCTTGTTAAGACCTGTTTTCGTGGTTCTCCTGTATCGATCTCAACAAACTGTTTGAACTCGTTTAGTCTTACATTAAAGACCTGTTGATTGATCTCCTGAGTCGACCTCAGTTATTAGTTAGGAATTCGTCAATTCCTACAATATCACCATATTGGAAACACAATGCAACATCTTGCAAAACAAAGATTGAAAGACTAAATTGTACATTTATACTGCATGTTTACACTTTAATATAAAATAACATAGAATATTGAGCATATCATTTTAATAAAACTGAATAAAGAAATCTTAGCTTACCCTTAATCAGTTTCTTTGTTCTAATTTATTTTAATTTCTACGGAATTGAAATTGCACTGTACAATATTAGTGTCAGAAGCTTTAAGCCTAGAAATTCTGTTCCCCAGGGGGAGGGAATTCTGGTAAAATAGTGGTGGGTGGACACAACTTGGAGCAAAACCCGGATCCAGCAAGTTTCCACCCCATTTACAATAAGAAAATCCCAATCATGTATGGAGCACTTCTTCTGCTCACCCCCACTAAAACCTGGCAGTAATTTAGGGACGTATCAGGGGGCGTTCCTGCGCAACCCTGGTAATTCTGCCAAGAATGTCCCTAATAGGCCCAGAGGGGCCTACAACAGTTGACAGCAGACGTGTGCTCCATTGTGGGGGTCTACATTAAGGTCTAAAGTTTAAAAGGCAAATAGCAATCTATTCCAGAGGATTGCTTGCTGTTGCCACAGTGGACAGACCTTGTGGATGAAACAAGAAAAAGATTGTGCATCTTCTGATCTTTGGCTCAAGTGGCTTATTGCGTCTGCCTCTCAGAGACACTCCAAGTTTCTGCGGAACAGGTACCCCTTTGTGGTGCTTTGGGCTTGGTCGCCCACCCTTAACATTTCGATGACCCTGTCCCTGAGATGGGGGTCAACAGCAGGTGAAAGTGGCAGGCAGAAATTCCACCTCGTTGCACTTCCAAATGCACAACGGTTACACAGGAATTTTCCCCTTTAATATGAAATTCCTCTGCCTCCTATTTTCACAATGGCATTAGCCCATTTAAAATAAACAGATTAAATGCATCATTAAAATAGCAAAATCATTTTGAAACATGTTCTGTTACTAATATCTTATATAATATAAAATAAAAACAGAAAATGCTGGAAATACTCAGCAGGTCAGGCAGCATCTGTGGAGAGAGAAACAGAGTTAACGTTTCAGGTCGATTACCTTTCCTCAGACTTATATTCTGATTTCAAACCATGGGGGAAGATTTCCTTCTCTGTGTGCAATGTGAAACAAAATTGTAAATCCATTTATAAAGAGCAGGCTTGCAATTCTGTTGCAATATTGCACACACAGGAAACCTTCAAACATCTCCATTTTCTCTACTTCTAGGGCTGGATTTTCATTGAGGAGTCGGGTAAGAGGCGGGACTACAATTTTCGGGGTTGTAGTCCCGCCTCCATCGAGTTCTAGCCAACCCACGCGATTTTGACTTGATTGACCTTGTTGAGCCCGCCCAACGGGCTCAGCAGGCCAAATAAGGGCCACCCGGCAACAGGTGACGTCACAGATTCATATTTCATCTGTCAAGACCTTTTGACAGATGAAATATCAACGTTTCACAGCTGTTTGAAGCTGTCAAACACAGACAATCTGTATTCTAAGTTAATTCCTTCCTCTCAGGATGATTTAGAGATCTCCCTGGAACAGAAAGCTGAATGCTGCAATTTCTGACAGCTCGCAGCCATTCTGCTTTCTGTGCCGGTGAGATGAGGGACTCCCGAGACCTGAAGGAAGGAAGGCTGTAAAGGTAAGTAAAGGTATGTAAAACTTCTTCAAACACTTTACACACACCAAACACACTTACCTTTGCACCCATCACTCACCTGAACACCGGACATCTCGACCCCTCCAAGCCCTTCATCCCGACGGTCCGCCTCCTCTAACTTGGCGTGGTTTGGAGCCGTCGGGAATCCCACACTTCAACATTAAAAATAGGGATTAGGCTAAAAACTGCCTGTTAACTACCTGTTAACAGGCAGTTAATTGGCACTAATCCCCTTCCCGCCTCGGGGAGGCGGGTCCCAGTGCGGGGCGGGTACCCGCCTCCTTTGAAACTGGCATGGATGCGGGTTGGGGGCGGGATGGGTTCGTGCCCCCCGATTTTGGGATTTTAACCCCCCACACACCTCCAATCCCGCCTCCACGGCCCAATGAAAATCCTGCCCCTAGTGTTTTGTTCCTCGTTTTCCTATTCTTGCTCTTTCCATTATTTTCTCCTGTATTTATTTCTCATTCTCTTCAGGAGGAAATGAGGCAAAAGTGGGCAGAGAAATTTGGCAACAAAAAGTCCTAACAATAAGAGCATTATTTTTTACAATTGACTAATGAGGTATTACAGATTTCAGGTCCGAATGCCATATGTTCAGGAGTGTGCCTTGTACTGCTCAATATCTAATCATATTATAATGTAACCTGGGGGCATGAAAATAGTAACCCCTTGCGATCTGAACAAGATGGATATCATGGGGGGGGGTGAGGAATTCTCCTCTCTGGGCACAGTTCTGGCAGGCCAGGACCTCTGCCTACCCCATTTGATGCATCGCAAATCTGACCCATTTTGAACGGTTGGGATTCTTTTTGAATGTGTGGTGGGCTCCTGGCAGGAATCTCACCATCAAGAGTGAGCCAGAGTGAGCCAGTCTGAAGGCAGAGAATCCATTGGTGCTGCATGGAGGACGCCATTCCAGCTCCAGAAGAGGAAGCAAGGGACCTTAAAGGGACAGAAGCACCCTGAAGATGGCAGCACGGTTCCCACTAAAGGTCTTGACTGAGACACACCTTCAGCAGGTAAGTGCAGGACCCAAGTTGGAGGAACAGGAGGCCATTACAATGCCCTTCACCACAGCTTTCTGGGGCCTATTTCCACCTTTCACATGGCAGCCACAGGAAGCGACAGTAAGTAAGCCAGATAGGAGGGAATCCCTTGGGAACCTATAGTAATCTGGGATGTTATGATTAAGGTTATCCACCAGGTGGTGCTGTAGCCAATGCTGCTGCTAAGGTCAGAGGTTTGCTTCCTGTTAAGGTCAGAGGTTTGCTTCCTATCAAGGTCAGCAAAGCTGCAATGCCTGGATGCAAGCCTGCCTGGTTGTTTCGCAGTTGTTTAATAAAGTACTCTTATTAATCCTAATACCTCGCCTCTTCGAGTCCTTGTCTCACTACATGGATTTATCACATTTGGCGACAAGGCAACTAAAGGACCCTGCATAAAGAAGAAAAGTCTGCCGGGACATTTAAACAACAAAATCATGAGCTAAAGTTAGCTACAAGCTGGAAGAGAGCATGGCTGCCACGGTAGGAACGGTTTCCACTTTTGATAGTCAAGCACAAACCTGGGAGGAATACTGTGAAGTGTTGGGTTAGTTTTTTGAAGCAAATGAAATAAATGATGCCGGAAAAAGGAAAGCCATTCTGCTTAGTTCAGTGGGAAGCCAAACCTACAGTTTGATGAAGAATCTGCTCAGTCCTGAAAAGCCTGGAGACAAATCATTTGTTAAATCAGTGGCCTTGCTAAAAGAACATTTCAACCCTAAGCCTAGTGAGATTGTACAGCAGTTCAAGTTTAATTCAAGGAACAGGAAAGAGGAAGAGAGTGTAATGGACTATGTAGCGGTGTTGCGTAAATTAGCACAAGATTGCAATTATGGGAACAACCTGAAGGAAATGCTGAGAGATAGGCTAGTTTGCGGAATAATGGACGACCGAATGCAGCGCAGATTATTATCCAAGACTGGGCTTATTTATGAAAAAGCATTGGAACTTGCTCAAGCCATAGAGACAGCGAACCGAGATGTAAAAGAAATACAGGGTTCAGACAGGGCTAATGCTACGCAAGTTGCAGGTCAGGTTGTTGTGCATAAGTTGAACATGCGTCAGAAACCACAACGTGAGCATGTGAAGGCATGTTATAGATGCAAGGGCGATCACCTGGCAAGTGAAAGCCGGTTTCTGGAGGAAAAGTGCTACAAGTGTGGGAAACAAGGACACATAAAATGAGCTTGCAGGGCGAAATCACCGGTGGAGGAATCCAAACCAAAAGGGGAAGGACAGCAAAACCAAGGGAGAGAAGTGAAAAAACATGGAGCACACCACATCAGCGGGGCAGCTGAGGAAGAAGAGGACATGTTCATAATGTATAGCATGTTAGAGAACATTCCAAAAGTGGCTCCTATCACATTGCAACTGACAGTAAATGACTCTAAGGTGAACTTTGAAGTCGATACAGGGTGCGGTGTAACCATAATGAACAAGGCAGAGTACTCAAAATTGTGGAACCGTGCAAAAGTTCCAGAGTTAAAGCCTTGCTCCCTGCATCTTAAAACATATACAGGTGAACAGTGGAACAGCTACCTGTAGTTATAGTATCGGGTACCGGACCAAACCTGTTAGGTCAGGGCTGGATAAAAGAACTTAAATTAGACTGGGGAGCAGTACATCAAATAGATGCGGGCAAACAGTTGACTTTGCAAGAAGTGTTGAGTGAACATGAGAGTGTGTTCAAGGAGGAACTTGGCACATTTAATGGCCCCCCAGCTAAGATTTATGTAGACAAGGAGGCACCGCCAAGGTTTTTTAAACAACGACCTGTGCCTTATTCCATGAAGCCAAAGGTAGAGACTGAGCTTGACCGTCTATTGAGAGAGAACATACTGGAGCCGGTGAAATGTTCGGAATGGGCAGCTCCCATAGTACCTGTTTTAAAACCGGACAATTCGGTAAGACTCTGTGGAGACTATAAATTGACAGTCAATCGGGTGTCCAAACTAGAGCAGTATCCGATTCCCAAAACAGAGGATCTCTTTGCAAACCTGGCTGGAGGAAAGAAATTCACAAAGTTGGATATGAGTCATGCCTACTTGCAGATTACACTGGATGACGAATCAAAGAAGTATGTCACCATAAATACACACAAGGGCTTGTTTACATATAACCGCTTACCATTTGGTGTCTCATCTAGTCCAGCTATCTTCCAGAGGACAATCGAAGGTGTTCTGCAAGGGATTCCACATGTTTCCATCTATCTGGGTGACATTCTGGTGATAGGAAGACCGACCAGGAGCATCTGAGCACTCTGAGAGAGTGACTGCAGAGCAAGTAAGAACATGGACAGGTAAAGATCCAGCACTGTCTAGAGTTCGAGAATATGTGGTGAGGGGATGGCCACAGCATCCGGAAGGGGCTGACTTCACACCCTACAGTGTCAGGAAAACAGAGCTGAGTGTGCAGGATGGTTGCGTGTTGTGGGGAGCACGAGTGATTATTCCACAGCCAGCACAACAGTCTATCCTAGAGCAACTACATCAGTGTCATCCTGGGGTCTCGCATATGAAAGCCTTGGCTAGGAGTTACTTGTGGTGACCAAAGCTAGATGAGGAGATAGAAAATCTAGTCAAGACATGCAGCACTTGTCAGGAACACCAGAAGGCACCAGCAGCGGCTCCTCTCCACCCCTGGGAGTGGCCGGATAAACCATGGAGAAGATTGCACTTAGATTATGCGGGTCCATTCATGGGGAAGATGTTCCTCATAATCATTGATGCACATTCCAAATGGATGGATGTTTATCCTGTAAATTCTGCTTCCGCCACTACTACTATAGACTGCCTGCGTCGGAGCTTCAGTAATCAAGGGCTACCGGAGATCGTGGTGAGTGACAATGCCACTTGTTTTGTGAGTACAGAGACAAAAGAGTTCTTGAGAAAAAATGGCATAGTGCAGGTGACCTTGGCTCCATATCATCCGTCCTCGAATGGACTTGCGGAGAGAGCCATACAAACATTTAAAGAGATGATGAAAAAAAGTGCAGAAGGGAGTTTAGCAGCCAAAGTGTCACGGGTTCTGTTCAGCTACAGAATAACACTTCAATCCACCACAGGACTCTCTCCTGCTGAGATGTTATTAGGTCATAGACTACACTCCACTCTTGACCTTGTCCACCCAGACCTAAAAAGGAAAATGGAAAACAGACAAAACAAACAAAAAGAGAACCATGACAAAAGAACAAAGACCCGAAGTTTTGGAGAAGGAGATGCGGTCCTTACCAGGAATTTCAGTTATGGACCAAAGTGGATTCCTGGCTTCATCCACTCAATGACAGGTCCAGTATCATACAAGGTCATGTTGGGAGATGGTAGGGTAGTACGCAGACATGTAGATCAGATACTTCCCAGACAAGGGGAAATTGAAATGAAGGTTCCAGATGCAATGACTGAAGACAGGGTAGCCCCCAGTTATCCAAGTGCATCTGTGGTGCCACCACCAGGGACTGAGACAATTCCACAGGAACCTATTCATTAAGAGGAAACCATCGTTGCAGAGTCAGATACTCTGAGCACTGCTCAGGAGCAGCTGGTGGCTTCACCACAAACAAGCAGGGACTTTACTGTTAGACGTTCACAAAGAGCTCACAAGCCACCAGAGAGATTGATACTGAACTGTTAGATTCGTCAAGTATGGAACAGGATGAATGGAGACTCCTTATGTGACCCTCATGAATGGTTGTTTGTTAAGAAATTCATACTGAAATCTTAAGGGGGGAGGGATATAGTAATCTGGGATGTTATGATTAAGGTTATCCACCAGGTGGTGCTGTAGCCAATGCTGCTGCTAAGGTCAGAGGTTTGCTTCCTGTTAAGGTCAGAGGTTTGCTTCCTGTCAAGGTCAGCAAAGGTGCAATGCCTGGATGCAAGCCTGCCTGGTTGTTTCGCAGTCGTTTAATAAAGTACTCTTATTAATCCTAATACCTTGCCTCGCCCTTCACCACAGCTTTCTGGGGCCTATTTCCACCTTCCACATGGCAGCCACAGGAAGCGACAGTAAGTAAGCCAGATAGGAGGGAATCCCTTGGGAACCTGAGCCCTGCCAACCCTGCTGCCACTTATATATCGGGCATAAAAGGAGTGGCCAGCAGCGGTCCCAGTGGGAGTGGGAGGAAGAAAATTCCTGTTGGGGCAGTGAGGTAGCGGTAGGTCTCACCACCTGCAATTTTCTGTTATCCTCCTGCTTTCAGATGGGATTGTGGAGGAGAAATTGCCTCCATATCTCTTGCATGTACACTTCTGTGGCTGTCTGTCCTCGACCAAATACGGCTGGCCATGTGTTGCATTGTCTTGATCTCCTCTACCCTGAATACTTGCCTATTATATCTATGCTTTCCCTATTAAAACATCAAGCAGCATGGATGAATACACTCCCATTTCGGTGACCTGAAATAGTCCAGCCAAACTCTGACCGAATATCTCTGGTAATCCACAATTCCGAATGTGGGCTTTTCCTTTTATTTAATGGTAGTCCTTCACCAGGCTGCCATGTAGTGAAAGAGCAACCAGCGTCTCACAGCCCTTTTACATGCATCTTTAAAAAAAAAATGTTTTATTCGTTTATGGAATCAGGGTGTCGCTGGCAATGCCAGCATTTATTGCCCATCCCTAGTTGCCCTTGAGAAGGTGGTGGTGAGCAGCTTTCTTGAACCGCTGCAGTCCATGTGGTGATGGTACTCCCACAGTGCTGTTAGGTAGGGAGTTCCAGGATTTTGACCTAGTGACGATGCAGGATCGGCGATATACTTCTAAGTCAGGATGGTGTGTGACTTGTAGGGGAACTTGGAGGTGGTGGTGTTCCCATGCGCCTGCTGCCCTTGTCCTGCTAGGTGGAAGAGTTCATGGGTTTGGGAGATGCTGCCGAAGAAGCCTTGGTGAGTTGCTGCAGTGCATCTTGCAGATGGTACACACTGCAACCACGGTACACCGGTGGTGGAGGGAGTGAATGTTTAAGGTGGTGGATGGGGTGCCAATCAAGCAGGCTGCTTTGTCCTGGATGGTGTCGAGCTTCTTGAATGTTGTTGGAGCTTCACTCATCCAGGCAAGTGGAGAGTATTCCATCACACTCCTGACTTTTGCCTTGTAGATGGTGGAAAGGCTTTGGGGAGTCAGGAGGTGAGACACTTGCCGCAGAATACCTAGCCTCTGACCTGCAACTCATTTACAGTATCTGGGTGAAGGAAAGAAGTCAACCTATCTGCAGCGATGGTCAATGAATTACTCCCAGTCTCATGCCTTCTAGTTTGCATTTCAGCATTTCTAAGAGGGCATCAGTTTGCCTTGTGGCTGACCTCACCACATTTGTCATAGTCCATACTCACAGCAGGGTTGACATAAGAAAATGCTGCAAGCACCCTTCCACTTAGTGAAGTCACAAATCAGTTGGCCCGTTCATAATTATTACAATTGTACTAATGACTCCCTCTATAGGCTGGAATAGATGGCAGCTGCAGGTGAGATGACAGAAGCAATCTGTCACTGGTGAGAGAGGTTCTCCCAATGTGGTGACACTGGACATGGATTTAAAAACTTGTAACCTAAAGAATTGTGTAAATATATTAAAAATGCATTTCCCAACATTTTCTTACCTCTGAGACTCACCAGTGCAACATTGGATCCTTCACACCACTTCTGCAGCTGTCATCAATCCAGAAACATTACAGCAGACTCACAACAGGCCACACTTACCTGGCATGTTGTCCGGACGTCGGGAAACCCGAGGCAGAAGCGGCAAAATTCAAAAATAGCCTGTCAACTACTAGCAATTACCTGTTAATAGGCAGGTAATTGCCTTTAATCCTCTTCCCGCCGCTAAGTGTCGGGTCCATGCGCAAATCGGGGACCCAACATTTGGGAAAATTGTCTGGAGGCGGGTTGACGGCAGGATCGCAACCCGCCGTCAATCAAAACGATTTTACCCTTTGACCTGCCTCCAAACCCGCCCTCTGAGCGCCGGCAAAATCCAGCCCCATATTGTAATTGTCAAGGTTCTTCTGCATTTCTTGCCTCCTTCATATATTTATTCTTTCAATGAGCATTCTGACTACCAGCAATATACCAATTAAAAGTATCTGATACAACAAAGGGCAATCTAACTCTCTAAACTGCCATAGACATAAAAGATAGGAGCAGGAGTAGGCCATTCGGCCCCTCGAGCCTATTTAATGAGATCATGGCTGATCATCCAAATTCAGTACCCTGTCCCTGCTTTCTCCCCATATCCCTTGATCCCTTTACTGCCTTCTGTGGTAGAGAATTCCACAGGTTCACCACTCTCTGGGTGAAGAAATTCCTTCTCATCTCAGTCCTAAATGGCTTACCCCTTATCTTTAGACTGTGACCCTTGGTTCTGGACTCCCCCGCCATCGGGAATATCCTTCCTGCATCTAGTCTGTATAGTCCTGTTAGAATTTTATAAGTTTCAATGAGATTCCCTCTCATTCTTCTAAACTCTAACGAATATAAGCCTAATCGACCCAATCTCTCTTCATACATCATTCCTGCCATCCCGGGTGTCAGTCTGGTGAATCTTTGCTGCACTCCTTCCATGGCAAGAACATCCTTCCTCAGATAAGGCGACCAAAATGGCACATAATACTCAAGGTGTGGTCTCACCAAGGCCCTGTATAACTGCAGCAAGACATTCTTGCTCCTGTACTCGAATCCTCTCGCTATGAAGGCCAACATACCATTTGCCTTCTTAACCGCCTGCTGCACCTGCATGCTTACCTACAGCGACTGGTGCACAAGGACACCCAGGTCTTGTTGCACTTCCACTTTTCCCAATCTATTGCCGTTCAGATAATAATCTGTCTTCCTGTTTTTGCCACCAAAGTGGATAACCTCGCATTTATCCACATTATACTACATCTGCCATGCATCTGCCCAATCACCCAACCTGTACAAATCATACTGGAGTTTCACTGCATCCTCCTCATAGCACACAGACACACATAGCTTTGTGTTGTCTGCAAACTTGGAAATATTACATCTAGTTCCCTCGTCTAGATCATTAATATATATTGTGAATAGCTGGAGTCCTAGCACCGATCACTGCATGCCACTCGGAAAAAGTCCAAGTGAAACTAGTAGCCTCTAACTACCTTAACAATAATCTCTCCTGTTCTCAGGCACGATATAAATGTAAATTCTTCTTCTTCTACATATGTTACACTAACGTAATATTTATTGTGTTGTAGCGCTAGTTTTTAAATAAAACTACCCTCTGTTAGATTATATTTTATCAGTTTTCCAAACAAGCAGAACTGTTAGAGAATTTCTGCAAGCAGGGCTAAATGACTTATACAACATCTAAACTTGCTTCTTGGAAGGAAAATAATATCCTACATCATGAGGGAAAAATTTGTGGCCGCCACCAAAGTAGCCGGTGCGCAGCGCTACCTCAGAAAAAGTCACGCTGGGGCTAAAGATTTTTAGCCCAGTACTAACTTACTGTATAATGCCCTCCTGGTGGTGTTAGTGCAGGCCTAGCCTCATCTCATCCCCTTGGAGGAGATGGTGCAGGCCATGGCAGGGGCATGGCTGAGCCCTTGGCGGGGTAGAAGGAGAAGGAGAAAAAGGAGAACTGTCACTTGATTTGACATTCCCAGCCACCAGCTCCTCAAGGTCGACCAGCAAGGCCATTTGCAGTGTCCCCCACTGAAAGTCACCAGCCTTCCACCAGCCATGCTGCAGCCACAGGGGAAGCACTGCGTGACATCAGTAGGATAGGCAAAGGCACACACAAGACAGTCACTAAGAGAATGCATAAGGTTGATGAATTGATTTCCTGTTGTCATATTGGATGGATAGACGTATAAAGTTGGATTGGAAAGTTAGCTTTGTGGTGGCTTTTATTTCAGCATTGTGGCCAAGAGGACACTGTGATGGTCAGTAACAGAGGGAAGGTAAGGTGTGGGGCTAATGCTGAAAGGGGATTGGGGTTGTGGTCACTGGGACCACAGGCGGATGATTCCATCCCGGATGTCCCGAGTGGATGCTGTAAATCTGAAATGGCTGCATAAAATGCCAAAATACTCAGCAGGTAATGCAACATCTCGACCTGAGACATGAACTCTGTTTCTCTTTCCATGGATGTTGTCTGACCTGCTGAGTATTTGCAGCATTTTCTGTCTTCTCAGAGGCCTTCCTTTACAATCTGAGGCCTTGCAAGTGTCCAGCAGCACGACCTACAGACTTATAAAACTTTTAATATCTATTGAAGCAAGCCACTACTTCAGTAAAATCAAAAAAGAAAGTCCAAAAGCTTAAACGCAAACTTACCTGAAAGATGTGTGTGTTCCTTTAAGAGGTGCTGACAGCGCCTCTGTGAGTCTGGTGCATGTTGGGTTTACATGGCGAGCTTAGGACCCAGAGGTTAACTCAGCGCAAAGGTCCAAAAGGTACACGTCACCTCTCCCTCATTTTAATTTGCAGGGCAATGGATTTTACCGGCAGCGCTGCGGGAAAAATGGAGGACACCGTGGGACCTGCCACCAGCTGGCAAAAGAGCGGCAGTTGCCCCCTTCTCACTATTTTTTGCCGGTAATGGGTGGCATAAAGCCCCCAAATGTTTAGCTCTATTTGTTTTGTTGATTTCTGCTCTGCAGTGACTAACATGCTGAGTGCCAAATGAACTAAAGCTCCTAGATCAGAGATTTCCAAACTTTCTTTTGCTGAGACCCCTTCGGAGATCCATTCTGTGATTCTAAAATTGCATGGCTTAGAGGCCACCCACTGTGACCAGGAATCAGCTGCTGGGGCCAGCCTGCAGGAGTCTCGTAATCGGGAAAGTGGGAGGGTGAGTTAGCGGCAGGGGAGACCTAAGCTTTCCATGTACGGCCCAGAGGAGCATTCCTGCTCTTCCTGGCCCCACAAGGGAAGTAAAATAAAGTTTTATAAACTTACCTTTTTGTGCATCTTCTGGCCCCAATCCGCCAGTAAAGCCAACAGAATCGACATGCATGCTGTATTGGAGTGCACTCACAGAAGGATGTGCACTGGCCATAAGGGTAACTGTGTGGAGATCTGCCAATTTCTAACATCTGAATGTCTATGTGTACTTCCAGGGAAAGACTTCTCACAACCACAGCAAGTGTACAAATACTGGTTGAGTTCCTCCTCGTTTGAAGGAGCTGTACAGATTTGAGGAGATGGTTTGTCATTTTTGCCTATCATATATGGAAGGAATATGGAAAGTTTGGAAGCATGTCACCACTATGCAACAATTATCCTCTTTTTCTTCCTCCAGCTCTCACTCAGTGACATGGAGGCATTCATTTTACAACAACAGCATGGCACACAATGTATTGGCATCTTACATTTGTTAGAAGGCACTCCATCCTGAAACCATTGTAATATCTTCCTTTTTACTTTCTCTTCCCAAGATGAGGCAGGGTCATCTTGTGGCAGTAAGAATCGAGTACTTCACAGCAGGTCGCATCACATGCGCAACCTGGCACAAATGCCATCACAGATTCATGCACTCCAGGGCATTTAGATAGTCAGTTTGTGGAGGGAGCACCAGATGAAACACTTACCATAAATGATGAGGAGCAAGTGGAGGAGGCATCTGAGCAACAACAAGCAGCTGGCCAGAGTTGCGGCCTAAGGCTTTCTTCTGCCATGTGGACAAGGGATTGGTACCCTACTGGGCCTGCCTTCACAAGGGAGTTGACCAATATGTAAAAGATTTTCATGACATCGTTTCAGACCGCACTGAACACACTGCAAGAGTTGTCACAAAATGTGCAGAGTGAACCTCCAAACTCTTAACATCAAATGCATGATGGAGCTAAATAACTGCAGTACACCACAAAATGTGTGACAACTTCAGGGCTATCTGCAGGAGAACGCCAGACATCAGAGACACCAAGCCCAGACACAGTCTCCCACAAACTTTGCCTGAGGCTATGGAGACCTTGGACCCCAACTTACAGTTGTCTGATTTACAGACTAAGAAATCAGCTCAAGGGAGCCATGATGGAAGGCTTCACGCTCTTCTGTGGTCCCCTATGGCTTGTTCGAATGCAGATTGCAGATCATCCTGCAGGGATGCCCAGAACATAGGACATGGCAGGAGGAGAGATAGATGTGGCAGCTTCCTCTTAGAGAGACCACACAACCATCCAACCCAGGTTGTACTTCACAGTGTTGAAGAAATATCATTTAGTGTGTGGGCACTGGCAACCATTGCTTTCTCAGATGTGGCTACAGCTGCTCAACGGCCATCTCATGGGCTTGCCACCTCCATCCTTTGAAGTTCACAGCCTGCCAAAACACTTTCTCCTCTCACTTAGGGAGCATTTAAAACATTAGTAGGATTAGTAGCAGAAGAAGCACACATTATAGGGTCATCAAGGGAAAGCACTTCATTATGTAAATATCAATTTATAAATTTTGAGCTCCTGTACTTCTTAGTTCAGAGTTTTTGTTGGAAAGGACGTAAAAACAAATGATGAGATGGCAGTTAAGATGTAGTGGACAAAAAAAAACAGCATGTTGTTTTTGGGGTACACTTGTGGTGTTTAATTTATCTGCAGTACTTGTATAGGAGCTAGATCTGGGGATTACTGGAAACAGTTATTAATGAGTGGATGCCACACCTCTGCTTCTTCCATTTCCTCTTCCTCTACTGCATTTCTTTCATGGGCATCCTTGTGTGTTTACTCCTCCTTGCAATGCAAAGTTTTACAGTATGCGGCAAACCATTATTATTTTGGATAGCGCTCCACCTGAGCAGTCCAAACAGCAGGACCTTTGCATCAGCACCCCAATGATCTGCTCTATAATGCACTGGACTCTTGGCAGCATAAAAGTTTAATGTTGTGGTAACCCATGGGAAGAGCTGTGTCTGTGATAGACGTTGACATGCTCAGGTAGGAGTGCTGGCCCTCTGGCATGCCCAGGTAGGAGTGTTGATGTCTCTAAATGTGGGCACCAGGTTACTTAAAAGGTAAATTTAATGTATCAGTTTTTGTTACACTGTAGGAACGTGGGTTCCGAACTAAAAGACTGAGTTCTACTCAGGCGATCAAACAAAACGAACTTTAATGAAACAAACAGGTTTTAACAAGAAACTGCAGGATAACGTCGAATGTAGGTCTGCTCTCTTCGGAGGCTCCACGAGGACTGTCGGGCGGTCCCGTGGCTGACGTCATGACGTCATCACGTTTTTCCCGCCAGTGGGGGATCACGTGATGAACGGCGTGACGTCATCACGTTTTAACTGCGCTGTTAAAGTAACCACGCTCTGCACAGTTAAACAGCATAAATAAAGATACAGACTCAGGCTGTAGCTAACATGTTGTTAAAGGAATTATATACAAACGATCTGAGTCCTTTGGTGGCTCCGCTACATGTGCCCCCCCAGAATTGTGTTTAACAGCAAAAGTGAGGCGTCGAGGAGGCCTGACAAGTCTGTTCAAGCGACTTCGGTAACCCTGCAGAGGAAGCTGATAGACGGTGGTCGAGCTGGCGGGCGGCTGTGGTTGAGCTGGCGCGGCGGGTGTGGTTGAGCTGGCGGGTGGCTGTGGTTGATCTGGCACGGCGGCTGGGGCGGTCGGCCATGTTTCGGCGGTTGAGCGATGACGACTGGGTGGTCCAGGCCCAAGTGAGCCGGCATCAACCGGTCCACCGAAATGTGATCCGGCTTTCCTCCGATGTCGACCGAAAAGGATTTGTCTCCCGATTCGATGACGTGGAAAGGACCAGTGTAAGGGGGCTTGAGCGGATCCCGGTGAGCGTCGTGGCGGATAAATACGTACTCGGCGCTCTTCAGCTCAGCCGGCACGTGGGAGCTCTGTAGGCCGTGATTTGATGTAGGCACCGGAGCGAAGCATCTGGCCGCTTCCTGGTGGGTGATGAGTAGCTGGGAGGCGGACCATGGCTCTGTGGGAGAAGGGAGGAAATCCCCTGGTACTCGGAGCGGCTGGCCATAAAGGAGTTCCGCCGAGGACAATTGCAGGTCTTCTTTGGGCACCGTACAAAGACCCAAAAGGACCCAAGGGAGTCTGTCCACCCATCCCACACCTTGAAGACTGGCCCATAGGGCGGCTTTAAGCGACCTGTGGAATCGCTCGCACAGGCCGTTCACCTGTGGATGATAGGCGGTGGTGCGATGAAGTTTGGTGCCGAGCCCCTGAGCTACAGCGTTCCAGAGCTCCGAGGAAATTGTGGCCCACGATCGGAAGAGATGTCCGCCGGTACCCCAAAACGAGCAACCCAACAGGAGATTAAAGCTCTAGTGACGTCTGCCGAAGTGGTGGAAACCAAAGGAATTGCCTCTGGCCACCTAGTGGTGCGGTCCACCATGATGAGGAGATGCGCATAACCATGGGAAGGCGGAAGTGGCCCCACAAGGTCCACATGCACGTGGTCGAAACAACGCTCCGGAACAGCGAACGTAGTCACTGGAGCTTTTACATGACGCTGGACCTTGGCCTTCTGGCAGACCACGCAGGTGTTGGCCCAGTCACGGACATCCAGGTGCATACCCTTCCAGACGAATTTCGCCGACATTAGCCGTTGTGAAGCCTTCATACCAGGGTGCGACAACCCGTGTATGGCGTCAAACACTTTCCGGCGCCATGCGACTGGCACGATAGGTCGGGGACCGCCCATGGAGACGGCGCAAAGGAGCATGGTGCCTGCGGCCTGGAAACTGACGTCGGCCGCTTGGAAACTAGAGGGGACAGTTCTGTATGATTGGACCTCTGGGTCCGAGTCCTGATCCGCAGCCATGAGGGCGTAGTCAATCCCAAGGGGAACCGCATGGACCGTCGCGCGGGAGAGGCAATCCGCTACCAGGTTGTCTTTATCAGACACATGTTAAATGTCCGTGGTGAATTCAGAAATAAACATCAGGTGAGGTTGTTGACGAGCTGACCACGGTTCGGCGGTCTTGGCCATGGCGAACGTTAGTGGCTTGTGGTCGACAAAAGCCGTGAAGGGACGTCCTTCTAATAAGAACCGGAAATGGCGGATGGCTAGAAAACGGGCCAGCAACTCCCGATCGAAAGTGCTGTATTTTCTTTCATTTCTCCGTAGTTGACGGCTGAAAAACGCCAGCGGTTGCCACGTGCCATTCACTCACTGCTCCTGCACTGCGCCGAAGGTGTAGTCTGACGTGTCGGTGGTAAGGGCGATGGTGGCACCTGGAAGCGGGTGCGCCAGCATGGTTGCGTTGGCCAAGGCGCTCTTGGTGTTGACGAACGCCTGGTCCATCTCGGCCGTCCAGCTGATTGGATCCTTACCAGACTTGCCCTTGAGGGCCTCGTACAAAGGCTGCATAAGCAGAGCCACCTTAGGGACGAATCGGTGATAGAAATTGACCATCCCGAGGAACACTTGCAGGGCCTTGACGGTTGGCGTGCGCGGGAAAGAGGTAACAGCCTCCACCTTCGTCAGTAAGGGGATGGCGCCGTCTGATGTGATAAGAACATAAGAACATAAGAAATAGGAGCAGGAGTAGGCCAATCGGCCCCTCGAGCCTGCTCCGCCATTCAATAAGATCATGGCTGATCTGATCCTAACCGCCAATCCACTATCACAGAACCATCTCCTGAATCTAACAGAATTAGACACACGAAATAGGAGCAGGATCAGGCTACACGGCCGCTGGGCCCGCTCCGCTACCCACAGGGCCATGACCGATCCGAACCTAGACTCATGTCCAAATTCCTGCCCGCTCCCCATAACCATTAATTCCCTTTACTTCTAGGAAACTGTCTATTTCTGTTTTAAATTTATGTAATGATGTAGCTTCTACAGCTTTTTGGGGCAGCATATTCCATGGACCTACCACCCTCTGAGTGAAGTAGTTCCTCCTCATCTCAGTCTTGAAAGAGCAGCCCCTTATTCTAAGACTATGCCCCCTAGTTCTAGTTTCACCCATCATCGGGAACATCCTCCCCGCATCCACCCGATCCAACCCCTTCACAATCTTATATGTTTCAATAAGATCGCCTCTCATTCTTCTGAACTCCAATGAGTGGAGTCCCAATCTACTCAACCTCTCCTCATATGTCCATCCCCTCATCCCCGGGATTAACCGAGTGAACCTTCTTTGTACTGACTCGAGAGCAAGTATGTCCTTTCTTAAGTATGGACACCAAAACTGTATGCAGTATTCCAGGTGCGGTCTCACCAATACCTTGTACAACTGAAGCAATACCTCCCTATTTTTATATTCTATCCCCCTAGCAATGAAAGCGAACATTCCATTGGCCTTCTTAATCACTTGCTGCACCTGCATACTAACCTTTTGAGTTTCGTGCACCAGGACCCCCAGATCCCTTTGTACTTCAGTACTTTCCAGTTTCTTGCCATTAAGATAGTAACTTGCTCTACGATTTTACCTGCCAAAGTGCATAACCTCACACTTTCCAGTATTGTATTCCATCTGCCAAATCTCTGCCCACTTACTTAGCCTGTCTATGTCCCCTTGCAGGTTTTTTATATCCTCCTCACTCACTACTTTCCCTCCCATCTTAGTATCATCTGCAAACTTTGATATGTTACACTCGGTCCCCTCCTCCAAATCATTAATATAGATTGTAAAGAGTTGGGGACCCAGCACTGACCCCTGCGGAACACCACTAGTTACTGATTGCCAGTCTGAGAATGAACCATTTATCCCAACTCTCTGCCTTCTGTTAGATAGCCAATCCTCTATCCATGCCAGAATATTACCCCCAATCCCGTGATTTTTTATCTTAAGCAATAATCTTCTGTCTGGCACCTTGTTAAATGCCTTTTGGAAGTCTAAATACACTACGTCCACTGGTTCCCCTTTATCCACCCTATATGTTACTTCCTCAAAGAACTCCAGCAAATTTGTCAAGCATGACTTCCCCTTCATAAAACCATGCTGACTTTGTCCTATTAAATTATGATTATCCAAATGTCCTGTTACTCTCTCCTTAATAATGGACTCCAATATTTTACCTACCACAGATGTAAGGCTAACCAGTCTATAGTTTCCAGCATTCTGTCTACTGCCCTTTTTAAATAAGGGCGTTGCATTAGCAGTTTTCCAGTCTGCGGGGACCTTTGCTGAGTCCAGGGAGTTTTGGAAAATTATTACCAATGCATCCACAATCCCTACCGCCACTTCCCTCAAGACCCTAGGATGTAAGCCATCAGGTCCAGGTGATTTATCCGCCTTGAGTCCCATTATTTTACCGAGTACCACTTCCTTAGTGATTTTGATTGTGTTTAGCTCCTACCCCCCTATAGCCCCCTGTTTGTCCAGTGTTGGGATATTCTTAGTGTCTTCTACTGTAAAGACTGATACAAAATATTCATTCAGTGTTTTTGCCATCTCCATATTTCCCACCATTAATTTCCCGGTCTCATCCTCTAAGGGACCAACATTTACTTTAGCCACCCTTTTTCTTTTTATATAACTATAAAAACTCTTACTATCTGTTTTTATATTTTTTGCTAATTTACTTTCATAATCTATCTTCCCTTTCTTAATCAATCTTTTTGTTATTTTTTGCTGTCTTTTAAAGTTTTCCCAATCCTCTATCCTCCCACTAGATTTGGCTACCTTATATGCCCTTGTTTTTAGTCGAATACTATCCTTAATTTCTTTACTTAGCCACGGATGGCTGTCTTTTCTTTTACACCCTTTTCTTCTCAGTGGAATATATATTTTTTTGAAGTTGTAAAATAACTCCTTAAATGTACACCACTGATCATGTATCGTCTTACCCTTTAATCTATTTTCCCAATTCACTCTACTCAATTCCACTCTCATACCTTCATAGTCTCCTTTATTCAAGCTTAGCACACTTGTTTGAGATCCAACCTTCTCACCCTCTAATTGAATATGGAATTCAACCATGTTATGGTCACTCATTCCAAGGGGATCCTTTACTAGGACATTTTTAATTAATCCTGTTTCGTTACACAGGACCAGATCTAAGGTTGCTTGCCCCCTGGTCGGTTCAGTTACATACTGCTCAAGAAACCCATCCCTAATACACTCAATGAACTCATCCTCAAGGCAGCCCTGCCCAATTTGATTTGTCCAATTAATATGATAGTTAAAATCCCCCATAATTATAGATGTTCCCTTATTACAAGCCTCAACTATTTCCTGATTGATACTCCGTCCAACAGAGTTGCCACTGTTCGGAGGCCTATAGACTATGCCCACTAGTGTTTTTTTCCCCTTATTATTCCTTACCTCCACCCAAACTGTTTCATTATCCTGATCTTTTGACCCAATATCATTTCTCTGTATTACAGTGATTCCTTCCTTTATTAACATAGCCACCCCACCTCCCCTTCCTTCCTGCCTGTCCTTCCTGATCGTTAAATAACCTGGTATGTTTAATTCCCAGGCATTGTCACCCTGCAGCCATGTTTCTGTAATGGCCACAAGATCATACCCATATGTAGTTATTTGTGCCATTAACTCGTCTATTTTGTTACGAATGCTATGTGCATTCAGATAGAGAACTTTCAAAGATGTTTTGTGACACTTAGTTCCTGCTTTTGCCCTTTTTATTACTTTACCTTTTACTCCATACCTTCTGCCCCTTCCTGACACGCTCTGGTTTTCAATTTCCCCACTGCTACCTAAGTCTATGACCCTCTCTGTTGTCATTTTTATTATTTGCTCTCTAGGAACCTCCCCCCCACTAGTTAGTTTAAAGCCCTCTCTACAGCCCTAGTTGTATGATCCGCCAGGACTCTAGTCCCAGCACTGGCCAAGTGAAGCCCGTCCCAACGGAACAGCTCCCTCCTGCCCCAGTACTGGTGCCAGTGTCCCAGGAAGCAAAACCCTTTGCGGTGTCCCAAGAAATCGATCCACTGCAGGCCGAACTGGCACTTGGCCGGGTTGATTATCAAACCGTGCTGACTGAGGTGTGTAAAGAGGGTACGCAAATGGCAGATGTGCTCTTCCTTGCTAGCGCTGGCGATGAGGATGTCGTCGAGGTAGACGAAGATGAAGTTTAGGTCTCGGAGCACGGAGTCCATCAAGCGCTGGAAAGCCTGTGCCACGTTCTTCAAGCCAAACGGCATCAGCAGGAACTCAAAAAGGCCGAACGGGGTGATGACTGCGGTTTTTGGGACGTCTTGCGGGTGCACGGGAACCTGGTGATACCCACGGACGAGGTCGACTTTTGAAAAGATGGAATTTCCCGCCAAATGGGCCGAGAAATCCTGAATATGCGGGATCGGGTACCGATCAGGAGTAGTGGCGTCGTTCAGGCGTCGGTAGTCTCCGCATGGCCGCCAGCTGCCGACCGGTTTATGAACAATGTGGAGAGGCGAAGTCCAGGGACTATTCAACCGGAGAATAATCCCCAGCCGCTCCATCGTGTCGAACTCCGCTTTCGCAGCCGCTAGCTTGCCGGGTTCAAGCCTTCTAGCCCGTGCATAAACCGGGGAGCCAGTAGTGGTGATATGATGTTCAACACCATGCTTCATGGCCGAGGAGGAGAAAGTGGGCCTGGTCAGCTCCGGGAACTCTCCGAGGAGCCGAGTGAAGTCATCCGGAGATGGGAACGCGCAGGCGACAGAGCACGACACGGCGTTACCGCGGTGGCATGGAATCGAGTGGAAGGTGGCCACGTTGATCAACCGGCGGTGCCGGACATCGACGAGGAGGCCGTTGGTACACAGAAAATCTGCCCCTAGGATGGCCTGCGAGACTTTGGCCATGACGAATTCCAAATGGAAGCGCTGACCACCGAAACACACTTGGACCCGCCGCTTTTCGAAAGTTCGAATGGCTGCGCCATTAGCCACCTCAAGGGAAAGGCCGTGGCCCCCAGCTTGAATATCGAGATTCGACGCAGGTAGGATGCTACACTGCGCCCCGGTGTCGCAAAGGAAACGTCGACCCGATAGGGAGTCGGTGATGAAAAGAAGTTTCCCCGAACATCCGATGGCCATTGCAGCCGCGGAGCACCCGTTAGACCCGGTCCTCCTTCGTCAGGAATGCTGCAGGAGCTTTGTTTTTGTTTTGGGCGAAAAGCTGCAGGGAGAGCGGCAGCGTCGTGCTTTCGCGCCAAAACGGGCGTGGTAGGAGCACCAGCCCGCTGCAAGAGGAGCTGGAGCCGCGTCTGTGGGGGATGGGTGTCTCGTGACAGCGCAGCACTGCTGGGTTACTGCGAAAATCTTATCTGCTTCGGCAGCAAGCTCTGCGCAGTCTGTGACCTCGGACCTGGCTAGGGCAGCCTGCACCTGCTCCGGCAGTTGGCAGAGGAATAGCTCCCAGAAGAGGAAGCATTACGGTTCGGCACCTAAGAGTGTGAGCATTTGGCTCATGAGCTCGGACAGTTTGGAGTCCCCGAGGCCTGGCATAGCGAGAAGCCGGCGAGCGCGTTCTGACTTCGAGAACCCGAAGACTTGTAGCAACCGTGCCTTTAACGTATCATACTTGCGGTCAGTAGGTGGACTATCGAGTAGGCTGATGATCCGCGAGGCAGTGGCGTTATCGAGGGTGGAGACCATGTAGTAATAACGGGTCTGATCCGCGACGATGTTCCTGATGGCGAACTGGGCTTCAGCCTGGATGAACCACGCGGCTGGTTGTTGCTCCCAGAACTGTGGCAGTTTCAGAGTCACGGCGTTCATTTCCATGCTGAAGACCTTCCGCGAAAACTGTTCGCGAAAGTCGGGGTCACCAATGTAGGAACGTGGGTTCCTAACTAAAAGACTGAGTTCTACTCAGGCGATCAAACAAAACGAACTTTAATGAAACAAACAGGCTTTAACAAGAAACTGCAGGATAACATCGAATGTAGGTCTGCTCTCTTCGGAGGCTCCACGAGGACTGCCGGGCAGTCCCGTGACTGACGTCATGACGTCATGACGTCATGACGTCATTCCCGCCAGTGGGGGATCATGTGATGAACGACGTGACGTCATCACGTTTTAACCGCGCTGTTAAAGTAACTACGCTCTGTACAGTTAAACAGCATAAATAAAGATACAGACTCAGGCTGTAGCTAACATGTTGTTAAAGGAATTATATACAAACGATCTGAGTCCTTTGGTGGCTCCGCCACAACACCACCATTTGGTGTCTCTACCTGATCTTGTTTTCCTCATCTAAAGCATTGAACACCCAAAAGAATCCTGATCCTCAGCACTTTGTTTGCTATGACTTCAATTCGAGCAGGAAGATAAATACTGGGGATAATTAATGCAAAAATTATACCCTCCACACCAACAAAGACAGATGCAGGGAGCAAAATTGATCAACTTTTCCAACAGAAACCTAGCTCTCAGATTTCAACTTCAGCAGGCCAGGCCAGTAGTGGATTAGTCATGCGTTCATTTTATTTGAGCGAGGTGAGCGCCAAAGGATGGAACATGCACAATGTATGTGCAATTCAGCAACAGACCTGAATACACTAATTAACATCTATATATATAAAAGGATCGTGGTGTCTGTCTGTCTGTCTGTCTGTCCGGGGCATCACTCAAAAGTTATAGAGCGTAACTACACATATGTTATATCAAAAGAAAGCTTATGATTAGGGGAGTCTCATAGGCATATTTACTTCTTGGTCAGACAAAAATTGTTCAGACAGTATACAAAAAACTTTCAAAAAACGGACAAAATCCGCTCATTAGCGGTTGACCAATCCTACCGCTCATTAGCGTTGAGTGACGTGATGGTTGACCAATCCTACGGGGGCACGGGGGGCGTTTCATGGCGTTTGTGGGTGGGGCCTAATCCTTCAAACTGCCGAGCGGGAGCTGAGCTGAGGTGAGTGGCAGCCATTAAAGACCGGCCAGGCCTGAAGCTAAAAAAATGGTAATGGAGGTGAGGAAATTGTTGATTCATTAGTATTGATTCAGGAATTTCTCTCTCTCTCTCTCTCCTTCCGCCCCCTCTCTCTCTCCCTCTCTCGCTCCCCTTCCCCCCCCCTCTCTCACCCTCGCGACCATCAGGGGTCAGCCCGACCGAGAGACTCGGCACCATTCCCTCCTTCCTCCCTGCCCAGCGAGCAGGTGAGCGGCGGCGCACGGGGGCTCCGGGTCGTGGGCGGGGCCTAGCGTGCAGGGGTCAGCCCGACCGAGAGACTCGGCGCCATTCCCTCCTTCCTCCCCGCCCAGCGAGCAGGTGAGCGGCGGCGCACAGGGGCTCCGGGTCGTGGGCGGGGCCTAGCGTGTGGGGGTCAGCCCAACCGAGAGACTCGGTGCCATTCCCTCCTTCCTCCCCGCCCAGCGAGCAGGTGAGCGGCGGCGCACGATGGCTCCGGGTCATGGGCGGGGCCTAGGGAGGGAGAGGGAGGGAGAGAGAGCAGGGGGGGAGGGGGAGAGAGAGCGCGGAGGGAGGGGGAGAGAGAGTGGGGAGGGAGGGGGAGAGAGTGAGAGAGAGGGTGAGGGAGGGAAAGAGTGAAGGGGTGGGAGAGGGAGGGAGAGCTCGCCTTCTTCCTTCCTTCCTTCCTTCGGCCGCCGCAATTCAAACTTCCCGCCGACCTCACAAAATGGCGGCCGCCCTTCTTCACCCGCCGGGCTCTGAGTCCAGCCCCTTCCCTGGGGTGTCTTCCTCTCTTCTCTATCTCCTTCCCTCACTTCTCTCCTTCCCTCTCTCTCTCTCTCTCCTTCCCTCTCTCTCTCTCTCTCTCCTTCCCTCTCTCTCTCTCTCCTTCCCTCTCTCTCTCTGTCTCTCTCTCCTTCTCTCTCTGTCTCTCTCTCCTTCCATCTCTCTCTCTGTCTCGCTCTCCTTCCCTCTCTGTCTCTCTCTCCTTCCCTCTCTCTCTCTCTGTCTCTCTCTCCTTCCCCCTCTCTCTCTCTCTCCTTCCCTCTCTCTCTCCTTCCCTCTCTCTCTCTCCTTCCCTTTCTCTCTCTCCTTCCCTCTCTGTCTCTCCCTCTCTCTCCTTTCCTCTCTCTCTCTCTCTCTCTCCTTTCCCCTTTCTCTCTCTCTCCTTCCCCCCTCTCTCTCCTTCCCACACAGACAGACAGACAAACTCATTTATATATATCCTTCCCCCCAGTCTCTCTCTCTCTTCCCCCCAGTCTCTCTCTACCCCCCAGTCTCTTTCTCTCTCTTCCCCCCAGTCCCTCTCTCCCTCTCTCTTCCCCCCAGTCCCTCTCTCCCCCGCAGTCTCTCTCTTCTCCCCCCAGTCTCTCTCTCCTTCCCTCTCTCTCTCTCTCCTTCCCTCTCTCTCTGTCTCTCTCTCCTTCCCTCTCTGTCTCTCTCTCCATCCCTCTCTCTCTCTGTCTCTCTCTCCTTCCCTCTCTGTCTCTCTCTCCTTCCCTCTCTCTCTCTGTCTCTCTCTCCTTCCCTCTCTCTCTCTCTCCTTCCCTCTCTCTCTCTCCTTCCCTCTCTCTCTCCTTCCCTCTCTCTCTCCTTCCCTCTCTCTCTCTCTCTCCTTCCCTCTCTGTCTCTCTTTCTCCTTCCCTCTCTCTCTCTCTCTCCTTCCCCCTTTCTCTCTCTCTCCTTCCCCCTCTCTCTTTCCCTCTCTCTCTCTCTTTCCCTCTCTCTCTCTCTCTCTCTCGCTCCTTCCCACACAGACAGACAAACTCATTTATATATATCCTTCCCCCCAGTCTCTCTCTCTCTCTTCCCCCAGTCTCTCTCTCCCCCGTCTCTCTCTCTCTCTCTTCCCCCGTCCCTCTCTCCCTCTCTCTTCCCCCAGTCCCTCTCTCCCCCCCAGACTCTCTCTCCCCCCCAGTCTCTCTCTCTCCTTCCCCCTCTCTCTCTCTCCCCCTCTCTCTCTCTCCTTCCCCCTTTCTCTCTCTCTCCTTCCCCCTCTCTCTTTCCCTCTCTCTCTCTCTTTCCCTCTCTCTCTCTCTCTCTCCTTCCCACACAGACAGACAGACAGACAAACTCATTTATATATATAAAAATTATTTCTACTTTTTTCATAACAACATGCCCTCAAAAAACCCTCGGCACTGCCGGGCACTCCAGCTAGTATTAAAATAAGGAGACATTGAGCACCAGCAAAGCTTCTCTTTTTCGGGCATTTTTCTTTTCTGTGAAATGAGGCACACTTGAAAACCTGATTTCCCAACAATTTCTGCACCCCTCCATCTCTCACCCCCACCCCCACCCCCACCCCCAGCAAGGATCCACATTACCACCAGAGCCTTTCAAAATCAGGACTGTTGTGTCTTTATTGAAAATAAATGTGAAGGTGTACTGTGTACTTAATGTGATTTGCTGGTATGTTTCTCATTGTGCTATCTGTACTCATGTGTTATTACTTTTTTACTGCACTGTTCCTACATAATGTACTACTGGAAGGTGTAGAGGCTTCCTGAGAAGTCAGCTGAGGACCTGCTTCAGTTGGTCATCTACCTCTATTGTAGTAGACAAAATCAGTCCTGCTGTGTGCCAGAGATCACGGGGTTAATGTTAACCTAACCCACCCAGCGGGAAACTGACGGGATCGTTGTCAATGGAAAGTAAAATTCGGTGGGGGTGTAAAATGGGTGGCTGATCCAATCCTGACAGTGTCCCACTGGGTGGGTTAGGTTACAATTACTCCCAGTCTTTTGTATTTCAGCTGCAGGGACCTGCTTGATTTTAGGTGCTTCTCCTGTCAATTGTCTCGAGCCAGAGATCAGGCCATCTTAGACTGGGTATTATGTAACGAGAAAGAATTAATTAGCAATCTTGTTGTACGAGGCCCCTTGGGTCGGAGCGATCATAATATGATCGAATTCTTCATTAAGATGGAGAATGAAGTAGTTGAATCAGAGACTAGGGTCCTAAATTTAAATAAAGGAAGCTACGATGGTCTGAGGCGCGAGTTGGGTAGGATTGATTGGGGAATGTCACTTAAAGGGTTGACAGTGGCTAGGCAATGGCAAACATTCAAAGACCGCATGGATGAACTACAGAAAATGTTCATCCCAGGTTGGCACAAAAATAAAACAAAAAAGGTGACTCAACCGTGGAACAAGGGAAATTAGGGACAGCATAAGATCCAAGGAGAGGACATGTAAATTGACCAGAAAAAGAAATAATCCTGAGGATTGGGAGCAATTTAGGATTCAACAAAGGAGGACAAAGGGATTAATTAAGAAGGGGAATATAGAATATGAGAGTAAGCTTTCAGGGAACATAAAAACAGACTGTAAAAGCTTTTATAGATATGTGAAGAGAAAAAGATTGGTGAAGTCAAGCGTAGGTCCCTTGCAGTCAGAATCAGGGGAATTTATAATGGGGAACAAAGAAATGGCAGACCAACTAAATACATATTTTGGTTCTGTCTTCACAAAGGACACAAATAACCTCCCAGAGATGCCGGGGAACATAGGGTCTGATGAAAGGGAGGAACTGAAAGAAATCAGTATTTGTAGGGAAATGGTGTTAGGGAAATTGATGGGATTGAAGGCCGATAAATCCCTAAGGCCTGATAATCTACTTCCTAGGGTACTTAAGGAAGTGGCCCTAGAAATAGTAGATGCATTGCTGATCATCGTCCAACATTCGATGGAATCTGGAACAGTACCCATGGATTGGAGGGTAGCTAATGTTACCCCACAATTCAAAAAAGGCGGTAGGGAGAAAACGGTGAATTACAGACTGGTAAGCCTGACATCGGTAGTGGGGAAAATGCTAGAGTCCATTATAAAAGATGTAATAGCAGAGCACTTGGAAAACAGTGACAGGATCGGACAAAGTCAACATGGATTCACAAAAGGTAAATCGTGCTTGACTAATCTACTGGAATTTTTTGAGGATGTAACTGGTAAAATAGATAATGGAGAACCAGTGGATGTGGTGTATCTGGACTTTCAGAAGGCCTTCGATAAGGTCCCGCATAAGAGATTAGCGTGTAAAGTTAAGGCACATGGGATTGGGGGCAAGGTATTGACTTGGATAGAGAACTGGTTGGCAGACAGAAAGCAAAGAGTTGGAATAAACGGGTCCTTTTCAGAGTGGCAGGCAGTGACTAGTGGGGTACCACAGGGACCGGTCCTTGGACCCCAGCTATTCACAATATATATTAATGATCTAGACAAGGGAACTAGATGTAATATCTCCAAATTTGCAGATGACACAAAGCTGGGTGGGCATGTGTGCTGTGAGGATGATGTCGAGAAACTCCAGGATGATTTGGACATGCTGGGTGATTGGGCAGAAACATGGCAGATGCAATATAACGTGGATAAATGTGAGGTTGTCCACTTTGGTGGCAAAAACAGGAAGGCAGATTATTATCTAAATGGCAATAGATTGGGAGAAGGGGAAGTGCAATGAGACCTGGGTGTCCTTGTGCACCAGTCACTGAAGGTAAGCATGCAGGTGCAGGAGGCGGTTAAGAAGGCAAATGGTATGTTGGCCTTCGTAGCGAGAGGGTTTGAGTACAGGAACAAGGATGTCTTGCTGCAGTTGTACAGGGTCTTGGTAAGACCACATCTTGAGTATTGTGTGCAGTTTTGGTCGCCTTATCTGAGGAAGGATGTTCTTGCCATGGAAGGAGTTCAGCGAAGATTCACCAGGCTGATACCTGGGATGACAGGAATGACGTATGAGGAGATTGAGTCGATTGGGCTTGTACTCACTGGAGTTTAGAAGAATGAGAGGTGGTCTCATTGAAACTTATAAAATTCTGACAGGACTGGACAGACTAGATGCAGGAAGGATGTTCCTGATGGTCGGGGAGTCCAGAACCAGGGGACACAGTCTAAGGATAAAGGGTAGGCCGTTTAGGACAGAAATGAGGAGGAATTTCTTCACCCAGAGAGTGGTGAACCTGTGGAACTCTCTACCACAGAAGGCGGTGGAAGCCAGTTCATTAAATATATTCAAGAAGGAGTTGGATATACTTCTTAAGGCTAAAGGGATCAAGGGGTATGGGGAGAAAGCAGGGACCAGGTACTGAATTTGGATGATCAGCCATGATCGCATTGAATGGCGGAGCAGACTTGAGGGGCTGAATGGCCTACTCCTGCTCCTATCGTCTATGTTTCTATGTTTCTATGTCTATAACCACTCGCCTGCTCCTGTGTTTCTGCTCATATACCTCTACTGGAGGTTGAGTCTCTGATCTATATGCGCAGAGGCCATTGTGCTGCTGCAAAATCCCTCCTCAGCAGCTGTCCCTAGTATGTTACCAAGCAGGTGAAAAACAGGCTTTTATCCCTTCTTGTTCTGTGAACCCCAGAACCTCTACAGCTTTGATGGGTGCATTTGTAAAAGATGCTGCAATTATGCTCACCCCTGTCTGCTAAGGCATGCCTTGTGAGTGTCATTGATACTGCAAGCTGTGTGACAGATACAGATCTGTTCTGCTTTGTGATACAACATATAGCTGAGTTTCACCAAGACCCTCTGCCACCAGTGGGACCTTATGCACAACGGGTAGTTTATCAGAAAATAATGTGCACCTGCGATTTTCTTATGAGCTATTCGCTGCATGTGAGGCCTCACCAGAGGTGCGGAATCTCAGAAAATTTTGCCCTGTGTATATATATATTCATACTAGCTGGGAGGGCCCGGCGTTGCCAGGGCTTTTTTGGGCCTGGTCGATGTCTGGGCGAGGAGCCTGTGACTGGATTTGGGCTGTCGGCAGTTGGAGAAGCCTAGGCCCCGGGGCCTCGGGTATTTTCCACTGTTTTTTAACCTAAACATTTCTAGCTTTTAATACCTTCAAAGATGAAAGTTAAAGTACTTATAAAACATTTTTGGTAAATCTTATTTTTTTTGAAAAAGATACTGACCTCGATTACCATATTTTTAGCTTCAGGCCCGGCTGGTGTGTAATGGCTGCCACATCCCTGAGCTGAGAATGATTAGTCCCGCCCACACACGCACCGATTGGGCAACCATCAGGTGACTAAACTCTAGGATTGGTCAATCATCACATCACAGGATTGGTCAACCTTCAAGTCACTCAATGCTAATGAGTGGATAATGAGTGGAATTTTGAAGGTTTTTGAAGGGTTTTTGTATACTGCCTGAACAATTTTTGTCTAAGCAAAAAGTAAATATGCTAATGAGGTTTCGATAATCATAAGCTTTCTTTTGATATAACACATGTGTAGGTACGCTCTATAACTTTTGATAGTATAGCCGGACAGACAGAAAGACAGACCGTTTTATATATATATATAGAGACTAGCTGGAGTGCCCGGCGGTGCCGAGGCTTTTTTGAGGGCATGTTGTTGTTGGAAGAGAGAGAGAGAGAGACTGCGGGTATGTGGGGGGGGGAAAGGGGGGGTGGGAAGGGTGTGGGGGGGGGAAGGGTGGGGGAAGGAGGGAGAGGGGGGAAGGGAGAAAGGGAGGGGGGGAGAAAGGGAGGGGGGGAGCCAGCGGACCCTCTCCCCTCTGCCGGCGATGACTTCGCAGAGCTCCATGCCGCCCCACGCACTGACATGGCCCAGCCGAGCGCAGTGCCCCAGTCAGCCCGAGCCCCGCCCCCTGCCCTCCTGAGCCCCGCCCCACACCCTCCCAAGCCCCGGCTTCAAGACCGCCGATTGCGGCTGGGCCTGCGCTGGAGCCAAGCCCCGGGAACAGGTGTGAGCTGGCTTAAGGCTGTGAGAGAGGGCCGGGCCCGGTTGCTGGGGCAATCCTTCCCCCCCTTCCCGCTCTCCCGAGCACTGGCCTCCCGAGCCTTGCCCTCCCGAGCACCGGCCCCTCACCCGAGCCGCGGGGGGGAAGGAGAGAGAGAGCTGCCGCTCCTCCGGTCGATGTGTTGCGGGCCGACCCCTGATGAACGCCCGATCAGCTGAGCCCGAGCCCCGCGGTGACCGCAACTCACCTCCCGCTAGGCTCCCTCCCGCCCCGCCAGCCTTTACCAAAATGGCGGCGATGGCTACGCTTGGCCCAGTCCTGCGCCGCCAGCCTTTACAAAGATGGCGGTGATCGCGGGGCAGGCCCAGCGGGAGGGGCGGTGCCTAGCTTGGGCATGGCTGGGCAACAGAGGCCCAGGCTTGCAGGCCTGCAAAAATGGTGAAAGGTAGGAAAATTATAGAGGTTAGAGAAAAGATTTACAAATTAATTAACTTTTTTAAAAAACAATTTGTGTTTTAAAAGCAACTTTTTTTTTTGCTGGAAATCTTGATTTGAAAAGAAACACGCAGAAAGTGGGGAAAAAAAATAAACTTACGAATCAAGATGGCTGACACTCACCTCAATTCAGAATGATAAGGCCCGCCCACACACACACCGATTGGTCAACCGTCAGGTCACTGAACTGTAGGATTGGTCAAGCATCATGTCACTCAACTCTAGGATCGCCCGCCTGCACACGCAATGAACCCGCCCCCACTCAATGCTAATGAGCGGATAATGAGCGGAATTTTGAAAGTTTTTTGGATACCGTCGGCACAATTTTTGTCCGACCAAAAAGTAAATACACCTATGAGAGTCCCCTAATGATAAGCTTTCTTTTGATGTAACATATGTGTAGGTACGCTCTATAACTTTTGATTGTATGGCCGGACAGACAGACAGAAAGACAGACAGACAGGCAGAAAGACAGAGAGACATAGGCCTAGAAATTCAGTGGCCTGCGCCACCAGTTTGCACCCAAAGAGGGCACTCAGTGGCTTTTGCGCCACTGGCCACACCTACCGCGATATTTAGCGGGGCGCTAATGGCGGCATTAGCCTGTAGCGCTGCGCCGCCACCGATGACATCATCGGTGTGCGCAGCACCCCGCTATCGCCCCGATGGCCATATTTGGTCGCGCCCGCCTCTTCAGCGCCGGCCGCAAATAGCGGCCGGTACACAGGGGCCTACCTGTGGCGGTAGTGGCGCTAGTTAAGGTGGAGGTGCGGCCGGCCGCTTTTTCGGCGCCCGCCTGCCCGCACCTCCGTCCCCGGCCTCCTACACCCCCCCCCCCCCGCGGCATTGCCGGCTGTTTCCCAAGAGCCCGGCACTTCTCCTTGGTGCCGGGCTCATTTGCCGGCACTCGCGAGCGGGGATCGCGCTGTTGCAGGCACCTCCCCCTTAACAGTGGGAGGAAGGCCTGCAGTACTGCAGCCTGCCGTGCCGCAGCGTGTGGCGCTGCGGCCCTTAGCGCGCCGAAATTCAGTTTCAGCGCCCCCAAGCGGGGTGCGGGAAGCCTCGTTTAGCGGCCCGTTTCCATTTGGGGCGCAGAAACTGAATATCCGGATGGCGCAAGTGGCTCCGCTCGCAGCGGTAATTCCGGCGCCCAGGCGAGCTTGGCGCCCCAAATGGCGCCCAACTGAATTTTTAGCCCATACTGTTTTATATATATAGATATGGGCCCTGAATTTCTATCCCAATCAAAGTGACCTGTGTCAAAGGGGAGGGGGGTGGGGCGGCGGGGGGGAGCGTCAGAAAGTGCCTGGATCCACCTTCTCGGAAGCTCTGCTCCTGACCCCACAAGTCAGGAGGAAGTTCCCCAATTTAAATAAAAATGGCAAGCACCTGTGCCAATACAGGTGCATCTCAAACACCTGCCAGAAAGGTTGGGGAGGGCAGAGGGGACAGGAAATTAGTCACTAACGTTGTGGGCCTGGGTAATGGAAATGCGGAATTCTCTCCCTCAAAAGGCTGCGGATGCTGGGACAATTGAATTTTCAAGACTGAGGTCGATAGATTTTTATTAGGTAAGGATATCAAGGGATATGGCTCAAAGGCGAGTAAATAGAGTTGAGGTACAGATCAGCCATGATCTATTATTTGGTGAAACAAGCTAGTGGGGCTGAATAGCCTGCTCTTGTTCCGATGTATCTTTATATAAATGATTTAGAGGACAGGATATAATCCCAGGTGTGTACATTTGCAAACAACATCAAATTAGGTGCAGTAGGCATTGATTCGAATGAACATGTGATAATTCAAAGGGGTCTGGACAGGTTGGGCCAATGGACAGAAAGGTGGCAGGTGGAATTCAACACAGTTAAGTGTAAAGTTAGGAGATTAGTTACAAAAAATAATATAGATTATATATTAAATGGCAACGTACTTGAGGTAAACAAAACAGGAAAATATTTAGGAATTTTGGTGGATGGGTCATTAAAACCATAGATTCAGTGTTTGTAAGCAGTGAAAAAAAGCAAATAAAAATTTGGAATGTATAGCTAAGGGTGTGACTTATAAGTCTAAGGAGGAATACTGACCCTGAAAGCCTGTCAGCAATAACTACAGTGCAAACTAAATTTTTATTTATGGCTTCATGATCTTGTGTAATTTATTTTTGATGGGATATTTGTATTTTTTGCTTAATCCAGGATTTAGCATTAGTAACGGTTGGGGAAGATGAGGTTGCACTGACTAGTGCAGAATGGGACTGAAGTCTCTTCTCATCTTTCCTATCATTTGTTTGAAAGTATTTGATCAGAATACTGAGGTAAATACCCTCAGTTGATTAGTCAATAAAAACAGCCAATGTATGAAAAAAGTAACTCATTGACACAAACAAAGATACAACAAATTGATTTGCCTTCAGTTCCTGGCAGAGTTTCTAATATATATATATATAGATTTCTTTCTTAGACAATTATGAATTCTTCTAGAAGTTATATTGAACCCATTCTGAGATGTTTTAGAGGGGAATGATCAAAAATATTAGATGGTCTGGCAGCTATGAATTTCTCATGTCCATCGGAGGAGTGTGGTGGCACTGAATTCTACATACTTTGTAGGTCTGTGAAGTCCTAGTCAGGTGGGTCTCTTCTGATGATGCACTAATTAGTATGTTGACTGAGCTATATTTATTTTCAGTTCAATTAAAGGTAGCTCCTGTTTCCACAATGCTGATGTATCTCCTTTCCTGCGACGTGATCCTATAGAGGGGATGTCTCTTGAACTTCCTTCTGAGACACTATTTGTAACACAAAGACGAAACTATTAAAAATTGGATTTGAGCTGTTTTGTTGTTTGCTGCATTTTAAATATTTTAAAATATAGAGTAAGTTTTGTGAGGCCCCATGCCACAGGCAGGCCCTCAGGCACTGCAGTCAGAGCTCGTAAAATGTGGAGTCCAACTGCACAATTCATTGCATGTCCGATATGACAAGTTGTAATTTGTAGCCAAATAATAAGTCCGCAATCACATGCACAGCCTCCTTTAAGCATCAATGAAAAAGTTTGGCCATCCAAATTTTGTGAGTTTGAGTGAGGTTCCACACACAGCATGGGTTTCATCCATTAGAAACCAGTCAACCCTCTAGTCCTAAGAGCTCACCTGCTGAAACAGGCTTCTTAAAGGGAGAAGGTAAGTTTTCTTAAGAATTTTTTCTTTTGTGGTTTAGTGTTCATTTTGTTGGAATTTTGCTTTTACTGAGTCATCCTCCATTTTTAGTGGGGGGGTTTTCCTGCCAATACTTCTGAAAGAAAGAACTTGCATTTGTAAAGCACCTTTGATGTCCTCAGAATGTCCCATAGCATTCAAAACTAATGAATTACTTTTTAAGTGTAGTTACTGTTGTTATGTAGACAAACACTAATTTACACATAGCAAAGTCTCACAAACAGCAATGAGATAATCAGGTTTTGGTGGTGTTGGTTGATGGATAAATTCATTATTGTGTAAAACTGTGGGCTTTGATGTAGCATTGTATAAAAAGGTGAGGATGTGGGTTCTGAATGCACGACATCATTGGGATGAGGAAGAGGAGTTTGTGAGGGGACAAGAAATGCAGGTGCAATGACCCTGAAGCATCTTGGCCATACCACTCCAGTACTATGGGACCTGCACCTGGACATGTCAGAATCCTGTCTTCATCATTTGTGCTTCACAAGGCAGGCTGTCACAGAGTTGTACCGTTTGCTGCACGATGATTAACACACAGCATCTGGATTAGGAACAGCTGTTCCCATAGATTAGAAGTTTACTACAACATGAAGCCTTCATGCTACTGTATCTTTTCAAACCACCCCAAGGAGACATCTATCACATCAGGAATTTGCATTCCATACTCATATCAAGGAAGGTATAACCACTGTGTTTGCATGTAGCAACATTTTCATCACTTTTACTGTGGAAAGGAGGCATCAGATGGAAAAGACACATAACTTTCATTAAGGTGGCTTTCATTTTGATTTTAAAAAGTCACACATGATACCCATGTGGGCATCAAGGCTCTTCATATCATCCCGATGGCCTTCAAGAATAGAAAGTGTTTGCACTCAATTAATGTTCAGGTGGAGTCTTACCACAGAAACATTATGCATATCAGTGACTATTATGCAGAAAGCAACCACAATGCCTTCATTGTGCAACTTTCCAAGTTGCCCACATTATTTGAAGGAGAAGAAATGCTGAGTGGGTAGCTTTTAGGAGAACAGAGGCATCCTCTGCATCCATGAATGCTGACTCTGCTAAGAAACCCCTTAACAGCAGAGCAGAATGTCAGCCTGGACATCTCAGCATCTGTTTACTGTTCTTTGGCTCAAGATAGGTACTATTCTATTTGGCACAATAGAAGAATTTAGGCAAAAGGCCAATGCTTCAAATATTACCTTCCAGAGGATAGGGTAGTTCCCAGCATAGGATTGTGCCACAGTTGATGGGCCCCACAAGAAATTTGCACAAGAAAAGTGAGGAGAACATTCGACTTTGCTTTGCTCCTGATATATCTTTCTCAATTGCAGCCAGGTACAAAGGATATGGGTAACAGTATTTATTCAGTTGTCGATCTCCAGACTTTGCGATACATCAGGGAGGGAGAAAGTTACTTGGACACTTTGGGCTCGATTTTCCCAGCCCAGAGGAGGCGGGTTTGGAGGCGTGCGAGTTGTTAAAATCGCCAAAACTGGCGGGCGGGCCCGTTCCCGCTTCCATCCCGCCTCCGAGCAATTTTCCCAAGTGCGTGTTTTCTGACCCGCTTTCCATCCCGCCTCCAAGAGGCGGGATAGGCCCTTAAGGCCCTTAACAACCACTTAATTTTTTTACATTTTTTTTTATTCATTGATGGGATGTGGGCGTCGCTGGCTGGCTAGGCCTGCATTTAGTGCCCATCCCTAATTGCCCTTGAGAAGATGGTGGTGAGCCACCTTCTTGAACCGCTGCAGTCCATATGGTGTAGGTACACCCACAATGCTGTTAGGAAGGGAGTTCCAGGATTTTGGCCCAGCGACAGTGAAGGAACGGCGATACAGGTCCAAGTCAGGATGGTGTGTGGCTTGGAGGGGAACTTGTAGGTGGTGATGTTCCCATGCGTCTGCTGCCCTTGTCCTTCTAAGTGGTAGAGGTCGTGGGTTTGGAAGGTGCTGTTGAAGGAGCTTTGGCGAGTTGCTGCAGTGCATCTTGTAGATGGTACACACTGCAGCCACAGTGCGCCGGTGGTGGAGGGAGTGAATGTTGAAGGTGGATGGAGTGTCAATCAAGCGGGCTGCTTTATCCTGAATGGTGTCGCGCTTCTTGAGTGTTGTTGGAGCTGCACTCATCCAGGCAAGTGGAGAGTATTCCATCACACTCCTGACTTGTGCCTTGTAGATGGTGGAAAGGCTTTGGGGAGTCAGGAGGTGAGGCACTCGCTGCAGAATTCCCAGCCTCTGGCCTGCTCTTGTAGCCACAGTATTTATATGGCTGGTCCAGTTCAGTTTCTGATCAATGGTAACCCCCAGGATGTTGATAGTGGGGGATTCAGCGATGGTAATGCCATTGAATGTCAAGGGGAGATGGTTAGAGTCTCACTTGTTGGAGATGGTCATTGCCTGGCACTTGTGTGGTGCGAATGTTAATTGCCACTTGTCAGCCCAAGTCTGAATGTTGTCCAGGTCTTGCTGCATATGGACACAGACTGCATCAGTATCTGACGAGTCTCAAATGGTGCTGAACAGTGTGCAATCATCAGCGAACATCCCCACTTCTGACCTTAATTGCCTCTATAATCCCATTTTGAGAGGCCTTTCCAATTTTAACACATTTCCCCATCCTACACGCCTCCTCTGGAACACGCCAGGTAATCCTGGCGGCCTCACTAGTGGATTGCTTATGAACAGCTGCAGCTCCACCATTACAAATGAGTTTTCACTGATGATCATTTGCAGGTGGCAAGACTTTGTTGTTTCAGGTCTGGGGGAACTTTTAGCAGGCATACTCAGTGTTGTGGAAGTTTGGAGCCTGACACCCATCTCCAGTGTGACCTCTTTGGAAACCCCTCGCCCCACCTTGACTAAGCGCTTCCTCAACTGAGGCATGTACCAGAAACATGGCGACCATTTAATTCCTTTCTTCCTGGACATCAGATTCGGACGAAGACCAGCCGCGGCAGCAGCAGAACCATGTGCAACAGCAGCACCAACAGCAGGAACATCAACAGGAGCGCCAAGCTGCTAGTCACCCACCTGAAGAGGCAAAACCAGAAGGCGCCAGAGCACCACCATATTGCTGCCCGGGATGCAAGGGACGCACTCATGTTGGTCACATTTGCTTAGCTTGCACAATCAAACAGTTTAGCCTCGCACCTTCTTACCAGGGCATCTGCAATGGACAAGAACCTGCGGATTCCTCTCACTCTGACCACCATACTGACAATTGCAAGTCGCCCTAAGCCCTCAATGTGGAAGTCCCATTAGCAAAATGACACACGCCACAACTGCAACAGCTTGCCATCAGAATTTTTTATGACAATAAGCAACTGATGGCTTCTCAAAATTAAACACATTACACCCAAGTGACAACCCTTGTGACTATAGTCATTGGCCTAGAAATTGGGTTGGGGCGCCAAAGTGGTGCAAAAGTCGCCTGAGCGCAGGATTTAGCGCAGCGTTCGCGGCTTCAGCGATCGTCCAATATTCAGTTTTATTGCCCCTCGAGGGACACGGGGCGAGGCTCGAGGCGCTCCGCGTCCCTCTTAGGGCGCTGAAACTGAATATCGCAACGCAACGTGCCGCAGCACCACATGCTGCGGCACGGCATGCTGCGATACTGCAGGCGTTCACTAACAAATATCGCGAACGGGGCGCGAATGGGGCGCTGCGCACACCGATGACGTCATCGGTGGTGGTGCAGCGCAAAAGACTAACGCCACCATTATCGCCCCAACTCAATATCGCGGGAGGCACAGCCAGTGGCGCTACAGCCACTGCCTGCCTCTTTAGGCGCTAACAAGTGGCGCTACTTACCCAATTTCTCCCCCATAGAGTCATAGGGGGAGAAATTCGGTTGTTAGCGCCACCGATTAACGCCTAAAGAGGCCGAGAAGTGGGGCGCTAGCCAATTTCCAGGCGGCGCAGGGCGCCTAGCGCCTCGCCCCATATTGAGCATGCATTTAGCGCCGGCGCTAAATCTTAGCACCCGCTCATGGGCGCAGGCTGATTATGATGTCATTTGAGTGTGCAATGCCTTTTGGGCGCCGCAGACTGGAAGTTCAGTGGCGCCCCCCTCCGTAGCGCCTGGCGCTAATAATGACAGCTTACCTGGACCTTACCAAGTCGCTCTCGGGCTGGAGGAGCGTTATTTAAAGGGGACTGGTGTGGTTTAAAAGCGGCAGCCATTTTTGGAGCACAACTTCCTCGAGAGCTACAAAGAGTTGCTGAGCTGAACACTGAGAGCCATTTGACCACTGAGCCAATGCAGGCAGATGATCTTCAGCCTTCTGACCATCACCTTGCTGTTGGTGAGCCTTGACAATGGGGAACCTTCCTGTGGGCACTTATTATGGGGGCTGCATTGGAGGGGAACGTCCTGCTGCTGAATCATCTGGAAAGGGCACTGAGATGCTGGGAGAGGGGGGCGGGCATGGCCAAATGGAGGAGGGCCAGCAGACGTCGCCACAGCAGACCTTACGCTGGCAGGGTTTTCCGACAGCAGTTTTCCTACATGAACATGCCGGAGGAGCAGTGTGTCAGAAGGCTGCGATTTAGAAAGGAGGTGGTGACTGAGCTGTGCCAGCTGCTTCAGCCAGATCTGCAGCCTCAGATAAGGTGCAGGACATCTCTGTCGGTGGCTGAGAAGATGCCTGCTGGCCTAAACTTCTACGCGAGCGGCTCTTCTCAGGCTGCGCGTCAGAGGCTGATCAGAAGTAGCTTCTAGGCCCCTCTCACGGAATGCTTGCTGCCATTCCAAGACCAGGAATGGAACCGGTCTGATACCCCCAAGCCTGTGAAGGGCAAGATGCATGTAAATAGCAGGCATGGCCATTGTAAATGAAGAAAGTGTTTCATTACACAAAATGTGGTTCCTTCAAACATGAGAAAGCTATGGCAACAGAAAGCAAAACTAATACACTGACACATAACTGCCTCTCACACCCGGGAGACTGTCCAAAACATAAATCACATTCCGACCATCTTCCTTGGCCTTGATTCCACTGCGCCAACCAAAGCATCCAATGCCCCATCAGTGAGGCGTTCTGCCCTCTGCCTCAACCTTTCCATGTCTTGCTAGGCTGGTGCGCCACAGGTAGGCTCCCACCGCTTTGAAGGCCTACAAGGCAGTGAGTGTGTCTGGTGATGCCAATTGACCTGCCCCTTTAAGAGCTGGCCGGCGCCAGTGTACCTCAGGGAAAGTGATTATTGACAGCACCCACGCTGCGCCACGCCGCCACGAAATTGGGTTGCGCTGCCGGGTTAGCGCCTTAAGAGTAGCGTGCAGCGCCTGATTTAGTGCCGCAATCACCATTAGGGGGCGCTGCAACCCAATATCGCACTAGGTGGCGCTAAATTGCGCCTGGCGCTAAACTTTGCGCATCGCCAGGACTAGTGCCCCAAATGCGGCTATACCGAATTTCTAGGCCATAGAGTCATACAGCACAGAAAGAGGCCCTTCGGCCCATCACGTCCACGCCGACATCAAGCCCTGTCTAATCTAATCCCATTTTCCAGCATTTGGTCCGTAGCCTTGTATGCTATGGCATTTCAAGTGCTCATCCAAATGCTTCTTGAATGTTGTGAGGGTTCCTGCCTCTACCACTCTTTCAGGCAGTGAGTTCCAGATTCCAACCACCCTCTGGGTGAAAAAGTTCTTCCTCAAATCCCCTCTAAACCTCCTGCCCCTTACCTTGAATCTATGCCCCCTTGTTATTGACCCCTCTACTAAGGGAAAAAGTTCCTTTCTATCTACCCTATCTATGCCCCTCCTAATTTTGTACACCTCAATCAGGTCCCCCCTCAGCCTTCTCTGCTCCAAGGAAAACAACCCCAGCCTGTCCAGTCTTTCTTCATAGCTGAAGCGCTCCAGCCCAGGTAACATCCTGGTGAATCTCCTCTGCACCCTCTCCAAAGCAATCACATCCTTTCTATAGTGTGGTGACCAGAACTGCACACAGTATTCCAGCTGTGGCCTAACCAGCGTTTTGTACAGCTCCATCATAACCTCCCTGCTCTTATATTCTATGCCTCGGCTAATGAAAGCAAGTATCCCATATGCCTTTTTAACCACCTTATCCACCTGTTCTGCTGCCTTCAGGGATCTATGTACATGCACACCAAGGTCCCTCTGATCCTCTGTCTTTCCTAGGGTCTTACCATTCATTGTGTATTTCCTTGCCTTGTTAGTCCCTCCAAAATGCATCACCTCACACTTTTCAGGGTTAAATTCCATTTGCCACTGTTCCGCCCATCTGACCAACCCATCTATATCGTCCTGCAGACTGAGGCTACCCTCCTCGCTATTTACCACCCCACCAATTTTCGTGTCATCTGCGAACTTACTGATCATACCTTTTACATTCACATCCAAATCATTAATGTAGACCACAAACAGCAAGGGGCCCAGCAGCGATCCCTGCGGTACCCCACTGGACACAGGCTTCCAGTCACAAAAACAACCTTCGACCTTCACCCTCTGCCTTCTGCCACTAAGCCAGTTTTGGATCCAATGTGCCAAGGCATCCTGGATCCCATGGGCTCTTACCTTCTTGACCAGCCTCCTATGCAGGACTTTATCGAAAGCCTTACTGAAATCCATGTATACCACATCCACTGCACTACCCTCATCCACACACCTAGTCACCCCCTCGAAAAATTCAATCAAATTGGTCAGACATGATCTTCCCTTGACAAAGCCATGCTGACTATCCCTGATTAATCCTTGCCTCTCCAAGTGGAGACTAATTCTGTCCCTCAGAACTTTTTCCAATAATTTCCCTACCACTGATGTTAGGCTCACTGGCCTGTAATTTCCTGGTTTATCCCTACTACCCTTCTTGAATAATGGTACTACGTTAGCTGTTCTCCAGTCCTCTGGCACATCCCCTGTGGCCAGAGAGGTTCTGAAAATTTGTGTCAGAGCCCCTGCAATCTCCTCCTTTGCCTCACACAGCAGCCTGGGATACATCTCATCCGGGCCTGGGGATTTATCCACTTTTAAGCCTGCTAAAACAGCTAGTACCTCCTCCCTCTCGATGATAATATGTTCAAGTATATCACAGTCCCCCTGCCCGATTTCTATGTCTACATCGTCCTTCTCCATAGTGAACACAGATGCAAAAAATTCATTTAAAACCCCACCTACACCTTCTGGCTCCACACACAGATTGCCACTTTGGTCCCCAATGGGCCCTACTCTTTCCCTAGTTATCCTCTTGCCCTTAATATACTTATAAAACACCTTAGGATTTTCCTTTATTTTGCTCGCCAGTGTTATTTCATGGCCCCTCCTCGCTCTCCTAATTTCTTTTTTAAGTATCCCCCTGCACTTTTTATACTCCTCTAGGGCTTCCTCTGTCTTTAGTCCTTTGTATCTGCCAAAAGCCCCCCTTTTTTTCCTAATCCATTCTCGTATATCCCTTGACATCCAAGGTTCCCTGGGCTTGTTGGTCCCACCCTTGACCTTTACGGGAACATGTTGCCATTGTACTCTCTCAATTTCCTTTCTGAAAGACTCCCATTGCTCTGATGTGGATTTTCCTACAAGTAGCTGATCCCAGTCCACTTTGGCCAGATCCTGCCTTATCATATTAAAATCGTCCTTCCCCCAATTTAGAACCTTTATTTCCAGTCCATCTCTGTCCTTTTCCATGACTACCTTAAATCTCACCGAATTGTGGTCACTGTCACCAAAGTGCTCACCTACTAACACTTCTGCCACTTGCCCGGCCACGTTCCCTAGAATTATGTCCAGTACCGCCCCCTCTCTTGTAGGACTTTCTACATGCTGGCTCAAAAAGCTCTCCTGGATGCATTTTAAGAATTCTGCACCCTCTAAGCCTTTCACACTCTGACTATCCCAGTTAATATTGTGCATTATCTTCCTCTTACCTCCTATGTGGTGCTTCCCCTGTGGCTTCAGCAGATGTGGAGGCCCCTTGCTCACTTTCTTGCTGCTCCTGTCTCGACACCTTTGGTGGGCATCCTCTAGGGTTGCGAACCTGTGAGGGCTCGGCAAGTCTGCTGCTCCTGCAGCTGTGCAGGGGTTGAGACGCCGATCTCAGTTGGGTGGGGACTCTGGTGGGTCTCTGACCAAGGGCTCTGCAGTGGCATGGTCGTGTGAGCGCTTGGAGAGGAGCCCCCACTTCGTTGTTGTATGCCACCAACATCCCTCTCATGGGTCAGCCCCACTTCAGAGCTAGCAAGTGGCTTGACAGCACCTTGCTGCACTGCAGGGGGGCCATGAGGACCCATTTCTGCACTGCAAGTCCTACTCCAGAGGACTTGCATGAAGGTCTGGTTTGTTTGCTCAATGGCTGACCATCGCTCCTCAAGAGATGTCATTCTATTCTGAACAATGACCATGTTTTCAATACCCTGGTGACTAAGCTCCTCCATGGACCATGGAAGGAGTGAGTGTAGTGAATGCATAGCATAGATTCTTAGAAGGATACTATGTGTTGTAAGTTGTTGTTACCATGGCATCACAGTGATAGGAAGGAATTGTGAGGGCTGCATGGTCGAATAGTTAAGTAAATGTGACCATAGTGAGAGAGGGAATGGATAAGGGTGCAGGGATGTAAGTGTCAAGTGGGATGTGGAGGAAGAGGTTGGCAAAGCAGAGTGCTGGTGAGGAGAGGCAATGGGGATCAGATTGAGGGTGATGGGAAAGTCATACTCACTTTTCCGGTGCAGAGAAGGTCATGAAACCTCTTCCTGCATTGCAGCCAGGTTCTGCGGCTCATTGAAATGGAGTTGACAACCTGGGCCACTTGTAGTCACACAGCTTTTGTCTGCTGGGGTGGCTTTTTTCTCCCTGAGGAAGGGAACAGCACCTCCTTATTACAGCTGGCTCCGTGCACCAGAGCTTGGAGGGAGGGCTCATCAAACCGAGGAGCACACTTTTGCTTGATCATTGACATTTTCCACAATTCAACTCCTTCATATAATTTGCAGAGCCTTTGCAGTCTCCAGAAGAATCAAGGCTGCTTGCAGGCCTTAAATCCAACAGCATTGATGACATCATCGGAGGCGACTTTCTGTATGAAAAGACTAATTGGGCCAGTGGTTCCCACACGTAGGAAATTAATTGCCCAATTAGGGGAAAATCGCACTTTTTCAACACTTCACTTAGGAGTCGAGGTCCTGACACGATTTCCACCTGACACGCCCCAGCCCGCCCACTCTGACAAAATCCAGCCCTTTGTTCCAGGAAGCAGTCACACCCTTTAGGTTAAATACCTCAGATTTGGCCTGTGGTCAGGGAAAGGAGTGTGTGACTGCGAGTGAGGCAAGTATGGGGATCCAAGAGGATCTTGCAACCTGTGTGGACGAGAGCAGGGACTGCAGGGAGGATGAGCAAACTGATCACGGCACCACAGTACAGGGGGCCATTCAAGTGGGGGGTGTATAAAAGAATGTCATAGTGGTAGGAGACAGTACAGTTAGGGGGATAGATACTGTTCTCTGCAGCCGAGAGCATGAGTCCCAAAGGCTGTGCAGCCTGCCCGGTGCCAGGGTTAAGGACATCTCCTCGGGGCTGGAGAGGAACTTGGAGTGGGAGGGGAAGGATCCAGTTGTCGTGGTCCATGTAGGAACCAACAACATAGGTACGACTAAGAAGGAGGTTCTGCTGAGGGAGTATGAGCAGCTAGGGGCTAAATTAAAAAGCAGAACCACAAAGGTAATAATCTCTGGATTACTATCTGAGCCACGAGCCAATTTGCATAGGGTCAATAAGATCAGAGAGTTGAATGCATGGCTCAAGGTTTGGTGTGGCAGAAATGGGTTTTGATTCATGGGGCACTGGCACCAGTACTGGGGAAAGAGGGAGCTGTTCCGTTGGGACGACCTTCACTTGAATCATGCTGGGACCAGTGTCCTGGCAAATCGAATAACTAAGGCTGTAGATAGGGCTTTAAACTAAATAGTGGGGGGGGGGGAGGGTTCAAGTAAGGGGAAATTTAGAACATTAAAGAGGAAGGACAGGGCAATAGTGCAGGGTATCGGTATGGGCAATGAAAACCAGAGTGTGACAGGAAGGGACAGAGCATACAAAAATAAGCGTGCACCAGCAAATAGGGTCACAGTAGGGGAAAATGATAAAAAGACAAAATTAAAGGCTCTTTATCTGAATGCACGCAGCATTCGTATCAAGATACAGGAAACTTTGGTTTATCCGGAGGTTAACTGTCCAGAATGCTCGATCCACCGGCAAAAATCAGGAGCCGTTTCGTTAGGTTTTTTTCTTCTCGTTGCTTTTTTTTCACCAGTCAGGCTCTGCAAGGTCTCGCTGAAGCTATTGCTAAGCTACAGAGATGCTTGCAAGGTACGGCCGACTGTTTAGAAGCTGGTTTGTTGCCAGGTACGGGTATGTTTCAACATTAGCGCTGGTTTGTCCGGCAGTTTTGATGGGACGGCAACAGCTCGGTCCCGTCGGTGCTGGATATCACAAAGTTTCCTGTAGATGAATTGACGGCACAAATAGAAATAAATGGGTATGATCTAATAGCCATCATAGAGACATGGTTGCAAGGTGACCAAGGCTGGGAACTAAATATTCAGGGGTATTTGACATTTCGGAAGGATAGACAGAAAGGAAAAGGAGGTGGGGTAGCTCTGTTAATATAGGATGAGATCAGTACAATAGCGAGAAATGATCTTGGCTCGGAAGTTCTAGATGTAGAATCAATTTTGGGGGGAGGTAAGAAATAATAAGGAAATTAAGGCACTGGTAGGAGTAGTCTATAGGCCCCCTAACAGTAGCTACACTATAGGACAGAATATAAATCAAGAAATAATGGGGGCTTGTAAGAAAGGTACTGCAATAATCATGAGTGATTTTAATCTTCATATAGATTGGACAAATCAAATTGGCAAAAGTAGCCTTGAAAGCAAGTTCATAGTGTGTATAGACAGTTTCTTGGAACAATACGTTGTGGAACTGACGAGGGAACAGCTATTTTAGATCTGGTAATGTGTAATGAAATAGGATTAATTAATGATCTCATAGTAAAGGATCCTCTAGGGTTGAGTGATCATAACATGATAGAATTCCACATTCAGTTTGAAGGTGAGAAACTTGGGTCTGAAACTAGAGTATTAAACTTAAGGCTAAAAGGATCAAGGGATATGGGGAGAAGGCAGGTAGTGAGTTTGGATGATCAGCCATGATCTCATTGAATGGCGGAGCAGGCTCGAGGGGCTGAATGGCCTACTGCTCCTATCTTCTATGTTTCTATGTTTCTAAACTTAAATAAAGGCAATTACAAAGATATGAGGAGAGAGTTGGCTAAAGTAGACTGGGAAAATAGATTAGAAGGTAAGATGGTAAAAAAGCAGTGGCAGAAATTTAAAGAGATATTTCATGACTCTCAACAAAGATATATTTCAGTGAGAAAAAAAAACTCGAAGAGAAGGATGAACCAACCATGGCTAACCAAGGAAGTTAAGGATGGTATCAAATTGAAAGAAAAGGCATACAATGTTGCAAAGATTAGTGGTAGGCCAGAAGATTGGGAAAATTTTCAAAACTGGCAAAGGATGACTACAAAAATAATAAAGAGGTAGAAACTAGCTTATGAGAGTAAACTAGCAAGAAATATAAAAACCGACAGTAAGAGCTTCTACAAGTATATAAAAAGGAAGAGAGTAGCTAAAGTAAACATTGGTCCCTTAGAGGAGGAGACTGGGGAAATAATGGGAAACAAGGAAATGGCAGGGGCATTGAACAAATATTTTGTATCTGTCTTCACAGTAGAGGACACTAAAAACATCTCAGTAATAGTAAAAAATCAAGGGGCAAAAGGGAGGGAGGAACTTAAAACAATCACTATCACAAGAGAAAAAGTGCTAGGCAAACTTATGGGTCTAAAGACTGACAAGTCCCCTAGACCTGATGGCTCGCATCCTAGGGTCTTAAAAGAAGTGGCTACAGAGATAGTGGATGCATTGGTTGTAATCTTCCAAAATTCCTTTGACTTTGGAAAAGTCCCTGCAGATTGAAAAACCGCAAATGTAACACCCTTATTCAAAAAAGAAGGGAGACAGAAAGCAGGAAACTATAGGCCAGTTAGCCTAACATCTGTCATTGGCAAAATGCTCAAATCCATTATTAAGGAAGTAGTAGCAGGGCATTTAGAAAATCATAATACAATCAAACAGAGTCAACATGATTTTATGAAAGGGAAATTGTGTTTGACAAATCTATGAAGAGGTAACGAGCAGGGTGGATAAAGGGGAACCAGTAGATGTAGTGTATTTGGATTTCCAAAAGGCATTTGACAAGGTGCCACATAAAAGGTTACTGCATAAGATAAGAGTTCATGGTGTTGGGGGTAATATTTTAGATTGGATAGAGGATTGGCTAACTAACAGAAAACAGAGAGTTGGGATAAATGGGTCATTTTCAGGGTGGCAATCTGTAACTAGTGGGGTGCCACAGGGATCAGTGCTGGGGCCTCAACTATTTTCAATCTATATTAATGACTTGGATGAAGGAAGCGAGTGTATTGTAGCCAAATTTGCGGACGATACAAAGATAGGTGGGAAAGCAAGTTGTGAGGACGACATAAAGGGTTTGGAGCTGTGGAGTCGGGCTTGGAAGCGTGCGGGGGGTTAAAATCGCAGAAACTGGTGGGCGGGACCCCCTGCCTGGTTCCCGACTCCGAGCAATTTTAACTCAGGCGTGTCTGATGGTCTCGACTCCGTCCTGCATCCAACAGGTGGGACTGGTCTTTAAGGCCCTTAATTACCACTAAATGGTCTCTATAATCCTATTTTAACAGGCCCTTGCAAATTTAACTCTTTTCCCATGTAAAACACGCCTGGTGGGAATCACGAATGTGAAACCTGGCGGGAGCACTATTGGATTGCTGACTATCAACTGCAGGTCAACCATTAAAGAGGAGGGCCTAGAAATTGGGTTTTGGTCTTGCCAGGGCTGTAGCGCCAGAAAGTTTGCGCCAGCGGTAATGCGGCAGCGCGCGACGAAAATTCGGGTGCGCCGGGCCCAGATGGCGGCAGGCGCTAAAACCCTCCTTTAGCGCCTCAAAACGGGCGTGAACTTGGGTTTCCCGGCGCTAATCCCCCGCTGCGGCACCCGATGCGGTGCGGCAGGCGGGGGAACTGCAGGCCTCCTCCTCCTGTTAAAGAGGAGCTGCCTGCAGCCGACAACTGTCCGGCGGATTGACCCGACATCTGAGCCCGGCACCTCGGGGAAGTGCCGGGCTCGCATCAGACACTGATCAGGGCCGCGGGGGGGGAATGCAGGAGTCCGGGAAGGGAGGTGCGGGCAGGCGGCCGCCGGGAACGCGGCCGGCCGCCGCTCCACCTTTATGCGCCGGCGCACACTGGGGGAAGACTCTGTTGCCAGAGTCTTAGTTGCGCCTGCCACGGGCGAGGCGGGCGCAACTGAATTTCGGCTTGGGGCCGGGTTACCACGGCAACCGGGACGCTGCGCACACCGATGACGTCATCGGTGCCGGCGCAGCGCTACCGGTGGAACGCCGATTTAGGGCCCCAGGGAATTTCTCAACTGGCCATAACTCCGGCGCTAGGCCCTCTAGCGCCTCAAATGCGGCGCTAAGTCTACCGAATTTCTAGGCCGAGATTTGATCAGCCATCATTTGCAGGTGGCAGGATGTAGTGGTCTCCGGTCTGGGGCAACTTTTACAAGGCTTAACCACACCTGTGGAAGGTTGGAGCCTCACACCCATCTCCAGTGTGGCCTCCTGGGAAACCCCTCTCGCCACCTTCACTCAGCACCTCCTCAACAGAGGCATATACCAGAAGCATGGGAGCCATTTATTTCCTTCCCATCTGGGCATTAGAGGAGCTCAAGCACCAACCGTGGCAGCAGCAGAACCAGGAACAACAGCAGCACCAGCAACAGCAGCAGCAGCAGAAGCGCCAGGCTGCTGCTCACCCACCTGAGGCTGCACAGGCCAGAAGGGGCCAGCGCCTGGAAGGCTGTCGGCGCAGGAGATACCCCCCAAACAGGGTCTACAGACGCAGGGTCACCTATCTAAACATGTCTGAGCAGCAGTGACAAAGGCGGCTCCGACTTTCCGCGAGAAGTAGTGACTAACATCTGGGCAATGATACAGCAAGACCTGCTGCCCAGAGGACCAGGTGGACAAGCATTACCAGTGGCCGTAAAAGTCACCACTGCACTCAACCTTTTTGCCTCAGGCTCATTCCAGGGATCAGCAGCAGACATCAGCGGCATCTCCCAGGCGGCCGCACACACTTGTATCACACAGGTAACCGATGCCCTCTTTGCCCTCGCGCACAATCACATCCATTTCACCAAGAATCGAGCAAGTGTCACGGCACGAGCGGTTGGATTAGCTCATCTGGCAGGCTTTCCAGGGTGCAGGGCATCGTTGACTGCACACATGAGGCCCTTAGGGCACCCCATCGCAATCCAGGTATTTTTGTCAACCGCAAGGGCTTCCACTCCCTCAAAGTTCAGCTGGTGTATGACCACAAGAAGGAGATTTTGCATGTTTGTGCCATGTACCCTGGCAGTTGCCAGGTCTCGTTCATACTGCGCCAGTCTAGTGTGCCTCCACTATTCAGTCCGCCAGACCAATTTAACGGATAGGAGCAGGAGTAGGCCATTCGGCCCTTCGAGCCTGCTCCGCCATTCAACGAGATCATGGCTGATCATCCAAACCCTAGCACCCGGTCCCTACACCGACAGCCATCCCACCCAAGCCCTATCCCCATAACCCCGTAACCCCACATATTTAATCCCCCCTAACACTAAGGGCCAATTGTTATCATGGCCAATCTTTCAGGCTATATGGTTCACTTGAACTAACTCAAGTTGGACATGCAATCCATAAGCAATAAAGTACAGGTAACCCCATCCATCAAGTGGTAGATTAAAAGTCAAAAGTACCTGTAGGATTTTGCAATAATTTCAAAATTTCCTACAGCTCTGAAGATTTATTTTTGATTAAAGAATACCTGGGTAGAATACACCTTTAATAATCCAGGGATCAAAAATGGCTGTCCGACCTCATGGCAGAAGAAAAGGCAGCCTGTGTGTGTCTGTGAAAAAGGATAATCAAAGATGGCTGTCCGACCTCGTGGCAGAAGACACAACACAGCCTGTGTGCTGTGAAAAGGAAAATCAAAGATGGCTGACAAAGGATTTTTAAAAAACCAGCCCCTGAAGTAGTAAGGTATTTAAACCGTCAATCAAATGCGGTTTGGGAAACTGCTACAATGTTGACTCAAAAGATTAAGTGCTTGAGACTGTCAGCATGAACAAAGGAACTTTGTTTACACGAACGCTTTACAATATTGACTTAAGAGTTTAAGTACTTGAGACTGCCAATCATTTGCGGTTGGGCATGACCACAGGACAATTAGATTGTTTACACTAACCTCCAAGGGCTGTTTACTCAGCAATTAAGGAAATAGACATGTTTTCTTCAAATGGAGACAGCTTTATTCAACCCATCACAATGAATGGGGATACATTCAAAAACCCATCACACGGGAAATGGGTAATTCATCCAAAACCTATCACAATGAATGAGACAGATCGATTCCCTTTTGTATAGCCCAGATACATCCGGATTTGGGCGGGAAGATTTCGGCTCCAAATGGGGTATAAGATAGCTTCTCAGGAAGCCATCTCTCTCTCTCTCTGCAGCCTCGCCTCCGTGCCCTATCTACAACTCAGGAGCCCATCCAAGGGAGTGGAATACCAGCAGTTACTTTTAAACACTGGGGTATCTCCATTTCAGGGTGGTGAAGAATCTAACACCGCAGGGGCTCGGAGCAGGCGTTTCACTGGTGAGCATAGTTTTTCTGGACCATCACAAGGCAACTTAGATAGGTATTTAGGGGTGGGAATTAAGGGGGATTTTGTTAAATTGTGATTTTAGTCAATTTTCCCTCGTTATGTCCGTTTTCTCCTCCCCTGTTAAGTAACAGTGTTGCACTAAGCAAAAGAGTGCTGTAGTGGACACTAAGTGTACTGTGAGAAGTAAAGTGCTGTATTTAAGTAAAAGAGTGCTGCACTAAGCAAAAGACTGCTGTAGTGGACACTAAGTGTACCGTGAGAAGTGAAGTGCTGTATTGAAGTAAAAGAGTGTTGCACTAAGCAAACAAGTGCTGTAGTGGGCACTAAGTACTGTGAGAAGTAAAGTGCTGCACCAGTTAAAGGTGCTGTATTTAAGTAAGAGTGTACTGTATTAAAGGTGCTGTATTTAAGTAACAGTGTTGCACTAAGCAAAGGAGTGCTGTAGTGGACACTAAGAGTACTGTGAGAAGTAAAGTGCTGCACTAGTTAAAGGTGCTGTATTTAAGTAAGAGTGAACTGTATTAAAGGTGCTGTATTTAAGTAAAAGAGTGTTGCACTAAGCAAAAGAGTGCTGTAGTAGACAATAAGTGTACTGTGTTAAGTAAAAGTGCTGTATCGAGCACAGGTGTGTTGTATTCATTTATTTTAAGTATTTTTTTGGTTTCAATAAATACTGGTCTGTTTTGCACCCAACCACGAGTCTTGTTTCTGTCTACATCGCTACTGAATAGGTCTGGCGGTCAGAACCAGGAAAGGGGAGCGCTTCAAAACCACACGGGGCTCTGGAGCAGCTCAGAGGCTTCTGACTGGCCAGAGACAATAACCCCATCCCCGTTATTAATTCCTACAAAATGGCGACCGCGGCAGGTCCATCGGCAACAGTGTGCGATGTAGCAGACGGTGGTTTGGGTCTGGAGAGAGCAGCAGTTATTGGTTTTCTTTTTATCCCACTGGTTTGTTTGTGGTTAGGTGCCCGCACGCTTGGGGAAGTTACCCGCAGGCTTAGGGAATCTAGAGCAGAGAGTTGGGATAGGGAAAGGGAGGTCGAAGAATACCAGGCCAAGATAGAGCGCCTGGTGGTCCAGTTTAGTGAGGGCAAAAGCCACACGAGGCACGAGTCAGAGTACCTGAAGTGCCCAGTTGCAGAGGCCAAGAGCAATGAGATGAGGGTGCGGGAAGAGAACGCCCGCCTCATATAAGAAATGAAAGAGCAGGAGGAAAAGGTTAGGGAGGTAAAGGCAGCATATAAGCTGGCCTGCGAGCAAGGGTTCGAGGAAACAGATCATGGCTCCTGTAGGGAAGAGATAGAAAGCTTGAATATGGCTTTAAAGAGGGCAAAGGGGATGATATGTCTGACCAGCCCGAAGGCAGGCCCAAGCTTTCAGGAGATCTGGCAGCAAAGGGGGGTGGAGGATGAGGTGGTAGAGACAGGAATCTCCCACCCCCCCCCCGGGTCGAGTCACTATTGGAGGCAGTGCGGTCTCTTCTGACTGGCCAGGGGAGAATAGCAGCCACCACCGGTGCTTTGACCCCGTCTGCCCCATCCCACTCCCAGTAATGGCTAGAGCCAGCGCAACCTGTTGACCTGTGTCCGCGCAAGAATGCTGAGGGGAGCAGGCCCTATGTTGAGATGGGGGTGAAGATGGTGCAGGGGAGATATTCGGTGGACACTGGAGCCTCCAGCATGGTGGCCCACTCAGAACACCTGACCAATTCACCCCGGTCTAACAAGGTCCCATTTAGCTTAATGGGACCCACAGGGACACAGGCAGCTGGGAGCGAACCTGAGAATAGAAATCCTCAGCCCACAACGGGTACAAGCTCATAGGCTGCACAGGCAGGTGCTGTGGCTTGTATTAGGGGAGGAGCCATACAGGACCAGTGTAAGTTGTTTAAGCAGAAGGGCAGGGAAGGAGAGTTCTGGGACCCCTGTAGAGCAGGTCCGGTAGCAGTAAGCCAGGACAAGGGAGGCACACAGGGGATAGCTTTGGCCCCAGACCAAAAGCAGGTCCAAGCCCAAGACTCCACCTTCAAGGCCGCCCTGGTAAGGGAAAAGGATTTGGAACAGAATTACTGGCAGGCTGCCAGTTATATTAAACAATGCGGGTTGTTTAAACAGGGGGCAGGGGAACAGGCAGCTGGGATTGTACCTGAGATTAGAAATCCCCAGCCTGCAGCGCGTATGCACACACAGACTGCACACGCAGGCGCAGTCGCGTGTATGAGAGGAGTAGCTACCCAGCACTTGGCCCAAGCGATTCCCCCTCTCTTGTGGGACTCCAGGGAGGAGCCTGAACCAGGCTTTAGACCTGAAGGGGAAGGCTCTCAGCCACCGGCAGCCAGTGGCAAGGGATTGCCTGTCCCCAGACCAGGTTTGGGAAGGGAGGGACCCTAAGGAGGAGGTCCCCAGCCAGCAGGGAGTGGGACCCGAGCTAAGGGTCTGCTCGCCGGGGTAGCCCCACCAGCAACACTCCCTAGGAGGTCTCTTCAGGTACCCCAGCCCAAGAAAGTGTGGTCACCAGCTTTCCAATGGAACAGGGCGGACTCCCGAGTCAGGGAGAAGCCAAAAGGCAGAGGTCCCCAACCAGCAGCCCTAAGCTGCGAGGGACCTGAAATTGGAATCAGTCCAGCCATGCCGCAGGGAGCAGCCTGTGGCAGCTCAAACAGGGATTAGGCTGGCTGTCCGGAGACGGGCGGCGCTTGTGTATAGCTTTGTCCAAGTAATATGGATATAGGATTAAGGTAGAATGTGTTAATTTTAAAATTTTTATATTGCAATTCAGTAGTGGCAATTATTAGTGTATAAGTTTTAAGTATGGAACTGTTCCAGAGTGTCTATGTGAGTCGAGGTCGCGGGACCTGATCACACTCCCCCAAGCCAGGGGACCTGGCTAGATGTTTTCTTTTTAAAGTCATTTCCAGAGTTCCGGGAGGTACAGAGCACCAGCGTGTTTTTGGATGCTCAAGGAAAGAGCACCCCTAGCCCACGACGGGAGGCGTCTGCAGGAGGCAGATGCCCACAACATTTAAGCTGCTATTTGGAAATCCAGATTAAGATGGAGAGTTTACAAAAGCTTGTTAATTATTTTATATTTTGCTTTATGTACTGGTCCCAACTCCAAGGGAAATAATGCATGAATTTAGTTCCTAACCGTAAGATTGGACTACTTGTTTGGAGTTAATGGAATAAATTGCATATGCCTATGAATTGTTGTGTTTGCAGAGTGTGAAAATTTGAAATACATTTATGGCTGAAGAATAGTGCCATTTAATAAAGTGTTAGGCAATTGCATTTTAATAAAAAAAAGGAAGCTCGTTTTCTTCCATGTGTATTTTTAACAGATATGTTGGCTTGGGGATAATCCCATTGAAGAGGTTGTATCATGTTAAAACTAAGTCACAAGTGGTGCAGGGGCATTGGACCCCCTCCATGCTTGAATTATTGTGAATGCAAGTGGTGCAGGGGCATTGGATCCCCCTCCGTGTATTGATTATTTAACTAATCTTGTTTTTCTGTCGATAGATGCCTACCGTGTGCTGCGATTCTCTCTGGGTAGGGGAGATGGAGGTGTCGGGGGATCAAAGATAGATCTAGCTAAGTATAAGGGAAGGTTGTTTGTGGGGGGCCAGAAATTATTGCTCACCTTTGGACAGGATACTACACGCAAGTTTTAGTATCTGATGGGGGACTGTAGGATTTCGCAATAATTTCAAAATTTTCTACAACTCCGAAGATTTATTTTTGATTAAAGAATACCTGGGTAAAATACACCTTCAATAATCCAGGGATCAAAAATGGCTGTCTGACCTCGTGGCAGAAGAAAAGGCAGCCTGTGTGTGTCTGTGAAAAAGGATAATCAAAGATGGCTGTCCGACCTCGTGGCAGAAGACACAACACAGCCTGTGTGCTGTGAAAGGGAAAATCAAAGATGGCTGACAAAGGATTTTAAAAAAAACCAGCCCCTGAAGTAGTAAGGTATTTAAACCGTCAATCAAATGCGGCTTGGGAAACTGCTACAATGTTGACTCAAAAGATTAAGTGCTTGAGACTGTCAGCATGAACAAAGGAACTTTGTTTACACAAACGCATTACAAGATTGACTTAAGAGATTAAGCACTTGAGACTGCCAATCAATTGCGGTTGGGCATGACCACAGGACAATTAGATTGTTTACACTAACCTCCAAGGGCTGTTTACTCAGCAATTAAGGAAATAGACATGTTTTCTTCAAATGGAGACAGCTTTATTCAACCCATCACAATGAATGGGGATACATTCAAAAACCCATCACAAGGGAAATGGGTAATTCATCCAAAACCTATCACAATGAATGAGACAGATCGATTCCCTTTTGTATAGCCCAGAAACATCCGGATTTGGGCGGGAAGATTTTGGCTCCAAATGGGGTATAAGATAGCTTCTCAGGAAGCCATCTCTCTCTCTCTCTGCAGCCTCGCCTCCGTGCCCTATCTACAACTCAGGAGCCCGTCCAAGGGAGTGGAATACCAGCAGTTACTTTTAAACACTGGGGTATCTCCATTTCAGGGTGGTGAAGAATCTAAGACTGCAGGGGCACGGAGCAGGCGTTTCACTGGTGAGCATAGTTTTTCTGGACCATGACAAGGCAACTTAGATAGGTATTTAGGGGTGGGAATTAAGGGGGATTTTGTTAAATTGTGATTTTAGTCAATTTTCCCTCGTTGTGTCCGTTTTCTCCTCCCCTGTTAAGTAACAGTGTTGCACTAAGCAAAAGAGTGCTGTAGTGGACACTAAGTGTACCGTGAGAAGTGAAGTGCTGTATTTAAGTAAAAGAGTGTTGCACTAAGCAAACAAGTGCTGTAGTGGACACTAAGTACTGTGAGAAGTAAAGTGCTGCACCAGTTAAAGGTGCTGTATTTAAGTAAGAGTGTACTGTATTAAAAGTGCTGTATTTAAGTAAGAGTGTACTGTATTAAAGGTGCTGTATTTAAGTAAAAGAGTGTTGCACTAAGCAAAAGAGTGCTGTAGTGGACACTAAGTGTACCGTGAGTAGAGTGGATTGGGAAAATAGATTAAAGGGTAAGACGATACATGATCAGTGGTGTACATTTAAGGAGTTATTTTACAACTTCAAAAAAAAAATATTCCACTGAGAAGAAAAGGGTGTAAAAGAAAAGACAGCAATCCGTGGCTAAGTAAAGAAATTAAGGATAGTATTCGACTAAAAACAAGGGCATATAAGGTAGCCAAATCTAGTGGGAGGATAGAGGATTGGGAAAACTTTAAAAGACAGCAAAAAATAACAAAAAGATTGATTAAGAAAGGGAAGATAGATTATGAAAGTAAATTAGCAAAAAATATAAAAACAGATAGTAAGAGTTTTTATAGTTATATAAAAAGAAAAAGGGTGGCTAAAGTAAATGTTGGTCCCTTAGAGGATGAGACCGGGAAATTAATGATGGGAAATATGGAGATGGCAAAAACACTGAATGAATATTTTATATCAGTCTTTACAGTAGAAGACACTAAGAATATCCCAACACTGGACAAACAGGGGGCTAAAGGGGGGGAGGAGCTAAACATGATCAAAATCACTAAGGAAGTGGTACTCGGTAAAATAATGGGATGCAAGGCAGATAAATCACCTGGACCTGATGGCTTACATCCTAGGGTCTTGAGGGAAGTGGCGGTAGGGATTGTGGATGCATTGGTAATAATTTTCCAAAACTCCCTGGACTTGGCAAAGGTCCCGGCAGACTGGAATACTGCTAATGTAACACCCTTATTTAAAAAGGGCAGTAGACAGAAATCTGGAAACTATAGACCGGTTAGCCTAACATCTGTGGTAGGTAAAATTTTGGAGTCCATTATTAAGGAGACAGTAACAGGACATTTGGATAATCATAATTTAATAGGGCAAAGTCAGCATGGTTTTATGAAGAGGAAGTCATGTTTGACAAATTTGCTGGAGTTCTTTGAGGAAGTAACATATAGGGTGGATAAAGGGGAACCAGTGGACGTAGTGTATTTAGACTTCCAAAAGGCATTTGACAAGGTGCCACACAAAAGATTATTGCTTAAGATAAAAAATCACGGGATTGGGGGTAATATTCTGGCATGGATAGAGGATTGACTATCTAACAGAAAGCAGAGAGTTGGGATAAATGGTTCATTCTCGGACTGGCAATCAGTAACTAGTGGTGTTCCACAGGGGTCAGTGCTGGGTCCCCAACTCTTTACAATCTATATTAACGATTTGGAGGAGGGGACTGAGTGTAACATATCAAAGTTTGCAGATGATACTAAGATGGAAGGGAAAGTAGTGAGTGAGGAGGACATAAAAAACCTGCAAGGGGACATAGACAGGCTAAGTAAGTGGGCAGAGATTTGGCAGATGGAATACAATACTGGAAAGTGTGAGGTTATGCACTTTGGCAGGAAAAATCGTAGAGCAAGTTATTATCTTAATGGCAAGAAACTGGAAAGTACTGAAGTACAAAGGGATCTGGGGGTCCTGGTGCACGAAACTCAAAAGGTTAGTATGCAGGTGCAGCAAGTGATTAAGAAGGCCAATGGAATGTTGGCTTTCATTGCTAGGGGGATAGAATATAAAAATAGGGAGGTATTGCTTCAGTTGTACAAGGTATTGATGAGACCGCACCTGGAATACTGCGTACAGTTTTGGTGTCCATACTTAAGAAAGGACATACTTGCTCTCGAGTCAGTACAAAGAAGGTTCACTCAGTTAATCCCGGGGATGAGGGGATGGACATATGAGGAGAGGTTGAGTAGATTGGGACTCTACTCATTGGAGTTCAGGAGAATGAGAGGCGATCTTATTGAAACATATAAGATTGTGAAGGGGTTGGATCGGGTGGATGCGGGGAGGATGTTCCCGATGATGGGTGAAACTAGAACTAGGGGGCATAGTCTTAGAATAAGGGGCTGCTCTTTCAAAACTGAGATGAGGAAGAACTACTTCACTCAGAGGGTGGTAGGTCCATGGAATATGCTGCCCCAAAAAGCTGTAGAAGCTACATCATTACATAAATTTAAAACAGAAATAGACAGTTTCCTAGAAGTAAAGGGAATTAAGGGTTATGGGGAGCGGGCAGGAATTTGGACATGAGTCTAGGTTCGGATCGGTCATGGCCCTGTGGGTAGCGGAGCGGGCCCAGGGGCCGTGTAGCCTGATCCTGCTCCTATTTCGTGTGTCTAATTCGGTTAGATTCAGGAGATGGCTCTGTGAAAGTGGGTTGGCGGTTAGGATCAGATCAGCCCTGATCTTATTGAATGACGGAGCAGGCTCGAGGGGCTGACTGGCCTACTCCTGCTCCTATTTCTTATGTTTTTATGTTCTTAATTAAAGTGCTGTATTTAAGTAAAAGAGTGTTGCACTAAGCAAACGAGTGCTGTAGTGGACACTAAGTACTGTGAGAAGTAAAGTGCTGCACTAGTTAAAGGTGCTGTATTTAAGTAAGAGTGTACTGTATTAAAAGCGTTGTATTTAAGTAAGAGTGTACTGTATTAAAGGTGCTGTATTTAAGTAACAGTGTTGCACTAAGCAAAGGAGTGCTGTAGTGGACACGAAGTGTACTGTGAGAAGTAAAGTGCTGCACTAGTTAAAGGTGCTGTATTTAAGTAAGAGTGTACTGTATTAAAGGTGCTGTATTTAAGTAAAAGAGTTGCACTAAGCAAAAGAGTGCTGTAGTGGACAATAAGTGTACTGTGTTAAGTAAAACTGCTATATCGAGCACAGGTGTGTTGTATTCATTTATTTTAAGTTTTTTTTTGTTTCAATAAATACTGGTCTGTTTTGCACCCAACCACGAGTCTTGTTTCTGTCTACATCGCTACCGAATAAGTCCGGCGGTCGGAACCAGGAAAGGGGAGTGCTTCGAAACCACATGGGGCTCTGGAGCAGCTCAGAGGCTTCTGAATGGCCAGAGACAATAACCCCATCCCCGCTATTAATTCCTACAAAATGGCGACCACGGCAGGACCATCGGCAACAGTGTGCAATGTAGCAGACAGTGGTTTGGGTCTGGAGAGAGCAGCAGTTATTGGTTTTCTTTTTATCCCACTGGTTTGTTTGTGGTTAGGTGCCTGCAGGCTTGGGGAAGTTACCCGCAGGCTTCGGGAATCTAGAGCAGAGAGTTGGGATAGGGAAAGGGAGGTCGAAGAATACCAGGCCAAGATAGAGCGCCTGGTGGTCCAGTTTAGTGAGGGCAAAAGCCACATGAGGCACGAGTCAGAGTACCTGAAGTGCCTAGTTGCAGAGGCCAAGAGCAATGAAATGAGGGTGCGGGAGGAGAACGCCCGCCTCATACAAGAAATGAAAGAGCAGGAGGAAAAGGTTAGGGAGGTAAAGGCAGCATATAAGCTGGCCTGTGAGCAAGGGTGTGAGGAAGCAGATCATGGCCCCTGTAGGGAAGAGATAGAAAGCTTGAATATGGCTTTGAAGAGGGCAAAGGGGATGATATGTCTGACCAGCCCGAAGGCAGGCCCAAGCTTTCAGGAGCTCTGGCAGCAAAGGGGGGTGGAGGATGAGGTGGTAGAGACAGGAATTTCCCCGCCCCCCCCCGGGTCGAGTCACTATTGGAGGCAGTGCGGTATCTTCTGACTGGCCAGGGGAGAGTAGCAGCCACCACCGGTGCTTTGACCCCATCTGCCCCATCCCACTCCCAGCAATGGCTAGAGCCAGCGCAAGCTGTTGACCTGTGTCCCCGCGAGAATGCTGAGGGGAGCAGGCCCTATGTTGAGATGGGGGTGAAGATGGTGCAGGGGAGATATTCGGTGGACACTGGAGCCTCCAGCACAGTGGCCCACTCAGAAGACCTGACCAATTCACCCCGCTCTAACAAGGTCCCATTTAGCTTAATGGGACCCACAGGGAAACAGGCAGCTGGGAGCAAACCTGAGAATAGAAATCCTCAGCCCACAACGGGTACAAGCTCGCAGGCTGCACAGGCAGGCGCTGTGGCTTGTATTAGGGGAGGAGCCATACAGGACCAGTGTAAGTTGTTTAAGCAGGAGGGCAGGGAAGGAGAGTTCTGGGACCCGTGTAGAGCAGGTCCGGTAGCAGTAAGCCAGGACAAGGGAGGCACACAGGGGATAGCTTTGGCCCCGGACCAAAAGCAGGTCCAAGCCCAAGACTCCACCTTCAAGGCCGCCCTGGTAAGGGAAAAGGGTTTGGAACAGAATTACTGGCAGGCTGCCAGTTATATTAAACAATGCAGGTTGTTTAAGCAGGGGGCAGGGGAACAGGCAGCTGGGATTGTACCTGAGATTAGAAATCCCCAGCCTGCAGCGCGTATGCACACACAGACTGCAAACACAGGCGCAGTCGCGTGTATGAGAGGAGGAGCTACCCAGCACTTGGCCCAAGCGATTCCCCCTCTCTTGTGGGACTCCGGGGAGGAGCCTGAACCAGGCTTTAGACCTGAAGGGGAAGGCTCTCAGCCACCGGCAGCCGGTGGCAAGGGATTGCCTGTCCCCAGCCCAGGTTTGGGAAGGGAGGGACCCTAAGGAGGAGGTCCCCAGCCAGCAGGGAGTGGGACCCGAGCTAAGGGTCTGCTCGCCGGGGTAGCCCCACCAGCGACACTCCCTAGGAGGTCTCTTCGGGTACCCCAGCCCAAGAAAGTGTGGTCACCAGCTTTCCAATGGAACAGGGCGGCCTCCCGAGTCAGGGAGAAGCCAAAAGGCAGAGGTCCCCAACCAGCAGCCCTAAGCTGCGAGGGACCTGAAATTGGAATCAGTCCAGCCATGCCGCAGGGAGCAGCCTGTGGCAGCTCAAACAGGGATTAGGCTGGCTGTCCGGAGATGGGCGGCGCTTGTATATAGCTTTGTCCAAGTAATATGGATATAGGATTAAGGTAGAATGTGTTAATTTTAAAATTTTTATATTGCAATTCAGTAGTGGTAATTATTAGTGTATAAGTTTTAAGTATGGAACCTTTCCAGAGTGTCTATGTGAGTCGAGGTCGCGGGACCTGATCACACTCCCCCGAGCCAGGGGACCTGGCTAGATGTTTTCTTTTTAAAGTCTTTTTCAGAGTTCCGGGAGGTACAGAGCACCAGCGTGTTTTTGGATGCTCAAGGAAGGAGCACCCCTAGCCCACGACAGGAGGCGTCTGCAGGAGACAGATGCCCACAACATTTAAGTTGCTATTTGGAAATCCAGATTAAGATGGAGAGTTTACAAAAGCTTGTTAATTATTTTATATTTTGCATTATGTACTGGTCCCAACTCCAAGGGAAATAATGCATGAATTTAGTTCCTAACCGTAAGATTGGACTACTTGTTTGGAGTTAATGGAATAAATTGCATATGCCTATGAATTGTTGTGTTTGCAGAGTGTGAAAATTTGAAATACATTTATGGCTGAAGAATAGTGCCATTTAATAAAGTGTTAGGCAATTGCATTTTAATAAAAAAAAGGAAGCTCATTTTCTTCCATGTGTATTTTTAACAGATATGTTGGCTTGGGGATAATCCCATTGAAGAGGTTGTATCATGTTAAAACTAAGTCACAAGTGGTGCAGGGGCATCGGACCCCCTCCATGCTTGAATTATTGTGAATGCAAGTGGTGCAGGGGCATTGGACCCCCTCCATGTATTGATTATTTAACTAACATTGTTTTTCTGTCGATAGATGCCGACCATGTACTGCGATTCTCTCTGGATAGGGGAGATGGAGGTGTCGGGGATCAAAGATAGATCTAGCTATGTATAAGGGAAGGTTGTTTGTAGGAGGTCAGAAATTATTGCTCACCTTTGGACAGGATACTACATGCAAGTTTTAGTATCCGATGGGGGACTGTAGGATTTCGCAATAATTTCAAAATTTTCTACAGCTCCGAAGATTTATTTTTGATTAAAGAATACCTGGGTAGAATACACCTTCAATAATCCAGGGATCAAAAATGGCTGTCTGACCTCGTGGCAGAAGAAAAGGCAGCCTGTGTGTGTCTGTGAAAAAGGATAATCAAAGATGGCTGTCCGACCTCGTGGCAGAAGACACAACACAGCCTGTGTGCTGTGAAAAGGAAAATCAAAGATGGCTGACAAATGATTTTTAAAAAAAACAGCCTCTGAAGTAGTAAGGTATTTAAACCGTCAATCAAATGTGGTTTGGGAAACTGCTACAATGTTGACTCAAAAGATTAACTGCTTGAGACTGTCAGCATGAACAAAGGAACTTTGTTTACACGAACGCTTTACAATATTGACTTAAGAGATTAAGCACTTGAGACTGCCAATCAATTGCGGTTGGGCATGACCACAGGACAATTAGATTGTTTACACTAACCTCCAAGGGCTGTTTACTCAGCAATTAAGGAAATAGACATGTTTTCTTCAAACGGAGACAGCTTTATTCAACCCATCACAATGAATGGGGATACATTCAAAAACCCATCATAAGGGAAATGGGTAATTCATCCAAAACCTATCACAATGAATGAGACAGATCGATTCCCTTTTGTATAGCCCAGATACATCCGGATTTGGGTGGGAAGACTTTGGATCCAAATGGGGTATAAGATAGCTTCTCAGGAAGCCATCTCTCTCTCTCTCTGCAGCCTCACCTCCGTGCCCTATCTACAACTCAGGAGCCCGTCCAAGGGAGTGGAATACCAGCAGTTACTTTTAAACACTGGGGTATCTCCATTTCAGGGTGGTGAAGAATCTAAGACCGCAGAGGCACGGAGCAGGCGTTTCACTGGTGAGCATAGTTTTTCTGGCCCATCACAAGGCAACTTAGATAGGTATTTAGGGGTAGGAATTAAGGGGGATTTGGTTAAATTGTGATTTTAGTCAATTTTCCCTCGTTGTGTCCGTTTTCTCCTCCCCTGTTAAGTAACAGTGTTGCACTAAGCAAAAGAGTGCTGTAGTGGACACTAAGTACTGTGAGAAGTAAAGTGCTGCACTAGTTAAAGGTGCTGGGCTAAAAATTCGGTATCGCCGCACCAGGTCTTTAGTGCCTGAAATTTTGCGCTCGCCCGGATTCCCGTAGCGCCCGCCTGAAATTCAGTTGCGCCGCCCCAAGACGGAGGCGGGCGCTATTGCAGGGTTTGGCCGCCTCGTTTGGGGCGATGAAAGTCAGTTTCAGGCGTCCAGCTGCCGCTGCGGCACCCGATGCGGTGCGGCAGGCTGGGGTACTGCAGGCCTCCTCCTTCTCTTAAGGAGGAGCTGCCTGCAGCCGTGAGATCGCCGCTGGATTCCCCCGGCAAATGAGCCCGGCACCACGGAGAAGTGCCGGGCTCGCGGGAGTCAGACACCAATGCCGCGGGGGGGTGGTGCAGGAGTCCGGGGAGGGAGGTGCGGCCAGGCGGCCGCCGGGAAAGCGGCCGGCCGCCCCTCCACCTTTATGCGCCGGCCTCTCGGAGCTGCAAGGTACCGTTTTTCAAACGCTGTTTGCGGCCGCTACGGGCGAGGCGACCGCCACTGAATTTGGCCATCGGCACGGAATAGCATTGGAACCGGGGCGCTGCGCATACCGATGACGTCATCGGTGCCGGCGCAGCGCTACCGGCTAACGATGTTAGGGACCAACTGAATTTCGGGCGCTAAAAAACTTCCGCCGCAAACCACTCTATAGCCAATAAGTGGGCGCAAACACGACTGAATTTCTAGGCCGCTGTATTTAAGTAAGAGTGTACTGTATTAAAAGTGCTGCATTTAAGCAAAAGTGTATTGTATTAAATGTGCTGTATTTAAGTAAAAGAGTGTTGCACTAAGCAAAAGTGTGCTGTAGTGGACAATAAGTGTACTGTGTTAAGTAAAAGTGCTGTATCGAGCACAGGTGTGTTGTATTCATTTATTTTAAGTTTTGTTTTTGTTTCAATAAATACTGGTCTGTTTTGCACCCAACCACGAGTCTTGTTTCTGTCTACTTCGCTACCGAATAAGTCCGGCGGTCAGAACCAGGAAAGGGGAGTGCTTCGAAACCACATGGGGCTCTGGAGCAGCTCAGAGGCTTCTGACTGGCCAGAGACAATAATCCCATCCCCACTAATAATTCCTACAGTACCTAAGACTAAGGTTAACCCCTAATCTGGAATGTATTTCTAAATAAAACTACAATATTCATGTTGGATAAAATTACAGGCAATTGGATCTGCTGGCATACTTGATAAAGATATGGAATGGTGTGGCAAAGACTTCCTCTAATTGCATTACCTAGTGAAATTGCAAATGTGTTCTTACTATGAATTGTATAAGAGTATATAATTCATATAAGAGACTATGGGGGAGAAATTGAGTATAGCCCCGCTTGGGGCGCCAGCCTCGCCAGGGCGCTAAAAGTAGCACCCTGAAACATTCACGCCCCCGCACCGGAAATTGAGTGGTTGCACCCCAAAGGGAAGCGCGGCACTACTGGAGGCGCCCCACATCCCTCTTGGGGCGCTGCGAGTGAATATCGTGGTGCTACGTGCCGCAGCGCCACACGCTGCGGCACGGCGCGCTGCGGTATTGCAGGCCTTCCTCCCCTTCTTAAAGGGGAGGGGCCTTGTGCAGCAGGATCTGGGGCCCAGCTGGGCCCCTGAGGATCAGGAGTGCAGGCAAAAGAGCCCGGCACCGAGGAGAAGTGCCGGGCTCTTGGAGCGCAGCTGGCACTCCATGGGGGGGCGTTCAGGAGGCCGGGGACGGGAGCGCAGGCAGGTGCTGGCAGGCGGCCAACAACAAAAATGGCCGCCCTGCACCTCGCCTTTAATTTGCGCCTCCCCGGCCGCAGGTAGGCCCCTCTGAACCCGTCGGACATAGCGTCCGGCGGTAAATCAGGGGGCACTGCCAAATATCACAGCCGGGGCGTCAGCGGGGCGCTGCGCACACCGATGACGTCATCGGCAGCGGCGCAGCGCTAACGGTTAGCGCCACCACTAACGTCCCGCGGAATTTAGCGGGAGGCGTGGGCAGTGCCGCGCCCGGGCGCCAGTTGGCTTGCGACCCACTTAGCGTCCTCTTAAGGCGCTAATGGGTGGGGCAACCTACTGAATTTCTCCCCCTATAAGTGCCATAAAAATGTCAATTATAAAAATTCAGCAAGTTATTTGTACAGCACTGCAATTTATAATTCAGAAAATTTTATGTAAGATATGCAGTTAGGAAGACTGGGTTGAAATGAACTTAAAAACAGGAGTAAGCCATTCAGCTCCTCGAGCCTGTTCCGCCATTCATTAAATCATGGCTGATTTGTACCTCAACTTCTTTTACCTGCCTTTATTCCATATCTTTTGATCCCCTTACCTAACAAATATCTATTGATGAGCGTCTTGAAAATTTCAACTGACCCAGCACCACAGTCATTTGGGGGAGAGAATTCTAGGTTTCCACTACCCTTTGTGTGAAAACCTGCCTCGTGATTTCACTCCTAAATGGCCTAGCTCTTATTTTAAGGTAATGGCCAGAATTTTCCCGCTGCCATGTATGCGGGATTGGAGGCGGGTTGGGAGTGAAAGTGGAAATAAATTGGTGCGGGTTGGGGATCCGCCGTCATCCTGCCTCCACACACCTTTAACTCGGGCATGTTTGCCAGCATAGCAGTGACCTGAACAGCCCAGAGGACCTGGTGGACACACCAAAATCACCAGTGTCCCCAGCTTCTTCACCTCAGGCTCCTTTCAGGGATCTGCAGCAGACATTTGCAGCATCTCGCTGTCGGCCACCCACAGATGCATCACACAGGTCTCTGATGCCCTGTTTGACAAGTCAGCTAATTATATCAACTTTGCCACTGATGACGCCAGTGTTACTGAGCGGGCGCTGGGCATTGCTGCTCTGGCTGGCTTACGACAGGTGCTGGGCATCATCGACTGCACACATGTGGCCATCAGGGCACCCCATCATTACCCAGGAGTGTTTGTCAACCACAAAGGCTTCCACTCCCTCAATGTGCAGCTCATCTGCAACCATAGGAAGATCATCATGGTGTCGAATTACCGGGCAGCTGTCATGACACTTTCATCCTGCGTCAGTCCACCCTCCCTCAGGTCTTCGCACCTCCAAACAGATTTTCTGGCTGAAATAACAAAAGAAAATGCTGGAAAAACTCAGCAGGTCAGGCAACATCCGTGGAGAGAAATTTGAGTTGACGTTTCGGGTCGAAACCCTTTTTCAAAACTGGAAAGAAAAGAAAATAGATCGAAGGCAGGGCTGCGATCGAACAAAAGAAGTAAAAGAGACAATAAAAGGTATTCGAAACCAGACGAGATGGTAATAGGCTGGTGGAGACAAAAGGCAGCTGAGATTCGGTGTGAAGTGTACTGGCAGGTAAGAGACAGCTGCCAGGTGGGAGAGAGAAACAAAAGGAAAGGCGGGAGGGGGGGGGGGCGGGAAAGGAAGACCCAAAACAAAGGGGTGGAAAAAATTATAAGTAAAAAAGTAATAGGGGCCGAGGTTATGATCTGAAATTGTTGAACTCGATATTGAGTCCGGAAGGCTACAAAGTGCCTAATCGGAAGATGAGGTGCTGTTCCTCGAGTTTACGTTGAGCTTCCATGGAATAATACAAGAGGCCAAGGACGATGAGGTCCGAGTGGGAATGGAGCGGTGAATTAAAATGACAGGCGACCGGAAGCTCGGGGTCACCCTTACGGACTGAACGGAGGTGTTCTGCAAAGCGGTCACCCAATCTGCGTTTGGTCTCCCCAATGTAGAGGAGACCGCATCATGAGCAGCGAATACAGTATACTAGATTGCAAGAAATACAAGTAAATCGCTGTTTCACCTGGAAGGGGTGTTTGGGGCTCTGGACAGTGGGAAGGGGGGAGGTATAGGGGCAGGTGTTACATCTCCAGCGCTTGCACGGGAAGGTGCCAGGCGAAGGGGAAGGGCTGTTTGGGGTGATAGAGGAGTGGACTACTAGGGTGTCTCGGAGGGAGCGGTCCCTACAGAATGCTGAAAGGGGAGGGGAGGGGAAGATACGTTTGGTGGTGGGATCACTTTGGAGGTAGCGGAAATGGCGGAGGATGATCCGTTGAATGTGGAGGCTGGTGGGGTGAAAGGTGAGGACAAGGGGAACCCTATCGTGGTTCCGGGAGGGAGGGGCAGGGGTGAGGGCAGAAGTGCGGGAGATAGAACGGACACGGTCGAGGGCAGTGTCAACTGCGGTAGAGGGGAATCCTCGGTTGCGGAAAAAGGAAGACATGTTGGAAGCACTGGTGTGGAAGGTGACATTGTCAGAGCAGATATGGCGGAGACGGAGAAACTGGGAGAATGGAATAGAGTCCTTACAGGAGGCAGGGTGGGAGGAAGTGTAGTCCAGGTAGCTGTGGGAGTCAGTGGGCTTGTAATGAATATTGGTCGATAACCTATCCCCAGAGATGGAGACGGAGAAGTCGAGGAAGGGAAGGGAAGAGTCAGAGGTGGACCATGTGAAGGTGAGGGTAGGGTGGAAATTGGAGGCAAAGTGAATGAAATTGTCTAGTTCGGGGTGAGAGCAGGAAACGGCACCGATACAGTCATCAATGTATTGGAAAAAGAGGTGAGGGAGGGGACCTGAGTAGGACTGGAACAAAGATTGTTCGACATATCCCACGAAAAGGCAGGCATAGCTAGGACCCATGCGGGTACCCATAGCAACACCTTTGATTTGGAGGAAATGAGTGGAGTTAAAGGAGAAGTTGTTCAATGTGAGAACAAGTTCAGCCAGGCGGAGGAGGGCGGTGGTGGATGGGGACTGGATGGGCCTCTGTTCAAGGAAGAAGCGGCGCGCCCGCAGGCCATCCTGGTGGGGGATGGAGGTGTACAGGGATTGTACGTCCATGGTGAAAAGGAAGCGGTTGGGGCCAGGAAACTGGAAACTGTTAAAGTGGCGGAGGGCGTCCGAAGGTTCGCGGATGTAGGTGGGAAGAGACTGGACAAGGGGAGAAAAGATAGAGTCGAGATAGGAAGAGATAAGTTCCATGGGGCAAGAACAGGCTGAAACGATGGGTCTATCAGGGCAGTCCTGTTTGTGGATCTTGGGAAGGAGGTAGAAGCGGGCTGTGCGGGGTTGGGGAACTATGAGGTTGGTGGCAGCGGGGGGAGATCTCCAGAGGAGATGAGGTCAGTGACAGTCTTGGAAACGGTGGTTTGATGTTCGGTAGTGGGGTCATGGTCCAGGTGGAGGTAGGAGGAGGTGTCGGAGAGCTGGCGTTCAGCTTCCGCTAGGTAGAGGTCAGTTCGCCAAACAACAACAGCACCACCCTTGTCAGCGGGTTTAATGACAATGTCAGGGTTGGATCTAAGAGATTGGAGTGCTGCAAGTTCAGAGGGAGGTAGGTTGGAGTGAGTGAGGGGAGCAGAGAAATGGAGACAGCCGATGTCACGGCGGCAGTTAGCGATGAAAAGATCTAGAAAGGGTAAGAGGCCAGGGGGAGGGGTCCAGGTAGAACGGGAATTCTGCAAGCGGGAGAAAGGGTCAGTCGTGCAGGGGGAAGACTCCTGGCCAGAGAAGTGGGCACGGAGACAAAGGTGGTGGAAAAAGAGCTCAACATCGTGCCGAGCTCGAAATTCATTGAGCTGGGGGCGTAAGGGATGAAGCTCAGGCCTTTGCTGAGGACTGATCGTTCGGGGTCAAAGAGTGGAAGGTCAGAGGGGATAGTGAAAACGCGGCAGGGGGTGAGATTGGGAGAAGGGGGGTCAGAGGAAAGTGAAGGGGAAGAAGGTTCCAGAAGGGCGTTGGTGTCCAAGAGTTGATGAAGCTTGCGATCCTTGACATCGGAAAGGAAGAAAAAAAGTTTTTTGTTGAAGCGTCGGATGAGTCGAAGGATGAAATGGAACTGTGGACCTTTCTGGCTGGCTGCTTGGAGACAAGGGCTATTCACTGAAGACATGGCTCATGGCACCCTTGAAGAGGCCAAGTACTGAGACCGAGGAGAGATATAATGAAAGCCATATGTCCACCAGATATGTCATAGAGCAGACAATAGGCATGCTGAAAATGCGCTTCAGATGCCTTGACAGATCTGGAGGAGCCCTTCAGTACGCACCAGCCAGGGTCTCCAAAATCGTCGTGGTCTGCTGCGCGCTGCACAACATAGCATAGCAGGGACGATTAGCGCTACATGAGGAGCAAGGCTCTGATTACACAGCCTTTTCAGAGGAGGAGGAGGAGCATCAGCTGGAAGATGAAAAGGAGGTGCAGGAGGAACCTGAGGTCCAGATGCCACCAGCACCCGAGCACGTTGCAGCCCGGGAGGCCAGGGATGGCCTCATCATGGCCAGGCTTACTTAACTTCATGCATTACATCCATATATCTACCACATGCTGCGTTATTCCCCCACCACCACTGTATCAATACCATAAAGGAGCCCTACAATGATCAAGCCATTCCTTTCACTGTGACCCCCCTTGCTGGAGGTAACGTTATGTCTGATCATGTACTCCAACTCACTAAGCCACTTCCAAAGTCGCAGACAAAATTGGCATCGACCGGAAAGTGGTGAAATAAATAGTTTTATATGTGACATTAAAGTAACGGAACCATACCAGAAACAGTAATTTAAACACCCATGTGCTTACTCTGGTGCATCTACTTGTGTGTCATCTTTCCCTTACGCATGCTTCTATGAGGTGATACCCCTGTGGCTTCAGCAGAGGTAGAGGCAGGCTGCTCACTTCCCTGCTGCGACTGCATAGACACTTTTGGCGGACATCCTCTGGGTTTTGGAGCCTTTGATGCCCCCGCCAAAGTATGCTCCTCCTGCAAATGTGATGGGGCAGACTCAGCCATTGCAATCCCAGGAGGCATCTAGGGCTCTGACTGAGGGGGAGGCAATGGGGGAGAAGTGTGAGCGCTTTGAGAGGAGCCCCAACTTCCATGTCCCCTCTCATTGTCATCCCCTCTCATGGGCCACCCGCACTTCCCTGCTAGCAAGGAACTGGAGAGCACCTTGCTGCACAGCAGTGGGGTGATGAGGACCCACTTCTACGTTGACATCCCTCCTAGAAAGGAGGTCTTTGAGCCTCTATCATCTATTCTCCATAGAGACCATGTGCTTATGTGAGTGGTGCATTAGAGCTGCTCCATACAGGTGGCCATCCTGCCATAGAAGAGCCTGCAATCGCCATCACCTGCGACACGGTGGTGCTCATATTGGAGATGGGCTCCTCCATTCTCTGAACGTTTGTAGACATTGTGGTCGCAAAACCTGTCAGAGCCCCCTGCACTTCTTCCTGCACCTCCAGGATCGCCCTCTTTCTGGATGGCCCCCGAGGCTCAGCGTCTGCATGCAGCTGAGCAGAGCTGGGAGCATCCTGCACCCTCCAGCAAGGAGTCTCCACTGCTGTCCCTGTCTCCACCATCTCCTCTTGCTCACTTGTGACTTGTGAGACACCAGGTGACAACACTACTATATCTCGCTTACGACCCACCGAGGTGTGTGTATCTGCATTGGTGTTGGGTGTGCTTATGTCTGGTGACGGTGCACCCTCAGAGGCTGGAGGCTCCTCTGAGGAGTTGTCTTCCTCTTCCTCCTGGACAATGGGGTGGGGGGACTCTTTTTGGACCGGTAGGAGAGTAGAGATGAGTTAGATATGTCATATCAATAATGGGTAACGATACCAATATGCACATGATGAACATTCACTGACTGCTGACATCAATCCGCATAAGAGTAATTGCTGTATGCCATGTGGCTGTATGAGATGTAATTCTGTCACCAGGTTGCTGAGTTGTCCCCCCTCTCTCCATCTCCCACCGCCAGCTGCTTTGCAATTCCTGAGATATCCAGGGCAACCTCCTCTACTGGAGTTAACGTGGCCAATAATGGAGGGTCACCTCCGATTCTCTCCCTTTTCCTTTTATTGTGTGCTCTCTTCTCCTGCAAGGAGGGAAAGAAGAGAAGTTTGAGTGAGAGTGATGGAAAGAGTCTAAGGAATGGATGGGTTAGATCTGTAGAGGGTGACTATGATGGAATGGGATGCTAGTGCCAAATGGCTTCCTTGTATGGTGTTACTTGGTATGATTGCATTAGGATGAGGGTGAGTGTGAGGGGTGGTTAGTCAGAAGGGGCTGTGAATATGTACATAGAGAGAGAGGGATGGGTGGGCATGCAAGGTATGTTGGTGTGAGTAAGGATGTGCAGGAGTAGAGTTGCGGATGTGATGAGAGGCACAGCAGGATGAAGTTGAGTGTGGCTTTGCACTCACCTTTCCTGATCTAATGAGATAATTGAAGTGCTTCTGGCACTGCACCCAGGTCCTCCTCACAACACCCCTGCTGTTCAACTCCTCTGCTATCTCCAGCTAGGCTCTTTTAGTCTGCTGGGGAGGTCTCTTGCGCCCATCAGAAGGGAAGGGGATCTCCCTGTGTGCTATGACTCCCTCCAAAAGCATATGGAGGGAGTAATCTGAGAACCTGGGTGCAGCGCTCTGCCTCTATGCAGTCATGTGTTCAAGGCTTAGCAAGACCCAAATGCTAAAATATAATGCCTGCACAATCCTAGATGAACCTTCAAATGCAATGTGGCCAAGGCTCCTTTAAATATCCCAGCTGGAAATGAGTCATCGATGACATCATCAGACTCACACCATTTAATAGGGCTGGGTAACGCGCAGGCCAGCCTTAATAGGCGCCATTAAGGGGAAGTCACTCTGAGGAGCGGGATGAAATGAGGAACAGAGTCCTGACCCGCCACGCCAACCGCCCACACCCGACCTGTCCAGGTAAAGAAAATTCCTCTTGTTCTGGACTCTCCCACCAGAGGAAATAGTTCCTTTGTATCTCCTCTATCAAATCCCTTCATCATTTCAAAAACCTCGATTAGATCACCCTTCTAAGTTCAAGGGATTACAAGCCAAGTTTATGCGACCTGTGCTCATAATTTAACCCTTTAAGCCCTGGTATCATTCTGGTGATTCTGTGCTGTACCCCTTCCAATGCCAATATATCTTTCCTGAGCTTTGGTGACCAAAACCTATGAGTACAGTTTACTCCTGATGATTCAGTCATTTTTTTGCTGTTAAAAAAATTATCCAATAATTTAAATTAAACAATGCAAATTATAGTTATATTTACAATTAAGTGCTAAAGAAATCGAGTTAACATTATTTCAAATTAAGAAGCTTTGAGTTAAGAGGAGTAAACTGTATTAGACTAATATTTACCAGTTTGTTGTGTTGATGTTAGAATGATTAATTTTAGTTCCATTTGTAATGGCCAATATACAAGAAAAGCTCCGGTAATTAACCCTATCCTATGCCACTGGATTCTGTTTTCGTTCTGTATGTTCCTGTACCTTTTTAAACAATATTATTTTGGGAAGCTGATTACAGTCTTTGCTGTCTGAAGATAGAAAGTAATACCTTACAATACTTTCAGTTGGTTTTATGCAAGCCTACTGAACTAGCACCAGTACTGTACACAACACTACTTGTCAGGCAGATGTGGAGTTTAGGGGTATGGACGGGTGTAATACTGTCTGCAGTGGGAAAGGTGCACACAGGGTCTAGCTGTTGATGAAATCTGGTGGGATGTGTTAGGCCTTTCATGGAATGGGGAAGGGAATTGTTGAGTTATTGGAAGGTGCTTTGGGTCATTTAATAGGTAAGCTTAGGATTTGTTTTGCAAATTATTACACTTTTTACATGAATATAATGAGATATTCACAATCTATATCAGTGATTTGGATGACGGAACTAAATGTAACATTTCCAAATTTGCTGATGATACAAAGCCAGGTGGCAGTGTCAGTTGTGAAGAGGATGTGAAGAGGCTGCAAGGGGATCTCGACAGGCTCAGTGAGTGGGCGAGAACATGGCAGATGGAATATAATGTGGATAAATGTGAAGTTATCCACTTTGGTAGAAAAAACAGAAAGGCAGAGTATTTCCTAAATGGTGAAAGATTGGGGAATGCAGATGGTCAAAGGGACCTGGGTGTCCTTGTACATGAGTCACTGAAAGTGAATCTGCAGGTGCAGCAAGCCATTGGGAAGGCAAATGCTATGCTGGCCTTCATTACAAGAGGAATTGAGTACAGGAGTAAAGAAGTCTTACTCCAATTATATAGGGCCTTGGTGAGACCACACCTGGAGTACTGTGTACAATTTTGGTCTCCTTACCTAAGGAAGGATATACTTGCCATAGAGGGAGTGCAACAAAGGTTCACAAGATTGATTCCTTAGATGGCAGGACTGTCGTATGAGAAGAGATTGAGTAAACTAGGCCTGTATTCTCTTAAATTCAGTAGAATGAGAGGGGATCTCATTGAAGCATACAAAATTATTACAGGGCTTGATAAGGTGGATGCTGGAAGAATGTTTCCCTTGGCTGGGGAGTCTATGTTAATCAATCATAAAATGAAAGATATGAACCAATCAAAAAGCTCACAACTGACCTCAGACAGATATACAGACCTTACAGGCACAACATGTTATTATTTAGATTATTGAAGTATATTGGGAATGCACTTCAATTATTGTAGGTTATATAACCACACAATAAAAATAAAATTCTAAATGATAAAAAGAATAGACTTGTTCATGTTTCCATATTTCTTAATGTGAACTTTAAGACCACATTGAATACTGGATTATTTAACACTAGCTGAAGTGCCTGGCGGTGCCGAGGGATTTTTGAGGGCATGTTGTTGTTGGAAGAGAGAGAGCGCGTGACTGGGGGGAAGAGAGAGCGCGACTGGGGGGAAGAGAGAGAGCGACTGGGGGGAAGAGAGAGAGCGACTGGGGGGAAGAGAGAGCGCGACTGGGGGGAAGGGAGGGGGGGAGGGGGGGAAGGGGGGAGGGGGGGAGAGGGGGAGGGGAGGGGGGGGAGGGGGGGAGGGGGAGGGGGGAGGGGAGGGGGGAAAGGGGGAGGGGAGGGCGGAGGGGAGGGGATAGGAGGGGAGGGGAGGAGGGGGGAAGGGGAGGGGAGGGGGGGGGAGGGGGGGGGGGGGGGGGGAGGGAGGGGGGGGGGGAGGGGAGGAGGGGAGGAGGAGGGGGGTGGGTGGAGGGGGGAAGGAGGGGGGAGAAAGGGAGGGGGGAGAAAGGGAGGGGGGGAGCCTGCAGACCCTCTCCCCTCTGCCCGCGATGGCTCCGCTGAGCTCCGTGCCGCCCCATGCACTGACATGCCGAGCGCAGCGCCCCGGTGAGCCCGAGCCCCGCCTTCCCGAGGCCGGGCCTGAGGCGGCTTGAGACGGCCGATTGCGGCTGGCCGGGCCCGGTTGCCTTGGTAACCCTCCTCCCCTCTCCGCCTCCCGATCTCCGAGACCGGGCCTGGGCCTGAGCGGCTTGAGACGGGCGATTGCGGCTGGCGAGCCCGGTTGCCAGGGTAACCCTCTCCGCTCCCCCTCCCCTCCCGAGCCCCACCCCCCGCTAACCTGCTCGCTTCCCTCTGGCCGCGCTCTGTGTGGAGGTGTGCGTGCGCCGTGCAGCGCGAGCGCGAATGAAGCGCGAGGAGCTTGCAGTGAGCCCAGCCAGCCTTTACCAAGATGGCTGTCCGCTGGTTCTGAATCGGGCCCAGCGGGATGGCCGGTGCGTAGCTCAGGCGTGGCTGGGCAACAGATGCCCAGGTTTCGAGGCCTGCCTGCAAAAACGCTGAAAGGTAGGAAAATTATAGAGGTTAGAAAAAAGATTTACAAATGAATTAACTTTTTTAAAAACAATTTGTATTTTAAAAGCAACTATTTTTTTGGTGGAAATGTAGATTTGAAAAAAAACACGCAGAAAGCGGGAAAAAGAAATGAAAAGTTTGGAATCAAGATGGCGGCGACTCACCTCGGTTCAGAACGATAAGGGGCGCCCACACACGCACCGATTGGTCGACCGTCAGGTCACCGAAGCATAGGATTGGTCAATCGTCCCGTCACTCAACTCTAGGAGGGCCCGCCTGCATGCGCCAGGAACCCGCCCCCGCCACGCAGCGATTGGTCGACCGTCGGGTCGCTCGACCGTACGATTGGTCGACCTTGACGTCACTCAATGCTAATGAGCAGATAATGAGCGGAATTTTGAACGTTTTTTGGATACCGCGGGTGCAATTTTTGTCTCACCGAAACGTAAATACACTTACGACCATTCTGGAATCGTAAGCTTTCTTTTGATGTAACACACGTGTAGGTACGCTCTATAACTTTTGATTGTATAGCCGGACAGAGAGACAGAAAGACAGACAGAGAGACATACGTTTTATATATATAGATATATACTTACAAGATAGTGATAGGTGAAAATAAAGAAGTAATCACAGGTCAACAACTGAGATAAACCTCACACACATGCATCGGAACTTTCAACTTTGGTGGGAGTACAAAGTTGACAATATTAAAGTCAATGGAAAATAAAATCAGAAGGGGTGTGATGTAAAAAGACTACTGAGCACTTGGCTTGAATATAAAACAAGGCTTTAATCAACTGTTTCAAAACCATGAGATTTCTAGTTACATCACTAGTTCCTGGTTACAGAAACATCCTGAGCAAGCTGGGCCCACGCCTGAGTATTTATACTCCTTGGATGCCACCACCAGCTGGCCGCCCAGTGTTACTTCATGAGTCATGATAAGATTAATGACATCCTTCCCGCCTGAAAGTCCGACGACTTTCTTCTAGTGGATTAGGCGGACCACGAATAGGTGCAGTCTTTTAGATTTTCGTTTGCGGCTGGAAAGCACGTCTCCTCGGACCATGTCTTGGTCCCTGGGTTGCTTGGTCTGTACTGGTAGCTCGACAGGGCCCGTGTCGCCTTGATCGACATGCGGAAGACTGGGGAGATCGTGACTCTGGGTGCGGGTCATCACAGGCGCAGAGCTGGCGTCATCTTGGTTGGTAGCCAGGGATTGACCGGCATCCTGGCCATCCCATGGGAAGTGCTCAGCTCCCCGAGTTGATCCGGTGGAGTAGCTGGCAGATCCCTTGATGTCCCAGGTAGGGCGTCATCCTCAAAGGAGTGCAGAGCGTCGGCATCATTATATTGGTTCTTCTACCAGTTGGGTCCTTGGGACTGGTTGGACAGGGAGCCAGATCTCGGAGTGACACGGTGGACTCCCGGCCATCAGGGTACCGCACATGCACGTAAGTGGGATTAACGTCTGTTAGTTCCACCTCATCAACATGGGGATCATTTTTGGAAGATCGGACGAATCTTCGGAGCAGCACAGGGCCGGGAGCTGCCAACTATGACGGTAGGGACGTCCCATGAGTAGAGCGACACTGGAACCTGAAGAATCGCTCATGAGGAGCGACATTGGTGGACGTAGAAAGAAGAGACCTGATGGAATGCAACGCGTCAGGGAGCATAGTTTCCCACTGCTGGTCTGGTAGGTTGCAAGACCTCAGTCCAAGACGAACAGCGTTCCAAATGATAGCGTTGTATCTCTCAACCTGTCCATTACCGATGGGATGATATGGTGTCGTTTTACTTGTGGTGATTCCCCGTTGGGAAAGACAACTTTTGAGTTCGCTTGACATGAAGGAGGGACCCCGATCAGAGTGGATGAAATTGGCCGTACCGCAAAGGGAAAAGACTTGATCGAGGCATTTGATCACTGTGGAAGTAAGCATATTGGGACAGGGGAAAACAAAGGGAAAGTGTGAATATTCGTCCACCATAGTAAGCAAGTAGGTGTTTCGCATTGAGGAAGGCAATGGCCCTTTAAAGTCAATGCTGAGTCGCTGCATAGGCTGCATAGCGTGTATGAGCGAGCCATCCGACGGACAGAAGAACTGCGGTTTTAATTCTACACAAATTCTACAGGTGGAGCATGTTCTTTTCACATCTTCCGTAGAAAATGGGAGATTTTTAGATCGTACAAAGTGCAACATACGGGTAACGCCAGGATGGCATAAGTCAGTATGAAGATCCGCAAGAGTCGAAGTTGACATAGAAGAGCAGAATGCACGCGTGAGGGTATCCGGGACTACATTCTCTTTGCTGGGTCGATAATGTATGGTGTAGCCAAAGGCAGCCAATTCCATCTTCCAGAGCTGTATTTTGTTATTCTTGATTTTAGTGCGTTTCCGGTTATCCAGCATAAAGGCCACAGAGCGCTGATCGGTTATAAGCGTGAAATGGCGACGAGCGAAAAAATGACTCCATTTACGTAGTGCTTCGATGATAGCCGTAGCCTCCCTCTCGACAGGAGGATAATGGAGCTCGCTACCCTGCAAAGTTCTGGACAGAAATGCAACGGGTCGACCACCTTGATTCAAGGTAGCCGAGTTCGCCACCTGTGATGCATCGCACTCGACCACGAAAGGAAGATTTTCATCGATGGAACGAAGCGTGGCTTTTTCCAGTTGTCGCTTGAGGAGGTTGAAAGCTGAAATAGCCGTTGCCTCCAACAGAAATGACTTTGCGTGAAGCAGGGGCTGGATCTTGTCGGAGAAGTGGGGTATCCACTTCGCATAATAGGCGAACATGCCGAGTGCCCGATGAAGAGAGCCGAGATTCGTAGGGGGAGGGAGCTCCTGAAGCGGATGAAGTCACTCTGTGTGGTAAACCACTGTTGTTAGTATTGTTGTTCACCACTGTTGTTAGTACTGTTGTTCACTGTTAGTACTGTTGTTCACTCTTGCATATTGTTGTACTTGTCTGTGCATGCCTCAGCTGACTCCGCCCCTGGCTCCACCCTCATGGCTGGGTATAAAGGTCGCTGCTCAGCAGCCCCCGGTCCTTTTGGATACCAGGCAACCACAAGAGGCATGCTCTGTTCTTTGGTAATAAAAGCCTGTTTATTACTTTCTCAATTTCCAGTCTTTTGTAGCAATTGCTAGTGCATCACTCTGGATCTGGTTTGATGACACCGTTGCCCACCCAATAGCCAAGGATGTTGACTGATGGCACTGATTTCACAGATTTGGACTCATTTAAGGTTAAGTTGCGATGACAGAGAACGTCAAAAAATTTCTGGAGGTTGGCATCATGCTCCTTCTGGTCATGACCAGCAATGGCGATATTATCCAGATATGGAAAAGTGTCTGTTAAGTTCTTCTGTTTGGCTAGGCTATCCATTGCCCGTTGAAAGACGGCCACCCCATTGGTGACCCCAAATGGAAGGCGACAAAACTGATAAAGCCGACCACTGGCCTCAAAGGCCGTATACTTTTTGTCAGAGTCCTTTAATGGTACTTGATGGTATGCGCTCTTTAAATCAAAAGTTGAAAATACCTTGTAGTTGGCAAGGTTATTGACCATGTCATCGATGCGTGGTACTGGGTAGGCATCCAGGTCGGTATACTGGTTAATAGTTTGCAAGTAATCGATGCAAAGACATTTTTTGTGTTGCTTCAGAGGATTTTTAACAACGACGACTTGAGCTCGCCAGGAAGATGAACATGGCTCAATGATACCATCAGCTAGAAGGCGAGAGATTTCTGCCTCGATAAAGGATCGATCATCTTGGCTGAATCATCATGATTTAGTGACTATGGACTTACATCGGGGTGAAAGATCGGAACACAAGGAGGGCTCGTCGAGCGAAGCCGCCGAAAGCGCACAAAACGGTGCTTTGGAAATAGTAAGCTCCGGCTTTGACCCTCCAAACTCGAAAGTGAGTCCTGTGTTGTTTCTGGAAATCCTGTCCCAGGAGCACATCACTGCATAGGTTTTTGAGCACCCCGAGCTGGGTGGAGAAATAAGTGCGGCCATTGAGAATAAGGTCGACAATACAAAAGCTGGAAGAGTTGGTGGTCAGAGCCATTGCAATTTCCCTGTCCGAGGGGTAAATACGCAGTTTTAACTTACTGACAGCCCACTCACTAATGAAGCTGTCAGAGCTGCATGAGTCGATTAGTGCACTCAAAATGTGTCCATTTACCGAAACCTTTGTGACTGCATGGGACAGACTTTGGGGGAAAACAGCTGTGATGGGAGGAGGGGCAGTTTTACCATTGACATCTGTAACCTTAGTAGTGGTTCTTGGGGGAGGAGCAGTTTTATAGATTGCAGCTGTAACCTTCGTAGTGGCTCTTGGGGGAGGAGCAGTTTTATAGATAGTAGCTGCAAAACTAACAAGGGCTCTCGACCGGTATACCTTAGAAAAGTGGCCTTTCTTACTAACAGAGGCTCTTGACTGGCATACGTTAGAAAAGTGACCTTTCTTACTGCAATGATTGCAGACTGTGTTATGAGCAGGACAACATTTCCTATAGTGGAATGCACCTCCACAGAAGAAACACTTCCTTCCAGATTGTCAAGATGCCGCTAGGGCAGGGTCATCATCAGTGAAAGCTTCTAGGACAGGGTTGTCATCAGCCAGGTGGGAGTCATCATCAGTGAGAGCTTCCGCCCGAGGCCTGTCGAAGGAGTCACTAAAAGTGATAGCAGCAGCCCGTACACATGGTGAAAGATAGGTATCTGCATTCCTCTTTGCTAAGTCCAGAGAGCATGCCTGGTCATAAGCAGCCTGTAACTTGAGGGTTTTATTCTCCAACAGACGCTGACGTATGAAGGGAGATGCAATCCCATTAATAAAGGAATCACGAATTAACTCCTCCTGGTACTGCTCAGCTGTGACAGCTTTAAGATTACAATCCTTGCTGAGCCTGCGAAGTTTCTGAAGGAATTTGTCAAGTGATTCCCCGGGTTGTTGTCGAGTTGTGGCCAGTAGATGCCGAGCAAAAATTTTGTTTGGGGACTTAACATATAGTTGCTGTAGTATTTGGATAGTGGCGTCATAGTCTACACAGTCTTCAATATAGTCAAACACATGAGGGGATACATAGTTGGCAAGCATTCGGAACTTATTAGGAACATTCTCACCACACTCCTCAAGGGAGTTGCGAAAGGTACGATACCAGTGATTCCATACCTTAGCAGCTGTAAGTGAATTCGGGTCCAGGTCGAGACGGGTGGGTCTGAGTAGTTTCTCCATGATGGATCGATTACTTCATCCAAGTTCCCTTCTACGGTTTGAGTCATAACCGTCTGTTCCCAAGACCACTCAGAGCGTGGAGCAGGTCCAGTTGATTAAATTGATGTAAACAGACTACTGAGCGCTTGGTTTGAGTATAAAACAAGGCTTTAATCAACTGTTTCAAAACCATGAGATTTCTAGTTACATCACTAGTTCCTGGTTACAGAAACATCCTGAGCAAGCTGGGCCCACGCCTGAGTATTTATACTCCTTGGACGATGCCACCAGCTGGCCACCCAGTGTTACTTCATGAGACATGATAAGATTCATGACAGGGTGTATAATGGGTGTCCACTCTGATACCGCCCGCCTTACTGCCCCGGCAAAATTGAAAGTTCCACCCATGGTGTGCATTCCAAGTTATTCAATGCTATAAACATCATAGATATGATCAAAATTACGTAGAAGAAAACATTTCAGTGGAAATCAAGTCCATTTCTCTAAATGCTGACAGTAAATAAAATTTAGAGACAGTTAAAAATTTCACTGGTCCATACTAGATGTTCTCTCAGGCTCAGTGTTATTAACTCCCAGTAGCCAATCCCTACAATCTGAAGCACACCTTTACTGCTCAATATCTAGTTGAATGACAGTATGAGCTGGCAGTTGTTAAATGGAGCTCTTGTTATGTGTACTGGATACTATGATCTTGCGTATGCCATTATAAATTCTCTCCTGTCTTTTCAGAAGGTGGACTGTCAAGCAGTCTAGTGAGACAAGACTGATTGCAAACCAACAAATTAGTTTAGTCTGCATAGAATACATAAGGGAACACAGTAGTTTTCCAGTGAGGTACACCTATTTCCTACTACACATCATTGCCTCATTATAGACTAAACTCAATTACAAATCAACTGTCCCTGAATCGATTGGCACCTGACTTCTGTTGTTACAGACTGTACATTTCCTATCAAGGCATAGGGCTGGATTTTGATTCTGGAGGCGCGTAGGAGGCAGGACTACAACTTTAGGGGTTGTAGTCCTGCCTCCATCGAGTTGTGGCCAACCCACGCGATTTTCACTTGATTGACCATGTTGAGCCCGCCCAGTGGGCTCAGCGGCCAATTAAGGGCCACCCGGCAACAGGTGACGTCACAGATTGACATTTCATCTGTGAAGAGCTTTTGACAGATGAAATATCAGCATTTGACAGCTCTTTGAAGCTGTCAAACACTGACAATCTGTACACTAAGTTAATTCCTTCCTCTCAGGCTGATTTAGAGATCTCTCCAGAACAGAAAGCTGAATGTTGCAGATTTTGACAGCTCGCGGCCATTCTGCTTTCTGTGCCGGTGAGATGAGGGACTCCCGAGACCTGAAGGAAGGAAGGCTATAAAGGTAAGTAAAACTTCTTTAAACACTTTACACACACCAAACACACTTACCTCTTCACTCATGCACTCATCACTCACCTGAACACCGGACATCTCGAACCCTCCAAGTCCTTCAGCCCGACGGCCCACCTCGCTAACTTGGCGTGGTTTGGAGCTGTCGGGAATCCCACACTTCAGGAATAAAAATAGGGATTAGGCAAAAATCTGCCTGTTAACTACCTGTTAACAGGCAGTTAATTGGCACTAATCCTCTTCCCGCCTCGTGGAGGCGGCTCCCAGCACAGGTCGGGTATCCGCCTCCTTTGAAACTGGCATGGAGGCGGGTTGGGGGCGGGATGGGTTCGTGCCCCCCAATTTTGAGATTTTAACCCCCCACATGCCTCCAACCCCGCCCCCACGGCCCAATGAAAATCCTGCCCATAGAGTCTATGTCTGCCTCAGACTTCCTTCTCCAAAGAGAAAAAGAAAGAAACTATCCTCTGACCTTCCTCCCACCCTGCACCTTTAGATCTGTGTGACAACGATTGGCTTGTCAAGTTCGCAATCAAAGTTACCATCTTGATGTGGAAGCTCACGGCACCTGTATTGTCTGTGCATCTAAGTCCCTCTGCCAGATGTATTAAATGGTAGTCATTCTACCATCAGGCTGCGAACTGGTATCCAACAACTGCCCATTGTCTCAATATTGATCCAACATGCAAAAGTAAACATTTAAATAAAGTGCCTCACTTTACAGCCTTCCGGACTCAATATCGAGTTCAACAATTTCAGGTCATAACCCCGGTCCCCTATTACATTTTAATATATTTTTTATCCACACCTTTGTTTTGTGCCCTTCCCCCTTTTTATCTCTCCCACATGGCAGCTGTCTCTCATTCTGCCAGCGCATTTCACAGTTCACACTGCATCCATTTAATAAACATCTAGAGCCGTCTTTTGTCTCTTTACTAGTCCTATCACCATCTTGTCTCATCTTGAATACCTCCAAATGTCTCTTCACTTCTCTTTTGTTCTTTCATCCCCATTTCCCAACCCCCAAACTGGCCTTTTAATCTGTTCCATTTCCTGTGTTTTCTCTCAGTCCTAACGAAGGGTTTTGACCTGAAATGTTGACTCTATTTCTCTCTCCACGGATGTTGCCTGGCCTGCTGAGTTTTTCCAGCATTTTCTGGAAGGGATTTTATTTTAATTTTGGATTTCCAGCATCCGCAGTATTTTGCTGTCGTAAACATTTAAATAGCTGCCCCATTTCCCTTTTGGATAGCTTATTAACATTTCCAACCTCATTGTTCAGTCACTATAGGCTTTCTAGATCTTTTTTTCTTTTTTTATAATATAAGGTTTTTAATGTTAAGTCAAAAAAGGAATGCTGCAACCTTAGGAATTAACCTTTTATAAGCTGAATCTAACTTCACAACAATACCATAAAATAAATTAAAATAAAATCCCTTCCAGGCCATATAGGTAAAAATACCAACATGTTACAGAGATATCACATTAGAGATGGTTGGAACATTACATGACAATTAATGAACTAAACATTGGTGCCATTTATGGAAACTATAATATAATGCTGTATGTTTCAACAAATTAACTTTCACTTTCTAATTTATTGATAAAAACAACAAAAAATCAACAAATGTATCCATTCAATACTTGCTCCTTTGTATTAATTTTCCAATCTCATTGGAGTAACAAATTTACTGCCCTACAGTGAAGTAAACACTTTTATCTTAATGCTGTAATACAGTCCCTACCGCTTATAGCAAGCGAGTTGATGTTAACGCGATTTGTCTGCTATAAGAAGTGGACAGTAAATTGTGAGAGAACATACCAGAAGAAGTATTGCATGTCTTTGTTATCGGACTTTGAACCAATCAATTCAATACAAAATCCGTATCAGCAAAGTCGCTCAGCAATGTACCAATTACTGAAATTTTAACTATTGAAAATTACTTTTTAATTAAAATTGCTCCTTTGTTTTGTTTCCAGAATAAAAGAGAACTTATCAGCCTTTCCTAATTGTAACTGTACTTATAAATGGCAATACTGTAGCAGTAAATGGAAGATACTTAAAATATTTTCAGGAGCTGTAACAATTCCGACCCTGTAAATGTACAATGTAAAAGAGAATGTGATAAAGGGCAGATTATTAATATTTCATGACATAGCTTGCACCTAAATAAATACTAAAAGCAGGTAATAAGCGTATAAGATAAAAAAAATCAAACTGTTTGACTGAATATCCTTATATGCTTAGCTTACTAATATTTGTGGATGTATAACTTTTGGTACACACTTTACACAATCAAAAAATGTTAAGGATTAATTTTGTTTTTATAAAATTCACTTTAACATATTCCAAAATGATTTACCTCTTTCATTAGCGTTCTTGCTTTTTCTTCCGCCTCTTGGAGCTTGCTTTCTACTTCTGATGTATCTGGGATAGAACCAATCTGTGTGAAGTTTAAACCTCGAATCTGAAAAAGTAAATAAATCAGCATTTCTACATCACAAAGCATGGCACTGATCAAGACCGTGCTATCACCAAGAAGATGAATTTTTCTCAATTAATGTATCTTAATACAAGTTGTGTAACTTTTATAATATCATTTTTTGTACAACACATCTAGCATACAAGCCAAAAGAATCAACTGTCCTGCAAAATGAATAGTTTAATCATCTCTTGTAAAATATAAAATGAATTAAAAAACCAGGCCTGTGCAGATCCATTAAATTATGTTATCACAATCATGTGGAGAAACACCAGCATGAAAGAAAACAGATAAAATCACAAAGCAACATAATAAGGCACTTCAACTTATTTTCTAGGGTAACAGAAAGTACAAAATTATTCAACCTACTTTACGTAGTTGAACTTGAATAAGCATTTTACCTAGCCACAACATACAATAAATATTTACACTCATGAAGCAACTATAGGTCAGTTGTGGCTTTTTCCACTCATGAATTGCTGGGCAGACTCATTTGTGGAGCTATTTGTCATAGATTGTGGCTGGCTACTATATATCCTCTATTCATAGAAGTGATAATGTTTTACAGTGGTAAAATAAATACAAGCTACTGAACAGGAAGTTATGTCAGTATGGGTGTGTGTACAGGTAGTGTAGTGGTTGTGGTACTGGACTCGTAACCCCAACATTAAGAATTCAAATCTCATGATGGTGTGATGTGAAATTGAATTCAATAAATCCGATAATGTGTGGGCTAGCACCAGAAAAAATGACCAAGATAGCTGCTGTCTTGTTGTGAAACCACAACTGATTTACTAATAGTTTTTTACTAATAATATTTACTATTTACTAATATATTTTAATATAATATAATATATTTTATATTATATAATAATATAATAATATTTACTAATAATAATTTACTAATACTACCAACTCTACCTGGTCTAGTCTACACATAATTTTCTCTAAAGCCACTCACTAACATGGAGGCACCATCAACACAGAGGACTGTAATGACTCAAGAAGGTTCGCCAACACTTGCAACCTTGCCTACATCCTGAGAGCAAATAAATAAAAATAGTAGCCGAATATGTTTATTTATTTATTTGTGAAGAAGATCACATAACTCATGAGGGATGAGGTTGTGAGCAAAATGTACAGGTTTCCTTCATTAGTGTTTCATTCATTAATAAAGCATATAGGATCCTGTGCTTTATAAATAGAGGCAAAGGGGAAAAAATTGGGTCGCATCCCCTTTGGGGTGCTAACTTCGCCGGGGCGCTACTTTTAGCGCCCCGCAAAAGCTAGCACCCCCGCACCGGAAATTGAATGGTAGCACCCCAAGCAAGAGGCAGGGCGCTACTGGAAGCGCTCCCCCTCCCTCTAGGGGCGCTACCATTCAATATTGCAGCGCTACGTGCAGCAGCACGTGCGTCAGCACGTACTGCAGGCCTCCCTCCCCTGATTAAAGGGGAGGGGCCTAGCGCAGCGCGCACTGGGGCCCTGCTGGACCACCGGGGAGTGGAGTGCCGGCTAAAGAGCCCGGCACTCAAGAGGGGTGCCGGGCTGACGGATCGTGGCCGGCACCCCGCAGGAAAAGTCGAAAGGGGGCAGGTGCTGGCAGGCGGCCCAAAAAAATGGCTGCCCAGCACCTGCCCTTTAATTTGCGCAGCCACGACCACAAATATGGCACCCTGACCCTGTCGGACATAGTGTCCGGCGGTAGGTCAGGGGGCGCAAGCGAAGTTTGCGGCCGGGGCGCTGTGCACGGCGATGACATCATCGCCGGAGGTGCAGCACTGCAGGGCGCTACCGTCTACTGCCGCTGCTAACCTCCCGCTGAATTTCGCGGGAGGCATTAGCGGCGCCGCACCCGGGCATTGATGCTTTGCAAAGCAACCCATTTTTCCCCCATAGAGTACAAAAGCCAAGAAGTTATGCTAAACCTATATAAAACACTAGTTCGACCCCAAGCTGGAGCATTGTGTCCAATTCTGGGCACCACACTTTAGGAAGGACATGAAGGCTTTGTAGAGGGTACAGAAGAGAATTTTTCAGTTACAGATTACAGTTATGTGGAGAGACTGGGGAAGCTGGGGTTGTTCTCCTTAGAGCAGAGAAGACTAAGATGAGGTTTGACAGAGGAGTTTAAAATCATAAAGGGTTTAGATAGAGTAAATAGAGAGAAACTGTTTCCAATGGCCGAAGGGTTGGTAACCAGAGGGCACCGATTTAAGGTGATTGGCAAAAGAACTGGAGGCGACATGAGGGAAAACTTTTTTACGCAACGACTGGTTAGGATTTGGAATGCACTGCCTGATAGAGATACAGATTCAATCGTAGCCTTCAAAAGGGAATTGGATAAATATTGAAGGAGAAAAAATTGCAGGGATATGGGGAAAGAGCGGGGAAGTGGGACAAACTGGATTACCCTTTGAAAGAGCTGGTGCAGACCCGATAGGGCAAAAGACCTCCTTCTGTGCTGTGATTCTATGATTCTATGATACTGTAATAAAAATATTCAACAATTTCCTATCCATGAATTCAATCTCAGAGTTACAGAAATGTTAATTCAATTGCCAGCATTTTGTGTATTGAGGACCATATTTATCAACTCCTTCTCATAAGTTTTTACAGCAATGTGTGGTATATTTTACTTGTTTCCTACAAATTACTGCATTTTATTTATTTGACAAGTCTGGACACTTACTGTATCTGAAAGCATGTTTGTTTTACCACATATATACACACCTTTTAATTTTTAAGAATAATTTTTATATCATAGCACTGCCAAATTCTTACAGCTGACATTATTACTGCACATATGGTATTGGCAGTCAGCTTGTTCTTGGGGTTTGTGTGTGCTGATTGGTTAATACAAGGTTGAACATTTATTTTATTCAATTTTGTTTTGGATCACTGAGTATGATGTCAAAAGAATATTCAGTAATTTATGGAGAGAGAGCCGGAAGAATAAAAGAATACATTTATTCATCAAATCAATAAGTTTAGTATGAAAGTTGTCTGTTTATTCAGTTATAGAGGATTGTTTTTATAATAACTTACAATTGTTGGTGCAGAGAATAAAACAGTGCTGTTTATTTTATTTCTCAACTGCCAATGGCTCATGAGAAAGCCATTGGAGTAATGTTGTGATTGTAAGCCACATAGATACACACCATTCCTTTGCATTTATATAGCATCTTTAATGTAGAAAAATATTCCAAGGGGAAATAACAGATACTGAGTCAAAGAAAATTTAAAATTGTTTTCTAGATCAGTATGTCGAGGAACCAATGAGGGAACAGGCTATTTCAGAACTAGTATTGTGCAATGAGAAAGGGTTAATTAATAACTTCATAGTAAAGGAGCCTTTGGGGAAGAGTGATCATAATATGATAGAATTTTATATTGTGTTTGAGAGTGATTTAATTAAGTCTGAAACTAGGATCTTAAATCTGAACAAAGCAAGCTACGTAGGTATGAGGGGCGAGTTGGCTAAGGTAGATTGGGAAACTAGATTAAAAGATATGATGGTACATAAGCAATGGCAAACATTTAAAGAATTAATTCATAATTCGCAACAAATATACATTTGCCTAAGGAATAAAAACCCCACAGGAATAGTGATCCAAGCGTGGCTAACAAGAGAAGTTAAAAATAGTATTAGATTAAAGAAAGAGGCTTATTGTTGCCAAAAAGAGTAGTAAGCCTGAGGATTGGGAGGATGTTAGAATTCAGCAAAGGATAATCAAGACATTGATAAAGAAAGAGAATATGAGAGTGAACTAGCAATAGCCTGCAAAGGGATAAGAACATAAGAACATAAGAAATAGGAGCAGGAGTAGGCCATTTGGCCCTTCGAGCCTGCTCCGCCATTCAATGAGATCATGGCTGGTCTTCTGCCTCAACTCCATTCACCGGCCCTATCGCCATATCCCTTGATGCCCTTACTAGTCAGAAATCTATTGACTTCTGGCTTGAATATATCCAATGACTGAGCCTCCACAGCCCTCTGAGGTAGAGAATTCCAAAGATTCCCCACCTTCTGTGTGAAGAAATGTCTTCTCATCTCGGTCCTGAATGGCCTACCCTTTATCCTGAGGCTGTGGCCCTTGGTTTTAGACACCCCAGCCAAGGGAAACATTCTCCCAGCATCCACCCTATCAAGCCCTGTAATAATTTTGTATGCTTCAATGAGATCCCTCTCATTCTTCTGAATTCAAGAGAATACAGGCCTAGTTTACTCAATCTCTTCTCATACAACAGTCCCGCCATCTCCGGAATCAATCTCGTGAACCTTTGTTGCACTCCCTCTATGGCAAGTATATCCTTCCTTAGGTAAGGAGACCAAAATTGTACACGGTACTCCAGGTCTGGTCTCACCAAGGCCCTATATAATTGGAGTAAGACTTCTTTACTCCTGTACTCAAATCCTCTTGTAATGAAGGCCAGCATACCATTTGCCTTCCCAATGGCTTGCTGCACCTGCACATTCACTTTCAGTGACTCACGTACAAGGACACCCAGGTCCTTTAACCATCTACATTCCCCAATCTTTCGCCATTTAGGAAATACTCTGCCTTTCTGTTTTTTCTACCAATGTGGATAACTTCACATTTATCCACATTATATTCCATCTACCATATTCTCGCTCACTCACTGAGCCTGTCAAGATCCCCTTGAAGCCTCTTCACATCCTCTTCACAACTGACACTGCCACCTAGCTTTGTATCATCAGCAAATTTGGAAATGTTACATTTAGTCCCCTTATCCAAATCATTGATATAGATTGTGAATATCTCATTATATTCATGTAAAAAGTGTAATAATTTGCAAAAAAAAACCAAAGCTTACCTATTAAATGACCCATAGCACCTTCCAATAACTCAACAATTCCCTTCCCCATTCCATGAAAGGCCTAACACATCCCACCAGATTTCATCAACAGCTAGACCCTGTGTGCACCTTTCCCACTGCAGACAGTATTACACCCGTCCATACCCCTAAACTCCACATCTGCCTGACAAGTAGTGTTGTGTACAGTACTGGTGCTAGTTCAGTAGGCTTGCATAAAACCAACTGAAAGTATTGTAAGGTATTACTTTCTATCTTCAGACAGCAAAGACTGTAATCAGCTTCCCAAAATAATATTGTTTAAAAAGGTACAGGAACATACAGAATGAAAACAGAATCCAGTGGCATAGGATAGGGTTCATTACCGGAGCTTTTCTTGTATATTGGCCATTACAAATGGAACTAAAATTAATTATTCTAACATCAACACAACAAACTGGTAAATATTAGTCTGATACAGTTTACTCCTCTTAACTCAAAGCTTCTTAATTTGAAATAATGTTAACTCGATTTCTTTAGCACTAAATTGTAAATATAACTATAATTTACATTGTTTAATTTAAATTATTGGATAATTTTTTTAACAGCAAAAAAATGACTGAATCATCAGGAGTAAACTGTACTCATAGGTTTTGGTCACCAAAGCTCAGGAAAGATATATTGGCATTAGAAGGGGTACAGCACAGAATCACCAGAATGATACCAGGGCTTAAAGGGTTAAATTATGAGCACAAGTTGCATAAGCTTGGCTTGTAATCCCTTGAACTTAGAAGGGTGATCTAATCGAGGTTTTTGAAATGATGAAGGGATTTGATAGAGGAGATACAAAGGAACTATTTCCTCTGGTGGGAGAGTCCAGAACAAGAGGAATTTTCTTTACCTGGACAGGTCGGGTGTGGGCGGTTGGCGTGGCGGGTCAGGACTCTGTTCCTCATTTCATCCCGCTCCTCAGAGTGACTTTCCCTTAGTGGGACATTATCGAAGGCCTTCTGAAAATCCAGATACACCACATCTACAGGTTCCCCTTTGTCTACTCCACTAGTTACATAGAAACATAGAAACATAGAAACATAGAAGCAGGATTGGCCATTCAGCCCCTCGAGCCTGCTCTGCCATTTAATGAGATCATGGCTGATCATCTAAATTCAGTACCCTGTCCCTGCTTTCTCCCTATATCCCTTGATCTCTTTAGCCTAAGAAACATATCTAACTACTTCTTGAATATATTTAATGAATTGGCCTCAACTGCCTTCTGTGGTAGAGAATTCCACAGGTTCACCACTCTCTGGGTGAAGAAATTCCTCCTCATCTCAGTCCTAAATGGCTTATCCCTTATCCTTAGACTGTGACCCCTGGTTCTGAACACCCCCGCCATCGGGAGCATTCTTCCTGCATCTAGTCTGTCTAGTCCTGTTAGAATTTTATAAGTTTCAATGAGATCCCCTCTCATTCTTCTAAACTCTAGCGAATATAAGCCTAATCGACCCAATCTCTCTTCATACGTCATTCCTGCCATCCCAGGTATCAGTCTGGTGAATCTTCGCTGCACTCCCTCCATGGCAAGAACATCCATCCTCAGATAAGGCGACCAAAACTGCACACAATACTCAAGGTGTGGTCTCACTAAGGCCCTGTACAACTGCAGCAAGACATCCTTGCTCCTGTACTCAAATCCTCTCGGTATGAAGGCCAACATACCATTTGCCTTCTTAACCGCCTGCTGCACCTGCATGCTTACCTTCAGCGACTGGTGCTCAAGGACACCCAGGTCTCGTTGCACTTCCCCTTTTCCCAATCTATTGCCGTTCAGTTAATAATCGGCCCTCCTCTTTTTGCCACCAAAGTGGATAACCTCACATTTATCCACATTGTACTGCATCTGCCATGCATCTGCCCAATCACCCAACCTGTCCAAATCATACTGGAGTTTCTCTGCATCCTCCTCACAGCACACACACCCACCCAGTTTTGTGTCGTCTGCAAACTTGGCGATATTACATCAAGTTCCCTCGTCTAGGTCATTTATATTGTGAATAGCTGGGGTCCTAGCACCGATCCCTGCAGTACCCCACTAGTCACTGCCTGCCACTCGGAAAAAGACCCGTTTATTCCAACTCTTTGCTTCCTGTCTGCCAACCAATTCTCTATCCAAGTCAGTACCTTACCCCCAATCCCATGTGCTTTAACTTTGCACGGTAATCTCTTATGCGGGACCTTATCGAAAGCCTTCTGAAAGTCCAAATACACCACATCCACTGGTTCTCCCTTATCTATTCTACCCGTTACATCCTCAAAAAATTCCAGTAGATTAGTCAAGCATGATTACCTTTTGTAAATCCATGTTGACTTTGTCCGATCCTGTCACTATTTTCCAAGTGCTCTGCTATTACATCTTTTATAATGGACTCTAGCATTTTCCCCACTACCGATGTCAGGCTATAATTCCCCGTTTTCTCTCTACCGCCTTTTTTAAATAGTGGGGTTACATTAGCTACCCTCCAATCCGTGGGAACTATTCCAGAGTCTATAGAATTTTGGAAGATGACCAGCAATGTATCTACTATTTCTAGGGCCACTTCCTTAAGTACCCTAGGATGTAGATTATCAGGCCCTGGGGATTTATCAGCCTTCAATCCCGTCAATTTCCCTAACACCATTTCCTTACAAATACTGATTTCATTCAGTTTGTCTCTCTCATTAGACCCTATGTTCCCCGACATCTCTGGGAGGTTATTTGTGTCCTCCTTTGTGAAGACAGATCCAAAGCATGTATTTAATTGGTCTGCCATTTCTTTGTTCCCGATTATAAATTCCCCTGATTCTGACTGCAAGGGACCTACGCTTGACTTCAAAAATCTTTTTCACTTCACTTATCTATAGAAGCTTTTGCAGTCAGTTTTTATGTTCCCTGCAAGCTTACTCTCATACTCTATTTTCCCCCTCTTAATTAATCCCTTTGTCCTCCTTTGCTGAATCCTAAACTGCTCCCAATCCTCAGGTTTGCTGCTTTTTCTGGCCAATTTATATGTCCTCTCCTTGGATCTTATGCTATCCCTAATTTCTCTTGTTAGCCACGGTTGAGCCACCTTTTTTGTTTTATTTTTATGCCAGACCGGGATGAACAAATTCTGTAGTTCATCCATGTGATCTTTAAATGTTTGCCATTGCTTATCCACCGTCAACCCTTTAAGTAACATTCCCCAATCCATCCTAGCCAACTCGCACCTCATACCTTCATAGTTTCCTTTATATAAATTCAGGACCGTAGACTCTGAGTCAACTACTTCACTCTCCATCTTAATGAAGAATTCTATCATATTATGATTGCTCCTCCCCAAGGGGCCTCGCACAATAAGATTGCTAATTAATCCTTTCTCATTACATAATACCCAGTCTAAGATGGCCTGATCTCTTGTTGGTTCTTCGACATATTGGTCCAGGAAACCATCCCGTATACACTCTAGGAATTCCTCCTCCACAGTATTGTTACTAATTTGGTTAGCCCAATCGATATGTAGATTAAAGTCACCCATGATAACTGCTGTGCCCTTATTGCACGCGTCTCTAATTTCCCATTTAACGCCATCCCCAACCTCAGCATTACTGTTTGGGGGTCTATATACAACTCCCACTAACGTTTTCTGCCCCTTGGTATTTCTCAGCTCTCTCCATACAGATTCCACATCATCAGAGCTAATATCCTTCCTAACTATTGTGTTAATCTCCTTTTTAACCAGGAATGCTACCCCACCTTCTTTTCCTTTTTGCCTGTCCTTCCTGAATATTGAATACCCCGGATGTTGAATTCCCAGTCTTGGTCACCCTGGAGCCATGTCTCCGTAATCCCAATTATATCATATCCGTTTACATCTATTTGCACAGCTAATTAATCCACCTTATTATGAATGCTCCTCGCATTAAGACACAAAGCCTTCAGGCTTGTTTTTTTAACACTCTTAGTCCTTTTAGAATTATTATTTACTGTGGCCCTGTTTGATTTTCACCCTTGATTTCTCTTCCTTCCACTTTTGCTTTTCTCCTTCCTGTCTTTTGCTTCTATCCTTGCTTCCCTTTCCTCTGTCTCCCTGCACAGGTTCCCAACCCCCTGCCATTTTAGTTTAAATCCTCCCCAACAGCACTAGCAAACACTCCCCCTAGGACATCGGTCCTGGTCCTGCCCAGGTGCAAACTGTCCAGTTTGTACTGGTCCCACCTCCCCCAGAACTGGTTCCAATGTCCCAGAAATTTGAAACCCTATCCCTTGCACCATTCCTCTAGCCATGTATTCATCTGAAATATCCTTCTATTTCTACTCTGACTAGCATGTGGCACTGGTAGCAATCCTGAGATTACTACCTTTGAGGTCGTATTTTTTAATTTACCTCCTAACTCCCTATATTCAGCTTTTAGGACCTCATCCCATCTTTTACCCTATATCGTTGGTACATATATGCACCACGACAATTGGCTGTTCACCCTCCCCCTCCAGAATGCCCTGCAGCCACTCCGAGTCATCCTTGACCCTTGCACCAGGGAGGCAACATACTATCCCATACCAATGCATCCACTATCCCAATGGCAACCTCTTTCAAAACCCTAGGATGTACGTCATCTGGTCCTTGGGAGTTATCGGCTTTTAGTCCCATAAATTTTGCTAGTACTTTTTTTTACTAATAATAATTTCTTTAAGTTCCTCATTCTCACCACACCTTTGCTTTTCTCGTATTTCTGGGAGGTTTTCTGTGTCTTCCTTCATGAAGACTGAAACAAAGTATTTATTTAATTTCTCTGCCATTTCCTTATTCCCCATTATAAATATAGACAGGTTAAGTGAGTGGGCAATAAGGTAGCAGATGGAGTATAATGTGGAGAAATGTGAGGTTATTCGCTTTGGTAGGAAGAACAGAAAAATAGAATTTTTTTTTAACGGTGAAAAACTATTAAATGTTGGTGTTCAGAGAGATTTAGGTGTACTCATACAGGAAACACATAAATTTAGCATGCAGGTACAGCAAGCAATTAGGAAGGTAAATGGCATGTTGGCCTTTATTGCAAGGTGGTTGGAGTACAAGTGTAAGGAATTCTTACTGCAATTGTACAGGGCTTTGGTGAGACCACACCTGGAGTACTGTGCACAGTTTTAGTCTCCTTATCTGAGGAAGGACATACTTGCCTTAGAGGCGGTGCAATGAAGGTTCAGTAGATTGATCCCTGGGATGAGAGGGTTGTCCTATGAGGAGAGATTGAGTAGATTGGGTCTATATTCTCTGGAGTTTAGAAGAATGAAAGGTGATCTCATTGAAACATATAAGATACTGAGGGGGATTGACAGGGTAGATGCTGAGAGGTTGTTTCACTTGGCTGGAGAGTCTAGAACTAGGGGGCATATTCTCAGGATAAGGGGTCGGCCATTTAGACTGAGATGAGGAGGAATTTCTTCACTCAGAGAGTTGTGAATCTTTGGCACTCTCTACCCCAGAGGACTGTGAATGCTCACTCAATGAGTACATTCAAGACAGAGATCGATAGATTTTTGGATACTAAGGGAACCAAGGGATATGGGGATAGTGCGGGAAAGTGGAGTTCAGGTCAAAGATCAGCCATGATTTTATTGAATGGAGGAGCAGGCAAGAAGGGCCATATGGCCTACTTTGGCTCCTAATTCTTATGTTCTTATGTTCTTATGACATAAAAACAGATTTTAAAAGCTTCTATAGCTATGTAAAAAGGAAGAGATTAGCAAAAGTAAATGTGGGTTCCTTAGAGGCAGAAACAGGAGAAATTATAATGGGGAATAAGGAAATGGCAGGGACATTAAACTAATACTTTGTATCTGTCTTCACGGTAGAAGACACAAATAACATTCCGGAAATAGTGGGGAACCAAGGGTCTAGCAAGAATGACAAACTTAAAGAAATTAGTATTAGCAAAGAAACAGTACTGGAGAAATTAATGGGACTAAAAGTTGACAAATACCCTGGACCCGATGGCCTATATCCTAGGATTTTAAAAGATGTAGCTACACAGATAATGGATGCATTGGTTCTGATCTTCCAGAATTCCCTAGATTTGTGGATTGGAAGGTAACCCCGCTATCAAGAATGGAGGGAGAGAGACAACAGGGAAATACAGGCCAGTTAGCCTGACATCAGTAGTAGGGAAAATACTAGAATCTATTAATCGGGACGTGGTAATTGGACACTTAGAAAATCATAACATGATTGGGCAGAGTCAACACGGATTTATGAAAGGGAAATCACGTTTAACAAATCTGTTAATAGTTTTTTGAGGTTGTAACTAGCACGCTAGATAAGGGGGCAACCAGTGGATGTAGTATATTTGGATTTTCAAAAAGCATTTAATAAGGTGCCATACAAGAGGTTATTACACAAAATTAGGGCTCATGGGATTGTGGGTAATATATTGGCATGGATTGAGGATTGGTTAACGGACAGAAAACAGAGAGTAGGAATAAACAGGTTATTTTTGGGTTGGCTGGCTATAACTAGTGGGGTACCACAAGGATCAGTGCTTGGGCCTCAGCTATTTACAATATATATGAATGACTTAGGTGAGGGGACCGAGTGTAATGTACCCAAGTTTGCTGACAATATAAATCTAGGTGGGAAAGTAAGCTGTGAGGAGGATGCAAAGAAGCTGCAAAGGGATATAGACAGGTTAAGTGAGTGGGCAAGAATAGCCGATGAGTATATTCAAGACAGAGATCCATAGATTTTTGGATACTAAGGAAACCAAAGGATATGGGGATAGTGCGGGAAGATGGAGTTGAGGTGGAAGATCAGCCATGATCTTATTGAATGGTGGTGCAGGCTCGAAGGGCCGAATGACCTAATACTGCTCCTTTTTCTTATGTTCTTATGAAACAGATATCCGGAGGGGTGATCAAAAGCTTGATCAAGGTTTTAAGGAACTTCTTAAAGAAGTCGCTCGTCATTCATTACACTTGTCCACAGGCTTTCTGCATGACCTCAAAACTCTGCTCCCTGTATCCTAACTCACTCCGAGTCTCATTCACCCATCACGCCTGTGCTCGCTGACCTATACTGGCTCCCGGTCCAACAACGCCTCAATTTTAAAATCCTCATCCTTGTTTTCAAATCCCTCAATGGCCTCACCCGTCCCTATCTCTGTAATCTCCTCCAGCCCTACAAACCTTTGCGATCTCTGCGCGTCGACAATTCTGGCATCTTGCACATCCCAGATTTTAATCGCTCCACCAATGGCAGCCATGCTTTCAGTTGCCTTGGCCCTAAGCTCTGGAATTCCCTCCCTAAACCTCTCTGCCTCTCTATCTCTCTCTCTCCTCCTTTAAGATGCTCCTTAAAACCTACCTCTTTTGTTCATCTGTCCTGATATCTCCTGTGGCTTGGTGTCAATTTTTTTTTATAACGCTCTTGTTAAGCGCCTTGGGATGTTTTGCTACGTTAAAGGTACAATATAAATGCAAGTTGTTGTTGTTTATTTTTGTCTCAACATAACACAATTAAGTGAAACTGCCTTGTGTGCAATATATGTTCTATAAAATTATGTTCTGGAACAAACCAAAGTGGAACAATTAACAAAAACTGTGATAATTGTGTTCTCACCAAGTCGTCAATGTAATTTGGAGTTCCCTTTACACAGCTGTTAGTCTGTGTTATGCTGTAAATAAGCAAGCAAAATAAATAAACGATTATTATTTAGTTATACAGAATAATTTTACGGCGTACGTCAAATGCTAATTCAGACCACAATACAACTGAACACCAGAGACTGGTGGTGCACGCCCACTTTTATTTCTTATCTTAACCCAACTAGCGTTAACCTAAGATCTGAATGAAGAAGTGGTCAAGAACGGGAATGTGAATGCAGTACCTTTGTGCTTTTCGCAGGTTGGCAGCGTTTGACACTCGTTTCTTTTCATCAGGTTTAACCGATATTATTTTAACATTGCCACTTGCTGCATGCCCCATCTCCCAGCAGAGCCTTGCTGCTGGATGAGTCGGTCACACTGGAAACACGAGGACGAGGCTCGAGCGCCTTGCTCCTTTGTTTATTGATACAACGGCGTTTCCTAGCAACGAATATACAGCTATCACACAATCGAAATGTGGATGTCCGCTGCCGTCATCACACACCAATCACACGCGGCGCTTGGGACAAGGGAAGGACGCCCTCTGTTGAACAACTTGATGATCGCCAATAGCTCTCTATTGAACAGCTTGACGATTGTCAGTAGTTCTTCGTTCTCGGGCAAGAGCTTAGAGCCGACAGCACTAGGACTTGGGGGCGGTGAGAGCGGTGGACAATGTTTTCTTGCTTGCCATGAGCTGCAAGAGATGGCGACTCCGCATACTTAGAATCATAAAATGATACAGCGCAGAAGGAGGCCCTTCGTGCCTGTTATGGCTCTTTGGTAGAACTGTCCAATTAGTCCCACTCCCTTGCTCTTTCCCCATAGCCCTGTATTTTTTTCCCTTCGAGTATTTATCCAATTCTCTCACCTCACCTCCTAACTCCCCAAAGCCTTTCCACCATCTACAAGGCACAAGTAAGGAGTGTAATGGAATACTCTCCACTTGCCTGGATGAGTGCAGCTCCAACAACACTCAAGAAGCTCTACATCATCCAGGACAAAGCAGCCCATTTGATTGACACCCCATCCTCCACCTTAAACATTCACTCCCTCCAACACTGGCGCACGGTGGCTGCAGTGTGTACCATCTACAAGATGCACTGTAACAACTCGCCAAGGCTTCTTCGACAGCACCTCCCAAACCCGCGACCTCTACCACCTAGGACAAGGGCAGCAGGCACATGGGAACACCATCACCTGCAAGTTCCCCTCCAAGTTACACACCATCCTGACTTGGAAATATATCGCTGCTCCTTCATCGTCGCTGGGTCAAAATCCTGGAACTCCCTAACAGCACTATGGGAGTACCTTAACTACATGGACTGTAGTGGTTCAAGAAGGCAGCTCACCACCACCTTCTCAAGGGCAATTATGGAGGGGCAATAAATGCTGGCCTTGCCAGTGACGCCCACATCCCAGGAACGAATAATAAAAATGCTGATGCAGTGGTCGGAGCACTGCAAGTGGCATCAGTTCCACTGTGTTAGTGAGGGAAAAACAATTGGCCAGAGATCCTGCTCTCTATTGACGTCTGGTGATTCCTGCTGAAAGTCTAGCTGACCCAGTGAGTAATCCTTCTGTGCTGGGTGACAGTTAAGCACATCCTGATATTAAAATAATGAGAGGTGTATGCTTACAATGTTCATGAACACTTGCAATCAAATCACGAGGAGAAGGTGGAAATCTGGCAGTCCTATCACTTTTAGTAAGTAAGTGTGTCTCCTTATGTTCTTATTGCTATGTAATACAGACACTTTTAACTCATTTATTTTACGACTTTCACTCAGTTGTATTCTTGCTTTTATGATGTTGCTGCCGCGTGGTGCGGAGTGATACAAGATGTCCGACCTTGCACTGCGCACTGCATTTCACAGTGTGCCACATAGCAATATAAATACACTAACCAAAATAGTTCCATATAATGATGTAACAAGTAGTTCCATTTAACGATGTAATAATATAACGATGTAACATCCCTCTTTCTCAAAAAAACTAAAACATGAAATTGTAGGAACTGGGGTTCCTACCGAAGAATTGAGATCGACTCAGAAAATTAAAAACAATAAAATTTAATGAACAAACGAAGCTGTACAGGAAACTGTAGGATACAATGCAAATAGGTCTGGTCTGCTTGAAAGCCTCTCTGGAACTGCTAGAAGGTTCCGAGCTCAACTGCTAGCAGGTTCCGAGCTCAACTGCTAGCAGGTTCCGAGCTCTACTGCTAGAAGGTTCCGAGCTCTGACGTCATGACGTCATCACGTTCTTCCCGCCGTTGAGAGATCACGTGACGGACGGCATGACGTCATCACGCAGAGTACAGGAAAGAAGTCCTAGTACAGTTAACAGATACATTAAAGGTGCAGCCCCCAGCTGTACTACATTGCTGTAAAAGGAATTATATACAATTGTCCGTAATCCTCTGGTGGTTCCGCCACATGCGCCCCCCCAGAATTGCTTTTAACAGAGAAGGTAAGGCGAGAAGGGTGTCTGACGAGTCTGTCCGACTGACTGCGATACCCTGGCAGCTGGAACAGAGCGCTAGAAGATGAACTGGCCGTTGGCTGTGGTTGGGATGACGCCGCAGGCGGATGAGAAGAAGAGGCCGGCTGTGGTCGACCCGGTGATGCGGGCACTGGCGACTCGGCGGATGACTGTGGCTGTACTGGACCGGCAGTCGACGGTGGATGACCACGACGAGGCAGCTGAGCGGTGACGACTGGTTCGCTCAGATCCAGATACGTCGGTTTCAACGGGTCGATGGAGATGTGGTCAGGCTTACCGCCGACGTCGACTGTGAAGGACTTGTCACCTGACGAGATGACATGGAACGGACCTGTGTAAGGCGGTTTGAGCGGGTTTTTGCAAGCATCCTGCTGAATGAACACGTATTCGGCGCTCTTAAGATCCACCGGGACATGGGAGCGCTGCAGGTCATGATGCGACATAGGCACTGGGATGAAATTCCTAGCCGCTTCCTGGTGGCTGACGAGCTGCTGAGTTGGGGACCAGGGTTCCGTGTGAGGAGGAAGAAAATCGCCAGGCACTCTGAGTGGTTGGCCGTAAACCAGCTCTGCTGAAGAAGAATGCAGGTCGTCCTTAGGCGCCGTGCGAAGACCTAGTAGCACCCAAGGGAGCCTGTCCACCCAACTAGGCCCACGGAGACTAGCACGCAGTGCGGCTCTAAGGGACCTGTGGAATCTTTCACACAGACCGTTCGCCTGTGGATGGTAGGCGGTGGTACGATGAAGCTTGGTGCCCAAACCTTGAGCTACGGCGTTCCAAAGCTCAGAGGTAAATTGAGGCCCCCGGTTGGAGGAGATGTCAGCCGGTACCCCGAACCAAGCTACCCACGACGAGATGAAGGCTCTGGAGACGTCTGCCGCTGTGGTGGCAACCAAAGGAATTGCCTCTGGCCACCTGGTGGTGCGGTCTACCACGGTGAGGAGGTGAGTGTACCCATGAGAGGAAGGGAGAGGACCAACCAGGTCCACGTGCACATGGTCAAATCGACGCTCCGGAACCGGAAAAGTGGCGACTGGGGCCTTAACATGGCATTGTATCTTGGACTTCTGGCAACTCACGCAGGTGTTGGTCCAGTCACGGACGTCGAGATGCATGCCCTTCCAGATGAATTTCTTTGCCATGAGTCATTGTGACACTTTCATGCCAGGGTGTGACAACCCGTGGATAGTGTCGAAAATTCTCCTGCGCCATTTGACTGGAACGATTGGACATGGGACGTCCATTGAGATGTCACACAGGAGTGTGGTCCCTGTGGCCTGGAAACTGACATCAGCCACTTGTAAGCTGGAAGGTGCGGTCCAGTATGCCTGCACTTCAGGGTCTGCCTTCTGTTCTTTTGCCAAACCAACATAGTCGACTCCCAGGTGTATTGCGTGGAGCTGGGTGTGGGAGAGACAATCCGCCACCAGGTTGTCTTTGCCCGAGACATGTTGTATGTCGGTTGTAAATTCAGATATGTACGTAAGATGACGTTGTTGCCGTGCCGACCATGGTTCCGCTGTCTTGGCCATCGCAAAAGTAAGTGGCTTGTGGTCTACAAAAGCCGTGAATGGGCATCCTTCCAGTAGGAAGCGAAAATTGCGGATGGCCAGAAACAATGCCAACAACTCCCTATCAAAAGTACTATACTTGCGTTCATTCTTCCGCAATTGGCGGCTGAAGAAAGCCAGTGGTTGCCATGTGCCGTCGACCCACTGCTCCTGTACTGCCCCGGTGGCATAATCAGATGCGTCGGTGGTAAGGGCAATGGTTGCGCCTGGAAGGGGATGTGCCAACATGGTCGCAGCAGCCAAAGCGTTCTTAGTGTCGAGGAAAGCCTGGTCCATCTGGGGTGTCCAATCGATTGGGTCTTTGCCCGATTTACCTCTGAGGGCCTCGTACAAAGGTTGCATCAACAATGCCGCCTTGGGGACGAACCGATGATAAAAATTGACCATTCCCAGAAATTCCTGGAGGGCCCTGACGGTCTGAGGAAGAGGGAACGAGGTGACTGCTTCCACCTTCGTGGCCAGCGGGACGGCGCCTTCTGAGGTGATTCTGTGTCCCAGGAAATCAATGCTGTGCAACCCAAACTGGCACTTGGCCGGGTTGATAATAAGGCCATGTTGGCTGAGACTAGAAAAAAGGGTACGCAAGTGCGTAATGTGTTCTTTCGTGCTGTTACTGGCAATAAGGATGTCGTCTAGGTAGACGAAGGTGAACAGCAGATCACGCAACACGGAATCCATGAGACGTTGGAAGGCTTGTGCTGCATTCTTCAGCCCAAACGGCATACGAAGGAACTCAAAGAGCCCGAAAGGTGTGATGACGGCAGTTTTGGGGACGTCCTGAGGATGCAAGGGCACTTGATGATAGCCTCGGATGAGGTCTACTTTGGAAAAGATGGATTTCCCTGCCAGATGGGCCGAAAAATCCTGAACGTGAGGAATTGGGTACCGATGCGGTGTGGTAGCCTCATTCAGGCGTCTGTAGTCGCTGCATGGTTGCCATCCACCGCCCAGCTTAGGAACAATGTGTAATGGCGAGGACCAAGGACTATTCGAACATCGAATAATACCCAGGCGTTCCATTGTATGGAACTCCGCCTTGGCGGCCGCGAGTTTACCGGGTTCCAGCCTTCGAGCTCTCGCATAAACGGGGGATCCTGTTGTGGTAATGTGGTGCACCACACTGTGCCTCGCGACTGAAGAAGAAAATGTGGGCCTGGTGAGCTCAGGGAACTCACTGAGAAGACGAGAGAACTCATTTGGAGATGGGACTGCACAGGCAACTGACCAAGACATCGCGGTGCTTCAGTGGCAGGGGACCGAGTGAAAAGTGGAGGCACTGATTAGCCGGCAGTGTTGGACGTCGACGAGAAACCCGTTTGCGCAGAAGAAATCTGCCCCCAGGATGGCCTGTGAGACTTTCGCCGTGATGAACTCCCAAACAAAACGTTGGCTGCCAAAACTCAACTGGACCCTACGCTTTCCGAACGTGCGAATTACCGCACCATTGGCTGCCTCGAGGGGGGGGCCTTGACCGCCGGATTGAAGATCTAGCTTCAACGCTGGTAGGATACTGCACTGGGAGCCAGTATCACAGAGAAAACATCGCCCTGACAGGGAGTCTGTAATGTATAGGAGTTTCCCTGCGGACCCGACGGCCATTGCAACTCCAGCGCGTCCCTTAGGCCTTATTGATCTTCTCAGAAACCGCTGGTTTGAGGTAGGTTTTTTTTGGTGGGAAACTACAGGGCGGACGGCAAATTCTGGCCTTCACGCCGAAACGAGCGTGGTATGCACACCAGCCTGCAGGAGGAGGAGTCGGATTCGCTCTTGTGGGGGATGGGCGCCTCGTGGTTGCACAACATGGCTGTATGCAGGAGCATATTTTATCCGTCTCTGCGGTCAGTTCAGCATAGTTTTGGCGCCTCATGGCTGTACAAGATTGTTGTGAGATGGTGAATATTTTATCCGCTTCCGCGGTGAGTTCAGCACAATCCGAGATCGTGGAATTGGCCAAGGCCGTCTGTACTGGCTCTGGTAGTTGACAGAGAAAAAGCTCGTGGAACAGAAAACATTGCGATTCCGAGCCCAAAAGCGTGAGCATTTGGCTCATGAGCTCTGAGGGTTTTGATTCCCCGAGGCGGGGCATGGAGATAAGTCTGCGAGCGCGCTCCGACTTGGACAGACCGAAAATCTGCAGTAAACGTGCTTTTAAAGCTTCGGACTTGCCATCGTTCGGTGGACTCTCGAGGAGGCTGACGACCCGCGAAGCCATGGTGCTGTCGAGGGCAGAGACCACGTAATAATAACGGGTCAAATCCACTGCTACTCCCCGGATTGCAAATTGGGCTTCCGCCTGGAAAAACTTAGTGGCCGGTTGTTGCTCCCAAAATTGCGGCAGTTTGAGGGTGACGGCGTTCATGTCCATGATGTAACTTCAACGAAAATTGTTCGAAGAAATCGGGGTCACCAATGTAGGAACTGGGGTTCCTAGCCGAAGAATTGAGATCGACTCAGAAAATCAAAAACAATAAAATTTAATGAACAAACAAAGCTGTACAGGAAACTGTAGGATACAATGCAAATAGGTCTGGTCTGCTTGAAAGCCTCTCTGGAACTGCTAGAAGGTTCCGAGCTCAACTGCTAGCAGGTTCCGAGCTCAACTGCTAGCAGGTTCCGAGCTCTACTGCGAGAAGGTTCCGAGCTCTGGCGTCATGACATCATCACTTTCTTCCCGCCGTTGAGAGATCACATGACGGACAGCATGATGTCATCACGCGGAGTACAGGAAAGAAGTCCTAGTACAGTTAACAGATACATTAAAGGTGCAGCCCCCAGCTGTACTACATTGCTGTAAAAGGAATTATATACAATTGTCCGTAATCCTCTGGTGGTTCTGCCACAAAATTTAATTTAATTTTTAAAATATTATATCTAAACTATTATCAAATACAAAGAATCGTGAGTTTTCTTTTCTTATTTGCGATATCGCTCAGGTGGTTGGATGTTGTCCCTCCATCTTGTGGATTTGGTGGTGACCACTCCTCTCTGCAGTGTTTTGGTGTGTTCCGCTCTTGTTGTTGTTGTTGTTGCTGTCGCACTTGGAGTTGGAGTGTGCATGCTCGTGGTTGTTTGATTTGTGGCGCTTGTTTCTGGCATTGTACTGCTTGTGGTAGCTGGTGTTGTCAATGTTGCTGATGTTGTCTGCTGCTTAACCAGTTCAGGTGAAGGTCTGATGTGGAGTCTGTTCCGTCTGTATTGGTTACCAGGTTCGGTCTCTACGAAGTAAGATCTTGGAGTATCAACTTTTCCAATGACCTTGGCTGGATTCCAGGTTTTCAACACCGGGTCTTGCACATGCACTGATTGCCCATTCAGCAATTCTGGTAACATCTTTGCATGTTTGTCGTAATGTTTGCTGCCTACAACTTGTGCTTCTGCCAGCTTCTGTCTGAAGTCCTCCTGGTCCTGGGGAGGATGTATTTTTGCTGGTAGGCTAGTCTTAAACTTCCTCCCATTCAGCAATTCCGCAGGTGATTTCATGTCTGCTTTCAGTGGTGTTGATCTGAGTGATAGGAGGGCAAGGTCTTGGTCTTCCCCTATCTCACTGCTTTTGATGAGAGCTCTCTTGACAGTCTGGATCTGTCTTTCGATCAACCCGTATCCCCTTGGGAAATGTGGGGATGAGGTTACTATTTTGAACCCATACTTTTCTGCCAGAGCTCTGAATTCACTCGATGTGAACTGGGTTCCATTGTCACAGATTACCTTTTCTGTGATTCCTTGTTCAGCAAACAAGCTCTTTGCAATTCTGGTGGTAGTTGTGGCTCTCAGATCTTTCATCCTTCTCACAAAAGGAAACTTGGAATAGTAATCTGTCACTATGAGATACCATTCTTGATTGCACATGAAGAGATCTGCCCCAACAGTGTGCCATGGTCTTGACGGTATTTCACTAGGTATCATCTCCCCTTTCTGTTGTGCATTTCTGTATTTCTGGCATATACCACATGCAGAAACCATCTGTTTGATATTTTTGTACATGCCTATCCAGTATACAGCTGATCTGGCTCTCAGCTTGCATTTCTCCATTCCCATGTGGCCTTCGTATATTAGATGGAGAAGTTCTGTCTGCATCATCTTTGGCACGATGATCCTCGATCCAGCAAGGAGAATACCATCTTCTATTGCGATGTTGTCTCTAATCGTCCAGTATTGATGAATTGTCACCTGTACCTGCTGGATTCTCTCCGGCCACCCCGTATCACTTGTTGTGTGAGTAATTGCAATTCCTCATCTTTGCTAGTCTCATCTCTGATTTGGAGAGGGCCTTTGGCGTAGCGGTAGCATCCCCGCCGCTGGGCCAGAAGGCGTAGGGTTTCGAACCCAGCTCCAGACAGTCCCGGCAAGTGGAGTCGGAGCTCCGGCTCTAAATTCTGGGTTGACATCCAGCGGGATACTTGCGTCCGTGGGTGTGGGTGTGGGTGGCCCCCCCCCTCGTATGGGTTGTGGGAGCCCGTAAAACCCTCCCGCCATAGGACTAACCACCCTAATGGCTGGTACGAAGATGGTTACGGTCACGGAAGGAGCGTTAATCGCGGCCAGAAATCCTTCCACCACTTCATACAGTTCCCCAAAGGGAACAGTGTGAAGACACGTACGACAACGATCTCTGATTTGACTGAGCTTTGTAGGGGTAACACTCACTAGGTGGTGGATTTTTACTGTTAGACCCTCCACCTCGTGTTTCTCATGTGGTGACAATCGAGACAACACATCTGCTAACACCATTTCCTTTCCTGGCTTATATTTAAACGTGAAGTCATAGCTTTGGAGCCTTAGAAGTAGTCTTTGCAGTCTTGTAGGTGCTTTGCACAGATTCTTCTTGTAGATCTGTTCTAGTGGATGATGGTCACTCTCTATTGTAAACTGCCTTCCATACAGGTATGTATGGAATTTCTCGCATCCATACACTACTGCTAATAGTTCTCTTTCTATGTTGGCGTATCTCGTCTCGGCTGATGTTAAGGCCTTTGATGCGAAAGCTATTGGCTTTCCTTCATGCACAAGAGCTGCCCCTAGTCCTCTGGTAGAAGCGTCTACTTGTAGAGTGACTGGTGTATTGGACCAAGCCGAGGTAACTCCTCAGCTCTTTCTTATCTTTGGGTGGTTTCATTTCAGTGATCGCCGCAATCTTCTCAGGAATTGGCTTGACTCCCTCTGGTGTGTAAATCATACTGAAGAATTGGCATTCCTTGACTTTAACTATGCACTTATTGGCATTTAACTTGATGCCAGCCTTCCTGGTATGCTCCATGGCCTCATGTAGGTGCATATCATGGTCTCTTTCATCTGCTCCATAGATCTGAATATCATCAGCTATTCCTATAGCTCCTCCACAGCCTCTGTATGTCTCGCCTACTTTCTGTTGAAAGATATCTTGACTGACCTTTAACCCGAATGGTAGCCACAGGAATTTGTAACACCCAAATAGTGTGTTGAATGTTGTCAGTGTTGTTGATTCCTCATCCAACTTCACGTTCCAATATCCATTTCTGGCATCTAGTTTTGAGAAAATCTTGGCTCCTGCCAGTGATGGCGTAATCTCTTCTAGCGTTGGGGTGGGATTGTGGTCCCTCTTTATCGCCTGGTTTAGATCTTTGGGATCCAAACATACTCTGAGACGCCCGTTTAGCTTTTCTCGTACCACAATTGAGTTTACCCAGTCTGTGGGTTCAGTGACCTTTACGATCACTCCCTTTTCTTCCATCTCCTTTAGCCCTCTTTCAAGCTTTGTCTTCAGCTCGATGGGTACTTTTCGTGGAGCATGGATAACGGGCTTTACTTCTGGATCGATGGTGATGTGGTATTGGAAATCTCCGAAACATCCCACTGTATCATTGAAACATTTCGGATACATGTCTATCAAGTCTTTTTTGCTCTTGATTTGTGGGCGATTCTCCAGCGGGGTGTTGCTGTCTATCCTCAGTGACGTTTCCATCAGCTCGTGATTCACTGAGATCAATCTCAACTTCTCGCTGCTGTTTAATCCCAGGATCGCTGGCCCCTCAGTGTCGGTGACATAGAACATGCAGTTGATGTTCTTTCTTTTATGTGTCCCTTTGACAAGGGTTGTTCCGAGTTGTTTAATCTCACTCCCCCCGTATGCTGTCAGTGTGACATTACTTGCCTTTAAACAACCCTTTTTCGGGTAGCCATCTTCTCTCAAGTTTTCGGGAAAGATCTGCTGGTACAGTCTCAATGGGAGAATGTTGCTCTGAGCCCCTGTGTCCAACTTCAACTTTAAGTTGATGGTTGTGGGCTGACCTTTGACCCTCTTTTCAATTTGGATGATGGTGTGCAATTCTCTCTTCGGAGTATTTTCCACTCTGGACATCTCGTGAAGCTGTACCTTTATGGTTTCGATGTTTAGTGTATTGTCATAACCATAATCATTATCATCCTGTTCATCCATGGCATGGATATTGTGTTTCTTTCTCTGGTTCTGCTGTCCGCCTTTGTTTTTGATGTATGTTCCTTCTTTCTTCGTTCTACACCTCTTTTCCCAGTGGTTTAGTTTGCCACATACATTGCAGCTTGTTCCATATGCTGGACATTTCCTCCTGTCTGTATAACCATGCGGTCTTCCACAGTTTCTGCACATGTTTCTCCCATTGTCATGTGCATGTCTTTGTGTGTTGTACTTTTCTCTCACTGTATCCACTCTATTGTCCATCTCAGAAGCCGTCCGCATGTCAGCCGTTTGAGAAATCAGCGTTCTCATTTGCTGCTTCATGGCTTCATGAGCTCTTGCAGTATCTATAGCCTCTGTTATTTCGAGCTTTTCTTTCCCTATCAGGGCTTTTTGTACCTCTGCATGCGCTGACCCCCATATCAGCTGGTCCACAAGCCTTTCCTCCATTTCCTTAAATGCACACTTGCTGGCTTCATTTCTCAGCTTTGTCAGGAAATTGTCAGCTGTTTCACCAGGTTCCTGTCTTAGACTCTAGAATTTGTATCTGTGTATACGGTGATTGGATTTAGGCTCTAGATGGTTGCTGAATTTCTCAAAGATTGTCGCAGGGTTTTCCTTTTCCTCTTCAGTCAAACTCCAGCTATTATACAAATCTAGACCTTTTTCTCCTGTCCACAACAGAATGTAACTAACCTTTTCTTCATTGGCAGTACCCTTCAGGAAGCTTTTGAATGTAAGGTCACATTTCTGTTTGAACTTGTGGAATGCCTCTACTATATCGTCAGTTTCCCAGTTCATGAGGGGTTGCATTTGCACAGTCAGTGCAGTGGCAGCCGCCATCTTAGTTGCCCGTACAATTCACGCTCAATCACCACAGACACCAGCACTCACGATCAGCTCATATATTCACTTTTCATCTTATTCGTAGTTCGTATGGCACAAGTTGTACTCACTTATACCGCTGCCACCATGTTGTGTCTCCTTATGTTCTTATTACTATGTAATACAGACACGTTTAACTCATTTATTTTACGACTTTCACTCAGTTGTATTCTTGCTTTTATGATGTTGCTGCCGCGTGGTGCGGAGTGATACAAGATGTCCGACCTTGCACTGCGCACTGCATTTCACAGTGTGCCACATAGCAATATAAATTCACTAACCAAAGTAGTTCCATATAACGATGTAACAAGTAGTTCCATTTAACGATGTAATAATATAACAATGTAACAGTAAGCAAACAATGATAAACAAATTATTTTTAATTTGTGTTTTAAAGCCTTTGATCTACATGGATTCTGAGTGAGGACAAGTTTGGGCCACCTGCTGATAGTGTCAAGACTCATAATGACTAATGATTAGTATTATGAATACTATCATCCTTGTTATTTATGAATAATGTAAATAGCAGGGAACTCAGAACAAATGGAGAACTCCACTAGTCAAAGTTTGTTTGAAGTGAGGTCTAGCGTTATTTGAAGACAAGTCTATTTTCCTTTTTTTCAATTGGCTGTACTAAGAAAAGTAAAGAAAGTACAGTGAAATGCAGTTATTGTAAAAATTCTAACTCAAATTGTAACTTGTACTGTGCATAATATTGTACTGTTCAATTAGAACAGACTAGTTTCCAGTTATAAAATAGATTTTATACATAATCACATAATCCAACCAGATGGCTCCTTATTGCTGTCTGTGTTCCGCAGCTCTATGTTAGAACTGGAAATAAGTTTAATAATCAGAAAAACATACTTGATTGGTTGCTTTTATTTTTATGATTTCAAATTCTACAGAAAAAGTCACAGAGATAGCATCTGTATATTATTTTAATAAGTATGAAATAATCTATAAATAATACCTATACCACCCAAATTTCTGCTTTCTTTCAGTTGCAAGCAAGTAAATATGAATTGTGAAACATTCTGAAATAGTGAATTCATCACTGAGCAGCGACTTTATCCTGCCTTTAAATCCCATCACTACGGAGCCATGGCATAATCAACAATGACATCTAGTTGTCACTGACATTCTTTTGTCTTAAGCTATCAATTTCTGGATTAAAATCAAATACAGTTTAGGACAATGTGGGTTGAAAGGAAGTCTTAGAACACTGTCCATTGTCATGAAGATGAGAATAAGCCTGGATCTGTAATACTTTGTGAATTACAAACAGTTGTCATCAGCTGCTGGCTGCAGGCTCACATTTCAATGGTAATGTAATAGGAATGGATGTTGTTCATGGTGCCATCACTACTGCCCTGTTCCAGAGTGCTCCAAATATTGCATATGACCCAAGATAACCACAGGATGTGCGGCAACAAGGATCTTTGTCATCCTGAGATGAGCATTTATGTGGATGCTTAGAACAGCTTAATTGTTGCTAATTGTGGCAGCAGGCAAAGCTTCCTGTTATCTTTTCAGTAAACATTAGGGTCTGGAGTTTCCTCCGCATTTGCGCTTAGATGTACACGTTTACGTGGCTTGCAAAATCTCAGAATTTTCGGCGTAAGTGAGTTATGCGCACAACTACATTACGCCCAAGTCTCCTCGATCTTTTAGGTCTGTCCATCAATCCTTCCGTCCAAATGAATATCCACCCACAATACTGGCCAGACCCCTGACTCTGAGAGGGCAGAAGGGACCTCAGTTTAACATCTGAAAGACAGCTCTTCTGACAGTGCAACACTCTCTCAATAGTGCACTGCAGCATCAGTCAGCGTTATGTGCTTATATCTCTGGAGTGGGGCTTGAACCCAAACCTTCTGACTCAGAGGTTATAGAGTCATAGGCCTAGAAATTCATTGACGCCACTTTTGGGGCGCTAAAGTGGGGTGTCCGCTAAAGTTTGTGGCCGCCGCAAAATCTAGGCCACTTCTCCGATATTCATTAGCTTCGCCCAACTAGTTCGGGCGAGCGCTAAAACTGCTGTTGGACGCCTCTCTTTGGGCGCTAAGCCGGAGGTGGTGCTCGATAGCGCCGAGGCCGGGCGCAGCGCAGGTGCGGCCATCTCGTGACTGACAGCAGACACCCTGGCGCCGGCCAGCTCTTAAGGGGGAAGGGTCGACTGTGTCTGCTGCCACGCCCTGGATAGTGGAGCCCTCCAGCTAGGCCTGAACACTGCTGCTGGACCCAAATAGCGCCTGAAGACATGGAGAAGGCCCGTGAACGTGCGCAGCGCTTCTCAGAGCGTGATCTGAGTGTGCTGCTTGCTGCTGTGGAGAAGAGGCACCATGTTTTGTACCCGGACAATGGCAAGAAGGCGACGGTCCACATCTACAGGAGAGCCTGGAGGCATGTCGCCAGCAAGCTGTCAGCCAACAGCGACGTCCCCAGGACCGGTGCCCAATGCCGCAAAAAGTTAAATGACCTCACACGCATTGTCAGGGTGAGTACCCTTTCCAATGACCTCCTCATCCTTGCATGTGCACCTCACATTATGGGCAAAGGGACCTGAAAGCTCTAATGGCCAGCCTTCATCCAGCAGCTATGGCACAGGCATGAGCATCAATTGCACATTCTGCACTGAACACACTGGCCAAGCTATTCCACCATGGGAGGCAGTGCACAGCAGATCATGGCGACACACTGGCCAGGCTATTCCACCATGGGAGGCAGTGCACACCAGATCATGGCGACACATTGGCCAGGCTATTCCACCATGGGAGGCAGTGCACACAAGATCACGGCGACACACTGTACTTAGAGGCCGTCCTTTCTCTTGCAGGCCAAGCTGGCGAATAATCGCAAGGGCCGGACTGCGACCGGGGGAGGACGACCCCATATCCAGCCACTCACCGACCTGCAACATCGCGTGGAGCGCCTCATGGGTGGCCGGGTGATTGGGCCCGTTGCATGTGGAGATGCCGACCCTGTTCTGGGAAGCAATGGTAAGGACATCACCTTTTGCACTTCTCTCGTCCCACTTGCGCATCAGATCTACATCCTTTGCCACTGTCCGACCAATGCGCTGAATGCCACCACTCATGCATCCCGCACTGACGCCCTCTCCTCACTCTAAAGCTACTCTTGTGCCTTCCTGCTTTCAGATGGTCAAGAGGAGGTCCCTCAACTTGCCAGTGACAGACCCTCCGAGGAGGAGCAGGAGGAGGAGCAAGAGGAAGGCGGCCCATCAGGGGAACCCTCAGCCGTGGCCACCCAGGCCAATGTAGGGGACACGTCTTCCCTGGAGGGCAGCGTGGCGGAAGTGTCGAAGGGGAGGGGAGCTCCTGGGACCTGCGTGCTGCAGAAAGGCGGGAGGGGGGGTGGAAGCTCGGTGGCCTTCTCCCCAGAGGGGGGATGCGTCGGAGGGGAGTCCAATTGCTGGGCCCAGCGGCCTCCAGCAACGCAGGAAGGGTCGGCCAGCTCGGCGGCCTTCTCCCCAGAGGGAGAGTCCGGCCTCCAGTCAGGAGATGCTCTTCGCCGAGGAGATGGAACGCCTCGAAGACTTGTCCGCGGACTCGGAGCGCCGGCACACGGAGCTCATGGCGGCAGTGGCACGGTTGCCTGAGTCCATCGATTCCCTCTCTCGGGGTGTGGCCGAGTTCGGGCCCTTAGAGGCCACCAGTCGGGCGGAATACCGGGCAGATCTTTCAGCGACTGGCCAGGTGATTAGTGGTGCCGTCCAGTCACTGGCTGCTCTGCTGCGGTCAGTGAACAGGTCAACACGGGCACTCACTGCTGCCACACTCGCTGTGTCAGCCAGGCATCGCCAGGGCACCCGGCGCGCTGCAGCAGCACATCGGTCTGTCCCTCGGCAGATTGGTGCGCATGCTGCAGTGCTGGCCCAGGCGAGTGCCAGTGTCTCAGGCGACCAGCGAGCGCCTGCCATCCGCCAGCTTGCCGCCATTCCTCCAGCCGCCACTGCCACTCCCCCAGTGGAGCTGCCAGGAGCTGCTGCAGCGACTGATGCTGGCCAGTCACAGCTGCAGCAATCAACAGCCGGCCGCTCGACGCCCAGACCTCGACTAGGCCGACCCCCAAGGGCATCTGCCGTCACGACATGTGCCCCTCAGGAGCCTGCCCCCAGCCTTGCAGCAGGCAATGGCCTTACTTTGAGGCAGAGCAGCAGGGCGGGCAGGGGCCACCCAAAGATGGCCAAGGCATCGCCCTAGCGGGCCAAATAGTCGAATGTGTGGCCATTTGTGTTTGTTTCTTGAGGCCGAGAATTGGATGTTTGTTTTTTGAAGGCCGATGATGTGATGTTTGTTTTGGACGAAGGCCGAGAATGACGGCCATTTTAGTTGCCCTATTTTGTTAATCCTCCCCAGGTTGTGGGAGCGAGTAATGTGTTTGAGTGTTTTTTGGGGGTTTCCTCTGTTTTTGGTTTTCATGTGGGAAGGGCCCAGAGTTTGTACAATAAAGCATTTTATTTATTCACATTGTCCATGTTTGATCTTTGAAGTGTTTGTTGCCTTAACCGGCTGAGGGCTTGCGGAGCGGCTGCAATCATGTTCTATCATTGGCACAAGCCATTCCCTGACAGGGGGCCTAGAAGTGACGTTCAATAAGCCGACGACGGGCGGCCCTTGGACCTTGTGCGTCCCTCCTGGGCTAGTACTCCTCTTCCTCGTCGTCCTCATGCTCCTCCTGCTCCTCCTCCTGAGGTGGTGGTCCAACGTGAGGTGGCAGTGCCTGAGTCCTGCGGATAGCCAGGTTGTGCAGCATGCAGCAAATGACGACGAATTGGGAGACTCGATCCTGCGAATACTGGAGGGCTCCCCCGGAGCGGTCGAGACAGCGGAACCGTTGCTTGAGCACGCCGATTGTTTGTTCTATGAGGCTCCTCGCCGCTTGATGGCTCTCGTTGTATGCCTCTTCAGCAGGGGTCATGGGCGCGCGGAGCGGGGTCATGAGCCAGGTACACAAAGGATAGCCTTTGTCCCCGATAAGCCATCCTCTTGGGGGAGGCTGTGCCTGGAACATGTCAGCCACAGTTGTCTGTCGCAGGATAAAGGCATCGTGGCTGCTGCCTGGAAAGCGGGCATTGACAGCTAGGATGCGCTGCCTGTGGTCACACACCAGCTGTACCTTGAGGGAATGGTAGCCCTTCCGGTTGCAGTAATCCTCGGCATGCTCAAGAGGTGCCCGCAAAGCCACATGCGTGCAGTCAATGGCGCCCTGCACCATGGGGAAGCCCGCTATTCTTGCAAACCCCACTGCACGCTGCTGCTGCTTGTCCAGGGTCATGGGGAAGGAGATGAATTGATGTCTCCTTCTGAAAAGGGCTTCGGTCACCTGGCGGATGCAGCAATGCACGGCGAACTGGGAGATGTTAGCGATGTCCCCAGTAGCGGATTGGAAGGAGCCGGAGGCATAGAAGTTGAGAGTCACCGTCACCTTCACTGCCACCGACAGAGGCGTCCTGCGCATCAGCTGTGGCTGCAGATCTCTCTGAAGCAGCCGGCAGATGTCTGCAACCACCTCCCTTCGGAATCGCAGCCTTCTAACACACATCGCGGCAGACATGGTCAGATAGGAGGTCTGCTGGCGGTATACCCTGCGTGGGTAAGGCCTCAGTTGGCGACGCCTGTTGCCCCCTCTGCGTCTAGCCAGGGCTGCCACTCTCTCACGGCGTCTGTAAGCCCTTCTGGCATAAGGCTGAAATTCAGCGTTGCCACCCAATGCAGCCCCCATTATATGCTGGCAAACACTGAGCTCTGAATGAAGGCTAAGATAATTGGTAAGCTTTGGCCTGAGCCAAAAATACCTGTCCAAGTGTTGGTCCAAACCAGTAAACTCTCCTCCTTGGTCTCTGTCCAAAAAACCGTTGCACAAGAGTGAATGCTGCAAAATGGCTGGCCTTTATACTGCTGGGTAAGTGCCCTTTAATTAGCGCTCCCCCCGGCCCGGCTGGCCTGTGTACCGTTCCACTTCACAGTCGCTCGGGACGCCCGGCGCACAATGGGCTGGTGCGAGTGAAGTTCCGGTTTGGGGCGCACAAAGGGCGTTGCACTATTATATGACGTCATGATCTGCGCGCGCAGCAGGGCGCGCGCTAAGACTTTGCGCCGGCGCTAAATGTGTCCTGAAGTTGGGGAGAGGCGCAGATCGCGCTGCGCCCGGGCGATAAGCGCCTAGCGCTCGAGATCTACTCCCCCAAGGCGCTAACGGCTGGCGCGCCCAACTGAATTTCTAAGCCATAGAGTTTTACAACACAGAAAGAGGCCCTTCGGCCCATCGTGTCCGCGCCGGCCATCAAGCCCTGTCTATTCTAATCCCATTTGCCAGCACTTGGTCCGTAGCCTTGTATGCTACGGCGTTTCAAGTGCTCATCTAAATGCTTCTTGACTGTTGTAAGGGTTCCTGCCTCTACCCCCCTTTCAGGCAGTGAGTTCCAGATTCCAATCACCCTCTAGGTGAAAAAGTTTTTCCTCAAATCCCCCCGCCCCTTCCCTTGAAACTATGCCCCCTGGTTATAGACCCCTCTACTAAGGGGAAAAGTTCCTTTCTATCTACCCTATCTATGCCCCTCATAATTTTGTACACCTCAATCAGGTCCCCCCTCAGCCTTCTCTGCTCTAAGGAAAACAACCCCAGCCTGTCCAGTCTCTCTTCATAGCTGAAGCACTCCAGCCCAGGTAACATCCTGGCGAATCTCCTCTGCACCCTCTCCAATGCAATCACATCCTTCCTATAGTGTGGTGACCAGGACTGCACACAGTATTCCAGCTGTGTCCTAACTAGCGTTTTGTACAGCTCCATCATAACCTCCCTGCTCTTATATTTGATGCCTCGGTTAATGAAGGCAAGTATCCCATATGCCTTTTTAACCACCATATCTACCTGTCCTGCTGCCTTCAGGGATCTATGTACATGCACACCAAGGTCTCTCCGATCCTCTGTCCTTCCTAGGGTCCTACCATTCATTTTGCATTCCCTTACCTTGTTAGTCCTCCCAAAATGCATCACCTCACACTTTTCAGGGTTAAATTCCATTTGCCACTGTTCTGCCCATCTAACCAATCCATCTATATCGTCCTATAGCCTGAGGCTTCCCTCCTCGCTATTTACCACTCCACCAGTTTTCATGTCATCTGCGAACTTACTGATCATACCTCCTACATTCATATCTAAATCATTAATGTACACTACAAACAGCAAGGGACCCAGCACCGATCCCTGCGGTACACCACTGGACACAGGCTTCCAGTCACAAAAACAACCTTCGACCATCACCCTCTGCCTCCTGCCACTAAGCTAATTTTGGATCCAATGTGCCAAATTGACCAGCCTCCCATACAGGACTTTGTCAAAAGCCTTACTGAAGTCCATGTAGACCACATCATCTACACTACCCTCATCCACACACCTAGTCACCCCCTCGAAAAATTCAATCAAATTGGTTAGACATGATCTCCCCCTGACAAAGCTATGCTGACTATCCTTGATTAATCCTTGCCTCTCCAAGGAGACTAATTCTGTCCCTCAGAATTTTTTCCAATAATTTCCCTACCACTAATGTTAAGCTCACTGGCCTGTAATTCCCTGGTTTATCCCTACTACCCTTCTTGAATAATAGTACTACGTTTGCTGTCCTCCAGTCCTCTGGCACCTCCCCTGTGGCCAGAGAGGTTCTGAAAATTTGTGTCAGAGCCCCTGCAATCTCCTTCCTTGCCTCACACAGCAGCCTGGGATACATTTCATCTGGGCCTGGGGATTTATCCACTTTTAAGCCCACTAAAACCACTAGTACCTCCTCCCTCTCAATACTAATTTGTTCAAGTATATCACAATCCCCCTGCCTGATTTCTATGCCTACATCATCCTTCTCCATAGTGAACACAGATGCAAAATATTCATTTAAAACCTCACCTACATCTTCCGGCTCTACACACAGATTGCCACTTTGGTCCCTAATGGGCCCTTCTCTTTCCCTAGTTATCCTCTTGCCCTTAATATACTTATAAAACACCTTGGGATTTTCCCTTATTTTGCCCGCCAGTGTTTTTTCATGCACTCTCTTCGCTCTCCTAATTTCTTTTTTAAGTACCCCCCTTCACTTTCTATACTCCTCTAGGGCTTCCACTGTTTTTAGTCCTTTGTATCTGCCAAAAGCCTAACTTTGGCCAGATCCTGCCTTATAATATTAAAATCAGCCTTCCCCCAATTTGGATTAAGGTTGTTGTGGAGTATTTTAAACCAACACTCGACACAAGGTTTTAGATCGTTATTTAAATGGTCTTTTTTACACCAGTGGGGAGACAATCTCTACTGGCGCACCAGCAGACTTCTCCGAAATGAATTGGCTTAATGCCTGCGTGCACAGTTGCTGATTGGCTAATTCCCTATCTCGCGTCATATGACTGTTCGCCTATATTTATTGTCACATGATCTTTATGATCTCAACTGTTATTATATTCTTGTGACCTTTAGTACAACCACATGTCTGCATTTCTGTCTTGCTGTGCCCCGTATGGTTTTACTTATCTTTAGGTTCCATAGTTTGTGGTTGGTGCTTCTGAGCTATTTTCATCTAATCTTGCAAAAGCATCGAGACCTTGTGGTCTCCGCCGGTCTCTGTCTAGTGTGCAAGCTGCATTGTTAACCCCTTCATTCCTGAAGTGCGCCGATGCTCCACTTCAGTCCCCCCTTTTGGTCCTTGGCTAACCTACCCAAGATGACCAATTACTACTACTACTGCCTTAGGCGTCCCGCCCCACTTGCAGTGGCCAGCTGCTAGGTTGGAAACACCTTAGAGCTAAATAATTCTTTTGTCTTTCACACATTTGAGCAGCTTACTTTGTTCCTTAACTATCGCCTTTGCCCTGGTTTTGCTTCTACATTTCGAGCAAGCAGCAGAAGAACTTTTTTCCAGTTCTGACGAAGGGTCATCGACCTGAAATGTTAACTCTGTTTCTCTCTCCACGGATGCTGCCTGGCCTGCTGAGTTTTTCCAGCATTTTCTGTTGTTATTTCAGCACAAGTCATTGTAAGCCAACCTAATGCTAATATTAATTGTAGCGCTACCAGTCCATGAGAGTTGATGTGGATCCAAGGGTGGATATCTATGTTCAAGCCCCAGTTCCAGGCTGTTTCATACCATGGTATCTTAAGGAGTTCGGTTTCAATCTTCTTGTCTAGTTCCTGTAACTCTCGTTTTAGGAGATGGTGCCGCTTCATGTTCTCACGTAGAGGGTCCCTAAGCTTCTTTAGATCCTCTGGGAGATGCGGAATGGGCGCTGTGAGGTGTTCCTCGTATAGCCCCAGGTCCACTCTTATCTCATCTGTTAGATTCCGGGTGACCGTTTCTCGTGTGTGAATGTACGTCATCCGTGCACGCCTGATTGTCACGGGTAGGCTGGGGTTGAAGCAAAAGTTGGGGTTAGTGATGTTACATGTTAGTCTGCCATAGTCGTATGTCTGTTGGTTTGTCGTCACGCAGTACTCGCCCTTTCCCCAGTAGGCAGAGTGGGTCGGTTCAGATTCCGCTGGGCTTATTTCCAGCACATACCTGACAGTCTGATTGAACCCGCACCCATCTTTACTACCTTGTTCCACCGGGTGTGGGCAGATCGTGAGGCTTCCTTCCCTGCGGCACCGAATCAATGAGACCCCTCTCATGGTTCCTTTTCTTTTGATCGCTTATTGATCCATTGGGTAATGCTGCAGGTAGTCCCTTCCCTTGATCAGTCCTATGTTCTCTACCTCGTACTGCTGGTATGGTTTTGCGTCTCCAGTCATCAGCGAGGTGTGAGAGTCAGTGCTCCCACCCATCACAGGGTAGACCCTTTTCATGCCCTTTAATGTACAGCCACCCAGTGATCCTGGGTGCTGTACCAACTGCAGTAGGTGGGTGCTATTGATCCAGTCGGGGACCCTGCCTGTCTGCTTCTGGTCCAGGTTGTGTCAGACTTGTCCTATCATCCATCTCTCATATGCGTGACAAGTATTTCGCTTCACCCCATTGGTGGCATCCTCGTATTCTTGGTCAATTAAGCGATTAATGGTGGTAGCATGCCCCTCCATTATCCTAAGTCCCTGTAATAATATCTTGGTGGTCTGTTGCCCCAAGTCTACTCCCATCCGGACGTCCCCAGTGTGCCTCTGGAGCAAAATCTGATATCCAGGGCATTTATAAGGGATGTGTCAGTATTTACACCAGTCAATACGTCATTGGCTAAACCTCGCTTATGACGGCGAAACCCTGTGTGTCGAGGCACCGCATATAGTTAATGCATGGCCACATGTTTCTACAGGCATGTAGTATCTGTGGCATCCCTGGTAGATACCTAAACTTAATCCACATACATCTATGATATGTCCGTAGGTTCGCCCATATCCTATCACTACCACATTTAATACACAAGGTCCTATTGTACTTTAACTCAACGCCCAATATCACAGGTTAGGTTCCCTTACACCCGCAAAATGCTCGACCCATTCCGAGAAAATTGAATATACCCGTCAGATATACTCTCTCTCCGACGAAGACCTGTCAGTAATTCGGGTCTCCCTGGTCCTCTGGATGTTCATGATTTCTCAGAAGGTTTTCTGCTCCTATGGCGTCTAGTATTGTCCCTAGTACTATCAGGATCGTGGTGTATAGAGGCAACATTCTGTGGGTAGAACTTAGTGTGGGTGCCTCGAGTGTCCGTCGTACGAGGCCCATGTTACCTGTAACTTAAGCAGAAATCTGGTTGTCACCAGATATTAGGACATCTTTGGCGTCTGGTCCATCATTCCTGTGTGATTTAAGATCGTTTGCGTTAATGCTATATCGTTTCAGTTGTGATCAATGTTTCCATCTACCCTTTCCTCTCATGTCTACGCATGCACACGTGTCACTGGTCATGATGACTTCAAATGGTCTGGTCCATCTAGGGGAGAATCCTGACCTTTCTGGTACGACTTTGACAAACACTCATTTGCCCACCTGTGGTAAGGGCTCTAATACCCCTTGGGGTTTGTAATCCTTATCTCTAATGTCCTGTTGCGCCTTTACGTCTTGTCTAAGTTCTTTCAACTGGTTATCTAAAGTTTGAACATAACTCCTAATTCTATCCTTCATGGGTCCCAGTCCCTCGCTGCCGGATGCTACTCCCTCCAGTAAGTGCATTGCTCGTCCGGTCATGAGCTCATACGGTGTTAATCCAGTTACTCTGTTTGGGGTTGCTCTTAGTCTCATTAGGATACATGGAAGGACATCCATCCATCCCTGTCCTGTTTCAGCTATAGCTTTGGCTAATGCTGTTTTTAGGGTTCAGTTCATGCGTTCTACCACTCCTGAACTTTGTAGGTGATATGGGATGTGGAATCTCTGCTTTATTCCTAGTTGCCTACAGGCTTCTTTCATGACCTTTCCTGTAAAGTGTGTTCCCTGATCCGAGTCGATCTGCAGCGGGACCCCCCATCTTGGGATTACATCATATGCGAGTATTTGGGCCACTGTCTTCGCACTGCAGTCTCGGGTCGGGAATGCTTCTACCCACCTAGTGAACTGATCTATAATCACCAAGCAGTATTTCTTCCCTCGACTACTGGGTAAGGGTCCGGTAAAGTCTATCTGGATATTTTCCCAGGGGCCCTTGGGTCGAGGCTGATGTGCATTCTAACCTTTATGGGCCTTCCGGGGTTATGCTGTCCACAAATGATGCAACGTCGGCAATGTCTTGCTACATCCTGTCCCATGCCACTCCACCACCAATCTTTGCTTAACCTGTTTATCATTCCGTTCCGCCCTCCATGATCAGGCTCGTGATATATTTTTAACAAGTTCTCTTGGATACAGCGAGGAGCTACTACTCGTAAATTTTTCCTCCATGTTCCATCGACTCCCCTAATGGCTCCGTTTTTTGTCCAAAGTTCCTGCTCCTCTATATCAGTTTCTTCCTGTACTCCCTTAATGTTCACCTCCTCTTCTATTCTGCCTGCTGCTATGGATACCGGGGTTTCGGTGCCTGCCGCTGCTCTAGCTGCTTCATCGGCTAGCATGTTCCCTTTCTGGTGCTCATTCTCTATCTTGTGGTGAGCTTTATCTTAATCACTGCTACCTCCTTCGGTCCCTTTGCTGCTTCCACTAATTCTCTAACTATTTCTTCATGCCTTATATGTCCCCCTCCAGAGGTTACATATCTTCTCCTGCTCCAGGCTGTCATGTAATCGTGTATCACTCCAAATGCATATCTACTGTCCATATATATATTTACTTGTTTTCCTTCTGTTAATTTTAATGCCTCAGTGACGGCCACTAATTCTGCTGCTTGTGCTGAGACTCCTCCTCCTAATCCTCCCTTGGCAAATGTTTCTCCGTTCTCAGGTACTACAGGAAACTCTTTGGTATCCGGCACCGACAGGACCGGGATGGTGCCAGTTGATTAAAAATTGCCAATGATGGAGAGGGTTATCTACCAAGGCTATTTTTAACAAACAAAAATTAAAAAATCAAGAAATGTGCAGTATACAGTAATTGGGTACTCACCTACAGAATGTTGTGTTAAATGGATGGTGGAAGATGCTTGATTAAATACAGTACAGCCAGTTGAGGGTAATCCATAACTCTTTAATTACTTAACAGTAAAACAAAACTTATACAGTAAACAGAAAAATGGCGGATCGGAAGAGACTACCGGCAGCGCGGGAGAGTCAGACTCCTGTTATTGAGGTGTTCGGACTTCCAACAGCGCCAAGAAGCCGAGTAGTGGCAGTTTGGAGATCTACCCCCACTGGCTAACTCGGCCACTGCGGGAGACTCAGACTCAGACTTGGATTCGGCAACATTTCCGGTTATTGAGGTGTTGTTTTCGGAGTATGAATGTTGCCGGTTAATAGAGAATTCCGGATATTTAGGTGCCGTTTAAACGAGTGTTTCCTGTACTGCCCAACCAGTGTGTGGCTCTCCATTTATGTACCGGCGTGATCCGTCTACATAAAAGGTGTTCTTGGGATTTTCTGTTGTGTATGTAATATGTGTGCTACTTTAAACCTATGGACAGGACTGCACTACTTGTAGGGCGTAGTGATACGCAGTACCACTCCTGGCCATAGGGGTATAAATAGTACTGTGGGTACTGATCTCCCCTCAGTTCCCGCCTGTGGGCATGAAGTAAAGACCTATGTGCAGTCCCTACCTCCAACCAGTAAAGGCCTGTTTGAGTTATACGTTTAAGTCTTTGTGTTAATTGTTCAATACAATACACATACTTAACACTGGCGACGAGTCAGGCTCTTACCCTGCGGCAGTTATTCCAGGCGGCTTCGTCCAAAGACAGGACGTTGAAGAGAGGTTTCAATCCTCAACACCCCACTCAAAACTGAAGGGCAGCAGAAATCCTGACAGCTTCCAGCGACTGGAAGGGACAGGCATTAGGACCCTGAAGCCTCCATCAGCTTGTGAACCGGAGTAAAGACAGGACTGGGGAAGAGAGAGAGGTAGGGCGATAGCGATCGGCAGATAAGGGCCGGGCCGCTTTGAAGTGAGGGGCGCAGCCGGGCCAGCGATCGGGACCAAAGATAAGAGCCGCACTCGGACTGAAAGGCGCGGCGGCTGAAGAAGCTCAAGGTGCGAGAGTCGCGGTGCACAGCGCGGGCTATCGATCGCGGCGAAGATAAGGGCCGCACTCGAGGGCTGAAGGGAGACGGCGTCGGGGGACGGGTGAAGACCGCCAAGCGCGGGAAAACCGCCATTTTGTGGGCGGAGGACGACGGCAAGAGCGGGAAGCCGCCATCTTTGATAACAAGTAAAGAAAAGAAAATCTGAGAAATTGCAAATCTACAATGCCTAAACACGGGAATATTAGCACCTTTGATAGTGACCTCGAAGATTGGGCCATATATGTTGAAAGAGTAAAAAATTATTGTAAGGCCAATAAAATTCGTGACCAAGATAAAGCTCTAACATTATTAAATTTAATGGGTGCGAAGACGTACGGGCAATTGAAACACCTGTTATCACCAGATGAACCGGCGGATAAGACGTTCGATGAGATTGTTACTGTCCTGAAAGATCATCTAAACCCCACGCCGCTGATGCTAGCGGAACGATTTAAATTTTACGACAGAAGGCAGCTACAGCATGAAAGCAATGCTGAATATTTGCTGGAATTGCGTAAATTAGCGAAATATTGCCAGTTTGGAACGGGATTGACAGATGCACTACGAGACAAATTTGTGTGTGGTTTATTTAAACAGGATACACAAAAGCGACTGCTCGAGGAGAATGAGCTGACGCTTGAGAAGGCGGTCACTATGGCAGCAGCACACGAAGCCGCAGCGAGAGGCACGGCAGTAATGCAGCTACGGTCACCGGAGCTCAGTGCACACAAATTTGGTGTGAGTTCTGGCAAATGTTATCGTTGTGGAAAGACAACGCATGATCAGAACCAGTGTTGGTTTAAAAACCAAGAATGTAGAACTTGTGGTAGGCTTGGACATATAGCTAGAGTATGCAGGTCAGGGAAGAAGACCAGCAACAAGAAGTCACCGCAAGGAAAATACGCAAAAGTACACAAGGTGGCCGAACAGGAGTCCGATTCAGATGCTAGCAGTAATGAACTGGCTGGCTTAAGCAGTATTGAACTGGCTAGCTTAAGAGTACTCAACGCTGGTAAGGGTGCAGACCTCCAGACAATTTGGGTCACTCTTCAGATAGAAGGAGTCCAAGTAAAACTGGAATTGGACACTGGATCGGCATTGACGGTCATAAATAAGAAAGATTACGGAAAGTTATTCCAACATATTCCCCTACAGGATACGGGGATTATATTGAAAACATACACGGGGCAAAGAGTGTACCCCATCGGGAAAATAGAGGTTGCAGTGGCCAACAAGGGCGAAGACAGTCAAATAATGGACTTATATGTGATATCTGAAGGAGGTCCTCCACTACTAGGACGGGAGTGGATTAGGAAAATGAATATCGACTGGCATTTCCTACAAACAATAACGAGTGAGAACTCGGTGAACATAATCAACCCAGACTCTGGAACTGATGATGGTAAGACCAACCCGTGTGCAAAAGACAAAGTTTCAGCACAGAATTCCACTGAGATAGAGAATTCTGAGTCTGTCCAGTCCACTGACATGCACATTTCTGAGGGACACCGGGCTCGAACTCAACTCCATTTCAAACTGCAACAGCAATTAGAACAAATGATTCGCCGTTTTGAGCAAGAGATGAATGCGACGAAAGAGTTCTTTGATATAGAGTGGGAACATCTGGAAAGACAACAGAAGCAGCTGATGGAGAAAATGGAGCAGGAGCACACAAAACGTCTGATGTCAGAGGAGTTAACGGTCAGCCAACTCCTGCATATGCTGAAGGACAGGACTCTGAAATGGGAAAAACTTGAACACGAACTTCAATATTCAAAGGAAAGGGGTTCGGAGCTATCAAAGGTTATTGGAAGAGCTGAGGTGGCAACACAGACTGAGATGACTGCAACAGAGCAGCCCTTGGATGCCAAAAGTACGCTGACTCACGTCAACGTAGAACAACAGACCGCTGAAACAGCTGCTCCGGTAGAGGGATTGAATAGTCCGATCAATCAATCTCCAAAAGAAGTTGAAGTAGTAAAATCTCAAATGAGGTCATTAGTAAACGACTTGCTGAAAGCCCAGAAAAAGCTGGATGAAGAGGTACGCATGAAGAAGTCTCTTCAGGAAAGATGTCTGGACTTGGAACAAAAGCTGGCTAACGCCCAGCTGGGTATGGAGGAAATAGAAGACCCTCTCGCTGGCCTAGATCAGGATGACACCGAATATTACCATGACCTATTGAGTGACACTGAATATTATAGTGACCTGGTCTGCCCAGCTTGTGATGAAAACTCCCAAAGTGCAGAAATCAGGATGAATCACTTAAAGTCTAAGGAACATAGGGAGATGATGGCGCTACAGCTGGCAGCTGACAGGGGAGCCCAGAGAGTCTTTAAGAAGCAGAAAAGGAAAAGACGAAGCAGAAGATGATAACCATCTGAACCATTATCACCCCTACCAGATCACACACGTGGTCCCTCCGAACGGAGCCAAATCAGTTCGGAAGTTCAAGCTGTTAAATCCATGGAAGGACTATTGAATGAGTCACTCCAGTAACGTGAACCGACTACACCACAGAGACTGAATCTGTGAACTATTTTCCGCAGAGATTGAATCTGTGAACTGTTTTGACATGAAGTTATCTATGTATCTGTTATTCTGTTATGTAAACCTGAAGTTATATATGTATATATGTTATTACGTTATGTTAAATGGGGAGATGACTGTAAAGCTAAGAAGGGAGGAATGTTGTGTATGTAATATGTGTGCTACTTTAAACCTATGGACAGGACTGCACTACTTGTAGGGCGTAGTGATACGCAGTACCACTCCTGGCCATAGGGGTATAAATAGTACTGTGGGTACTGATCTCCCCTCAGTTCCCGCCTGTGGGCATGAAGTAAAGACCTATGTGCAGTCCCTACCTCCAACCAGTAAAGGCCTGTTTGAGTTATACGTTTAAGTCTTTGTGTTAATTGTTCAATACAATACACATACTTAACATTTTCAAGGGGTGTCTCCGATATAGTTCCTCTGATTTCCTCATCTATCACTAACTGGCACTCATGTGCTTCACCTTCCGATAACATCCCATCTGCGGGATTGACTCTATGTTCCCTTATAATCTGGACTGATCTGTCCTTGGGTATCAATACTGCTACCCAAGCTGCCCTCCATCTGTCTGATACAGCCTTCATTTTGCCTGTGTTTAGTAGGTCCACCACTATGTGTTGTGTGTGTAGTATCAGCTGTCCTGACATAGTGACGGGCTCGCAGATTCATACCGCCCATGCAGCACAGTCTAAGGCCACCATGCATCTCGCCATTCCTTTAACTACGGGGGTTTGTTGGGTGGAGTAATAGGCAATCGGCCTCATATCTCCCCCGTATTCTTGTGTGACTATGGCGTTATAGAAATTTCCATCTATACTGTAGTATATATGGAATGGTTTGACTAAATTCGGTAATCCTAATGCGGGTGCAGACGTCAGGGCTGCTTTAAATTTTGCGTAAGCCTCGTCCTGCTCTGATTCCCATTCTATCTTATCAGTGTTGGGTCTCCCCCCTTTAACTAACCGTTGTATTGGCTCCGCTTTCCCTGCAAAGTCTGGTATAGTTATATAGACCCAACACTTTCCTTACTCCCCTGACAGTTACTGGCCTTGGCGTGTCTTTTATCGCTGTTTTCTTTTCCTGGGGGAGTGCTTTGTATCCCTGGCTGATTTCATGTCCGAGGTATTTTACCTTGGACAGTCCGACCTGTGCCTTTTTGGGGTTAATTTTAAAGCCCGCCTTCTTAAGTGTTTGTAGGGTGCTACATCTTGACACCATGTCCCGTCCCTGTATTGTGGAGCCAATTGACCCCAGTTTTCTTCACTTAATTTTGCTCTTGCTAGTCCTGCAACATCCCGATTGTGGAAGTTGTGACATATCCTCATTTCTCTTAGTTTCTACCAAAATGCTGCTTTACTCTGTCGGGGTTTTAAATCCGGCAGTAATTGCAGCAGTTTTAATTTATCTCCGGGGGGAAAGGATATGTAAGTGGTTTTTATCTGTGGCGATACTGCTGGGATGGGCACAGCACCTACGGCCGCTCCGGCTGGCACTGGCACTGCTGGGGTGCCTGGGATAAACTCCTCCTTAATAGGTGCCATTTTCACCTTGTCATATGGGGGTGGTATCCCCCAGTCGTCATTGTCGGGATTATATTCGTCTAAATCTTCCCAGTCTATGTCGTCATCTACTCCTTTTACCTCTGTAGGCTTTACAGGAGCTATTGCCAGTACTGGCGCCCGGGCACATTGTGGACACTCGTTTTTGGTCCATATTCGAGTACGTCTACTCAACTCATGATAGGCACGAATCACTAAAATAAGGGCTTTTTCCTCTTTCAATTTTATTTCCTTGGCCCACCATTCTCTTTCTCTTTTTCGGTGAGTCGTTTGGTTGCCAATCACTTTTAACCATTTTGTCAATTAATCTTCTGTTTTTGTCCACTAAAAAGCATGTCAGAGACCCCTCCAGTCCCCAATCGAGGTTTTCACTTCCCATGGTTAATTGTTGTCAGCGGTACGTCCCTTACTTACTCTCGCAGAGTGAGACCGTACTTGCAACCTGTGTTGTCAGAGGTACGTCTCTTACTTACTCCCACAGAGTGAGACTGTACTTGCAACCTGTGTTGTCAGCGGTACATCCCTTACTTTACTCTCACAGAGTGAGACCGTACTTGCAACCTGTGTTGTCAGAGGTACGTCTCTTACTTACTCCCACAGAGTGAGACTGTACTTGCAACAATTTTGTTCGGGTTATTTGTTGTCAGAGGTATGCTTAAACTTTCTGCACTACTTGCAACTCATACCACGTCTATACTTCCGCGTGTTTCGCCTGAACCCCGAGACCGTTTGACCTACCGATCAAACCTTCAGATTTCTTTGATTCCTAGGGGGTGGTGGATGCGGAGCGGTGTTGCCTTGCCCTAACTGAACGTAGTAATTTAAAAGTACTCATGTTTTTAGCTTGGTTTCACTCCCTCGTGCCTTCTGTCCGTATGGAATCCTGTTCGTGACGCCAATTGTTGTGGAGCATTTTAAACCAACACTCGACAGAAGGTTTTAGATCGTTATTCAAATGGTCTTTATTACACCGGTGGGGAGACAAACTCTACTGGCGCACCAGCAGACTTCTCCGAAATGAATTGGCTTAAAGCCTGCGTGCACAGTTGCTGATTGGCTAATTCCCTATCTCGCGTCACATGACTGTTCGCCTATATTTATCATCTTTATGATCTCACCTGTTGTTATAATTTTGTGACCTTTAGTAAAACCACATGCCTGCATTTCTGTCTTGCTGTGCCCCATGTGGTTTTACTTATCTCTAGGTTCCATAGTTTGTGGTTGATGCTTCTGAGCTATTTTCATCTAATCTTGCAAAAGCATCGAGACCTTGTGGTCTCCACCGGTCTCTGTCTAGTGTGCAAGCTGCATTATTAACCCCTTAATTCCTGAAGGGCGCTGATGCTCCACCTCAGAGGTGAAAGTGATACTATTGAGTCAAGGCTGACACCATGGGCTGGATTTTCCCTGCAGAGGCGGTTTGGCAGCGGGAGAGCTGGAATGAGGCTGCCGGTCCCGCTCACACCTGCAGCCACTCTCTCAAAAAGATTTTCCATAGACTGGCCTTGTTAAGCCTGCCCTGCGGGGTTCCCAGCCAATTAACATGAAGCGGGTCTGATGTCGTCGGTTTCCTTAAAGGGACCACAGCCACATTCATTTTGTGCTGTCAGTGTTCTGCAGCATTAAAGTGCTGCAAACACTGACAAGTACTGCACAAAGATACACGTCTGCACCCAGGCTCATGCATGACTCCCTCCATATGTTTATGGAGGGAATCATAGCACACAGAGAGGTTCTCTTTCCCTTCCCATGGGTGGAACAGACCCATCCAGGAGATCAACGCAGTCTGGTTGTACATTGCACAGGAGGACACAAGCAGGGATGTCGTCAGGAGTGCCTGGCTGCAGTGGCGCCAGCCTTTCAATGATCTCAAAAGAACATAAGAACATAGGAAATAGGAGCAGGAGTAGGCCAATCGGCCCCTCGAGCCTGCTCCACCATTCAATAAGATCATGGCTGATCTGATCCTAACCTCAAATCTACTATCACTCTACATCCCTCCCGAACCCATGTGATCTCCTGGGAGAGGCGAAAAACCAGATAAAAAACTCAATGGCCAATTTGGGAGAACAAAATCTGGGAAATTCCTCTCTGACCCATCTAGGCGATCGAAACTCGTCCAGGAGATCACTGTCCCTATATTTTCTACAGTACTTACCTTCTGTAAAAGGTGATCTCCACCCCAGCCAGGAACAGGAATTGACCATCTCCTGAAATCTAACACTGAATTAGAACACAAGAAGTAGGAGCAGAACCAGGCTACACGGCCCCTGGGCCCACTCCGCTACCCACAGGGCCATGACCATTCCGAACATAGACTCATGTCCAGTTTCCTGCCCGTTCCCCGTAACCCCTAATTCCTTTTACTTCTAAGAAACTGTCTATTTCTGTTTTAAAATTATTTAATGATGTAGCTTCCACAGCTTTCTGGGGCAGCAAATTCCACAGACCTACTACCCTCTGAGTGAAGAAGTTTCTCCTCATCTCAGTTTTGAAAGAGCAGCCCCATATTCTAAGATTATGCCCCCTAGTTCTAGTTTCACCCATCATTGGGAACATCCTTACCACATCCACCCGATCAAGCCCCTTCACAATCTTATATGTTTCAATAAGATCGCCTCTCATTCTTCTGAACTCCAATGATTAGAGTCCCAATCTACTCAACCTCTCCTCATATGTCCACCCCCTCATCCCCGGGATTAACTGAGTGAAACTTCTTTGTACTGACTCGAGAGCAAGTATGTCTTTTCTTAAGTATGGACACCAAAACTGTATGCAGTATTCCAGGTGCGGTCTCACCAATACCTTGTACAACGGCAACAATACCTCCCTGTTTTTATATTCTATCCCCCTAGCAATAAAAGCCAACATTCCATTGGCCTTCTTGATCACTTGCTGCACCTGCATACTAACCTTTTGAGTTTCGTGCACCAGGACCCCCAGATCCCTTTGTACTTCAGTACTTTCCAGTTTCTTGCCATTAAGATAATAACTTGCTCTACGATTTTTCCTGCCAAAGTGCATAACCTCACACTTTCCAGAATTGTATTCCATCTGCCAAATCTCTGCCCACTTACTTAGCCTGTCTATGTCCCCTTGCAGGTTTTTTATGTCCTCCTCACTCACTACTTTCCCTCCCAACTTAGTATCATCTGCAAACTTTGATATGTTACACTCGGTCCCCTCCTCCAAATCATTAATATAGATTGTAAAGAGTTGGAGACCCAGCACTGACCCCTGTGGAACACCACTTGTTACTGATTGCCAGTCCGAGAATGAACCATTTATCCCAACTCTCTGCTTTCTGTTAGATAGCCAATCCTCTATCCATGCCAGAATATGACCCCCAATCCCGTGATTTTTTATCTTAAGCAATAATCTTTTGTGTGGCACCTTGTCAAATGCCTTTTGGAAGTCTAAATACACTACGTCCACTGGTTCCCCTTTATCCACCCTGTATGTTACTTCCTCAAAGAACTCCAGCAAATTTGTCAAACATGACTTCCCCTTCATAAAACCATGCTGACTTTGTCCTATTAAATTATGATTATCCAAATGTCCTGTTACTGTCTCCTTAATAATGGACTCCAATATTTTACCTACCACAGATGTTAGGCTAACCGGTCTATAGTTTCCAGCCTTCTGTCTACTGCCCTTTTTAAATAAGGGCGTTACATTAGCAGTTTTCCAGTCTGCCGGGACCTTTGCTCCCACTTACCACACTCTCTCTCAACTCAAATGCCACAGGAGATCACAAAACATTACTGCAATGCCACACTCAACCTCACTCATCAGTGTCACTCATCGCTTCCCCAACACTCTGCCTTCCATACCCTGCTCCTGCACATCCTTACTCACAGCAACTTACCTTGGACCTCTACCTATCTACATTATCACTTCCCCATCTCACTAGCCACCTCTCACACTCACCCTCATCCTACTGCAAGCATGCCAACTAACAACACACAAGGGTAGGCATTTGAGAGGTTCAGCCAATGTTCATGTGAAGTTTCTGGTAATGTGTTGTCATACAGTGAAGTCTATATTTTCAACACTTCACCTTACTGGACAGATCTGTGCGCACCTTGAGAAGTGTCTTACTGAGTTCCAGTGAATATTGAGACATAACTTCCACCCCCGCTATAGTGATGAGTGTGAATGGAATGGCTTGGACATTAAAGGGATGCTTTACGGTGCTGGTGTGGAATGGTATCAACCTGGCGCATCATGTGGCAGCCAGGGTTTACAGCGTCAAATGAAATAAATCTGGTCATGGTGATGCCATCGCTGGCCTCCCGGGCAGCAATGTTGTCAGGGGCTGATGCCCTGTGTCCTGTGCAGCATCGGGTGATGGTGGAGAAGGTTGGTGATGTTGTTAGTGATGTTGGTGTGCCTGGTGATGTTGGTGTTGGGGCTGATTGTGAAAGGATTCAGAGGACCAAGCTGTGATTTTTTCAAGGGCACTGATGTTGCTGCATTAGATGGCAGCTGCAGTTGAGATGACAGAAGCGATCTGTCAGTGGTGAGAGAGGTTGTTCCAATGAGGTGGCACTGATTATACAGTTGGCTCTAAACACTTGCAAGCTAAAGAAATCTTTATATGTCCTACAAATGCAGTAACCAACAGTTTCTGAGCTCTGAAACTGAACATCTGCTATATGACATCATTTATACTGCTTCTGCAGCTCTCAGCTTATCAGATACATCAAAGCAGACTCAACTCATGACAGACTGAGCTGGCGTGTTCTCCGAGCAACTGGTAACCCGTGGGGGAGCATGTAAAATTGCAAGGTAGCCTCAAAATAGCATCAAATTGGCTGTTAAGCCATTTAATTATATAAATTATCTCCCTCGCCGCTTGGTGTTGAGTCAGTTCTGCGCAGGCAGACCCGACACCTGGGAGACTCGCGTGGAGGTGGGTTGACAGCGGGTTTCCTACCCGCTGCCAATCCTTGCTATTTTGACAGCGGACCCGCCTCCAAACCTGCCCTCTGAGCGCTGGCAAAATCCAGCCCCATCATATGTTTATGTTTGAACAGTGTTTATTTTTTAATTCCTTGCTTCATTTTTTTGGATTCTTCCCATGCTACACTCTGCAGCCAAAAGGGTAGGAAAGTGGCCTTCTCACAGGCCCTGTCTATTCTGTTTTGTTATCTTTGTTATGCTGTGTTTGTCTATGAAACAACAATGACTACACTTCAAAAATAAATCCCTGGTTGTGAAGCACTTTGGGATGAACTGAGGATGTGACAAGTGCTAGATAAATGCAAATTCTTTCTTTATAAACATGAGTGTTTTGGGGTCTCCCCCTCTGATTTCCCTATGTGTATATAGCCTCCACTTGATGCCTTCTCACCATAGCCTGAATGAGGTCAGTAAAGAGGTCAGGATAAGGGGTAAGCCATTTAGGACAGAGATGAGGAGGAATTTCTTCACCCAAAGAGTGGTGAACCTGTGGAATTCTCTACCACAGAAGGCAGTGGAGGCCAATTCATTAAATATATTCAAGAAGGAGTTGGATATATTTCTTAAGGCTAAAGGGATCAAGGGATATGGGGAGAAAGCAGGGACAGGATACTGAATTTGGATGACCAGCCATGATCTCGTTGAATGGTGGAGCAGGCTCGAGGGGCCGAATGGCCTAATCCTGCTCCTATCTTCTATGTATCTATGTAACTAATTCATGTGGGGAACCGTTGACATGAATATGCCCCCTAGCATTCCATGGCACAGCTTTTTGGAGCTTCAACATGCTGTATGACCACGCCACTCTGACAATGTTCATTTAACACAGTGGGACACATATTCAGAAACACTGACATCTATGTAAAAGGAAGAATAAATGTGCATTTGTACTTACTACTTTTGAATGCTGACAGTTAGATGACATAGAGGTCACAGTGTCATTAGCTTCTTTAAATTAATATTTACATTAATGCAATATTATGTGACAAAGTGTGGTTCCTTGGGGTTAACAAAAAAACTGAGGAGATTGTGGAGTCCTGAATAGCTTGCCGGGTGAATCAGGTTTATAAAAAAAAATCCACTTGTGATGTCTGAACTTCCAGAATTCTCCTGGCAGAAAGTCAATGTTGATTCCTATGGGTGTTTCATATCTGATGACATTATAAATGCCAACCACCAGTGTTTCACATTGAGCATTTCTGTCCTGCTGTTTGCCTGTCAGTTCCAGTCTTGTGCTGCACTGAGTTCACCCCAGAGGGTACTACAAATCTTTTCTGCACCTGTGCAACTTCTACACATGCGCAGCTGCACAATGACGTGACTCCTGCGTTGCTTGTAATAAAATGTCACCCTGCAGTGTTTAAGTGATTCAGACCTTCAGAGGGAAATGTACTGCAGAAATTGATCATGTAAATTATGATAGAGTGACTAAATGATGTAAAAGATATCAGGGGAGATGTGCAGCAGAGATTGATGAAAATAGGTTGGAGATTATTTTCTAAAACATAGGTCCTGAATTTCCAATCGGAGGCTTCCTGCGTGCGAATGCCTCCGATCGGAAGAAATCTACGAACTTACCTGCTGGTTCCGTAGAGGCCCAGGTATCCCAGGGGCGCATGCGGTTCGTAAGCGTCCCTGAGAGCACGTGGGCCATGGGGAACCAATCAAAGAAGGGAATCCCCTGCACACTTTTAACAGCTCTGTATGCACAGATCTGTCAAATGTATGAATGGGGATCACATTTAAAAACAATTAAATTGAACATTAAATTTAAAAAAATGTTAAATCACGTTTTTAAAATGTGTTAAAATTACATTAAATTAAATATTTTAAACAAAAATAATTAAAAAAATATATAATTAAAGTTTTTTACTGGGCTAAAAATAAACTTACCTTTTTAAAAAGTATGAGTGAAAACATTTTATTTTTCTATTTTTTTAAACTCTTATGCTGGTAAAAGCAGACCTTACATCTGCTTTTACCAGGCACAAGATTTTTAAAGGCTTTCAGCGGGCAGAAGTTGTGCAGAAAGCGGAACTCTCCACCCGTAGAGGCCCTTCTCCCGGGCAGGCGGAGGATCTGTCAAGAGGTTGACAGATCGCAAGTACTGGTTTTTAGCGCATGCCGGAAACCGGCGCTTGCGAGACCCCAACGGGTATGCACCTGTGGGTGTCAGAAACTCTGGCCCATTATCAGAATGTGATGTATGCGCACCATCAGCATTGCACTGTTACTGTAGTCAGGGGGTGGGGAGGGAATTGGCAATGCTGTTGGAGAACAGTGCAAGGAACCACTTCTGAGTTGGGTGAATGGGATTATGTTTGAGATTTTCATACCTTTGGTGTTCCAGAATGCAATTGTGGCTTCTATCAAGAAGGGGGATCCAAACGAGCTTGAAAACTGCCAAGGAATCTCACTGATATCAGTAACTCCTAAGGTGATTCTTAGAGGTGTTGTGGCATGCAATTTGGTTTGAAAATAAAACTTAATGGACTGGAAATTGTGCAAGCCATGAATTAGGAATGGCTGAATTCACAATCTGCACTTGCCAGTAATCCAGTAATCAGAAAGGAGCAGGCTAGATTTTGCTCTATTGAGCTTAATATGAGATTGGGGAATGTCATGAAGCTCAGGGGTAGACCATTTACATCCCTTTTATTGATTTTTAAAAGCCTTTTGATCTAGATCCACATGCAGCGCTATGGCGACGCTGGAAACTATGGAAGTACATGGCCACATTTTGGATTTTATCTGGGATGAATAGTTTAAAGATCTGTGTAAGAGTAGATGGGAGATTCACTGAATTTATCTCACTCAAAAAAAGAGAGTGAGGAAATACTTTGCCTCCTTCTATTCATCAATGATACTTTGGATGGCACCATAAAAGGTAGAAAGTGTCCTTTCTGGGCATTTATGAAATAACAGCAGTGCTCCTTTTCACAGATGATATTGTGCTGTTGGTCTTCTCATCAAATCGTGCCGTGGGATCTTTTACGTCCACCTGAGAGAGCAGCTGGGGCCTCGGTTTAACATCTCATCTGGAAGACACCACCTTTGCCAGATAGAATAACTTGCATTTATATAGCACCTTTATATAGCTGGGCATCTAAGGGTAAATTTTTTGATTTAACTTTCCCAACACAGAACTTTGCATGACAAAAGTGCATATTGGGAATTTGGGCATACCTAATTCATTGCCAACATGCAGCATTCAGGAGTTGGCAGAGGGGGCATCAGGGCTGACCTAGAAAAGGGGCCAGTGCAAGCACTCTAAGAGCATGGACCTGTACGGGTCCCATCAGGTAAGAACGGGCTTAAAAAAAGAAAAAGAAATAGCCTGGAAACTAAACTGAACTCACTGAACTAATACTAGCAATCAAACGTCACAAAGGGATTCCACCAGCTGGCTTCACCAGTGCACATCATTCCACTGTTACATTTATTCATTGTCTGGGACTTTCCTTAGAGATGCTCCTGCTCTGCCATAGTAACTTCACCAGAAATAAGGCAGAAACCCTGTTTACCTGTGTAAACAGGGTTTCCGCTGCACTTCTGGTTAAGTTGTGGTTGCAGGGCAGGAGCAGCTCAAAGGAAATTTGCGGTCATGTGTTACCTGCAAAACGATATCCCTTAAAATAAACTTAGATTAAGAATAGTAACTGGACAATACTAGGATTAAGTGCTCAATATTAGAATTTTTTTCAATAAACTGAAAAATAATATTATCTTCCATAGAAACAGATACACCCAAAGCTTTACTAGATAAAGTAATGCGTATTTCATTGAAAACAAAAAGGGAACCAATGAATCGAGAAGCTAAGCTAGTTGAGCCATCAAAGTTAATTTGATGCCATGAGTACAGTTAATCGTCATTATTTTAATCACAGAATCTGCTCTGTGGAATTAATTTAAAATACACAAGAAAACCTTTTAAAACATTTAAATTGGAACAAATTTTAAGGAAACTATATTAATCAACACAAATTAAAGATAGAAAAAGAAAGACAGACTTGCATTTATATAGTGCCTTTCATGACCACCGAATGTTTCAAAGCGCTTTACAGCCAATTAAGTACTTTTTTTTAAACTGTAGTCACTGTTGTAATGTAGGAAACACAGCAGCCAATTTGCGCACAGCAAGCTCCCACAAACAGCAATATGATAATAACCAGATAACCTGCTATAGTGCTGTTGATTGAGGGATAAATGTTGGCCAGGACAATAATGACTAGATCACCTGTTTTAAGTGTTAGCTGAGGTATTAGATAAATGTTGGGCAAGACACCAGGAAGAACTACCCTGCTCTTCTTCAAATAGTACCGTAGGATCTTTTACGTCCACCTGAGAGGGCAGATGGGGCCTCAGTTTAACATCTCATCTGGAAGACAGCACTTCCGACAGTGCAGCACTCCCTCAGTTAGCCTAGATTACATGCTCAAAGTTGGGCTTGAACTCACAACCTTCTGGTTCAGAAGCGAAGTGCTACCACTGAGCCAATGTTGATACCTAATTAAGTTTCATTGTTCTGGTGTATTGCCACAGTATGAAATCCACAATAAATTAAAAGAAGGGAAATTGAGTTAGAACTTATGTTACTAAATTATTAAAACTCAAAGGTAGCTTTATATTAAAATGTTTTATGCTGTTTAATAGTGAATGCCTTTATTTCTTTATTTCTCACTACCGTTAAAAGCATTTGGTGGCTGACTAAATCTGATTGAGGCATTATTAAATAATTTGGGGCAGGACTCATTAGACCAGACACCAATTGATGAGCATACATATCTGGACAATAATTATGCAAAATCTGCAAATTTAGACTGGGAATTGAATCTCATCTAAACTAGCTATGTAATTAGTGCAGCATTAATAGATAATAATGCACCCTTTCTGGAATGGAGCCCCTGGAGTGTGACACACACTTGGTCATCAACCTACCAAATCGTGCAGAGCATGTAGACTGCAAGAGCTGGGACTGTGTGAAATCCACAGCAAATGAGGACAGAATACTCCACTTTTAGTGCGGAAGAAATAACAGGATTGCTTGAACATATTCAGTAAGATGTGTATCTTCATTAGAAAACCACTGCTGCCATCTATTGCCAGCTTCCTGCTTCAGCCAGTAGGCTTAGATGATCTGGGACTCACATTTTTCTTCATGTGCTATCAATGCTGCTCCATAATCAGTAATGATTTTGTTTTTCAAACTATTTATATATTTTGAGGCAATCTTCCATTCCCCAATTATAGTGTACCAACTAGCCAAGTATTAGGGACAGATTTGATATTGATGCAGGTGGGTGGATATGGTTATACTGTATGCTTGCATTATTCTCAAAACATCCTCCAATCTCTCCGAGATTCTGCCCTATATACTTTACAATCTGTTTGGCAGTGATAGTCATCCAAGGCCTGCAATCCTTCATTGAGTTGACTGACTTGTGTGGATCTCTTATGAAACAGGAGAACATTTGCAGATACTCCTGTCACTGCCACTTACTCCAGGCTGCCCTGCAATCAGATGTTGGTGAACAGTAGGGCAGTGGACTTAACTGCTATCCCATCCATTTGCCGCACATGTTGGGAGAGACCACGCAGAAAATCCATATGTGTCTAATGCTCTGCTAGCATCCATCTCTTCATGAGAGGACCCTTGAAATCCTCATCCACATATATGTGGACATGTCTTGAGCCTTTGCTTAACTATATCAGGTTTTACTTACACACCTGCATTCTCTGGCTTCATGTGCTCCATGTTTCATCATATGCCTTAGATAAGCTGACATTTATGGAGCATGGAAGATGGAGGCAGGCCAGGAGAGCATTGGAATACCTGAGTCTCGAGGGGACAAAGGCATGTATGATGGTTTTGGCAGCAGATGGGCTGAGGCAGGGGCAGTGATTGGCGATGTTATGGAGGTGGAACTAGATCTTTGTGACAGAGGGGATATGGGATTCAAAGCTCAGCTCAGGATCAAATAGGATGTTGAGGTTGTGAACAGTCAGCTGCAACCCGAGACAGTGGTCAGGAAGGGGGATGGAATCAGAGGCAAGGGTACAGAATTTGTGGCGAGGACCAAAGACGATGGCTTTGATCTTCACAATGTTTAACTGGAGGAATTTGTGGCTCATCCAGGACTGGGTATCAGGCAACCAGGCCGTGAGCCACCTTCTTCCACATGGCCCATGCTGGCTTCTACCCTGATACTCCAACAATGGCTTCCTTCTGTTCTCTAATTTCTCTTTTGTTGCCACAGCCATTTCTCTCCCTATTCCAAAACTTTCCTAGCCCATTAACTGCATGCAACCCCTTTATATAAAGAAGTTGCACCTTTGCTCTGCCCCTTCCCAAATTTACACCCTTGTTCCGTGTACCCTGATGTATCTTCCTCCTCCTGCCTACATTATTGCCAAAGGGATTTCTGATAGGGTCAGCTTTTGGTGGGCAAAAGTCCCGCTACATGACATTTATGACACCAAATCAAGGACCCAGAAATTTCCAGGTCATAGTATTTACTGTTTTATATAGGCTAGATTTTATATTTTAATATTTTTAGCATTAGTCTATTAGATCTGTGCACTGTATTTAATTAATTTGATATTCAAATAGGAAATTCAGTAGAAAGTAATTGTTATAATTTGGGTGTGCTCCCAATACTTTTCACACATTTTTGCACAAACGATAGCTTCCAAAGGTAACATACTCCCCATGATTTGAAACTTAACCTTGTGTATATAGTACATGGGATGTAGTGTGCTGCAAGGCAAACACTGCTGTCTTTTATTATGAACTTGCTGCTGGATGCTGCATAGACAGTTCCATTAGGTCTGATTTCACTTCAGAAATTGCATAATATCAGATACGCAACACACGCTAAACTATGAAACATGTTTGCACACCGTAGCTGAGATATTAGCCCAGAAATTTGGGTCGGGGGCTTCCCGTGGGTGCAAGCCCCCGACCTGCACTTACCTTGCGTGCCGGCAGTTGAGCTCTGGGCTCCCGTGGAATTCCGCTCCGGGCCTTGGCCCAGCTGCCGGCGTGCTGTGCTTGCGTGTCCCAGGGGCGTAGTTAGTGCGATGCGTCCCCTGGGATCACGTGAGCCATGGGCAGCCAATTGGAGGAGGGAAAAGCCCATTCATAAGATTGACAGGAAGACCTGTCTAAACTTATGAATACTCCGGCCCCAAAATAGTAGTAAACCTTCAAATAAAATTTAAAAAGTCATCACACTTTTTAAATAAACTATAAATGACATTAAATAACTATTTTAAACAATAATATAAATTTTTGAAAAAATTTTTTTTATAAAAAAACAGGGCTAAAAATAAACTTACCTTGCTTTAAAGTATTTAAAAATAATAAACCTGTGGAAAAAATGTTTTAATTTTAATTAATTGACCAATTACCTTTTAAAATGCAGGCCTTATGTCTGGTTTTTACATTTCTAAAATCTAAAGACTTACCCTCACGGAAAAACCTGTAAAAAAAACGTAAGTTCAAAGCGCACGCACAGACTCCCGTGCGCACGCGTTCGACCTCTGAACCCCTTCGTTCAGAGGAACGGAAGTGCCAGTTTCCCGCGCATGCGCAGTGCATGCAAGAAACCGGCACTTCCATCGGGTCCACGTGTGAGTACCCCGTGCGTACTCACGCATTGGGACCCGAATTTCTGGGCCATATAGGAGCCTGGAGACAAATTCTGGAGACAAAGGGCTCAAGCAAACAAATCAGTCAAACAAGTCTTTAAATTCATCTGACTGAACCTGAAATCAAGTCCTTTTCAGAAAGAAATATGCCGTATTGTTGCTCAGTGAATTATGTAAGAATTAAATTAGCACAAGGATTAAAGGGACGGTGGTAACTTGGGTATGTAATTGGCTAAGGAGTTGGAGGCAGAGAATAGTGGTGAATGGATGTTTTTCTGACTGGAGGGAAGTATACATTGGGTTCCCCCAGGGATCGGTATTAGGACCATTACTTTTCTTGTTATATATAAATGATCTGGACTTGGGTATAGGGAGTACAATTTTGAAGTTTGCGGATGATACAAAACTTGGCAACATAGTAAATAGTGAGGAAGATAGTAGCAGAATTCAGGAGGACATAGACAGGCTGGTGAAATGGGCAGACTCATGGCAGATGCAATTTAATGCAGATAAGTGTGAAGTGATGCACTTTGGGAGGAGCAATGTGGAGAGACAGTATAATCTAAATGATGCTACTTTGAGGGGGGTGCAAGAGCAGAGGAACCTGGGGTTCATATTCACAAATCTTTGAAGGTGGCAAGGCAAGTTGATAAGGGGGTTAAGAAAGTGTATGGGATATTTGGCTTTGTAAATAGGGGCATCAAATACAAAAACAAGGAGTTATGCTAAACCTTTACAAATCAATGGCTGGGCCTCAGCTGAAGTATTGTGTACAATTCTGGGCATCACACTTTAGGAAGGATGTCAAGGCTTTGGAGAGGGTACAGAGAAGGTTTACCAGGGATGAGGGACTTCAGTTATGTGGAGAGATTTAAGAAGCTGGGATTATTCTCCTTAGAGCAGAGAAGGTTAAGGGGAGATCTAATAGTGGTATTCAAAATTATAAAATTATGAGGGGTTTTGATATAGAAAGTAGGAAGAAACTGTTTCCTTTGGCAAGTGGGTCAGTAACCAACAGTAATAGACTTAAAATAATTGGCAAAATAAGTAGAGAGGTAATAAGGAGAATTTCTTTCACACAGAGGGTTGTTAAGATCTGGAACTCACTACCTGAAATGGTGGTGGAATCAGATTCCATAGGAACTTTCAAAATACAATTGAACATGTACTTGCAGAGAACTAATTTTCAGGGTTATGGGGAAAAGCTGGGGTGTGGGACTAAATTGGACAGCTCTTTCAAAGAGCTGGCACAGGCATGACGGACCAAATGGCCCCCTTCTGTGCTATTCTATGATTCTAAGCATACTGGAGTTCTTGTGCTCCACAACAAGGCAGACGGAACTGCTAACATACAAAAGCCATATTCTTACATACTCATAATTTCTTTTAAAGAACATGCATTTTCTTTGAAACTTGGTCTGTTGGATAAGGTTGACTGGCTAACAACAATATTTACAACCTTTCGACACGAAGATGGTCAGATTCTGGTGTGATGAACACAATAAATATACAATTTTTAAAATTAATTCTTGGGATGTGGCCATCACTGACAAGGCCAGCATTTATTTCCCATCGCTAATTGTCCTGAGATGTTGGGCTTTCTTCTCGAACTGCTGCAGTCCATGTGGTATTTTTTCTAATGGTGTGATACAATTGAGTGGTTTGCTAGGCCACTTCAGGGATCAGTTAAGAGTCTGAAGCAGTTAAGGGACTGGAGTCATATATAGGCCAGACCAGGTAAAGACAGATCTTCCCTAAAGGACATTAATGAACCAGTTGGGTTTTTATGACAAGTTGACAGCTTATGATAATTCTTTACTTTCCAGCTTTTTTAATTCCAGATTCTCAAACTGCCACAGTGGGATTTGAAAATTCTCTGGATTACTAGTCCAGTAACATAACCACTGCACTACTGTGCCCTCTGTATATTGTGTGGGTTTGGGCAAATGATCACAATTTCAACTCACAATAGATGTTAGATACATTGGGGGCGATTTTGCCAGCCCTGGGGAGGCAGGTATGGAGTTAGGACTGCTGGGAAAATGGCAGAATTTGGGGGCGGGTGCCAAACCCGCCCCAACCCACCTCCATGCCATCTTCCCAATAGGTGGGTTGCCGTCCCGCACCGGGTCCCATCTCCTTGGAGGCGGGAAGGGATTACAGCCTATTAACTATCTGTTAACAGGCAGAAAATAGGATTATTCCCTTTCCGCCCTCACAAGTGCAGGCTTCCTGAAGACTCCAAAACCCTCCAGCTCAGCGAGGCGAGTAGTGGGTCTGCGGGGGTCGGGGGGTTGCAAAAGTGTGGTGTGAAGGTAAGTGATGGGTGCAAGAGTGTAGAGGTGAGTATCTGAGGTAAGTGCAAAGTGTTTTTAAAAGTGTACTTACCTTTGATTCTTCCTGCAGACTTCAGTCGGTTTGTATGCGTAGAGTCTCGCAGCTCCGTGTTGCAGAGGAGAGATGGCCGTTGCATTCTCAGATGCAACAAACATCTCATTTCTGTAAAAGAAAGAATGTTGATGAGGTCTTGTATGCAAGACCTCATCAAACTGCAGAGATCGTCACCGTTTGACAGCTTCACAGAGCTGTCAAACAATGACAATTCATCTGTCAAAAAGTTTTGACAGATGAAACGTCATACGTTGACGTGCTCTGCAACTGGCTTTCCCTTAATTGGCCTGCTAAGCCCGCTGGGTGGGCTTAACAAGGTCAATCAAGGGAAAATAGCATGGGTTGGCCACAAATCGATGGAGGTGGGACATCGACCTGACAAGCAGCAGTCCCGCCTCCAACACGCCCCCAGTCACAAAATTGCCCCCATTACATTCACACCTGGTTCAAAGCATTTTTAACTTAATTGATTTATGTGATTGAAAGCAAAGTTTTCTTTCCTAAACCCATCCTGCTGATGTTACAGGAAGGGCTGAACTTTGCAATCAAGACATTGCTATGTCAAAATACATATCCCCTTCAAAAATATACTGTGACAATAAACCAGACTTCAAGTTCTCTGGCCTATGTTATAAACCAAACCACATCAGCCAGATGTAAAAACTAGTACCACGTCCTTTTGAGACATGTGTGTGTATAAATAAGATATTAAAAGAATAGGTTGTTTGTAGTTATCATGGAAACATCAGCAAAGTCAAAAAGTTCAAAATCCCATTGCAGCAATTACACCAAACTGTATATGATACATGCTGCACTATAGCAATCTGGAGTAATAGTCAACTCCGTCTCTGATGGTACCATGCTAACATTAACTCTATAAACTCCTTTTAGTTACAGAGTATCTCATGAGATCTTCTAACTTTTCATATGTTTAAAAACTGAAGAAAGCATGGAACAAAAGAAAAGTAATTTGCCCAATATGCCCACCCCTTTCATGGACTATGCACAATTTATCCTATCATGGACAGTTTATCTTAATTAAATGAATAAACGGAAAATCAGGCACTATGGGCCTACGATTTCTGCACCAGTGCTCCGTGCAAACACCGCTGCTCACTAGGGGACCCTGCTTGGGGGTCAGTCCTTGTATGTAGAGGTAAGTGATCCATAGTCATTGTTTATATCACCTGGGTAGATTTTGCATCTGCTAACATTTATTATGCAACACATATAGCTTGGTCCTAAACAACTATACGAATCTGACAGGAAACTAAAATAACTCATCTTTTGTTCAATAAACTATTTGTAACTTGAATTGCTAAAGTTCAAAGAGCTACAGAGCAATCAAAAGTTCTCGCAGCCTGGAGCAAATTCCTGATGCAATCTGACAGTGTAATCACTTCAGCTGCTGTGGTGTATATTCATCCACTAACAGAAAAACAGCAGCAAACTCTTTAGAGCTAGCAGTTTACAGAAACCAATTACAATTTGCCTATTTTGAGCTAACTAATATTTTATATAAAAAGATAACATTTCTCATGAATTGAAACTGGGCAGATCCTGGGTCCATGACAGTAAGAACTCTCCACCAGATGGAATTGCTCATGTGGGGTACATCAGTGAGTGCATCATCTTGATTACAGCAGGGACACACACCGCACCCCATTATTTTATAGTAGTGCTGCTCACTATGCTACATGTGAGAGGCTCCCACCCCCAGAGACCTGCTGTCTGTCCTGCAAAGGCTCAAATCTTCCTTTGTTAGTTATCCAATGACTAACTGGCAGCTATCCCTCTTGGGGTGGGGGAGAGGGGGGTAGAGGGCAAGCAGGGGCTCCTTGGGTTCAAAGTGACTCCAAGATAACATATGTGATGATGGAAGTTCAGAACTAAATCAGTCTAATGTGGCAGACTTAGTAATCCAGTACCTGAGCCAAGCCTACAGGACTTTGGGGCATTGTTGATGATTGCCCAGCCAGTCTGTGGGCCATAAAAAAATTAAAGGGAACATTGCTTGGACCCACGACCTTCTGACCCAGAAGCAATGTGTTACCCACTGAGCCATGGCTGACACAAATTTTCTAACTTTTCTTCATAATTAAATCAGAGTTTGTGGCAGGGACTGAAAACAATGGCTTCGGTCTTCCCAATATTTAATTGGAGAAAATTTCTGCTCATCCAGAACTGTATGTTGGACAAGCAGTCTGACAATTTAGAGACAGTGGAGAGGTCGAGCAAAGTGTTGGTGAGGTAGAGATGGGTATCATCAGCCTACATGTGGAAACTGAAGCTGTGTTTTCGGATGGTGTCGCCAAGGGGCAACATGTAGATGAGAAATAGGAGGGGGCCAAGGATAGATCCTTGTGGGACACCAGAGGTAACGATGCATGGAGCGGGAAGAGAAGCTGTTGCAGGTGATTATCTGGTTACTTATATAGATAAGAATGGAACCAGGCAAGTGCAGTCCCATCCAGTTGGACGATGGTGGAGAGGCATTGGAGAAAGATGGAGTGGTCAACCATGTCAAAGGCTGCAGACAAGCCAAGAAGGATGAGGAAGGATAGTTTACCTTTGTCACAGTCACAAAGGATGTCATTTGTGATTTTGATGAGAGCCATTTCAGTACTGTGGCAAGGGCGGAAACCTGATTGGAGGGATTCAAACAGGGAATTGCTGGAAAGATGGGCATGGATTTGGGAGGCAACAACACGTTCAAGGACTTGAGAGGAAAGGGAGGTTGGAGATGGGGTGGTAGCTTGCAAGGGCGGAGGGATCAAGGGTTGTTTTTTTGAGGGGAGGGGTGATGACAGCAGATTTGAGGGAGAGGGGGACAATACCCGAGGAAAGATAACCGTTAACAATGTCAGCTAACACGGGAGCCAAAAAAGGAAGTTGGGTGGTCAGCAGTTTGGTGGGAATAGGGCCGAGGGAGCAGGAAGTGGGTCTCATGGACAAGAGGGAAGGGTAAGGGAACCAAAGCAAGGGCTCCTTGGATGAAAAGGGAGATAGAGAAGATGATGAAACAAAAAAAGAGGGTGCATGATGCATGTCAGGTGAATTCTTCAAGGTAGAACCAGACCAAATACAATAAGTTGAGAGGGGATGTGAAGATGAAAATAAGATTGGCAAAGAGAGAATATGAGAGTAGAATAGCAGTTAACATAAAAGGGAACCCAAAAATCTTCTACTGGCATGTAAACAGTAAGCAGGTAGTAAGAGGCAGGGTGGGGCCTATTAGAGACCAAGAAGGTGATATATGCTTAGAGGTGCAGGGAAAAGCTAGAATACTCAATGAGTACTTTGTATCGGTGTTTACTAAGGAGGTGGATGCTGACAAAATATCGGTAGAAGTGGAAAAGGTAGAAGCAATGGAAGGGTGAAAATTGATAGACAGGATGTACTAGAAAGGCTGGGTATGCTTAGAGTGGCCAAGTCGCCTGGTCCAGATGGCTTGCATCCCAGGTTGCTAAGGGAATTGGGAGAGGAGATAGCGAAAGGGCTTGCCATAATTTTCCAATCTTCCCTAGATGCGGGGGAGGTGCCTGAGGACTGGAAAGTAGCAAATGTGACATCATTGTTCAAGAAAGGGTGTCAGGACAATCCTAGTAACTACAGGTCAGTCAGTTTAACATCAGTGGTGGGTAAAGTTTTAGAAACAATAATCAAGGAAAAAATTAACGGGCACTCGGAGAGCTTTAAGCTAATTAAGGAGAGCCAACATGGGCTTGTAAAAGGAAGATCGTGTTTGACTAATCTAATCGAATTTTTTGATGAAGTAACAGAGAGGATTGATGAAGGGAATGCAATGGATGTTGTCTACATTGATTTTTGAAAAATGTTTGACAAAGTACCACATAGAAGGCTGGTTAACAAAATTGAGGCTCATGGACTAGGTGGGTCAGTGGCAGCTTGGATAAGGAATTGGCTTAAGGGCAGAAAACAACAAGTTGTGGTAAATGGCTGTTTTTCAGACTGGAGGATGGTAGACACTGGTGTTCCCCAAGGGTCAGTGCGGGGACCACTGCTTTTTTTGATATATATAAATGACCTGGATATTGGAAGAGTAGAATTTCTAAATTTGCAGATGATACCAAACTTGGGGGTGTGACAAACAGTGATGATGATATCAGTCGACTGCAACAGGACATAGAAAGGCTAGCAGAATGGGCAGACAAGTGGCAGATGGAATTTAATACAGAGAAGTGTGAGGTGATGCATTTTGGCAGAAGGAACAGGGAGAGGCAATATACACTTATTGGCACAGTTTTAAAGAGTGTGCCAGGACAGAGGGACCTGGGAATTAATGTGCATAGGTCCCTGAAGGTGGCAGGACATATTGAGAGAGTGGTTAACAAAGCATATGGGATCTTGGGCTTCATAAATAGAGGTATTGAGAACAAAATTAGAGAAGTTATGCTGAACCTTTATAAAGCGCTGGTTAGGCCACAACTGGAATATTGCGTCCAGTTCTGGTCACCACACTTTAGGAAGGATGTGAAGGCCCTTGCGAGGGTGCAGAGATGATTTTCCAGAATGGTTCCAGGGATGGGGGATCTTAGCTACAAGGACAGGTTGGAGAAGCTGGATTTGTTTTCATTAGAGCAAAGGAGGTTGAGGGGTGATTTGATAGAGGTGTACAAGATTATGATGGGTTTGGATAGGCTAGACGGGGAAAGGCTGTTCCCACTAGTTGATGGTACAAGGACTAGGGAACACAGATTTAAGGTTTTGGGCAAGGGATACAGGGGGGACGTGAGGAAAGGCTTTTTTTACACAGCGAGTGGTGATGACCTGGAATTCGCTGCCAACTGAAGTGGTGGAAGTGGAGACACTCAATGTTTTCAAGGGGAGACTGGATAGGCACGTGAGGGAAATAAACTTGCAGGGCTATGGGGATAGAGCGGGGGAATGGGACTGACTGGATTGCTCTACAGAGAGCCGGCACAGACTTGAGGGGCTGAATGGCCTCCTTCTGTGCCGTTATGACTCTATGGGGTAAAAATTGGGTTTTGGGCACTACCTTCGCTGGAGCGCCCCGAAATAGTTAGCAACCCGCAGCTGATTTTCCCAAGTAGCGCCCAAAGAAGGAGGAGGGGCGCTACTGGAAGCACTCTGTGACCCTCTTCTGATGCTGCGAGCCAATATCGCGGCGCTACGTACAGCAACACGGCCTTCCACCCCTTATTAAAGGGGAGGGGCCTGGCACAGCGCGTCCCGGTGCCCAGCTGAGCCACCAGGGATCGGGAGTGCTGGCAAATGAGCCCGGCACTCAAGAGGCGTGCCGGGCTCATGGAGCGCAGCCGGCACCCCGTGGCGGGGCTTCCCGGGGGCCGGGGACAGCAATGGGGCCAGGTGCTGGCAGGCGGCCAGCAACAACAATGGCCGCCCACCACCTCCCCTTTAACTAGTGCCACCCCGGCCGCAGGTAGGCCCCCCTGACCCTGGCGGACATAGCGTCCGGCAGTAAGTCGGGGGACACCATCCAATATTACAGCCGGGGTGCTGCACACGGCGATGATGTCATCACCGCCGGCGAAGCACGATGCAGCACTAACGGTTAGCGCCACCGCTAACCTCCCGCTGAATTTCACTGGAGGCGTTAGCGGCGCCGCACCCAGGTGCTAGTTCATTCGTGCTCCGGGAGGCGCAAATCAACCAAATTTAACCCCCTTTGACTCTATGAGATGAACGCAGAGAGGTCATGAAGGGAGATCGGAGAGTAACTGGAGAAATATGTGAGTTCAGGGCTAGGGCAGGGGGGAACCTTAGAGGAAGTTTGGCCCGGTGGGCTAGGGGAAGGAAAGGAAGTGGCAGAGGCAGCTAAACTGATGGTCTCAATCTTAGAGACAAAGAAGTCCACGAGCTCCTCACACTTGTCAGAGGTGAGGGTGGAGGTGATGGGAAGCTTATAGGAATTATAGGAAGCTTATTAGTATAGGAAGCTTACTGGTATGCTGGTAGACAGCATGGTTTTGGCTGGCTAACTCCACCAATACCACTTTGTAAACTGGAGGGTCTATAAACCTCTGCCAATCTGACCTAAACAGTCTGGATTTAGCCAAGTGAGAGAGATGTGTGTGTACTTCTCAGCTTGACTGGGAGACCTCCATACATGGTGATGAGTTTCCGTGACTGTCAGCTATGGGGTGACCAAAGGAGACAACAGTTGGTCTATTAACGATTGGAATTCAGGATTTGAAGGTCAGAATCAGGCCACACAAACTAAATGCTATGAGCGATCGATGTTGAGTTTTATTTTATGCTTATTGATTCATAGAAAGATACAAGGTTGACACGCTGAAATAAAATCGTTCTCTCTCCATTAAGTGGTGCATGAATATGAGATCAAATTGAAAGCTGTATCACAGCGTGTGTCAGATTCAAGTCCAGCACCAGGAATGCTAAAGCCCAGCAAGCTTTCTAAAGGTGTAACTGAATCACATGAAATGGTGTTAAGTTTTTGCGTATATAGTGCAAATCCGCCAAACAAATGCTTATCTGTAACGCGCAGAAGTCTTTTGAGAGGAGGCCATAGAATTTAATCCCTGTAATTATATTATTACACTTGCTAGTTATGGACCCCTCCCCCACCCCTCGGATACTTTATCTCGAAGTTTCCAACAGTTTATCACTTATTCAGTGTATCTACACACGTGTTAGTTACACCCAATATTATTTTCATCTCTGCAATACCAACCGGCATTTGAAAGACAATATCGGGATTACAGGAGAAGGGGCTGACAGCCTTCTCTCGTTTTTAGAACGTAAACATTGCAGTTTGATCATCAAACATCATGTCCATGAATTGCATGGCATCACGGGGGCTTTCTCTACGTTGAAAGTGTCCCATTGTCCCATTCTGAAGACCATTCACGGTCCACAGTCGCTGAAAGATCCTGCTGGCAATTCACGTTTCATGTCACAGACTTGGGACGGGCTGACACCCTGAAATCCATCAGTCACTTGTAACCACAAGCCCCCTTTCAGGCCAATACATAGTCGAACTGTCCTTTCTCCAATCCGTCCAGCCCGTCTGCCCATGTTGAAGTGGGCATGCTCCTGTACGGATCCAGGAGGATCCTGAAGCACCGTACGATGAGGACTCCCAAGAAGATAAACAGGAAGATAACAAAAGCGAAAGTGGTTTTCTGCTCCAGAGTCATCCCCTCGTGGACTGCGCCTCCTGCCGGCAGCAGAGTGGAAGTGAATGCTTCACCGTCCATAGTCCAGTAGAGAGGAAGTGAATAATCACAGAATGTTCTCTTTCTCATGATCAATTCGTTGAGGCCATGGTGAAAATGTCTGGGTCGAAGCCCTTGACCTGTAAAGAACAATTGTTCAGTGTTTAAAAGTTAGATGCAATTCAGCCAGTTACCCCAGAACAGGCTCTGCGTGTGGAGTTTAACCACACAGTAACAATGTTAAAATATATCACTACTGTAAAACTGAGTTATATTCTTTCCCAACTTGCAGCAGCCGTGCCAGGATTAGGTTGTTCTTCAAATCCAGCTACATTTATTCGGCTGGTCAAGATAACCACATCTGCCTAGCAAATGTGGACTTATTCAACCTATCAAAAACAGATATGGTCAAATACACAACGATGCTTTTAGATATAACGCAATACGTGAATAAAATATAAAATCCAAAGCATTAGAAAATGTGACGTGAACCCAGCCTACTTATTTACTTTCAAAAACTGTGTACCATACATCCACAAAAAGTGTTGTTAGTACTTTGCAAAATCATGTTTAGTTCTGCATATTGCCGACACAGATGTTACGAGCAAGAGTCCGCTTTGTACCGTACCGTTTCCATCACTCTCCTGTTGGTCTCCCCTGATTCCAGACCTTCAGAAAGATCAGCACCTACAATCGTTCCTCACTCAAGGCTAAATACCCCGTAAGGCAATGCAATTGACATTTCATTTGGAAACGTCATTCATGTATTGATCCTTCTAGACTGAACAGATTGGAGAACGTGACGTTTTAAGACAGGATTCTGCCGCTTTGCCAAACCGCGAGAATTAGTCCGCTCAGTACAACATTTCAACAGTTTTCTTTCGTGTCTTGTTGATAATCATCTGAATCCTTCCCAGCCACCAGGATCGGACAGCCAATAATAACACGCGGATGTACAAAGCACGTACTCAACATTTTCAAAGTGTGCAATGTTTCCATATCTCGCTCTCTTTACCTTCTTCTATCAACCAATAAGTCTCATTTTGAAATTGTCTCTATTAAATAAAATCAGCTGAAAGATAGAACACCATTTCCACCGAACAGCAAGAAGATATGTTGCCCTTATTTCCTGGGTTACTAATCCTGAAAGATGTGTTAATTTGTTTCTGTCGCATAGAATATAACACAGTCCCTGACTGCAAAGGATCACTGACTATTCAGCAACACATGTTCATTCACAGTGCTTATACATTGCGAGTCGACAGAAACATTAACGTCAGTTGAAGAATCGGTGTTCAGTAACGATTCTGCATTGTCCCTGTCACTTCTCGTAAAATACTGCAACAGTTTCTCCAACTCTCACTAAAATACTCGTGTGCTAAATATTCCGAGCAACCTGCCGCCTGAGTATTGAGTGGGATCCATGGAATCCATAAACTGTTAAAGAGCACATTGCAATAACCGACTTAGAAAGCAAAATGAGTTGGCCGTGTGCTGTGTAAATTCAGTGTGCGTGTGACGATACATTCTTACCAAACAAGATGCGATACATTCTTGCCAGCGAGGTATGTTTTAGATCCATCTGCCTGTGGCTCGGATTACTGCACCTACAGATTGTGGAGGATGGAAATCTCTAATCCCAGTTTACACAGTGGTATGTAAAAACAAATCCAACTTCATACTTTCTTACAGAAGGAAAACTATTCTTCAGCAGATTGTCGGTATTGCGTACGATACACCACACACACACACATACACGTAAACACCATGACCTCGATCTGTTCGAGAGAAAAGGCGATCCATTCTCCCATTTGTGCTGACAGCTCCTGCTCTCTTCAATAAATTGCACCAAAAACACGCGACTGTCACTCCCTCTCATGTACAAATGAGTGTTGCTTTCTCTTGAGAGGTGTAGTACACACGGGCGATCCTTACGCCAAGCAGGAAAACCCCCTTTTCTCGTCGATTATTTGCAGTCAGAATCTCGGTGAGGTAAGCGCAGGTTCGTTCTTTTTCGCTTCAAGCGATTTTTGATCTGAGCACGGACAGCAAAGGAAACTCTTGAAATAATTCTTCCTGATGAAGCTACCGATAAAAAAAGCGTTTAAAATTAATCATGGTTTCCAAATCCAGGGGCATTCCCGCCCGTCACTCGCAATCAGAGCAGATCGAAGTGGCACCTTCAGTAGCAGATCGAGGAGGGAGAAAGGGAGACAACTCGTGCCCAAAATATGTAATGGGGACATAGCTCCCCTTCTCATCCGACCCTACCACCCAATGGTTGTTTCCATAGTTCCTGCCGCTTTGCCTTGGTAATTTGATGAATGCAATTTTTATGTTAGATCCTGAGATGTGTTTATTTTTTGCCCCACCTGCATTTTGTCACCAGGACAATTTTATTTCACCTATAAAACATTGCCTATGTGGGCCTCTACCTCTCCTATACCTTTATCACCTCGTGGCACGACTTCTCCAATATTCTCTTCACCTACCTCCACTGTTCAAAAACTTCAGTGTATCCAAGATTCCACAACCTATCCCTTCTCTTGTACTAACCTGTAATGGTTCACTTGCTCTGTCTCTCAGTGAATTGAGTTCAAGATCCTTGTCCTCATCTTCAAATCCCTCTATGACTTTACTCTACCCTATTTGAACAAGCTTCTCCAAGCTTAAATCTATGATTCATCCCTTCTGACTCTGGATGTGATACATTAACCCTCTGTGTCCTCCTCAGCTTTTCTACAGCTTTTGATGTGGTCAACATATCATCCTCCTTCACCACCTCCCCACTGTGCCCCACCTCTGTGTGGCATCACTCTGGCATCATCCAAAGCTCTCTCAATGTATCCAGTATATCTCCTGTAATAAGAACATAAGAAATAGGAGCAGGAGTAAGCCATTCGGCCCCTCAAACCTGCTCTGCCATTCAATAAGATCATGGCTGATCTTCTACCTCAACTTCACTTTCCTGAGCTATCCCCACATCCCTTGATTCCCTTAGTATCCAAAAATCTATTGATCTCTGTCAAATATACTCAATGACTGAGTAATAGCCTCTCCTCATGTACCCAGTTACCTCCAATGCAACGTTCCCTTTAAGCTGCGCAGCTTCATGGGCGTGCAGCACTCCAGGGGTCCCGCGCAGCCGGTGAGCCCGATTTTAAATTGAAAAAAAAAACACGCATGCATGGACTTTTGAATGGGCCACGCAGCCTGTTAAAGGAGCCACGCGGTCCAAAGAACAATTACGGGGAAAATTGCTCCAGAGTGTCTTTTCATTCCATTTTTGGGTCTCTCCTATTTTTCCATCTACATGCTCCTCCTTGGTGATATTATGGTTGACAATGGAGCCAACTTATATATGCGCACCTCTCCACCACCCTTTACTTCACAACTGCAATTGTACTGTCTGACTATTTGTTCAACATCAAGTCATGGATGAACCAAAGCTTTTTCTAATGAAACACTGGCAAGATCAAAGAATGATGTTCTAGCAGAAACTTTGCACCCAGAACCTCCCCGGTTCTAATCCCCTCAAGAGTTTGGTTTAGCTGAGCAGGACATTGCACAACCAAGTCTGTCTGACCCTGAGCTCAGCTTCACAATCCCACCTACTCATCAGCAAGACCTCTTATTTCCACAATATTGCCCACATCTGCCTTTATTTTACCCCCGCAGCTGAGATACTCACCCATTCATCAACTGCACCGTCACCTACATAAACTACAACTTGTCCAAAACAACAACAACAACAAGGTGCACCTTTAATGTAGTTAAACGTCCCAAGGTACTTCACAGGAGCGTGATCAAACACAATTTGACACCAGGTCACATAAGAAGATATTAGGACAGGTGACCAAAGGCTTAATCAAAGTGTTAAGGAGCGTCTTAAAGGAGAAGAGAGAGGAAGAGAGGTGGAGAGGTTTAGGGAAGGAATTCCAGAGTTTACGGCCTAGATGACTAATGTTGAAGCGTTTAACACCGGGGATGTGCAATAGGCCAGAATTGGAGGAGCACAGAGATCTTGTGGGGGTTATAGGGCTGGAGGAGGTTACAGAGATAGGAAGGGGCGAGGCCATGGAGGGATTTGAAAACAAGGATAAGAATTTTAAACTCGAGGCATTGTCAGACCGGGAGCCGATGTAGGTCAGCGAGCACAGGGGTAATGGGTGAATGGGAGTTGGTGCGAGTTAGGATACAGGCAGCAGAGTTTTGGATGAGTTTAAGTTTATGGTGGGTGGAAAATGGAAGGCTGGCCAGAAGTGCATTTGAATAGTCAAGTCTAGAGTTAACAAAAGTATGGATGAGGGTTTCAGCAGCAGATAAGCTGAGGCAGGGGCAGATACGAGTGATGTTACAGAGGTGGAAGTAGACAGTCTTGGTGATGGAGCAGATATGGGGTCGGAAACTCACCTTAGGGTCAAATAGGATGCCAAGGTTGCAAACCTTCTGGTTCAGCCTCAGACAGTAGCCAGGGAGCGGGATGGACACGATGGCTAGGAAATGGGGAGAGAAGACAATGGCTTCAGTCTTTATAATTATATAGAGCCTTGGTGAGACCACACCTGGAGTACTGTGTACAGTTTTGGTCTCCTTACCTAAGGAAGGATATACTTGCCTTAGAGGGAGTGCAACAAAGGTTTACCAGACTGATTTCTGGGATGGGGGGAATGTCCTATGAGGAGAGATTGAGGAAACTAGGCTTGTATTCCCTAGAATTTAGAAGAATGAGAGGTGATATCATTGAAACATATAAAATTCTTACAGGGCTTGACAGGGTAGATGCTGGGAGGATGTTTCCCCTGGCTTGGGAGTCTAGAACCAGGGGTCACAGTCTCAGAATGAGGGGTCGGCCATTTAGGACTGAGATGAGGAGAAATGTCTTCATTCAAAGGTTTGTGAATCTTTGGAATTCTCTACCCGAGGGCTGGTTGAGTAAATTGCTGTTCAACCAGTATTGGATGTCGGACAAACAGTGTGACAAATCAGAGGCAGTGGAAGAATTTTTTTCTAACCAAAAAAATTGATCGAATATAATTATCTTGATTATTAGTACAGTGGATATGTGCCATATTACTTGGGGCCAATTGCATGACAAAGATACCTTTTATAAGAAAGCGTGCGATACACCAAATGTAAAAGCTTTGCACTGTGCCAGTCTGACCTGGACAGCATTTCAACTAATCTTTCAGAGAGATTTAGTTGGGGAACATTTAATTTCACATTGCCTTATCAGGCGTGATATCTATTTATTTTTAGGAATGTAGGACATTTAGGTATTCATAAAAAAAACTAAATCTTACCTGGACTACAAGAGCTTCGTAAAATCTGTTCTTGGAAATTTACACATGCACAGAGAATAGCCTGATGATCTTCTTAAAGGATAGCATTTTAATTAGCAGTTAGATCCACCACACGCTCTGTACTGTTTGACTTAAATGAGGATTAGCTTTCACTTCATAGAGCTATGAAGGATTGAAAGGAAAAAAGCCAAAAATGACATATTTTATAGTGAGGATTGTAACCAGTAATCCCATCAGCAGGACAAATATTCTTGAGGTTATGATTATTATTCTTTTAAAAATCTATTGGAACATGTGGATAATCTGCAGAAAGCAAAGGTACATCTTATGATATGAACTCCACAAGTCAGTTTTTCTTAGAAAGATAGATTGTCCAGTCTTAAGCCAGTAGCACAGAAGCAAAGCAGATGCTGGGGAGTGGAAAATCAAACAAAAATCCATATAGACAAATAAAGCCCAAATTCACTATGAGTGTGGTTTCCCAGCAAACCTTCTAGATTAGCCTAAAGTGCTCTCATCAAAAATGAGCCTATGCATCACTTAGATATTAAAATGCATTTAAATGAAGTGTGGCACCATTTTTCATTCGCTTAGGCCGAGATTGAGCTGAGACTTAACTTCTCCCATTTGGAATGGTTCTAAGAGAATCTCTATGAAGTTTTTTTTAGTTTTGCTTCTTTGCTTTTAGTTTCACACTACATTTTTACCATTGGCTTTTGTTATTAATACTTTTAATGGAAAAAATAATCAACCTTTTTGGAGCATTTTCTTTTCTTCTATAAGTATGTTCATGTGGAACCTTAAACAGCCAAATATTTTCTGCTAATTCACTGGGAAGTCAACAGGAATTGGAGCATTTACAAGGCTTCAGCAGAACAGGACGAACGATGAGACCAGATACAGGGAGGGGGGGGGGGGTATAAATTCATCATGGGCAGTATAAAGAGGGTAATAGTGAATCAGCAGCCCATTCAACACGCCACTCCATTTTCTTTTCCAAGACAAATTGATAGCCCAGGAAGACTTACAATACAAACTTTCATGGGAGCTCAGAATGCTGAAAAGCACCTAATTGAAGAGCCAGCAAGTCAAACTGAATCTGGTGAATTGATGCTTGGTTTTGAAGCGCACAAATTGTAATATTTCACGGTGAAAGAAGACAGGGAAATCAGCAAGCACTAGGCTTCCTGCACCCAATATTATCCCACCAAGGCATGCTCACCTGACAATACCCATGAGGACAAAATCAAAATACTGCAGATGCTGGAAATCTGAAATAGAAACAGAAAATGCTGGAAATACTCAACAGATCAGGCAGCATCTGTGGAGAGAGAAACAGAGTTAATGGGCTGGATTTTCATTGAGGAGGTGGGTAGGAGGCGGGACTACAACTTTTGGGGTTGTAGTCCCGCCTCCATCAAGTTCTAGCCAACCCACGCAATTTTGACTTGATTGACCTTGTTGAGCCCGCCCAGCAGGCTCAGCAGGCCAATTAAGGACCACCCGGCAACAGGTGACGTCACAGATTGATATTTCATCTGTCAAGACCTTTTGACAGATGAAATATCAGCATTTCACAGCTGTTTGAAGCTGACAAACACTGACAATCTGTACTCCAGGTTAATTCCTTCCTCTCAGGATGATTTAGAGATCTCCCCGGAACAGAAATCTGAATGCTACAACTTTTGACAGCTTGCGGCCATTCTGCTTTCTGTGCCAGTGAGATGAGGGACTCCCGAGACCTGAAGGAAGGAAGGTTGTAAAGGTAAGCACATGTAAGTAAAACTTCTTTAAACACTTTACACACACCAAACACACTTACCTCTTCACTCATATACCCATCACTCACCTGAACACCGGACATCTCGAACCCTCCAAGCCCTTCATCCCGACGGCCCGCCTCGCTAACTTGGCGTGGTTTGGAGCCGTCGGGAATCCCACATTTCACTAATGAAAATAGGGATTAGGCTAAAAACTACCTGTTAACTACCTGTTAACAGGCAGTTAATTGGTACTAATCCCCTTCCTGCCTCGGGGAGGTGGGTCCCAGTGCGGGTCGGGTACCCGTCTCCTTTGAAACTGGCATGGAGGCGGGTTGGGGGGCGGGATGGGTTCATGCCCCCTGATTTCAGGATTTTAACCTCCCACACGCCTCCAATCCTGCCTCCACGGCCCAATGAAAATCCTGCCCAATGTTTCAGGTCGATGATTAAAAATTAAAAAATGAGAAATCTGACCCAACCCGCCTCCAACCAATGTTCCCTTTATTTTTTTCTCTCCCACATGGCAGCTGTCTCTCATTCTGCCAGCAGATTTCACACCTAATCTAGAGCCGTCTTTTGTCTCCACTAGTCCTATCACCATCTCGTCTCGTTTTGAATACCTCTTAATGCCTCTTCACTTCTCTTTTGTTCTCTCCCAGCCTGGCCTTTCAATCTATTTCATTTCCTGTGCCTTTCCAGTCTTGACAAAGGATTTGACCTGAAACGTTGACTCTATTTCTCTCTCCACGGATGTTGCCTGGCCTGCTGAGTTTTTCCAGCATTTTCTGTTGTTATTTCGGATTTCCAGCATCTGCAGTATTTTGCTATCGTTCCCTTTAATTTTTTTTGGGTGTGCACCCCTTTAGTGGGCTGCGGGCCCATTCAAATTCCCAAGCATGCATGTTTTTTTCTATTATAAAGCCGGCTGCGCGGGAGCTCCAGACTGCTACACAGCCGTGCAGCCTAACGGGGTCATTGCCTCCAATGCGCCCAATTCCAGTTTTAACAAAAGGTGGATTTGGGGCGGGGGGACTAACCTGCTCGCAAGAGACGGGCCAATCATTTCCATATTTTAATGAGGCAGCTTGCTTCACATTTTAGGAGAGCTTTAAATTTAAGTGCTGCGGACCAGGTTTCCCAGGGCTTGGGAAACCGCCAGCTGAAGGGAGGCAAGAACAGCTGGATCCATCCGGTAAGTGCTTTTACAGCACTGCTTGTGGGCCAGGAGGAGTAGGAGTGCTTCGCTCCTGGGCCCCCAAGCTAACCTGCTTCCCTCCCTGCAATCGGATCCCCCTCCCCCCCACGCTTGTTCACTGCCCAATTTCCTCCTGCAATCTCCGCTCCACCCCACCCCCTGATCTATTTGCAGCCCGCGATCTCCTCTCCGCCCTCCCCTCTCCTCCGATATACTCACGGCCCGCAATGTCCTCTCCGGCCCTCCATGGTGCACTCCTGACCCATGATCTCTCCCTCCCTCCACTCCCTGGCTGGGGCCTGGTGCCGCTGGCCTTTCCATCCGACAGGCAGCCAGCTTGCCTCTCAATCTGGCTGGTAACGGAGTCAAAAATGTAAATGAGGCCCTGCCGTTTATTTCGGCAGGACCTCTGGGAAACCCGCATTTCCGAGTTTCCTGGCTGCTACTCCTCCCCTCCCCCATTCCCTCCCTGTAAATATAGGAGCTTCCATTTCCTTGTGCCCATCTTTGTTGGGCTACACACTGAGCTTTGCCAGCCACTGTTTAGCCACTCGAAAAGTCTGAAATACTATTTTTTTTAAATATTTGCAGGCCTTGCTAAAGTTTACAATGAGATGTGGCCACTTACCCTTAAATGGCTACGTCCCTTTCAATTTCCCTGCAGCCCTTTAGAACAATTTTCCCTTCTCCTACACACACACTTTGGCCTGTTTCCAGCAGCAGGACCAATATGGGTGTGAGATAGCCTGCTGGACGACGTCTTACACTATCTGTCTTTACTACATGCAGGGGTCAGATTGGGACTAGAGTTATACTGCCACTTTTGTATAAATGCACACCCAAAACAACTTTGCTTCAATGCAAAAGGGGCAGTATAACTACAACTTTAAATCTTGGGAGTAGTTTTCTTGAATACTTTTTATGGATTTAAAGTACCTGTTAACCATCCTTGTAGTATTAATTTGGCATATGAATCTGGCTAGTGTTCTAAGAGCATTTCATTAATTTAGCAGTGAATTGATTCAGAAGTCATATCTACATTTCATTTTACAGATTTCTCTGGCATCCAAGTTGTTTTTTAAGATAGGTATCGAACCTTGATTAGACCACACTTAGAGTACTGCGTACAGTTGTGGTCGCCATATTATAAAAAGGATATAGAAGCACTGGAGAAGGTATAGAGAAGATTTACAAGGATGATACCAGAAATGCGAGGGTATCAGGAAAGGATGGACAGGCTGGGTCTCTTTTTTGAAAAATGAAGGCTGAGGGGTGACCTAATAGAGGTCTTTAAAATTATGAAAGGTTTTGATAGAGTGGATACAGAGAGAATGTTTCCACTTGTGGGGAAGAGCATAACTAGAGGCCATCAATATAAGATAGTCACCAAGAAATCCAATCGGGAATTCAGAAGAAACTTCTTTACCCAAAGAGTGGTGAGAATGTGGAACTCGCTACCACAGGGAGTGGTTGTAGCGAATAGTATAGATGCATTTAAGGGGAGACTAAACAAGCATATGAGGGAAAAGGGAATAGAGGGTTATGCTGATAGATTTAGATGAGGAAAGACAGGAGGAGGCTCGAGCGGAGCATAAACGGCGGCATGGACTGGTTGGGCCGAATGGCCTGTTTCTGTGCCGTATATCCTATGTAATAGAACTAGATACCACTTGCCATTAGTTGACAAGTTTTGCAGAGTTGCAATTATCACAAACACTATTCCATTGCTAAATTTACAATAACCCAAGATCTTGAAGACTGCTTACTTCTTCTTCAATGATTTAAGTTTTTCTTTGCAACCTTAGGATGAGTGCTAAGATGCCACTCTACGTCACATTGAGAACTGGTATAACTTAGCTAGTAAGGATAGTTAAATTGCATTCGGTGTTCAGTCACAATAACTGCCAGCCTTACATGAATGGAAGGCTTTTGTCACTTGTTTATTATGAATCCTCCGTCATGTTCTGAGTCATACCTAAGTTCATAGTGGTTGGAAACTAGAGACTGAAATGTTGCAGAGCAGCAGTGAAGTGTGACCAAGTCGTGAGTTTTAACTGTTAGAAATGGAATTTATTTGTACAAATTTAGATCAGAAGGCAGTTTAAGTCAGTTAATAGTAAATTCACCTGGTATTTTATTAGGCTGTTGAAAGATAATAATTTAACACCAAAGAGAAAAGTGAAGTAAGTTCAATGAAAGCCTGAAGACTACAGATGTGATGAATATTGATTATGCCTGGAAAGAAATCCATATTGGTCTCAAGTAGACCAATGCAAATAACTTTAGGAAAAAGCCTGTTAAAACATGTATACATGTACAGAGTGTTTAAGTATTTATACTGAAATATTGGACATAGGAGCCCAGTATGATAAAGCTTTTGTTCTCTCGTCCCCATTTCCCAGCCCCCAAACTGACCTTTTAATCTGTTTCATTTCCTGTGCTTTTTCAGTCTTGACGAAGGGTTTCGACCTGAAATGTTGACTCTATTTCTCTCTCCATGGATGTTGCCTGGCCTGCTGAGTTTTTCCAGCATTATCTGTTGTTATTTCGGATTTCCAGCATCTGCAGTATTTTGCTATCATGATAAAGCAGTTGTTTGACTATAAAGTGAAAAAAAAATTCTAAATAAAGGGAATTTACAGTGCCTGTAATACGCACTTTACTTATTAAATGCACACTTCCATTTAAATCAAAATTATTCTGTGGAAAGATTAAGTTGTAATTTTTGATTATCATTTACCAGAACTTTTATAATGTATTATGAAACAATGCAGTAATTAAAAATATTTTGAACTTCTTACTTTAATAAAATCATTTCTATTGTTTTCATTGCGGTATGATAGCATCAAAGCAAATGCCAAAGCATTTAGATGAGACTTTCCCTTAAAAAGTGATGAAATTAAGCAACAAAAGAACTACAGGTCAATCTTACAATAGTGTTAAAATACACCTAAATTCAAAAAGTTTATTTTTTCAGTAGTCATAGAGTCATAGTCACAGTGTCATAACGGAGCAGAGGGAGGCCATTCGGCCCATCGAGTCCATGCCAGCTTTCTGTAGAGCAATCCAGTCAGTCCCATTCCCCCGCTCTATCCCCGTAGCCCTGCAAGTTTATTTCCCTCAAGTGCCTATCCAATCTCCCCTTGAAAACATTGAGGCCTAGAAATTCATTGACGCCACTTTTGGGGCGCTAAAGTGGGGCGTCCGCTAAAGTTTGCGGCCACCGCCAAATCTAGGCCACTTCTCCGATATTCATTAGCTTCGCCCTACTAGTTCGGGCGAGCGCTAAAACTGCTGTTGGACGCCTCTCTTTGGGCGCTAAGCCGGAGGTGGTGATCGATAGCGCCGAGGCCGGGCGCAGCGCAAGTGCGGCCATCTCGTGACTGACAGCAGACACCCTGGCGCCGGCCAGCTCTTAAGGGGGAAGGGTCGACTGTGTCTGCTGCCACGCCCTGGATAGTGGAGCCCTCCAGCTAGGCCTGAACACTGCTGCTGGACCCAAATAGTGCCTGAAGACATGGAGAAGGCCCGTGAACGTGCGCAGCGCTTCTCAGCGTGATCTGAGTGTGCTGCTTGCTGCTGTGGAGAAGAGGCGCCATGTTTTGTACCCGGACAATGGCAAGAAGGCAACGGTCCGCGTCTACAGGAGAGCCTGGAGGCATGTCGCCAGCAAGCTGTCAGCCAACAGCGACGTCCCCAGGACCGGTGCCCAATGCTGCAAAAAGTTAAATGACCTCACACGCATTGTCAGGGTGAGTACCCTTTCCAATGACCTCCTCACCCTTGCATGTGCACCTCACATTATGGGCAAAGGGACCTGAAAGCTCTAATGGCCAGCCTTCATCCAGCAGCTATGGCACAGGCATGAGCATCAATTGCACATTCTGCACGGAACACACTGGCCAAGCTATTCCACCATGGGAGGCAGTGCACACCAGATCATGGCGACACACTGGCCAGGCTATTCCACCATGGGAGGCAGTGCACACCAGATCATGGCGACACACTGGCCAGGCTATTCCACCATGGGAGGCAGTGCACACCAGATCGTGGCGACACACTGGCCAGGCTATTCCACCATGGGAGGCAGTGCACAGCAGATCATGGCGACACACTGGCCAGGCTATTCCACCATGGGAGGCAGTGCACACAAGATCACACTGTACTTAGAGGCCGTCCTTTCTCTTGCAGGCCAAGCTGGTGAATAATCGCAAGAGCCGGACTGCGACCGGGGGAGGACGACCCCATATCCAGCCACTCACCGACCTGCAACATCGCGTGGAGCGCCTCATGGGTGGCCGGGTGATTGGGCCCGTTGCATGTGGAGATGCCGACCCTGTTCTGGGAAGCAATGGTAAGGACATCACCTTTTGCACCTCTCTCGTCCCACTTGCGCATCAGATCTACATCCTTTGCCACTGTCCGACCAATGCGCTGAATGCCACCACTCATGCATCCCGCACTGACGCCCTCTCCTCACTCTAAAGCTACTCTTGTGCCTTCCTGCTTTCAGATGGTCAAGAGGAGGTCCCTCAACTTGCCAGTGACAGACCCTCCGAGGAGGAGCAGGAGGAGGAGCAAGAGGAAGGCGGCCCATCAGGGGAACCCTCAGCCGCAGCCACCCAGGCCAATGTAGGGGACACGTCTTCCCTGGAGGGCAGCGTGGCGGAAGTGTCGAAGGGGAGGGGAGCTCCTGGGACCTGCGTGCTGCAGAAAGGCGGGAGGGGGGGTGGAAGCTCAGCAGCCTTCTCCCCAGAGGGGGGGATGCATCGGAGGGGAGTCCAATTGCTGGGCCCAGCGGCCTCCAGCAACGCAGGAAGGGTCGGCCAGCTCGGCGGCCTTCTCCCCAGAGGGAGAGTCCGGCCTCCAGTCAGGAGATGCTCTTCGCCGAGGAGATGGAACGCCTCGAAGACTTGTCCGCGGACTCGGAGCGCCGGCACACGGAGCTCATGGCGGCAGTGGCACGGTTGCCTGAGTCCATCGATTCCCTCTCTCGGAGTGTGGCCGAGTTCGGGCCCTTAGAGGCCACCAGTCGGGCGGAATACCGGGCAGATCTTTCAGCGACTGGCCAGGTGATTAGTGGTGCCGTCCAGTCACTGGCTGCTCTGCTGCGGTCAGTGAACAGGTCAACACGGGCACTCACTGCTGCCACACTCGCTGTGTCAGCCAGGCATCGCCAGGGCACCCGGCGCGCTGCAGCAGCACATCGGTCTGTCCCTCGGCAGATTGGTGCGCATGCTGCAGTGCTGGCCCGGGCGAGTGCCAGTGTCTCAGGCGACCAGCGAGCGCCTGCCATCCACCAGCTTGCTGCCATTCCTCCAGCCACCACTGCCACTCCCCCAGTGGAGCTGCCAGGAGCTGCTGCAGCGACTGATGCTGGCCAGCCACAGCTGCAGCAATCAATAGCTGGCCGCTCGACGCCCAGACCTCGACTAGGCCGACCCCCAAGGGCATCTGCCGTCACGACATGTGCCCCTCAGGAGCCTGCCCCCAGCCTCGCAGCAGCCAATGGCCTTACTTTGAGGCGGAGCAGCAGGGCGGGCAGGGGCCACCCAAAGATGGCCAAGGCATCGCCCTAGCGGGCCAAATAGTCGAATGTGTGGCCATTTGTGTTTGTTTCTTGAGGCCGAGAATTGGATGTTTGTTTTTTGAAGGCCGATGATGTGATGTTTGTTTTGGACGAAGGCCGAGAATGACGGCCATTTTACTTGCCCTATTTTGTTAATCCTCCCCAGGTTGTGGGAGCGAGTAATGTGTTTGAGTGTTTTTTGTGGGTTTCCTCTGTTTTTGGTTTTCATGTGGGAAGGGCCCAGAGTTTGTACAATAAACCATTTTATTTATTCACATTGTCCATGTTTGATCTTTGAAGTGTTTGTTGCCTTAACCGGCTGAGGGCTTGCGGAGCGGCTGCAATCATGTTCTATCATTGGCACAAGCCATTCCCTGACAGGGGGCCTAGAAGTGACGTTCAATAAGCCGACGATGGGCGGCCCTTGGACCTTGTGCGTCCCTCCTGGGCTGGTACTCCTCGTCCTCGTCGTCCTCATGCTCCTCCTGCTCCTCCTCCTGAGGTGGTGGTCCAACGTGAGGTGGCAGTGCCGGAGTCCTGCGGATAGCCAGGTTGTGCAGCATGCAGCAAACGACGACGAATTGGGAGACTCGATCCTGCGAATACTGGAGGGCTCCCCCGGAGCGGTCGAGACAGCGGAACCGTTGCTTGAGCACACTGATTGTTTGTTCTATGAGGCTCCTCGTCGCTTGATGGCTCTCGTTGTATGCCTCTTCAGCAGGGGTCGTGGGCGCGCGGAGCGGGGTCATGAGCCAGGTACACAAAGGATAGCCTTTGTCCCTGATAAGCCATCCTCTTGGGGGAGGCTGTGCCTGGAACATGTCAGCCACAGTTGTCTGTCGCAGGATAAAGGCATCGTGGCTGCTGCCTGGAAAGCGGGCATTGACAGCTAGGATGCGCTGCCTGTGGTCACACACCAGCTGTACATTGAGGGAATGGTAGCCCTTCCGGTTGTGGTAATCCTCGGCATGCTCAAGAGGTGCCCGCAAAGCCACATGCGTGCAGTCAATGGCGCCCTGCACCATGGGGAAGCCCGCTATTCTTGCAAACCCCACTGCACGCTGCTGCTGCTTGTCCAGGGTCATGGGGAAGGAGATGAATTGATGTCTCCTTCTGAAAAGGGCTTCGGTCACCTGGCGGATGCAGCAATGCACGGCGAACTGGGAGATGTTAGCGATGTCCCCAGTAGCGGATTGGAAGGAGCCGGAGGCATAGAAGTTGAGAGCCACCGTCACCTTCACTGCCACCGACAGAGATGTCCTGCGCATCAGCTGTGGCTGCAGATCTCTCTGAAGCAGCCGGCAGATGTCTGTAACCACCTCCCTTCGGAATCGCAGCCTCCTAACACACATCGCGGCAGACATGGTCAGATAGGAGGTCTGCTGGCGGTATACCCTGCGTGGGTAAGGCCTCAGTTGGCGACGCCTGTTGCCCCCTCTGCGTCTAGCCAGGGCTGCCACTCTCTCATGGCGTCTGTAAGCCCTTCTGGCATAAGGCTGAAATTCAGCGTTGCCACCCAATGCAGCCCCCATTATATGCTGGCAAACACTGAGCTCTGAATGAAGGCTAAGATAATTGGTAAGCTCTGGCCTGAGCCAAAAATACCTGTCCAAGTGTTGGTCCAAACCAGTAAACTCTCCTCCTTGGTCTCTGTCCAAAAAACCGCTGCACAAGAGTGAATGCTGCAAAATGGCTGGCCTTTATACTGCTGGGTAAGTGCCCTTTAATTAGCGCTCCCCCCGGCCCGGCTGGCCTGTGTACCATTCCACTTCACAGTCGCTCGGGACGCCCGGCGCACAATGGGCCGGCGCGAGTGAAGTTCCGGTTTGGGGCGCACAAAGGGCGTTGCACTATTATATGATGTCATGATCTGCGCGCGCAGCAGGGCGCGCGCTAAGACTTTGTGCCGGCGCTAAATGTGTCCTGAAGTTGGGGAGAGGCGCAGATCGCGCTGCGCCCGGGCGATAAGCGCCTACCGCTCGAGATCTACTCCCCCTAAGGCGCTAACGGCTGGCGCGCCCAACTGAATTTCTAGGCCTGAGTGTCTCCGCTTCCACCACTTCAGTCAGCAGCAAATTCCAGGTCATCACCACTCGCTGCGTAAAAAGTGCTCCTCACATTCCCCCTGTATCTCTTGCCCAAAACCTTAAATCTGTGTTCCATAGTCCTTGTACCATCAACTAGTGGGAACAGCCTTTCCCCGTCGAGCCTATCCAAACCCATCATAATCTTGTACACCTCTATCAAATCACCCCTCAACCTCCTTTGCTCTAATGAAAACAAATCCAGCTTCTCCAACTTGTCCTTGTAGCTAAGATAACCCATCCCCGGAACCATTCTGGTAAATCTCCTCTGCACCCTCTCAAGGGCCTTCACATCCTTCCTAAAGTGTGGTGACCAGAACTGGACACAATACTCCAGTTGTGGCCTAACCAGCGCTTTATAAAGGTTCAGCATAACTTCTCTACTTTTGTACTCAATACCTCTTGATTTAAAATAACTACTAAGTACTTGGTTTGAGTATAAAACAAGGCTTTAATCAACTGTTTCACAACCATGAGTTTCTAGTTACAAAAACGTCCTGAACAAGCTGGGCCCACGTCCGAGTATTTATACTCCTTGGACGGCGCCACCAGCTGGCTGCCCAGTGTTATTTAATGAGTCATTTCTCCATGAATGATAAGATTCATGACACCGCTATTTAATGAAGCCCAAGATCCCATATGCTTTGTTAACCACTCTCTCAATATGTCCTGCCACCTTCAGGGACCTATGCACATTAACTTCCAGGTCCCTCTGCCCCTGCACACTCTTTAAAACTGTGCCATTAAGTGTATATTGCCTCTCCCTGTTCCTTCTGCCAAAATGCATCACCTCACTTGTCTCTGTATTAAATTCCATCTGTCACTTGTCTGCCCATTCTGCTAGCCTTTCTATGTCCTGTTGCAGTCGATTGATATCTTCCTCACTGTTTGCCACACCCCCAAGTTTGGTGTCATTGACAAATTTAGAAACTCTACTCTGCATTCCAATATCCAGCTTTTAGGATGGTAGACAGTGGTGTGGAGCCACTGCTTTTTTTGAGATATATATATATCTCAAAAAAAGCAGTGGCTCCACACCACTGTCTACCATCCTCCAGTCTAAAAAACAGCCATTTACCACAACTCGCTGTTTTCTGTCCTTAAGCCAATTCCTTATCCAAGCTGCCACTGACCCACCTAGTCCATGAGCCTCAATTTTGTTAACCAGCCTTCTATGTGGTACTTTGTCAAATGCCTTCTGAAAATCCATGTAGACAACATCCATTGCATTCCCTTCATCAATCCTCTGTTAAACTTCATCAAAAAATTAAATTAGATTAGTCAAACACGATCTGCCTTTTACAAATCAATGTTGGCTCTCCTTAATTAGCTTAAACCTCTCCAAGTGCCCGTTAACTTTTTCCTTGATTATTGTTTCTAAAACTTTTCCCACCACTGATGTTAAACTGACCAGCCTGTAGTTACTAGGATTATCCTTACACCGTTTCTTGAACAATGGTGTCACATTTGCCACTTTCCAATCCTCAGGCACCTCCCCCGCATCTAGGGAAGATTGGAAAATTATGGCAAGGCCTTCCGCTATCTCCTCTCCCAATTCCCTTAACAACCTGGGATGTAAGCCATCTGGACCAGGTGACTTGTCCACTCTCAGCATACACAGCCTTTCTAGTACATCCTGTCTATCAATTTTCACCCCTTCCATTGCTTCTACCTTTTCCACTTCTACCGATATTTTGTCAGCATCCACCTCCTTAGTAAACACCGATACAAAGTACTCATGGAGTATTCTAGCCTTGCCCTGTGACATGAATCAGTCATTCATGAAAGAAAGACTTATGAAATAATACTGAGTGGCCTATGGGTGGCGCTGTCCAGGGAGAGTATAAATACTCGGGCACAGGCCCAGCTTGCGCAGGACATTTTTAACAGGAACTAGTGAAGGACACAACTAGACCTCCATGTTGTAAAACAGTTGATTAAAGCTTTGTTTAATGCTTAGTCCAAGTGCCTAGTAGTTTTCTTAAGTCACCCTGTGCTTTTAAGCATATATCACCTTCTTTGTCTCTAATAAGCCCCACCCTGCCTCTTACTACCTCACTTCTGACCTTATGATGGAAGGAAGGTCATTGATGAAGCAGCTGAAGATGGTTTGGCCTAGGACACTGCCCTGAGGAACTCCTGCAGTGATGTCCTGGGGCTGAGATGATTGACCGCCAACAACCACAACCATCTTCCGTTGTGCTAGGTATGACTCCAGCCAGTGGAGTGTTTTCCCCCTGATTCCCATTGACCTGAAAGCCTGCTGGAACAGCATTTAAATAAAAATTTATATATTACCCATTTAACTTTATTAAAATCCATATTTTGCTTTTAGAGCATCTGTGTAAAGGCAAATTAGATTATTGCCCCATGTTTGCAAATGTAAGAGTTTCTTAATGATAATAACCTTTTCTAGCAGCATGAAGACTAAAGCAAGTCATCCATTAGTGGAATAGCAATCTTCATCCATATGTCACAATAGGAGGACAGGAAATAACTGAGTGCATTCACATTTGATAACTTTAGTATTGGTGCAAAGCCAAAACCATAATGCACTGATACCAAACTTAGGGTGAATTTTCTCGCTGTTTCTGGCACACTTATCAGGCAAGAATGGCATCGGAATGTTTATTTGCAAGCAAATTTTGAAAGCTGTTTCTACCTGATTTCCGCCTTCAAATGCCTTCCTGTTTCTTCATGCTTAGGCAGCTCTCCTACGACCCACCTAGTGGCCACTGGCCTCATTTGAATATGTCCAAATGAGAGCCAGTGGTAAAGTATCTCTGAGTTTCTTGGATTTGAACTTGGGGTAAGATACACCGAGTTCCATGAGGAGCAGTAGCGCTCCGGATCAGCTGTTGAAGGCGGAATTAAGAAATTTCTGAAACAGAAGAGTCTGGAGATCTTTGAATTTTGATTTCTGCAGACAGGAAATGATTTTTAAAGGGTTTTTTGTTGCCTTTCTGCCTACAGACACCTGCACTCACTTCTGACTGCTTTTTACAGGGTCACACCACATAGGAAGAAGCATATGCATGTTTCTGAAAGATGAAGAGCAACAAGCCATGGTGCAGGAAGAGGAGGAGGCAAAGGATGGTGACAAGGATTTAATAGAAGCTCTGGAGCAATGGCAGGTTGCAGCATTAGTTTACCAGGCTCTGACTGAGTTGTCCTTTGCTTGAGGCCTGCCCTTATATTTCAGTGGATGTTTCTTTAAAAATAAACAATCGTTTCTTAGTAGTATTGTTTATGAGGAAACCATTACTTTGGAAAGTAAACAATGACTGTAAAGCTTAGTGTGCATTTTAGAATGTGTGTAATGCTTTCATATCTGACTTATGCTCCTATGCCAGTACTGCACGGACTTTTACAGCACTTCAGGCCCATTGTGTGCGCTCTGGTAATTTCATATTAGTGAAGCAGAGGTTCTAGCTAAATTAAAGGGTTTGAAAACTGGGCACTTGACCGTGTCTGCCTCATTTACTGTGCCTCTGTTCTCACCCCTACCTCTCCTCTCCTTGTCCTCGCTTTCCACCCTACCAGCACCCACAATCACCAGATCATCTTCCACCATCCCTTCCACCTATAACAACATGATCCTATCACTAAGCACATTTTCCTCTCCTCTTCCTACTTTTTAGAAGTTCCCAGCTCTTTCCACCCATTAATTTTCTCTTTGTTATTGCTATCCCTGTTGATTTCCCCCTTTTGTTTATGTTGAACAACATTTAGGGGATTTCTTATCTTTCCATGTTCATGTTCTGATGAAGAGTCTCTCCCAAAACTTTAACCTGCCTTTTCTCTTTACAAATACTACTGGAGCTGTGGTTTATTTCCAGCACTTTCTGTTTTTATTTTATATATAAGATACTCAATGATTTAGAGAAAGTAAACATAAAACATTACTTTCAGATACACCAGGGTTGCAAAACAACAGGGCACAGGATCAGTGAAGTGAAGGCAAATTTATAACAGATGCCAGAATGTATTTCTTTACACAAGGGGTGATCAATATCTAGAATAGATTGCCAGGAAGGGTGGTAGAGACCAAGGGAGGAATTTTAACCCCAAAAGATGGGTGGATTGGGGTCATGCAGGAAGTTAACGTGTTAAAAATCTGAATCCCGACCAGAACCCACCTCCAACCTGCCCAATTCTGGTTTTAACACAGCCAACCCGCTCCCAGGAGGCGGGTCATTCATTTAAATATTATAATGAGGCTGGTGTGCCTCAGATCTATCCACCATTTTAAATTTAACTGCAGCTGGTCAGGTTTTGCAAAACCGCCAGCTAATTGAAGGCGAGGACTGCTGAATCCAGGAGGTAAATGCCTTTACACTTATCTCCTGGATCCCCTTCTTCTTCTACAGCAGGATCCAGCGTCCTTACCTAACCCACGCCCACGATCAGAGACCCTCCACCAGGCCTCTGAGATCCCCCCCACAAGGCCCTTGATCACCCCCACGAGGCCTAGCACCCCATGCCCATCAGGCCCTTCCCCCCACGCTCCTCCTCCCCCCCCACCTCTGTGCTCCTCCTGACCCCCCCATGCTCCTCCTGCCCAGCACCCCCACCACCCCTGGTGTTCCTCCTGGCCTTCTGATGATGATACTCCGACCACACCACCCACCCCACCCACCCCCACTCCTCCAGCCCATGATATGCTGCTCCGGCCCCGATCTGCTTCGGAACCCCCACCTCCGCTCCTCTGGCCCCCAATCTGCCACTCCGGCCTCTGATCTGCTCCAGACCACCTCCCGTGCTCCTCTGGCCACTAATCTACTGCTCCAGCCACCGATTGGTCCCGACAAACCGCCCCCCCCCCCCCGGCTGTCAATCTGTGCCTCCGGCTCCTGATCTGCTCTGGACCTCATTTCCTGCTCCTCTAGCTGCTGCTCTGGTCCCTAATACGTCCGGATATCTCCCCGGCTCCTCCAGCCCCCAATCAGCCCCTCCCCCCTCCCCCCACTGCTCCTCCGGCCCTCACCCACCACCCCGCGCTCCTACAGCTCCCATGTGATCCCGCTCTCCCTCCTCTCTGTGACCTAGTGCCGCAGGCCTACCCGCCTCCCCGGACCCTGTCCCACACTGATCACCGACCCCCTGAAACCCCGTCCCACACTGATCACCCCCCGGTCCCCGTCCCACACTGATCACTGACCCCCCAGACCCCGTCCCACACTGATCACTGACCCCCGGACCCCATCCCACACTGATCACTGACCCCCCCGGACCCCATCCCACACTGATCACCCCCGGACCCCGTCCCACACTGATCACTGACCCCCAGACCCCATCCCACACTGATCACTGACCCCCCCGGACCCCATCCCACACTGATCACCCCCGGACCCCGTCCCACACTGATCACTGACCCCCCAGACCCCGTCCCACACTGATCACCCCCGGACCCCGTCCCACACTGATCACTGACCCCCAGACCCCATCCCACACTGATCACTGACCCCCCCGGACCCCATCCCACACTGATCACCCCCGGACCCCGTCCCACACTGATCACTGACCCCCCAGACCCCGTCCCACACTGATCACTGACCCCCGGACCCCATCCCACACTGATCACTGACCCCCCCGGACCCCATCCCACACTGATCACCCCCGGACCCCGTCCCACACTGATCACCGATCCCCCGGACCCTGTCCCACACTGATCACCGACCCCCATAACCCCGTCCCACACTGATCACTGACCCCCATAACCCCGTCCCACACTGATCACCGACCCCCATAAACCCGTCCCACACTGATCACCGACCCCCATAACCCCGTCCCACACTGATCACCCCCCCCGGATCCCGTCCCACACTGATCACCGGGCCACAGCCAGTCAGCCTCTCAATCTGGCTGGCTGCGGGTGGGAAACAGAGGTTTCCAATACAAATCAAGCCCTGCCGTTAAATTCAGCGGGGCCTGCGGGAAACCCGTTCTCCAGGGCTTCCTGACCACTTTGGAGCCCCCCCCCCCACCCCCGCTCCTAACCCGGCAAACTATTAAAATTCAGGCCCAAGTCATTGGACTCATTTAGGAAATAGTTCAATGCTGTAATTGGAAGACTGTAGAGTTGTTATTCTGGAAGAATGAGATCAAATGGGCTGAAGGGTCTTGTTCATCCAAATTTATTTTGCGGTCTTCCGACCTGGATCCATAAATCTTGGTTTATGCCTTATTTACTGTCCCTGCATTTCTCACAAAAAATGGTATTCTGCAGCTGGATTGGCATAAAATGTGCTATATAAATTGGTTAGTGGGCGGTTTAGCTAGTTGAGTACTTTATTGGAAGTGATTTCTGATTGGTGCTCTTTTGGGCAATACATTTAGTACGCGTTTCTCCAAACATACAAGAAAAAGGACAAAAAATGTTAAACTCCCATTTAATGAATTGCCCTGTTGGAAGTAGTTTAACCTTCTTTTGGGCTATTAATATATTCAATTAGTAGAACAGTTAATTTGCTCCATGACACATTTGATGCCATTCAACTTCTGAGCTTTGGCCATAATAATATAACCCTATACCTGCCTAACCTTATAGTAAGTCATAATCTAAACTTCATTCAAACATTAAGCACCAGGGGGGTGAAATTCCCCTAGAGGGCCGTTTGGGGCACAAAGTAAAAAATGTTTGGAAAGTTAGCGCCAGACACTAGCCTTTTCAAACATTAGTTACATTCCCATTTTTTTCTCCCAAAAGGGAAGTGGCACGCTAAATCAAGTGCTCCATTTGCCTCTTGGAGCACAAGAGGCAGGGAATGTCCCAATCCGGGGCGAAGTGTTCAGCATTGCAACAAGTGGCGTGGCGCTGCCATGTTGCAGAGCCTCTTCCCTGCATTAAAAGGAAGGGCCCCACGCTGCGAGCTCTGCAGGTTTATTTTTAGATATGTGGGCCGGGGAGCGGGAGTGCCGCGGGATCAGCCCAGCACTCATGCAGAGTGCCGGGCTAACCGATTGCGGCACGGACCCCGCGACTGGTGGCCGAAAATAAATATATTTTTTTAAATCATCAATTTTTTTGGCCGGCTGCCCACTGCGCCTTTAAGTTGTGCCCCGCCTCAATGTTCGTGACCCCTGCAGCAGTCGGTAACATCGCCCGGCGCTACTGTGGGGCGCGATTGCAAATTCTTCTTCCGAGGCGCTGCGCCCAGAAATGACGTAATGATCTCCGGGCGCAGAAGATTGGGGTGCTACACCACCGCTAACCTCTCGCGGAATTTCATGGGAGGTGCAGTTATCGCCTCTTGGGGCGGGACAGGGGCGCAAAGCCATTCGCGCTCCGTTTGCGCCTCCCATTGGAGGCGGAAACGAGGGGAATTTTGCCCCCCAGGAGTTTAGCTACTATGAAATCTAACTTAACTACAATCCTAGTGTTGTGTTTGTACCGTTATACACAACTACATAAAATAATAAAGTAGCAGAGACTGAGAGTAACTTCAAGTGATCTTTACTGGGTAACTGGAATTTCGGCACTGACTATACAAATCGATACGCGTCTGTTATATACGCTCGCAACTAAGGATGTACATCCGCAAAACAAAGTAGTCCCTTCAATGTTGTATACATTACACTTCCTCCCCCTTTAGTTTAATAGTATATTAATGCAAAATTTCTATAATTAACATAGAGAGCCTGTCTTTACAGTAACCTTTTGGTTTTCTTAAAAGTAACAAAATTCAAATTCCAACATAACATTTTATTTTGTCAACAGCCCTTTTACAAGTCAAGTGTCTGGGGAGGCCTCCTCTGCCTCTCTGGGTAACATCTCTCCAGACTCTTTTGCTTTGGGGAATGAGACTGTACAGGTACAGGTGCATCAGGTGAGCTATCAGCACAGGTAGAGCTCTCAGCTGTGGATGAGGCTGGTGCTGATGCTGATGAATCAGGAGTGTCTGTTTCCATGTCAGGTGAGTCTGGGCGAGGTATAGGGGTGTTTTCCACCTGAACATCCAGAATTTGGTCCACATGACGTCTCAAAACATTCTCTCCCACATCCACAGTGTACATCAGTGGTCCCTCTCTTGTGGATATTGTCCCTGGTTGCCACTTTTCCGTCCGGAAATCACGAGCAAGAACTGACTGTCCCACACTGAAGCTTCTTGTTGGCTTCACATTCAAATGTTTGAACTGTTTGTTCTCTACATCACGACGTACATTCGGTTTAAGAAGGTCCATGCGAGATCTCAGGTTCCTGTTCAGAAACATCATCGCTGGAGTCTGATTAGTGGCTGCGTGTATTGCGTTCCGATAAGCAAAGAGGAAATTGTCTATCTTGTGTTGCAGTGGTAGCTTCTCGCTGTACATTGCTTTGATGGCCTTCTTGAAAGTCTGTATGAATCTTTCTGCCAAGCCATTTGTAGCTGAATGGTACGGGGCAGATGTGTAGTGCTTGATTCAATTTTTCCTCATGAAACCTTGGAATTCGTCAGAGACAAATTGTCGTCCATTATCTGTGCAGATTTGTTCTGGCAGGTCATTTCTAGCGAACATGGTCCTCAGAACTGAAATGGTCTTTTCAGATGTGGTTAATTTCATTTTAATGACCTCGGGCCATTTGGAATGTGCATCGACTGCAATCAAGAACATGGAGTCCATGAACGGTCCAGCAAAGTCGGTGTGCACACGTTGCCATGGTGATGAGGGCCATTCCCATGGATGGAGAGGGGCTTGTGGTGGTGTGTTCTGGACCTTTTGACATCCTAAGCAGCTCTTTGTCAGGTCCTCGATCTGTTTGTCAATTCCTGGCCACCACACATAACCACGGGCAAGGCTTTTCATCTTTACCGTACCTAAGTGGCCTTCATGCAGTTCATCTAGCACTCAGTTATGAAGCTTGGGAGGAATCACAACTTGTGAGCCGCACATCAGTGTTCCCCGACACACTGATAACTGCTCCCTCCTAGCTGAGAATGCTGCAAACAATGAGTCACCATGCACTGGCCATCCCTTCACAGTGATGTCATAAACTTTTGAAAATGTAGGGTCATTGCGTGTTTCTCTTTCAATGAGGGAGTTTGTCACTGGTAGCTGCTCAACTATTGTTGTGTGAAATACCTCTGCTGAGTCAACTGTTGTAGTTCTCGGAGGTCGGCAGTGGTAAACGTGACAAACCATCGGCGTTGCCATATTGCTTGGTCCCCTTGTATTCAATGTCATACAGGTGAGCCCCAGGAAGAGTGACCATCGCTGCAGCCGTTGTGCCGTCATCACTGGAACGCCCTTCCTTGGGTTGAAGATTGAAATGAGAGGCTGGTGGTCAGTTAACAGTGTAAACTGTTGACCATACAAGTAGTGGTTGAATTTCTTGATTCCCCACACAAGGCTGAGGGCTTCTCGGTCAATCTGTGCATAATTGCGTTCAGCTGTAGTCAATGATCTTGAGGCAAAGGCTATTGGTCTTTCTGAGCCATCTGGGAACTTATGTGACAACACGGCACCAATGCCATGGGGTGAAGCATCACATGCCAGTCGAATAGGTAAGGATGGGTCAAAGTGAGCTAGCACCTCTTCTGAAGTAATGAGTCTTTTACTCTCTTGAAAAGCTTGTTCACAGCTGTCACTCCACTTCCATTGTGACCCTGTCTGTAGCAGTGCATTTAGTGGATGCAACACTGTGGATAGGTTGGGCAAGAACTTGTGATAGTAGTTCACCAGTCCAAGATATGATCTCAACTGAGACACATTTTCAGGTGTTGGTGCATTAATCACAGCTTCAATCTTGTCTGGAGACTTGTGTAAACCGTCCTTGTCAATCACATGTCCACAGTATGAGATTTCCTTTTTGAAAAACTCACACTTGTCTCGGTTTGCTTGGAGCCCATACTCCCGTAACCTGATGAGCACCTGTTCGAGGTTGGAAAGGTGGTCGTTGTCATTCTTGCCAGTAATGATGATGTCATCAAGATAACACGGAGTACCTGGGATCCCCTGCAGGACTTGGTCCATTGTCCTTTGCCAGATTGCAGGAGCTGATGCTATTCCGAATACCAGCCGATTGTACTGGTAAAGGCCTTTGTGCATATTTATTGTCAGGTACTTCTTTGATGCATCATCAATTTCCATTTGGAGATAGGCCTGGGCCAAGTCAATCTTTGTGAAGCGTTCCCCTCTTGACAGGGAAGCAAAGATGTCCTCAATGCGAGGCAATGGGTACTGTACTGTGTGGAGGACTGGGTTAACAGTCACTTTAAAGTCTCCGCAGATGCGCACTTTTCTTGGCTTTCCTGGTTTTGTGCTGGAGGTTTTCTTCATCACTGGAACTATAGGTGTGGCCCATTCACTCCAATCCACCTTGGACAGGACCCCTAACTGCTCCAAGTTCTCCAGCTCTGCTTCTACTGAAGGGCAAATTGCATAAGGCACTGGTCTGGCCTTGTGGAACTTTGGATTTGCGTTCTTCTCAATCTTAATTTTTGCTTTCATGTCCTTAAGTGTTCCTATTCCCTTCTTGAACACTTCCTGAGAGTCAGAGAGTATTTGTGACAGTCTCTCAGGAGTGGCGTTGCTGTCCTCCTTTGCTGACACAAACAGTGCTTGGATGGTGTGCCAATCCAACTGTATTTTCCTGAGCCATTCACGTCCCAGTAATGGTGGTCCTCCATTTTCCACTACATAGAGGTTCAATTGCGGTATTTTTTTTTCTTTGTATGTCACTGTCACTTTTATTTTACCTTTGGGGCACACTCTTTGTCCTGTGTATGTCTTTAACAGTACTTTAGTTGGCCTTAGCGGTATGTGTGAAAACAGTCATTTGTAGTCATGTTAAAGCTGAGCCTGTGTCCAACTCCATTTTCAGCCTAACTCCTGCCACTTCTGGAGTAACCCATATTATTCTGTGATCCCCTGTCTCTTTCACACTGTGTAGTTTTAGACAAGCCAGATCCTCTTCCTCTGAGTCTGTGTCACTTTTTCCTTTATCTGAAGTGTCTCCAGTCACGTAGTGTACCTTCTTGTATCTATCTTTGAAAGGTTTCTTGTTTTCAGTCATTTGATGTACCTTTTTGTTACTCTGTATTGTATCAGTTTTCGGCTTCTTATTTGCTTTGCAGACTCTTTCAATGTGCCCTCATCTGCCACATTGTCTGCAATCTTTGGCCTAGAAATTGGGTATAGCCCCACTTGAGGCGTTAGAACTGGCGCTGCGCAAAGTTTATAGCCAGACGAAACTTATCGCTACCTGGCGAGATATTGGGTTGCATCGCCCCCAAAGGGGATTGAGGAGCAAACTCAGACGTTGCACGGGGCTCCTAAGGCGCAAAAGTTCAGGCGCTACCCAATATCGGCGCGGACGGGTGCAGCGCAGGTGATCTCAATTACCGGAAACCACGAGACTTCCAGGCGGCGGCCGGCTCTTAAAGGGGTGGGTCAGTCAGCCTGAGCTGCCACACTCAACGCCCTGTAGGACTCAGAATCGGCACTCGCCCTTCTCTGGTGCAAGAAACTTGTTCAGGATGGAGAAGGTGAGACAGAGAGCAGAGCGCTTCAGCACTGAGGCTCTGGACCATTTGGTGTCTGCAGTTGAGCGCTGTCGAGATGTTCTGCATCCTGACAATGGCAAGAGGCTGAATCAAAAGGCTTACCGGCGATCTTGGAGGGAGGTTTCTCGGTGGGTCAACTCCAGCAGCATGGCAACCAGGACCCCTGTTCAGTGCAGGAAGAAATTCAACGACCTCACTCGGGTCGTTAGGGTGAGTGTTGGTTATGCAAACTTCTGATTCCCTCCATCTGCACCTGACTTCGAGCACCCTGTTGCCATGATGCCCCAATGGCCATCTGTCAGCAAGCACCCATGGCCCTTTCTGGGCACACACATGGACATTTCACTCAAGGCCACATGTAAGGACCCTTGCACTATGGGGGGCATGAGATGATCTCTCAAGGCCTCATGTAAGGGCTCTTACACCATGGGGGGCATGAGATGATCTCTCAAGGCCTCATGTTACAGAACTTCCCCTTCTTTCCCCTGCAGTCCAAGCTGGCGGCGAGGCGAAAGGAGCAGACTCGAACCGGTGGCGGGCCTCCACAAGTCGTCACTCTGACGGATCTCGAGGAGAGAGTGCACCAGATTCTTGGAGGACGTCTGTCTGGTCCTGTTACCACTGCAGCTGCCGACCCCATTTCCGACAGCGAGGGTAAGGCTCTTTCCTGTTTCAGCTGTTTCCTTCCACTTGGTCCCCCCACCAGCATGCTTCCTCAGTGTGCAGCCATGTCAGAGCCTTGCCGCAATCTGGCATGCCTTTCCGCCAACCTGTCCTTTTGCTAAAGCCACCCTTCCACCTCCCTGCTTTCAGATGATGCATCACCAACTCAGGCTCAACGCCCTGAAGCTGCCAGTGCCAGTGCCTCCGGAGGCGAGGATCAGGAGGAAGCCGGACCATCCGTTCCAATCTCAGGGGAGCATACACATCTACAGACTGGGGATAGTAGTTCCCTGGAGGGGAGGGGGGGGGTGCTTTAAGGATCAGCCAGTTGCCGGAACAAGCGGCATGCAGCAACGCAAGGGGGTAGGCAAGTTCGGCCACCGTCTCCCCGGAGGGCAAGGCAGGTAGTGATGACTGCTGCACAGAGTGCAGAGGAGGTGCGTCGCCTGGCTGAAATGAGCACCCAGGCCCGGCTCAGGCACACTGAGCTGATGGCTGCAGTGGGGAGGATGCCTCAGTCAATAGATACACTGGCAAAGAGTGTGTTGGACTTCGGGGCAACAATGGAGAGGACTCTCCAGGGCTTCGGGTCAACAATGGACAGGACTCTCCAGGGCTTCGGGGCAACAATGGAGAGGACTCTCCAGGGCTTCGGGGCAACAATGGAGAGGACTGTCCAGGGCTTCGGGCCAACAATGGAGAGGACTGTCCAGGGCTTCGAGGCCGCTATGGAAATGACTGTTCAGGGCTTTGGACAATCCCTGGAAAGGTCTGTCCAGGGCTTGTCCGAGGCAGTGGAGCAGTCGGCACCGGCCTTGTCCGAAGCAATGGAAAGAACTGTCCAGGGCTTCTCCGAAGCACTGGCACCTGGCTCACAGGTCCTCACTGCTGCCACACAGTCACTTGCCGGCCTCGTCCACACCCAGATTGAGGCAACGCAAACTCTCACTGCAGCCACCCTATCTGCATCAGCTAGGATCACCCCGGGCCCTTCCAGTCCCATACAAGGCCAGGAATCAGTGGAGCATGCGATTGTGGCGGATGAGCCGAACCGGTCCCCTTAGAGAGCCAGTGTGTCGTCCGATCATGGTGCAGGCGTCCTCTCTCGGCAGGTGACCATTACACATGCCAGCGCTGGTACGTCTGCAGTGCAGCTGCCACCACCTGCAGGGAACACTGCTTCCAGCCATGCTCAGGTCAAGCATCCTGCGTCCGCACCCTCCAAGCCCAGAGGTCGGCCAGGCCGTCCCTCAGGGGCTTCTGCGCTTCCACACAGTCAGCAGGCGTCCCCCAGCCTTCACCCCACCACTGGGGTTCAATTACGTAGGAGCAGCAGGGAGGGAAGGGGCCGTCTGCGAAAGAGAAGTCGTTCTCCATCAAGGGGCCAGCAGTAGTGGGAGGTGCTGAGACATTTCCTTGGCCAAATTCAAGGACACCCTCACCTGTTGTAATTGTTGGAAATGGTTTGTTTAGTTTTGCAGCTTTGCCGAAGAGTTAACTGTTATTTTGTTAGTTATGGTTTCTGTTGACATGACGTTGTTTTGCTGTAATGAAAGACTTTTGTGACAATAAAGAGAAGTTTTAATGTGCTATGGTGCACGTGACTAATTACAGTGATGCTGACCTTCAGAGGCTTTCAAACATCCAAAGTGCGCAGGAGTAAAGACACTCATCATTCCGCCAGAGGGGCCTCGAAACGAGTCCTCATGAGCCTCTGACAGATGGCCCTTCCACTTTCAGGAGCCCTTCCATGTTCCTCCTCCTCCTCCTCGTCCGCATGCTCCTCCTCCTCCTCCGCCTGCTCTTCCTCCTCCTCCTCCTCCTCCTCGACCGCCTGCTCTGCTGGTCATTGAGGGACAGCTGGAATTGGCTGGGTGCGTCGAATCGCCAAGTTGTGGAGCATGCAGCAGACGACGACGATGTGACCCACTTGCTCCGGCGAGTACTGCAGGGCTCCCCCCGAATGGTCAAGACATCGGAAACGCTTTTTGAGCACACCAATAGTGTGCTCTACAATGTTCCTGGTCGCCTGGTGGCTGCTGTTGAACAGCTATTCTGCTGGGGTGGCGGACACACGGAGTGGTGTGATCAGCCATGGGCAGAGAGGATAGCCCTTGTCCCCAATAAGCCAGCCTCGTGGTCGAGCCGGCCCCTCAAAAAGGTAACAAACTGAGGTCTACCGCAGGATAAAGGCATCGTGGCTGCTCCCTGGGAATTGGGCGTTGACTGCCATGATGATTTGGCGGTGGTCACAGACCAGCTGCACGTTGAGGGAGTGGAAGCCCTTGCGGCTGCGGAAGTCCTCAGGATTCTGGAATGGCGCCCTCAAAGCCACGTGTGTACAGTCAATTGCCCCCTGCACCATGGGGAAGTCCGCAATAGCAGTGAAGCCCTGCGCGCGCTCCGTCTGCTTCTCCAGGGTCAGAGGGAAGGTGATGAATTGACGCCTTCGCCTATAAAGGGCAGCTGTAACTTGCCGGATGCAACAGTGGACTGCAACCTGAGAGATATTCGCAATGTCCCCAATGGCTGACTGAGAGGATCCATTGCCATAAAAATTGAGGGCAACAGTCAGTTTAACGGCCACTGACAGAGAGGTCCTGCACCGTAGACGCGGCTGCAGATCCTCAGCAAGCAGGTGGCACAGCTCAGTAACAACGTCCCTCCTGATTCGGAGCCTTCGCACACACTGCTCCTCCGACATGTCAAGGTATGACACCTGCTGCCGAAAGACCCTCGCAGCATACCCTCGGATTGGCCGACCTCCATTGCCCCTCCTCCTTCTGGCCAATCCCGGCCCCCTCTCCCGCCGTCTCTCTGCCCCTAGTGTTCGGCCATGAGGCGGTCGCCCTCCAAAGCATCTCCCATTCCGATGCCAGTTGGTCAAAAGGCTGTTAGGTCTAGTGCTCCAACTGCTCCGGACAGGTTTGAAGGTCCCAAGTACTTTAATGCTAAATTTCAAAAACTCTGCTCCACAGTAGCTCACCAACTCTCTCCACCAACGATCGTAATGAACAGGCCAAGTGGCTGAAGCTTCTATACTAGAGCTGTCCCCTTTAAATAGCGCCCCCCGACTCTGAGAAGGGCCTGCTAACGCTCCTTCGAACTGTCACTAATAGCGCTGTCCGGGCGCCACCCAATATCCGCTCAGGCGCCCCTAAAAGGCGTTGCACACTGAAATTACGTCATGATCTGCTTGCGCTCACGGGCGCGCGCAAACACTTAGCGCAGGCGTTAAATGTATAGTCAATATGGGAGTTGTCGCTAACTTCATTGCGCCCGCCCCAACATTGGGTAACGCCCCAATTCTCGGTCTCTTTAGGCGCTAACCGCTGGCGCAAACAACCAAATTTCTAGGCCTTTGTCTTTAAACCAACAGTCATTGTGGTCATGTGACATTTTGCCACAGCGATAGCACTTGTTTTCTTATTTCAGTGACATTTTATTAGTTGAATATTCCAGGGATTTTTGTTGAATTTCTAAAGTGCCACGTGCTGCTGCTTCCATTGATATTGCAATACTTAGAGCCTTCTCCAATGTGAGGTCTTTTTCAGACAGGAGCTTCTTTTGTGTGCTTTCACTTTGCATGCCACACACAAATCTGTCCCTCAATGCGTCTGATGAGCCTACTCCAAATTGGCAATGTTCTGATAATTTGCGCAACTTTCCCAAATATTCAGAAATGCTTTCATTTTTGCTCTGGTTCAGTTTATGGAATTTAATAAATCTTTCAGCTATGAGAAGTGGTTTGGGGCTTAAATGGTCTTGGAGTGTGTCCACTATTTGTTTGAATGTTTTGTTTGCTGGCTTTTCAGGGGTTAATAAACTACGTAGCAGCCCGTATGTCTTTGCGCCCATAACACTCAGCAAAACAGTGGCTTTCTTTTCTACCTCCACTTCGTTAGCCTCACAGTACAACTCCACTCTTTCAATGTAAGTTGCCCAGTCTTCAATGCTGCTATCAAATGCTGCAATTGTGCCAATCATCGCCATTTTTTATTTCCAAACCCGTTTTTCTTTCTTTACTAGTTAGCTAGCGTCATGCAAGCCCTGTGCACTTTTCACTTGACTTACGTATCCCCTGCCTAGCTCCGTTTTCTCTACCTTCTCGCTCCTTTCTTCCAAATTTCGGTGTCCTCTGGATGCGATGCCAGAATAGGAAGACGTAGGTTCATAATTCTCATCGCCAGTTTGTTGTGTTTGTACCGCTATACACAACTACATAAAATAATAAAGTAGCAGAGACTGAGAGTAACTTCAAGTGATCTTTACTGGGTTACTGGAACTTCGGCACTGACTATACAAATCGATACGCGTCTGTTATATGTGCTCGCAACTAAGGATGTACATCCGCAAAACAAAGTAGTCCCTTCAATGTTGTATACATTACACCTAGCCTAATTCAAATCCTAAACCAAACCCAGATTCTAAACTTAATCTACTCATAACATATCTTAATCTTAACCCAAAACCTACACCTAAACCAAACCCACCTTAACGATAGCCTTATAGCGGTCCCACGGATTGTTCTATACATAGAGATACATAATTCTCTTTAACTTAACTTATGCATGTATAACTTACTTTCCTTTAGTTTAACTAACTTATTTATGCATGTATAACTTACCTAACTGTATGTACTTAATTTACTTAATTGTATTACTTACCAGTTAGGGTTGTTACCGCTTTAATTCATCTGTTAGGCCGTTGCCCCTTTAAGAGCCGACTTAACGCGCTGACGTCACGTATCACGTGACGCATGCGCGTTGGTTGTCGACCTGACGCGTTGACGTCACCACGCATGCGCATTGGCTGCCGGCCCGATTCGGGCTTTCAAGGCGGCCGCCGGCATAGTCCGGCCTACCGCGACTTCGGCTGCATTGGCCAGCAGGCGGGAGCGAAGAGATTCTCTGCTCCCGCAGTAAGTACTGGCATAGCCCGGCCTAATGACTTCGGCCTTAAAGGCCTGCTTCCGTATTGGGGAGATGCACCCATAACGGCGCAGGTCACGTGACCGCTTGGGCGTACGTGAACGTGTTGACGTCACGACGCGGTCACGTGACACAATAAGCCCGGGAATAAAGAGTGGAGTGGGAAGAGGCTTAGGACTCGCTCCCCACGGGACTGGGATGCAGTCCCTGCGGAGTCCCCGCTGGGACAACACCTACAATATGGTGCTCCTGCAGGTAGCCATCTTACCTGCTATCTTACCTGCTGTAACTATCCTGTCTGGTAAGACCTACAACATGGTGTTCCTGCAGTCAGCCATATTACCTGCTACCTTACCTGCTGTAATTATTCTGTTCTGGTAATTAAACCTTTTATTTATCGTTCGTCGAAGTTAAAACTCTTTTATTTGGTGGCGATTTACACGAACCACCACATTGGTGACCCTACGACGTGAGTACGGGAGTACATCAATTCCAACGCTACATTGGTGACTTTACAACGTGAGACTGGAGCTCATCAATTCCAAAGCTACCAACGCTACATTGGTGATCCTACAACGTGAGTACTGGAGCTCATCAATTTCAAAGCTACAATTGGTGAACCCGTATCCGTGAACGATTTTCACGGTAGCAACGCACGCCTGAACCTCGTCTACACTCCAGAAAACTAATGTACAACCGACGAACAACACGGAACAGTAATTGCAACCGCAACTAAAAGGGACCCCGTCTTTGCAAACGTCTTCGCAATGGAAGCACAGCTTGGAGGTGAGCCTGTTTTTCATGAACACTTACATAGAAGTAGAGCACGACCAATGGCAACTGTCGTCGTCCACCAGCGTTACAATTGGTGGGTTTGTGAACGTTTTTCACAAACGAAGCATGCAATGGAAGCATCAGCCGTTCTGCTGTTGCTACCGCAATCTAGGGAGCTGCAGTTCTCCCTCGTGCTTTATGAAGGTAGAAACCCCGTTCGTTGAGAACATCGATGCGGTACAGACCACGCATGTGCATACGGTCCCCGCATTCGACTATTCTACCGCCTCACGGATCGTTTGCCTCGACGTCTATGCAAGTGTACATCTCTCCAAGCGCGGGGTACAGCATGTTCGGGCTCACAAGATCGGAGCGCACCCAACGGGGATACCACGAGGACTCACCCCCGCAAAATACAAGGACGCACACCTCGTCCATCGAGAATCCCTTCCTCGTGGAAACCGATGATTTTTTTACCGCCGACGACGCACCAGCTTTTTAGCTTGCTATATGATTCGGCGTGAACAAAAGTGTGCCGCCTTATTGGCTGTTTTTTCTATAAAAGAATTAATCTCTTCTGAAAGCAACAACAACCTGGACCGTTGCCGCCCTTTCTCCAGTTTTCCTTTAACCAATGCAAATGTCTATTGAAGCGGTATACATCAAGGACGGGTTCAACGGGCATCCTGCGGTCGCGATCAACACGTGAAAGTTGCTCTGATCATAGATCAACACAGTAACTCTTCACCCTCCATTCTGTTAATGTCATAGCATTATGGCACGCACTGTTTCGTGCGTTCCAGCCTCTTGAAGGTTTCGCTCACCAGTCAACGGAGACATCGCCCGCGTCCGCCCAATCTGCCCGTCACTCTGATAAGGCCTGCTGTTTCGCACGTTTCTATGGTTCTTCGCCTGACGGATACGTTTTATTCGCCATGACGTGCGTAAGGATCCGCTTACGAGCAGTATTTTGATACCTCGTTTACTAAGTCGAGACAGCATGACCGCTGTGATTACCAGCTCATCAGACTATCTCATTCCTGGACTTTTGTTGAAGTGAATTCTGGGGGGGCCTGTATAGCGGTCCCACGGATTGTTCTATACATAGAGATACATAATTCTCTTTAACTTAACTTATGCATGTATAACTTACTTTCCTTTAGTTTAACTAACTTATTTATGCATGTATAACTTACCTAACTGTATGTACTTAATTTACTTAATTGTATTACTTACCAGTTAGGGTTGTTACCGCTTTAATTCATCTGTTAGGCCGTTGCCCCTTTAAGAGCCGACTTAACGCGCTGACGTCACGTATCACGTGACGCATGCGCGTTGGTTGTCGACCTGACGCGTTGACGTCACCACGCATGCGCATTGGCTGCCGGCCCGATTCGGGCTTTCAAGGCGGCCGCCGGCATAGTCCGGCCTACCGCGACTTCGGCTGCATTGGCCAGCAGGCGGGAGCGAAGAGATTCTCTGCTCCCGCAGTAAGTACTGGCATAGCCCGGCCTAATGACTTCGGCCTTAAAGGCCTGCTTCCGTATTGGGGAGATGCACCCATAACGGCGCAGGTCACGTGACCGCTTGGGCGTACGTGAACGTGTTGACGTCACGACGCGGTCACGTGACACAATAAGCCCGGGAATAAAGAGTGGAGCGGGAAGAGGCTTAGGACTCGCTCCCCACGGGACTGGGATGCAGTCCCTGCGGAGTCCCCGCTGGGACAACACCTACAATATGGTGCTCCTGCAGGTAGCCATCTTACCTGCTATCTTACCTGCTGTAACTATCCTGTCTGGTAAGACCTACAACATGGTGTTCCTGCAGTCAGCCATATTACCTGCTACCTTACCTGCTGTAATTATTCTGTTCTGGTAATTAAACCTTTTATTTATCGTTCGTCGAAGTTAAAACTCTTTTATTTGGTGGCGATTTACACGAACCACCACAGCCTGCTTTTTTTTTCCAGTTCTGACGAAAGGTCATCGACCTGAAACGTTAACTCTGTTTCTCTCTCCACCCCTGCTTTTTTTCCAGTTCTGATGAAAGGTCATCGACCTGAAACTGTAGTCTATGTAACCTGTACTACCTTAAGAGGATACCTTAAGGTGAAGGACTACTTTTTAACAGCTCCTGTACATTGTAGTACCGGTAGTGACCACACCGGTATATAAACCCTGTGGAGTAATATGTATCTCAGTTCCCGCCCTGACCCTCAATCACTAAAGACCTGTTTAGTTACTCTCTGTTGTCTGTGTCGTGTTATTCATAATAACTGCACTTGTAAACACAGACTCAACAGTGGCGACGAGTCTGATTGAACCTAGCAGCAGTTTTGCATCACCTCCCCCAGTACTGAATCTGGGGTACATTGGAAGGAGGCTGCGTCCTGGAACACGGGCGCCGACCAAGGGCATCCGCCCTCAGCATCCTGCAGAGCGGTGCATCGCAAGGGAGGCCATCGAGAACCGGGCTTGGTTTCCTGGCCACGAAGTCCAGCATAAGGGCTGGCTACAGGTAGTGCGCAAGCCTTCTAAGGCAGCGGCGGGTAAGCCCAATCGAGCGGCGCGGGGGAAGACGGCCGAGCTTGTCGGAGGGAGAAGGGGAGGAAAGCATAGAGGACGGAGAACAAGACCACAGCCGGTGTCAGGGGCCGGACTGCAATCGCGGGGCAGAGACGCGCAGCAGCCAGAAAGGCGCTCCATTGCCATGAGGACCGCAGAAAGCGGCATGGCCACAACAACAACAACAACAACAACATACAGGGAAAAACAAGTGCAGGAAGGACCGCTGTGAGGCGTGGGCAGCAGCAGCACGGGAAAAGACGCCATCTTGAGCCAGCGGAGAAGAAGACGAGCGCGGGAGCTGCCATCTTAAATTAAAAAAAAAAAAAATAATATCCGAAGGGAAAGAAGAAGCTCAGCTAGGATGCCGAAAACAGGCAACATTACTGCATTCGACAACGATGTGGAAGATTGGTCCACTTATGTGGAACGCATCGAAGTTTATTGTAGAGCGAATGAAGTGCCGGATGATAAGAAAGCACTAACCCTATTAAACGTGATGGGTGCGAAGACGTACGGGTTATTGAGGAACCTGATAACCCCAGATAAACCGGTAGAAAAAAGTTTAACGGATATTGTTGCTATCCTGCAGGAGCACCTAAACCCTACACCGCTGCTGATAGCAGAACGATTTAAATTCTACAAGAGGAATCAGCATAAAGATGAGAGTAATGCTGATTACCTTACGGAATTACGCAAGCTATTAAAGCACTGTCAGTTCGGAGCAGGACTGGCAGATTCCAAAGATAGGGCGTATAAAATAGCCAAAAAAAGCGCCAGAGCGGAAGATTGGGAACAGTTTAAGATAGTGCAAAGGAGGGCAAAGGGCATAATCAAGAGGGGCAAAATAGCTTACGAAAACAAGCTGGCGGAAAATATAAAAACTAACTCCAAAAGCTTTTATAAGTATATCAAAAGGAAAAGACTGGTGAAAACCAAAGTTGGTCCATTGCAGTCAGATACGGGGGAATATATAATGGGAAATAAGGAAATGGCAGATCAACTAAATGCATACTTTGGGTCAGTCTTTACGAAGGAAGACACAAAAAACCTCCCTGGGATATCGGGAAAAATAGGGACATTGGCAAAGGAGGAACTGACGCAAATCAATATCTCTAAGGATATGGTGTTAAGGAAGCTAAAGGGATTGAAGGTGGACAAATCCCCAGGGCCTGATAACATGCATCCTAGGGTACTGAAGGAGGTGGCCCTAGAGATAGCGGATGCACTAAGGATGATTTTTCAGAATTCATTAGACTCGGGAACAGTGCCCATGGATTGGAGGGTAGCTAACGTTACCCCACTATTCAAAAAGGGGGGTAGGGAAAAAGCAGGTAATTACAGACCTGTAAGCCTTACATCAGTTGTGGGCAAAATGCTGGAGTCCATCATTAAGGATGAAATAGCGGAGCACTTAGCAAATGGGGACAGGATAGGACAGAGTCAACATGGATTTACAAAGGGTAAATCGTGCTTGACTAATCTATTGGAATTTTTTGAGGGAGTAACTGGTAGAATAGATGGGGGAGAGCCAGTAGATGTGGTGTACCTGGACTTCCAAAAGGCCTTCGATAAGGTCCCACATAAAAGATTAGCATGGAAAATTGAGGCTCATGGGATAAAGGGGAAAGTATTGGCGTGGATAGGGAACTGGCTGTCAGATAGAAAACAGAGAGTTGGAATAAACGGCTCATTTTCTGAATGGCAGGCAGTAACAAGTGGGGTACCACAGGGATCTGTCCTGGGCCCCCAGCTGTTCACAATTTACATTAATGACCTGGATCAGGGAGTCGGATGCAGCATTTCCAAATTTGCAGACGACACTAAACTAGGAGGGGGGGTGGGCTCAGAGGAAGAGACCAGGAAGCTCCAGAGCGATTTGGACAGACTGGGCGATTGGGCGGATAAATGGCAGATGCACTATAATGTGGACAAGTGCGAAGTTATCCACCTTGGGTGCAGGAACGGGAGGGCAAATTATTATTTAAATGGCAATAGATTGGGAGAGGGGGAAGTACAGAGAGACCTGGGTGTTCTTGTACACCAGTCACTGAAGGCGAGCATGCAGGTGCAACAGGCGGTCAAGAAGGCAAACGGTATGCTGGCCTTCATAGCAAAAGGGTTAGAATACAGGAACAGGGATACCTTGCTGCAGCTGTACAGGGCACTGGTGAGACCACACCTCGAGTACTGTGTACAGTTTTGGTCGCCTCATCTGAGGAAGGATGTTCTTGCCATGGAGGGGGTGCAGCGGCGATTCACCAGGCTGATACCAGGAATGGCGGGAATGACCTATGAGGAGAGACTATGTAGTTTAGGGATGTACACACTGGAGTTTAGAAGATTGAGAGGGGACCTCATAGAAGTGTATAAAATTCTGACAGGTCTAGACAGACTGGATGCAGAAGGAATGTTTCCCTTGGCGGGTGAGAACAGAACTAGAGGACATAATTTAAGGATAAGGGCTAAACCATTTAGGACAGAGATGAGGGGGAATTTCTTCACTCAGAGAGTGGTGAACCTGTGGAACTCATTGCCACAGAGGGCAGTGTACGCCAGCTCATTAAATATATTTAAGAGGGAATTAGATATATTTCTACGGGCAAAAGGGGTTAAGGGTTACGGAGAGAAGGCGGGGACGGGATACTGAATTAAAGGATCAGCCATGATCTCATTGAATGGCGGAGCAGGCACGAAGGGCCGAATGGCCTACTCCTGCTCCTATCTTCTATGTATCTATGTAAATTCGTCTGTGGTCTCCTGAGCGAAGGAACCCAGAAAAGGCTACTCTCAGAGAAAGAGTTGACACTGGACAAAGCTTTCAGTGTGGCTGTATCGTACAAAGCAGCAGCACGGGGAGCTGCGGAAATACAGCAAAAGCCACCTGAATTCAGCACCAATGAAATGGCATTGGGTGCAGTAAAGTGCTATCGTTGCGGTAGGACAACGCATGACCAGAACCAGTGCTGGTTCAAAGACAAAGATTGCAGGCAATGTGGCAAACTTGGTCACATAGCGAGAGTCTGCCGGTCAGGAAGGAAGACCAACAGCAAAAAGTCACCGCAGGAGAAGTACAAAAAAGTACATAAAGTGACAGAGAACAGTTCGGATGAACAGAAGACTGATTCAGACTCCAGCAGCAAGGAACTGGGTTGTCTGAAGATACATAATGTGGGCAACACAGCAGACCACCAAACTATCTGGGTCATGCTCAAGATAGCAGGAGTCCAAGTGAAGATGGAATTGGACACAGGATCGGCCTTAACGGTCATAAATAAGCGAGACTACAAAAGGTTATTCTCGCACATTCCCCTGAGGGATACGAAGATTGTATTGAAAACATACACGAGGCAAAAAGTATACCCCAAAGGAAAAATAAAAGTAAACGTGGTCTACAATGGTAAAGAAAGTCAGAAAATGGACTTATATGTGTTACCTGATGGAGGTCCGCCACTACTAGGACGTGAATGGATCCAGAAAATACAACTGGATTGGCATTCCATACGAGCACTGACTGTGGATGCCAGTAAGGAGGACGACGTCAAACCTGGACGACTGTCCAAAATCTTAGACGATGCTAAGGAGGTGTTCCAACAGGGACTTGGGACACTGAAAGGAATTACTGCAACCATCAAGGTTGAAGAAAATGCAAGCCCAAAATTTTTCAAAGCCAGACCGGTGCCTTATGCGATACGACCTGCTGTGGAAGCAGAGCTGGAAGGGTTAGAATGTTCAGGAGTACTGTCCAAAGTGGACTGGAGCGAGTGGGCTACACCCATTGTTCCTGTCATGAAGCGATCGTTGAGCAACACGCCTGGTGAACCTAGGAAGGTTCACATCTGTGGTGATTTCAAAGTCACTGTTAATCCAGTTCTTCACACAGTGCAATATCCGCTTCCCCGGATTGAAGATATCTTCACTTCGCTATCTGGCGGCAAGCACTTCACCAAGATAGACCTGGCGCAGGCGTACCTGCAGATGGAAGTTGATGAAGTGTCGAGACAGTATCTCACGATCAACACGCATAAGGGCTTATATCAGTATCATAGGCTGGTTTTTGGAGTGGCATCGGCTCCGGCTATTTGGCAACGGGCCATGGAACAGGTCTTGCAGGGAATTCCAGGGACACAGTGTTACTTGGATGACATCCTGGTTACAGGAGTTAACGATAGTGATCACCTCGCGAATTTGGAACAGGTGCTCATCAGATTGAAAGAATATGGGCTAAGAGCTAATCGCCAGAAATGCGAGTTTTTTCAGAAGCAAATTTCGTACTGCGGCCACGTTATTGACAAGGAGGGGTTACATAAGTCCCCTGACAAGATTGAGGCAGTAGTCAAGGCTCCAGCACCGGAAAATGTGTCACAGTTGAGGTCGTTCCTCGGGCTGGTTAACTACTACCACAAGTTTTTACCAAATTTATCTACGGTGTTACACCCACTAAACACCCTCTTGCAAACGGGAATACCATGGAAGTGGAGCGATGACTGTAAGTGGGCTTTTCAGAAGAGCAAGGCGTTGATCACGTCTAAGGAAGTGTTGGCTCACTTTAACCCAACGCTACCTATTCGGTTGGCTTGTGATGCATCTCCCTATGGTATCGGGGCGGTGCTCTCACATAGGTTTCCAGATGGCTCGGAAAGGCCAGTCGCTTTTGCATCCAGATCATTGACCTCCGCTGAGCGCAACTATGCTCAGATAGATAGGGAGGCCCTCAGCCTCGTGTGGGGAGTGAAGAAATTTAACCACTACCTGCACAGACAACAGTTTACACTGCTGACAGATCATCAACCATTGGTTTCCATATTCAATCCTAAGAAGGGTGTTCCGGTAATGACGGCGCAGAGGCTTCAGAGATGGTCCCTTTTCCTAGGGGCACATCAATGTGATATTGAGTTCAAAGGTACAAAGCAACACGGTAGTGCTGATGGGCTGTCGCGCCTGCCACTACCTACAGCGGAAGAGGCACCGGCAGTTGATCCTGTCGAGATATTCCACTCGACCATCATCGAATGCTTGCCAGTCACCAATGCGGGTATTGAGAGAGAGACCCGAAATGACCCGACACTGTCTCGGGTCTACGATTTGACGGTGAAGGGATGGCCAGCACATGGCGAACCACTGTTACCAGCATTCTCAGCCAGACGAGAACAGCTGTCCGTATGTCAAGGAACACTGATGTATGGAACAAGGGTGGTTATTCCTCCTAAATTACGGGAGAGAGTCTTAAAAGAATTGCATGAAGGTCATCTGGGGGGAGTCAAGATGAAAAGCCTTGCTAGGGCTTATGTGTGGTGGCCAGGTATAGACAAACAAATAGAGGACCTGACAAAAAGCTGCTCAGGGTGTCAAAAAGTTCAGAATGCACCTCCAATTGCACCGCTGCATCCGTGGGAATGGCCTTCAGCTCCATGGCAATGCGTGCATATTGACTTTGCAGGTCCATTCATGGATTCCATGTTTTTGATAGCAGTAGACGCACACTCTAAATGGCCAGAAGTGATCAAGATGTCGACCACTACCACTGAGAAGACGATTGCAGTCTTGAGAACTATATTTGCGAGGAATGGATTGCCCGAGCAAATTTGTTCAGACAACGGACCACAGTTCGTGTCAGAAGAATTCCAGAAATTCATGAAAAAGAATGGGGTGAAACACTATACATCTGCCCCATACCATCCGGCTACAAATGGGTTGGCCGAGAGATTTGTACAAACATTCAAAAAGGCAATAAAGGCCATGTGTGAAGATCATATTCCACTACAACACAAGGTGGACAATTTCCTAATGGCATATCGAAACGCCACGCATGCAGTGGCAAATCAAAGCCCTGCCATCATGTTCTATAACAGAAGGTTGCGGTCCCGGTTGGATTTGTTAAAACCCAATGTGAGACGGGAAGTTGAACACAAGCAATTCCAACACACAAATGAAAAGGCCACTCGGAGTTTTGAAATAGGACAACCAGTGTTGGCCAGGGACTATAGAAATGATAAATGGCAACCTGGAACAATTTGTGCATGGCAGGGGCCTTTGATGTACACGGTAGACACTGGGGAGAATGTAATACGACGTCATGCTGACCAACTTGTGGGATCAAGAACAAGGGTCAACCCCATGTCTCCGGCAGAGACACCAGTTGAAGAATTTATTGAGCCTGTAGCATCTACCTCGGACTCGGTTGTATTAGATGATGTTGAATCCATAGAAGATCAATTGAATGAGTCACCCCAGCAATGGGAACAAGAGATCCCTGAAAGGCGTTATCCGGCACGGATCCGGAAGCCTCCTCAGAGACTGAACCTTTGAATATTCATTGTGTGTAAATTGTATATATGTATATATATATTCATGTACTGTATTAATGGGGTGTCCAATGTTAAGCTTAAAGGGGAGGAATAGTAGTGCATATAACCTGTACTACCTTAAGAGGATACCTTAAGGCGAAGGACTACTTTTTAACAGCTCCTGTACACTGTAGTACCGGTAGTGACCACACCGGTATATAAACCCTGTGGAGTAATATGTATCTCAGTTCCCGCCCTGACCCTCAATCACTAAAGACCTGTTTAGTTACTCCCTGTTGTCTGTGTCGTGTTATTCATAATAACTGCACTTGTAAACACAGACTCAACAGAAACGTTAACTCTGTTTCTCTCTCCACCGATGCTGCCTGGCCTGCTGAGTTTTTCCAGCGTTTCCTGTTGTTATTTCAAACCCACCTTAACCCCATCTAAAACTAACCCTAAAACTCATACTTTACTGTAACTAAAAATAAAAATATTTAATGGAATACCGAAGAAAACTAGATTTACCTTTCATTCCTGTAGTTAGGAAGATGTAATTAATGGATCCCAAATTACAAACACATTCATTATTGATACATCACTTTTAGAATTATCTTCCATGGAGGAAAACACATTTACAGAAGTAGAACTGCTACCGTTTTGCCAGCTCCCAATATTTTCCATGGGTCTCATTCTTTCTCTCCCCTTCCCTTCCCTTCCGAAACTCCCTCCCTGCCACTTACCTGCAAACCTGCGGGCAGCCAAGGGCCACCCGATCTTTGTCAGCCTGCCGCTCCAACCAGGAAGTGGACCAGCGACATTTAAATGAGGCCCGTCAGCTAAAATTGCCAAAAAGCCTCTTGCTGTCACTGGTGGGTGGGAAGTTAACTCATCTGAGCAGATTCCCATCCGTCCAAGTTAACATCTACCCCATTACCTTGTTGCTGTTTGTAGGCACAAATTGGCTGCCGCATTTGCCTAGAAAACAACGGTGACTGCACTTCTAAAGTAATCCAGTGGCTGTGAAATGCTTGAGACATCCTGAGGACGTGAAAGGTGCTGCATAAGTGCAAGGTCTTTCCTTTAATTGCTTCATGCAAGTTTTAAGCTCACCTACATTGCAGAGGGTTTGTCTGGTTGTCCTTTTTTCCCAGTGGAAGCAGTCAACAAAGTAAAGCTCTCTTAGTAGAATACAAATCCGAAACTTGATATATAGAATTCCAAACTGACTCCTTGTCCTTTCACCTGGTGACTATTGAATGTGTTTGGTTAATTTAATTATTGCTTCATTTAGGTCATTTTGCACTTCACAGATCTTGTTTTGAAACAAATGACCTATCCATTTTTTTAATTGCAATTTATAACTGAAGATCTTATAACAATTAAATAACTCTCTAAACAGTGACTCAGCTAATTGCCTTTAATTAGGTCGGACTGACAAGGGAAATTATACAGTAATTAATAACCCTAAATTCAATCTTATTTTATATGCAACATGCACAAAATAAAAATTATGGAAATAACCTATTAACAAATTATACCAGAAACAGCTTGCAAAGGCACTGTGCTGGTTAGGGTCATTCCAAGAACTCTGAAAATTGCAGTATTTGATTTCAATCAAATGAACTGTTATCCATTTTCCTGTATTTAGAAGTGATCCCAAAGTTTTGTAAATAAGTAACTACTTTTTAAAGAGAAATAACAGGTCTTGGGGAGAGATTTCCTCTGTGCCCTGTGTTATAAAGAAAGCATTTATAATTTTGTTACATGTAACCCACAGGCAAAATCTTTTCTCTCTTCTCCCAATCCCCTTGTTCTCAGGTAATAAAGTATTTTTCTATCCTTTAGAATTATTTTGTAGTTTCACACATGTACAACTGTTCATTTTTCTGACATATTTTTGGATAGAAAATTGTTGAGCAGATAAAATTGTAATTAGGCAAAAAAAGCTGCTGTGAATTAAAATTTGTTGATTGTTCAGGGGGCGAATAATGAAATATATCAAGGAATTTCACCAGGACAGGAAATTGTCACACGGCAGCAAATTTAATAGAGCTCAGATGGCAGGTTTGGAGGCGGGTCGGTAGCGAAAATTGAAAAGATTAACGGCGGGTTGTGAACCCGCCTCCACTCTACTTTGGCAAGCGTCGGATCAGCGATTCCCGATCTGACCCGACACCAAATGGCGGGAGAGGAACTTAAGGCAGTTTACAGCTTGTTAACTGCCTTGATAATCTTATTTTAACTGGCTGTTGCGATTTTGCAGCTTTATCTGCATGCTGCCCATCGTCAGACAAACACGCCAGCTGCATTGTGCCGGGTTTAGCAACGACCTGAATTGTTGGCAGCTGCTTGAACAGCTTAAAAGCGGTCCTGCAACATCTCTGTGTTTCAGATGCCACAACTTAGTGCTTTGAGGTTTTGGGACACATTTTTCAGCTCTACTGATCTTGAGTGTTCACGCTGAAATCCATCTGCAGTGTGACCTCCTTGGAATATCCTCTGGTCACTTTGGCTGAGCGCAAACAACCTCTATTACTCGACTGAGATATCCACCAGTGGTATGGGAACCATTTATATCCTCTCATCCTGGCCATCAGATTTGGAGGAAGAGCAGCTGCAGCAGCAGTGCAACCAGGCACAGCAGCAGCACCAACACCAGGAGTGCCAACCTTCTCCTTAGCTTTCTGATGGCGCACAGGGCAGAGTGCGTCAGCGCAGGGCTGCACCTCGCCGCAGGAGATACCCCCAGCACAGGGTTTACAGGCCAAGGATGAGCTTCCTCAACATGAGTGAGCAGCACTGCCAAAGGAGGCTGAGACTTTTGAGAGAGGTAGTCGCTGACATCTGCACAATGCTGCACCAACACCTGGAGCCCAGAGGAGCGTGTGGACACTCCTACCAGTGGCTGTCAAAGTCACTACCACACTCAACTTCTTTGCTTCGGGCCCCTTTCAGGGATCAGCTGCAGACATCAGCGGCATCTCCCAGTCGGCCTCACACACCTGCATCACGCAGGTCACCGATGCCCTCTTTGCCAAGTCGCGCAATTACATTCACTTCTCCACGGATGAGGCAAGTGTGACCATGTGTACCCTGTTGCCATGACTCCTTCATCCTGCGGCAGATTATTGTGCCTCATCTCTTCAATCTGCCAACCCAACTTTCCGGATGGCTACTTGGCAACAAGGGCTATCCCCTGAAAAAGTGGCTCATGACACCGATGAGGAAGCCATCAAACAAGGCTGAGTAGCAGTACAATGTGAGCCACATTTCGACCAGAAGCATCATAGAGCAAACCATCGGCTTGCTCAAAATGCAATTCCGATGCCTCGACAGATCTGGTGGAGCCTTGCAGTATGCACCAGCCAGGGTGTCCAGAATCATCGTGATCTGCTCTGCCCTGCACAACATCACACAGCAGCGTGGCTTAGCGCTGCCTGAGGAACAAGTGGTTCGGCGCAGAACCTCCTCGGAAGAAGAAGAGGAGGACGAGGAGGAGGACGAGGAAGAGGACGAGGAGCCATGCCTTGCGGGGCCGGATGTAACCAATCCAGCAGCATGCGACCACATTGCTGGCCGTCAGGCAAGGGATGCACACATCCATGCCAGATTCGCGTAGGCTTATGCTTCAACCACAGGTGGCTGGCAGATGGAGATGAATGTCACGACGAGCTGCTTAACACGCCATACGTCATCTGTCCAATAAATGGTGCTTTCCTATTACTCTCACCACCATCATTACAAATGCAAGTAGCCCTGAGCCCTCACTGTGCAACTTCCATTTCTCAGCACACATAGGCCAATACTTCAAATCTTTGCATCACTTTTGTTTAATGCAATCACAAGCTGGATGACAAGCAGTACTTTTTTACACAAGCCAAGTGACTACCCTTGTGACTATTTGTGTCTTAACTTCCTCTTACGTGTGCTTCTACGTGGTACTTCACCTGTGGCATCAGCAAATGTTGAGACACCTTGCTCACTTTTATGCTGCGCCTGCTTAGACACCTTTGGTGAGCTTCCTCTGGGTTTGGGAGCCTGGGAGGGCTCCTCCACAGCCTGCCCTTCCTGCAGCTGTGCAGGGGCTGAGACGACCATCTCATTTGGGTGCGGAATCTGGGGCTCTGAATGAGGGCTCCACAGTGGCATGGTCGTGTGAGCACTTGGAGAGGAGCCTACACTTCCTTGTTATCGGCCACCAACATCCCTCTCATGGGTCACCTGCACTTCACCGCTAGCAAGTGGCTGGAGAGCACCTTTCTGTACATCAGTGGGGCCATGAGGACCCATCTCTGTACTGACAGTCCTCATAACGGGGACGTTCATGTACCTCTGGTGTCTCTCCTCAATAGATATCTATCTATCCTCCATAGCAGACCAGCTATTTAGAAGAGTCACATGCTCTGTTAAGTCTGGCGAGTTATGTCCTTCAAGGGGGTTGCCACCCTCTCCATGGCGGCATGTTCATGTGCCATTGCCCTCACCATGGCAGTGCTCATGTTTGAGATGGATTCCTCCATTCTCTGCACACTCACAGTTACCGTGGATGCAAAACCTGTCAGAGACTCCTGAACTTGTTGCTGAAGTTGACATTCAATGATATTACCATTGCCGAATCCCCCACCATCAACATCCTGGGGGTTACCATTGACCAGAAACTTAACTGGACCAGCCACATAAATACTGTGGCAACAAGAGCAGGTCAGAGGCTAGGTATTCTGTGGCGAGTGCCTCACCTTCTGACTCCCCAAAGCCTTTCCACCATCTACAAGGCACAAGTAAGGAGTGTGATGGAATACTTTCCACTTGCCTGGATGAGTGCAGCTCCAACAACACTCAAGAAGCTCGACACCATCCAGGGCAAAGCAGCCCGCTTGATTGGCACCCCATCCACCACCATAAACCTTCACTCCCTCCACCACCGGTGTGCCGTGGCTGCAGTGTGTACCATCTACAAGATGCACTGCAGCAACTCGCCAAGGCTTCTTCGGCAGCACCTCCCAAACCCGTGACCTCTATCACCTAGAAGGACAAGGGCAGCAGGCACCTGGGAACACCACCACCTCCAAGGTCCCCTCCAAGTCACACACCATCCTGACTTAGAAGTATATGGCCGATCCTTCATCGTCGCTGGGTCAAAATCCTGGAACTCCCTCCTTAACAGCACTGTGGGAGTACCTTCACCACACGGATTGCAGTGGTTCAAGAAGGTGGCTCACCACCACCTTCTCAAGGGCAATTAGGGATGGGCAATAAATGCTGACCTTGTCAGCGACGCCCACATCCCATAAACAATTTTTTTTAAAGTTCCAGCACCGCTCTCTTTCTGGATGGCCCCAGAAGCACAATGGCCCAGAAATTCGTGTCGGGGGCTTCCCGCGGGTGCAAGCCCCCGACCTACACTTACCTAGCGCACCGACAGTTGAGGCCTGGGCCTGCGTGGATTTCCTCTCTGTGGCCCGGTCCAGCTCCCGTCGCGCTGTACTTGCGTGATCCAGTGGCGTAGTTCGTGCGATGCGTCTGCTGGGATCACGTGAGCCATGGGCAACCAATCGGAGGAGGGAAAAGCCCATTCATGAGATTGACAGAAAGAACTGTCAAACTAATGAAAACTCCGGCCCCCAAAACAGTACTTACCCTTCAAATAAATATTTTTTAAAAATCACACTTTTTAAATAAACTATAAATAACATTAAATAACTATTTTAAACAATAATTTAAATTTTTGAAAAAAATAATTTTATAAAAAAATGGGGCTAAAAATACACTTACCTTACTTTAAAGTATTTAAAAATAATAAACCTGTGGAAAAAAAATTCTAATTTTAATTAACTGACCACTTACCTTTTAAAATGAAGTCCTTACGCCTGGTTTTTAAATGTGTAAAATGTAGAGGCCTTCACGCACGGAAAAACCTGTAAAAAAAAAAAGAAAGTTCAACGCGCACGCGCAGACTCCCGCGCGCACGCGTTCGACCTCTGAACCCCTTCGTTCAGAGGATCGGAAATGCCGGTTTCCCGCGCATGCGTAGTGCATGCAAGAAACCGGCACTTCCATCGGGTCCACGCGTGAGTACTCCGTGCTTACTCACGCGTTGGGACCCGAATTTCTGGGCCATTGTCTGCATGCAGCTGAGCAGAGCTAGGAGAGTTCTGTGACCTCCAACGAAGACTCTCCACTGCTGTCGCTGTCTCCACCTTCTGCTGATGCTCACTTGTGAGCTGTGATACACCAGGTGACAACACTACTCTATGTGGCGATCGACCCACCGAGGTGTGTGTCTCTGCACTGGTGCTGGGTGCGCTGAGTCCTGGTGATGCTGCTCCCTCAGAGGCTGCAGCTTCCTCTGAGGATTCATCTGACCCTTCCTCCTGGACAGTGGGGAGGGGGCTCTAGATGGTTCCGTGGGAGAGTAAAGGCATGAGTTAGACATTTGATATTTAGGTAGCAGACACATCCTATTGTGCCGATGATCAAAAGTCAATCTCTATGAACATCATTTGCCATTTCAATCAATCATCATGAAATATAAAAGAGGGTTTAAAATGTATTCTGTCACCAGCTTCATCTAATGCGCCCGTCTCTCCGTCCCCCACTTCTAGCTCCTCGCCACCTCCAACTCTTGTGAGCAGCCTTCTCAGCGCTTATCAGCATCGCAAGGGATGTTGGCCCTCCTCCTGTTTTCACGCTCTCCCTCTTATTGTGGGCTATCTTTTCCTGCAAGGAGGGACACAAGTTGAGTTTCATCGAGAGTGATGGAGTGAGTATGAAGAATCCATAACATAGAAGCTTAGAGGGAGACCAAGATGGAGTGAGGTACCAAGAAGAAGGAGTCTCCCTGTGCGTTGTTCATTGTTGCAGTGAGAGCAAGTGTGAGGGTTGCATAGTTGGATGCAGAAGCGATTCAGTACATAGAGAGAGAGGGATAGGTAAGGATGCAAGGTAAGTAAGGGTAAGGTGGGATGTGGAGGAGTAGGAGAGCAGGGGAGTTCGCCCCGGTGTCCTGGCCAATAGTTACCCCTCAACCAACATAACAAAAACAGATTATCTGGTCATTAGCACATTGCTGTTTGTGGGACCTTGCTGTGTGCAAATTGGCAGCTGTGTTTTCCTACATTACAAAAGTACTGCATTGGCTGTAAAATGCTTTGAGACGTCCGGTGGTCGTGAAAGGTGCTATATAAATGCAAGTCTTTCTTTCTTTCCCTCCACAAGAGCTTGGAAGGAGTCTTCAGTAAATCTTGGTGAAGCCTTTGCCCTTGCAGTAGTCACGAGCTGGACAATTCCCAGAGCAGCAGAAACCAAATGAGAAGCTAGGGCTACACGGAGCCCTTTAAAAACTATTGAATGAGTGACGTCAGCAGAGGCGAGCAGCAGACCCAAACCCACTCATTGGGCTGGGTAGCGTGCACTGCGGCCTTAATGAGGCCACTTAACTTAATATTGGAGAGCGGCTGAAACCGGCAGCGGGACCAGAGCTCGCCTGCCAGGCAACCCAACTCCAACTCGCCTCCTCCATTAAATTCGCGGCCATGGTTACTAAAAAGTGATTGGCAGAATTTTTATATTAATAACTGTGTTGAAAATAAGTGAGTAGTATAATCAGTTTAGAAACCGTGATTGGTACCCATTAAAAAATATTAGACCAGATTTCACTCTTTACCAACATGTTTTTAAATTTAGCTGCTTAAAACCCCATAATCCTTTAATTACTTATTACAGTTCAAGTTCAAAGCCTTCAAATCAGCATGTCAAATGTCATGGTTCTTTCTCCTAGTTCCCATTATTTTTTTTAGTTTTCAGAGGAGAATGGGGGAAAAATTCGGTTACTTTGCACCTCCTGTTAGCGCCCTAAGAGGGCGCTAATGGGACACAAAGCAACTAGCGCCCAGGACTGGATATTGAGTGGCGCCCCCTGCCTTACCGCCTGCCGCTAGCAACAACAGGTTGAGGGGAACATTTTGCAGTCGGGAAGGGACTGGGAGAACGCTATTTAAAGGCGACCACATCCTGACTTTTTTTGTCAGCGACCTTTTTGCACCACGCATTCTGAGAGAGAGAGAGAGACTTCTGGAGAGCTTCAACGCTGTGTGAAGGAGTTTTGAGTGCTGAGCTGAACTTTGCAGGTTAATTTTGATTTGACCTTCCTTGTATCGATTTAGAAAAGACTATGGGGACTTTCCCTGGGCCTCTCCATTGTTCTTTCCAGCAGAATTGATGTACAGGTCTCTCCAGGCCGAGATTCAAGGCTGCAATGAGAAGTGTGTGGATGGAGAGCAAGATCGACCCTCCCTTTTAAGAACTGGCTGGCGCCAGTGTGTCTGTGTTCCATTGCTGACTGACAAAACCTTTGATCCCGATTTACATGCCGGGATCCACCCACTAGTGACCTCCAACACTGACCCTGTACTGACCCAGTCATCTTAGACCAGGTGGGCACCTATGCCCCTATAGGTGTATCTCAGGCATCTGACTGCTTCAAGAGGCTTCAGAATGCAGCAGACTGTGCTGGGTTTGGGGTGGGGAGATGCCAGTCTTTGCCCCACCTATCCCCATGAAAAAAATACCTACTTCTGCCTGACAGTCCCCTTTATAACAGTTCTGCTTTCTGGGGGGACCAAGTCCTGGACTCCCAGGTGGTCCCCACCCGCGCTGTTGAATAGACTGGTTTACCTGCTCCAACCTAGTTTACCAGCCCACCGATGCCCCTCCAGGCCAGCCACATGGGAACTCCCAGCCTCGGAGTACTCATTCCTGGCTACACCCACTCTTATGACGGCGACCTTGCTTGGGGTGGATAGAAATTCTGCTCCAGCAATGCCCTACAGAAACTATCGGGGAAGGCTGCGACTTGGGATATCCAGGTCCTGGGATAATTTGTGGCCCTTCCACTAGACGCTTACCAGAGTTATGCCTGAATTTGTGCCAGAAGAGCCGAGAATTTTCAGTTTCAAATCTAAAGGATAAACTCAGTAATAATGTTGGATGATGAAAACACTGAGGAAAAAAATGAATTGATTTTAACCTTTAGCATGCTGTGGATGAGTTTATTTGGCAGGTAGGACAAAGACAAAGGTAATCTATTGGAAAAGATCAAATTATGAGGACATGAGGGTGGAACTAAAGGTAAACTGGGAAAAAGCTTGAAAAACAAAGAGACAGAAAAACTGTGGAAAATCTTTAAAAGGTATGCAATAGATGTCAAGAGAAATGTGTTCCACTAAAAGCCAAAAACAAGCAAACTGATTATGAAGCACTGTGGATAAATAAAGAACTAAAGGAAAAAATTAGCTAAAGAAAAAGACAAATAAGAAGTACTTAGATACTAAAGGAGAGGACAAAAGGGAATACAAAGAACTTAGGAGAGAAGTTAAAAAAAATCAGGAAGGCAAAGAGAAATTACAAAATCAAATTATCAAGAAATATACAAAGAAATAATAAAGTGTTCCATAGGCACATAAATAACAAAAGGAAAATTAAAGTAGGGACAAGGCAACTAAAGTATGAGCAAGATAAACTCACAGGTAATGATAGAGAAATGGCAGAAGTATTGAACAACTACTTTGTCTGAGTTTTTACTAAAGAAGATAACAAAATAGACACTTCACTAGAGGAGGAACTTAAAATTAATATTAATACAGTTGGGATATAAAGGGAGAAAATAATTGACTAACTAGCAAAACTAAAAGAGGATAAAATCCCAGGTCCGGATGGCATACTCAAAGAAACTAGGGAGGAGATACAGTAGTAGCGGCACTAGTTTATATATACAGAAGTTCCATAGAAGAGTGGGTAGTGCCAGAGGACTGGTGGACAGTTAATGTTCCTATAAACAAAAAGGGAGCTAGAACAAAATCTGGGAACTATAGACCAGTCAGTTTAACATCAATGATAGGCAAGATACAGGAATCTATACTAAAAAAAGTGATGGAAAAGCATCTAGAGCAGAAAATATAACATACAAAATAGTCAGCTTGGATTCCAGAAGGCTAAATCACGCTTAACTAACTTGATAGGATTCTGTGAAGAGGTAACGGAAAGAGTAGACAAGGGTAGTGTAGTAGATGTCATATACTTGAATTTTCAAAAGGCCTTTGATAAGGTACCACATGGTAGGCTTATGACAAAGGTTAGGGTATGTGGAGTCAAGGAACAAATAGCTGAATGGATTGCAAATTGGATAAAAATAGAAAGCAGAGTGTAGGGGTAAATGGTAATTATTCAGATTGGAGAAAGATAGAAAGCGGTGTTCCACACGGATCAATGCTTTGACCACTGTTATTCATAATTTACATTATGGTGAATCTTTGGAATTCTCTACCCAAGAGGGCTGCGGAGGCTCAGTCGTTGAGTATATTCAAGACAGAGATCGATAGATTTTTGAATATTAAGGGAATCAAGGGATATGGGGAAAGTGCAGGAAAGTAGAGATGAGGTAGAAGATCAGCCATGATCTTATTGAATGGCGGAGCAGGCTCGAAAGGCCAAATGGCCTACTCCTGCTCCTATTTCTTATGTTCTTAATGATCTGGACTTAGAATAAGTAACTGAATAACAAGATTTGCAGATGATATCAAACTGGGGTATATAGCTAACACTGAGGAAAAATGTAACATAATACAAGAAGACATTAGAAAACTTGGAGACTGGGCAGTTAAGTGGGAAATGAACTTTAACATAGATAAATATGAGGTGATGCACATTGGTAGGAAAAACAGAAACATCACCTACACCTTATGTAAATTTTATAATATATATTTTCATAGTTTATTGTTAATACGACAATAAAGCTGCAGCTGGTATTTGACTAGCTTTATTAATGTAATATTAATGTTTGTTTCACTGTCACAGGATGTGAGTTGAAAACTTAAAATCCAGCTAAATCTAGCTGGCTCAGGAAGTTAGTTTCCAATCTGACACTGGAGTGAAGTGGTGTGAGGTCACCTGTGGAAGACAATAACACACCCAATTGGATTTGATATCACATGTTAATATATCTTCAGTGCAGTGACAAATTTGGTTTAAAACACACTTTGACAGTCCCCTGTAACTCCTGGTACATTATAAGTTTAAGACATTTTTTTGAACATTGAGAGTGTGCAGATGTTATGACCCAGGCTCTCAAGCCATTTAAAATTTACCACCTGGGAGCTGAGGTCTGAGCATGTTCATAGACACACACCTCTCTCCTGGCCCCAAGAGATATTGGTAGGCTGGAATCGATTCTGTCTGGCATTCTAAATGCAGCTTAATGGTTATGGATAAATGACAGAGAATACAAATGGAATATATTCCACATTGACATAGAAGACTGAGTGGTTAAAAAAGGATAAGATAAAGAAAAATAAACAGTTTAAGGAAATAGAGAAGGAGGAAACGTAGGGAACATACAAAAGTAAAAGATTAACAAAAAAAACCTCTTAAGTAAACTACAATATTGAGTGAAAATAATATTTGAGTATGTTTCTACTAAGCAAAATATTAAAGAACAAGTAGAACACATTAATGATGAGAGAGATTGAAAAACAGCATCAGAGAAATTTTAAATAATTTTAGCTCAAGAGTTTTCATACGGTCTTCACAATTTTTTGTGGTGATCCCTGCGAATATTGGCACGCAGTCAGGGAACCCTTAAAAATATTGATACATTACCAGAAATACTGTGTTTTAACTTCCAAAATATGGTGTTATCTAGCCAAAGGAAAACAGTGCTGCAGAGCATATTTTTAGTTAGCATACAACAACCAAAATAGCATACTAATAAATCAACAAACAGAAACATACAGAACTCTCAAGGGACTATGCTCATGGCAAATGATTTTCTTGGCCCCAGATAAACAGAAATCTGATGGCCTTGAAGACTAACAAGGATTCTCTCACAGATCCCCGAGGGACTACAATTTGAAAAAAAAACTATGTGAATATGTGATGAGTATTGCTAACTAAAAGGAAAGGGAAGCACATGTGTTGATAAAATAGTGAAATTAAACTGCAGTACATGAAGACCCATAAATGCATATGAAAAGAAAGGCAAGAAAACACCATCAGACCCATCCTGTATTCAGTCTAACCTCAAACAATATCCTCCCACCATTAGTAATGACATCTTCTGGGAGAGACAAAAAAATTCCAGGGTGGGGGGAGTGGTTGGGGAGACTGGCATCTCCCCAACTCAAACCAGCTTCAGAACTATGTGGGATACTAAAAGAAATTAGGGCAAAAATACAAATTACTGTGCCACAAATTTTGTAAGACTTACTTAGCCTGAAGACAAGAACTTTCTCAATGGTCTATTGGGAAAGATCCCAGGGCCCATTTCTAGTCAGTGCCAAAGCAGCTGAGGATTTTTCAGCCCTACAGCAGCCATTGTTGGGGTTTCTCTTAGCAGAGGAGATGGCAACCCATATGTGCAGAGGTCAAAGAAGTATCCCAACTCACTGAGCAACCTACTTCCAAGCAGCAATCCACTAAAACAGATGCAGCTACCTGGACATGATGGAGTCGTATGCCTCATTTTTTGTTTTGTCCCTCATCATTCTAACACTCCATTATAGCACACACTAAAGTTTGGAGCGCTTCATCGCTGAAGTATGCTTTTCATTGCTGGTGTTCAGTCATTCTCACCTATAATTGCGCATTCAAATAGCTACATTAACAAAGTTTGGGAAATTTACACCAGTTAAATGGCTCATTGGCTGCTTGAAAAATGTTAGTTTCAATATTGCAAGTGCATTGAGATTGTCTGATATTCCTTTGTTACTGCTAATGAATCAATTTTTTATGTAAATAAAATGTTGAATAAAATTATACTTATTTTATAATGAACCAAAGACTAGAATAAGAACTATTAAACAGAAGGAACCTAAGTTGACATATAGCTGAAAATGTAAAACATCAACATTAATCATGGTGCAAATGTTAAACAAACCCCTGTTACACCCTTGCATCCCATTCCTAATTAACCTACCAAACAGTAAGAAGAAATAAGCAATGGGGAAAAAAGCAAAGGAAAGAAAGGAAGAAAGAAATTTAAAAAACACACATGCTCTGCTCCATCCCAGAAGGGGCCCACTATCCCCCATCATAGCTCCTTTCTGTTCTCTGGTCGCAGGAGTGTAACAACTCTAGCAACCCGAAGATCTCTCCTCATCCCTTCCCAAATCTGATGGAACAGTTCCACCTTCCCTGCATTACAAATCACACTCTCTCCAGATTCATACTCTTGTGGAACACATTCACCTAGTGCTAATATACGGGTGACTCCTTTGAGTGTCATGCCAAAACAATGAGCCTCTGCCATGAACTATGCCAGTAGAACCATTGGGAGTGAAATTTCTGCATGCCAGTAGTGTGAAACGAACTCATAACGAATTGGCAGCAGGTTTTACACTGCGGCCAATTTTCCTTTCCATTGAAGTCAAAGCAGTGTAAAACAGGCTGCCGATTTGCTAGGAACATGTTTTGCACTACTGGCGTACAGCAACTTCATCCCCATTCTGCATAAACACTGTGGAGCTTTCACCCCTGGCATTAATCCTAATCATATTTTAGGATATTATCAATAGCTATTCCACAGGGGGTCTATGGCATTTATCATAGCCCCCAGGAGAGGAGATTTTATGACAATGTCACAATATATGAAGAAGGGACCTTCCTCTGAGTCACAATGTCAACACCTTCCCTCTGGTGAGTAGCCAAAGTTAGTTATTATACGCAGCACATAATAGAATCTGTGAAGGAACTTCCATTGAATCAACCTCACCCCCCACACAGCTAGATGTTATATACGCTTTAAACAATTTGTTGATGAATTGAAGTTCCCTGCTGGAGTGGAGCTAACTTACAGTTCAACCTCCGTCGCTTCCAGTCCAGATCCAAGGTCGTCCCATCCTGTCATCGAATTACAGTACGCAGACGACGCTTGCATCTGCGCACACTCGGAGGTCGAACTCCAAACCATCGTCAACACCTTCACCGAAGCGTACGAGAACATGAGCCTTACACTAAACATTTGTAAGACAAAGGTCCTCTACCAACCTGCCCCCACCACACAGTACTGCTCCCCGATTATCAAAATCCACGACAAGGCCTTGGACAACGTGGACCACTTTCCATACCTCGGGAGCCTACCAACAACAAGGGCAGACGTCAATGACGAAGTCCAACACCGCCTTCAGCGTGCCAGTGTAGCCTTGGTCACCTGAGGAAGAGAGTCTTTGAAGACCAGGATCTCAAACCCGGCACCAAGTTCATGGTCTACCGAGCAGTAGTGATACCCGCCCTCCTGTATGCCTCAGAGACATGGACCATTTACAGCATTCACCTCAATGCACTGGAGAGGTACCACCAATGCTGCCTCCGCAAGATCCTCCAAATCCATTGGCAGGATAGGCACACCAACGTCCGCGTTCTCACTCAGGCCAATATCCCCAGCATCGAAGCTTTGACCACGCTCGATCAGCTCCGATGGACGGGTCACATCGTCCGCATGCCCAATACAAGACTCCCAAAACAAGCACTCTACTCGGAGCTCCGACATGGCAAGAGAGCTCCAGGTGGGCAGAGGAAACGCTTCAAGGACACCCTCAAAGCCTCCTTGAAAAAGTGTAACATTCCCACCGACACCTAGGAATCCCTGGCCCAAGACTGCACAAAGTGAAGGCGAAGCATCCGGGAAGGCACCGAACACCTCGGGCTGGATTTTGCCAGCCCCGGGGAGGCGGGTTTGGAGGCGGGACTGTCAGGAAAATGGCAGAATTTGGGGTTGCCCAACCTGCCCCCAGCCCGCCTTCATGCCATCTTGCCAGGAGGCGGGTAGCTGACCCGCGCCGGGTTCCATCTCCTCGAGGCGGGAAGGGATTAATGCCAAGTTTTTTGGCTAATCCCTATTTTGAGCCCTGAAATGTGGGCTTCCTGACGGCTCCGAACTGCGCCAAGGTTAGCGAGGCGGGCCGTCAGTCTGAAGGGTCGGAGGGGCCGAGATGTGCAGGTGAGTAATGGGTGCATGTGTGCAGAGGTAAGTGTGTGAGGTGTGTGTAAAGTGTTTTAATAAGTTTTACTTACCTTTACTTCTTCCTGCAGGCTTCCTCCCTTCAGGTCTCGGGAGTCCCTCAGCTCACCGGCACAGAAAGCAGAATGGCTGCTGAACTGTCAAAAGCTGCAACCTTCCACTTTCTGGTCAGGAAGGCTTTCTAATTGAGTCTTGAGTAAAAACGCAACTTAGAAGACAGATTGTCAGTGTTTGACAGCTTCACAGAGCTGTCAAACGATGACATTTCATCTGTCAAAAGCTCTTGACAGATGAAATGGCACTCGCTGACGTCACCTGTAACTGGCTTTCCCTTAATTGGCCTGCTAAGCCCGCTGGGCGGGCTTAACAAGGTCAATCAAGGGAAAATAGTGTGGGTTGGCCACAAGTCGATGGAGGCGGGACTAAAACCCAACAAGTGGGAGTCCCACCTCCAAAAGTTCCCCATTGACAAAATCCAGCCTTCAAGTCTCTTTGCCGGGAGCAAGCGCAAGCAGCGCAAGGAGCGCACGTCAACCCAAGCACCCACCCACCCGCCCCTTCAACCACCGTCTGCCCCACCTGTGACAGAGACTGTAGGTCCCGCACTGGACTCATCAGTCACCTGAGGACTCAGTTTTAATGTGGAAGCAAGTCATCCTCGGTTCCGAGGGACTGCCTAAGAAGTGAATGCAAAACCAAGATCTCACTCCCAGAGCTTTTTGGATTCTGTAAATTACACTATCTCCCACATTACTGAAAATATGATAGGCTTTGGCCACAAAGTGAGGCCTGTTCGGTTTGTGCTGAATAATTTGTGTTCTGAGGAATCCAAATGCTTCCTACTGTTCTGGAATGCCCTTCTAAGCTGCAAGAACTTGTAAAATTGTTTATAGGGCAGCATGAATTGTTACATTATCTTTTGGAATGATTTAAAAGACCGTCTTTTATCTAAATCCCCAGCACAGCTGACTGCCACTTTCACCATCATCGAACAATAGTTTTAAAAGAGTGATCATAACCTAATGAATATTTACAAGAGCAGCAAATTAGTTCATTTTGAGACATCCAGCCTGTGATAGAAATGTAAAATTAATTCTTAAGGGATGTGACCTCAGCTACTGCACTAATCTTCATCTTCAGTCAACCCACATCCTTTACCATGCTGCAAACTCACTGTGCTATGTATTGAAATATTGAACATGTTTCTTAAGTCCTTATGGAATATGGGGATAGTGCAGAAAAGTGGAGCTAAGGTAGAAGATCACATGATGGCCGAATGGCCTACACCTGCTCCTATTTCTCATGAATGTCCAGTCATATCATTTCGATCCAGCAGGCCCAATCCCCCCTTCAGCTTCACTCTCTGCATTTTGGTTAAAATTAATCTAGAAGGTTTTCCCTCCCAAAGACGATGAGGAACATTTGTCTAATCTTGAGCCAGTGTCTCTGCACCTCTGAGGAATTATATTAAACATGCAGTTCAACCTGGTATCTATTTTGAGAGCATTGAGAAAGAGAGAGCTTTGGCCATGAAATTCGGCACCTTAGCGCTGGCTGTTAAGGCTGGTTTCAGCAATAAATGATGGGCGCTTCTCTTCCACCCATTTCTGGCGCATCCGCCATTTTGGGTAGGTCGGCAGCATGGCCGTTGCCTGTATTTGCTAGAAAAATGGTAATGAGGCAGATTGTGACTTCAATCAGTGTGCAACGTTGATTTGACACACGAACTGGCAGTTTTGATGTCGCCGCTCCATTCAATGCCCTCTGCAAAACACAAACTGCTGAACAGATGGCCTTGCAGGACAACCTCGAGCAGCTCTGGGCCTAAAAGGCCCGGCTGTAAACTGCACCACCTCAGCATGGGCTGGCTGGCTGACAAGCAGCAGCAAGGGCAATAGCAGAGTGGCAGGGGTGGGTGTCCGAATGCTGTCATCCTGAGAGAGGACAGCAGGTTCTTGCTCCGCGGAGCCACTGCCACTTGTGGTGTATGTAACCGTTCCACCTTTAAGAGAACTATTTTAAGAGATGCACTACTTTATCTTGGCTGCTGTATACTGTAATACCGGTGGTGACCACACCGGTATATAAGTGCTGTGTAATGATTTATTGGGCAGTTCAGCCTGACCTCCGACTAGTAAAGACCTGTTGAATTTACTCTTGTGGTCTGTGTGCAGTGATTCTTATTAACAATAACTAGAACACACAGACTTAACAGTGGCGACGATGACGATCTTACCCTGCGGCAGAGATATATCCAAGGCAGTTTAACGGGCGTCGAGAAGAGGCATCCGCCCTCATCATCCTGCTGAGAAAAGACTCGGGTCTGAAGAGCAAGGAAGAATCCTGACACGAAGCCTTCCATCAGCAACAGGCAGTGATCATCCCTTCTATCACGGTGGCGGGTAAGCCGATCAGCGACGAGCAGCAAGTCGGCCACGTTGACTGTGAAGTAGGGGAGGGAAAAACGGAGGATATAAGGGCGGAGAACTCGACCACAGCCGGGGAAAAGAGCCGGACAGAAGTCGGGGCCAGAGGCGCTGAGACTGGGGCAGCGTAAGGCACGGGAGCCGCGGTGAATGCAAACGCAGCCGGTGTAAAAGACCGGGCTGCAAGCGGGCTAGGAGACGCAACAGCGTCGAGAGAGAGCTCGACTGCGACCGGGGAAAAAGGCCGGGCAGCTACCGAGGCCGCGAGGCGCGGGATAAAATTTTAAAAAAAACGCGGAGAACTCAGCCGCAGCCGGGGGAAAGGATCGGACTGCAAGAGGGGCTGGGAGGCACGATTTGAGAACCGCTGGGGAGGGCGAACGCAGCAATACGGCAATCGCCATTACAGCCAGCGGGGGAGAAAGGCAAACATGGGAAGCCGCCATTTTCATAGGCGGGGGAAGAAGACAAGCGCGGGAAACCGCCATTTTGAAAAAAATAAATAAAAAAATTCTTTTTGTTTCTCAAGAAGATTGCGAGGATGCCTAAGCGTGGTAACATCAACGATTTCGATCCCGATGTTGAAGATTGGGCCACGTATGTAGAACGCATAGAGATTTATTGTAAGGCAAATAAAATATCAGATGAAGATAAAGCACTAACCTTACTAAACTCAATGGGTGCGAAGACATACGGGCTATTGAAGCATCTTCTATCACCAGCTAAACCGGCGGATCAGGCTTTCGCTAATATTGTTGCTGTCCTGAGAAATCATTTGAACCCCACACCGCTGATGTTAGCGGAATGATTTAAATTTTATGCGAGAACGCAACTGAAAGAGGAAAGCAACGCGGAGTATTTAATTGAACTGCGTAAGCTAGCGAAATACTGTCAGTTTGGGGAAAGACTGACAGAGGCACTGAGAGACAAATTTGTGTGTGGATTGTCGAAAGAAGGAACACAGAAGCGGCTGCTTGAAGAGAATGATCTTACACTTGATAAGGCTGTCACTATTGCAGCATCGCACGAAGCCGCAGCGAGAGGCACTGCGGAAATGCAGCTGAAGGCAGCGGTACTCAGCGTAGATCAAATGGCTTTGGGTACAGCGAAATGTTATCATTGTGGAAAGACAACACACGATCAGAACCAATGCTGGTTTAAAAATCAGGAATGTAGAAAATGTGGCAAGCTTGGTCACATAGCTAAAGTATGCCGGTCAGGAAAGAAGACCAGCAACAAAAAGTCACTGCAGGAAAAGTGCAGAAAGGTACATAAGGTGGCTGAGAAGAGTTCGGATGAACAGAATTCGGATTCAGACTCCAACAGCAAGGAACTGGGTAGTCTGAGAATTCACAATGTGAGTAAGGAAGCTGACCTACAAACTATCTGGGTCACACTTCAGATAGCAGGAGTCCAAGTGAAGATGGAATTGGACACCGGATCGGCGTTGATGGTTATGAATAAGCAAGATTACAAAAGGTTATTCACACATATTCCCCTACGGGATACGGAGATAGTATTGCAGACATGCACGGGGCAAAGAGTATACCCCATCGGAAAGATAAAAGTCAAGGTGGTACACAAGGGCAAAGAACACCAAGGAATGGACTTATATGTACTACCTGAGGGAGGTCCACCACTTCTGGGACGGGAGTGGATCAGGAAAATAAATATGGACTGGCACTCCCTAAAAGCAATAACGGTAGATTCCGGAAAAAAAAAAGATGTCAAACCTGAACGATTGTCCAGAATATTGGATGAGGTTAAAGAGGTGTTCCAACAGGGACTGGGAACACTGAGAGGAATTACGGCAAAAATCAAGATTGCAGAACATGCAAACCCAAAATTTTTCAAAGCCAGACCGGTACCTTATGCGATACGACCTGCTGTGGAAGCTGAGCTGGAAGAGCGAGAACGTTCTGGAGTACTGTCTAAGGTGGACTGGAGTGAGTGGGCCACGCCCATTGTTCCCGTCATGAAGCGTTCATCGAGTAACAAGCCAGGGGAACCGGGGAAGGTCCGCATCTGTGGAGACTTCAAGATCACGGTTAATCCGGTGCTTCACACGGTGCAATATCCGCTTCCGCGGATTGAGGATATCTTTGCTTCATTGTCTGGTGGGAAACACTTCACCAAGATAGACCTGGCGCAAGCGTACTTACAGATGGAAGTTGAGGAAGAGTCGCGCCAGTATCTCACAATCAACACGCACAGAGGCTTGTATCGATATAATAGACTGGTTTTTGGAGTGGCTTCGGCTCCAGCAATTTGGCAGAGGGCCATGGAGCAGGTATTACAGGGAATTCCAAGCACTCAATGTTACTTGGACGATATCCTGATTACAGGAGATGACGATGAGGAACACCTTGCAAATTTGAAACTGGTGCTCACCAGATTGAAGGAATATGGACTTCGAGTTAATCGCCAGAAATGTGAGTTCTTTCAGAAATGGATCTCGTACTGTGGTCATGTCATTGACCAGGAGGGGCTGCACAAGTCACCTGACAAGATCGAAGCTGTTGTGAAGGCTCCCGCTCCGGAAAATGTATCCCAGTTGAGGTCGTTCCTAGGGTTGATTAACTATTACCATAAGTTTCTGCCAAATCCATCCACGGTGCTGCACCCGCTGAACGCTCTTTTGCAGAAAGAAGTACCATGGAAGTGGAGCGAGGACTGTAAGAAGGCCTTTCGCAAAAGCAAGGCATTGATCACCTCAGAGGAAGTGTTGGCTCACTTCAACCCAATGCTACCTATTCGTTTAGCTTGTGATGCTTCTCCTTATGGTATTGGAGCAGTACTCTCACACAAGTTGCCAAATGGCTTGGAAAGGCCAGTCGCATTTGCATCCAGATCATTGACCTCCGCTGAGCGCAACTATGCTCAGATAGATAGGGAGGCTCTCAGCCTTGTGTGGGGAGTAAAGAAGTTTAATCATTACCTGCAGGGCCAGAAGTTTACACTGCTGACAGACCACCAGCCGTTGGTATCCATTTTTAACCCTAAGAAGGGTGTTTCGGTGATGACAGCACAGAGGCTCCAGAGATGGTCCCTTTTCCTAGGGGCACATCACTATCAGATAGAATTCAAAGGTACAAAGCAGCATGGTAATGCTGATGGGCTGTCGCGCCTGCCACTACCTACTGAGGAGGAGGCACCGACGGTTGACCCGGTGGAGTTATTTCACTCGACCATCATCGAATGTTTACCTGTCACCAATGCAAATATTGAAAGGGAGACTAGGAATGACCCGACACTGTCCCGGGTCTACGAATTGACAGTAAAGGGATGGCCAGCCCATGGTGATCCACTGTTACCGGCATTCTCAGCAAGACGAGAACAGCTGTCCATCTGTCAGGGAACATTGATGTATGGAACAAGGGTGATTATCCCTCCTAAGTTAAGAGAGAGAGTTCTAAAAGAACTACATGAAGGTCATCTGGGGGGAGTCAAGATGAAAAGCCTTGCTAGGGCTTATGTGTGGTGGCCGGGTATCGACCAACAGATAGAGGATCTGACGAAAAGCTGCTCAGGGTGCCAAAATGTCCAAAATGCACCTCCAATTGCACCGCTGCATCCATGGGAATGGCCTTCAACCCCATGGCAACGTGTACATATTGACTTTGCTGGTCCATTCATGGATTCCATGTTTTTAATTGCGGTGGACGCACATTCTAAATGGCCAGAAGTGATTAAGATGACTACCACTACCTCGGAGAAGACGATCGCGGTGCTAAGAACGATATTTGCAAGAAATGGATTGCCAGAGCAAATATGTTCAGACAACGGACCACAGTTCGTGTCAGAGGAATTCCAGAAATTCCTGAAGAAGAATGGGGTGAAACATTATACCTCTGCCCCATATCATCCAGCTACGAATGGGCTGGCCGAGAGGTTTGTACAGACGTTCAAAAAGGCAATAAAGGCCATGAGCGAAGATCAGATTCCACTGCAACACAAGGTGGACAATTTCCTACTGGCATATCGAAACGCCACCCATGCAACAACAAACCAAAGTCCTGCCATGATGTTCTATAACAGGAGGTTGCGGTCCAGGTTGGACTTGTTAAAACCAAATGTGCGGAGGGAAGTCGAAAACAAACAGTTCCAGCATATCAATAACAAGCCCACTCGAAGTTTTGAAATAGGACAACCGGTGTTAGCCAGGGACTATAAAAACGAGAAATGGCAATCTGGAACAATTCGGGCCAGACAAGGACCCCTGATGTACACGGTAGATGTTGGTGAAAATGTAATGCGACGTCATGCTGACCAACTGGTGGGATCGAGAACAAGGGTCGAGCCCATGGTTACGACAGAGACAACCGTGGAGGAAGTTAGTGAACCTGAAGCATCTACCTCAGAAGTGAATATACCTGATGATGATGTCCTATCCATAGGGGATCAACTAGATGAGTCACCCCAGCAACGAGAACCAGAGACCCCTGAAAGGCGTTATCCGTCTCGGATCAGGAGGCCTCCTCAGAGACTGAATCTGTGAACTGTTTTTACATGAAGTTGTGTATATATGTTATTATGTTATGTTTAATGGGGAATATATACTGTTAAGCTAAAAAGGGAGGATTGTGGTGTATGTAACCGTTCCACCTTTAAGAGAACTATTTTAAGAGATGCACTACTTTATCTTGGCTGCTGTATACTGTAATACCGGTGGTGACCACACCGGTATATAAGTGCTGTGTAATGATTTATTGGGCAGTTCAGCCTGACCTCCGACTAGTAAAGACCTGTTGAATTTACTCTTGTGGTCTGTGTGCAGTGATTCTTATTAACAATAACTAGAACACACAGACTTAACACCACTTCCCCGAGGCGGTGCCTCAGCATTCCTAGCCACCTGTTTGAGCACAGATTGCTGGACTGCTGTGAGGCCCTGTAAGCCCCTTTCCACACTCGTAAACCCAGCCACGATGGCATCAGTCTGAGCTTGCATGGCAGCAAGCTGGGCCTGCATGAGAGCAGTCTGCGCTTCTACTGCAGCACTCAGACATTGTGTCGCTTCCGCTTGTGCTGCAATGGAAGCTACGGCATCGCCCATCACACCCAGCATCACGGTTGGGTCCACAAGTGTTCTAATGGAGTTGTCCATCATTTTTCCAAGCTCCGCACAAAGTCTCATGCAATGTTGGAGCTGGACTCCACATTCTCCTTGACAGTGACAAGAGGCTCTCTGGCAAATGTGCCGTTGCACCAAGCATTTCTGTGTGCATGCCCATCACCCTTCTTCTGTAGGCTGCCTATCGAAGTCATGATCTGAGTCCTGTGCAGCAGAAGTCGTGTGCAAACTCGCCCTCCAGTTTGCTGGCACCCGAGCTACTCTTTACCCCGGTCTGCCTGTAGTCTACTCATGCCAGGTGAAGCATCATGTGCAGATCCTGCCTCTATACTACCCTCCAAAGTTCACGCAGTGCCATTTTCTGAGCTCATGCCTGGGGGTGTTGTAGTGTATGTACCTTTAAGAGAGAACTACTTTTACAGCTCCTGTATACTGTAGTACCGGCAGTGACCACACCTGTATATAAGCCTTGAGCATGCCTCTGTACTGTTAGTCTTTAGACTACCCTCCTCCAGTAAACACCTGTTGATTGTTAAGTTACAGCCTCCGTCTAGTTATTGGAAAACATCATACTTTAAGAATCACGGATTCAACAGTGGCGACAAGGTCGATTCGAATCTACCTGCAACTCTGCATTTCCTTTCAAGGATTCGCTCCGGGAGGACGGTGGAAGAAAGTCGAGGCCAGAAGCACGGGCGTCGACCACGAGCAACCGCCCAGTCATCCGGCAGAGAGTGAACATCGCAGGGGAAGCTGTTGAGAGCTGGGCTTGGTTCACCAGCCACAACGATCCAGCAACAGACTGGCAACAGGTACAGCTCAGACCCTTCCCGGACAGCGGCGGCTGGAGCTGACCGACGGCATAGAAAAGGCCAAGCAGCGTCGATGGGGTAAGAGAGAGGGTGAAGCGCACAGGGCGCAGCCGGGGGTTGAAAACCGAGCGGCGTCGAGGGAAAACAAAAAATAGAGAGAGAGGGTAAAGCAGCAGCCGGGTTCAGGACCGAGCGGCGGCAACGAGAGAGGCGCACAGGAGAACGCGCAGAGCACAGCCAGGGCTCAAGGGCTGAACAGCGTCCGCGGGGGAAAGAAAGGAAGCGCAGGAGACGCCATTGAGCCGCGGAGAAGAAGGGAGAGCGTGGGAGACGCCATTTTAGAAGCCGCAGCGGAGAAGAAGGGCGAGCGCGGGAAGAAAGGAAAGCGTGGGAGACGCCATTTTGTGCCAGATGAGAAGAAGGGAGAGCGTGGGAGATGCCATTTTAGACAGTTTAATCACACCCAGGGATGCCGAAGAGTGGCAGTATCACTGCGTTCGACAATGAAGTCGAAGATTGGGCGACATATGTGGAACGCATTGAGGTGTACTGCAGGGCGAATGAAGTGCCAGATGCTAGGAAAGCACTGGTTTTTTTGAATTCCATGGGTTCAAAAACTTATGGCTTACTGCGAAACCTAATAACCCCAGAGAAGCCAGTGGATAAGAATTTCGAAAGCATAGTGGAAATCCTACAGGACCACTTAAACCCCACACCGCTGCTGATAGCAGAAAGATTTAAGTTCCACAAAAGGAACCAGCATAAAGACGAAAGTAATGCTGAGTACTTAACGGAACTGCACAAGCTATCGAAACACTGCCAGTTTGGATTGGGACTAGCAGATACGTTAAGGGACAAGTTTGTGTGTGGGCTTCAAAGTGAAGGAACCCAGAAACGGCTTCTATCAGAAAAGGATCTTAAGCTGGACAAGGCTTTCAGCATGGCAGTATCACACGAAGCAGCCGTACGGGGCGCTGCAGAGATACAACGGAGACCGCAAGAATATGGCACCAATGAAATGTCATATGGAACAGGGAAGTGTTATCGCTGCGGCAGAACAACACACGACCAGAAGGATTGTTGGTTCAAGGACCAAGTGTGCAGACAGTGTGGAATAGCAGGGCACATAGCAAGAGTCTGCAGGTCAGGGAAGAAAACCAGCAGCAAGAAATCTCCACAGGAGAAGTACAAAAAGGTACATAAGGTGATGGACAGTAGTTCAGACGAACAGAAAAGTGATTCAGACTCCGGAAGCAACGAGCTGGGTTGTCTGAAACTACATAAGGTAATCAAAATGGAGGATCACCAGACTATCTGGGTCACACGCAAGATAGACGGAGTCCAAGTGAAAATGGAATTGGACACAGGATCAGCCCTAACAGTCATAAACCAAAGGGGCTACAAGCGGCTATTTTCACATATACCCTTGAAAGCTACAGAGATTGTCTTGAAGACGTACATGGGGCAAAAAGGCTACCCCAAAGGAAAAATAAGGGTAAAGATACAATTAGATTGGCATTCCATACAGGCACTGGAGGTTGAGGCCAAAAAGGATGACAATGTCACACCTGGACGACTGTCAAAAATGCTAACTGACGCACAAGAAGTGTTCCAGGAGGGACTCGGAACACTAAAAGGCATAACAGCAACGATTAAAATAGAGGAAAATGTTGTATCCGTGTGTTAATGAAGACACGGAATGCAGGAGTTGGTTTACAGGTGTTTACTGGACAAAGTCTGGAGGTGAACTAACAGATACAAGACACTATATAGGCTTATATAGCCCGAGTAGCCACTACCGGCATTACAGTGCACAGGGGCTCTTAAAGGCACATACACCACAGAAAATGCAAGCCCAAAGCTTTTTAAGGTCAGACCGGTGCCTTATGCGATCCGACCAGCCGTCGAAGCAGAGCTGGAAGGGTTGGAACGTTCAGAAGTACTGTCCAAAGTAGACTGGAGTGAGTGGGCTACACCCATCGTTCCTGTAATGAAGAAGGTCGTTGAGTAATACGCCTGGGGAACCAAAGAAGGTCCGCATCTGTGGGGATTTTAAGGTGACAATGAACCCAGTCCTTCACACGGTACAATATCCACTTCCAAGGATTGAGGATATTTTCGCCTCGCTATCTGGAGGTAAACGCTTCACCAAAATTGATCTGGCCCAGGCGTACCTGCAAATGGAGGTAGAAGAAGTCTCGAAACAATACCTCACGATCAACACTCATAAAGGTCTCTACCAATACAACCGGCTGGTGTTCGGGGTAGCATCGACTCCGGCTATTTGGCAAAGGGCAATGGATCAAGTCCTGCAAGGGATTCCAGGGACCCAGTGTTATTTGGATGACATCCTGGTCACAGGCAAAAATGACAGTGATCACCTCGCCAACCTGGAGAAGGTGCTCACTAGATTAAAGGAATATGGCCTACGAGCTAATCACCACAAGTGCGAGTTTTTCCAGAAGCAGATCTCGTATTGTGGCCACGTTATTGATGAAGAGGGGTTACATAAGTCCCCTGAAAAGATTGACGCAGTAGTCAAGGCTCCAGCACCGAAAAATGTGTCACAACTGAGGTCGTTCCTCGGGCTGGTGAACTACTACCATAAGTTCTTACCAAATTTGTCTACAGTATTACACCCACTGAACACCCTACTGCAAACGGGGGTACCATGGAAGTGGAATGACGAATGTAAACGAGCTTTCCAGAAGTGCAAAGAATTGATCACATCAAAAGAGGTGTTGGCCCATTTCAACCCAGCACTACCAATTCGGTTGGCATGTGATGCATCACCCTATGGTATTGGAGCGGTGCTGTCGCACAAATTCCCAGACGGGTTGGAGAGGCCAGTAGCCTTTGCGTCTCGGTCACTAACCTCAGCCGAGCGCAACTATGCCCAGATCGACAGGGAGGCCCTCAGCCTAGTATGGGGAGTAAAAAAATTCAACCACTATCTGCATGGGCAGAAGTTCACCTTGCTGACTGACCACCAACCACTTGTCTCCATCTTTAATCCTAAGAAGGGCGTTCCGGTGATGACTGCACAATGGCTACAAAGATGATCCCTTTTTCTAGGGGTGAACCAATATGAAACAGAGTATAAGGGCACGAAACAGCCTGGAAACGCTGATGGGCTATCACGCCTGCCACTGCCTACTGTGGAGGAAGCACCAGCAGTGGACCCTATCGAAATATTTTATTCGTCGATAATTGAACGATTGCCAGTAACTAACGTGGATATAGAGAAGGAAACCCGCAATGATCCGACACTGTCTCGGGTATATGATTTGACGGTGAAGGGATGGCCAACACATGGTGACTCACTGTTGCCAGCATTCTCATCCAGAAGAGAACAGCTGTCGGTATGCCAGGGGACAGTGATGTGTGGATCCCGAGTGGTAATTCCACCCAAGTTAAGGGAGAGAGTGCTCAATGAGCTTCACAAAGGCCATCTGGGAGGGGTGAAAATGAAAAGCCTTGCTAGGGCTTATGTGTGGTGGCCGGGGATTGATCAACAAATCGAGGACCTAACAAAGAGCTGCTCAGGATGCCAGAAGGTCCGAAATGCACCACCACATGCCCCTCTACACCCATGGGAGTGGCCCTCCTCTCCATGGCAACGGGTGCATATTGATTTTGCTGGTCCATTCATGGATTCAATGTTCTTAATAGCAGTGGATGCGCACTCGAAATGGCCTGAGGTGATCAAAATGTCCTCAACCACTACAGAGAAAACGATTGCAGTCCTATGGACCATATTTGCCAGGAATGGCTTGCCAGAGCAGATTTGCTCTGATAACGGACCACAGTTTGTGTCCGAAGATTTTCGGAAATTTATGAGAAGGAATGGGGTAAGGCATTACACATCCGCCCCGTATCATCCAGCCACAAATGGATTGGCTGAGAGGTTCGTACAAACCTTTAAAAAGGCGATAAGGGCCATGTGCGATGATGAAATTCCACTACAGCATAAGGTGGACAATTTCCTGTTAGCCTACAGAAATGCGACACATGCAGTTACCAACCAGACCCCGGCCATGATGTTCTTTAACCGAAGGTTGAGATCTCGTCTGGATTTGCTCAGACCAAATGTGCGAAGAAATGTTGAGGATAAGCAATTCCAGCACATCAATGAGAAGCCGACAAGGAGCTTCAATGTAGGACAACCAGTCTTGGCCCGCGACTACCGAACAGAGAAATGGCAACCCGGAAAGATATGCACACGGCAGGGGCCATTAATGTACACATGGATGTCGGGGAGAACATTGTGAGACGCCACGTTGACCAGATCCTAGCGTCACAGGAACGAGTCAACCCCATGTCTCGCGTACCTGGGGATGTACCCGACATACCGGTAGCATCTACCTCAGAAACAGTAGCAGCGGAAACAGATGAACTAACCGACGAAAGGGGGCCAGAATCGCCTCCGCACCAAGAACAAGAACCTCAGGAAAGGCGCTATCCAGAAAGGATCAGGAAGCCGCCCCAAAGACTGAATCTATAAATGGACTATTTCAGTTTAATGTGCATGTTAAAGTGTTAACTGTTATTTGAATGTTATGGGTACTGTTAATCTAAAAGGGGAGGAATTGTAGTGTATGTACCTTTAAGAGAGAACTACTTTTACAGCTCCTGTATACTGTAGTACCGGCAGTGACCACACCTGTATATAAGCCTTGAGCATGCCTCTGTACTGTTAGTCTTTAGACTACCCTCCTCCAGTAAACACCTGTTGATTGTTAAGTTACAGCCTCCGTCTAGTTATTGGAAAACATCATACTTTAAGAATCACGGATTCAACAAGTGTCAGATTGAATGAAGGCGCCTCTTCTTCTCCATCATTCCCCTCCTCTACTTGGTCGGGGACTGGCTGGGCTGCTGGCAGTTCTTGGGTATCTGAAAGAAGAAAGGCACAAGTGTCAGGTTGTGGTGAGGGGAGGGGGGGCGAAAGCAAGATGTGCATGCTTACACCATCAGTAGCTTATAAGTGAGAAGAGATTGTGCCATGAGGGGAAGTGTGATGTGAGAAGAAGGATTAGTTATGAGCATACCATCATTAGCAATGCTTTCAACCTCGCTGCTTACCACAGCCTCAGTGATGACCCCTCCAATGATCTCCAGCACCATCTCCTCCAGTTCGGTGAGGTTCTGAAGATGTGCTTCCCCTCTGCCTGTCTGCTGCTGCTCATGTCTGTTATGTGCTACCTTGGCCTGCAAGAGAAAGGGAAGTGTGTCAGTGAGTGTGGTGCAATGTGTTTGGGTGATGTGCCTGTCATGGTTGAATAGATGGCAGTATGTGCAAGGTGTGAGATGTGAGTGTGAGGCTTGCAGCAGTGGTAAGTGTGTGAGGGTGAGGTGAAGCTATGATTGTAAGGTATGAGTTGTGATTGCTAGAGATTGTTGGTAGTTGAGTGATGGGTGCATTGAGGAGGGTGTGAGGCTAGTAGCGCAGTTGATAGGCATATGACATTTGATGATGCATTCACTCACCTTGACCACTCGTGTGAGGTCATTAAACTTCTTACGGCACTGGATCAAGGTCCTGGGGGCAACACACGTGCCACTGCCGACTTCTGCTGTCCCCTCCCACTGCATCCTGGCGTGCTGCCTGGAAGGCCTTCTGCCCCCCTGCGGGTAGAGGACCTGTCTTCTTCTGTGCAGTCCCAGAACCAAGGCCTCCAGTGCTGCATCAGATAATCTCCTTGCCCTTTCTCTTCCCTGTTGAGCCATGGCTGCATGCAGAGTGACAATGAAGTGCTTCTGCAACAAAGCACCTCCCCTTTAAGAAGTGCATAGAGCCGAGGCAAAATTTTATTGGCCAGTAGACTGCACCCAATATTGGACCTGCCTCTTGAGTGCAAAGCAAACCAGCAGCACGTTTAGCACTGAGCTCAGTGCTCCAATCATGTAAATGAGCAGGCAGCATGAATTTTGCATGCTGCCTACACCACTTTGAACAGGTGCAGGCAGATCACGCTTCGCAGTCCCCGCACCCATTTTCAGGCCTAATCCAATTTCACACCCTTTGAATCGTTCTAGGCCTTTCTTAACACTAGTTAGTAAATTGTACATGTTAATCAATATAGGCTTAGATAAATTATATCTAAGTAGAACCATCCTTTATTAGACCACATAACAGCATAACCCACAACTTCATGGTGCCAGCACTTGCCAGTTAAGGGATACTGAATAGTAATCAAGCAATTTTTCCAAATGAGGAGCTTTGTGTTGCATTTCCAGCTGATGGATCTGAGCCCACAGTATGGATATGCTCTCTGCTTTCTCTTTCTTTTTGGCTCAGTCAGTCTCCCCGATCTGTCTGGAAGGATCTTGAATCACCTGTGCCTGTTATGCCAGCTCTGGTTATTCAGTAGTACAAGCTCTCCAGCTGCAACGCCCCATTGTCCTGTTGACAATGCCATTAGAGGGAGTTTGCCTGCAACGTTCAGAGCAGGCACAGCTGATCTAGGATATTTCTGAATAAACTGTAAGGTATACAAACAGTGAGGTGATGTAGATCAGTCTGACCATTAACACTACTGTGTCAGCCATTGAGTTGGAGGTGGGGCAGGACTTACAGCAGGACTCACAGCAAACAGTCTATTTTGCAGCAAGCAAAGTCAATTTATTCAGCAAACAGAGTCTATTTAAACAACAAACTACAGCAAACAGTCTACAGAGTCTATTTAAAAAAAGAGTGTCTACAAACTACCGCAAACAAAACTCATGACCGAAACTACAGCAATGTTTCCTGATAAAAGAAGGGTGATTTCTCCAAAAAAATTCAGTGAGTGGAAGATAGTTACAAATTATGTGCTTAAAATCAATCTTAGTCACTTACAGCAGTGCTGTCTCCAGGTGTGATTGACAGTAGAATTACCCAATCATATCTATTCTGGCCGGGAATAGTGGTTTCAATATGTGCAGCCAATGTAGAGTCAGTGAATAACCTCTTTATCATTTCCAACTTTTATGTTCTTCTTATTTGAATCTATATGAATTTGCAGATAGTTCATCATTCACCTGTGCCTAAGACTTCTGCAGTCTTTAATATCTTTCACATTGATTGAATTACATCCAAAATCTAAACATTTCAGAAACAAGAGCTTTAGCATTGATTACAGTGGCCAATTATAAAATTCCTTGGAATATTTTTTACATTAAAGGTGCTATAAAAATTCAAGTTATTGTTTAAGAGGTATAACTGCATCCTAAAACTGCAAACATTCTTCAGAAAAGAAATAGAACAGTTTAAAACATAAAGGAATCATGATCTGTTACTGTAAGCAGCTGGTTGGCATGACAACAGTCTACATCAAACATCTAGTGATTCATTGCTCTTTCCCCTCTCAGTAATGAGCAACATTCAAACTTTACTTCTCTGAAATTCGGGAATCTTTACAAAGATTCTTGTAATACTGCAGCAAAAGTTTCCATTCATCATGTGGAGGAATTCCAATTATTCATGCCTGAAACCCATGCAATTTTAAAATACTAATCAGGCCCTCTAGAGTTCCATAAATGGTCTATATCCCAATCTTATACTGTAATCAGCACCAGACCTTTTTTATGTTAGTGCGAGACCGATGTCATTCCTCAATCATGTGTAAACTTGAAAACTGATATCCATCTCTCTGGTAGCAACTAGCTAAAATATAAAGCTTAAGGAAAAATCCTTCTTTGCTTTAACATTTTGAGACATTATTATACATTTTTTTAAATTAGTTTATGGGATCAGGGCGTCGCTGGCAATGCCAGCATTTATTGCCCATCCCTAGTTGCCCTTGAGAAGGTGGTGGAGAGCCGCATTCTTGAACTGCTGCAGTCCGTGTGGTAATGATACTCCCACAGTGCTGTTAGGTAGGGAGTTCCAGGATTTTGACCCAGTGACGATGAAGGATCGGCAATATACTTCTAGGTCAGGATGGTGTGTGACTTGGAGGGGAACTTGGAGGTGGTGGTGTTCCCATGCGCCTGCTGCCCTTGTCCTTCTAGGTGGAGGAGGTCGTGGGTTTGGGAGGTGCTTTGGCGAGTTGCTGCAGTGCATCTTGTAGATGGTACACACTGCAGCCACGGTACGCCGGTGGTGGATGGGGAGCTAATCAAGCAGGCTGCTTTGTCCTGGATGGTGTCGAGCTTCTTGAGTGTTGATGGCGCTGCACTCATCCAGGCAAGTGGAGAGTATTCCATCACACTCCCTCCTTGTGCCTTGTAGATGGTGGAAAGGGTTTGGGGAGTCAGGAGGCGAGAAACTCGCTGCAGAATACCTAGCCTCTGACCTGCTCTTGTTGCCACAGTATTTATGTGGCTGGTCCAGTTAAGTTTCTGGTTAATGGTGACCCCCAGGATTTTGATGGTGGGGGATTCAGCGATGGTAATGCCATTGAATGTAAAGGGGCGGTGGTTAGACTCTCACTTGTTGGAGATAGTCATTGCCTGGTACTTCTGTGGCGCGAATGTTACCTGCCACTTATCAGCCCAAGCCTGAAAGTCATCCAGGTCTTGTTGCATGTGGGCATGGACTGCTTCATTATCTGAGGAGTTGTGAATGGTGCTGAACTCTGTGCAGTCACCAGCGAACATCCCCATTATTGACTTTATGTTGGAGGGAAGGTCATTTATGAAGCAGCTGAAGATGGTTGGGCCTAGGACAATGCCCTGAGGAACTCCTGCAGCAATGTCCTGGGGCTGTGATGATTGACCTTCATCCACCACAACCATCTTCCTTTGTACTAGGTATGACTCCAGCCAGCGGAGAGTTTTCCCCACTATTCCCTTTGACTTCAGTTTTACTAGTTTTCCTTGATGCCACACCTGGTCAAATGCTGCCTTGATGTCAAAGGCATTCATTCTCACCTCACCTCTGGAATTCAGCTCCTTTGTCCATGTTTGGACCAAGGCTGCAATGAGGTCAGGAGCCGAGTGGTCTTGGTGGAACCCAAACTGGGCATCAGTGAGCAGGTTATTGGTGAGTAAGTGTCGCTTGATAGCACTGTTGATGACTCCTTCCATCACTTTGCTGATGATTGAGAGTAGACTGATGGGGCGGTAATTGGCCAGGTTGGATTTGTCCTGCTTTTTGTGGACAGGACATACCTGGGCAGTTTTCCACATTGTTGGATAGATGCAGTGTTGTAGCTGTACTGGAACAGCTTGGCTAGAGGTGCGGCTAGTTCTGGAGCACAAGTCTTCAGCAGGATAGCCGGGATGTTGTCAGGGCCCATATCCTTTGCAGTATCCAGTGCGCTCAGCCATTTCTTGATATCACGTGGAGTGACTGACTGAAGACTGACTTCTGTGATGGTGGGGACCTCAGGAGTAGGCCGATATGGATCATCCACTCAGCACTTCTGGCTGAAGATGGTTGCAAATGCTTCAGCCTTGTCTATTACACTCATGTGCTGGGCTCCACCATCTTTGAGGATGGAGATATTTATGAAGCCTCCTCCTCCTCCCGTTAGTTGTTTAATGGTCCACCACCATTTCCGACTGGATGTGGCAGGACAGCAGAGCTTTGATCTGATCTGTTGATTGTGGGATCTCTTAGCTCTGTCTATAGCATGCTGCTTCCGCTTGTTAGCATGGATGTAGTCCTGTGTTGCAGCTTCCCCAGGTTGGCACCTCATTTTTAGGTATGCCTGGTGCTGCTCCTGGCATGCTCTTCTACACTCCTTATTGAACCAGGGTTGGTCCCCTGGCTTGATGGTGATGATAGAGTGAGGAATATTCCGGCCATGAGGTTACAGATTGTGGTGGAATACAATTTTGCTGCTGCTGATGGCCCACAGCGCCTCATGGATGCCCAGTTTTGAGTTGCTAGATCTGTTCTGAATCTATCCCATTTAGCACTGTGGTAGTGCCACACAACACGATGGAGGGTATCCTCAGTGTGAAGACGTGACTTCATCTCCACAATGACTGTGCGGTGGTCACTGCTATCAATACTGTCATGGACAGATGCATCTGCGACCGGTAGATTGTGAGGACGAGGTCAAGTAGGTTTTTCCCTCGTGTTGGTTCTCTCACCGCCTGTCGCAGGCCCAGACTGGCAGCTATGTTCTTCAGGACTCAGCCAGCTCGGTCAGTAGTTGTGCTACCAAGCCACTGTTGGTGATGGACATTGAAGTCCCCCACCCAGAATACATTCTGTGCCCTTGCTACTCTCAGTGCTTCTTCCGAGTTGTGTTCAACATGGAGGAGTACTGATTCAGCAGCTGAGGGAGGGCAGTAGGTGGTAATCAGCAGGAAATTTCCTTGCCCATGCTTGACCTGAAGACATGAGACTTCATGGGGTCCGGAGTCAATGTTGAGGACTCCCAGGGCCAGTCCTTCCCCACTGTATACCACTGTGCCGCCACCCCTGGTGGGTCTGTCCTGCCCGTGGGACAGGACATACCCAGGGGTGGTGATGGAGGAGTTTGGGACATTGGCTGAAAGGTATGATTCTGTGAGTATGACCATGTCAGGCTGTTCCTTGACTAGTCTGTGGGACAGCACTCCCAATTTTGGCACAAGTCCCCAGATGTTGGTGAGGAGGACTCTGCAGCGTCAACTGGGCTGGGTGTGCCGTTGCCGTGTCCGTAGCCGATGCTGAGGTCGATGTCGGGTGGTCCGTCCGGTTTCATTCTTATTATTGTCTTTCGTAGCAGTTTGTTACAACTGTGTGGCTTGCTGGCCATTTCAGAGGGCAGTTAAGATTCAACCACATTCTGTGGGTCTGGAGTCACACTTGGCCAGACCAGGTAAGGATGGCAGATTTCCTTCCCTAAAGGACATTAGTGAACCAGATGGGTTTTTATGACAATCAGATAGTTTCATGGTCACCATTACTGATACTAGCATTTTATTCCAGATTTACCTACTTTCAAGTAGGTAACTTCTTTCTTCATAAATACATTCAGGATTTAAAATATACCCTGGTAAATGTTACCTTGAAATTGTTCACTGTCTGAAACCTGACTTGGATTCATTGTACATTCAGTGCCACAGCAACATAACTGTTAGACATACTGTAGTTTTGAGGAGGTAACTGGTAGAATAGATGGGGGAGAGCCAGTGGATGTGGTGTACCTTGACTTCCAGAAAGCCTTCGATAAGGTTCCACACAAAAGATTATCATGCAAAATTAAGGCTCATGGGATTGGGGGCAAAGTATTAACGTGGATAGAGAACTGGCTGGCAGATAGAAAACAGAGAGTTGGAATAAACGGCTCGTTTTCGGAGTGGCAGGCAGTGACCAGCGGGGTGCCGCAAGGATCTGTCCTGGGACCCCAGCTGTTCACAATATATATAAATGATCTGGATCAGGGAATTGGATGCAATATTTCCAAATTCGCTGACGACACTAAACTAGGAGGAGGGGTGGGCTCTGATGAGGATGTCAGGAGGCTACAGTGCGATTTGGACAGGTTGGGGGAATGGGCGGATACGTGGCAGATGCACTATAATGTGGATAAATGCGAGGTTATCCACTTTGGGGGTAAAAACAGGAGGGTAGATTATTATCTAAATGGCAATAGATTGGGAGATGGGGAAGTGCAGAGGGACCTGGGTGTTCTTGTGCACCAGTCACTGAAGGAGAGCATGCAGGTGCAACAGGCGATTAAGAAGGCAAATGGTATGTTGGCCTTCATATCAAGGGGGTTCGAGTATAGGAATAGGGATACCTTACTACAGCTGTACAAGGTGCTGGTGAGACCGCATCTGGAGTATTGTGTACAGTTTTGGTCGCCCCATCTGCGGAAGGATGTTCTTGCCATGGAAAGAGTGCAACGACGATTCACCAGGCTGATACCTGGAATGGCGGGAATGACCTACGAAGAGAGATTAAATAGTTTGGGCTTGTACTCACTGGAGTTTAGAAGATTGAGAGGGGATCTCATCGAAACATATAAAATTATGGCAGGCCTGGACAGGCTGAATTCAGAGAGAATGTTTCCAATGGCCGGGGAGCACAGAACCAGGGGCCACAGTCTAAAAATAGCGGGCAAATCATTTAAAACAGAGATGAGGAAGAATTTCTTCACTCAAAGAGTGGTGAGCCTGTGGAATTCCCTGCCACAGAGGGCTGTGAAGGCTAATTCAATAAATATTTTCAAGAGAGAATTGGATATATTTCTGAAGGCTAAGGGGATTAAGGGTTACGGAGAAAAGGCGGGGACGGGGTACTGAACTGGTAAGATCAGCTATGATCTCAGACGAAGATCAGCCATGATCTCATTGAATGGCGGAGCAGGCTCGAAGGGCCGAATGGCCTACTCCTGTTCCTATCTCTATGTATCTATATTATTGTTCACAAGCTATATAAAGGCTAAATGAGAATTCAAAAACTCATGGCTCCGTTGCAGTGGCGGCTGCTGACACAATACAGTATTTTATTTATTTTGCGCTTTATTTTTAGTTTCAGTCACAAGCTTCATCAAGCAATTTTTATCCTGTCACAAGTTACTGCTGACCACATAATTTAGCTTATTTTCTCTTGCCTCTCCTAATTCAATGTTTGAATTACCTGTCTTTGTACCAGTGTACAAAACACAAGTAGCAGACTCCAGAAACATTGCGCCATTCTAGAACAACAATCACAGCACTGAAACCATGGGCCGGAATTTTGCCGGTCCTCAGAGTGCGGGATTGGAGGCAGGACCGCTGTCAAAAGTCACAAAAATTAACAGCAGGCAGGAAACCCGCTGTCAACCTGCCTCCAGCCAATCTTCCCAAGTGTCGGGTCCATGCGCTTCCTCTTAATTGACCGGCAAGCCTGCAGGACGGGCTTAACAAGGCCAATTGACGTAAAATCATGTCCGTGGGCCGGATGCAGTTGGGAGCGGGACTGGAACCCGGAAACCAGCTGACCCGCTCCCAAGCCGCATCCAGTTGCAAAATCGCAGCCCATGACTGGTAACTGTATCAAAAGCAAAATACTGCGGATGCTGGAAATCTGAAATAAAACAGAAAATATTGGGAAGCACTCAGCAGGTCAGACAGCATCTGTTTCTCTTTCCAAAAGTGCTGCCTGACCGGCTGAGTAATTTCCAGCATTTTCGGTTTTTATTATTGGTAACTGTATGATGAGTCAGGAGCATTCTGTTGCATTGTGACCTTGATCACTGAAATGACAAACAGGAACCTTTTTACATTGAATGCAAATTAGAAAAAAAGAGACACGGTATATTCCAACAAATTAATTCTTCTTTCATATTGGTCATCTGTAAATTAACTTTCTGGATGTTGATGTTTTGAGATGTCTTATTGCAAATTTTTTGTTTACCTTTGTCATCTTTAAATGTATAAATTAAAAGTCCATGATAGAAATGGAACACAGCTTCACTTTCAACAATAATTTGATTAAAGAATGTGGCTAGTGACAATCTAAGAGAGTTACTCTTCATTAAATTCTTCATTATTTTGCTTATTTCAAAAAATGGTTAAAAAGGCCAATTCATTAAATATATTCAAGAAGGAGTTAGATATATTTCTTAAGGCTAAAGGGATCAAGGGATAGGGGGAGAAAGCAGGGACAAGGTACTGAATTTGGATGATCAGCCATGATCTCATTAAATGGCAGAGCAGGCTCGAGGGGCCGAATGGCCTACTCCTGCGCCTATCTGCTATGTTTCTATGTTTCTAAAAGTCTTGAGTTTATTACCTCATATATGGACTGATTTGTAACACATTCACAGTGCTACAGTGCTTCAGATACTTATAACACGGAGATCAAGTTATGATAGCCAACAGTCTACAAACATTAAGAGGAGATTACCTGAGAAAGCAAAGATGTGGCGCCGATGATTCAAGGCTCCCAATTTTACGTCAAAAAGATGAACAGTATACCACAGGATGTAATAGCATGTTGATTAATACCCATTTCAGTGTTCAGCCAATATCTGTCAGATATGCAATTGTCATTGTTTCTCATCAGCTATAAGTCTATTTGAAGGTTCATATACTAGATTCCAAATTTTATCATGATTATTTAAATTTTAACAATAATCTGAAACATTTCCAGGCAACTCAGAATTTTTTGGTAACTCCTGTTTTGATGTGCCCCTCCCATTTCAATTTAATATAGAGGGTTCCACCCCCCAAGAAAGTAGTTGCATACATAAATACAGCCAGCAGTTTTGTTGTATATTCACAATGCTATTTGATAGTAATAATTCATAAATTCGCATACAGGTCTGGATTTTCTTTAAAGGTTTGGCAGGTAAAATGGGGTGGAGAGGTCTTCCACTGAAACTCTGCTCAAAAAAGAGCTGCATTTAATGAAGGGGTGGTGTGGCCAAGTGCCCCCTGGGATTTCCATTCGCTTCTGTACACATACCTCCTCTGAAAATCATCGGCAACATAAAGGAGGCACTTCTGAGCCTATACAGTGCCCTGCACGTAGAAACAGATCAGGACAGTGAAAGATCACACAGGATTGCGATTCTGCAGCACAGTTTTGGCTGGGTGTCACTTCCAATACTACAGTACCTGAGAATTTTAAGGTACTTTGTGAAACTTGGTGAGAATTTAAAGGGAGCTGTGCATTGTGAAATAATAGATTTCCCTCTGCCAATTCCTTTGTTTGTCTGTTTTGAGGAGGAGGATGATGGAGACATATAAAGAAGTAAAGGATGGAAGCCAGGAGAGTGCAGCAGTATAGACATAAGCAACCCCTTGTGGAGATTCACGTATCTCTGGTAAACAGGATCGAGTGCAAACCAATATGGTGGGTATATTGTGTTTAATCGGAGTTTAGGACGGAATATAACACACTAATTATACAGCAAAAACATACGACCGTGACAAGCAGCTGGTACCAGACCCAATCGGACAGACGGCTGGCATGCGTGAACAGTTTTCTGGCTTCTGGCCTCTCTCGCTCTTTCTCTCTCTCTTTCACTCTAGAACCTCCAATGGTGAGCATGGGATCACTCTCAAAAGAGCGTTCGACCAGCCCAACTTCTCTTTGCAACTTCTGTTCAGCTCTCCCCTCCACCGTCTCTGGGCAAGCCCTTGGGGTGTCACTTTTTATTCTCTTTTTAGGGGTGGGCCTGAGGCCAAGCTATTGACAAGACCATTTAACCTATAGAGGTTCCTCTAAAACTTCATCAACCAATGACAGCTCAAGTTCTTTGTCTTGGTTCTTGGATGAAAGGCCTCCCCAAAAGAGGGTCTCATTACTTCATCCAATTTATCTTTCTTGTTTTTACATTTTGAAGGTTCCTCCATTGGAATCCTCCTTGACCCAGCAAGTACAAGGCCCGACTCTGTCCCTCTTAATCACGGCCCCAGCTAGAGCTGTCACACGTTAGCCAGTCGCTATCTCACCTTCATCTAGCAAATGGCCCATTCTAAGATGAATACCTTAGCCTCCTCAAATTCCTTTCATTCTATGTCTTTTCCTAATTAATGTTTAATTATCTTCACAGGCAGTTCTGCTAAACAAACTCCAAATTCTATCTGTAGAGATTATAATATGGTTATTAGTAATAATAGAAGAAACATAGGTTGAGCCTTCACTGGCCAAATTAAAGATACATTAACAAAGTCAAAACCCTAACTTACAAACAAGAGATAACTAGCCAGGCAGGGCCATCCTATGGGCCCCCGTGTGGAATGTTTATGTTTCACCTAATCTAACTGATTAAAAAGACTGTCTCAAATTCTAATACAAGCTTTCCAGGAAAACGAAACTTATCATTTAAACACAGTATTATTCATGTAGCCATATACATTTTTAGGCACCCCTAGTTTCTAACACCCTGACCCATAAGTATGCATGCCATGGGGTCTACAGGTTATGGAGCTCCTATCTGGATTTTCCTATACACAGTGCTTCCTCCCTGAAACTGCGACAGAAGTTGGAATCTGACTTGCAGCCTCTTTTCTCCAGGGGCGCTGCCTTGTCTGTGACTGAAGATGACAACAGCACTTAACTTTTATGCTTTCAGGTGGCTTCTGGTGACCACATCAGTCAATCAGCAGTTCGTCGCTGCATTAGACACATCATGGATGCAATGTTCAGCCATGCCTCAGAGTTTATTCAGTGCTACATTGATCCAGCAAAACAGAGGGAGAGAGAGAGTCATCAACTCATTCCAAGTGGCTGAATTTCCACAAATGCAAGGTGCCATTGATGCCATCTATATGGCTATAATAGCCCTGTTTGAAAGTCCCATCAACTTCGTGAACAGTAAGGGAGTCCATTTCCTGAATGTCCAGATACTGAGTGATGCTAGAAACATCATTATCCATGTAGGTGCTTGCTACCCAGGCAGTAGACACAGCTTGTTTATTCTCAGTCAATCCAAGATATCTGCACTGCTCAGTCAGGCCAAAGTGACAGCGTGGCTGATAGGAGACCAAGGATACCCACTTCAGCCTTGGCTGATGACACCTTCTTGGAATCCAAAGACAGAGGCTGAAAACAGGTACAATGAGGCTTGGGTGCTACCAGGATCATTGTGAAACAGATCATTGGAATTATCAATGGCTCAGCTACTCGCTTGCTGTACCAACTGAGCCAGAATCTGAAAGAATCTGCTTGTTTTAAAGAAAACTTTGATCCTACACTAAGCACACAGGTTCTATTCTTTCAATATGTTGTAGGTTGGGAAACATAGGCTGGGATGGTACACCTTAGACAAACAGGAAATGGCCTATAGGGGTTATTGCGATCTGGCGCATCTAGTGGGGAGCAGTGCTCACAAAGTGCACATCTCAGGAAATTGCAGACAAACAGCCTATGATTTTCTATCCATTCATTTTAATGGACGGAAAATCATAGGCTCTGTGCCTACAATTCCATAACATGCACTCACAGTGAGCGGCATATCCCACTGGGAGTGTCAGATCGTAGAATCACCCCTTATATTACCATTCTTGACCAACGTTAATCATTGCCTGGGATACCTGAAGAAGTAGCCTTACCATCTATTATCATGAGCTGTTATAAAAAAAAATGTTTTTACAAGTAATGTTTAAGTTTTGAATATGTTTTGTTTCAACTGCGTGCTAATGTCATTATCAGAAACTGCCTGGGGATGGTCACTGAGCCCAACAGTGTGAAGTAGCTGAATGTCAGTAGGTACAGCCATTAACCCAAAACTTGTCATTTCAACTGTGTTAATTTGCCTCCCAGACATAGTTAGGTTTTGAATAATTCCTTTCAACCTCTTCCTCCATTACATCAATAGTTCTCACTGTCAATAGAAATAGCTACATGTGTTAAAGTCTACCTCACTCTCATAGAATCATAGAAATTTACAGCACAGAAGGAGGCCATTTGGCCCATCTTGTCTGTGCCAGCCGACAAAGAGCTATCCAATCTAATCCCACTTTCCAGCACTTGGTCCATATCCTTGTAAGTTACGGCACTTCAAGTGCTCATCCAAGTACTTTTTAAATGTGATGAGGATTTCTACCTCTACCACCCTTTCAGGCAGTGAGTTCCAGACCCCCACAACCCTCTGGGTGAAAAACGTTCTCCTCAAATCCCCTCTAAACCTCTGACCAATTACTTTAAATTTATGCCCCCTGGTTATTGACCCCTCTGCTAAGGGAAATAGGTCCTTCCTATCCACTCTATCTAGGCCCCTCATAATTTTATACATCTCAATCAAGTCTCCCCTCAGCCTCCTCTGTTCCAAAGAAAACAACCCCAGCCTATCCAATCTTTCCTCATGGCTAAAATTCCCCAGCCCAGGCAACATCCTCGTAAATCTCCTCTGTACCCTCTCTAGTGCAATCACATCCTTCCTGTAATGTGGTGACCAGAACTTCACACAGTATTCTAGCTGTAGCCTAACTAGTGTTTTATACAGTTCAAGCATAACCTCCCTGCTCTTATATTTTATGCCTCAGCTAATAAAGGCAAGTATCCCGTATAACTTCTTAACCGTCTTATCTACCTGTCCTGCTACTTTCAGGAATCTGTGGACATGCACTCTAAGGTCCCTCCGATCCTCTACACTTCTCAGTGTCCTACCATTTATTGTGTATTCCTTTGCCTTGTTAGCCCTCCCCAAATGCATTACTTCACACTTCTATGGATTGAATTCCATTTGCCACTGTTCTACCCACCTGACCAATCCATTGATATCTTCCTGCAGTCTACAGCTTTCTTCTTCATTATCAATCACACGGCCAATTTTTGTATCATCTGCAAACTTCTTAATCATACTCCCTACATCCAAGTCCAAATCATTGATATATACCACAAAAAGCAAAGGACCCAGTACTGAGCCCTGTGGAACCCCACTGGAAACAGCCTCTCGTCCTTTAAGATGCTCCTTAAAACTTACCTCTTTGACCAAGCTTTTGGTCACCCGTCCTAATATCTCCTTATGTGATTCAATGTGAAATGTTGTTTGATAACGCTCCTATGAAGTGCATTGGGACTTTTTACTACATTATAGGTGCTATATAAATGCAAGTTGTTGATATGTATAATTAGTTTTGATCAATTTTTTTAAGCAAAGGATATTTTAAAATTATATGAGACTCCCACTCATCCGTGAAATACCTCAATTCAATTCAGTCCATTGGTAGTTTTGTAAGACGTTGTGATTGTCTGACAGTTTATAGAGTTCAGAGCGAGGAACAAACAACACAAAGCCCAATGAATCTGTGAAACTTCTTTTACTTAAAAATCAGCAAGTGGTTACAAGCAATTACCAGAATACAAACTGTACTCAATTCATGTACTTATTACAAGCAAGCATCTAAAATCATTTACTTCAAGCTCAGGTGATTATAAGCAAAACCACATCCATACTATCACCAGATGAGAGGTCAATTCAATGATGACTAGACGTATGACTAACTTTAACAGGCAACTGACCAGGTCACCATCGACTATAGCCCCGAATGTCAGTGTCCAATAACACTTATACCCCAAAACTTGGCAACTTGCCCGCAGCATTCATGTCTCAAACTGTGTGGATAATGTTGTTTTCCCCTCTCTCTCTCTTCCTATCTGTTTTGACGCTTAGTTAACCAAGGCCAGACATTCAAGGATTGGAGAGAGCTGTTGTTTTTCACATCTGCAAGGTTGTTGACTCGTGGTGTTCTCAGAATTTTCAAGATCTTGGGGAAAAAATTCGGTTAGTTATCGCCTCCCGTTAGCGCCTCCGGGGGGACGGTAATGGGGCGCTAGGAACTTAGCGCCCAAGCGTGGCGAGTTTAGCGCCGCTCGCGAAATTGACCAGATGATTTGTGGCAGCGCTAAACACTACCGTCACGATCTCCTGCGCTCACAGATTGTGACATCAGTCGAGCGTGCAACACCCCGGTAGCGCCCAGGACCGGATATTGAGTCGCACCCCCTGCCTTTCCGCCTGCTGCTAGGAACAACAGGTAGAGGGGAACGTTTTGCAGTCGGGAAGGGGCTGGAGGAGCGCTATTTAAAGGCGGTCACTTCCTGCCTTTTCTTGTCGGCGAAATTTTTGTACCACGCATGCTGAGAGGGAGAGAGATGTCTAGAGAGATTCAACGCTTTGTGGAGCAGTTTTGGGTCCTGAGCAGCACTTTGGAGGTTCATTTTTATTTCACCTTCATTCCAGTGATTTAGAAGAGACTATGGGGGCTGCACTGAATCAGGATGTCGTCCTGCGCCTGCAGAATTGGAGGCAGCAGAGGCACAGAGAGAGTGGCAAACATGACCAGAGGGAGGAGGGCCAACAGGCCTCTGCACAGGAGACCTTACCCTCCGAGGGTGTTCCGGGAGCAGTTCTCATACCTTCATTTGTCTGAGGAGCAGTGTTTCCGCAGGCTGCGCTTCAGCAAGGAGGTGGTCACTGAGCTCTACAACCTGCTGCAACCAGATCTACAACCTCAACTCAGGACCAGGACGTCTCTGTCGGTGGCAGTGAAGGTGACAGTTGCTCTGAATTTTTATGCCAGCGGCTCCTTTCAAGCATCTACTGGGGACATCGCCAATATCTCCCAGTTCGCTGTCCATTGTTGTGTCCGGGAGGTGACAAATGCCCTGTATAAAAGGAGACGTGAGTACATCTCTTTCCCCATGACCTGGGACAAGCAGCGTGAACATGCATGTGGCTTTGCTAGGATACCGGGCTTCCCCATGGTGCAGGACGCCATTGACTGCATGCGTGTGGCATTGTGGGCACCGCATGAAAATGCAGAGGTATTCCAAAACCACAAGGGCTACCACTCTTTAAATGTTCAGTTGGTCTGTGACCACAGACAGCTCATACTCACCGTCAATGCCCACTATCCTGGCAGCAGCCACGATGCTTTCATCCTGCGCCAGACTGGTGTGCCAAACCTTTTCCAGGCACCGCATCACCCAAGTGGATGGCTCCTCGGGGACAAGGGTTATCCTGGCTGATGACACTTCTCCGTAACCCCAACACCCCTGCCGAGCTGCGGTATAATGAGAGCCATATTGCCACCAGGAACATAATTGAGCAGACGATCGGCGTGCTGAAGCAACGGTTCCGCTGTCTGGATCACTCAGGAGGAGCCCTACAGTACTCTCCTGAGCGAGTCTCCCTGTTCATAGTTGTGTGCTGCATGCGTCACAACCTCACAATCCTGAGGACCCAGTCAATGCCACCAGGGATTGGTGCACCACCTGAGGAGGAGGAGGAGGAAGAGGAGGATGAGGAGGAGAATCAGCAGCACCAACATGGGAGGGAGGCGCACAATGTTGCCAGTGCAAGGGCCGTCCATGAACGTCTGATAAGAAACCGCTTCTAGGCCCTTGCCAGCCAATGACTGAATTGCAGCACAATGCCGTTGCGTTGCGTCAGCCTGTGCTGCAGCGGACTGCTCCACACGCCTAGTCAGTCCATCCATGCTTTCGAGCACCCTTGCCATTGCACCCATGAGCTCAGTGTGCATGCTCAAGGTGATGGCGCGGTCCTCATCTGAGTCCTGTGCAGCAGCACTCGCTTGCCTACTCACCCTCCGGGGAGCTGGCCCCCGAGCTTCCCTACCCCCATGGCATTGCTGCAGCCCGCTGGGTCCAGGAGCTTCACCCTCATCAGACCCTACACCCCTGCTCCCCTCCAGGGAAGGCGTGGCCCCAGTATCGGAATTGGCTCCCTCGGGAGAGGCAGGCAGTGAGGCTCCGGCTTCCTCTTCCTCCTTGTGCGGGGCGTCGCTGCCACTGGCAGGTTGAGGGACAGGCTGGTCAGCTGGTGGTTCACTATCTGAAAGCAGGGAGGTACAAGAGTGGCTTTAGCGTGAGGACAGGGGGGCAGGAAGGGAGAAAGAACTGGAGACAGTAAGTTGGATTGAAAGTGTAAAAGACTGGTGTTGTGAGGGGCAAGTGGTATGAGAGAGGAGAGAAAGCTGATGAATATACCATTGCTGTCCCCAAGGGATCGACCACTCCAGCGGCCACGACACCTATGACCTGGCTGGCAACGATCCTGTGCACTCTCGCCTCCAAATCGCTGAGAGTGTGTAGGTCAGCCGGTCCTCCTCCCATGCGTTGCTGCTCCCGCCTGTTATGAGAGAGCTTGGCCTGCAAAAAAAAGGACGTCATCTGAGTGTGCAGCCAAGTGCTTGCCTGATGTGCCTCCCATAGTTGATTAGCCCTTAATGTATGCAGCCATGTGCTTGCCTGATGTGCCTCCCATAGTTGAATAGCCCTTAATGTATGTAGCCATGTGCTTGCCTGATGTGCCTCCCATAGTTGAATAGCCCTTAATGTATGCAAGGTGTGGAATGTGCATGTTTCTTTTATGAGATGGCCATAGGTCTTGGATGAGTGCTGTGCATGTAGGATTTTAAACCCTCTGGCCACAGAGTGCACTTGAGATGGAGAGATGTAGAGGTATTGAAAATCATCCACTCACTCTGACGACCTGAGTGAGGTCGTTGAACTTCTTCCTACATTGAGTGTGACTCCTCAGCACCAGGCTCCTTGAGGAGACGTGCTGAACCACCTCCCTCCACACTCTTCAGTACTCCCGGGGCAATGGCCTCCTGCCACTCTCTGGGTACAGCACTGCCTGTCGCCACTCAACAGTGCCAACCTGAGCCACCAAGGCCTGGTTGCTAAAGCGCTGAGCTCTCTCCCTGGGCCTATCCATCAGTCCTCTCAGCACAATGGTGGTAGGTCTTTCTAGCACCTGAGTCAACGCTACAATGAGCAGGGTGTGCCTGGCTAGCAAGATGGACCCTCCTCTTTAAGAACTGGCCGGCGCCAGTCTGTCTGTGTTCCATTGCTAACTGACATCACATGAGCTTCGGTAGCGCTCTGAGGTAGCGCCTCGCTCCTCGACGTTGGCGCCTTAAGAGAGATGTGTAGTGCTTGATTTAGCGCTCAAATCACCTCCAGGGACAATAGAGACAAATTTTGCAGTCGGAGGCAATAATTAGCACTGGGTGCTAAACTTTCCGCCTAGCCGATATTAGCGCCCCAAAATGGGCGATACCAAATTTTTCCCCCTTATCTTTTGAAGGAAAAGTACCAACACATCACTTACTTTACAAATGTTTTAGCCAAGCAGTCTCTTGCCCTCAAAGCTGTTTGGTACATTTGGTCACTTTTAGATTCAGTCAACCACGCACAAATTGGCAGTAAATTTGCAATCTTACTTAGAGAGGGGATAAATATGGCAGGTATGGAACATGGGAACATTTACAGTGGTGCAGTAGAGGCAGTTCTGCTGATGTTGAGGTTACACCTTAAAAGCTTTCGATGCGTCACATACACTTGATGCTGACTAGGTACAAAAAGTGTACGTGTATTTACTTTTCTACAACTTGACATATTCCATCTTAATGAGCACAAAAGCTCACCCCCACAAAAAAAACCAACTTATTCAAAATTTGTGATTAAGCTGCTTACCATAGGCAATTTCTGTGACAAACAATATTCCTGCATTGCACTGCTCAAAACATTAATATTCCAGCAAACCTATGTAGGGCATTAAACTGCACAAAATATAAACTGTATTTAAAGCTGTGCGTTGAGTAACTTCAAACGGTACTTTTGCCATATCTAGAACAGGTGGAATGAGTTAGCCCAATTTTAGCTGCTTGAGACCAACAGCTAATGGATATTCAACCCATTTATCCTGAAGGTAGCTATCAAAAGCTTCACTGTTTCAGCTTTTTTGTAATATTTTATTGCCAGAAACATTTCTGCATGAGGGTCAGAACTATATGATTGGGGAGCACGTGCATTTTTTTTCGCAGTGCAGTGCAGATTTTTGTGTCAGGTCAGATGGTCCTCAGGACGAGTCAGCAATCAGCCTTGAATATACCTTGAAATAGCCTTTCCTTGTCAGAAGGCATTACTGAGTGTTACAGCAAGTGCCCAACATTTGACTGAAATTTTCACCTTGGCTAAACCAAAGTTTCTAGCATGAGGTCTCAAAGCCAGATCTGAAAGATGATAAATTTCCATCAGTCTGACTTTGTCAAAGCTCATTGAGATGAGATTGAAGCATAAAGTTGATGTGCTGATTTAGGAAGAATATATGTATATTGATTTCTTTTCTAGACAGAGAAAACTCAACATTTTCTCAAGGCTTTGACTAAAGTATGATGAAAATACTACCAAATCTACTTGCTAAAAAATATTGTATGAGAGGTACAGTATGTGCCTATAATATGGTAAGAAGATGGCAACAAGATATATACTTAATTAAGAAAATTATAGAAGTGTATAGTTATTAAGTCCAAAAGTAGCTATTAAAGCAATCAAAGTATGAAGAGAAAAAGTTAATCATTTCTATAGTGTCAACTGTGGCTCAGTTGGTAGCACACTTGCCCCTGAGTCAGGCAGATGTGGGCTCAAGTCCCACTCCAGGGACCTAAGCACATAAAGCTAGGTTGATACTCTAGTGCAGTGCTGAGGGAGCACCACACTGTCGAAGGTGCTGTATTTTGGATGAGATGTTAAACCGAGGCCCCGTCTGCTCTCTCAGGTGGATGTAAAAGATCCCATGGCACTATTTCAAAGAAAAGCAGGGGAGTTATCCCCGGTGTCCTGGCCAATATTTATCCCTCAACCAACATAACAAAAACAGATTATCTGGTCATTATCACACTGCTGTTTGTGGGAGCTTGCTGTGTGCAATTGGCCACATGATGACAGTGACTCCACTTCAAAAAAGTACTTCAGTGGCTGTAAAGCGCTTTGAGACGTCGGCTGGTCATGAAAGGCTCTATATAAATGCAAGTCTTTCTTTCTCCTTATAACTTCTGCCCAGCAGTACATACTGTGTTAAAACAGCGAGGCCTAGAAATTGGATCTTCTTGTGCCTGTTTTACAGGCATTAAACGGACACAACGAGCACCAGTTTTGGGGACCAACATCCTACGCCCAAAGGGCGTATGAAAGATGTTGGACCCATGATGTGCCTTCAATAACCACAAAACTAGAAGTTATAGGCCTAGAAATTGAGTGCCCTTAGCGCCGATTTTGCGGCGCTAGAGGGCCTAGCGCTGCATTTGGCGCCGGCGCCGAAATTGCCTGGGGCCCTTACGCCGCGGTAGACCGGTAGCGCTGCGCCGGCACCGATGACGTCATCGGTGTGCGCAGCGTCCCGGTTGCCATGCCGACGGGCCCCAGCGCCGAAATTCAGTTGCGGCCGCCTCGCCCGTGACAGCCGCAACTAAGACTCTGGCAACAGAGTCTTACGAGTCTTTGCGCCGGCGCATTAAAGGCCCCGCGGCGGCCGGCCGCTTTCCCGCCGGCCGCCTGGCCGCAGCTCCCTCCCCGGACTTCCCCCCCCCCCCCCCCGGAACAGAAGCAAGCCCGGCACTTGTCCGAGGTGCCGGGCTCATTTTTTAAAAGATTTTCGCGGGCCGCGATCGGGTGCAGGCAGCTCCTCCTTAAGGGAAGGAGGAGGCCTGCACTTCCCGAGCCTGCCGCACCGCATCAGGTGCCGCAGCGCCGGAATTGCGGCGCGAAACGGCACTTAGCGCCGATTTACCGCCGCAAAGACCCTTCAGTAGCGCCGGCAGCCGTTTGGGCGCAGCCCTGCTGAATTTTTGGCGCGCGCAGGGGGACTTAGCGCCGGCACTAACTTCCGGCGCTAAAGCCCTGGCTAAGCCAAAACTCAATTTCTAGGCCATAGACTTTAACAAGTTGGCTTTTAATCACAAAGATCAGAGCTAACATCTCAACACACTGACTGGCTCGCAGGAATGAGTCATACAGATCCTGGGATCTTTATGTAAGAGAAGTCAGGGGCGGAGCCAAAAGCCAAGACCTGGAACCTTCCAGGTTAGTCAGGAAAGAGGAAGTGAAACTATACACCATGTGGGGGAGGGTAATATACATGAGTGCAAAACGAATACAGGCAAGAACGAATACAGGCAAGACAAACAGATTTCATTACATTCACCCCTTCTTTAGATTTAGTCCATCGGGGTGATGTTTCTTAAAAGTTGGTATAAGTGAGTCTGTCAGGAGGTTTTGCAGTTCTCAGTGATCGGCGCAAAGCCGGTTGGGGTGCCTCTAGGGGAATGGATTCTGGTTCCTCCGCTGTCTGGGCCTCCGCAGTGTCTTCCAGGTTATCTGCAGTGTCCTCCAGGTTAAAGTTGGGTATTGATACCTCTGGGCGTCCTGTCTCTTTTTGGTGTAGGTCTTCCTCGGGTAGTCTCTCATCATTCTCTCCGCTCCCCGAGGGAGCGAGGTCTTTTATGGAAACAGTGTCCTCTCGCCCATCAGAGTATTCGATATAGGCGTACTGAGGGTTTGCATGGAGGAGCTGTACCTTTTCCACAAGGGGGTCCGTTTTATGGCCTCTCGCGTGCTTCCGCAATAGTACTGTCCCTGGAGACGTCAGCCATGCGGGTAGAGATATGCCCGAGGTCGATTTCCGGGGGAAAACAAACATCTTTTCGTGAGGGGTAGCGTTAGTGGCTGTACATAACAGAGACCTTATGGAGTGGAGCACGTCTGGGAGGACTTCCTGCCAGCGGGAGGTCGGAAGGCCTTTTGACTTTAAGGCTAACGTGACAGCCTTCCAAACAGTAACATTCTCCCTTTCCACTTGCCCATTACCCCTGGGGTTGTAGCTAGTGGTTCTGCTAGTGGCTATCCCCTTTGAGAGCAAGAACTGACGCAGTTCGTCACTCATAAATGACGTCCCCCTATCGCTGTGTATGTAGTTTGGCATGCCAAACATGCAGAATAGATTACCGAGACACTTGATGACCGTGGCACTGGTCATGTCTGGGCAGGGAATGGCGAAGGGGAAGCGGGAATATTCATCGATGATATTGAGGAAGTATACGTTACGGTCGGCAGAGGGAAGGGGTCCCTTGAAGTCCAGACTTAGGCGCTCGAATGGCCGTGTGGCTTTGATAAGGTGTGCACGGTCAGGCCTGTAGAAACGAGGCTTGCATTCTGCACAGATGCGGCAGGCTCTGGTCATTGCCCTGACCTCCTCGATGGAGTGGGGCAGATTGTGGGACTTTATAAAATGGTATAGTCGGGTGACCCCTGGGTGACAGAGGTCGTTGTGGAGACCCTGTAATTTGTCCGTATGAATGCTGGCACACATTCCCCGCGATAGGGCGTCTGGGGGTTCATTAAGGGCTCCCGGCCTGTACATAATATCATAGTCGAATGTGGATAGTTCGATCCTCCACCTGAGTATTTTGTCATTCTTGATTTTCCCCCTTTGTTATTAAACATGAAAGCCACCGACCGCTGGTCGGTGAGCAGGGTGAAACGTTTGCCGGCTAGGTAGTGTCTCCAGTGCCGCACTGCCTCCACTATAGCCTGTGCCTCCTTCTCGACAGAAGAGTGCCTGATTTCAGGTCCTTGAAGGGTTCGGGAGAAGAAGGCCACAGGTCTCCCAGCCTGATTGAGGGTCGCAGCTAAAGCAAAGTCTGACGCATCGCTTTCGACATGAAAGGGAATGCTTTCGTCCACTGCACACAGTGCAGCCCTTTCAATGTCCTGTTTGATACTGGTGAAAGCCTCCCGAGCTTCAGCTGATAGTGGGAAGGACATTGATTTAATGAGAGGTCGGGCATTATCAGAGTAATTGGGCACCCATTGGGCATAATAACGCAGTGGATGTGGTATACATGGATTTCAGTAAGGCCTTCGATAAAGTCCCGCACAGGAGACTGGTCAAGAAGGTAAGAGCCCATGGAATCCAGGGTGCCTTGGCACATTGGATACAAAACTGGCTTAGTGGCAGAAGGCAGAGGGTGATGGTCGAAGGTTGTTTTTGTGACTGGAAGCCTGTGGCCAGTGGGGTACCACAGGGATCGGTGCTGGGTCCCTTGCTGTTTGTGGTCTACAGTAATGACTTGGATATGAATGTAAAAGGTATGATCAGTAAGTTCTCGGAAGATACAAAAATTGGTAGGGTGGTAAATAGCGAGGAGGGTAGTCTCAGTCTGCAGGACGATATAGATGGGTTGGTCAGATGGGCGGAACAGTGGCAAATGGAATTTAACCCGGAAAAGTGCGAGGTGATGCACTTTGGGGGGACTAACAAGGCAAGGGAATACACAATGAATGGAAAGACCCTAGGCAAGACGGAGGGTCAGAGGGATCTGGGTGTGCAAGTACACAGATCCCTGAAGGCGGCGGAACAGGTGGATAAGGTGGTAAAAAAGGCATATGGGATACTTGCCTTCATTAGCCGAGGCATTGAATATAAGAGCAAGGAGGTTATGATGGAGCTGTATAAAACACTGGTTAGGCCACAGCTGGAATACTGTGTGCAGTTCTGGTCGCCACACTACAGGAAGGATGTGATCGCGTTAGAGAGGGTGCGGAGGAGGTTCACCAGGATGTTACCAGGGCTGGAGCGCTTCAGCTATGAAGAGAGACTGGGCAGATTGGGTTTGTTTTCCTTGGAGCAGAGGAGGCTGAGGGGGGATATGATTGAGGTGTACAAAATTATGAGGGGCATAGATAGGATGGATGCTGAGGAGCTTTTTCCCTTAGTAGAGGGGTCAATAACTAGGGGGCATAGATTCAAGGTAAAGGGCGGGAGGTTTAGAGGGGATTTGAGAAAGAACTTTTTCACCCAGAGGGTGGCTGGAGTCTGGAACTCACTGCCTGAAAGGGTTGTGGAGGCAGGAACCCTCACAACATTTAAGAAGCATTTGGATGAGCACTTGAAATGCCATAGCATACAAGGCTACGGACCAAATGCTGGAATATGGGATTAGATTAGACAGGGCTTGATGGCCGGCGCGGACACGATGGGCCGAAGGGCCTCTATCCGTGCTGTATAACTCTATGACTCTATGACTTCCTCCCTCTCATTAGACCCTATGTTCCCTGACATCTCTGGGAGGTTATTTGTGTCCTCCTTTGTGAAGACAGAACCAAAGTATGTATTTAATTGGTCAGCCATTTCTTTGTTCCCCATTATAAATTCCCCTGATTCTGACTGCAAGGGACCTATGCTTGATTTCACCAATTGTTTTCTCTTCACATATCTATAGAAGCTTTTACAGTCAGTTTTTTCGATTCCCGCCAAGCTTACTCTCATACTCTATTTTCCCCCTCTTAATTAATCCTTTTGTCCTCCTTTGCTGAATCCTAAACTGCTCCCAATCCTCAGGTTTGCTGCTTTTTCTGGCCAATTTATATGTCCTCTCCATGGATCTTATGATATTCCTAATTTCCCTTGTTAGCCATGGTTGCGCCACCTTCTTTGTTTTATTTTTATTCCAGACAGGGATGAACAAATTCTGTAGTTCATCCATGCGATCTTTAAATGTTTGCCATTGCCTATCCACCGTCAACCCTTTAAGTAACATTCCCCAATCTATCCTACTTCACTCTCCATCGTAATGATGAATTCTATCATATTATGATCGCTCCTCCCCAAGGGGCCTCGCACAACAAGATTGCTAATCAATCTTTTCTCTTTGCTTAATACCCAGTCTAAGATGGCCTGATCTCTAGTTGTTTCCTCGACATATTGGTCCAGGAAACCATCCCGTATACGTTCTAGGCATTCCTCCTCCACAGTATTGTTACTAATTTGGTTAGCCCAACCTATATGTAGATTAAAGTCACCCATGATAACTGCTGTGCCCTTATTGCACATGTCTCTAATTTCCTGCTAAATGCAATCCCCAACCTCAGCATTACTGTTTGGGGGTCTGTATACAACCCCCACTAATGTTTTCTGCCCCTTGGTATTTCTCAGCTCTACCCATACAGATTCCACATCATCAGAGCTAATATCCTTCCTTAATATTGTGTTAATCTTCTCTTTAACCAGCAATGCTACCCCACCTCCTTTTCCTTTTTGCCTGTCCTTCCTGAATATTGAATACCCCTGAATATTGAATTGCCAGCCTTGGTCACCCTGGAGCCATGTCTCCGCACTCCCAATTATATCATATCCGTTTACCTCTATTTGCGCAGTTGATTCATCCAGCTTATTATGAATGCTCCTCGCATTAAGACACATAGGGCTAGATTTTCAGTTGCTTGCGCCAGCAGTTAGCGCCTTAAGAGAAGTGATTTCCGGGCGCTATGCGTGTAGCGCCCGGGCGCAGCGCAGTTTGCGCCCCGCCCCAAATTAAGTTGCCCGTTAGCGCCGGCGCAAAGTTTAGCGCCCGCCCGGATGCGCGCGCAGAAAATGACGTCACATCCTCGTGCAACGCCCTTTGGCCGCCCCGATTGCAAACTTCAGTCGGACCGCCCCATTGTGCGGCGGGCGGCCGGAGCGTTTGGAAAAAGGAACGCAACACAACCAGCGCGGGCCCCGGGGGGCGCTAATTAAAGGGAACGTCCTCTCCAGTATAAAGGCCATCCTTTTTTCAGAAAACAGTCTTGTGCAACGCATTTCTGGAGACACAACAAGGAGGATAGCTAACTGGTTTCAAGCAGCAAGAGCCAGGTATTTTTGGACTCAGGCAACAGCGCTGCAAGTGGCCATTTGGAAATTAGAGTGTTTGCCAGGATTTGATGGGGGTTGCATGGGGTGCCAACGCGGAGCTGCAGCTCCATGTCCGTAGGGCTCGCAGACGCATTGTGAGAGGGGCAGCCCTGGCTAGAGGCAGAGGGGGCTACAGGCGTCGGCCACGTAGGCCTTACCCAGTCAGGCTATACCGCCAGCAGCGCTCCTACCTAAACATGAGTGCCGCGCGATGTGTTAAAAGGCTCCGATTCCGAAAGGGGGTGATTGCAGAGATCTGCCACCTGCTTCGCCGAGATCTGCGGCCAAAGCTCAGGTGCAGGACGTCTCTGTCGGTGGAAGTGAAGGTGACGGTGGCATTGAACTTCTATGCCACCGGCTCCTTCCAATACGCTGCTGGGGACATAGCAAACATCTCCCAGTACGGCGCGCATTGCTGCATCCGCCAGGTGACCGAAGCACTGTTCAGAAGGAGAAGCCAATTCATCTCCTTCCCCATGGCCCTGGAGAGCCAGCATCAGCGCGCATTGGGATTTTCCAGACTCGGGGAATTCCCCTTGGTGCAGGGCGCCATTGACTGTACGCATGTGGCTTTGCGGGCCCCTCTGGAGCATGGCGAGCAGTATCGCAACAGGAAGGGCTACCATTCTCTGAATGTGCAGCTGGTCTGTGACCACAAGCAGCGCATCATGGCAGTCAATGCCAGCTTCCCAGGCAGCAGCCACGATGCCTTTATCCTGCGGCAGAGTACTGTGCATGACATGTTCCAGGCACAGCCTCCCCCAAGAGGATGGCTACTCGGGGACAAAGGCTATCCTTTGTGCACCTGGCTCATGATCCCGCTCCGCGCGCCCAGGACCGCTGCTGAAGAGGCCTACAACGAGAGCCATCAAACCACCCGCAACATCATCGAGCTAACTATTGGGGTCCTCAAGCAGCGGTTCCGCTGCCTTGATCGCTCCGGAGGAGCTCTCCAGTATTCGCCGGACCGGGTCTCCCAATTTGTGGTGGTTTGCTGCATGCTACACAACCTGGCTATCCGCAGGACTCAGGCACTGCCACCTGACGTTGGACCAGCACCTCAGGAGGAGGAGCAGGAGGAGCATGAGGAGGAGGAGGAGGAGGAGGAGGAGGAGCAGGAGTACGTTCCCAGGAGGGAGCGACCAGGGCCAAGGGCCGCACGACGCCACCTTATTACACGGTACTTCTAAGCCCCCTGTCAGGGAATGGCCAGGGGCCATGAGGGAAGATGAATGCAGCCGCTCCGCAAGCCCTCAGCCGGCGAAGCCAACAAACACTAAGAAGAACAACCATGGAGACTGCATGAATAAAGATAATTTTTTATTACACAAAAATGAAAAGCCCTTCCCACATGAATCCCCAAAAACAATAAACGGGCCCCACAAAAAGCCCAACAAACGACTCACTCCCACAAACTGGGGAGGAGCCACTCCACCTTTATTGAAACCGGGCCTCAATGTCGGCCTAACGCAAAAAAAAAGCCCTCCAAAAGCACAACCATGGGCAAAATAAAGATGGCCACCGCCATATTAAAGGAAAGCTGGCCACACCCTCTACTGAGTGGCCCGCGAGGGCGAGACCTTGGCCAGCATTTTGCCTCCCCTGCCCTGCCTGCTGCTCCTTCGCAAGCTCTGCCCAGTGGCTGCTGCGAGGCTGGGGGAAGGCGCCTGAGGCTCAGATGCCCTTCCGCCAGATGCCGCTGGGGGGCGGCCTACACGGCGTTTGGGCCTCGAGGGGCCGTCTCCTGAGTGGCGCACCTGAGCCTGGCCACCATCAGCTGCAGCCGCTTGCCCTTGACGCCCCAGAGGGGGAATGGCGGCGACGGATGGCGCAATGTGGGCCAGCTGGCGTCTGGGATGCGCTGGCTGGTGCTGTGGCGCGGTGGCACTCGGCCGGGCCCGCACTGCAGGATCCGCAGCAATCAGCCGACGGCCGGCTTGCTGGGATGGTCCAGCGCGGCGCCTGCCCTGGCGATGCCTGCCTGAGACAGCGCGTGTGGCAGCAGTGAGTGGCCCTGTGGTCCTGGTGTGCGCGCGCATCACATCCGCCAGGGTCTTGACGGCATCAGTTAGCATGCGGCCAGTCGCGGCAGTTGCTGCCCCGAACTCGCGCACACTGGTCGCCAGCGACTCGATGGCCTCAGGCATGCGCCCCACCACGCTCATGAGCTCCATGTGGCGCCGGTCCGAGTCGTCGGCCATCTGATCGAGCTTCCGCACCTCCTCCGAAGTGAAGGTGTCCGGACTGGAGTCGCGACTCTCCCGCTGGGGAGGAGGGGGCCGAACTAGGGGACCCTTGCCGCGTTGGTGACGGCGAGTGTGCCGAGCAGCAGCACTCCCCTCTGATCCTTCCCCCCTTTGGGGGGAAGGCCGCGGGCCACGCGCACGGCTGCTGGGTGGCTGGACGCCACTGGTCCCAGAAGCTGCATTGCCCTGCGACAGTTCCTCCAGGCACTCGTCCAGTGAGGAGGTGTCGAGCATTTCCTCCTCTCCTGCGGGACGTGACTGTTCCCCCGAAGGTCCGGCTTGCTCCTCCTCCTCCTCCTGGTTGGAGGTGCTGTCACTGGCAGCCTCAGGGTCCTGGTCGTCACCAGCTGAAAGCAGGAATGCACAAGAGTAGCTTCAGAGTGAGGAGACGGCGTCAGCGAGGGAGTTAGGACTGGTGGGATTCAGCGCATTGGTGGGACAGTGGCAAAGGAGGTAGCTCGGATGGGCCAGTGCGACGCGAGAGGGCCAAAAGGCGAGGTCCTTACCATTGCCGGGCAGTGGAGGGTCGGATACACCGCACGCTGTGGGGACAATCACACGTGCTCCCATGAGCACACACACGCGCTCCTCCAGCCGAGTGAGCTTCTGCAGCTTGGCGCGGCCACCCCTGGCACGGGCCTGGCGATTAAATGCTACTTTAGCCTGCAAGAGAAAGGACGGGCTGTAAGTGCGCAGTGAAGCCCTGATGTAGTGTGCACTGCCTCCCATGGTGGAATAGCTTGGACAGAGTGAAGCCCTGATGTAGTGTGCACTGCCTCCCATGGTGGAATAGCTTGGACAGAGTGAAGCCCTGATGTAGTGTGCACTGCCTCCCATGGTGGAATAGCTTGGCCAAAGTGTAGAGTGCCGAATGGCCATTTGATGCTCATGACTGTCCCAATGCTGCTGGCTGAGGGCTGGCCAAAAGGACTTTCAGGTCCCTTTGCCCATCATGTCAGGTGTACATGCAAGAATGAGGAGGAGACTGGAAAGGCTACTCACCCTCACAATCCTGGTCAGATCGTTGTATTTCTTCCGGCATTGTGTGTGGGTCCTGGGGGCCTCGCCGGTGAACGTCACCCTCTGGGCGATCTGCTTCCAGGCTTTGGTGTAGTCGTGGTGGGTTGGATTCCTCCCACTGTCTGGAAACAAGATCTTGCGCCTCACCTCCAGAGCTGTGACCATTATGTCCAGATCACCCTCTGAGAAGCGCAGGGCACGCTGACGGGCCTTCTCTGGCGTTGCCATGACTCCCTGGGGCTGAGCAGTAGTGTTGAGGCCTCTTTGCAAGGCTGCAGTGTGCAGGGCGTGGCAGCAGACCAATTCGTCCCTTCCCCCTTTAAGAGCTGGTCGGCACCACGGGGTCTGCTGTCAGTGCAAAAATGACCGCACCCGTGCTGCGCCCCGCCTGGGCGCTATCCCTCTGGACCGCCGGCTTAGCGCCTAAAGAGAGTAGTGGAACGCCTCTTTTAGCGCTCCACCAACCTCTTAGGGCGAAGCCACTGAATTCCCGGCAACGGGGCGCTACTTTGGGGCGGGCGCTAACTTCGGGCGGGCGCTAAGGTTAGCGCCCCAAAACTGCCTATACTGAAAATCTAGCCCAAAGCCTCCAGGCTTGTTTTTTTAACACTCTTAGTCCTTTTAGAATTATTATTTACTGTGGCCCTGTTTGATTTACACACTTGATTTCTCTGCCTTCCACTTTTGCTTTTCTCCTTCCTGTCTTTTGCTTCTATCCTTGCTTCCCTTTCCTCTTTCTCCCTGCACAGGTTCCCAACCCCCTGCCATTTCAGTTTAAACCCTCCCCAACAGCACTAGCAAACACTCCCCCTAGGACATCAGTCCCAGTCCTGTCCAGGTGCAAGCCGTCCAGTTTGTACTGGTCCCACCTCCCCCAGAACCGGTTCCAATGTCCCAGGAATTTGAATCCCTCCCCCTTGCACCATTGCTCTAGCCACATATTCATCTGAAATATCCTTCTATTTCTACTCTGACTAGCACATGGCACTTGTAGCAATCCTGAGATTACTACCTTTGAGGTTCTATTTTTTAATTTACCTCCTAACTCCCTATATTCAGCTTTTAGGACCTCATCCCATTTTTAACCTATATTGTTGATACCTATATGCACCACGACAGCTGGCTGTTCACCCTCCCCCTCCAGAATGCCCTGCAGCCGCTCTGAGATATCCTTGACCCTTGCACCAGGGAGGCAACATACCATCCTGGAGTCTCGTTTGCGGCCGCAGAAACGCCTATCTATTCCCCTTACAATAGAATCCCCTATCACTATAGCTCTACCCCTCTTTTTCCTCCCATCCTGTGCAGCAGAATCACCCATGGTGCCAGGAAGTTGGCTACTGCTGCCTTCCCCCAATAATGCATCTCCCCCAACAATATCCAAAGCGGTATATCTGTTTGAGAGGGGGATGGCCACAGGGGACCCCTGCACTACCTGCCTGCGCCTACTACTCTGCCTGGCAGTCACCCATTCCCTTCCTGCCTGTGCAACCTTTACATGCGGTGTGACCAACTGATTAAACGTGATATCCACGCTGTCCTCTGTTAAGTCTGTGTGTCCCAGTTATGCTTATTATAAATCACTGGACACAGACCACAAGAATAACTTTAACAGGTCTTTACTATTCGGAGGTCAGGGCTGAACTACCCAGCAAATCCCTACACAACACTTATATACCGGTGTGGTCACCACCGGTATTACAGTATACAGCAGCCAAGAGAAAGTAGTACATCTCTTAAGGTAGTTCTCTTAAGGTGGAACAGGTTACATACACCACAATCCTCCCTTTTTAGCTTAACAGTTATATCCCCATTTAACATAACATAATAACATATATATATACAACTTCATGCAAAACAGTTCAAAGATTCAGTCTCTGAGGAGGCCTCCTGATTCGAGTTGGATAACGCCTTTCAGGGGTCTCTGATTCTCGTTGCTGGGGTGACTCATCTATTTGGTCTCTTATGGATTGGACATCATCATCAGGTACATTCACTTCTGAGGTAGATGCTTCAGGTTCACTAACTTCTTCCACGGTTGTCTCTGCCGTAACCATGGGTTCGACCCTTGTTCTCGATTCTACCAGTTGGTCAGCATGACGCCGTATTACATTTTCACCAATATCTACCGTGTACATCAGGGGTCCTTGTCTGGCCCGAATTGTTCCAGATTGCCATTTCTCGTTTTTATAGTCCCGGGCTAACACTGGTTGTCCTATTTCGAAACTCCGAGTGGTCTTGTTATTTATATGCTGGAACTGTTTGTTTTCAACTTCCCTCCGCACATTTGGTTTTAACAAGTCCAACCTGGACCGCAACCTCCTGTTATAGAACATCATGGCAGGACTTTGGTTTGTCACTGCATGAGTGGCGTTTTGATATGCCAGTAGGAATTTGTCCACCTTGTGTTGTAGTGAAATCTGATCTTCGCTCATGGCCTTTATTGCTTTTTTGAACGTTTGTACAAATCTCTCGGCCAACCCATTTGTAGCCGGATGATATGGGGCAGAGGTATAATGTTTCACCCCATTCTTCTTCATGAATTTCTGGAATTCTTCTGACACGAACTGCGGTCCGTTGTCTGAACATATTTGTTCTGGCAATCCATTTCTTGCAAATATCGTTCTTAGCACCGCGATCGTCTTTTCCGAGGTAGTGGTAGTCATCTTAATCACTTCTGGCCATTTAGAATGTGCGTCCACCGCAATTAAAAACATGGAATCCATGAATGGACCAGCAAAGTCAATATGTACACGTTGCCATGGGGTTGAAGGCCATTCCCATGGATGCAGCGGTGCAATTGGAGGTGCATTTTGGACTTTTTGGCACCCTGAGCAGCTTTTCGTCAGATCCTCTATCTGTTGGTCGATACCCAGCCACCACACATAAGCCCTAGCAAGGCTTTTCATCTTGACTCCCCCCAGATGACCTTCATGCAGTTCCTTTAGAACTCTCTCTCTTAACTTAGGAGGAATAATCACCCTTGTTCCATACATCAATGTTCCTTGACAGACGGACAGCTGTTCTCGTCTTGCTGAGAATGCCGGTAACAGTGGATCACCATGTGCTGGCCATCCCTTCACTGTCACTTCGTAGACCCGGGACAGTGTCGGGTCGTTCCTGGTTTCTCTTTCAATACTTGCATTGGTGACTGGTAAACATTCGATGATGGTCGAGTGAAATAACTCAACAGGGTCAACCGTCGGTGCCTCCTCCTCTGTAGGTAGTGGCAGGCGCGACAGCCCATCAGCATTACCATGCTGCTTTGTACCTTTGAATTCGATCTGATATTGATGTGCCCTTAGGAAAAGGGACCATCTCTGGAGTCTCTGTGCTGTCATCACCGAAACACCCTTCTTAGGGTTAAAAATGGATACCAACGGCTGGTGGTCTGTCAGAAGCGTAAACTTTTGGCCCTGCAGGTAATGATTAAACTTCTTTACTCCCCACACAAGGCTGAGAGCCTCCCTATCTATCTGAGCATAGTTGCGCTCAGCGGAGGTCAATGATCTGGATGCGAACGCAACTGGCCTCTCCAGGCCATTTGGCAACTTGTGTGAGAGTACTGCCCCAATACCATATGGAGAAGCATCACAAGCCAAACGAATAGGCAGTGTTGGGTTGAAGTGAGCCAACACTTCCTCTGAGGTGATCAATGCCTTGCTTTTGCGAAAGGCCCTCTTACAGTCCTCGCTCCACTTCCATGGTACTCCCTTCTGCAAAAGAGCGTTCAGCGGGTGCAGCACCGTGGATAAATTTGGCAGAAACTTATGGTAATAATTAATCAACCCTAGGAACGACCTCAACTGGGATACATTATCCGGAGCGGGAGCCTTCACAACTGCTTCGATCTTGTCAGGAGACTTATGAAGCCCCTCCTGGTCAATGACATGACCACAGTACGAGATCCGCTTCTGAAAGAACTCACATTTCTGGCGATTAACTCGAAGTCCATATTCTTTCAATCTGGTGAGCACCGGTTCCAAATTTGCAAGGTGTTCCTCGTCATCATCTCCTGTAATCAGAATATCATCCAGGTAACATTGTGTGCCTGGAATTCCCTGTAATACCTGCTCCATGGCCCTCTGCCAAATTGCTGGAGCCGATGCCTCTCCAAAAACCAGTCTATTATACCGGTACAAGCCTCTATGCGTGTTGATCGTGAGATACTGGCGTGACTCTTCCTCAACTTCCATCTGTAAGTACGCCTGCGCCAGGTCTATCTTGGTGAAGTGTTTCCCGCCAGACAACGAAGCGAAGATAGCCTCAATCCGCGGAAGCGGATACTGCACCGTGTGAAGCACCGGATTAACAGTGATCTTGAAATCTCCACAGATGCGAACCTTCCCCGGTTCCCCTGGCTTGTTGCTCGATGAACGCTTCATGACGGGAACAATGGGCGTGGCCCACTCACTCCAGTCTACCTTAGACAGTACTCCTGAACGTTCTAGCCCTTCCAGCTCAGCTTCCACAGCAGGTCGTATCGCATAAGGTACCGGTCTGGCTTTGAAAAATTTCGGGTTTGCATGTTCTTCAACCTTGATGTTTGCCGTAATTCCTCTCAGTGTTCCCAGTCCCTGTTGGAACACCTCTTTAGCATCGTCCAATATTCTGGACAATCGTTTAGGTTTGACATCTTTTTTACCGGAATCTACCGTTAGTGCTTTTAAGGAATGCCAGTCCATATTTATTTTCCTAATCCACTCCCGTCCCAGTAGTGGTGGACCTCCCTCAGGTAGCACATATAAGTCCATTCCTCGGCTTTCTTTGCCCTTGTGGACCACCTTTACCTCTATCTTCCCGATGGGGTATACTCTTTGCCCCGTGTATGTTTTCAATACAATCTCCGTATCCCGTAGGGGAATATGTGGGAATAACCTTTTGTAATCTTCACTTGGACTCCTGCTATCTGAAGTGTGACCCAGATTGTTTGGAGGTCTGCTTCATTACCAACATTGTGTACTCTTCGACTACCCAGTTCATTACTGCTGGAGTCTGAATTTGACTTCTGTTTGTTCGAACTGTTCTCTGTCACCTTGTGTACCTTTCTGTACTTTTCCTGCGGTGACTTTTTGTTGCTGGTCTTCTTTCCTGACCGGCATACTTTAGCTATGTGACCAAGCCTGCCACATTTTCTGCATTCCTGATTTTTGAACTAGCACTGGTTCTGATCGTGCGTTGTCTTTCCACAACAATAACATTTTACTGTACCCAAGACCATTTGATTGGTGCTGAGTTCCGGTGACCGTAGCTGCATTTCCGCAGTGCCTCTCGCTGCGGCTTCGTGTGATGCTGCAATAGTGACAGCTTTATCAAGCGTAAGATCATTCTCCTCAAGCAGTCGTTTTTGTGTTCCTTCTTTTAACAATCCACACACAAATTTATCTCTCAGCGCATCTGCTAGTCCTGTTCCAAACTGACAGTACTTTGATAGCTTACGCAGTTCAATTAAAAATTCAGCGTTGCTTTCGTCTTTCAGCTGCGTTCTTCTGTAAAATTTAAATCGTTCCGCTATCATCAGCGGCGTGGGGTTTAAATGATTTTTCAGGACAGTAACAATATTCGCGAAAGTCTGTGTGAGGGTGCCAGTCAGTTCCTTTTTGTAACCTCTAGATGGCACCTTCACTTGTTTGTTCCTTTGTTAATTGTTTCTCGTTCTCTGGTGTTAATTGTTCCTAACCCTGTGTTAGTTTTTAAACAGCCTGTTAGCTGTTTATGGGTGGCACCTGGTTTTTTTGGTATATAAGTTTTCTGGTTGTTTCATTCTTTGCTCAGTCCTCACTAGGGTGAACCAGGGAGTTAGTCTTGACAATGTCACTTGTCTTGACTAGGTGCTGTGTGTGACTAGCCTTTGCTCTATGGCAGCTTGCCTTCGCAAGCTGGCTGCCATAGTTCTCTCGAGCTATGTATCTAAGTTTGTGTTCTAGTTCTCTCGAGCTATGTACCTAAGTTTGTGTTCTAGTTCTCTCGAGCTATGTATCTAAGTTTGTGTTCTAGTTCTCTCGAGCTATGTACCTAAGTTTGTGTTCTAGTTCTCTTGAGCTATGTATCTAAGTCTGTGTTCTAGTTCTCTCAAGCTATGTATCTAAGTCTGTGTTCTTGTCTCTGGATTAAAGATGTTCTTAAGTCTGTTGTTCTGTTAAGTTGCTTGTCTTGGTAAGGTGCTGTTTGGACTAGCGTGTTGCTATGTGGGAGCCGTTGGGATCTTGTCTTGAGCTTTGCATTGATAAGCCGATTACCCTTTGGGTAGCTTGTCTGGAGTTTAGCCTCAGCAAGCCGGTTGCCCCTTGTGGTAGCTTGTCGCAAGCTCAGTATAGACAAGTGGGCTTCCTCATGGAAGCTGTCCTGAGTTCCTATCTTGACTAGCTGTCTTGTCACTTGTCTCTAGTTCTTATGTTTCTGTCTCGAGTTCTCTTGTCTCTAGTTCTTATGTATATTGCTGTGTTAATCTAGTTATGTGTGAATCTAGTAAAGTTCAAACAAAGTACTGTATATGTGTCTCTTGTCTGGTTTCTGCACTTGGGTCCAGAACCTACCTCGCCCGGAGAGCACGGCCTCGTATTTATACGGCCCCGTGGCTCCCCAACCCTGACAGTCTGATCCGCCGGTTTATCTGGTGATAGAAGGTGCTTCAATAGCCCGTATGTCTTCGCACCCATTGAGCTTAATAAGGTACCTTATTTGCTTTACAATAAACTTCCATGCGTTCTACATACGTGGTCCAATCTTCGATATCGCTATCAAAGGTATTAATGTTCCCATGTTTAGGCATCCTTGCAAGTTTTTAAATTTTTCTTTTTCTCAAAATGGCGGCTTCCCGCGCTTGTCTTCTTCCCCCGCCTACTAAAATGGTGGCTTTCCGCGCTTGGCGGTCTTTCCCGCGCTCGTCTTCTTCCCCTGCCGACTACAATGGCGGATTCCCGCGTTTGCCTTCTTCCCCCGCTGGCTGCAATGGCGATTGCCGTGCTGCTGCCGTTCTCGCCTCCCCAGCGGTTCTCAATTCCCCGACGCTGCTTTTACTCCCCCGCGGTTCCCGTGGGCATTCACGCTTCCCCTGCTGTTGCGCCTCTCAGCCCCGCATGCAGCCTGGTCCTTTACACCGGCTGCGTTTGAGTTCTCCGCAGCTCTCGTGCCTTAAGCTGCCCCAGTCGCTGCGCCTCTCGGCCTCAATTGCAGCCCGGCCCTTTTCACCGGCCGTGGTCGAGTTCTCCGCCCTTTTTCCTCCGTTTTCCCTCCCCCACTCCACAGTCAACGCGGCCGACTTTCTGCTCGTGTCGCTGATCGGCTTACCCACCACCGTGGTAGAAGGGATGATCACTGCCTGTCGCTGATGGAGGGCTTCGTGGTCAGAATTTTTCTTTTTAACCCGGGTTCTCGATGCCTCCCGTGCGATGGTGCTCAGCAGGATGATGAGGGCGGATGCCTCTTCTCGACGCCCGTTCTGAGGACGAAGCTGCCTTGGATGTAAAACTGCCGCAGGGTAAGATCGGACTCGTCGCCACTGTTAAGTCTGTGTGTCCCAGTTATGCTTATTATAAATCACTGGACACAGACCACAAGAATAACTTTAACAGGTCTTTACTATTCGGAGGTCAGGGCTGAACTGCCCAGCAAATCCCTACACAACACTTATATACCGGTGTGGTCACCACCGGTATTACAGTATACAGCAGCCAAGAGAAAGTAGTACATCTCTTAAGGTAGTTCTCTTAAGGTGGAACAGGTTACATACACCACATCCTCAGCATTGCAAATGCTCCAGTATGTATCCATTCGCAGCCCCAGTGCCACAATGCAGTCTGCCAGTACTGCAGCTGGATACACTTCCCACACACATGGTCGTCAGGGACACAGGAAGTGTCCCTGATTTCCCACATAGTGCAGGAGGAGCATGCCATGGGGCCGAGCTGTGCTGCCATGACTTACCCTTTAATATATTCAAATTAAATTAAAACAAATCAATACCACCAATTACACTACAATTCAATGATATACTCAAGGACCACCCTTGTTTACTAGCACTCCCCGCTGCACAAAAGAGACCCTGGAAACTATAAACAACAAAAATTAAGTTTGGAAAAAAGCGAGAAAGAGAGAAATACTCACCAACCAATCACATACCTGATTTCTGGTGACGTCACACTTCGATTATTTTTTACTTCTCCCTCTCCCCGCTCCTTAAATCCTCGGTCTCTGCGCTCAGTCTCCACCCAGGGCCGCTCTCACTGCTGCCGCCGGTGACTTTGGGCTGCTCTCTCTCTCCCCGCTCCTTAATTCCTCGGTCTCCATGCTCAGTCTCCACCCAGGGCCGCTCTCGCTGCTGCCGCCAGTGTGTCTGGGCTGCTCTCTCTCTCTCCGCTCCTTAAATCCTCGATCTCCACGCTCAGTCTCCACCTAGGGCCGCTCTTGCTGCTGCCGCCGGCTCTGGGCTGCTCTCTCTCTCCCCGCTCCTTAACTCCTCAGTCTCCGCGCTCAATCTCCACACAGGGCCGCTCTCGCTGCTGCCGCCGGTGAGTCTGGACCGCTCTCTCTCTCTCCGCTCCTTAACTCCTCGGTCTCCGCGCTCAGTCGCCACCCAGGGCTTCTCTCGCTGCTGCCACCGGTGAGTCTGAACCGCGTTCTCTCTCCCCGCTCCTTAACTCCTCGGTCTCCATGCTCAGTCTCCACCCAGGGCCCCTCTCGCTGCTGCCGCCGGTGAGTCTGGACCGCTCTCTCTCTCTCCGCTCCTTAACTCCTCGGTCTCCGCGCTCAGTCTCCACCCAGGGCCCCTCTCGCTGCTGCCACCGGTGAGTCTGTGCCGCTCATTCTCTCCCTGCTCCTTAACTCCTCGGTCTCCGCGCTCAGTCTCCACCCAGGGCTGCTGTCGCTGCTGCCGCCGATGAATCTGGACCGCTCTCTCTCTCCCCGCTCCTAAATTCCTCGGTCTCTGCGCTCAGTCTCCACCCAGGGCCGCTCTCGCTGCTGCCGCCGGTGTGTCTGGGCTGCTCTCTCTCTCCGCTCCTTAACTCCTCGGTCTCTGCACTCAGTCTCCACCCAGGGCCGCTCTCGCTGCTGCCGCCGGTGATTCTGTGCCGCTCTCTCTCTCTCCCCGCTCCTTAACTCCTCGGTCTCCGCGCTCAGTCTCCACCCAGGGCCGCTCTCGCTGCTGCTGCTGGTGAGTCTGAACCGCTCTCTCTCTCTCCGCTCCTTAACTCCTCGGTCTCCGTGCTCAGTCTCCACCCAGGGCCGCTCTCGCTGCTGCTGCTGGTGAGTCTGAACCGCTCTCTCTCTCTCCGCTCCTTAACACCTCGGTCTCCGCACTGAGTCTCCACCCAGGGCTGCTGTCGCTGCTGCCGCCGGTGAGTCTGGACTGCTCTCTCGCTCCCCGCTCCTTAATTCCTCGGTCTCTGCGCTCAGTCTCCACACAGAGCCGCTCTCGCTGCTGCCACCGGTGAGTCTGGACCGCTCTCTCGCTCCCCGCTCCTTAATTCCTCGGTCTCTGCGCTCAGTCTCCACCCAGGCCCGCTCTCGCTGCTGCCACCGGTGAGTCTGAACCGCTCTCTCCCCGCTCCTTAACTCCTCGGTCTCCGCGCTCAGTCTCCACCCAGGGCCGCTCTTGCTGCAGCCGCCGGTGTGTCTGGGCTGCTCACTCTCTCTCCGCTCCTTAACTCCTCGGTCTCTGCACTCAGTCTCCACCCAGGGCCGCTCTCGCTGCTGCCGCCGGTGAGTCTCTGCCACCCTCTCTCTCCCCGCTCCTTAAATCTTCGGTCTCCGTGCTCCGTCTCCACCCAGGGCCGCTCTCGCTGCTGCCGCCATTGAGTCTGGACCGCTCTCTCTCTCTCCGCTCCTTAACTCCTCGGTCTCCGTGCTCAGTCTCCAACCAGGGCCGCTCTCGCTACTGCCGCCGGTGAGTCTGGACCGCTCTTTCTCTCCCCGCTCCTTAACTCCTCGGTCTCTGTGCTCAGTCTCCACCCAGGGCCGCTCTCGCTGCTGCCACCATTGAGTCTGGACCGCTCTCTCTCTCCCCACTCCTTAACTCCTCGGTCTCTACGCTCAGTCTCCACCCAGGGCCGCTCTCGCTGCTGCCGCCTGTGTGTCTGGGCTGCTCTCTCTCTCTCCGCTCCTTAACTCCTCGGTCTCCACGCTCAGTCTCCACCCAGGGCCGCTCTCGCTGCTTCTTATATGTTAATGAGAGGCCTAACACCTGTTTTATGTCCCCTTTGGGAAATTGGGCGGCCCTGAGCAGAACAGGCACTGGACCTGCTCCCCTTAGGTTTTGCTGGCGTGGACGTAGCCTAGCAAAGTAAAACAATATGGAGAAATTCGGTTGTTAGCCCCAGCGATTAGCGCCTAAAGAGGCCGAGAATTGTGGCGTTACCCAATTTTCGGGCGGGCGCAGTGAACCCAGCGCCTCTTGCCATATTGAGTGGGCTTTTAGCGCCGGAGTTAAATCTTAGCGCCCGCTCGTGGGCACAGGCAGATCATGACGTCATTTCAGTGTGCAATGCCTTTTTGGCGCCCTGGACCGGAAATTCAGTGGTGCCCCCCTCTGTTCCGACCGGCGCTAATAAGGACAGCTTCCTGGAACATTCCCCAGTGGCTCTCGAGCTTAGGGGGGCGCTCTTTAAAGGGGACTGCACTGGTATAAAAGTGGCAGCCATTTTGGGAGCACAACTTATTTGAGATTTACACAGAGTTGCAAAGTTAAACTCTGAGCCATTTCACTAGTGACCCAGCGCTGCCAGAGGACCTTCAGCCTTCATACCATCACCCTGCTGCTGGTGAGCGTTTACACCCTATTTAATTTCTGCTGACCTATTATTATGGGGGCTGCTTTGGATGGGAACGTCCTGCTGCTCGACCATCTGGAAAGGGCACAGGGACGGAGGGAGAGAGGGCCAGGAATGGCCAGACGGAGGAGGGCCAACAGACGTCGCCACACCAGACCTTACGCTGCCAGGGTATTCAGGCAGCAGTTCTCCTACCTCAACAAGTCGGAGGAGCAGTGTGTTAGGAGGCTGCGATTCCGAAAGGAGGTGGTGACTGAGCTGTGCCACCTGCTTCAGGAAGATCTGCAGCCGCAGATAAGGTGCAGGACCTCTCTGTTGGTGGCTGTGAAGATAACAGTGGCATTGAATTTCTATGCGACCGGCTCCTTCCAGTCAGCAACTGGGGACATTGCCAACATATCTCAGTTTGCGGTGCATAGCTGCATCCAGCAGGTTACAGGTGCCCTGTTTAAAAGGCGGCGTCAGTACATATCCTTCAATGTGACACCGGAGAAGCAGCGGGAGCACGCAGAGGGCTTCGCGGCAATAGCGGACTTCCCCATGGTGCAGGGCGCCATTGACTGCACACACATGGCTTTGCGGGTGTTACATAGTTATGTTGGGACTACATTGTACAAGTGTACTAACACTCAAATCAAGTGTAGCAGCACTATGATGCTGGGAATGTTGTGCGCAGGCGCCACACAGGACACTTGGAAATATCACCCCGCACCATGTGGCAGGCAGCCAGTACAACTCAAATAAAACAGTAGTTTATAATTACAAACTACCGAGTCCAGAGCACTGCGAGCGCTAGAAGACATAACATGGTGGCAGCGATATAAGTGAGTAAAACTTACGCAAATAAAAACGATATCAGATTGAAGAAAGAAATTTAAAAGTAAACTGTGCAGCGTTTTAACCGCGAATTGTACGGGCAGCTAAAATGGTGGCGTCCAATGCACTGACCGCGAATATGCTCCCCATCATGAACTGGGAAGCCAACGATATCGTGGAAGCTTTCCGGAAATTTAAGCAAAAATGCGAGCTTACATTTAAAAGTTTCCTGAAAGGCTCTTCCGATGAGGAAAAAGTCAGCTACATTCTACTGTGGGTGGGAGAAAAAGGCTTAGATCTCTATAACAGCTGGAGTTTATCCGAAGAGGATAAAACGAACCCTACGGAGATTTATGAAAAGTTCAGTAACCATCTCAAGCCTAAATCAAACCACCGCATACACAGGTATAAATTCCAAAGCTTAAGACAGGAACCTGGTGAAACGGCTGACAATTTCCTGACGAGATTAAAAAATGAAGCCAGCAATTGCAAGTTTACGGAACTAGAAGAAAGGCTGGTAGACCAACTAATATGGGGATCAGCACATATAGAAGTGCAAAAAGAACTAATAGGAAAAGAAAAGCTTGGAATATCAGAAGCCATAGATACAGCGAGGGCTCACAAAGCCACAAAACAACAGATGAAAATGCTGAATACTCATACGGCTGACGTGCGGACAACTCCCGAACCGGATCACAGAGTAGATGCAGTGCGCGAAAAGCACAGCACACAAAAACAAGTATATGACAGCGGGAAGAATACGTGTAGAAAATGCGGAAGACAACACGACTACACAGACAGAAGAAAATGCCCAGCGTATGGAACAAGCTGCAACACGTGTGGTAAAGCAAACCACTGGCAAAAGATGTGCAGAGCTAAAAGAGAGGGGCTACACACCAAAAGCAGAGGTGGACAGCAGAACCAACAAAAGAAAAACAAAATCCATACCATGGGTGAGCAAGATGATGAAGACTGTGGGTACGACAAAGCTCTGAACATTGAAACCTTAAAGGTTCTCTTACACGAAACATCCAGAGTAGAAAGCACCCCAAAGAAAGAATGGCACACTATCAGCCAGATTAAAAAGAGGATCAAAGGACAGCCCACAACCGTCAATCTAAAAGTAAAGTTGGACACAGGAGCTCAGAGCAACATCCTTCCACTGAGGCTATACCAGAGGATCTTCCCCGAAAACTTGGGCGAAGGTAGATACCCAAAAAGAGGATGATTAAAAGCAAACAACGTCACGCTGACAGCATATGGGGGGAGCGAGATCAGACAACTCGGAACAACCTATATAAAAGGAACACACAAAAGCAGAAACATCAACTGCATGTTCTATGTGACCGACTCCGAGGGACCGGCGATCCTGGGATTAAACAGCTGCAAGAAGCTGGGGTTAATCTCGGTAAACCACGAACTAACAAAAACATCACTGAAAGTCGACAGCAACACCCCACTGGAAAATCGTCCACAAATCATGGACACGAAACATTTGATGGACATGTATCCAGAGTGTTTTGATGACACTGTAGGATGCTTCGGGGAGTTCAAGTACCATATAACAATAGATCCAGAGGTAAAACCCATCATCCACGCTCCAAGAAAAATACCCATCGAGCTAAAAGAAAAATTATACACCGAACTAAAAGAAATGGAAGAGAAAGAAATAATCGCAAAGGTCACTGAACCCACAGACTGGGTAAACTCGATTGTGGTACGGGAAAAGCCGAACGGGCGGCTCAGAATCTGTCTGGACCCCAAAGACTTAAACCAGGCAATAAAGCGGGACCACTACCCCACACCAACATTAGAAGAAATCACACCAGCACTGGCAGGAGCCAAAGTCTTCTCCAAACTGGATGCCAGAAACGGCTACTGGAACGTAAAACTGGACGAAGAATCAACTAACCTGATGACTTTTAATACACCATTAGGGCATTATAAATTCCTGCGGCTGCCATTTGGGTTGAAAGTCAGCTAAGACATCGTCCAACAGAAGATCGATGAAACATACAAAGGCTGTGAAGGAGCCAATGGAATCGCTGATGACATCCAAGTTTACGGAACAAATGAAAGAGACCACGACATGCACTTGCACGAGGCCATGGAGCGCACCAGAACGGCTGGCATCAAGCTGAACGCCGAGAAGTGCATCGTTAAAAGTACGAAATGCTAATTTTTTGGCATGATCTACACACCGGAGGGTGTCAAACCTAATCCCGAAAAGGGCGAGGCGATAGCAGAGATGACACCTCCAAACGACAAGAAGGAGCTGAGAAGCTACCTCGGTTTGGTCCAGTATATGAGCTCTTTCATCCCGAACATGTCAGACTACACAGCGAACCTAAGAGAATTACTAAAAGAAGACACCGAATACCAATGGTCAGAATCCCATGAGAGGAACTTCAAACACCTAAAGGAATTATTATGTAAAGAAACCAGCCTGTCTTATTACAATAGAAAAAAAACTGTCACCCTACAGGTAGATGCCTCTACCAGGGGGCTAGGGGCAGCCATCTTGCAGGAAGGAAAACCAATAGCTTTCGCATCGAAGGCATTGACATCAACAGAGACAAGATACGCAAACATCGAAAGAGAGCCATTGGCAGTAGTATACGGATGCGAAAAGTTCCACACCTACTTATACGGAAGAAAATTCGAGGTAGAGAGTGACCATCGTCCACTCGAACAAATTTACAAGAAAAACCTAAGCAAGGCCCCAGCAAGACTGCAAAGGTTACTGTTAAGACTCCAAAGTTACGACTTCGAATTAAAATACCGGCCAGGAAAAGAAATGGCACTAGCCGATGCATTGTCTCGATTGTCACCACACGAAAAACACGAGATGAAGGGCCTGACAGTGAAAATACACCACCTCGTAAATGTTACTCCCACAAAGCTTAGCCAAATTCAAGAGGAGACTGGTAAAGAAGAGGAGTTGCTACTACTCATGCAACAGGTAATACAGGGGTGGCCAGAGAAGATCCAGCAGGTCCAAAACCAAATCTGACAGTACTGGACAATCAGAGACGACATCTCGGTGGAGGACGATGTTCTCCTTGCTGGCTCAAGAATCATAATACCAAAAACGATGCAAACGGAACTTCTCCGCTTAATACACCAAGGCCATATGGGGATGGAGAAATGTAAACTAAGAGCCAGATCAGCTGTGTACTGGATAGGCATGTACAAAAGCATAGAACAAATGGTCTCCACATGCTGCATATGCCAGAAATACCGAAACACACAGCAGAAGGAGGAGATGATTCAAATGGAAGTACCCCCGAGACCATGGCACACGGTCAGAACAGATCTGTTCCTGTGCAACTAGGAGTGGTACATCATAGTAGCAGACTACTACTCAAAATTTCCTTTTGTCAGAAGGATAAATGACATGAGAGCCACAATAATCACAAAAATTGCAAAAAACTTATTCGCAGAACAGGGCATCCCAGAGAAGGTCATCTGCGACAATGGGACACAATTCACCTCCAGCGAATTCAGAGCACTGGCTGGAAAATACGGATTTAAAATAATTACCTCATCCCCACATTACGCAAGGGGACACGGATTTATTGAAAGGCAGATCCAAACAGTCAAAAGAGCTCTCATTAAAAGCAAGGAGATGGGAGAAGACCAAGATCTCGCCCTTTTGGCAATCAGATCGACACCTTTGAGAGCAGACTCGAAATCACCAGCAGAACTACTAAACGGTAGAAAATACAAAACAACTCTACCAGCAAAGATATATCCTCCTCAGGACCAAGAGGACGTTTGGCAGAAGCTGATGGAAACACAAGCTACGGGGAGCACACACTATAACAAGCATGCAAAACCACTACCGGAGCTGCTAAATGGGCAATCAGTGCATATACAAGATCCGTTGTTGAGAACATGGAGTCCAGCCAAGGTTATTGGAAAAGCTGATACTCCAAGATCTTACTTGGTAGAGACAGAACCTGGAAACCAATACAGGCAAAACAGGATCCATATCAGACCCTCACCTGAAGCTGTCAAACAGCGGACAACATTAACAGCAGTTACGGTACCAGACACGGAAAACAATATAACGCCAGAAACAAACACCTCAAATACAACAACTGCAAACATGCACTCTCCAGAGCCAAACATGACAGCACCGGCAACAAGAAATGAACACACCAAAACACCGCAAAAAGGAATAGTTACAGCCAAGTCTACAAGATGGAGGAGTAACATACAACCACCTGAGCGATATCGCGAATAATTATAAAGACAATTATAATTCGCACAGAACAGTAAAACAACATGGACAAATATCTATATATAAATTGAACAAAGAAAGCTCACGTTCTGTATTTTGTTAATGTCATTCAACTGGAAACATTGTAAAATAGAAAAATTGATGTAATTATTTTTGTGGGGAAAGAGGGATGTTACATAGTTATGTTGGGACTACATTGTATAAGTGTACTAACACTCAAATCAAGTGTAGCAGCACTACAATGCTGGGAAAGTAGTGCGCAGGCGCCGCGCAGGGCACTTGGAAATATCACCCCGCACCAAGGCAGCCATTACAACTCAAATAAAACAGTAGTTTATAATTACAAACTACCGAGTCCAGAGGCGTCTTTACAAAGCACTACGAGCGCTAGAAGACATAACAGCGGGCGCCTGTACAGAATCCTGAGGAGTTCCGCAACCGCAAGGGGTTCCACTCCTTGAATGTGCAGCTGGTCTGTGACCACCGGCAGCTGATCCTGGCGGTCAATGCACAGTTCCCAGGCAGCAGCCACGACGCTTTCATCCTGCGCCAGACTTCAGTCGCTGACCTTTTCGAGGCCCCGGCTCACCCAGAAGGCTGGCTTCTCAGCGACAAGGGCTATCCACTGTGCCCATGGCTGATGACCCCGCTCCGGACGCCCAGCACCCCTGCAGAAGAGCACTACAACGTCAGCCATCAGGCGACGAGGAACATTGTGGAGCACGCAACCGGTGTGCTGAAGCAGCGGTTCCGCTGTTTGGACCATTCAGGAGGAGCCTTGCAGTACTCACCAGAGAGAGTCTCCCAATTCGTCGTTGTCTGCTGCATGCTCCATAACCTCGCCACCCTGCGCACCCAGCCAATGCCAGCAGACATTGAAGGACCAGCAGAGGAGGAGGAGGAGCAGGAGCAGGAGGAGGAAGAGGACCAAGACGGGAGGGTCCGAGAAACTGGAAGGGCCGTCCATCTGAGGCTGATAAGGAGCCGGTTCTAGGCCCCTCTCACGGACTGCTTGGTGCCATTCGAGGACCAGGAATGGAACCATTCGGATAACCAAAAGCCTATGAAGGCCACAATGATTGTAAATAGCAGACATGGCCAATGACATTAAAAATTTTTGTTTATTTTGAAAACTGTGCTTCCTTTCAACATGACAAAGCAATGGCAACAGAAAGCTTAACTAACAAACTAACACATAAGTGGCTCGCACACCCGGGAGACTATCCAAAACATGTCTAACATTCAGAACAAGTGACTCGCACACCCGGGAGACTATCCAAAACATGACTAACATTAAGACCAGCATCCATGGCCTTGATTTCTAGAAATAGGACGTTTCAGCAGTACCTTCTACTCTTTCCCCTTTGATGGTGATCTACTTCTCTTGTGAGAACGGCCCCTTCCCTCCCTGCAGCTCCTCCGTAATGGGACCCCAGTGGCTGCATGAAGGCTGGGGGACGCCTGCTGACTGTCCGAAAGCGCAGATGCCCCTGAGGGATGGCCTGGACGGACTCTGGGCTTGGAGGGACCAGATGCTGACTGCTCCAAATGGGCATGGGTGGAAGCAGTCTGTCCTGCAGGTGATGGCAGCTGCAGTGGAGACGTGCCAGCGTTGGCATCAGGAATGCTGACATCCTGAGAGCGGACACCTGCTCCATGGTCGGCCGACACACTGGCACTCTGACGGGGCAGCACCGCAGCATGTGGACCAATCGGCTGGTCCACAGATTGCTGGCCTGCTGTGGTGCTGCAAGGGTCCCGGGTAATCCTGCCTGATCCATCGAGGGTGGCAGCAGTCAGTGCTTGTGTGGCCTCAATCTGCCTCTGCATGAGGCCAGCGAGGGACTGCGTGGCAGCACTCAGCACTTGCGTGGCAGGTGCCAGTGCTTCGGTGAAGCCCTGGACAGTCCTTTCCAGTGATGTCGCGACGCCCTGGACAGTCCTTTCCAGTGATGTCGCGACGCCCTGGACAGTCCTTTCCAACGATGTGCCGACGCCCTGGGCAGTCTTTTCCAGGGCTGCCCCAACGCCCTGGGCACTCCTTTCCAGGGCTGCCCCAAAGTCTTGCACACTCCTTGCCAGTGTCTCGATGGATTCAGGCATCCTTGCAACTGCAGCCATCAGCTCAGTGTGCCTGAGTCGAGCCTGGGCGCTCATTTCTGCGAGGGAACGCACCTCTTCTGCGCTCTGTGCAGCAGTCATCGTGGCCTGACGCGCCCTCCGGGGAGACGGCTCCCGAACTTCCCTACCCCCCTTGCGCTGCTGGAGGCCGCTGGTTCCTGCAACTGGTTCCTCCTCAGAGCCATCCCCCCCGCTCCCCTCCAGGGAAGCACTATCCCCAGTCTGCAGATGGGCTGGCTCGCCTGAGGGTGGGACGGATGGTCCGGCTTCCTCCTGCTCGTCACCTCCGGAGTCAGTGTCCCTGGCAGCTTGCTGGCCCGGCTCCCGAGCTGGTGATGCAGCATCTGAAAGCAGGGAGGTTGAAGAGTGGCTTTAGCGAAAGGACAGGGTGCCAGCAAGGGATGCAAGAGTGCTGCAATGCTCTGACATGGGTCCAGACTGAAAAAGCATGCTGGTGGGGGGAACAAGTGGAAGGAGAGAGTTCAAAAAGGTGATGACCTTACCATCGCTGTGCACAATGGGGTCGGCAGCTCCAGTGGTGACAGGGCCACTCATCCGGCCTCCAACAATCTGGTGGACTCTTTCCTCCAGGTCCATGAGTTCCTGCAGCTGAGGACGGCCTCCTCCAGTACGATTCTGTTCCCTCCGGGTCCTGGCCAGCTTGCCCTGCAGGAGAAAGGACGGGAAGTTCTGAAACATGCTGCCCTGAGTTGTCATCTCATGCCCCCCATGGTGGATCAGCCCTTACATTATGTCCTGAGTTGTCATCTCATGCCCCCCCATGGTGGATCAGCCCTTACATTATGTCCTGAGTTGAATGTGCGTGTGCGTTCCCAGAAAGGGCCATGGGTGCTGGCTGACAGATGGCCATTGGAGCATCGCGCACCCTCTGGCCATAAAGTCAGGTGCAGATGGAGGGATGAAGAAGATTGCCAACAAGCCACTCACCCTAACGACCCGAGTGAGATCGTTGAACTTCTTCCTGCATTGCACAGGAGTCCTGGGCGCCACGCTGCTGGAGTTGACTCTTTGACAAATTTCCCTCCAAGCTCTGCGGTACTCGTTCTGATGAGGCCTCCTGCCATTGTCAGGGTACAGCACTGCTCGCCGGCGCTCCACTGCGTCAACCAAAGCATCCAATGCCCTTTCGGAAAACCGCTCCGCTCTCTGCCTCACCCTCTCCATCTGGTCAAAGTTTGTAACGCCTCAGATTACACAGCGCCAATTTTGAGGCCTACAGGGCAATGAGTCTGGCTGCTGAACCTAAATGACCCGTCCCTTTAAGAGCTGGCCGGCGCCAGCATGTCTCGTGGTCCTCGATTATTGACAGCACCTGCGCTGCGCCCGTCCGCCCAGATATTGAGTAGCGCCGCCAGGTTAGCGCCTTAGGAGTCCCGTGCAGCACCTGATTTAACGCCGCAATCACCTTCAGGGGCGCAGCAACCCAATATCGCTTGAGGTGGCGATAACTTGCGCCTGCCGATAAAATTTGCACATCGCCAATTCTAGCGCCCCGAGCAGGGCTATACCCAATTTCTCCCCCTATATATATTAAAATTTTGATGCAGAGCCACGAAGAGCAGGTGTTTTGATATGGCTGGTCTAGTTAAGCTTCTGGTCAATGTAACCCTCAAGTTGTTGATAGTGAGGGAGCCTGGAGATGGTGTCTAGTAGAGGCTGTTGGACATTTTTTTGTTCAAGATAGTTATTACCTAGCACTTAGGTTGTGCAAATCTTACCTGCCACTTGCCAACCCAACCCAGTTCGGGGAAGAACTCCTTTGATCTGGATTTTGAAAGCTTGCTTGAAAATTATAAGCTAAATTTTATGAGGCTTCATTCCAGGATCAAAGTCTTATAAAATTAACCCTTAGAAATCAATCCACTAGCTTCCCTTATTCTGGAATTCCCTTGTTTCAACTGTTTGTTTCCATGCTGTTGAAGAAAGGGGGAGCTCCATGGTGCAGAGTAAAGTAGTGTACATCAAGCACTGTATCACTGATTAGTCTGCTGTAATCTGTTTGTTTCTGTGTAATTATAAACATTGTAAATTAATTTGATTGCCTGTTTTAGCTGAATTAAAAGGTCTGTCAGCATGGTGTTTTCTACCTTTTGGACAGGATTGCATGATGGGCAATCTGGTGGAAAATATTGTGATAAAAGGTTAATTATTAATCCTATGACACACTACTCCTTCATGGCACACAGAAAACTGTAAGTTTTTAGTCATAGAAGATGTGAGTCTGCTTTTGGAAACTGCACTTTGCTATGATTACGAATAGGGATTTGAGAGAGCAGCCTAATTATAACATCGACAAATTAGGTATATGAAATTGCACAGTAATGTCTAGATTTACCACATCGGGAAAGGCTGGATTTGATTCGTAAAAAAAAAAATCACAAAAAAAAATGTGATGACTCACTTACAGTAGAGTAAGGGTAGATTCTCAAAGGAACAAAGTGGAAGCCAGTTGACCTCAAACTAGCCACATAATGAAATACATCCATCATATACAACAATAGCTCTGTGGGCAGATATTTGTTTTTCTACACAATATACACTGAGTAGGTGAAGGAATTGGGCCTAGCTGGAGAGCGAGGATCTGGGGCAGGCTACAGAATATGCAAGAGGTGTTATCAATTGTGCATGAAGTGAGCATTGGAGTGGCAGCAGTGAGTAGATCAGACGGTTTGGGTTTGATCATCAAAGTGGAGATAATGGCCCCGATATTAATCTGAAGGCAACTTCCGAGTGATGGGGGCGGGAGTGAATTTGCGTGGGCGAAACCTGGAAGTCAACTTAATGGGTCGGAACTGAATTATACCAATTAATTTTGACTTCCAGGTGTTCCGTCTCCAAGCTGCGCAGTGGCATGACCTGATCTCAGCTGTATTTAAAGGGACAATGTACAGATGAAAATTGGAGTTGTTTACGGTGGATGGGGGACATAGAACAAGGGTAGCACCCAGATTCAATGATGTATCAGTGAAATTACTGCTAGGTGCAGTTAGGAGCAGAAGGGTCACACTTTTCCCCAGCAACAGGAGGAAGAAACTTGCAGTTCTCACCAAGAAGGTGTGGTTGGATGTAGCTTAGGAGGTGAGCAGCAGGAGCACTATGCCCAGGTCATGGATGCAATGTAAGAAACGGCTTAATGACCTAAGTAGGTCAGGAAAAGCGAATACATTTCCTGATTCAACTATATCCTGTGGTTTAAACCACCACCCCGCCCCCACCCCCCACCCCCCGACTCTGTCTTGCCAAGCGTACTCCATCACATCACTCCTCAAATCCACTCAACTTTCAGAAGCACCCAGCATTCACTTTCTATTTAGTTCATCGCCTCCCCATTTATCCATCCACCGTTGCCATTCAGCCATAGTGTCAGCTGTGGCTCAGTGGATAGCACTCTCACACTTTGAGTCACTCCAGAGACCTGAGCAGAAAAATCTAGGCTGATACTCCAGTGCAGTGCTGAGGGAATGCTGCACTGTCGGAGGTACCGTCTTTCAGAGGAGATGTTAAACCGAGGCCCCGTCTGCTCTCTCGGGTGGCTGTAAAAGATCCCGTGGCACTATTTCGAAGAAGAGCAGGGGAGTTATCCTCAGTGTCCTGGCCAATACATATCCCTCAATCAACATAACAAGAACAGATTATCTGGTCATTATCACATTGGTGTTTGTGGGAGCTTGTTGTGCGCAAATTGGCTGCCGCATTTCCTACATTACCACAGTGACTACACTCCAAAAGTACTTCATTGGTTGTAAAGTGCTTTGGGACATCCTGAGATTTTGAAAGGTATTATATAAATGCAAGACTTTCTTTTCTTTTTAACCCAATCCTTATGCAATGTGATGCATTTGTCTCATAGTCACACTCACCAAGTGTACTGCATCCATTGGGTGAATACCTGACCTTCACTCACTCACAGGTTTGTTTTTAACCCCTTGTAGGAGAAGAGAGCACAAAACGTAAGAGAGAGGGAGAGAACTGGAGGTGGGCCGCTACAAATAGTCCAGTTAACAGATGCAGAGAAGGAGGCCCTGGAGATAAGTGGCACATCTGTATCCCTCTCAGTCGGCGATGGAGAGACAGGGAACTTGCAGATAGCTGGTGACAGAATTACAAATATCGATGACACATAAATGCTGACTTTATTTCATCAATAATGAACTATGAGAAGACTGGGTATAGTGATTGTCAAAGTTGTGACTTTGCCACGACTTTGTCCTTACACCCTTTCTTGAAAAATGGTGTCACATTTGCCACTTTCTAATCCTCAGGCACTTCCCCCACATCTAGGGAAGTTTGGAAAATTATGGCAAGCCCTTCCGCTATCTCCTCCCCCAATTCCCTTAGCAACCTGGGATGCAAGCCATCTGGACCAGGCGGCTTATCCACTCTAAGCATACCGAGCCTTTCTAGTACAATGGCTGTTTTTCAGACTGGAGGAGGTAGACAGCGGTGTTCCCCAAGGCCCAGTGCTGCAGCCACTGCTTTTTTTGATATATATAAATGACCTGGATATTGGAATACAGTGTAGAATTTCTAAATTTGCCGATGACATCAAACTTGGGGGGGGTGGTGGTGGCAAACAGTGAGGATAATACCAATCGACTACAACAGGACATAGAAAGGCTAGCAGAATGGGCAGACAAGTAATAGATGGAATTAAATACAGAGAAGTGTGAGGTGATGCATTTTGGCAGAAGGAACAGGGAGAAGCAATATACGCTTAATTCGTCAGTTCTGATGAAGGGTCAGTGACCTGAAACGTTAACTCTGTTTCCCCCTCTACAGATGCTGCCTGACCTGCTGAGTATTTCCAGCATTTTCGGTTTTTATTTTATTATACACTTAATGGCACAGTTTTAAGGAGTGTGCAGGGACAGAGGGAGCTGGGAGTTAATGTGTATAGGTCCCTGAAGGTGGCATAAGAACATAAGAAATAGGAGGAGGAGTAGGCCATTCGGCCCTTCGAGTGAGCTCCGCCATTCAGTAAGATCATGGCTGATATTCTGCCTCAATTCCATTCACCAGCCCTATCGCCATATCCCTTGATGCCCTTACTAGTCAGAAATCTATCGACTTCTGTTTTGAATATACCCAATGACTGAACCTCCACAGCCCTCTGGGGTAGAGAATTCCAAAGATTCACCACCCTCTGTGTGAAGAAATTTCTTCTCATCTCAGTCCTGAATGGCCTACCCTTTTTCCTGAGGCTGTGATCCCTGGTTCTAGACTCCCCAGCCAAGGGAAACATGCCATGTTGCAGGACATTCATGATCACGATTCCTGAGAGGACATATTGAGAGAGTGGTTAGCAAAACATATGGGATCTTGGGCTTCATAAATAGAGGCATTGAGTACAGAAGTAGAGAAGTTATGCTGAACCTTTGTAAAGCGTTGGTTAGGCCACAACTGGAGGATTGCATCCAGTTCTGGTCATCACACTTTAGGAAGGATGTGAAGGCCCTTGAGAGGGTGCAGAGGAGATTTTCCAGAATTGTTCCGGGGATGGGAGATGTTAGCTACAAGGACAAGTTGGAGAAGCTGGATTTGTTTTCATTAGAGCAAACGAGGCTTAGGGGTGATTTGATAGAGGTGTACAAGATTATGACGGGTTTGGATAGGCTAGATGGGGAGAGGCTCTTCCCACTAGTTGATGGTACAAGGACTAGGGGACACAGATTTAAGGTTTTGGGCAAGAGATAGGGGGGACGTGAGGAAATCTTTTTTACGCAGCGAGTGGTGAGGACCTGGAATTCACTGCCGATGGACGTGGTGGAAGCGGAGACACTCAATGTTTTCAAGGGGAGACTGGATAGGCACTTGAGGGAAATAAACTTGTAGGGCTATGGGGATAGAGCGGGGGAATGGGACTGACTGGATCGCTCTACAGAGGGCCAGCGCTGACTCGATGGGCCGAATGGCCTCCTTCTGTGCCGTTATGACTCTATGCCTAAATCATATCCCTTTCTTTTGTCTTCCAGTGCTTTCACACATACAGCAAGTGTTGCAGGACATTCATGATGGCAATTCCTGAGAGGACTTCATTCCTTCTGAGCTTGAACCATCGCAGGGTGTACAGCCATGCACTAGCACAGATACTCGTACGTCAGTGGGTCCACTTCGACAGTTAGTTTGGTTTTCACCTGGTGATTCACAACTCACAAATGAGCATGAGCAGACACAACAACAACTTGCATTTATATAGTGCTTTTAACACAGTAAAGTGTCCTAAGGTGCTTCACAGGAGTGATATCAAAGAAAATTGACACCGAGCCACATAAGGACATATTAGGTCAGGTGACAAAGAGGTAGGTTTTAAGGAGCATCTTAAAAGAGGGGAGAGAGGAAGAGAGGTGGAGAGATTTATGGAGGGAATACCAAATCTTAGGGCCTGGGCAGCTGAAAGCACAGTCGCCAATGCTGGAGTGAATATAATATGGGATGTATAAGAGGCCAGAATTGAAGGTGCGCAGAGCTCTCAGAAGTTTGTAGGGCTGGAGGAGGTTACAGAGATGGAGCGTGGCAAGGCCTTGGAGAATTTGAAAACAAGGATGAGAATTTTAAAATGGAAGCGTTGCCGGACCGGTAGCCAATATAGGTCAGCGAGCACAGGGGTGATGGTGAATGGGACTTGGTGAGAGTTAGGATACGAGCAGCAGAGTTTTGGATGAGCTCAAGTTTATGGAGCGTGGAAAATGGGAGGCCGGCCAGAAGAACATTGGAACAGTCAAGTCTAGAGGTAACAAAGGCATGGATGAGGATTTTGGCAGCAGAGGAGCTGCGGCAGGGGCAGAATCAGACGATGTTAGGGAGGTGGAAGTAGGCGGTCTTGGTGATGGAATGGAAATGTGGTCGGAAGCTCATCTCTGTAATGTATATACCTTTAAGGGGGGAACTATCTTTTACAGCTCATGTATACTGCAGTACCAGCAGTGACCACACCTGTATATAGCACTGAGTAGTAATCTGTACAGATCAGTTCCAGTGTGAGCCACGTTGAGTAAACACCTGTTGTACTGTTCTCCTGCAGTCTGTGTCTTACTTTACACGGACACAACATTGGCGACAAGGCAAGTTCAAACCTACCTGCAACTCTGCATCACCTCCCGGTGATTCGTTCCTGGAGATCAGTGGATTGGAGGTCAAGGCCACAGACTCGGGCGTCGACCACGGGCAACCGCCCAGTCATCCAGCAGAGACTCAAGAATTGCGGGGGAGGCTGTCGAGAGCCAGGCTTGGCTTTCCAGTCGAGGTGGTCCAGCGAAACGGGCTGGCAACAGGTAGTGCGCAGACCCTTCCCGGACAGCGGCGTGCTAGAGCCCGACCGAGCGGCACAACAAAGGGCCGAGCAGCGTCGACGGGGGAGAGAGAGAGAGGGCAGAGCGCACAGGGCGCAGCCGGTGTTCAGGGGCCGAGCAGCGTCGAAGAGAGGGAGAGAGAGACGCGCAGAAACCCGCGAGGCGCCACCATTGCCACGAGGACCGCCGAGAGCGGCGTTGGCAGCAGCACAGGAGAAGCGCGCGAAACCTACAGGGTGCCGCCATTGCCACGAGAACCGCCGGGAGCGGCGTTGGCAGCAGCGGGGGAGGAAGGAAAGCGCGGGAGATGCCATTTTAAGCCATTGGGAGACGCCATTTTAAACCACACCCAAAAATGCCGAAGAGTGGCAGTATCATCACATTTGACAATGAAGTCGAAGATTGGACTACATATGTCGAACGAATAGAGCTATACTGCAAGGCAAATGAGGTGTCAGATGACAAGAAAGCGTCGGTATTGTTAAATTTAATGGGTGCAAAGACGTATGGTTTATTACGAAATCTAGTAACCCCAACGAAGCCAATGGAAAAGAGTTTTGAAGACATAGTAACGATACTACAGGAACATTTAAACCCCACACCGCTGCTGATAGCAAAAAGATTCAAGTTTCACAAACGGAACCAGCATAAGGATGAAAGCAATGCTGATTATTTAACAGAACTGCGCAAACTATCGAAACACTGCCAGTTTGGAACGGGACTGGCAGATACCTTAAGGGACAAGTTTGTGTGTGGGCTTCAAAGTGAAGGATCCCAGAAACGGCTTTTATCTGAAAAGGACCTTACGCTGGAAAAGGCTTTCAGCATTGCAGTATCATATGAAGCAGCAGCACGGGGCGCTGCAGAGATACAACAGAGACCGCAAGAATATGGCACAAACGAAATGTCATATGGAACAGGGAAGTGCTATCGCTGCGGCAGAACAACACACGACCAGAATGATTGCTGGTTCAAAGACAAAGTGTGCAGACAGTAGGAAAAGTAGGACACATAGCATGAGTCTGCAGGTCGGGAAAGAAAACCAGCAATAAGAAACCGACCAAAGAAAAGTACAATAAGGTACATAAGATGACGGAGAATAGTTCAGACGAACAAAAGAATGATAACGACTCCGAAAGCAGGGAACTGAGTTGTCTGAAACTACATAATGTGATCAGAACGGAGGATCACCGAACCATTTGGGTCACTCTCAAGATAGCAGGAGTCCAGGTAAAGATGGAATTGGACACAGGATCAGCCCTAACAGTGATAAACCGATGGGACTACGAGCGGCTATTCTCACATATACCATTGAGAGACACAAAAATTATTTTGAAGACGTACACGGGGCAAAAAGTCTACCCCAAAGGAAAAATAAGGGTGACCGCTATATATAGAAACATAGAAACATAGAAACATAGAAGATAGGAGCAGGAGTAGGCCATTCGGTCCTTCGAGCCTGCTCTGCCATTCAATGAGATCATGGCTGATCATCCAAATTCAGTACCCGGTCCCTGCCTTCTCCCCATATCCCTTGATCCCTTTAGCCTTAAGAAATATATCCAACTCTTTCTTGAATATAATTAATGAACTGGCCTCCACCGCCCTCTGTGGCAGAGAATTCCACAGGTTCACCACTCTCTGGGTGAAGAAATTCCTCCTCATTCCAGTCCTAAATGGCTTACCCCATATCCTTAGATTATGACCCCTGGTTCTGGACTCCCCGGCCATCAGAAACATCCTTCCTGCATCTAGTCTGTCCAGGCCTGACAGAATTTTATAGGTTTTGATGAGATCCCCTCTCAATCTTCTAAACTCCAGTGAGCATAAGCCCAATCGACACAATCTCTCCTCATACGTCATTCCTGCAATCCCAGGTATCAGCCTGGTGAATCTTCGCTGCACTCCTTCCATGGCAAGTACGTCCTTCCTCAGGTAAGGCGACCAAAACTGCACAAAATACTCAAGGTGTGGTCTCACCAAGGCCCTGTACAACTGCAGCAAGGCATCCTTGTTCTTGTACTTGAACCCTCTTGCTATGAAGGCCAACATACCATTTGCCTTCTTAACCGCCTGCTGCACCTGCATGCTTACCTTCAGCGACTGGTGTACAAGAACACCCAGGTCTCTTTGCACTTCCCCTTCTCCCAATCTATTGCCATTCAAATAATAATCTGCCTTCCTGTTTTTGCCACCAAAGTGGATAACCTCACATTTATCCACATTATAGTGCATTTGCCATGTTTCTGCCCAATCACCCAACCTGTCCAAATCGTGCTGGAGTTTCACGACATCCTCCTCACAGCATACCCTCCCACCCAGCTTTGTGTCGTCTGCAAATTTGGAGATATTACATCCAATTCCCTCGTCCAGATCATTAATAAATATTGTGAACAGCTGGGGTCCTAGGACCGATCCCTGCGGTACCCCACTAGTCACTGCCTGCCACTCGGAAAATGACCCGTTTATTCCAACTCTTTGCTTTCTGTCCGCCAACCAGTTCTCTATCCAAGTCAATACCTTGCCCCCAATCCCATGTGCCTTAATTTTGCACGCTAATCTCTTATGCGGGACCTTCTCGAAAGCCTTCTGAAAGTCCAAATACACCACATCCACTGGTTCTCCCTTATCTATTTTACCAGTTACCTCCTCAAAAAATTCCAGTAGATTAGTCAAGCATGATTTACCTTTTGTAAATCCATGTTGACTTTGTCCGATCCTGTCACTGCTTTCCAAGTGCTCTGCTATTACATCTTTTATAATGGACTCTAGCATTTTCCCCACTACCGATGTCAAGCTTACCGGTCTATAATTCCCCGCCTTTTCTCTACCACCTTTTTTGAATAGTGGGGTAACATTAGCTACCCGCCAATCCATGGGTACTGTTCCAGAGTCTATCGAGTTCTGGAAGATGACCAGCAATGCATCTACTATTTCTAGGGCCACTTCCTTAAGTACCCTGGGATGTAGATTATCAGGCCCTGGGGATTTATCAGCCTTCAGTCCCATCAATTTTCCTAACACCATTTCCCTACAAATACTGATTCCTTTCAGTTCCACCCTTTCATCAGACCCTATGTTCCCCGGCATCTCTGAGAGGTTATTTGTGTCCTCCTTTGTAAAGACAGAACCAAAATATGTATTTAGTTGGTCTGCCATTTCTTTGTTCCCCATTATAAATTCCCCCGATTCTCACTGCAAGGGACCTACGCTTGACTTCACCAATCTTTTTCTCTTCACATATCTATAAAAGCTTTTACAGTCAGTTTTTATGTTCTCTGCAAGCCTACTCTCATATTCTATTTTCCCTTTCTTAATTAATCCCTTTGTCCTCCTTTGTTGAATCCTAAACTGCTCCCAATCCTCAGGATTATTGCTTTTTCTGGCCAATTTATATGCCCTCTCCTTGGACCTTATGCTATCCCTAATTTCCCTTGTTAGCCACGGTTGGGTCACCTTTTTTGTTTTATTTTTATGCCAAACTGGGATGAACAAATTCTGTAGTTCATCCATTTGGTCTTTGAATGTTTGCCATTGCCTATCCACCGTCAACCCTTTGAGTGCCCTTCCCCAATCAATCCTACCCAACTCGCTCCTCAGACCATCGTAGTTTCCTTTATTTAAATTGAGGACCCTAGTCTCCGAGTCAACTACTTCATTCTCCATCTTAATGAAGAATTTGATCATATTATGATCGCTCCGACCCAAGGGGCCTCGTACAATAAGATTGCTAATTAATCCTTTCTCATTACAATATACCCATTCTAAGATGGCCTGATCTCTGGTTGGTTCCTCGACATATTGGTCCAGGAAACCATCCCGTAAACACTCCAGGAATTCCTCCTCCACAGTATTGTTACTCATTTGGTTGGCCCAATCTATATGTAGATTAAAGTCACCCATGATGACTGCTGTGCCCTTATTGCACGCTTCTTTAATTTCTCTTTTAATGCCATCCCCAACCTCCGCCTTACTGTTTGGAGGTCTATAAACCGCTCCCACTAACGTTTTTTTCCCCTTAGTATTTCTCAATTCTACCCATACAGATTCCACCTCATCAGAGCTAATATCCTTCATTACAATTGTGTTAATCCCTTCTTTAACCAATAATGCTACCCCACCTCCCTTTCCTTTTTGCCTATCTTTCCTGAATATCGAATACCCCTGGATGTTGAGTTCCCAGTCCTGGCCTTCCTTGAGCCACGTTTCCGTAATCCCAACCAAATCGTATTTGTTTACTTCTATTTGCGCAGCCAATTCATTCACCTTATTACAAATGCTCCTCGCATTAAGACACAAAGCCTTCAGGCTTGTTTTTTTAGCGCTCTTTAGACCTATTAGAATTATTATTTACTGTGGCCATGTTTGATTTAAACAGTTGATTTCTCTGACTGCCACTTTTGTTTTTCTCCTTCCTATCTTTTGCTTTTATCCTTGTTTCCCTTTCCTCTGTCTCCCTGCTCAGGTTCCCAACCCCCTGCCATTTTAGTTTAAACCCTCCCCCACAGCACTAGCAAACACTCCCCCTAGGACATTGGTTCCAGCCCTGCCCAGGTGCAAACTGTCCGGTAAGGAAACACCAAAACTAGACCTGTATGTATTGCAAGATGGAGGACCACCATTACTGGGATGTGAATGGATCCGGAAAATACAACTGGATTGGCATTCCATACAGGCACTGACTGTGGCTGACAAAAAGGATGACGACGTCACACCTGGGCGACTGTCAAATATCCTAACTGATGCAAAAGAAGTGTTCCAGCAAGGACTCGGAACACTAAAAGGCATGACAGTGACAATTAAAATTGAAGAAAACGCAAGCCCAAAATTTTTTACGGCCAGACCGGTACCTTATGCGATCTGCCCAGCTGTCGAAGCAGAGCTGGAGAGTCTGGAACGTTCAGGTGTACTGTCCAAGGTAGACTGGAGTGAGTGGGCTACACCCATCGTCCCTGTGATGAAAAAGTTGTTGAGCAGCACGCCTGGGGAACCAAGGAAGGTTCGCATCTGTGGGGACTTTAAGGTAACAGCGAACCCGGTCCTTCACACCGTACAATATCCACTTCCGCGGATTGAAGATATTTTCGCCTCACTATCTGGAGGGAAACGCTTCACTAAGATTGATCTGGCCCAGGCGTACCTGCAAATGGAGGTAGAAGAAGCATCAAAAAAATACCTCACAATCAACACCCATAAAGGTCTCTACCAATACAACCGGCTGGTATCGGGGTAGCATCAGCTCCGGCTATTTGGCAGAGGGCAATGGAACAAGTCCTGCAAGGGATCCCAAGGACCCAGTGTTATTTGGACGACATCCTGGTCATGGGCGAAAATGACAGTGATCACCTTGCCAACCTGGAGCAGGTGCTCACTGGATTGCAGGAATATGGGCTCCGAGCTAACCACCCCAAATGCGAGTTTTTTAGAAAACAGGTCTCGTATTGTGGCCACGTTATCGATAAAGAGGGGTTACATAAGTCCCCAGAGAAGATTGAGGCAGTAGTCAAGGCTCCAACACTGGAAAATGTGTCACAACTGAGGTCGTTCCTCGGGCTGGTAAACTACTACCATAAGTTCTTGCCAAATTTGTCCACAATACTACGCCCACTGAACACCCTACTGCAAACTGGGGTGCCATGGAAGTGGAGTGACGAATGTAGACGAGCATTCCAGAAGAGCAAAACACTAATCACATCGAAAGAGATATTGGCCCATTACAACCCGGCATTACCAATTCGGTTGACATATGATGCGTCACCCTACGGCATTGGAGCGGTGCTGTCGCACAAATTCTCGGACAGCTCAGAGAGGCCAATAGCCTTTGCGTCATGATCACTAACCTCAGCCAAGCGTAACTACGCCCAGATTGACAGGGAGGCCCTCAGCCTAGTGTGGGGAGTGAAAAAGTTCAATCACTATCTGCACGGGCAGAAATTCACCTTGCTGACTGATCACCAGCCTCTTGTCTCCATTTTTAATCCGAAGAAGGGCGTTCCGGTGATGACTGCGCAACGACTACAAAGATGGTCACTTTTTCTAGGGGCGCACCACTATGAGATTGAATATAAGGGCACGAAACAGCCTGGAAATGCTGATGGGCTATCACGCCTGCCACTGCCTACTGCGGAGGAAGCACCAGCAGTGGATACTGTCGAAATATTCCATTCGACTATAGTTGAATACCTACCGGTAACTAACGCTTGTATCGAAAAGGAAACCCGAAATGACCCGACACTGTCTCAGGTATATGATTTGACGGTGAAGGGATGGCCAGCACATGGCGACTCACTGTTGCCAGCATTCTCGACAAGGAGAGAACAGCTGTCAGTGTGCCGGGGGACCTTGATGTGTGGATCCCGAGTGGTAATTCCACCCAAGTTAAGGGATAGAGTGCTCAATGAACTTCAAGAGGGTCATCAGGGAGGGGTAAAAATGAAAAGCCTAGCCAGGGCTTATGTGTGGTGGCCGGGAATCGATAAACAAATCGAGGACCTGACCAAGAGCGGCTCAGGATGCCAGAAAGTCCAAAATGCACCACCACAGGCCCCTCTACACCCATGGGAGTGGCCCTCATCTCCATGGCAATGGGTGCATATTGATTTTGCTGGTCCACTCATGGACTCAATGTTTTTAATAGCCGTGGATGCGCACTCGAAATGGCCTGAGGTCATCAAAATGTCCTCCACCACCACGGAGAAAACTATTGCAGTCCTACGGACCATTTTTGCCAGGAATGGCTTGCCAGAACAGATTTGCTCCGACAACGGACCACAGTTTGTGTCCGAAGAGTTCTGGAGGTTCTTGAAAAAGAATGGGGTAAGGCATTACACATCCGCCCCGTATCATCCAGGTACAAATGGATTGGCTGAGAGGTTCGTACAAACCTTTAAGAAGGTGATGCGCTATCAACAATACCAAAGGCTACGAAATGGACTTATATGAAGTAGGCTTTTATTGACTAAGAACTAGAGCATGCCTCTGCTAGTGAATCCATCCTAAGAGCTCCCGGGGGAAGGGTGGTGAGTCACCTTTATACCCGGGCTTAGGGGTGGAGCCAGGGGCTGAGACATGCCTGGGCTTGTACAGGGTTAACAGTGGTTTACCACACAGGCATGTACAGGTTAACAGTGGTTTACCACATTCACCCCTCGTTTAAAAAAGAGTCCGGCGGGGTGAAGTGTTTCAAAAGTTCGTATACGAAAGTCTCTCCGGGGGTCTTGTCTGCCGTAATGATCTTCATGGTGCCGGTTGCGGCGGTTCTTTGCCCGCGGCCACTTCTCGCGTGGGACGGAACACTGGCGTGTCGTCCTCTCGGGGTAGGGATGGCACCGGCATGTCGTCAGTTCGTGGTAGACACCCCGGTGGTGCGTCGTGGGTAGTGGTGGTGGGTGGAGGTAGTGGATGGTGATCGATGGTGTTTCGGGTGGTACCTGAGGGTGCGAGGTCTCGAATTGAGACTGTGTCCTCCCGCCCGTCAGGATACGCCACGTAGGCGTACTGTGGGTTGGCGTGGAGGAGGTGATCCTTTTCGACCAGGGGGTCCGTCTTATGGCTCCTCACGTGTTTCCTGAGCAGGACGGGTCCCGGAGACATCAGCCATGGCGGTAGTGATGTCCCCGAGGTGGATTTCCTGGGGAAGACGAACATCTTCTCGTGAGGGGTGGCGTTTGTGGCAGTACAGAGCAGTGATCGTATGGAGTGGAGCGCATCGGGGAGGACATCTTGCCAGCGGGAGATTGGGAGGCCCTTGGATTTTAGGGCGAGCATGGCGGTCTTCCACACCGTTGCGTTCTCCCGCTCTACCTGTCCATTACCCCGGGGGTTGTAGCTGGTAGTCCTGCTCGTGGCTATGCCCTTCTCGAGCAGGTACTGGCGCAGCTCGTCGCTCATGAACGACGAGCCCCTGTCGCTGTGGATGTAATTGGGGAAGCCAAATATGGCGAACAGGTCGTGGAGGCACCTGATGACTGTGGCGCTGGTCATGTCCGGGCAGGGGATGGCGAAGGGGAAACGGGAGTACTCGTCAATAATATTGAGGAAGTACGTGTTGCGGTCAGAGGAGGGAAGGGGCCCCTTGAAATCAACGCTGAGACGTTCGAAGGGGCGGGTGGCTTTAATCAGGTGTGCCCTGTCTGGCCTATAAAAATGCGGTTTGCATTCGGCGCAGACCTGGCAGTTCCTGGTCATGGTCCTGACCTCCTCGATGGAGTAAGGCAGGTTGCGAGCTTTAATAAAGTGGAAGAACCTGGTGACCCCCGGGTGGCAGAGGTCATTGTGGAGGGTCCATAGCCTATCGACTTGTGCGTTGGCACATGTCCCACGGGATAGGGCATCTGGGGGCTCATTAAGTTTCCCGGGCCGGTATAAGATATCGTAGTTGTAGGTGGATAACTCGATCCTCCACCGCAATATCTTATCATTTTTGATTTTCCCCCTTTGTCTGTTGTTAAACATAAATGCTACTGACCGTTGGTCAGTGAGCAGGGTGAAACGTTTACCGGCCAGGTAATGCCTCCAGTGCCGTACAGCCTCCACTATCGCCTGGGCCTCCTTCTCGACTGAGGAGTGTCGAATTTCGGGGCCCTGGAGGGTCCGTGAAAAGAAGGCCACGGGTCTCCCCGCCTGGTTAAGGGTTGCGGCTAGGGTGAAGTCGGATGCATCGCTCTCCACTTGGAAAGGGATGGACTCATCCACTGCGTGCATTGTGGCCTTCGCAATGTCCTCTTATATGAGGGTGAAGGCCGCACGGGCCTCTGCCGTCAGGGGGAAGGAGGTTGACTTGATGAGGGGCCGGGCTTTGTCCGCATAGTTGGGCACCCACTGGGCGTAGTAAGAGAAGAACCCTAGGCATCTCTTCAGGGCTTTTAGGCAGCGGGGGGGGGGTAGTTCCAGGAGGGGGCGCATTCGGTCGGGGTCGGGGCCGATGACTCCGTTTTCCACCACGCAGCCAAGAATAGCGAGGCGCGCGGTGCGGAACATACATTTTTCTCTGTTGTATGTCAGATTCAGCCGTTGGGCAGTACGGAGGAATTTTTCTAGGTTGGCGTCGTGGTCCTGCCGGTCATGGCCGCAGATGGTGACGTTGTCTAGATAGGGGAAGGTGGCCTGCAGCGCGTTCTGGTCAACCATCCGGTCCATCTCCCTTTGGAAGACCGAGACCCCATTGGTGACGCCGAAGGGGACTCGGAGGAAGTGGTCGAGGCGACCGTCAGCCTCGAAGGCCGTGCACTGGCGGTCCTCAGGCCTGATGGGGAGCTGGTGGTATGCCGACTTCAGATCAATCGTCGAGAATACCCGGTATTGTGCTATCTGGTTGACCATGTCAGATATGCGGGGAAGTGGATATGCGTCTAATTGCGTGTATCGATTGATCGTCTGGCTGTAATCAATAACCAGGTGCTGTTTCTCGCCGGTCTTTACTACCACCACTTGGGCTCGCCATGGGCTGGTGCTGCCCTCGATAATCCCTTCCCTCAGGAGTCTTTGTACTTCTGATTTAATAAAGCTCCTATCCCCGGCACTGTACCGCCTGCTTTTAGTAGCGATTGGCTTGCAGTCTTTGGCGAGGTTAGCGAACAACGGGGGGGGTTTGACCTTCAGGGTGGACAGGCTGCATACTTTGCGCGGCGCCATGTTTAAATTCTGCTGGCTGCAGACTGTAAGTGGGGGCAGGGGCCCGCCATATGCCATCGTGACGCTCTCCAGATGGCACTGGAAGTCTAATCCTAGCAGTACGGGAGCGCAGAGCTGTGGCAGGACGAGGAATTTAAATTCTCTGTACTCCACGCCGTTCACTGTCAGAGTCGCTACACAGTAGCCACCGACGTCCGCCGTATGGGACTTTGAGGCCATAAAGACCTGGTGGCGTGTGCGCATAACCGATAGGGAGTAGCGTCGCACCGTGTCAGGGTGGATGAAGCTCTCCGTGCTTCCGCAGTCGAAAAGGCAATTTGTGGCATGGCCATTTACCTTTACGTTCATCATGGACCTGGCTAGTTGATGGGTCCTAGATTGGTCCAGGGTGATGGAGGCCATCGTCGAGGTCGGTGGGTCGCTGTAGTATTTGCCCACGCCGAGGGCCTGGTCCCGAGATGGTGTCCAGGATGGCGGCTCCCCCTCGGCTGGTGGTGTCCAAAATGGCGGCCCGCACGGCTCACACGTGGTTGGTGGGGTCCAAAATGGCGGCCTGTACGGTTCACACGTGGCGCTGCTGGAATTGGGGGTCGAGTTCGCCTTGCACACTCTCGCGTAGTGGCCTTTCTTGCCGCATTTGGAGCAGGTCGCGTCCTTTGCTGGGCATTGCTGTCTGGGGTGCTTGGCCTGGCCGCAGAAGTAGCATTTCTGGCCTCTGGTCATTGCAGCTGTAGTTGGGCTGCTGGCGGCTTGTGGCCTTACCGGGTCCCAAGATGGCTGCTCCCGTGGCATCCACGTGGCCATCCGGTCAGGGGGGTAGGCGTCCATGTTCTGGAGGGCCACGTCCAACGAGTTAGCGAGGGCCACCGTCTTCTGCAGGTCGAGCCCCCTCTGTTCCAGCAGCCTCTGCCGAGTATAGTTGGACCTGATGCCGGCTACGTAGGCGTCTCGGATCAGGTCTTCCGTGCATTCCTTGGCCGTCACCGCTTTGCAATTACAGTCCCGGCCGAGGACTCTCAGTGCCAGTAAATATTCAGCGCCCGATTCCCCGGGGCGCTGTTTTCGGGTAGCCAGGAGGTGTCTGGCGTAGACCTCGTTAACAGGCCTCACGTATTGTTCCTTTAGCGTCGCGATGGCGGCCGCGTAAGTAGTGGCGTCTCGGATGATCGAGTAGACTCGGTGGCTCACCCGTGAGTTCAAGAAAAGCCGTTTCGCGTCATCTGTAGTGACAGTAGTGCTGGAGGCCTCCAGGAAGGCTTCGAAACAGCTCGGCCAGTGTTCAAAGTTATTGGCTGCATCTGCTGCTTGAGGATCCAGGTCTAAATGTTCCGGCTTCAAGATTTGCTCCATGTTGAAAATTAGTCAATAAAATTGATGCGCTATCAACAATACCAAAGGCTACGAAATGGACTTATATGAAGTAGGCTTTTATTGACTAAGAACTAGAGCATGCCTCTGCTAGTGAATCCATCCTAAGAGCTCCCGGGGGAAGGGTGGTGAGTCACCTTTATACCCGGGCTTAGGGGTGGAGCCAGGGGCTGAGACATGCCTGGACTTGTACAGGGTTAACAGTGGTTTACCACACAGGCATGTACAGGTTAACAGTGGTTTACCACAGAAGGCAATAAAGGCTATGTACAATGACAACATTCCACTGCAGCACAAGGTGGACAATTTCCTGTTCGCCTACCGGAATGCGACACATGCAGTCACCAACCAGGCCCCAGCCATGATGTTCTTTAACCGAAGGTTGAGATCTCGCCTGGATTTGCTCAGACCAAACGTACGAAGAGATGTTGAGAGTAAGCAATTCCAGCACATCCATGAGAAGCCAACAAGGAGCTTCAATGTAGGGCAACCAGTCTTGGCCCGCGACTACCGAACAGAAAAATGGCAGCCAGGAACGATATGCACACGGCAGGGCCTACTAATGTACACAGTGGACGTTGGGGAGAGCATCGTGAGATGCCATGCTGACCAGATCCTAGAGTCACAGGAACAAGTCAACCCCATGCCTCGCCCATACGTACCTGGTGATGAACCCAACGTACAGGTCGCATCTACCCCAGAAACAGTAGCATCGGAAGCTGATGAACCAACCGACGACAGGGGGCCAGAATCGCCTCCGCACCAAGAGCAAGACACTCAGGAAAGGCGCTATCCAGAAAGGATCAGGAAGCCTCCCCAAAGACTGAATATATAAATAGACTATTTTCAGCTAATGTTGCATGTTAAAAGTGTTAATTGTAATTAGTTTGATATTTAATTGTTAAATGAGTGTTATGGTACTGTTAATCTAAAAGGGGAGGAATTGTAATGTATGGTGGCATAGTGGTTAGCACTGTTGCCTCACAGCGCCAGAGATCCGGGTTCGAATCTGGCCTCGGGCGACTGTCTGTGTGGAGTTTGCACATTCTCCCCATGTTTGCGTGGGTTTCCTCCGGGTGCTCCGGTTTCCTCCCACAGTCCAAAGATGTGCGGGTTAGGTTGATTGGCTATGATAAATTGACCCTTAGTGTTAGGGGGATTAAATACATGGGGTTACGGGGATAGGGTGGGATATGTGTTGGTGTAGGGGTTATGGGGATCGGGTGGGATATGTGTCGGTGCAGGCTCGATGGGCCGAAATGGCCTCTATCTGCACTGTGGGGTTTCTGTGATATACCTTTAAGGGGGGAACTATCTTTTACAGCTCATGTATACTGCAGTACCGGCAGTGACCACACCTGTATATAGCACTGAGTAGTAATCTGTACAGATCAGTTCCAGTTTGAGCCACGTTGAGTAAACACCTGTTGTACCGTTCTCCTGCAGTCTGTGTCTTATTATACACGGACACAACAATCTCGGGGTCAAATATGACACCAAGGGGGTTGTGAACGGTCTGGTTCAGCCTCAGGCAGTTTCCAGGGAGAGGGATGGAGTTGGTGGCTAGGGAATGGAGTTTTTGCCGCGGACCAAAGACGATGGTTTCGATCTTCCCAATACTCAGTTGGAGGAAATTTCTGCTCATCCAGTACTGGATGTCGGACAAGAAGCCTGACAATTTGGAGACAGTGGAGGGGTCAAGAGAGGTGGTACTGAGGTAGAGCCGGATGTCGTCAGCGTACCTGTGGAACCTGACGTCGTATTTGCAGATGATGTTGCTGAGGGGCAGCATGTCGATGAGAAATAGGAGGGGTCCAAAGATAGATCCTTGGGGGACTCCAGAGTTAATGATGCGGGAGCGGGAAGAGAAGCCATTGCAGGTGATTCTCTGGCTCCGACTGGATAGATAAGAATGGAACCAGGCGAGTGTAGTCCCACCCAGCTGGACAATGGAGGAGAGGCATTGGAGGAAGTTGGTGTGGTTAACCGTGTCAAAGGCTACTGACATGTCGAGAAGGACAAGGAGGGATAGTTTACCTTTGCCACAGTCACATAGGATGTCATTTGTGACTTAGAGCTGAGCAGGTAGTTTGCAAGGACAGAGGGGTGATGACGGCAAATTTGATGGAAAGGTGGAGAGTACCTGAGGAGATAAAACCATTAGCAATATCAGCTAACATGGGGGCTTGGAATGGAAGTTGGGTGGTCAGCTGTTTGGTGGGAATAGGGTCGAGGGAACAGAAAGTGGTCTCACGGACAAGTTGAGCTCGGAGAGGGCATGAAGCAGGATAGGAGAGAAGCTAGAGAAAGATGCAAGTTCAGGGCTAGGGCAGGAGGGATTCTTAGAGGAAGTTTGGTCCAGTGGACTAGGGGAAGGGAGGAAAGCGTCAAAGGCAGCTGAACAGATGGTTTCAATCTTAGTGACAAAGAAGTCCTTGATCTCCTCACACTTGTTGTTGGAGGCGAGGGTGGAGGAGGCAGGGGAGATGGGTTAAGAAGACGGTTTGTAGTGGAGAAAAGAAGCTGGGGTTATCTTTGCATTCAGAATGATCCTGGGATCGTGAGCAGTTTTGGCAGAGGAGAGCAGGATCCAATAGTGTTTATGTGGTCAGCCAGTTCTGGAGGTGAATGGCTAAACCAATTGTATGCTATAAGTTTTCCAGTCTGCATCCCTTAGACTTAAGGGAGTGGTGATGAGGGCTGTTCCAGGGGGAATGACCACGAATCAAGACAGCAATGACTTCAACAGAGACTAGGGCATCAAATGCAGCAGGGATAGCTGTGTAGGGTCCATGTCTGTGGGTGCAATCCTCTCCAAGCTCTGCTCATCTGGACACCTGGGGGCTATAGTTGAGAAAGAGAATGCTAGAGGTGCATCAGGAACTTAGCCAGTTACTGACAGATGGATCATGCACACTCTTCACAATAACGGAGAGGATGGAGGAGCCCAACTCGATCGCTAGTGGGTTGTTGTCGGATGGAATTGCAAGAATGTTTGCCATGGAGAGAGTGGCTGCCTACATGGAGCTTCAAGCACGGCTGTCAATTGAGTCCATGCAGGCCATGACCACGGCCGTGCAGGAGATGTCTGCCACCTTAAACAGGATGACAGATACCTTATCCATAGCCTTACAACGCAACACTGATCGCCACCAAGCTGGTCTGCAGCAGAGTGGTAGGAGTGATTTGGCACTGGCCTGGGAGAGGGAGGAAAGTAAAAGGAGACATAGAAATGGGAACTCCGCTCAAAGTGCTCGCATTTCTCACCCGTTGCCCCCTCACCCGCCCAGCTACTACTCGACATGCTTCCCCCTCTCCCGATGGCCGAGTCTGCCCTACACAGGTGCAGGTGGAGCAGTCTTGGGCGGGGTCGTCAGGGGCTCCAAAACCCAGAGGGCGCAGGCGAAAAACATCTTAGCAGTCAGGGCAGGAATCTCAACAACCTGCTTCGACCTCTGCTGAAGCCACGTGGAATGCACCACATAGTAGCGGTAGGAAGTGTAAGTTCAAGAAATTGTAAATCACCAAGGGTATACACATGGGTGTTTGACAAAATGTTATGTTGTTAAGTTCCCTTTTCTTATAAGGACATAAAAATGTATTAATTAGCACCACTTCCACGTCTTGTCCATTATTGCGTCTCGAGTGCCAACTTGTCCTTTCACTTATTTCATGCTAAATGTCAAGAGATGACGGGACCCACTGGGCAGATGTGCAATGGGTGGAAGAGTGGTTGAAAGACTATTTAGTGCAAAGTGGGGGTGGGGGATGGGGGTGCGGTGCGGTGGTCCTGTTGGTGGGAGCGTACTGCAGGATTTAATTTCTTATATTTTTCTGTGTGAGTCAACAATAGGTGAACCTTCACAATATTAGGGCATACCGGGCAGCAATCTAAGTGGCTGGTCTGGCGATGGGTACCCAATCTTCAACCTCCTCCTCCTTCTCTTCCTCTTCTATGTTCTCCTCATCCAAAGATGAGTGATGAGCCCCTTTGTCCTCATCCAACTGCAATGCTCTCTGCTGCGCAATGTTGTGCAGGATGCAGCACACCACTATTATTCTGGAGACCCTCGCTGGCGAGTACTGAAGGATGTCTCTAGACCTATCTAGGCATCTGAAGTGCATCTTCAACATTCCAATGGCTTGCTCGATGACACACCTGGTCATCATGTGGCCCTCGTTGTAGCACTCCTGCGCCTTATTGGTGGGGTTCCTCAGAGGTGTTATGAGCCAAGTTTGAAGGAGGTATCCCTTGTCTCCTACGAGCCAGCCCTTAAGTCTGCTTCCTGGAAAAAAAGTTCAGGAATGTTGGACTGCCACTGTATGGATGCATCATGGCAGCTCCCAGGGAATCTGATGCAGACCTGCCTGACCTCTTCTTGTGGTTGCACACCAGCTAGGCATTGGAGGACGAATATCTCTGGCAGTTTATAAAAACTCCTAGTTGCTGTGATTTCCATGTGTGTGCAAATGATGGCCCCCTGTACCTGTGGGAATCGAGCCAGAGAGGCAAATCCGAGTGCCTGCTCATTCTGGCTTTTGTCATCACAGATCAAATATTTATCTCATTCCCTTTGAAATGAAGTTTTAGGCCTAGAAATTGGATAAGGCCCGAAAACGGGCGGGGGCACTGGCCAGTGCTATTTGCCTACGCCTCTTCTAAGTGGTGCAGGCAGCATGCAAAATTTGTGTTGCCTGCTCATTCACATGATTGGAGCGCTGATCTCAGGGCTAAACGTGCTGCTGATTGGCTTAGCGCTCAACGGGAGGGGGGCCAATATCAAGTGCCATCTAATGGCTAATAAAGTCTGGCCTAGCTCCCCCCACTACTTAAAGGGGGAGGTGCTTTGTTTCAGAAGCACCTCATTGTCAGTCTGGAGAAACAATGGCCCAAGAACCTGGAGAACGAGCTAGACGATTTTCAGATGCTGCACTTGAGGCCTTGGTCTTGGGGGTCCAACGAAGGCAGGCTGTCCTTTACCCGCAGGGAGGCAAGAGGTCATCCAAGGTCATTTGCAGAAGGTTATGGGAAGAGATCGCATAGTCCATCAGTGCCGCCAGTGTTGTCCCAAGGACCTGGATCCAGTGTGGAAAAAAGTTTAATGGCCTCACACAGCTGGTCGAGGTGAGCGAAGGCTTCAGCAAATGCCATATCCCACCATCTGCACCACAAGCCTCACACACTGCTCAATGCACCATACCCCCATCAATCACCTACCAACAATCTCTAGCTATCACCACTCAGACTGCACAATCATAACTTTACCTCACCCTCACACACTTACCACTGTTGCAACACTCACACCCACATTTCACAACTTGGACACACTGACAGCTATTCAACCATGGTAGGCACACCACCCAAACACATTGCACCACACTCACTGACACACTTCCCATTCTCTTGCAGGCCAAGGTAGCACAGAACAGGAGAGAGCAACAATAGATGGGAGGCAGCCAAGCCACAATTGGGAACCTGACGGATCGCGAGGGATCCATCCTTGAAATCATTGGAGGGGCAATGACAGAGTCCGTGGCCAGCAGAGAAGTTGAAACCATTGCTGCTGATGATGGTATGGTCATACCTAATCCTGCTCACATCCCACTTCCCCCTCATCCCACAATCTCTTCTCACTTAAAAGCTGTTGATGGTGTGTGCATGGACATTTTGCTTCTCCCCCCTCCCCTCACCACAACCCGACCCTTGTGCCTTTCTGCTTTCAGATACCCAAGAAGTGCCACCAGCACAGACTGTCCCTCATCATCAACAAACTGATGGAGGAAATGAAGAAGAAGAGGAGACACCGGCACTGCATCTGACACTCATGGACACCAGCTCAGAAATTGGCTCTGTGTGTACTTTAGAGGGTAGTATAGAGGTGGGATCTGCACATGGTGAGTCACCGGGCATGAGTGGGCTGCAACCAGGCCAGAGGGAAAGGGTAGCTCGGGTGCCAGCTCCCCAGAGGGCGAGTTCACGCATGAGTTCTGCTTCACAGGACTCAGATCATGACCTCGATGGGACGGCCTTCAGAAGAAGGTGTTGTGTATGTACCTTTAAGGGAAGAACTGGTTTTAGACTGCAGTACCGGCAGTGACCACCCCTGTATAAAAGGCCCTAGCAGGCTTCTGTATTTCAGTCTGACGTTACCCTCCTGTTCAGAACAAAAAGAGTACCCTCCTGTTCAGTAAAGTACCTGTTAAACTGTTCTCCTGAAGTCCGTGTATTATTGAGGCGCGGACTTTACAGTGGTGACGAGTAAGTTCGAACTCACCTGCAGTGTTGCATCATCTCACGGGGATCTCACCCTGAGAGGAGGTTTCTTGGAGGTCGTAGTCTGAGCAATGGGCGTCGACCGTGGGCAACCGCCCAAAGGATTCATCGGTGTTCGGAGAATTGCGGGAGAGGCTGTGGAGAGCTGAGCTTGGCTCCCCAGTTAAGGTGTTCCAGCAAATCGTGCTGGTAGCAGGTAGTGCGCTGACCCTTCCGGACTGCGGCGGGCTCAAGCTCGATCAAGCGGCTCTACAAAACGGGCCGCGCAGCATCGCCGGGAAAAGAAAACAAGAGAGGGTGGAGCGCACAGGGCGCGGTCGGTGCTCAAGAACCGGGCAGCGGAGAGAAAATAAACGGGGGGAAGGAAAGTGAGACGCGCCGAAGCCACGGGTTGCCGCCATTACCCTGTAGAATGCTAGGAGCAGCGTGGTAGCAAGGGGAAGAAGGAAAAGCGCGGGAGGCACCATTTTATCCCGTTGGGGAAGAAGGAAAAGCACGGGAGGCGCCATTTTATTCCATTGGGGAAGAAGAAAAAGCGCGGGAGGCGCCATTTTAAATCACCCAAGATGCCGAAAAGTGGCAGTATCACTGCTTTCGACAACGAGGTAGAAGACTGGACCACGTATGTGGAAAGAATTGAAGTGTACTGCAAGGCAAATGAGGTGGCCGATGGAAAGAGGGCGTCGGTATTATTAAATCTGATGGGCGCAAGTACGTACGGCCTATTGCGGAATTTAATTACCCCAGCTAAACCAATGGAGAAAAGTTTTGAGGAGATTGTTAATATCTTACAGGAACACCTAAACCCTACACCGCTGCTGATAGCAGAAAGATTCAAGTTCCATAAAAGAAACCAGCACAAAGATGAGAGCAATGCTGACTATCTTACGGAACTACGCAAGTTATCGAAGCACTGCCAGTTCGGAGCAGGACTGGCAGACACCTTACGGGATAAGTTTGTCTGCGAGCTCCAGAGTGAAGGAACCCAGAAACGACTACTTTCGGAAAAGGACCTGACGCTAGAACAGGCTTTCAGCGTGGCAGTATCCTGCGAAGCAGCAGCACGGGGAGCTGCGGAAATACAACAGAAACCATAAGAATACAGCGCTAACTAAATGGCGTATGGAGCAGAAAAGTGCTATCGCTGTGGCAGAACAACCCATGAGCAGAAGGACTGCTGGTTTAAGGACAAAGTATGCAGGCAATGCGGAAAAATGGGACAGATAGCAAGAGTCTGCAGGTCGGGAAAGAAAACCAACATGACAAGAACTACTAAGGAACAGTACAAGAAAGTAAAGAAACTGACAGACAGTAGTTAGGAAGATCAGGAGAGTGATAAGGACTCCGGGAGCAGGAGACTAAGTTGTCTAAAGTTACACAACGTGATCGCAAAGAAGGATCACCGAACCATTTGGGTCACCCTCATGATAGCAGGGTCCCCAGTAAAGATGGAATTGGACACAGGATCAGCCCTAACTGTCATGAATCGACGAGACTATGCGCGGCTATTCTCACACATACCCTTAAAGGACACGTCCATTGTATTGAAGACATACACGGGGCAAAATGTCTACCCCAGAGGTAAAATAAGGGTGCCAGTTAAATATAACGGCAAGGAAACACAGAAACTATATATGTATGTACTACGAGATGGAGGACCACCATTATTGGGACGTGAATGGATCCGAAAAATACAATTGGATTGGTATTCCATTCAGGCGCTAACTGTGACTGACAAAAAGGATGATGACGTCGCACCTGGACGTCTGTCAAAAATTCTATCTGACGTGGAAGAGGTGTTCCAACAAGGACTTGGGACTCTAAAAGGAGTAAAGGCAACCATAAAGATTGAAGATAATGCAAACCCAAAATTTTTTAAGGCCAGACCGGTGCCATACGCGATCCGCCCAGCCGTTGAAGCTGAACTGAAGAGTTTGGAGCGTTCGGGTGTGCTGTCCAAGGTGGACTGGAGCAAGTGGGCCATACCCATCGTTCCTGTAATGAAGAAAGCATTGAGCAGCACGCCTGGGGAGCCGAAGAAGGTTCGCATCTGTGGGGACTTCAAGGTGACTGTGAACCCAGTCCTGCACACAGTACAATATCCACTTCCGCGGATAGAAGATATTTTCGCCTCACTATCTGGAGGGAAACGTTTTACAAAGATTGATCTGGCCCAAGCGTATCTACAAATGGAGGTGGAAGAAGCATCTAGAAAATACCTCACGATAAACACTCACAAAGGCCTTTACCAGTACAATCGACTGGTATTCGGGGTAGCATCAGCCCCGGCTATTTGGCAGAGGGTGATGGAACAAGTCCTGCAAGGGATCCCGGGGACCCAGTGTTATTTGGACGACATCCTGGTTACGGGCGAAAATGACAGTGAACACCTTGCCAACCTGGAGCAGGTGCTCACGAGATTACAGGAAAATGGGCTACGAGCCAACCGCCCCAAATGCGAGTTCTTCAGGAGACAAATCTCGTATTGTGGCCACATGATTGATGAGGAAGGGTTGCATAAGTCGCCGGACAAGATTGAGGCTGTAGTCAAGGCTCCAGCACTGGAAAATGTGTCGCAACTGAGGTCGTTCCTCGGGTTGGTGAACTACTACCATAAGTTCTTGCCGAATTTATCTACAATTCTGCACCCACTGAACACCCTGCTGCAAACTGGAGTAACATGGAAATGGAGTGATGAGTGTAAGCGTGCCTTTCAGGAATGTAAATGCCTAATCACTTCAAAAGAAGTATTGGCCCACTACAACCCAACACTACCGATTCGGTTGGCATGTGATGCATCACCCTACGGCATTGGAGCGCTGCTGTCACACAAATTCCTTGACGGTTCAGAGAGGACAATAGCCTTTGCGTCGCGCTCGCTAACCTCAGCCGAGCGTAACTACGCCCAGATTGACAGGGAGGCCCTCAGCCTGGTGTGGGGGGTGAAGAAGTTCAATCACTATCTGCACGGGCAGAAATTCACCCTACTGACTGATCATCAGCCCCTGGTCTCCATTTTTAACCCAAAGAAGGGCGTTCTGGTGATGACGGCGCAACGGCTGCAAAGATGGTCACTTTTTCTAGGGGCACATCAGTACGACATAGAGTACAAGGGTACGAAACAGCATGGAAATGCTGATGGGCTGTCACGCCTACTGTTGCCTACGGTGGAAGAAGCACCTGCAGTGGACCCTGTTGAGATATTCCATGCGACCATAGTCGAATGTTTGCCTGTTACAAACTCAAGTATAGAGACGGAAACCCGAAATGACCCGACATTCTCTCGGGTCTATGATTTGACGGTGAAGGCATGGCCAGCATATGGCGACTCACTGTTGCCAGCATTCTCGCCAAGGAGAGAACAGCTGTCAGTGTGCCGGGGGACCTTGATGTGTGGATCCCGAGTGCTAATTCCACCCAAGTTGAGAGGTAGAGTGCTCAATGAGCTTCATGAGGGTCATCTGGGAGGGGTAAAAATGAAGAGCCTAGCCAGGGCGTTTGTGTGGTGGCTGGGAATTGATAAAGAAATCGAGGATATGACCAAGAGATACACAGGATGCCAGAAGGTCCAAAACGCTCCACCACAGGCCCCGCTACATCCATGGGAGTGGCCCTCATCTCCATGGCAACGGGTACACATTGATTTTGCTGGTCCATTTATGGACTGAATGTTTCTAATCGCTGTGGACGCCCATTCGAAATGGCCAGAGGTCATTAAAATGTCCTCCACCACCACGGAGAAAACTATTGCAGTCCTAAGGACCATCTTCGCCAGGAATGGGTTGCCAGAACAGATTTGCTCCGAAAATGGGCCACAGTTTGTGTCTGAGGATTTCCGGAGGTTTCTGAGGAATAATGGGGTGAAACATTACACATCTGCCCCATATCATCCAGCCACAAATGGATTGGCTGAGAGGTTTGTTCAGACCTTTAAAAAGGCCATAAAGGCAATGTATAATGACGACATACCACTACAACACAAGGTGGATAATTTCTTGTTTGCTTACCGGAGTGCGACACATGCAGTCACCAACCAAGCTCCAGCCGTACTGTTTTTCAACCGAAGGCTAAGATGTCACCTGGATTTGCTCAGACCAAACATAAGACGAGATGTTGAGGATAAGCAATTCCAGCACATAAATGAGAAGCCAACCAGGAGCTTCAAGATAGGGCAACCAGTCTTCGCCCGCGACTGCCGAACAGAAAAATGGCAGCCAGGAACGATATGCACACAGCAGGGACCACTAATGTACACAGTGGACGTTGGAGAGAGCATCGTGAGACGCCATGCTGACCAGATTCTAGAGTCACAGGAACAAGCCAAACCCATACCATGAGCAGGTGCACCTGGTAATCAACCCGAAGTACAGATTGCGTCTACCTCAGAAGCAGTGGTATTGGAAGCTGACAAACCAACCAATGACAATGAACCAGAATCAGCTCCGCCGCAAGAACAGGACACTCGAGAAAGGCACTATCCAGTCAGGATCAGGAAGCCTCCTCAAAGACTGAACTTATAAATGATTATTTCAGTTGATGTATATAGTACCCAGAAAATTGTAATTATTTATTATTTAGTTGTTAAATGAATGTTATGTACTGTTTATCTAAAAGGGGAGGAATTGTTGTGTCTGTACCTTTAAGGGAAGAACTGGTTTTAGACTGCAGTACCGGCAGTGACCACCCCTGTATAAAAGGCCCTAGCAGGCTTCTGTATTTCAGTCTGACGTTACCCTCCTGTTCAGTAAAGTACCTGTTAAACTGTTCTCCCAAAGTCCGTGTATTATTGAGGCGTGGACTTTACAGAAGGGTGCTGGTCATGCACATGGAAATGCTTGTTGCAATGGCAAGCCTGCCAGAGAGACTCTAGTCAGTGTCAAGGAGAATGGAGGAGTCCGGCTCCAACATTGCACAGGGCTTTGCGCAGAGCTTGGAGCCCCTGATTTCCAGGATGGAAATGATGGACAACTCCAGGAGAAACCTTGTGGGCCCACAGACGATGCTGAGTGTGATCTTGCAACTTCCATTGCAGCACAACGTCTCACTGCTGCAGTGGAAACGCAGACTGCTCTCCTGCAGGCTCAGCTTGCTGCCACACAAGCTCAGACTGCTGCCATCATCATTGGGTGTATGAGTGTCGAAAGGGGCTTAAAGGCAACATTCCCTCTAAGCTGCGCGACCGTGCATCCACGCAACTGTCTGCCAGTCCCGCGCAGCCCAGGGCCAGCTTTACGAGTGTGAAATTTCACGCATGCGCGAAAATTTGAAAGGGCTGTGCAGCGTTTAAAGGGACCGCACACCCAAAAAAAAATTAGGGGGAACATTGCCTGCAGGGTGTCACAGCAGGCCAGCAATCAGTCCTCCAACAGATTGCGAGGAACGCTGAGGCGCTGTCCCGGGGAAGTGGCAATGGGTCTGTGGAGCAAGAACCTGCTGCCCTCTCTTAGGATGTCAGCATTCCTACTCCCACCACTGTCATAGAGTCATAGAGTCATAGTGTCACTGTCGTTCCGCCATTGCCCTTGCTGCTGCCTATCAGCCAGCTAGCCCAGACTGCTATCGCCCATGCCGAAGTGGTGCAGTCGACAGCCAGGCCTTCTAGGTCCACAGCTGGTTGAGGTCGTCCTGCAAGGCCATCTGTAGTCTCCCCCACTGAATTTCAGCAGCCTTCCACCAGACATGCTGCAGCCACTGGGGGAGCACTGCGTAGGAGCACTAGAGTAGGTAAAGGCACATGACAGACACGAAGGGAATGCACAAGGGTGAATAGTTGAGATTGTCATTTTGATTGGATTTGGATAAATTTATGAATTTTGTTTGGAATGTGTGTTTTGTGGTGGCTCTCATTTTAGCTTCATGCCCAGGAGGATGTTCCGTGACAGAGGGATGGTATGATGGGGAATTGGTGAGCAACGTGGATCTGGGGTTTCATTCAGTCGAATCGGAGTCTGATGAGGCGTTCATGGACAACCTGTCTGGAACAGGGATTTGTTGCCTGCCTCTTCCTCGTCCTCGTCCTGGGTGGTCCCACAATCCCTGGTGGCAAGCCAACATGATGGCCAAGTTGTGGAGGATGCAGCAGACCACCACAAAATGGAACACCCGCTCCAGCAAGTACTGGAGGGCTCCTCCCAAGCGGTCAAGGCAGTGGAAGCATTGCTTGAGCACCCCGATGATCTGCTCGATGACATTCTTGGTGGCAGCATGGCTCTCATTATATGAGGGCTGGCCACGAGTGGTGAGGTTGCGGAGGGGAGTCATCAGCCAGGTTAGAGCGGATAGTCCTTGTCACCGAACAGCCACCCTCGGGTTTGGCGTGGTGGCTGGAAGATTGCTGGCACACCGGCCTGGCGCAGGATGAAGACTTCATGACTGCTGCCAGGATAGTGTCATCATGAGGCGCTGGGCGTGGTCATACAACAACTGCACATTAAGTGAGCAGTAGCCTTTGCGGTTACGGAAGATCTCAGCATTATTACACAGTGCCCACAAAGCCACACGTGTGCAGTTGATGGCGCCCTGCAACAAGCGGAAGCCCACTATCCTGGCAAAGCCACATGCATGCTCATCCTGCTTCTCTCCATTCAGAGAGAAGATAGAAACATAGAAGATAGGAGCAGGAATAGGCCATTTGGCCCCTCGAGCCTGTTCCGCCATTTAATGAGATCATGGCTGATCATCCAAATTCAGTACCCTCTCCCTGCTTTCTCCCCATATCCCTTGATCCCTTTAGCCTTAAGAAATATATCCAACTACTTCTTGAACATATTAATGAATTGGCCTCAACTGCCTTCTGTGGTAGAGAATTCCACAGGTTCACCACTCTCTGGGTGAAGAAATTCCTCCTCATCTCAGTCCTAAATGGCTTACTCCTTATCCTTAGATTGTGACCCCTGGTTCTGGACTCCCCCGCCATCGGGAACATACTTCCTGCATCTAGTCTGTCTAGTCCTGTTAGAATTGGTTATGTTACTGGACTTGTAATCCAGAGGCCTGGACTAATGATCGCGACGAGCTGAGTTCAAATCCCACCACAGCAGCTGGGGAATTTAAATTCAATTAATTAAATAAATCTGGAATAAAAAGCTACTATCAGTAATGTTGACCATGAAACTACCGTATTGTTGTAAAAACCCATCTGGTTCACTAATGTCCTTTAGGGAAGGAAATCTGCAGTCGTTACCTGGTCTGGCCTATATGTGACTCCAGGCCCACAGCAATGTGGTTGACTCTTATCTGCCCTCTGAAATGGCCCAGCAAGCCACTAAGTTATACCAAAGCGCTGCAACAAAGTCAACACTGTGAGTACCTTCAGCACAAGGACTGCAGCAGTTCAAGAAGGCGGCTCACCACTACCTTCTAAAGGGCAATTAGGGATGGACAATAAACACTGACCTTGCCAGCGACACCCACACCCCGTGAATGAATAACTAAAAAAAAAAGTGGTGTGAGCAGAAGCCTTTAAATGAGTATCAAGGTGTTCCCCACTTGCAGCAACACTAAGTTTAGAAAAAGCATGTCAGCTGCACGTTGTTACTGATGATCCCTTTAAGTAGGGCTCCTTCCTGTTGCTGAATGCTTGGTCAGCTGGTCATGATTGAGAGGGCGGTAATTGGATCGTCAATGCCCAAAATGGCAGATTGTGCGTCAAATCAGCGTTGCACACTCATTGACGTCATGATCTGCCTCATTTCCATTTCTGCAGCAAGTAAGACAACGGCAGCGCTGCCCAACTGCCCAAGATGGTTGCCACTGCAGGACCCGCCAGAAGCAGATAGAAGCGAGTCGGCCACCATTTTTTCTTCAAAACCGGCCTTAACGGCCGGCACTAAACATCTGAATTTCGCTGCCTTGTTCTCTACCTCAATAGCCACAAGAATCCCACAGTCTAATAGCCCTCATTCAAGAGCCTTCCTTTTCCATTTCCCCTTGTTTTTCCAGTGAGAATCCTTGTTTTCTGTTCCCTAGTTCCCCATTCGCCCACTAATGGAAATAACCTTTCACTGTTTCTCCACAGTAAGGTCCCCAGGTTTCACTCAGCCTTTAACTGGCTGCTCATCTCTCAGTGCTGCATTCAGCAATAATTAGGTAACAGTTGCATACCTTTATTAGAAGCTGTTGATGTAGATAGGACATTTGATCGTTATTTTTATTAACTTATTTGAATTAGAGCCTTTATAGACATAATAATGGCCCAGAAATTCGGGTCGGAGGCTTCCCGCGGGTGCAAGCCCCTGACCTGCACTTACCTAGCATGCCGGCCGTTGTGCTGTGGGCCCCCGTGGAATTGCAATCCTGGGCCTCCTCCAACTGCCGGCGCGCAGTGCTTGCGTATCCCAGGGGCGCAGTTAGTTCGATGCATCCCCTGGGATCACGTGGGCCATAGAGAGCCAATGGTAGCAGGGAATGATTCATTCATAAGTTTGACAGGAAGAGCTGTCAAACCTATAAATATTATAAGCCCCAAAACATCACTAAAACTTCAAATAATTTTTTTTTTAAATCACATTTTTAAAATAACTATAAATTACATGAAATAACTATTTTAAACAATAATTTAAATTTTGGAAAAAATTTATTACATTTTCTAACGGGGCTAAAAATAAACTTACCTTTCTTTAAAGTATTTAAAAATAATAAACCTGTGGAAAAAATGTTTTAATTTTAATTAATTCACCACTTACCTTGTTAAAAGCAGGCCTTACCCTCCCGGAAAAACCTGGGAAAAAAACGTAAGTTCAATACGCACGCACTGCCTCTCCCGTGCACGCGTTCGACCTCTGAACCCCTTCTTTCAGGGGAACGGAAGTTCCGGTTTCCCGCGCATGCGCAGTGCATGCACGAAACCGGCACTTTCGTTCGGCCTACGCATGAGTACCCCATTTGTACTCACGCATTGGGACCCGAATTTCTGAATAATTTAATGAGTTCTTTTAGTGGAGTACCTGCTGTATATTTTGAGGTATTCCTAATTAAGTCAAATGCATTCAGGAACTGTTAGGTGTTTGTTAAGAAAAACAACACAACCTTTTAATTGCTTTTACATCTGCTCTCTGGAACTTTTTTCATTTTGACTTTCGAATAACATATTGTCCTTGGTTAGCAAAAGATATAGACATTTGAAATTAAGGCAGCATATTTTCTAGCTGACTAATCAGACCCTGAGGTTTTTTTCCACATGCTGTCTAATGATGGTACAGTATTAGTTTTCCGATGCTAGGTCACCAAGACAGAGATAAGAATTCATCTTGCCTGCTTTCAAGGTCAAACTGAGAAATCTTATAATCCAGTACAGCGATAAAATAACCCCTAAAGAAGCACTGTCACCTCATTTGGCATTTTCTTTTGGAAAGGGTTAATTCCCGGGAAATGGGTTAAACTAATTCTTCAGAAATGCATTGGTACTCTTGTCAACATCTCAGCAGCTTCCAGCCCGAGAGAACAAGGCCACATCAGAGCTTAGACTCTTAATCATTCATATCAAGAGGCACAGGGGGTGAAGCTAGTCTTCAGCAATTGTGCTCATGATAAATCGGCAGCCAGTTTTACATTGCGTCCAGGTCAATGGGAAAGAAAATCAGGCGATGTGTAAAATGGCAGCTGATTCACTATGAGCCTTTTTTTAACAATTGGCGGAAACCAATTCCACCCCCACAATGTTACAAGGTGGTGGGTGTTGCATTATTAATGATATTGACAGCATGTGGTGCTGGAAGTGCTTTGAGATGTTTTGAAGTGACAAAGTACTAAATAGTCCAAGTATTCTTCTTCTTCTAACCTTTTTGTGAACAACTATTTACATCTAACAAAAAAGCACAAAAATTATATTTTTAATTTGAAGACCAATGACAAACACAATACCTAACTGCCTAATGAATCCATTAGGAGTACTGTGCTCTGTGCATGTGACTGCTGTGAACAGCAAGGATAAGAGTAAATAAATAAAGAATGCAATCAAAGGAAAACTATGATGAATAAATAATTAAAAGACCGCAGAATCATAGCAATTGGACTTGGTATAATAGAAATGTAAATTAGTAAGCAATTGTAGGTGGGTATTAAGTTTCCTAACTAAAGGCTGCCAGGACTCATGGATATGGACAAATAACCAGTAGTAGGCTGAACGAACATTTTGTGGTGATACACCAAATCAAATCAGAGGGAATCAGTACATTGGAGCAAATCAACCATAAAACAAAATTATATTTGCAACATTGTGCTTGCACTAACCCATCGAAATTATCATTTTGTCCCGAGGACAATATATCAAATTGTACACCACTAGTAAACATTCAATAAAACGGCTCAATTATTTGCATTTATATTGCACTAAATCCAATTGCTCTGATTCTGCATCAAATACTTCTTCATATTTTTCATTTGGTTTCTTTTTTTGCGTCTTATCCTTGCTGTTCACAGTTTATAGTAGTTATGATGGAGTGGAGATGGAAGAAATCATTCATTACTCAATTCAGCAGCTTGTTTGGTCATTGTTTTTCAAATTAAAAATGCAATTTCTGGGATTTCTTTTTAGATATAAATGTACAGAAAGACTCTCAATAATATAGGTAAGAGGTCAAAAATGGACACCAGAGGCCATAGATTTAAAATAATTGGCAAAAGAACAAGAGGGGAAATGAGGAGAATTGTTTTCACACAGAGGGTTAAGATCTGAAACGCATTACCTGAGTGTTAGAATCAGGTTCCTTAGGAACTTTCAAACGGCAATTGGACATGTACTTGAAGAGAACTAATTTGCAGGGTTATGGGGAACAAGTTGGGGGGTGGGACTAAATTGAACAGCTCTTTCCAAGAGCCGGCACAGACACAATGGGCCGAATGGCCTCCTTCTGCACTGTAAGAGTCGATTATTCAATGATTCTATGATCCACCAGAGGGATGAGCACTCCTTAGACCCACCCCTGTTACAATGAAATGGGACTCTCAGGGAGTGTTTGGGGGTATTCCTGATCTAACCTGGGAATTCTGGGCTTTAGGAGGATCCCAGTAGTCAAGAAAAGAATGGTAATCAATCTCAGAGGAGCCAATTACAGTTGAATACATGCTGGCTGGCTGGAACATTTCAAAAACAAATGAATAACCTTCATCCTCGGGCTGATTTGGATTACGAGTTTCCCCCCTTTGGAGCTGCAAAGCATGCTACAGATACAGGCAATTGCCTAAATATTTAAATGACCCTGTTCCCGGGATTTGGGATGGGGTCAACGGCAGGACACAGCGGCGAATAGAAGTCCTGCTCTGCATCAAAACGATCCGCAGAATTTTTAGGTTTCTGTTTAATTGCAGCTTCCCATTTTCTTTTGTAACAGTTCCAGCATTGCCTTATTCTTTCATTTTTCACACTGTTAATATTTGCTAAAAAGAACCTGATAAATGAGGACCATGCCTCAAGAGAACTGCCATCAAGGTTTAATTTTAATCACTGCTTATTATATTTTGTAGTTCAAAAACTAGCACTGACACCAACATGTTATTCTCTCATCCTTCAAAACCTCTTTACCAATTACAATTGTAACAGAGTTTTCCTAAGAAAATAAAATGAAGAGACTGAGGCCTAGAAATTCGATTTCGTAGCGATCGTTGTTTGGGCGCTACGGGTGCCGAATTGGGACCAAAATGGCTTCTGAGGAACGCGCAAACACTTCTGGTGCGGGCTACGCCAGACGGCAGCTTGGTGAGGGTGGTAGGGCGGCCGTTAGGAGTGTGCGCTAGAAGTATAGTAAGTAGGCAGATCGGGAAGTCAATCAGCATGCAACGCTGACTTGACGCCAGCACTGCCATTTTCGTCGACATCGCTGAAGCTAACGCCCTCTCTTAACCTCGCACAGCTGAACATGCATTCAGCAGCTGCAATGACCCCCCACCAGCGATAATTAAAGGGAACATCAACAACTTTCAGGTAACTTGCTTTTTGATTTCTATTGGCTCGGTGTAAGTTTGTGGAAGTGTTTGAAGTTTTCTAGAGTTGTTTAAAGTTGGTGAGGTGACAGGGAGTGGTGCTGCAAGTGGAGAAGGATTGCTTCTGACTTCAAGGATTCTGGTCCGACCAGTTGCTCCCAGTCATGAGTGCCCTATTTGTCAACCCCCTTGGCCTGCAGCATGACAGGGAGATGGAGCAGAAGCAGCAAAGAAGATTAGCTGCTCGCAGAGGGAGGAGGAAGAGGGGGAGAAGGGCTTTCAGCAGGAAGCCTTACCCACCTAGGATCTTGCGAGAGCAATTCTCTTACCTCACCCTGAGGCATCTGCGTTTTACGAAGGAGGTGTTCACAGAACTCTGCCACCTCTTGCAACCAGGCCTGTAACCTCACTCCAGGGCAAGGACAGCGCTGTCAGTGGCTCTAAAGGTGACCGTGGCCTTGAATTTCTTCATGGTGGGATCCTTCCAGGCTGGAGCAGGCACATCTGTAACATCTCCCAGTTCACTGGCCACTGCTGCATAAGAGAGTTGACAGAAGCTCTTTAGGCCAGGAGAGGGGACATCATTGTCTTCTCTCTGGCCAGACAGAAGCAGACGGAGTGTGCACATTGTGGTGCAGTACGCCATCGACTGCATACACGTGGCTTTGCAGGCACGGTATATAATTGCTGAGTTGTACCGCAACCACAAAGGCTACCACTCGCTGAATGGGGAGTTGGTGTGCGACCATGCTCAGCACATCATGATGGTGAATGCTCAGTACTCTGGAAGCAGTCATGATGCTTTTATTCTGCGCCAGTCGGCTGTTCCCTCAGTCTTTGAGCCACCAAGACAAACCAAAGGGTGGCTACTGGGCGACAGACTATCCCTTGACCACCTGGCTCATGACTCCACTCTGCAACCCAACCACACGTGGGCAGCATGCTTACATTGAGTGCCACGCTGTCACTTGAATCATCATGGAGCAAACTATTGGCATCCTTAAATAATGCTTCCACCCTACAATATTCACCGGAGTGTGTATCCCAAGCCGTATGCTTCACAACCTGGCCATCATGAGGGCACAGCCCTTGCCACCAGGGATACGGCCACAAGCTCAGGACAGGAGGAGGAGGTGTAAGAAGGGGAAGAGGATGAGGAGGAAGAGGAGGAGGTCAAAGAGGAGGCGGCAGCAGAGGAAGAGGCAGAAGCGGAAGAATGGAGGCAACCCAGACAGCCCTTTTCTGACTGCAATATCCGTGATTGAATCATCCGACTGCAGTTCAATTGAAAGCAACCCCTTTTGCTCTTTCAGCATTGGTCCCACACCTTACCTTCTCTCTGTTATTGACAATCACAGCATCATCTTGGCCACAATGCTGAAATAAAAACCAGCACAAAGCAAACTTTCAATCAAACTTCATCCATATATCCATCCAATATCACATCAAAAATTCCGTTAGTGCCTGTCTTCCATGTGCCTTTGCTTATCCTAGTGCTTCTATGCAGTGCTACACTAGTGGCAGCAGCATGGCTGATGGAAGGCTGGTGGCATAGTGGTTAGCACTGTTGCCTCACAGCGCCAGAGACCCGGGTTCAAATCCGGCCTCGGGTGACTGTCTGTGTGGAGTTTGCACATTCTCCCCGTGTTTGCGTGGGTTTCCTCCGGGTGCTCCGGTTTCCTCCCACAGTCCAAAGATGTGCGGGTTAGGTTGATTGGCTATGATAAAAAATTGACCCTTAGTGTTAGGGGGATTAAATACGTGGGGTTACGGGGATAGGGTGGGATATGTGTTGGTGTAGGGGTTACGGGGATCGGGTGGGATATGTGTCGGTGCAGGCTCGATGGGCCGAAATGGCCTCTATCTGCACTGTGGGGTTTCTGTGATTCTGTGATTCTGTGACATTCAGTGGGGAAGACTACAGGATGACCTCAAGGAGCACCAGGCGTACCTAAAAAGGAGGTGCCAACCCGGTGAAGCTGCAGCACAGGACTACATGCATGCTAAATAGCAGAAGCAGTGTGCTATAGATAGAGCTAAGCAATCCCACAACCATGGATCAGATCAAAGCTCTGCAGTCCTGCCACATCCAGTAGTGAATGGTGGTGGACAATTAAACAACTAACGAGGCTCTGTGAACGTCCCCATCCTCAATGATGGTGGAACCCAGCATGTGAGTGCAGAAGACAAGGCTGAAGCATTTGCAACCATCTTCAACCAGAAGTACTGAGTGGATGATCCATCTCGGCCTCCTACTGAGGTCCCCAACATCACAGAAGCCAGTCTTCATGCAATTCAATTCACTCCATGTGATATCAGGAAATGGCTGAACGCACTGGATACAGCAAAGGCTATGGGCCTCGACAACATCCCGGCTGTCGTGCTGAAGACTTGTGCTCAAGGCTAGTCGCACCTCTAGCCAAGCTGTTCCAGTACAGCTACAACACAGGCATTTAACCGACAAAGTGGAAAATTGCCCAGGTATGTCCTGTCCACAAAAAGCAGGACAAATCCAATCCGGCCAATCACCGCCCATCAGTCCACTTTCAATTATCAGCAAAGTGATGGAAAGTGTCGTTGACAGTGCTATCATGCGGTACTTACTCACCAATAACCTGCTCACCAATGCTCAGTCTGGATTCCATCAGGACCACTCGGCTCCAGACCTCAGTACAGTCTTGGTCCAAACATGGACAACAGAGCTTAATTCTAGAGGTGAGGTGAGAGTGACTGCCCTTAACATCAAGGCAACATTTGACCGAGTGTGGCATCAAGGAGCCCTTGCAAAATTGAAGTCAATGGGAATCAGGGGGAATACTCTCCACTGGATGGAGTCATACCTAGCAGAAAGGAAGATGGTTGTAGTTGTTGGCGGCCAATCATCTCAGGCCCAGAACATCGCTGCACGAGTTCCTTAGGGCAGTGTCTTCAGCTGCTTCATCAATGACCTTCCCTCCATCATAAGGTCAGAAGTGGAGATGTTCGCTGATGATTGCACAGTGTTCAGCTCCATTCGCAACTCCTCAGATAATGAAGCAGTACATGCCCACATTGTCAGGGCGAGGCTGGTTCTGGACCCAAGTGCAGACAGACAAGGCGAGAAGCAGGTATGCAGTCTTAAATAAAAGTACTTTACTAGAATCACACAGGTAAACAGTTACAAACATAGGAGCTCAAGACAAGCTACCACTAGGCAAACGGCTTGTCAAGACTGAGCACAGGGGGAAGAAACCACAGAACTTAAATACAAGCAAAAACAGGTGAAACCAATAAACCTGATAAAAGGCAGTTAAGTAATAAACACAGGAGAAACTAGTAACAATTAGCAAAGGGAAAAAAACAAGTGAAGGTGCCATCTAGGGGTTACTGAGGGAACTAACCGGCACCCTCACAGGACCCCCTCCCCTAGGAACGGCTCCTGACGTTCCTCCTGGACGATCAGAGTGGTGACGGCGAAAATCCCTGATGAGTTCAGGATCCAAAATGTCCCGGGCCGGAACCCAGGAACGCTCTTCAGGACCATAACCCTCCCAGTCGACCAGGTATTGAATGCTCCTCCTAATCCAGCGACTATCAAGGAGGCGACGGACAGTGTAGGCTTGCTGACCGTCAATCATGCGGGGTGGGGGAGGAGGTCTGGAAGCAGGGACCAAGGGACTGGTAAGTACCGGCTTGAGGTGAGAGACATGGAATGTGGGATGTATCTTCATCGACCGAGGAAGGAGGAGCCGGTAGGCCACAGGGTTTACTTTTTCCAAAATCCTAAAAGGTCCGATGAACCGGGGAGCCAACTTGCGGGACTCCACATGGAGTGGAAGATTCCGGGTAGACAGCCAGACCTTCTGTCCGGTACGGAACCGAGGAGCTGGGCGGCGGTGTCGGTCAGCCTGCACTTTCTGCCGAGAAGAAGTGAGCTGCAAGGTGGATCGGACCCTCCTCCAGGTACGGCGGCAGCGTTGGACGAATCCCTGGGCAGCCGGGACTCCTACCTCCCTCTCCTGTTCAGGGAAGAGCGCCGGTTGGAAGCCATATTGACATTCGAAAGGTGAGAGGCCAGTGGAGGAGCTCTGAAGGGTATTGTGCGTGTACTCCGCCCAGACCAGATACTTGCTCCAGGTGGAAGGATTGGAGGACACAAAGCTTCTTAGCACCCTCTCCAGATCTTGGTTGGTTCTCTCAGTCTGGCCGTTAGACTGTGGGTGGAACCCAGAGGAGAGACTGACAGAAGCGCCCAGGAGGGAACAAAAAGCCTTCCAGAACCTGGATGAGAACTGGAGACCATGGTCAGAGACGACATACAGGGGCAAGCCATGGAGGCGGAAGACATGCTGGACAACCAGCTGGGCAGTCTCTCTGGCAGATGGAAGCTTGACAAGAGGGACGAAGTGAGCAGCCTTGGAAAAGCGATCGACCACAACTAGGATGGTAGTGAATCCCTCAGATGGAGGTAGCCCGGTGATGAAATCCAGGGCGATATGAGACCAGGGACAGCTGGGGATGGGCAAGGGATGCAGGAGACCAAGCGGAGGTTGTTGGGATGTATTGTTCTGGGCACAGGCGGGACAAGCGGAGACAAAGGCCCGGGTGTCGGCTTCAATAGAGGGCCACCAGAACCTCCTCTTAAGGAACTTGAGAGTCCGACGGATCCCAGGATGACCAGTCAATCGAGAAGAGTGCCCCCATTGAAGGACCTGGGCGCGCACCTGACTGGGAACATAAAGGCTATGAGGAGGGCCTCCTCCATGGTCAGCCTCCTGATGTTGGGCCCCTCGCACCACAGTCTCAATCTCCCATGCGACAGGAGCAACGATGCAGGAACTGGGGATGATAGATTCCGGGGTCCGGTCGTTTTCCGAGGGATTAAACTGGCGAGAAAGGGCATCCGGTTTGAGGTTCTTAGACCCTGGGCGGTAAGACAGGAGAAAGTTGAACTGGTTAAAGAAGAGAGCCCACCTGGCCTGCCGAGGGTTGAGGTGCTTGGCGTCCTGGATATATGTCAGATTTTTATGGTCGGTCCAGACGACAAAAGGATGCTCTGCTCCCTCCAACCAGTGTCTCCACTCTTCCAAGGCCAACTTAACTGCCAAGAGCTCCCTGTTGCCGACATCATAGTTACTCTCTGCTGGCTTCACGCAACGGGAAAAGAAGGCACAGGGATGTAGCTTTTGGTCCTTAGGGGAGCGTTGGGACAGGACAGCCCCGATTCCAATATCCAAGGCATCCACCTCTACGATAAAGGGCAGGGTGGGGTCAGGGTGTACCAGAATGGGAGCAGAGGTGAAGCGTTGTCTGAGCTCCTGGAAGGCCCATTCCGCTTCAGAAGACCAACTGAACCGTAAAGACGAGCCCTTGGTCAATGCGGAGAGGGAGGCGGCAAGGGAACTGAAGTTGCGGATGAAGCGTCTGTAAAAGTTGGCGAATCCCAGGAACCGCTGAACCTGCTTAACCGACGTGGGACGCGGCCAGCTCAAGATGGCTTGAACCTTGCTAGGATCCATCTGGACGCTTCCACAGGAGATGACGTAGCCCAGGAAGGTGACCTTAGAGATGTGGAATTCACATTTCTCGGATTTGACAAAGAGACGGTTCTCCAAGAGCCTCTGCAGAACCTGTCTGACGTGTTGGACATGCTGCTGGGGGGATTTTGAGAAGATGAGAATGTCATCCAAATAAACAAACATGAACTGGTTCAGCAGGTCCCGGAGCACGTCATTGACCAGAGCTTGGAAGACAGCAGGAGCGTTAGTGAGACCAAAGGGCATGACGAGGTATTCCCAGTGACCGCTAGGGGTGATAAAGGCAGTCTTCCATTCATCCCCCTCCCTAATGCGGACCAGGTTGTACGCGTTGCGGAGGTCAAGTTTGGAGAAGATGGTAGCTCCCTGCAGCTGCTCAAATGCTGAAGACATCAAAGGGAGAGGATAGTGGTTCTTAATGGTAATTTTGTTAAGCCCCCGATAGTTTATGCAAGGCCTGAGACCACCATCCTTCTTCTTTACAAAAAAGAAGCCAGCACCCACTGGGGAGGTGGAAGGGCGAATGAAACCTGTAGCGAGGGCTTCCTTGATGTATTCTTCCATGGAAACATTCTCAGGGCCAGAGAGAGAGTAGAGCCGACCCCGAGGGGGGCTAGTGCCAGGCAGGAGATCAATGGCACAGTCGTAGGACCAGTGTGGGGGGAGTGTAGTGGACCGCCTCTTACTAAACACAGCATGGAGGTCCGAATATTCAGGGGGCACATGAGCAAGGTCCAGCTGATCAGCTGGCTCAGGAGAGGAAGGACGGGGCAGACTAGGGAAGACCTTAAGACAGTTGGCTAGACATGAAGGACCCCACTCCAGCACAGTCCCGGTAGTCCAGTCAATGTGAGGGTTGTGAAGAGAGAGCCACGGATGTCCAAGAACGAGAGGGAGCTCAGGTGAATCGATAAGGTGAAACTGCAGCAACTCTTGATGTCTCTCCCCTACATGTAATACTCCAGTGATATGATGAATGCTACCTTAGAGCGGGGTGATAGGAACATGGAGGGTTGGAGTTCAAAAACTAGGAAGCACTGGGTCAAGAAGCCGCGACACTTGCCCAGATGACCGTCATAGCGCTCTGGCGTGGGTAGGCGAGGCTCTCGGTGAGTCTGGAGGTCGGCGACCGGTGGGGTAGTACCCAAAGGAACTGACTGAGGAGGAACATCCTGAGCAGAAGCCACAGCGGCTGGGTGTTGAATGGTCTGAGTCCACGTATTTACCTTGTCTGAAATGCTTTGGAGAAGTTGCTCAAGGCGGCCGAGGAAAGCACCTTTATGGGAGAGAATAGAACGAAATTCCTCCATCATTGCTGGGTCCATACTGGCTCAGTCTTGCTGTCAGGGCGAGGCTGGTTCTGAACCCAAGTGCAGACAGACGAGGCAAGAAGCAGGTATGCAGTCTTAAATAAAAGTATTTTACTAGAATCACACAGGTAAACAGTTACAAACATAGGAGTTCAAGACAAGCTACCACTAGGCAAATGGCTTGTCAAGACTGAGCACAGAGGGAAGAAACCACAGAACTTAAATACAAGCAAAAACAGGTGAAACCAATAAACCTGATAAAAGGCAGTTAAGTAATAAACACAGGAGAAACTAGTAACAATTAGCAAAGGGAAAAAACAAGTGAAGGTGCCATCTAGGGGTTACTGAGGGAACTAACTGGCACCCTCACACACATGCAGCAAGACCTGGAAATTCAGGCTTGAGTTGATAAGTGGCAAGTAACATTCGTGCCACACAAGTGCCAGGCAATGACCATCTCCAAAAAAAAAGAGTCTAGCCACTTCCTCTTGATATTCAACAAGATTACCTTTACCGAATCCCCCACCATCACTATCCTGGGGGTCACCATTGACCAGAAACTTAATTGGACCAGCCACATAAATACTATGGCTACAAGAGCAGGTCAGGTGTTGGGAATTCTGTGACGAGTGACTCACCTCCTGACCAGTGTTCCCTGTAAGCTGCGCTTTGTTCTGCATGGCCTGTTTCTATTAATGCGCGGTCCCTTTAAATTTCTGTGCATGCGCGGTATTTATAATGTAAAAGGCAGAGAGCGGCCTGCACAGGACCTTTCAGATTACAGCACGGCGGCACACGTGCGCATCTTAACAGGAACATTGCCCTTGATTCCCCAAAGCCTTTACACCATCTACAAGGCACAAGTCAGCCCCACCACTGGCCACGGGCTCAGCCATGCCCCGCCCAAGAATGGCCAGCACCATCTCCTCCATGAAGATGAGGTGATGCAGGCGAGCCTGTCCCCCAAGCGTTAGGATCTGCTGGTGCCGGTTATGCACCACCTTTTCCTGCCAGAGAAAGGGATGTATGTCAGTGAGTGTAGTGCAATATGTTTACATGATGTACGTGTCATGATTGAATAGCTGACAGTGAGTGCAAGCTGTGAGATGTGTGTGTGAGGCTTGCTATAGTGGTAAGTGTGTGAGGGTGAGATGGAGCTTGTGAATGTAAGGTATGAGTCGTGATTGATAGAGAGTGTTGGTAGGTGATTGATGCGGTTATGATGAATTGAGCAGTGTGTGAGGCTCATGGTGCAGTTTGTGGGACATGGCATTTGAAGATGAATTCACTGACCTTGTTCGCTCATGTGAGATCATTAAACTTCTTCCTGCACTACATCCACATCCTCCGAGTTACATTGTTGGCCTTCACCACTGTGGCTATCAGTTGCCACTCCACTTTGCACTGTTGCCTGGAGGGCCTCTTGGCCCACTGTGGAAAGAGGACCTCTCACCTCCTATTGACCTCCTGCACTAAGGCCTCCCATGCTACATTTGAGAACCTTGGTGCACACTCTCTCCCCTGTTGTGCCATCCTTAATAGTTCCTTTCCACTGTCTTCCTCAGCCAGTTCAATGATCTGCTGTAGGCAGAATGCACCCCCCCCCTTTAAGAGGTGCAGACTGCCATTAAGTAGTGCAGGCTAGCTTTAATCGCTTCTCAGCCCACACTAACTGGAGCCATCTGCTGAGCGCTCAGCCACTCAGCAGTGCATTCAGCGCTGGCCTGAATGACACAATCAGGGAAATGAGCAGGCAGCGCAAATTTTGCGTGCTGCCTACATTCCTCCGAACGAGCCCAGGTTGCTAGCGCATCGCAATCCCCACACCCGTTTTCCGGGGCAAACAAATTTCAAGGCCACCACTTTAATGCAAAGCTGCCCACTTGGGGTGGGAACTGCAAAGATTCCGTGTGGCAGAATGTCTCTCATTGTAAGCATACTGCCCACATGTGGTTGAATTACGGAGTGGAGTCACGAGTCAGGTGGTCAGCGGATAGCACTTGTTGCCCAGTAGCCACCCTCTGGTTTGTCTTGCTGGTTCAAAGACTGAGGGAACAGTGGACTGGTGTGGAATAAAAGCATCATGACTGCTGCCAGGATACTGGGCATTCACCATCATGATGTGCTGAGCATGGTCACACACCAACTGCACATTCAGTGAGTGGTAATCTTTGCGGTTACAGTACATCTCAGCATTTAGCTGCAGTGCCCACAAAGCCACGTACGTGCAGTCGATGGCGCCCTGCACCATGGGGAAATCTGCTATCCTGGCAAAGCCAAGTACACAATCCGCCTGCTTCTCTTTGGTCAGAGAGAAGACAATGAACTCCCCTCTCCTGAGCGTCTGTCTCTTCTGCAGCAGTGGACAGCAAACTGGGAGATGTTACAGATAACACCTGCTCCAGCCTGGAAGGATACTGGCGCAAAGAAATTTAGGGCCACGGTCACCTTTGCAACCACTGGCAGCGCTGTCCTTGCTCACGCATGAGACTGCAGGACTGGTTGCGCAGGTCTGGTTGCAAGGGGTGGCAGAGTTCTGTGAGGGCCCCTTCATAAAGCGCAGATGCCTCAGACACTGCTCCTGGCTCAGGTTGAGGTAAGAGAATTGCGCTCAGAAGACCCTAGTTGGGTAAGGCCTCCTACTGAGAGCTCTTCTCCCCCTTCTCCTCCTCCCTCTGCGAGCAGCTTGTCCTCTTCTTCATTGCCTCTGCTTCATCTCCCTGTCATGCTGCAGGCCAAGGTGGATGGTAACTACAGCACCCATGACTGGGAGCAAGTGGTCTGACCAGAATCCTTGATGTCAGAAAAAAAGGCCTTCTCCACTTGCGGCACCACTCCCTGTCACCTCACCAACTTTAAACAACTCTGAAAAGCTCCAAACAGTTCCACCAACTTACACAGAGCCACCAGAAATTAATCAGCAACTCCACAGAACCACAGAAACCACAGAAACCCCACAGTGCAGATAGAGGCCATTTCGGCCCATCGAGCCTGCACCGACACATATCCCACCCGATCCCTGTAACCCCTACACCAACACATATCCCACCCTATCCCCGTAACCCCACGTATTTAATCCCCCTAACACTAAGGGTCAATTTATCATAGCCAATCAACCTGAGAGTGGTTGCTGATCCCTTTAAATATCACTGGTGGAGGTTCCTTGCAGCTGCTAAATGCATGTTCAGCTGTGCAAGGTTAACACAGGGCGTTACTTCCAGTGTTGAGGACAAAAATAGCAGCGCTGGCATCAAATCAGTGCTGCACGCTGATTGACTTTACGATCTGCCTAATCTACGTACTTCTGGCGCATGCTCCCTTTGCCGACACTAGCACCCTCACCAAGATGGCATCCAGTGCGGTCCGCACCATAATTGTGCACGTGTGGCTTAAACGGCATTTTAACTCAAAACGGCACCCTTAGTGCCCAAACAACAGGCGCTACGCAATCGAATTTTTAGCTAGGTAACTTTGATTGGCAGCTTGGCAAACCAATCCTTAATACACAGATATGGGAGGGGTCTTTATTTCTCTCTGGAGGAAGATTCTGAGTCAGAGGCACACAGATGCTCCAGTATGACAGAATTACCCCATAATATTCATATACTAAAACCAGTACCAGTGTGCAAAAAAATTACAGGCTGAGAAATTCCTCAAAGCTGCTTCTGCTCCCCCGGCGTTGCTTCGCCGGAAATGCTGCGGAATCTCAGCAGCAACATAACTACGTCCTTTTATTCCACATCCTAGCATTTAACAGCCGTTCGGCACGGTATCAACAGCAACAGATACTGAACTATTACATTAGACCTAAATGGGGCATTTAAGGGAAAAACAAAAGCAAAATACTGTGGATGCTGGAAATCTGAAATAAATACAGAAAATTCAATTGTTCACACAGCATCTGTGGGGAAAGAAACAAAGTTCATGGGGCATGATTTTTACTGCCCCCTCCTGGCAGAACCCGAGATAGGAGTGATTAAATGACAGAAGGGTTGATGGTGCAAGGCAAACGTGGGTGATAATGGGAGAAGTGACGACACAAAAGATGGGTCCAGAGGAGGTGCAAATGGTTACAGCAGGATAGCAGAGGGAAAGGGAAGCATGGAAAATGTGGCAAAGAGGAGAAGGCTGCCGTGGCCCAGGAATGTGGTGGAACCCTTAAGAGGCTTGGTCCCGAATCTTGCAGAATCAGATTAAATCCATCCTGTCATTGACACATAGAAACATAGAAGCTAGGAGCAGGAGTAGGCCATTCGGCCCCTCGAGCCTGCTCCGCCATTTAATGAGATCATGGCTGATCATCCAAATTCAGTACCCGGTCCCTGCTTTCTCCCCATATCCCTTGATCCCTTTAGCCTGAAGAAATATATCAAACTCATTCTTGAATATATTTAATGAATTGGCCTCAACTGCCTTCTGTGGAAGAGAATTCCACAGGTTCACCATTCTGTGGGTGAAGAAATTCCTCCTCATCTCAGTCCTAAATGGCTTACCCCTTATCCTTAGACTATGACCCCTGGTTCTGGACTCTCCCACCATCGGGATCACCCTTCCTGCATCTAGTCTGTCTAGTCCTGTTAGAATTTTGTAAGTTTCAAAGAGATCCCCTCTCATTCTTCTAAACTCTAGCGAATATAAGCCTAATTGACCCAATCTCTCTTCATATGTCATTCCTGCCATCCCAGGTATCAATCTGGTGAATCTTCGCTGCACTCCCTCCAGGGCAAGGACATCCTTCCTCAGATAAGGCGACCAAAACTACACATAATACTCAAGGTGTGGTCTCATCAAGGCCCTGTACAACTGCAGCAAGACATCCTTGCTCCTGTACTCAAATCCTCTCGCTATGAAGGCCAACATACCATTTGCCTTCTTAACCGCCTGCTGCACCTGCATGCTTACCTTCAGCGACTGGTGCACAAGGACACCCAGGTCTCGTTGCACTTCCCCTTTTCCTAATCTATTGCCGTTCAGATAATAATCTGCCTTCCCATTTTTGCCACCAAAGTGGATAACCTCGCATTTATCCACATTATACTGCATCTGCTATGCATCTGCCCAATCACCCAACCTGTCCAAATCATACTGGAGTTTCTCGGCATCCTCCTCACAGCACACATGCCCACCCAGCTTTGTGTCATCTGCAAACTTGGAGCTATTACATCTACTTCCCTCGTCTAGATCATTAATATATATTGTGAATAGCTGGGGTCCTAGCACCAATCCCTGCGGTACCCCACTAGTCACTGCCTACCACTCGGAAAAAGACCCGTTTATTCCAACTCTTTGCTTTCTGTCTGCCAACCAGTTCTCTATCCAAGTCAGTACCTTACCCCCAATCCCATGTACTTTAACTTTGCATGCCAATCTCTTATGCGGGACCTTATCGAAAGCCTTCTGAAAGTCCAAATACACCACAACCACTGGTTCTCCCTTATCTATTCTACCAGTTACATCCTCAAAAAATTCCAGTAGATTAGTCAAGCATGATTTACCTTTTGTAAATCCATGTTGACTTTGTCCGATCCTGTCACTGTTTTCCAAGTGCTCTGCTGTTACATCTTTTATAATGGACTCTAGCATTTTCCCCACTACCAATGTCAGGCTTACCGGCCTATAATTCCCCGTTTTCTCTCTACCACCTTTTTTAAATAGTGTGGTTACATTAGCTACCCTCCAATCCATGGGAACTATTCCAGAATCTATAGAATTTTGGAAGATGACCAACAATGCATCTACTATTTCTAGGGCCACTTCCTTAAGTACCCTAGGATGTAGATTATCAGGCCCTGAGGATTTATCGGCCTTCAATCCCGTCAATTTCCCTAACACCATTTCCCTACAAACACTGATTTCATTCAATTCCTCCCTCTCATTAGACCCTATGTTCCCCGACATCTCTGGGAGGTTATTTGTGTCCTCCTTTGTGAAGACAGAACCAAAGTATGTATTTAATTGGTCTGCCATTTCTTTGTTCCCCATTATAAATTCCCCTGATTCTGACTGCAAGGGACCTATGCTTGACTTCACCAATCTTTTTCTCTTCACATATCTATAGAAACTTTTACAATCAGTTTTTATGTTCCCTGGAAGCTTACTCTCATATTCTATTTTCCCCCTCTTAATTAATCCCTTTGTCCTCTTTTGCTGAATCCTAAACTGCTGCTAATCCTCAGGTTTGCTGCTTTTTCTGGCCAATTTACATGTCCTCTCCTTGGATCTTATGCTATCCCTAATTTCCCTTGTTAGCCAAGGTTGAGTCACCTTTTTTGTTTTATTTTTATGCCAAACAGGGATGAACAAATTCTGTAGTTCATCCATGCAATCTTTAAATGTTTGCCATTGCCTATCCACCGTCAACCCTTTAAGTAACGTTCCCTAATCCATCCTAGCCAACTCGCGCCTCATACCATCGTAGCACACAGACTTACAAAATTGCCCCAGAACTGGGATCTAAGCTTGCCATCTGTACCTCCAGCTCATTTGCATGTCATTTTAATTAGGTGCATTTTTGGTACAAGATCATTGTGATTTTATCTTTTACAAGCAATGCATTGCATACAAAGGTACACAAAAACATTAGCACTCTAGTAAGTCAAACCTAACCATTGTTATATTGTGTACATATTACGTCTTCTATATTTCAATATTTTATTTACAGCTGGATCTTATAAATTTATCCTGGATTCTGACAAGACACTTAACTACTGCTTACTTATCTTCTCTTTTGAATACAAAATCAATTCCTTATTCATTCAATTCTTAAGCACCCATTTAGTGGTATAATATACAGTTCATTAATTTCTGTCAGACGCAGATTTTTCTCCAATAAGAAATCTGTCAAAATGTAATAGGGTCCTTGTATTTCTCTTTAAATGTTATAAATTGCTGTTACTAAGTAAGTAAATTTGCAATAAGGCAAGGAAATTGAGAGAATGCACCTAATATGGTAAAAAAAATATCACTTGAGACTCAGATCCAAAACAAAGACCAAGGCCATAAAATTCGGCTCCGTAGCTTTGGGTGCCATCCACAGCGTGCGCACACTTCTGCTGTGGGCCATGCCGGACGGCATCTTGGGTAGGGTGTTAGTGCGGGCGCAGGGAGCATGTGCCAGAAGTATGCAGAGAAGGCAGATTGTGATGTCAATCCATGTGTAACGCTGATTTGACGCCAGCACTGACATTTTGGAGCTCAACGCTAGAGCTAACGCCCTTTCTGAAGCACTGGACACGTGTTCAGCATCAGGAAGGATCCCCCACCAGCGCTATTTAAAGGGATCATCAACTACTTACAAGTTAGTTACTGGTTGATTTCTATTGGCTGTTGCTGAGTTTGTAGAAGTGTTTGGTGGTTTGTACAGTTATTTAAAGTTGCTAAAGGTGTTCAGGGAGCAATACTCCTACCTGAACCTCAGCGAGGAACAGTGTGTCAGAGTACGTCCTCGCATATTTGCAACATCTCCCAGTTTGTCGTGCATTGTTTCACAAGGGAGGTATCTGAGGTTCTGTATATTTCCTTCTCTCGGACCAGAGAGCAGCAGACGGAGCGAGTACATGGCTTTGCAAAGATTGCAGACTTCCCCATGGTGCAGGGTGCCATTGATTGCACGTACATTGCTTTGCAGATGCCACAGGTCAATTCTGAGATGTACCGCAACCAAAAGGGATTCTGTTAAGTCTGTGTGTTCTAGTTGTATTTAAGATTAATTACTGACACAGACTACAAGAATAACGTTTCAACAGGTCTTTACTAGTTGGAGGTCAGGGCTATACTAACAGCAATATCACTACACAGTACTTATATACCGGTGGTCACCACCGGTATTACGTATACAGCAGCCAGAGAAAGTAGTACATCTCTTAAGGTGGAACAGGCTTAAGTTCTCTTAAGGTGGAACAGGTTACATACACCACAATCCTCCCTTTTTAGCTTAACAGTCATATCCCCATTTAACATAACATAATAACATATATACATATATAACTTCAGCTATAAACAGTTCAAAGGTTCAGTCTCTCAGGAGGCCTTCTGATTCGGGTTGGATAACGCCTTTCAGTGGTCTCTGATTCTTGTTGCTGAGGTGACTCCTCTAGTTGGTTTCCTATGTATTGGACGTCATCATCAGGTACATTCCCTGCCGAGGTAGATGCTTCAGGTTCATTAACGTCTTCCACAGTTGTCTCTGTCGCAACCATGGGTTCGACCCTTGCTCTCGATTCTACCAGTTGATCCGCATGACGCCTTATCACATTGTTACCAATAGCTACTGTGTACATCAGAGGTCCTTGTCTGGCCCGAATTGTTCCGGACTGCCATTTTTCGTTTCCATAGTCCCTTGCCAACACTGGTTGTCCTACGTCGAAACTTCGAGTGGTCTTGTTATTAATATGCCGGAACTGTTTGTTTTCCACTTCCCTCCGCACATTTGGTTTTAACAAATCCAACCTGGACCGCAACCTCCTGTTATAAAACATCATGGCAGGACTTTGGTTAGTTACTGCACGAGCGGCGTTTCGATATGCCATTAGGAAATTGTCCACCTTGTGTTGTAGCAGAATCTGATCATCGTTCATGGCCTTTATTGCCTTTTTGAATGTTTGGACAAATCTCTCGGCCAACCTGTTTGTCACCGGATGATATGGAGCAGAGGTATAATGTTTCACCCCATTCTTCTTTAAGAATTTTTGGAATTCTTCCGACACGAACTGTGGTCCGTTGTCCGAACAGATCTGTTCTGGCAATCCGTTTCTTGCGAATATTGTTCTTAACACCGCAATTGTCTTTTCTGAAGTAATGGTATTCATCTTGATCACTTCTGGCCATTTGGAATGTGCGTCCACCGCAATTAGGAACATGGAGTCCATGAATGGACCAGCAAAGTCAATATGTACGCATTGCCATGGGGCTGAAGGCCATTCCCATGGGTGTAGCGGTGCGATCGGAGGTGCATTTTGCACTTTTTGGCACCCAGCGCAGCTTTTCGTCAACTCCTCTATCTGTTGGTCAATACCCGGCCACCATACATAAGCCCTAGCAAGATTTTTCATCTTAACTCCCCCCAGATGACCTTCATGCAGTTCCTTTAGAACTCTTTCCCTTAACTTGGGAGGAATAATCACTCTTGTCCCGTACATCAAAGTACCATGGCAGACGGACAGCTGGTCTCGCCTTGCCGAGAATGCCGGTAACAGAGGATCACCATGTGTTGGCCATCCCTTCACTGTCACCTCGTAGACTCGGGACAGTGTCGGGTCGTTCCTGGTTTCCCTTTCAATACTTGCATTGGTGACTGGTAAACACTCGATGATGGTCGAATGAAATAACTCAACAGGGTCAACTTTCGTCGTCTCTTCTTCTTCAGGTAGTGGCAGGCGCGACAGCCCATCAGCATTGCCATGCTGCTTTGTACCTTTGAATTCTATTTGATATTGATGTGCCCCTAGGAAAAGGGACCATCTCTGGAGCCTCTGTGCTGTCATCACCGAAACACCCTTCTTAGGGTTAAAAATGGATACCAACGGCTGATGGTCTGTCAGAAGTGTGAATATTTGGCCCTGCAGGTAATGATTAAACTTCTTCACTCCCCATACAAGGCTGAGAGCCTCCCTATCGATCTGCGCATAGTTGCGCTCAGCGGAGGTCAATGATCTGGATGCAAACGCGACTGGCCTTTCCGTGCCATTTGGCAACTTGTGTGAGAGTACTGCCCCAATACCATATGGAGAAGCATCACAAGCCAACCGAATAGGCAGTGTCGGGTTGAAGTGAGCCAACACTTCCTCTGAGGTGATCAATTCTTTGCTTTTGCGAAATGCCTTCTTACAGTTTTCGCTCCATTCCCATGGTACCCCCTTCTGTAAAAGAGCGTTCAGCGGGTGCAGTACCGTGGATAGATTCGGTAGAAACTTATGGTAATAGTTAATCAATCCTAGAAACGACCTCAACTGAGAGACATTATCCGGAGCGGGAGCCTTTACAACTGCCTCTATCTTGTCAGGAGACTTATGAAGCCCCTCCCGGTCAATGACATGACCACAGTACGAGATCCGCTTCTGAAAGAACTCACATTTCTGCCGATTAACTCGAAGTCCATACTCTTTCAGTCTGTTGAGCACCAGTTCCAAGTTTGCGAGGTGTTCTTCATCACCATCTCCTGTAATCAGAATATCGTCCAGGTAACATTGTGTGCCTGGAATTCCCTGTAATACCTGCTCCATGGCCCTCTGCCAAATTGCTGGAGCCGATGCCACTCCAAAAACCAGCCTATTATACCGGTACAAACCTCTATGCGTGTTGATCGTGAGGTACTGGCGTGAGGTCCGGAGAAGCAGCGGACCTGCGCGGGAGCAGCCCGAGGTGGGAGAGCTTAAAGGCTTGAGAGGGAGCAGTCAGAGGCACCGAGGCCTACAGCCCCGAGACCGGAGAAGCAGCGGACCTGCGCGGGAGCAGCCCGAGGCGGGAGAGCTTAAAGGCTTGAGAGGGAGCAGTCAGAGGCACCGAGGCCCACAGCCCCGAGACTGGAGAAGCAGCGGACCTGCGCGGGAGCAGCCCGAGGCGGGAGAGCTTAAAGGCTTGAGAGGGAGCAGTCAGAGGCATACCAATCCAGGTTCCAGGAGAGAGGTAAAAAGTAATCCAAGTGTGACGTCACCAGGGAGCAGGTAAGTGATTGGTTGGTGAGTATTTCTCTCTTTTCAATACAAGCTTGAATTCTGTGGTGTTAAATTTCTGTGGCGTAGTGGGGACAGTTGGTAAATAAAGCGCCCTAGAGTATACCTGTAACTGGGGTATTGAATAAATGTTTTAATTAATTAAAGGAGTAAGTCATGGCAGGAGAGTTCAGACCCGTGTTCTGCTCCTCTTGCTCCATGTGGGAAGTCAGGGACGCTGCCAGTGTCCCTGACGACCATGTGTGCGGGAAATGCATCCAGCTGCAGCTACTTGTAGACCGCATTGCGGCGCTCGAGCTGCGGGTGGATGAATTTTGGAGCATGCGCGATGCTGAGAGGGTCGTGGATAGCACGTTTAGCGAGTTGTTCACACCTCAGGGTAGGGCAGCACAGGGGGTGACCATCAGGCGGAGCAACAAAGGCAGGCAGGTAGTGCAGGGAACCCCTGCGGACATCCCCCTTTCAAACAGGTATACCAAGTTGGATACTGTTGAGGGGGATGACTCACCAGGGGAAGGCAGCAGCAGCCAGCTTCCTGGCATCAGGGACGCTTCTGCTGCTCAGGAAGGGAGGAAAAAGAGTGGGAGAGCAATAGTGGTAGGGGATTCTATCGTAAGGGGAACAGATAGGCGTTTCTGGGGCCGCAAACGTGACTCCAGTATGGTTTGTTGCCTCCCTGGGGCCAGGGTCAGGGATGTCACTGAGCGGCTACAGGGCATTCTTAAGGGGGAGGGTGAGCAGGCAGAGGTCGTGGTCCACATTGGGACCAACGACATAGGTAGGAAGGGGGATGAGGTCCTGCATCAAGAATTTAGGGAGCTAGGTAACAGATTAAAGAGCAGGACCTCAAAGGTTGTAATCTCTGGATTACTCCCAGTGCCACGTGCTAGTGAGTATAGGAATGGGAGGATAGAGCAGATGAATGCGTGGCTAAAGAGTTGGTGTAGGGGGGAGGGTTTTACTTTCCTGGATCACTGGGCCTGCTTCTGGGAAATGTGGGACTTGCACAAGTCGGACGGGTTGCACCTGAACCAAAGCGGGACAAATATCCTTGCGGGGAGGTTTGCTAGCACTGTTGGGGGGGGTTTAAACTAACTTGGCAGGGGGATGGGATACAGAGGGGAGCTGAAATAGGGGGTGATGTGCTGCCAATTATAGAGAAAAAAACAAGTCAGCTTGGTAGACAGGGCAAATACATAAGGGCAAGGCTGGATGGCATCTATTTTAATGCAAGGAGTCTTGCTAATAAGGTGGATGAACTGAAGGTGTTGATAAACACATGGGAGTATGATATTGTTGCTATCACGGAGACATGGTTGAGGGAGGGGCAAGACTGGCAGCTCAATATTCCGGGGTACAGAATCTTCAGGCGAGACAGAGGGGGAGGTATAAGAGGAGGGGGTGTCGCAATATTAATTAAGGAGTCAATTACTGCAGTAAGGAGGGATGATATATTAGCAGGTTCCTCTAATGAGGCCATATGGGTGGAGCTTAAAAACAAAAAGGGGGCAAGCACTTTGCTGGGAGTGTACTATAGGCCTCCAAACAGTCAGGGGGAGATAGAGGAACAGATATGTAGGCAAATCTCAGAGAAATGTGCAAATAATAGGGTAATAATAATGGGGGATTTCAACTTCCCCAATATTAACTGGGATAGTCAGAGTGTGAAAGGCTCAGAGGGTGTAGAATTCTTAAAGTGCATCCAGGAGAGCTTTTTGAGCCAGCATGTAGAAAGTCCTACAAGAGAGGGGGCGGTACTGGACCTAATTCTAGGGAATGTGGCCGGCCAAGTGGAAAAAGTGCTAGTAGGTGAGCACTTTGGTGACAGTGACCATAATATGGTAAGATTTAAGGTGGTCATGGAAAAGGACAGGGATGGGCCGGAAATAAAGGTTCTAAATTGGGGGAAGGCCGATTTTAATAGGATAAGGCAGGATCTGGCCAAAATGGACTGGGATCAGCTACTTGTAGGAAAATCCGCATCAGAGTAATGGGAGGCTTTCAGAAGGGAGATTGGGATCATACAATGGCAACATGTTCCCGTAAAGGTCAAGGGTGGTTCCAAAAACCACAGGGAACCTTGGATGTCAGGGGATATACGAGAATGGATTAGGAAAAAAAGGAGGGCTTTTGGCAGATACAAAAGGCTAAAGACGGAGGAAGCCCTAGAGGAGTACAAAAAGTGCAGGGGGATACTTAAAAAAGAAATTAGGAGATCAAGGAGGGGCCATGAAATAACACTAGCGAGCAAAATAAAGGAAAATCCTAAGATGTTTTATAAGTATATTAAGGGTAAGAGGATAACTAGGGAAAAAATAGGGCCCATTAGGGACAAAAGTGGCAATCTGTGTGTGGAGCCGGAAGATGTAGGAGGGGTTCTAAATGAATTTTTTGCATCTGTTTTCACTATGGAGAAGGGCGATGTAGACATAGAAATAGGGCGGGGGGACTGTGATATGCTCGAACATATTCACATCGAGAGGGAGGAGGTATTGGTGGTTTTAGCAGGCCTAAAAATGGATAAATCCCCAGGCCCGGATGAAATGTATCCCAGGCTGCTGTGTGAGGCAAAGGAAGAGATTGCGGGGGCTCTAACACATATATTCAGGACCTCTCTGGCCACAGGGGATGTGCCAGAGGACTGGAGAACCGCTAATGTAGTACCATTATTCAAGAAGGGAAGTAGGGAAAAACCGGGGAACTACAGGCCAGTGAGCCTAACATCAGTGGTAGGAAAATTATTGGAAAAAATTCTGAGGGACAAAATTTGTCTCCACTTGGAGAGGCAAGGATTAATCAGGGATAGTCAACATGGCTTTGTCAAGGGAAGATCATGTCTGACTAATTTGATTGAATTTTTTGAGGGGGTGACTAGGTGTGTGGATGAGGGTAACGCAGTGGATGTGGTATATATGGATTTCAGCAAGGCCTTCGATAAAGTCCCGCACAGGAGACTGGTCAAGAAGGTAAGAGCCCATGGAATCCAGGGTGCCTTGGCACATTGGATACAAAACTGGCTTAGTGACAGAAGGCAGAGAGTGATGGTCGAAGGTTGTTTTTGTGACTGGAAGCCTGTGGCCAGTGGGGTACCACAGGGATCAGTGCTGGGTCCCTTGCTGTTTGTGGTCTACATTAATGACTTGGATATGAATGTAAAAGGTATGATCAGTAAGTTCGCGGATGATACAAAAATTGGTAGGGTGGTAAATAGCGAGGAGGGTAGCCTCAGTCTGCAGGACGATATAGCTGGGTTGGTCAGATGGGCGGAACAGTGGCAAATGGAATTTAACCCGGAAAAGTGCGAGGTGATGCACTTTGGGGGGACTAACAAGGCAAGGGAATACACAATGAATGGTAAGACCCTAGGCAAGACGGAGGGTCAGAGGGATCTGGGTGTGCAAGTACACAGATCCCTGAAGGCGGCGGAACAGGTGGATAAGGTGGTTAAAAAGGCATATGGGATACTTGCCTTCATTAGCCGAGGCATTGAATATAAGAGCAAGGAGGTTATGATGGAACTGTATAAAACACTGGTTAGGCCACAGCTGGAATACTGTGTGCAGTTCTGGTCGCCACACTACAGGAAGGATGTGATCGCGTTGGAGAGGGTGCAGAGGAGGTTCACCGGGATGTTACCGGGGCTGGAGCGCTTCAGCTATGAAGAGAGACTGGGCAGATTGGGTTTGTTTTCCTTGGAGCAGAGGAGGCTGAGGGGGGACATGATTGAGGTGTACAAAATTATGAGGGGCATAGATAGGATGGATGCTGAGGAGCTTTTTCCCTTAGTAGAGGGGTCAATAACTAGGGGGCATAGATTCAAGGTAAAGGGCGGGAGGTTTAGAGGGGATTTGAGAAAGAACTTTTTCACCCAGAGGGTGGTTGGAGTCTGGAACTCACTGCCTGAAAGGGTTGTGGAGGCAGGAACCCTCACAACATTTAAGAAGCATTTGGATGAGCACTTGAAATGCCACAGCATACAAGGCTACGGACCAAATGCTGGAATATGGGATTAGATCAGACAGGGCTTGATGGCCGGCGCGGACACGATGGGCCGAAGGGCCTCTATCCGTGCTGTATAACTCTATGACTCTATGACTCTATGACTCTTCTTCAACCTCCATCTGCAAGTACGCCTGCGCCAGGTCTATCTTGGTGAAGTGTTTCCCGCCAGACAACGAAGCAAAAATATCCTCAATCCGCGGAAGCGGATACTGCACCGTGTGAAGCACCGGATTAACGGTGATCTTGAAGTCTCCACAGATGCGAACCTTCCCTGGTTCTCCTGGCTTGTTGCTCGAAGGACGTTTCATAATGGGAACAATGGGCGTAGCCCACTCACTCCAATCTACCTTAGACAGTACACCTGAACGTTCTAGCGCTTCCAGTTCCGCTTCTACAGCAGGTCGTATTGCATAGGGTACCGGTCTGGCTTTGAAAAATTTTGGGTGTGCATGTTCATCAATCTTGATGTTTGCCGTAATTCCTCTCAGTGTTCCCAGTCCCTGCTGGAACACCTCTTTAGCATCATCCAATATTCTGGACAATCGTTTAGGTTTGACATCTGTTTCCCCGGAATCTACCGTTAGTGCCTTTAAGGAGTGCCAGTCCATATTCATTTTCCTAATCCACTCCCGTCCCAGTAGTGGTGGACCTCCTTCAGGTAGCACCTATAAGTCCATTACTTGGCTTTCTTTGCCCTTGTGGACCACTTTTACCTCTATCTTTCCAATGGGGTACACTCTTTGCCCCGTGTATGTTTTCAATATAATCTCCGTATCCCGTAGGGGAATATGTTGGAATAACCTTTTGTAATCTTTCTTATTCATGACCGTCAATGCCGATCCAGTGTCCAATTCCATCTTTACTTGGACTCCTGCTATCTGAAGAGTGACCCAAATTGTCTGGAGATCTGCATCCTTACCAACGTTGTGTACTCTTAAGCTACCCAGTTCATTACTGCTGGCGTCGGAATCTGACTTCTGATCGTTCGAACTGTTCTTTGTCACCTTGTGTACCTTTATGTATTTTCCTTGCGGTGACTTTTTGTTGCTGGTCTTCTTTCCTGACCGGCATACTTTAGCTATGTGGCCAAGCCTGCCACACGTTCTGCATTCTTGGTTTTTAAAGCAGCACTGGTTCTGATCGTGCGTTGTCTTTCCACAACGATAACATTTTACAGTACTCAAAACCAATTGATTTGTACTGAGTTCCGGTGACCGTAGCTGCATTACTGCCGTGCCTCTCGCTGCGGCTTCGTGTGATGCTGCCATAGTGGCCGCTTTCTCAAGCGCCAGCTCATTCTCCTCGAGCAGTCGCTTTTGTGTATCTTCTTTTAATAATCCACACACAAATTTATCTCTTAGCGCATCTGTTAGTCCCGTTCCAAACTGACAGTACTTTGCTAGCTTACGCAATTCCATTAAATATTCAGCATTGCTTTCATCTTTCAGCTGCTTTCTGCTGTAAAATTTAAATCGTTCCGCTAGCATCAGCGGCGTGGGGTTTAGATGATTTCTCAGGACAGTAACAATCTCCTCGAACGTCTTCTCCGCCGGTTCATCTGGTGATAAAAGGTGTTTCAATTGCCCGTATGTCTTCGCACCCATTAAGTTTAATAAAGTTAGTGCTTTCTCATCATCTGGGATTTTATTTGCTTTACAATAATTTTGTATGCGTTCTACATACGTGGCCCAATCTTCGATGTCGCTATCAAAGGTATTAATGTTCCCATGTTTAGGCATCGTTGCAATTTGTTTTTTTTAGTGATTTCCCTTTTTCCAAGATGGCGGCTTCCCGCTCTTGTCTTCATCCTCCGCCTACAAAATGGCGGTTTCCCGCGCTTGGCGGTCTTTCCCGCGCTCGCCTTCTTCACCCGCTGGCTGCAATGGCGTTTGGCGTGCCGCTGCTGCTCCCCTTTCCCAGCGGTTAGTAACTCCCCCGACGCTGTCTCCGCTTCACTGCGGCTCCCTCGGGCATTCGCGCTTCCCCGATGTCGCGCCTCGCAGCCCTTCTTGCAGCCCGGTTATTAGCACCGGCTGCGTTCGCCTTCACCGCGGCTCTCGCGCCTTCAGTCGCCCCAGACGCTGCGCCTTTTTGGCCCGAATGCGGCCCGGCCCTTATCACCAGCCGCGATCGATGTCCCCGCGCTGCGCCTTTCGGCCCAAATGCGGCCCGGCCCTTATCTCCAGTCGCGATCGATCTCACCGCCCTTATTCCTCCGTCTTCCCTCCCCGTCTGTACCGCCAACGCTGCCGACTTTCTGCTCGCGTCGCTGACCGGCTTACCCACCACCGAGGTAGAAGGAAGATAGCTGACTGCCGCTGATGGAGGCTTCGAGTTCAGGATATCTTCTGCACTCCGGGTTCTCGATGCCTGCCGCGCGACGTGCCTTCCAGCAGGGTGATGAGGGTGGATGCCTCTCTTCGACGCCCGTTCTGTGGACGAAGCCGCCGTGGATATAAACTGCCGCAGGGTAAGAATCGGACTCGTTGCCACTGTTAAGTCTGTGTGTTCTAGTTGTATTTAAGATTAATTACTGACACAGACTACAAGAATAACGTTTCAACAGGTCTTTACTAGTTGGAGGTCAGGGCTATACTAACAGCAATATCACTACACAGTGCTTATATACCGGTGGTCACCACCGGTATTACGTATACAGCAGCCAGAGAAAGTAGTACATCTCTTAAGGTGGAACAGGCTTAAGTTCTCTTAAGGTGGAACAGGTTACATACACCACAGATTCCACTCCCTCAATGTCCAGCTGGTGTGTGACCATACTCAGTGAACCATGCAAGTGAATGCCCAGTATCCTGGCAGCAGCCATGATGCCTTCATTCTGCAGCAGTCCCATCTGCATTTAAACCACTACAACAAACCAGAGGGTGGTCACTAGGTGGCAAGGGCTATCCATTAACAACATGGCTCATGACTCCGGTGCACAGCCCACGCACACATGGGCAGCATTCATGCAACAAAATCCATGCTGCCATACAAAATATCATCGAGCACACCATTGGCATGCTGAAGCAATGCTTCCGCTGCCTGGACCACTCTGGAGGAGCCCTGCAGTACTCAGCAGAGCGGGCTTCGAGATTCGTGGTGGTCTGCCGCATGCCGCACAATTTCACCATCATGAGGGCACAGCCCTTGCCACTAGCCATACTGCGACCAGCTGAGGAGCAGGAGGAGGAGGAGCAGGAGGAGGAGGAAGAGGAGAAGGAGGAAGAGGAAGGGAGGAAGCAACCCAGACAGCCCCTTTCTGGCTGGGCTGTCCATCACCGACTAATCCAGCTGCAATACCAGTAAATGCAACCCCAATTCCACATTCACCAACAGTCCCACACCTTACCTTCCCTCTGTCACTGACCATCACAGAGTCCCCTTGGCCACAATGCAAAACTGAAATCCAACACAAAATAAGCATTCCAAACCAAATTTATAAATGAAGTCATGCCATATTGCATACAAACGTAAAGTAATCACCCTTGTGCATTCCATTAGTGCCTGTCTTTCATGTGCCTTTGCCTGTCCTGGTGCTCCTATGCAGTGCTACCCCAGTGGCTGCAGCATGGTTGGTGGAAGGCTGCTGACATTCAGTGGAGGAGATTGCAGATGGCCTTGGAGGACGGCCTTGAGCAGCTGGGGGCCTAGAAGGCCCAGCTTTGGACTGCACCATCTCGGCATGGGCGGCAGCAGTCTGGGCTGGCTGGCTGACAGGCAACAGCAAGGGCACTGGCAGCGTGGCAGTGGTGGGAGAATGAATGCTGTCATCCTGAGAGAGGACAGCAGGTTCATGCTCCACGGAGCCACTGCCACTCCCCCAGGGTGGCCTCTGAGCAATCCTAGTAATCTGTTGGAGGACAGATTGCTGGACTGCTATGACACCCTGCAAGTCCCTTTGAACACTGGTAACTGTAGTCTGAGAATCTTGGAGCATGCTCTCTGCCCTGTTGTGCCATTAGTCACTATTCTTGCAGGTCAGACTCTCTTCCCCAGCCACTTCCAGCACCTGCACCAGCCAGAATGCACCTCCCCTTTAAGTAGCGCAGGCTAGCTTTAAGTGGTGCTAGCCTCGCATGAACTTGGGCGCCTTGCTGAGGAGTTCAGCCAGTCAACATGTGAAGGAATAAGCCATATTTCAGAAAAATACACCATCCTATGAACAGATTTCTGATTTTATTAATACATGACATACTGGGTTTAAAAATCTAAAGTCTCAACAACACAAGCTGTGCAAATAGGCTTCTGAGATGGGATGGTTTGATAACACAAAAGTTGTAAACACCACAAGCTTTTGAAATGGGAATTGGTTAAAAATACTAAAACAATGGCCCTATTGAAATAGCAGTTTGGCACTTCCAGAAGGTCTGGAGTTTGGGAGAAACACAATGGAATGACCCAAGTAAAGTGTTAAAAACTAACACTTCGAACAGGAACACAGAATATTAAAAAACCACATGCCTTTATAAAAGTAACATCAAATGGAACAGGAAACATGATATAATATAAGCAACTAACATGGCTAGGAAAACAAACACCCTAGTTGAAGTGTCTTTAATTTACATGTTGTAAATATGATACCAACAGAACACTTTGAAGATATGACTTCAATAGATGCACCAAGCAATCACATGATGTTTGTATTAAACTTGGAACACCACAGAGACAGGAGTCTGTGGTTGTAACCAGTTAAGGTGGTTTTAGAATTGAATGGAAGCCCTTCGATAAGAATGGCATCAAATAAATACTACTGTCATATTGTGTTTTATGATAAGTTTTTGAAACACCTAAACAACAGACAGAAGTCTGCAAGCTGACAGTTGAATTGGCAGTAAGTATAGAGAAAAGTCAACAGGAAGATGACTAGAGATAATTAGCTTACATCAGCAGAAAACTTCAAAGGATAAACCACTAAAAAAAGGTATAAAAATAGAGCTTTTCAGATAGACAGTCAGAAATCGCTGCAAAGGGGCAAAGCAATTCTCTCAACTTCAGATGCATGCTCTGTAAGTTTTTAACTCTGAGTCTCGGGGATCAAGGTACTTATAATTTGATTTTGGTGGATATTCTGGATTAGAATTAAGAATAAGAAATGTAAAAATGTACGAAGTTAAGATTTGAGAATAAGGATCTCTGAGAAAAAGAAATGTAAACTATTTGTATTTTGAACTGTTAAAGTTGCGATTGACTCACAAACTGTTAACTGTATGTCAGCTCTTAAATAAATCTATATATTTTTAGAATTGTCTCACAGAGTATTTCTGTATCAAACTCGCGAACTCAATTTCTGTACACTCTTTTGTAAGGAGTTGCAGAATTCTGGGGGGGGGTTCCGGACCCTCATAATATCCGGAAGGTTACAGTCTAGTTAAACTTACTAAAAGTGCTATCTGGAGGACGGTAACATCTTCACGTCATTTCTTTCCTTTAGGGAGAGATAGTCTGAACCTTTAGACCCAATTAAACGTCTTATAGAATTCGGCTATCTATGACTTTAGTTGAAGGTGAATGCCTGGGGAATACGCCTGATCTGGGGTAGCCCGAAAAGGGCTAGGACTAGTGATTATCCCTTCAAACAGTGTGTTTAATGCTGTCTCAATGCTGCAATCATTTAAATTAAGAGACAGCACAAAGTTTGCATGCTGCCTGCATCGGAAGCAATGGGTTCGAGGTAATCACGCAACCTGATCGCCATGCTTGTTTTCAGGAGCTATCAAATTTAGCACCCCAAGATTTAGGAATGGCACCATCGCCATATTAAATTTGCACCCAATCTCTTACCTTGAAATTAAGCTCTTTGAATATTAATGTACACGCAATTACCATGCTTGCATGGTTTTGGCAGATATGGGGCAGGTGGTGGGCACATTGCACCCACCACTCATCCAATGTAACCAGCTATATGCCCGGCCAATTTTCATGGTCGGGCTTCATTACCGTTCCGTTGGCTGGTCGCTTGCACATTTGGATCACAGATGGGCAGCTCAGCGATCGGGGATGGGAAATCCAGCGGCTCCTCTGCAGAGCTGAGCTGGCAGAATTCGGTTAAGGGTGGGGTGCATGATCACGTGGGGACGGCGGAGGGACCGGTAGCGGGAAGGGATGGTATTTATGGGGCCAAGAGGAGGAACTTATCTGCAGCATTTTCAGAATGGCCTGCAGCAGTCCCTTTAAGGACCGCTGGTTAGGCTGCTCAGCACCAAATACCAATGGTTGGAGATACAACCTCAGTGAGAAAGCTTCTTTCCACTGTGTCATCAATCCACTACCTAATGTATTATATTTTGTACGAAGTTCCTTAGGATTACTTATGAAAGAGCACAGAACATATTGCTCTTTATGAAATCTATGTGTGGCTTTTTGCTTTTATTGTGAACTTAAATGTGCTGTTCTTATCTAGTTCTGTTTGTTGAAATAATGCTCACACCAGTAGAAATTACCAGTTCGCAGACACCTCGACACAGTACAGGCTGAACTCATTACACATGAGGCAGATGCATGAGTCTTGCTTCCTTTTAGCTATGTATGTGTTTTGAACATGAGAGAAAAAATAAATCTATTTCCATCTCAGTTGGAGAACTAATCTCAATCAGGGTCACCAAATGATGAAAGACTTGTGATCCCTTTAAGCTAGTATGTATCAGGTACCACCTTACTGATGGAATTGACCTCATCAGTGTGATTCTTAATTACTTGTCTGTGGCTCTTCAAAGAAACAGAGATGGTTATTCCACATAGATGTACTTATAGTTTCATACTGGAGTAGAAATTCATTTTGGCAATAGAAATTGAAATTCATTTAAAATAAAGCAGAATTAAAATGAAGCCAGACTGTAAAATAAGTTGGAAATTTTTTCTTTCAACATTGCGTATTATATATTTTTTAGAAGCTTGCAAAATATAAGCGACGTGAAGGTGCCAAAAATCACGCTTGACACAATTTTAGTGCTGAATATTGTAAGATAACATTTGCAAGTTGTACCTAACCTGGAGAATACTTCTGCATTACAAATAGTCACCAGTGACATTCCGTAGTCACATAATCATAAAAATTACAGCACCAAAGGGGTCATTCAGAGGCAGATTAAGAATTCTAGTGGCCCTGGGCATCATGGACATTCGGGGTTCTCCTCACTCCCCGCACAACCCCCACGATCCAAACACAAACGTGAACTTCAACTGCATGTATATTGTAACAAATCTATTGACTCTACCTCGACCCCTTCTAACAGTATTTTTAAATGCTGGCAGCTTTTCTGCAGTATGGTGAATTTTACCAGGTGCCCCATATATCACTGCAGCCCCTGAGTATGAGCCCCATAGGGCCATATATTAATCCATCCCTGGGGCCACTGCTGTTGTGCTGCTCCTGCTGCTTTTTAACTGGCGATATCTACTCAATGCCCTGCTCTTTTCCCATGTTAGGTAGAATCATGTGTCTCTACAAACAGTATAAACCTACATGTGGCCTGTATTATATTTGTCTTTGATGGAACATGCATCTTCAAGATCTCCGGAAGGAATGAAATTAAGTTTACAATATAATTACAGATGTAAGATAGCCACCAAATTTGCTGCTTAGTATTGGGTTGCCAACCTTCCAGGATTGTCCTGGAGTCTCCAGTAATGAAAGGTTAATCTTCAGGACACTACTACAAGCAACCTGGGTGTAAAATCATCGGGGCATTAAAAAAAATATTGGCTCGGAATTTGCAGTTGTAATGATAGCAAAACTGTCAGCACTCACCATCATTACTGTATAAAAATGATAGTAACTTCTGGCATCCACACATGCACAGTTAAACACAGAAATCCAGAAGTTGCTGTCAGTGATACCTTGCTCCTTCATTAGGTGCACTGTTGCAGTCTTCACAGATGCAATCAAAACAGAATCACTGATATGATGTGAACTTCAGCTTTTTACACACTATTCTTGCTGTAAAAACATTGAAAAAGATAAGCCTTGTTGAATGAGGAGTAACTGAGTTTTTACTGGCATACTAAGTCATAATTACTGCTGAACAACCCCTCTGTCCTGGAAAAATAATTTTATAAGTGTGGAATGTCATTCTCTCCCTTCCATGATAAAAATTCCACAGATTTTTATGAATATTATTTTTTTAATGTTTGTTTATGATATTTCAGCTTCTACCTTAATGCCATGTGTATGTCCCAATCTTTATTTTGCTTTCTGTAAAATTATTAAAAAGTGAATGATAATTAGTGCTTCTTACTTCCTGGTTTGCTCTGCCTGAGAATTCTTCAATCTGATTGGCTGCTCAGCCTGCTTGATGACTTCACTGTTCCTGGATCCCACAGATCCCATACAGATGGTGCCAGATTGAAACTGACATCACAATAAGGGAAATAGACGCCACTTATCCTGCTAAATCTTTGTGGGCAGCTTTCTTTGAGGTCAGCTGTGAAGGTGGACATGCTGGTCGACCAATGGTGTGAGCGTGGAGGCGGGGAAGTTGGAGGCAGGAGGTCATGTGGTGAAACCTCCTGGAATATTGCAGATCCCCTAACTATGATCTTCCAAAGTTGTCTCGATTCAGGAACCATTCCTTCAGATCGGAAAATTGCACATGTCACTCTGCTATTTAAGAAAGGTGAGAGTGGGAAACCAGGGAAATAAAAATCATTTAGCCTAACATCTGTTGTTGGAAAATTACCAGAGTCTATAATTAAGGATGAAGTAACTGAACATCTTGAAAATTTTCAGCTGATCAGAGAGAGCCAGCATGGATTTGTAAAGGGTAGGTCATGCCTGACGAACCTGATTGAATTTTTTTGAAGAGATGAGTAAAGTAACGGACAGGGGAATGTCTCTGGATGTTATTTCTATGGATCTCCAGAAGGCATTCGATAAAGTCCCTCATAAGAGACTATTAGCTAAAGTTGAAGTTCATGGAATTGAGGGCAAATTATTGGTCTGGTTAGAAGACTGGCTGAGTGGCAGGAGACAAAGAGTAGAGGTAATGGTCAGGTACTTTCATTGGCACGATTTGATTAATGACATCCCACAGGGAATTGTGTTGGGGATCAGATAGTCACTATATTTATTAACGATGATGGGATAGAGAGCCACAATTCCAAGTTTGCTGATGACACAAAGGTAGGTGGTATTTAAGAACATAACATAAGAAATAGGAGCAGGAATAGGCCACTTGGTCCCTCGAGCCTGCTCCGCCATTCAGTAAGATCATGGCTGATCTTGGGCTCAAAGCCACTTCCCCGCCCGCTCCCCATAACCCTTCACTCCCTTATCTTGCAAAAATCTGTCTATCTGTAAGATTTGCAAAATTTCTGCATTTCCCCGAAGGCTGTTATTAATAAATGGGACCCTGCGTGGACTTTTTAAATCAAAAGGGGTACCCAAGATGGCGTCCATGCCTCGTGGCAGAAAGCCTGTGAGATTTTAAAATGGATTCTGCAATGCAGACAGCTTGTGGATCGAAACCCAAAGCTGCAGTGTCTGTGAAGAGAGACTTTGTATTTTGAAACCAGGCAGGACTCTGAATTATGCATTAGACCGAATTGGAGACAAATCTAAATTCAGTTTAGGCCTATAGTTAAGGCCATCAAGCAGTCTACATATATTATCGGAAACAGATTAACAGAGCCACCGAGGCTGGACAGGCCCATCAAGGAACTTTCATGACAATACAAGTCAATTATCGGGCTGGTAGATGCGATTACTGGCCATCTAAAAACAGTTAGTATGGATTGCTACCATTATTTAAAACAGCCCGCCAAGATTAAGACAAAGAACTAACCTGATTTGGTGCGCAGATAAGGGTTTAGAAAAAGGTATAATTGAAGGCCCCCGGGTAGCAATCGCGGGCTCTCTGTGTGCTGGTGCTGCTGCTCTCTCTGCTCTTCAGCCCCTCGCCCTCATGGCTGCCACTCTTGCCCCGTCCCACGCTTACCCCCTGGCCTTTGCCCGTGCCTTTTCCCACTCCATCTGGAATCGTCCCGGCACCGGGTCGGGCAGACACGGACAATTCAGGCCAGGTGAGGCGGGACGCGACGAGGGGAAGAGGGAAGACCACCGGAGGGAAGGTCACCTGAGGAAGACCGGCTGAAGAAGACCAACTGAGGAGATGAACTGAGGAGAGGCTTCGAATTATCGGGCCTTCAGCCTCGGCTGACCTTCGAATATCTGTACACCAACTCAAACTGGCGGCTGGCGACGAAGAATCATCCCTGCAAGGTAAAGTACCCAAACAGAGACTTTAACTTTGGGGTACTCGAACCTGGACAATGCCCTTGCAGCACCCGGAGACCACGTGATGACGGCAGGCTCCAGAGAGCACCAAGAGCGAACCCCGAACCCAACCGCTGTTTTGATTCTAACAAACCTTTTGATTGGTGAGCATGAAGTTCTGACCCCTCATAGCTTAATCTAGTTAGGTATAGGGGGTGGGATAAGGATAAGGGGATCGTTAAGATAGTTGTTTTCCCTCGATGTGCCGTGTGTTCCCCATTCCCTGTATAAGTATAGTTATTATTCTTTGTGGGGTTTTTTTGCCTGTAGAAGTACACTCGTAATTTTTCCATAAGATTGTATCAAGTTTTTCCTCTTCAATAAAATCTTGGTTTTTGTTTACATCCAACCACCTGTCTACTCGAGTGTTCTCTGTACCGCCGCCTTGTACCTAAGTCCGGTGTCTAGAACCCAGGGGCGTGGGAGCGATTCGAACCACTCAAAAACAGTCAGCGGCATAACTGACTGGGCGTACGCGCCAAACACCACCACACGCCACCCCCTACAGAAATGGCGACCGCGGCAGGACACCGGCAACAAGGTTGTGATACAGTAGACAATGGATCGGATGAGCGAATGGTGATGGAGGAAAGGATTTCTGATTATGTGTTTAGCAAGGTGAATATCACTAAGAAGTGGATCACCACTCTGTTAAAGGCTGGGCGTCCGCTAGATGCAGCAGCTAAGTGGACAGAGGGAAAGGAACACAAGAAGTCCTTAAAGAAGGCAGTTTGGCTGATGTGCCTTAAAAAGCAGGTCCAGCTCTTGGACGGGCTTGTTGCAGCACAGGCAGTCGAGTTAAGGGAGTCAGCCCTGGAGATCCAGGATAAGGCTCTCGCAGGGGAGAAGTTATTAGTAGCTTTGCAGGCTTTGAACCAAGAGAGAGTACATTTAGTAGGAGAACACAAGGCCCAGTTGGAATACCTATGGTGCCAAGTCACCGAGGCCAAGGGAAATGAGTTAAGGTTGCGGGAGAAAAATGCCCGCTTGGCAAGGCAGATCAAGGAACAGGAAGAGAAAGTACAGGAGGTAAAAGCCGCTTACAAGCTAGCAAGTGAACAGGGGTTTGAGGAGGCAGACCACGGCCCCTGTAGAGAGAGGATAGAAAATCTGAGCCAGGCCCTCCGGAAGGCAAAAGGCATGGTATGCCTCATAAGCCCAAAGGCAGGCCAGGCAGATTTTATGGGGAACGAGGGGAGGACAATTCCAACATCCCCGGTGGTGCCTAGGGACGACCTGGTTGACAGAGAGGAAACCTCACGGCCACCACCCGTAGCGCCAAGTTTCAGTGAGGTTTGGCAGCAAGGGGGGGTGGAACCAGGGGTGGAACCCGAAGCGGAGCCAGAGGTGGAGGCGAAGGTGGAGCAAACCCTGCCCGAGAGGCCGGAGCCGGGACCGATGTGCCCAGCGCAGCATCGGAGGTTCGGCCGACCCGCCAATGGCGACACTGAGGGACCCCTCCAAAACCAGTTCGTATTACCCTTTAACACCCAACAGCTCAGGGTTATGGTCAACCATATCCCGAAGCTTTCCACAAAGGGAGACCCCTCGATCCACTTCAGGGAAATAGAGCAGACCGCCAGCGTCAACGACTGCGATGACACTGAGAAGGCCAAGATGCTGCTATTCTCCCTGGAGAGTAATCTCCTCCAATCCCTCTCTGATGAGTGTAAAAGGGGGCAGAGCGGGTATGAGGAGCTTAGAGATGCGGTTCTAGAGGCCATGGGGATGGATGAGGGAAGTCCCTTCTCCCGCGTGGAGAAGACGATCCAGCTTTCTGGGGAAACCCCACAGGCTTTTGCAGACCGGCTGTGGCCGGTGTACCGGAAAGCTTGCCCGGGGATGCCAGGCCGGACGTTCCTGAACGGGGATTCCCTGATGCATTGGATCTGTTGCCACAGGTCTGGGCCAAGGCAGAAGCCCGGTTCGACCCCAAAGATCCCCAGACCACAGAACTCACGGTAATTAGGCAGCTCACTCTGGCTTACAAGAACGGTAGGGGAGCTGATGGACACCCACCCAAGGGGAAGGTGCATGAGGTAAAACCCGGACCGGGTAGGAAAGAGTGGCACCAGGAAGGGAGTAACCCCCCCCCCCACCAAGGCCAATTGTTACGGGTGTGGGAAGGATGGTCACTGGCCGAAGGAGTGCAAAAACCCTTGGAAAGATAACAAGGGAAAGAATTTCCACAGCCCCAGCATAAAAGGCGGGGGCAGGACTCCCTCCCGCAGAGTTCGAGTCATTTTTGGATGCCATGAGGTCCATATTGACTGGCCAAGGGAGAGTAGCAGCCGCCACCGGTGCTCTCACCCCGTCAGCCCCATCCAACCCACAGCCCTGACTAGAGCCAGCGCAGCCTGTCTACCTGTGTTCCCTTTGAAAACAACGAGGGGAGCAGGCCCTGTGTTAAGATGCGGGTGGAGACGGTGCAGGGGAGATATTCGGTGGACACTGAAGCTGCCAGCACGGTGGTCCATCCGGAAGACCGGACCAATCCACCCGAGTCTAACGAGGTCCCATTTAGCCCAATGGGAGCCGCAGGGAACGAGCAGGCTGGGGAAGTGGTCAAACATTTGGCCATGACACATTCCACTGGATAGGTGGTGGTGGCTCAGGAAGTTGAGCAAGGACATGAGGAACCCTGAAGTCGAGTGGGAACGGTTGGGAAACAACACCCATCGAATGATTACCGGGACTCATGGAGGACTAAGCGTGTGTTGGGACAAGTGGTGGGAGCCGGATCAAGGGATTTACATCTGTATGTGGGGGTCAGAGAAGGTCTGCCCCGCAGGCATATCCATTATTTTCCACCTGCAGTGGCAAGACGCCGAGGATGTGATGAGGTGGGATACCAGCCTGAAGACGTGCGCAGTCCCATTCTCCCCGATCCCAGTCAATGCCACTGAGCTGGTAACCCACCCCCGTAAGCCTTTGCCCACGTCGGAGGCGGCGAGGTTATCCAGGGAAGATTGCCTCACCGCCACCAAGGGACCAGGGAATGGGTTGGTACTAGTCCCCACCGATCAGATGCTGCACCAGGGGGTACACTACGCGGTAGCCTCCGTGATTTTAAATCTCACGGAGGTACATTTACCGGAGTGGTGCCCCATAGTAACAGAGCAGTTATACCAGGCCCTATTAAAGGACATGTTCAAGAAATTTTACGAGTTTGATTTTGCCCACGTGGACAAGACCACGCTCTCCCACCAATCTTGGCAACATTGTATGCCTCCCTTTTCAATTTGATATCATCCTTTACTTCCTTAGTTAGCCACGGATGGTGCTCCCTTCTCTTAAAATCTTTCTTTCTCACTGGAATATATTTTTGTTTAAATAGTTAAGCAAATCTGCAATTGTTAGTAATGTCATTGATAGTCCTTTCTGCCAAGATATTAGTTGGGTCTTGTCAGAATCTTTCCAGGAATATAATCTACTTTCTGTCAAATGACTGGGTTCCAATCTGATTACAGTATGCTTATCTGAATTAATTTACCCTGTCATATTTTTCCTGTGTATACACTGTAATATTGCAGTTCTTAACTGCATGAAAGAAAGATCTGAATGTGGGATATGCATCCTTACTATGCCAAAATCAACATTCATTGAACTGTAATCTACTCAACTCATTCCTTTCCAGGACACCAAAACTGTGGAATTTCTTATTTCCTTCAGTTTTTCTTACCTCCTTCAACCTATTCTTTCCCTCTGGAACTTACAGGCTATAATAAAACAAACCTAGGAGGAGAAATTGGATAGTACCAATCTGCCGGTACGAACTGGGCACAGAAAATGCTCCCTGTGCCAGAACACGTATGCCTGAGGCCCAATCAAAATTTCAGTACAGAATATGCATGCTCACACCGACCATATTAGCTGCCTAGTTGCCCATCTTACACCTGTGAAATGGTATGGCACCAATGAATTTCTTGGTCATAATATCAACTAACCATTATGTCATGTTTTATCTTGTTCTTCCTGCTTTTTTGAACCTCTGTGGTATCCTGTACTACAGGACTTCACCCTTCACCCATATTACTTAATGGCATCATATTTTTTTTAATGTATAGACATAGAATCATAGAAGATAGGAGCAGGAGTAGGCCATTCGGCCCTTCGAGCCTGCTTCGCCATTCAATGAGATAATGGCTGATCATCCAAATTCAGTACCCTGTCCCTGCCTTCTCCCCATATCCCTTGATCCCTTTAGCCTTAAGAAATATATCCAACTCCTTCTTGAATATATTTAATGAATTGGCCTCCACTGCCCTCTGTGGCAGAGAATTCCATAGGTTCACCACTCTCTGGGTGAAGAAATTCCTCCTCATCTCAGTCCTAAATGGCTTACCCCTTATCCTTAGACTATGACCCCTGATTCTGGACTCCCCGGCCATCGGAAACATCCTTCCTGCATCTAGTCTGTCCAGGCCTGGCAGAATTTTATAGGTTTCGATGAGATCCCCTCTCAATCTTCTAAACTCCAGTGAGCATAAGCCCAATCGACACAATCTCTCCTCATACGTCATTCCTGCCATCCCAGGTATCAGCCTGGTGAATCTTCGCTGCACTCCTTCCATGGCAAGAACGTCCTTCCTCAGATAAGGCAACCAAAACTGCACACAATACTCAAGGTGCGGTCTCACCAAGGCCCTGTACAATTGCAGCAAGACATCCTTGTTCCTGTACTCGAACCCTCTTACTATGAAGGCCAACATACCATTTGCCTTCTTAACTGCCTGCTGCACCTGTATGCTTACCTTCAGCGACTGGTGCACAAGAACACCCAGGTCTCTTTGCACTTCCCCTTCTCCCAATCGATTGCCATTCAAATAATAATCTGACAGTACTTCATTGGCTGTAAAGTGTTTTGGGATGTCCTGAGGTTGTGAAAGGCACTATATAAATGCAAGTCTTTCTTACTTCTAAGAATGTTTAATAAACATAAATGCTCTCCACAGAAAAGAAACTAAACAATAATAAAAAGGCAAAGTTTGTTTGAACCGGGGCTTCAGTTGCAAAGGGATTGATTTCATTCTTTGGGTTTATTCCTTTGCCTCACGAGAAGGGAAGAGAGTTATTTTATCTTTTTGTGTGTGTGTAACAAAATTAAATATATTGTGATATGATTTGCTTTATTATTAATGCAGTGTGTAAACATTCTAAGGGCCATTTTCTTCATGCATTTTACTACAGGTTTGTGCTTTATTAGATGGAGGAGGGATTGGGAGGAGGTAACATAGTAACATAGTAACATAGAGATAGGAACAGGAGTAGGCCATTCGGCCCTTCGAGCCTGCTCCGCCATTCAATGAGATCATGGCTGATCCTCGTCTGAGATCATAGCTGATCTTACCAGTTCAGTACCCCGTCCCCGCCTTTTCTCCGTAACCCTTAATCCCCTTAGCCTTCAGAAATATATCCAATTCTCTCTTGAAAATATTTATTGAATTAGCCTTCACAGCCCTCTGTGGCAGGGAATTCCACAGGCTCACCACTCTTTGAGTGAAGAAATTCTTCCTCATCTCTGTTTTAAATGATTTGCCCGCTATTTTTAGACTGTGGCCCCTGGTTCTGTGCTCCCCTGCCATTGGAAACATTCTCTCTGAATTCAGCCTGTCCAGGCCTGCCATAATTTTATATGTTTCGATGAGATCCCCTCTCAATCTTCTAAACTCCAGTGAGTACAAGCCCAAACTATTCAATCTCTCCTCGTAGGTCATTCCCGCCATTCCAGGTATCAGCCTGGTGAATCGCCGCTGCACTCTTTCCATGGCAAGAACATCCTTCCGCAGATGGGGCGACCAAAACTGTACACAATACTCCAGATGCGGTCTCACCAGCACCTTGTACAGCTGTAGTAAGGTATCCCTATTCCTATACTCGAACCCCCTTGATATGAAGGCCAACATACCATTTGCCTTCTTAATCGCCTGTTGCACCTGCATGCTCTCCTTCAGTGACTGGTGCACAAGAACACCCAGGTCCCTCTGCACTTCCCCATCTCCCAATCTATTGCCATTTAGATAATAATCCACCCTCCTGTTTTTACCCCCAAAGTGGATAACCTCGCATTTATCCACATTATAGTGCATCTGCCACGTATCCGCCCATTCCCCCAACCTGTCCAAATCGCACTGTAGCCTCCTGACATCCTCATCAGAGCCCACCCCTCCTCCTAGTTTAGTGTCGTCAGCGAATTTGGAAATATTGCATCCAATTCCCTGATCCAGATCATTTATATATATTGTGAACAGCTGAGGTCCAAGGACAGATCCTTGCGGCACGCCGCTGGTCACTGCCTGCCACTCCGAAAACGAGCCGTTTATTCCAACTCTCTGTTTTCTATCCGCCAGCCAGTTCTCTATCCACGTTAATACTTTGCCCCCAATCCCATGAGCCTTAATTTTGCATGATAATCTTTTGTGTGGAACCTTATCGAAGGCTTTCTGGAAGTCAAGGTACACCACATCCACTGGCTCTCCCCCATCTATTTTACCAGTTACTTCCTCAAAAAATTCCAGCAGATTAGTCAAACACGATTTACCCTTTGTAAATCCATGTTGACTCTGTCCGATCCTTTCCCCATTTGTCAAGTGCTCCGCTATTTTATCCTTAATAATGGACTCTAGCATTTTGCCCACAACCGATGTAAGGCTTACTGGTCTATAATTCCCTGCTTTCTCTCTACCCCCCTTTTTAAATATTGGGGTAACATTAGCTACCCTCCAATCCACGGGTACTGTTCCCGAGTCAATGGAGTTCCGGAAGATGATCCTTAGAGCATCTGCTATCTCCAGGGCCACCTCCTTAAGTACCCTAGGATGTAGTTTATCAGGCCCCGGGGATTTGTCGGCCTTCAGTCCCCTCAACTTACCCAACACCATATCCCTAGAGATACTAATTTCTGTCAGCTCCTCCCTCTCATTAGTCCCTATGTTTGTCGATATTCCTGGGAGGTTATTTGTGTCCTCCTTTGTGAATACAGAACCAAAGTATGAGTTTAATTGGTCTGCCATTTCCTTATTCTCCATTATATATTCTCCCGAATCGGACTGCAAGGGACCGACTTGGGATTTTACCAGTCATTTCCTCCTGATATACCGATAAAAGCTTTTGCAGTCTGTCTTTATGTTTGCTGCAAGTTTACTTTCGTATTCTATTTTCCCCTTCCTGATTAATCCCTTTGTCCTCTTTTGCTGTATCCTGTACTGCCCCCAATCTTCCGGTCTGGTGCTTTTTTTTGCCAGTTGATATGCCCTTTTTTTTGATTTTATGCTGTCCCTAATTTCCCTCGTTATCCACGGTTGAGTCACCTTTTTAGGTTTATTTTTATGCCAAACCGGTATAAACATGTTCTGGAATTCTTCCATTCTATCTTTGAATGCTTGCCATTGTCTATCCACTGTCAATCCCCCCAGAAACACCACCCAATCAATCTTACCCAATTCCCGTCTCATACCCTCGTAATTCCCTTTATTTAAGTTCTGGACCTTAGTCTCTGATTCAATTTCCTCACTCTCCATCTCGACTGAGAGCTCGATCATATTATGATCGCTCTGACCCAAGGGGCCTCGTACAAGAAGATTGTTGATAAGTCCCTTCTCATTGCACAATACCCAGTCTAAAATGGCCTGATCTCGAGTCGGCTCCTCGACATATTGGTCCAGATAACCGTCCCGAAAACATTCCAGGAATTCCTCCTCCTCAGAATTTTTACTAATTTGGGTAGTCCAATCAATATGTAAATTAAAGTCACCCATGATGACAGCTGTGCTCTTATCGCACGCTTCTCTAATTTCCCTTTTTATGCCTTCCCTCACCTCCATATTACTATTTGGAGGCCTATATATCACACCCACTAACGTTTTCCTCCCCTTGCTATTTCTCATTTCTACCCATACAGATTCCGTTTCATTCGAGTTAATATCCTTCCTTTCCATTGCATTAATCCCCTCCTTTACCAGCAATGCTACCCCACCTCCCCTACCTTTTTGCCGATCCTTCCTAAATATTGTATATCCCTGGATGTTAAGTTCCCAGCCTTGCCCACCCTGCAGCCACGTTTCTGTAATCCCAATCAAATCATACTTGTTTACCTCTATTTCCACAACTAATTCATCCACCTTGTTCCTAATGCTTCTAGCATTAAGATACAAAGCCTTCAGGCTTGCTTTTTTCACACTCTCATTATGAATTAGTTTGGCCCTTTGTGTTTCTCTCCTTTGCTTATTGCTTCTCACCTTTCTACCATCTATTTCTAACTTCATATGACTTCCCTCTTTTCCACTACCTAGGTTCCCATCCCCCTGCCAAATTAGTTTAAATCCTCCCGAACCGCCATAGAAAATATTACCCCGAGGACATCGGCTCCCTCACAGTTCAGGTGTAGACCGTCCCCTTGGTACAGGTCACTCCTCCCCAAGAACTGGTTCCAATGCCTCAAGAATTTAAATCCCTCTCCCTTGCACCACTGCTCAAGCCACGTATTTAGCTTATCTATCTTACTCTCTCTAAACTTATTAGCTCGTGGCACTGGTAGCAATCCAGAGATTACTACCTTTGAGGTCCTACTTTTCAATTTAGCTCCTAACTCCCTAAATTCAGCTTGTAGGACCTCCTCCCTCTTTTTACCTACATCGTTGGTACCTACATGTACCACGACAACTGGCTGATCCCCCTCCCCCTTCAGAATGCTCTGCACCCGCTCCGAGACATCCTTGACCCTTGCACCAGGGAGGCAACATACCATCTTGGAGTCTCGGTCTCGGCCACAGAAACTCCTATCTATCCCCCTTACAATTGAATCCCCTATCACTATAGCCCTATCCCTCTTTTTCCCGCCCTTCTGTGCAGCAGAGCCAGTCATGGTGCCCTGAACCTGGCTGCTGGTGCCTTCCCCTGATAAGTCATCTCCCCCAACAGTACCCAAAATGGTAAACCTGTTTTGGAGGGAGATGACCGCAGGTGACTCCTGCACTACCTTCCTGCCTTTACCCTGCCTTTTGGTCACCCATTTACTGTCTGAGCTAGCCTTTACCTGTGGTGTGACCAACTCACTGAATGTGCTATCCACAACATCCTCAGCATCGCGTATGCTCCAGAGTGAGTCCATTCGCAGCTCCAGCGCCGCCATGCGGTCCGCTAGGAGCTGCAGCTGGACACACTTCCTGCACACATAGTTGTCCCTGATTTCCCACATGGCACAGGAGAAGCATGACACGGGTCCGAGCTGCCCTTCCATGACTTAACCCTTACAATACCCTTTTATTTACTACGATTTAGCTTAATTATTGAATTCTACTTAGAATAAGTTTGTGAAAGTACTCACCAACCAGTCACCTACCTGTTTTCTGGTGTTGTATTTTCACTGCCGCCTCCTGTCCTGGAACCTTTTCCACCTAGGTTAGGCTCCTGAAATAAAATAAATTGAACCTACCTTTTCAACTTCCCCTAAGCCCTAAAAGGTTAGAGGAGGTGGAAGGGTGGGAGACACTACACTGTAGTGTTTCGGGTTTAGCAACAGCTCCACCTATATAAGAGTTACTGGCCTCCTGCTCTCCCGACTGCACCAGCTGTGAAAGAAAAAGCCCGCGAAAGGTGAGCTTTTAAACTCACCAGTTACTGGCCTCCTGCTCTCCCGACTGCCCCAGCAGTTACTGGCCTCCTGCTCTCCCGACTGCCCCAGCTGTGGTCTCGGGCCTCGCCTCTCTCCGGTTTTTATACCGGGCTCCGACTCACTGCTCCCGACTGGTCTCGGGCCTCGCTGGTCGCCGGGTTTTCTCCCGAGCTCCTCCTCGCTGCTCCCGACTCCGCCTCCACCCGCTGCTGATGCCGCACTGGGGCCTACCTGAGCCTCTGGGGCCTCTTGTAGTCGCTCTGCCGCTCAGCTCCGCCTCCACCCGCTGCCGATGCCGCACTGGGGCCTACCTGAGCCTCTGGGGCCTCTTGTAGTCGCTCTGCCGCTCAGCTCCGCCTCCACCCGCTGCCGATGCCGCACTGGGGCCTACCTGAGCCTCTGGGGCCTCTTGTAGTCGCTCTGCCGCTCAGCTCCGCCTCCACCCGCTGCCGCTGACACACTGGGGCCTACCTGAGCCTCTGGGGCCTCTTGTAGTCGCTCTGCCACTCAGCTCCGCCTCCACCCGCTGCCGATGCCGCACTGGGGCCTACCTGAGCCTCTGGGGCCTCTTGTAGTCGTTCTGCCGCTCAGCTCCGCCTCCACCCGCTGCCGATGCCGCACTGGGGCCTACCTGAGCCTCTGGGGCCTCTTGTAGTCGCTCTGCCGCTCAACTCCGCCTCCACCCGCTGCCGATGCCGCACTGGGGCCTACCTGAGCCTCTGGGGCCTCTTGTAGTCGCTCTGCCACTCAGCTCCGCCTCCACCCGCTGCCGATGCCGCACTGGGGCCTGCCTGAGCCTCTGGGGCCTCTTGTAGTCGTTCTGCCGCTCAGCTCCGCCTCCACCCGCTGCCGATGCCGCACTGGGGCCTGCCTGAGCCTCTGGGGCCTCTTGTAGTTGCTCTACCGCTCAGCTCCGCCTCCACCCGCTGCCGCACTGGGGCCTACCTGAGCCTCTGGGGCCTCTTGTAGTCGCTCTGCCGCTCAGCTCCGCCTCCACCCGCTGCCGATGCCGCACTGGGGCCTACCTGAGCCTCTGGGGCCTCTTGTAGTCGCTCTGCCGCTCAGCTCCGCCTCCACCCGCTGCCGATGCCGCACTGGGGCCTACCTGAGCCTCTGGGGCCTCTTGTAGTCGCTCTGCCGCTCAGCTCCGCCTCCACCCGCTGCCGATGCCGCACTGGGGCCTACCTGAGCCTCTGGGGCCTCTTGTAGTCGCTCTGCCACTCAGCTCCGCCTCCACCCGCTGCCGATGCCGCACTGGGGCCTACCTGAGCCTCTGGGGCCTCTTGTAGTCGTTCTGCCGCTCAGCTCCGCCTCCACCCGCTGCCGATGCCGCACTGGGGCCTACCTGAGCCTCTGGGGCCTCTTGTAGTCGCTCTGCCGCTCAGCTCCGCCTCCACCCGCTGCCGCACTGGGGCCTACCTGAGCCTCTGGGGCCTCTTGTAGTCGCTCTGCCGCTCAGCTCCGCCTCCACCCGCTGCCGATGCCGCACTGGGGCCTACCTGAGCCTCTGGGGCCTCTTGTAGTCGCTCTGCCGCTCAGCTCCGCCTCCACCCGCTGCCGATGCCGCACTGGGGCCTACCTGAGCCTCTGGGGCCTCTTGTAGTCGCTCTGCCGCTCAGCTCCGCCTCCACCCGCTGCCGATGCCGCACTGGGGCCTACCTGAGCCTCTGGGGCCTCTTGTAGTCGCTCTGCCGCTCAGCTCCGCCTCCACCCGCTGCCGATGCCGCACTGGGGCCTACCTGAGCCTCTGGGGCCTCTTGTAGTCGCTCTGCCGCTCAGCTCCGCCTCCACCCGCTGCCGATGCCGCACTTCACCTTATTGGACAGATCTGTGTGCACCTTGAAAAGTGTCTTAGTGAGTTCCAGTGAATGTTCAGACATAACACCCCAGCCGCCCCTCCCCCCCGCTATAGTGATGAATGTGGATGGAATGGCTTGGACATTAATGGGATGCTTTATGGTGCTGGTGTGGGATGGCGTCAACCTGGCGCATCATGTGGCAGCCAGGGTGTACAGCATCAACTGAAGTAAATCTGGCCATGGTGATGCCATCGCTGGCCTCCCGGGCAGCAATATTGTCAGGGGCTGATGCCCTGAATCCTGTGCAGCTTCAGGGGATGGTGGAGAAGGTTGGTGTTGTTGTTGGTGCTGCAGGTGTGCCTGGTGATGTTAGTGTTGAGGTTGATTGTGGAAGGATTCAGAGGAGCAAGGTGACATAGTTTCAAGGGCTGTTGCTGCAATAGATGGCAGCTGCAGGTGAGATGACAGAAGCAATCTATCAATGGTGAGAGAGGTTGTTCCAATGAGGTGCCTCTGGACATACAGTTGGCTCTAAACACTTGCAAGCTAAAGAAATCACTATATGTCTTACAAATGCAGTAACCAACAGTTTCTGCAATCTGAAACTGAACATTTGCAACATGGCATCCTTTACACCACTTCTGCAACTGTTAGCTTATCAGATACATCAGAGCAGACTCAACTCACACCAGGGTGAGCTGGCATGTTCCCCGAGCTGCGGGCAACATGTGGGGGAGCATGTAAAATTGAAAGGTAGCCTCAAAATAGCATTAAACCCGCTGCCAATCTTTGCTATTTTGACAGTGGAGCCGCCTCCAAACCCGCCGTCTGAGCGTCGGCAAAATCCAGCCCTAAATGGGGTAGAGGAGCAAAGCGATCTGGGAGTACAAGTACACAAATCACTAAAAGTAGTGATGCAGGTCAATAAGACCATAAAAAAGCAAACCAAGTACTAGGGTTTATTTCTAGAGGGATAGAATTGAAAAGTAGAAAAGTTATGCTAAACTTGTATCAAACCTTGATAATACCACAGTGGGAGTACTGTGTGCAGTTCTGGTCACCATATTATAAAAAGGATATAGAGGCCTGGAGAGGGTACAAAAAAGATTTACAAGGATGATACCAGAACTGTGAGGTTATACCTATCAGGAAAGGATGAACAGGCTGGGTCTCTTTTCTCTTGAAAAAAGAAGGCTGAGGGGTGACCTAATAGAGGTCTTTAAAATTGTGAAAGGTTTTGATAGAGTGGACAGAGAGAGAGTGTTTCTACTTGTGGGGAAGAGCAAAACTAGAGGCCATCAATATAAGATAGTCACCGAGAAATCAAATAGGGAATTCAGAAGAAATTTCTTTACCGAGAGTGGTGAGAATGTGGAACTCACTACCACAAGGAATAGTTGAGGTGAATAGTATAGATGCATTTAAGAGGAAGCTAAATAAGCATATGAGGGAGAAGAGAATAGAGTGTTATGTTGAGAGTTAGATGAGGAAGGATGGCAGGAGGCTCGAGTGAAGCATAAATGCATCCTTGACTGGTTGGGTCAAATATTCTGTTCCTTTGCTGTATATTCTATGTAAGTCGATGTAATATAAAGAAGGAAAAGAGAAGTTAGAATGGGTTGCTGAGGAGCTAAATTCAGATGTTACTTTGAATAGAAGGGCTTACAGGAGGGCTTCATGATCTAGTTCGCTGACAGACATGCGGGTGCAGTAAGATGAGAAGGAAGAGAAGTATATAATGTCCTGACAAGCCTACGGATGGCATCACCACTCCGAATTTCCCATATCTGACTTTATTCCCAAGGGTTTTAATGCTTCCTCCTCATAATGAAAGAGAGGGTGGAGATTGAGTGTTCTACTATTCACAGTCTATTCTCTCTCTGATGTATATAAGATGTCTTCTTTAAAAAGATTGCAGAAAGTGAGAATAACCTCTATTTGGCATAATACGCAGTCAAACCCAGATTTAATGATAACCTATGCAAACCCATGCCATAAAGATGACACGTGTAAGAACTAAGAAATTACATACCATGTGAGGTTTTTAGTGGCATGAAAGCATGTAAGAATTTGAATGAAGGAATATTTTCAAGAGAAGGCTAGGTTTGTAAAGGGCTCCTTGGTACTTCTTGGGTATTGATGGTGAGTTTCAACAAGAAAGGAAGAGATGATTGTATAAGAACATAAGAATATAAGAATTAGGAGCAGGAGTAGGCCATATGGGCCATCAAGCCTGCTCCGCTATTCAATAAGATCATGGCTGATCTTCAACCTCAACTCCACTTTCCGGCCAGATCCCCATATCCCTTGGTTCCCCATGAGTCCAAAAATCTATCTTTCTCACCCTTGAATATACTAAACGATTCAGCATCCATAGCTCTTTGGGGTAGAGAATTCCAAAGATCTACAACTCTCTGAGTGAAGAAATTTCTCCTCATCTCAATCTAAATGGCTGACCCCTTATCATAGAAACATAGAAACATAGAAGATAGGAGCAGGAGTAGGCCAGTCGGCCCCTCGAGCCTGCTCCGCCATTCAATGCGATCATGGCTGATCATCCAAATTCAGTACCCGGTCCCTGCTTTCTCCCCATATCCCTTGATCCCTTTAGCCTTAAGAAATATATCCAACTCCTTCTTGAATATATTTAATGTATTGGCCTCTACTGCCTTCTGTGGTTGAGAATTCCACAGGTTCACCACTCTCTGGGTGGAGAAATTCCTCCTCATTTCTGTCCTAAATGGCCTACCCCTTATCCTTAGACTGTGACCCCTGGTTCTGGACTCCCTGACCATCGGGAACATCCTTCCTGCATCTAGTCTGTCCAGTCCTGTCAGAATTTTATAAGTTTCAATGAGATCCCCTCTCATTCTTCTAAACTCCAGCGAGTACAAACCCAATCGACCCAATCTCTCCTCATACGTCATTCCTGCCATCCCAGGTATCAGTCTGGTGAATCTTCGCTGAACTCCTTCCATGGCAAGAACATCCTTCCTCAGATAAGGCGACCAAAACTGCACACAATATTCAAGATGTGGTTTCACCAAGGCCCTGTATAACTGCAGCAAGACATCCTTGTTCCTGTACTCAAACCCTCTTGCTACAAAGGCCAACATACCATTTGCCTTCTTAACTGCCTGCTGCACCTGCATGTTTACCTTCAGCGACTGGTGCACAAGGGCACCCAGGTCTCGTTGCACTTCCCCTTCTCCCAATCTATTGCCATTCAGATAATAATCTGCCTTCCTGTTTTTGCCACCAAAGTGGATAACCTCACATTTATCCACATTATATTGCATCTGCCATGCTTTTGCTCAATCACCCAACCTGTCCAAATCATCCTGGAGTTTCTCGGCATCCTCCTCACAGCACACACGCCCACCCAGCTTTGTGTCGTTTGCAAATTTGGAGATATTACATCTAGTTCCCTTGTCTAGATCATTTATATATATGGTGAATAGCTGGGGTCCAAGGACCGATCCCTGCGGTACCCCACTAGTCACTGACTGCCACTCGGAAAAAGACCCGTTTATTCCAACTCTTTGCTTTCTGTCTGCCAACCAGTTCTCTATGCAAGTCAATACCTTGCCCCCAATCCCATGTGCCTTAACTTTACATGCTAATCTCTTATGCGGGACCTTATCGAAAGCCTTCTGAAAGTCCAAATACACCACATCCACTGGTTCTCCCTTATCTAATTTACCAGTTACATCCTCAAAAAATTCCAATAGATTAGTCAAGCACAATTTACCTTTTATCCTGAGACTATGCCTCCTAGTTCTAGACTCTCCAGCCAGGGGAAGCAACCTCTCAGCATCTACCCTGTCAATCCCCCTCAGAATTGTTGTGTCCGTGTGTTAATGGAGACACGGAATGCAGGAGTTGGTTTCACAGGTGTTTACTGAACAAAGTCTGGAGGTGAACTAAAAGATACAAGACACTATACAGTCTTATATAGCCCGAGTGGCCATTACCGGCATTACAGTACACAGGGGGCTCTTAAAGGCACATACACCACAATTCCTCCCCTTTTAGACAACCAGTACATAACATTTTAAGTAATCATTAATTAACATGTTACAAGAACAATAATCTACACATTTGCTGCAGTTAATCAATTATAAGTCAGTCTCTCTGGAGGCTTCCTGACTCGGTCCGGATAACGCCTCGGTGGTGCAGTAGTTTTTGGTGGTGTAGTAGGTTCTTTTGGCAAGGTTGATTCGGCTTGAATGCCAGTGTCGGGTTCATCTGGTTCCAGTATCACCGGATCGGAGGTAGATACCATGGGTATCTCTGCTTCATCATTAGGCGTATAGAGTTGTGGTGTAGGTTGTCCCTTTTCGGATGACTCTATGATCTGGTCAGCATGGCGCCTTATTATGCTTTCTCCAATGTCCACGGTGTACATCAGCGGTCCTAGTTGTGTGCAAATAGTTCCAGGCTGCCATTTCTCGGTACGGTAGTCCCGGGCCAAAACTTGTTGACCTATCTGGAAGGTTCTAGTTGGCCTTTCATTCATGCCTTGAAATTGCCGGTTCTCCACGTCCCTTCTGATGTTTGGCTTGATCAAATCCAGCCGGCATCTTAGGCTTCTATTGAAGAACATCATGGCGGGAGTTTGGTTTGTAACCACATGTGTTGCATTCCTGTATGCAAACAAGAAGTTATCTACCTTATGCTGTAGATTTATATCTTCATTACCCATGGCCTTTATGGCCTTCTTGAAGGTCTGGACAAACCTTTCAGCAAATCCATTGGTGGTGGGATGGTATGGGGCGGACGTGTTTTGCTTAACCTCATTGTTTTTTAAGAACTTCCTGAATTCTTCGGACACAAATTGTGGTCCATTATCAGAACAGATCTGTTCAGGCAGCCCATTCCTGGCAAATATGGTCCTTAATACTGTGATGGTTTTTTCCGTGGTGGTGGAGGACATCTTTATTACCTCCGGTCACTTGGAGTGTGCATCAACCGCGATTAAGAACATTGGCCTAGAAATTCAGTTGCGTTCGCCAGCCGTTAGCGCCATAAGAGGAGTAGATCTCGAGCGCTAGGCACTTAGCGGCCGGGCGCAGAACGATCTGCGCCTACGCCCAACTTCAGTAGACATTTAGCGCTGGCGCAAAGTGTTTGCGCGCGCTCAGCTGCGCGCGCAACCTATGACGTCATTTCGTCGTGCAACGCCGTTTGTGCGCCCCAAACCGGAACTTCAGTGGCGCCCGCCCAATGTGGGCGTGGTGCTGTTAAGAACTGTGAAGTGGAACGCAGCAGAGGCCCTGCGGGCCTCGGGGAGCACTAATTAAAGGGCACTTAGACTGAACTATAAAGGGCAGCCATTTTGCTGCAATGACTTTAGTGCAACGGATTTCTGGACAGAGACCAAGGAAGAGGCCTTACTGATTTGGGCCAACATAGGAGAGGTATTTTTGGCTTCTGGCCAGAGCTTGGAAATTTGACTCATTGTGATTTCACTGTTTGCAAGTATATTATGGGGGCTGCATGGGGTTCCAACCCTCAGTTCCAGCATTATGTGCGAAGGGCTCGCAGACGCTGTGTGAGAGGGGCAGCCATGCCTAGACGCAGAGGGGCCATCAGGCGTCGGCAACGTAGGCCTTACCCACTCAGGGAATACCACCAGCAGGTGTCCTATCTCACCATGACTGCCGCGCAGTGTGTTAAGAGGCTGCGCTTCAGAAGGGAGGTGGTTGCAGAGATCTGCCAGCTGCTTCACAGAGATCTGCGTCCACAGCTGATGTGCAGGACGTCTCTGTCGGTGGAAGTGAAGGTCACGGTGGCTCTGAACTTTTATGCAAGCGGCTCCTTCGAAGCCGCTGCTGGGGACATAGCTAACATCTCCCAGTTCGCCATGCATCGCTGCATCCGGCAGGTCACCGATGCCCTTTTCACAAGGAGACACCAATTCATCTCCTTCCCCATGACCCTAGAGAGGCAGGAGCAGCGTGCAGTCGGATTTGCGAGGATCGCCGACTTCCCCATGGTGCAGGGCGCCATTGACTGCACGCATGTGGCTTTGCGGGCACCTATCGACAATGCCGAGGATTACCGCAACCGGAAGGGCTACCATTCCCTCAATGTACAGCTGGTGTGTGACCACAGGCAGCGCATCCTAGCTGTCAATTCCCACTTTCCAGGCAGCAGCCATGATGCATTTATCCTGCACCAGACTACTGTGGCTGACATGTTCCAGGCACAGCCTCCCCCAAGAGGATGGCTTATCGGGGACAAAGGCTATCCTTTTTGTACATGGCTCATGACCCCGCTCCGCGCGCCCAGGACCCCTGCTGAGGAGGCATACAACGAAAGCCATCAAGCCACAAGGAACATCATAGAGCAAACGATTGGCGTCCTCAAGCAACGGTTCCGCTGCCTGGATCGCTCCGGCGGATCTCTGCAGTATTCGCCGGATAGAGTCTCCCAGTTCGTCGTCATTTGCTGCATGCTGCACAACCTGGCTATCCGCAGGACTCAGGCACTGCCACCTCACGTTGGACCACCACCTCAGGAGGACGAGCAGGAGGACCATGAGGAGGAGGAGGAGGAGGAGGAGGAGTACCAGCCCAGGAGGGAGCCACAAGGTCCAAGGACCGTCCGTCGGCGGCTTATTGAACGACACTTCTAGGCCCCCTGTCAGGGGATGGCTTGTGGCAATGAAGGCACATGAATGCAGTCGCTCCGCAAGCCCTCAGCCGGTTAACGCAACAACCACTTCAAACATCACACATGGACAAGCTGAATAAAGAAAAAGCTTTATTGAACAAACTCAGGGCCCTTCCCACATGAAACCCAAAAACACACAACACCCCCAAAAAACAGTCAAAAACATATCTCACTCCCACAACCTGGGGGGGAATAACAAAACTTGTCCATCCAAATGGCCTTCATCCTCGGCCTTACCAAAAGAACCCCCCCCATAGACAGCACAAGCACCCCCATATAAAAAAACATTTGCCTTCATCCTCGGCCTTACCAAAAGAACCCCCCCCATAGACAGCACAACCACCCCCATATAAAAAAACATTTGCCAACGCACTCTACTTTGTGTGCCGACAGGGCGAGTCCTTGTCCAGCCTTTTCCGGCCCCTAGACGACCTGCTGCTCCGCCTCAACCTGGGCCCTGTGGGTGTTGCAAGGCTGGGGGAAGGCTCCTGAGGGGCACATTGCGTGACGGCAGATGCCCTTGGGGGTCGGCCTAGACGAGCTCTGGCCCTCGAGGGGCCGGCTGCTGACTGCTGCAGCTGTGGCTGGGCAGCATCAGTCTCTCCAGCAGCTCGTCGCAGCTTTGCTGGGGGAGTGGCAGTGGCGGCTGCAGCAATGGGGGCAAGCTGGCTGATGGCAGGCGCTCGCTGGTCGCCAGAGACACTGGCACTCGGCCGGGCTGGCACTGCAGCAAGCGCAGCAATCTGGTGAAGGCCAGACCGCTGTGCTGCAGCAGCGCGGCGGGAGCCCTGGCGATGCCTGCGTGACACAGCGAGTGTGGCAGCAGTGAGTGCCCGTACTGCCCTAGTCTGTGCCCGCATCAGACCAGCCAGTGACTGCACGGCACCACCGATCAACTGTCCACTCGCTGCCTGTGCTGCCCTGAAGTCGTCCCGACTCGCGTCCTGTGCTGCCCTGAATTCGGCCCGACTCGCGTCCTGTGATGCCCCGAATTCAGCCCGACTCGCGTCCTGTGATGCCCCGAATTGTGCCCGACTCGCGTCCTGTGATGCCCCGAATTGTTCGAGACCCCTGGCCTGTGCTGCCGCGAGTTGTTCGAAACCCCTGGCCTGTGAGGCCCCGAAATCGGACACACTATGAGCCAGGGACTCAATGGCCTCAGGCAACCGTGCCACAACCCCCATGAACTCGGTGTGCCGCCGATCCGAGTCCGCGGACATTTGATCAAGGAGGCGCACCTCCTGGGCGAGGACCATCTCCGGACTGGAGGCCGGACTCTCCCTCTGGGGAGAAGGCCGCCGAGCTGGCCGACCCTTCCCGCGTGGCTGCACGCCACTGGGCCCAGCAACTACACTCCCCTGCAACACTTCCCCCCTCTGGGGAGAAGGCCGCCGAGCTGCCCGACCCTTCCCGCGTGGCTGGATGCCACTGGGCACAGGAGCTACACTCCCCTGCAACACTTCCCCCCTCTGGGGAGAAGGCCGCCGAGCTGCCCGACCCTTCCCGCTTGGCTGAACGCCACTGGGCACAGGAGCTACACTCCCCTGCAACACTTCCCCCTGGCTCTCCTCCAGGGAACATGTGTCCCCTCCATTGCCATCCCCTGGCGCGGATGAGGGTTCCCCCGATGTGCCGCCTTCCTCTTGCTCCTCCTTGTCCTCCTCTTCCGAGGGACTGACACTCGCAGCTTCAGGGACCTCCTCCTCACCAGCTGAAAGCAGGAAGGCACAAGAGTAGCTTTAGAGTGAGGACAGGGCATCAGCGAGGGAGGCATGAGTGGTGGCATTCTGCGCATTGGTCGGACAGTGGCAAAGGATGTAGATCTGAAGCGCAAGGGGAACGAGAGAGGTCCAAACGTTCATGTCCTTACCATTGGGGCCCAGCACAGGGTCGGCATCTCCAATTGCAACGGGGCCAATCACCCGGGCACCCATGACTCGACCCACGCGCTCCTCCAGGTCACTGAGCTGCTGGAACTGGGCACGGCCTCCCCCGGTGACAGTCCGGCTCTTCAGATTTTGGGCCAGCTTGGCCTGCAAGAGAAAGGACGGCCTCTAAGTACAGTGTGGTGCCCTGTTGTTGTGTGCACAGCCTCCCATGGTCGAATAGCTTGGCCAGTGTGGTGCCCTGTTGTTGTGTGCACTGCCTCCCATGGTCGAATAGCTTGGCCAGTGTGGTGCCCTGTTGTTGTATGCACTGCCTCCCATGGTCGAATAGCTTGGCCAGTGTGGTGCCCTGTTGCTGTATGCACTGCCTCCCATGGTCGAATAGCTTGGCCAGTGTGTCAAGTGCAGAAAGTGCAATTGATGTTCATGCTAGTGCCATAGCTGCTGGATGAGGGCTGGCCATTAGGGCTTTGAGGTCCCTTTGCCCATAATGTGAGGTGCACATGCAAGGATGAGGAGGACACTGGAAAGGGTACTCACCCTGACAATCCGAGTGAGGTCGTTAAACTTTTTCCGGCATTGGACACCAGTCCTGGGGACATCGCTGTTGGCTGTGACCCTCTGGGCGATTTCCCTCCAGGCTCTCCTGTACACCCTCTTGGGAGGCTTCTTGCCACTGTCCGGGAACAAGATATGGCTTCTCTTCTCCAAAGCCCTAACCAGCACCTTTAAATCATGGGCAGAGAAGCGCTGCGCTCGCTCACGGGCCCTCTGCATCCTTCCTGGCGCTATTTCTCTCCAGCAGCAGTGTTTAGGCCTAGCTGGAGGGCTGCAGTATCCAGGGCGTGGCAGCAGACCAAGTCGACCCTTCCCCCTTTAAGAGCTGGCCGGCGCCAGGGTGTCTGCTGTCAATCAAAACATGACCGCACATGCGCTGCGCCCGGCCTCGGCGGTATCAGTCTGCACCGCTGGCTTAGCGCCTAAAGATAGCCGTGCAATGCCAGTTTTAGCGCTCGAGCGAACTCCTTGGCCAAAGCTACTGAATATCGGCGAAGTGGCCTCCACTTTCCGGCGGGCGCAAACTTTAGCGGCCGCCCGACTTTACCGCCCCAAAAGTGGCTATACTGAATTTCTAGGCCATTGAGTCCATAAATGGACCAGCAAAGTCGATGTGTACCCTTTGCCATGGAGATGAGGGCCACTCCCATGGATGTAGAGGGGCTTGTGGTGGGGCGCTTTGGACCTTCTGGCATCCTAGGCAGCTCTTGCTCATTTCTTCGATGTCTCCATTGATACCTGGCCACCACACAAATGCTCTGGCTAGGTTCTTCATTTTCACTCCACCCAGATGCCCCTCGTGAAGCTCCTTTAGCACTTTATCTTGGAGTTTGGGTGGAATTACCACTCTGGATCCACACATCAAGGTTCCTCGGCATACTGACAGCTGTTCTCTTCTTTGCGAGAATGCTGGCAACAGTGGTTCGCCATGTGCTGGCCATCCCTTCACCGTTAAATCGTAGACTCGTGAGAGAGTCGGGTCATTTCTCGTTTCCTTTTCAATGGCAGAATTTGTTACTGGTAGACATTCCACTATGGTTGAGTGGAACATCTCCACTGGGTCCACTGTAGGTGCCTCTTCTACCGTTGGCAACGGTAGGCGCGATAAACTGTCAGCATTTCCATGCTGTTTTGATCCTTTGTATTCTATGTCGTATTGGTGTGCCCCTAGGAAAAGGGACCACCTCTGTAGCCTTTGCGCTGTCATAATGGGAACACCCTTTTTAGGGTTGAATATGGAGACGAGGGGTTGATGGTCAGTCAACAAGGTAAATTTTTGTCCGTGTAGGTAATGGCTGAATTTCTTCACTCCCCATACCAGGCTGAGTGCTTCCCTGTCGATCTGGGCATAGTTACGCTCAGCTGAGTTCAATGAGCGTGACGCAAAAGCTATCGGCCAATCCGAGCCATCAGGGAATCTATGCGATAATACCGCTCCTATGCCATAAGGGGATGCATCGCACGCCAGTCTGATTGGCAGTGATGGGTTGTAATGAGCCAAAACTTCCTTGGACGTGATCAAGCCTTTGCATGTATGGAAGGCACGTTTACAATCTTCGCTCCATTTCCAAATTACTCCCGTTTGTAGCAGTTCGTTAAGAAGGTGCAGAACAGTTGACAAGTTCGGTAAAAATTTATGATAGTAATTTATCAATCCCAGGAACAACCTTAATTGTGAGACATTTTCAGGTGCTGGGGCTTTTATGAACGCTTCAATTTTTTCAGGTGACTTATGCAACCCTTCCTCGTTAATTATGTGGCCACAATATGATATTTGTTTCTGGAAAAATTCGCACTTGGGGCGATTTGCTCGTAGGCCCCGTTCTCTCAGCCTAGTGAGCACCTGCTCCAAATTGGCAAGGTGCTCATTGTCTTTTTCTCCTGTTACAAGGATGTCATCTAGGTAGCATTGAGCCCCCGGAATCCCTTGGAGGACTTGCTCCATAGCTCTTTGCCAGATAGCTGAAGCTGATGCTACTCCGAAAACCAGTCGATTGTACTGGTACAGGCCTTTGTGTGTGTTTATCGTGAGATACTTTTTAGAGGCCTCTTCAACCTCCATCTGTAGATATGCCTGTGCCAAGTCAATTTTGGTGAAACGTTTCCCTCCGGATGGTGAGGCGAAAATATCTTCTATCCTCGGAAGAGGATACTGTACCGTGTGAAGGACCGGGTTTACAGTCACCTTGAAGTCCCCACAGATGCGAATTTTTCTCTGTTCTTCAGATTTATCATTATTCAACTTTTTCTTCATGACCGGGACGATGGGTGTTGCCCACTCGCTCCAATCTATCTTGGATAATACGCCTGCCTTTTCCAAATTCTCCAGCTCTGCCTCGACTGCTGGACGAATTGCGTATGGCACCGGCCTTGCCTTAAAAAACTTGGGAATTGCCGCATCTTCCACTTTTATTGAGGCGGTGAGGCCTTTCAAGGTTCCTAGTTCCTGTTGAAACACTTCCTTGGCGTTGGCCAAGATGTCTTTTAATCGTTCAGGTATGACGTCATCCTCATTTTTTTTCTTACTGGTCACCGTCAGTGCCTGAATGGAGTGCCAGTCTAAACGTATCTTCCTGATCCATTCACGTCCCAACAGCGGTGGACCACCATCTTGCAGAACGTATAAATACAACTTCTGTATTTCCTTGCCGTTGTATACAACAGGCACCCTTATTTTCCCTTTGGGATATACTTTCTGCCCGTATATGTTTTCAAGTTAATGGATGTGTCTTTCAAAGGTATATGCGGAAATAGCCGCTCGTAATCCCGTTGACTTATGACGGTCAGAGCTGATCCTGTATCTAGCTCCATTTTAACTGGGGACCCTGCTATTGTGAGGGTAACCCAAATGGTCTGGTAATTTTCTTTGGCAATTACATTATGTAATTTGAGACAGCTTAGTCTCTTGTTTCCGGAGTCGCTATCGCTCTTCTGGTCTTCGGAGCTACTGTCCGTCATCATTTGTACCTTTCTGTACTTTTCCTTATTGATTTTTTTCCTGTCCGTGGATTTTTTGTTTCCAGATCGGCATACACGTGCAATGTGTCCAATCTTTCCGCATTGTCTGCATGCTTTGTCCTTGAACCAGCAGTCCCTCTGGTCATGGGTGGATCTGCCGCAGCGATAACATCTCTCGAAACCCTGTGTCATTTCATGGGTGCTGAAGTCCTGTGGCTTTTGCTGTATCTCTGCAGCTCCTCTTGCGGCTGCTTTGTATGATACAGCCACACTGAAAGCCTTGTCCAGTGTCAAATCTTTCTCAGAAAGTAGCCTTTTCTGTGTTCCTTCACTTAGGAGACCGCAGATGAATTTGTCTCGAAGAGAATCTGCCAGTCCTGCCCCGAATTGGCAGTGCTTTGACAGCTTCCTTAATTCGGTGAGGTAATCAGCGTTACTTTCATTCTTGTGCTGATTCCTCCTGAAGAATTTGAATCATTCCGCTATCAGCAGCGGTGTTGGGTTTAAGTGCTCCTGTAGGGTATCAACAATCTCCTTAAAATTCTTGTCCCTCGGTTTGGCTGGAGTGATTAAGTTTCGTAACAGCCCGTATGTCCTTGCGCCCATTAGATTTAGAAGTACTGATGCCTTTTTATCATCCTCTATTTCATTTGCTGTGCAATATACCTCCACTCTTTCCACATATGTGGTCCAATCCTTTATATCGCTATCGAAAGCAGTAATATTGCCAGTCTTAGGCATCCTGAAAAAAAAATGGCGCCTCCCACGCTTTCCTTTCTTCCCCGCAAAAAAAATGGCGCCTCCTGCGCTTTCCCACCACTGCTGCTGCTGACAACGCTGTTCTCCGCGGTTTTTATTTACACAGGTATTTTTAATAGGTGGAGACTCGTTCCCGCCGGACTCTCTGGGACTTTTCCCTCCCTCTGCTTGGTCCGAACGCCTACCTGCTTTGAAGCGCCGGCCGTCTCCCGAGTGCTCCACCCTCCGTCTCTGTTTGCCTCCGCCTTCACTGCTCGGCCCCGCTGCAGAGCCAGCTGATCGAGCCCCAGCCCGCCGCCCAGGAAGGATTATTGCAGTACCTGCCACCAGCTCGGCTAGCTGGTGAAACCACAGTTTTTTTTTTTTCTTTCTTGTTTTTCTTCGACTTTCGTCTGAGGAATCGATCTCCTTGAGGTGCTGCCGAATTGCAGGTAAGTCCGTTTCCAATTCGTCGCCACTGTTGTGTCCGTGTGTTAATGGAGACATGGAATGCGGGAGTTGGTTTCACAGGTGTTTACTGAACAAAGTCTGGAGGTGAACAAAAAGATACAAGACACTATACAGGCTTATATAGCCCGAGTGGCCATTACCGACATTACAGTACACAGGGGGCTCTTAAAGGCACATACACCACAAGAATCTTATATGTTTCAATGAGATCGCCTCTCATTCTTCTAAACTCCAGAGAACATAGCCCTAATCTACTCGATCTCTCCTCATAGGACAACCCTCTCATCCCAGGAATCAATCTAGTGAACCTTCATTGCACCGCCTCTAAGGCAAGCATTTCCTTCCTCAGATAAGGAGACCAAAACTTGCATAGTACTCCAGGTGTGGTCTCACCAATACCCTGTACAATTGTAAGTTGCAAACATGCTTAATGCAGTGCATTCTTGGGAGATATGACTGATAATCCTGACTAGCCACTGTGATTGCTGCTTTGCTGCTTTCATTGCAGGTCACTATTGCGGGGTTCCAAACATTTGTTACAAATGTGGGTGACACTGGAAAAGCTGCATTTTATTGTCCTCTGCAGGTGGTTGTGGGTCTTTTTGAACTGGTGCAATCTTTGTACTGATATGTATCAGCTGTGGCTCAATGGGTAACATTCACACCTATGAGTCAGAAGGTTGTGGGTACAAGTCCCACTCCAGCTACTTGAACCCAAAATTTAGACTGACACTCCAGTGCAGTACTGAGGGAGTGTTGCACTGTCGAAGGTGCTGTCTTTCAGATGAGACGTTAAACTGAGGCCCTGTCTGCCCCCTCAGGTGGGCATAAAAGCTCCCATGGTACTATTTTGTAGAAGAGCAGGGGACATCTCCAAGGCGTCCTGGCCAATATTTATCCCTCAACCAACATCACTAAAACAAATTATCTTGTCATTGTCATGTTGCTGTTTGTGGGACCTTGCTGTGTGCAAATTGGCTGCCGCATTTCCTACATTGCAACAAACTACATTTCAAAAGTACTTCATTGGCTGCAAAGCACTTGGGACATCCTGAGGTCTTGAAAGGTGCTATATAAATGCAAGTCTTTCTTTCTTTTCTCTCACTATGATGTTAGGTAGTGAATTGTAGGATTTTGATCCAACAATAATGAAAGAATGACAGTATTTGTCGACGTCAGGTTGGTATGTAGCTTGGAGGGAAAGTTGGAAATGATGCTGATCACAAGATCTTGGTGTTCTTCTCCTTCTTGGTGGTAGAGATTGCAGGGCTGAAAGATTCTGTCAAAGTTAGCTTGGCAAGTTGAGCTGATGCATCCTGTAGATCATTCAAACTACAGCCAAAGTCACCGGTGGTGAAGGGGTTGGATATTGAGTCTAGTGGCAAGTGTAAGTGGACTGCTCTATTCTGGAGGTGTAGAGCTCCTGCGGTGTTGTTGCAGTTGCACCCATCCAGGTGAGTCATAGGTATTCCAGCCCACTGCTAACTTGAGCCTTGTGGATGATAAAGAGAAGTTGAGCCACTTGTTTCAGAGTACCCGGCCTCTGCTCTGCTCTTGTTGTTGATATGGCTGGTCCAGTTAAGGTTCTCATCAATAGTGACCCCAGGATACTTACGGTGGATATAAACATCTTACAAATGAAGGTGAATAAAGTCAGTTAAGTTACATTAAAACTAAATAAATAGCAATACAACATTCAAACCTTAAAATTGGAAAGAGAAAAATGGGAAAATCTACAAAATTGAATTTAGTCATAACTTTTTCAGACTGGGGAGTTTCATCCACTTTTCTTTAGTCAATTATGTCACAATAAGATATTAAACACTGCGACATTCAGTCATAGCTGGAGGACAGGGCTGTAAAATAGATTAGAGTTCAATAAAGAAACAAAACAACAAGTTAAGAAATAAAACTGAACTGTAAAAATCTGTAAAGTTCAATTGAACAACAATAATATATACACTTAAAATGCTACACTGAATGATAGGTGGGCTTAATAAATAGAAAAGAAAATGAAGGAAAGCAATAGATCTCCATAGTAATTATTATTATAGGAAAAGAAGTATTATGAATTGTGCTACAAAGCTGATGCTAGGAAACTGCAAAAACTAGACAAATGAGCAAAAAGCCACTTGACTGATCACATATTTTTGTGTGTGGAGGATTAATGCCTTGACCTTGACAGCAGAGATATTAGGATAGAAAAGGATGGCATTTGATGGATAGTCTATTGATGTCTACCCAAAACCTAACTTGGTATGACAAATAGTATTAAAGAAGATTGGCAGCAATCAGATACAGAAAATAGAACTAGAACCTGCTAAGATGTGGCAGGAGATGCACAGAGTTAAATAGTTCACTGTCATGGGATCAGGTATTCAATCATTGTCGCACTTAATAATTCAGCACACCTAGGAAAATCGTATTGTATCTGAAGTGATGCTCTATAAACATCTCATTGTTTGTTTATTGCTTTAGGAACAGATATGTATTTGAATATAGATCACCATCACCTTCCCCACCTCTAACAGACACAGACAGACACATTCATTAAACACCAGCCTTGAGCTGTTTGCTCAGATGGGCTCAGAATATCAATAAGAAAATTATGATCAGTTCCTTCTTTGTTTAAAATGTAACTGCACTGCCACTTTGCATTCACCAGAAGTAGCAGTAAATTACCATTGTGTATTGCACATTTACTTTATAGCCCTAGTTTTCTAGTTATGGGGAAAATAAGGTTGAGCTGTGCAGGTTCGCGTGTGCCTGCAGTACAGTGTGCTGGCTTGACCCAATTTTCCAGTGCAAGCCCCGCCCCTATTTGGAATAGGCTGTAGGCACAGGGAAAGCATGCCCAGAGAACTGGATCTACACCACATTTGGCTGGAAATTGCAAAATCTGGCAAGGGACCAGCTCTTAAAGGTCTGCACCAGCTACTAAAGAGGAAGTAGTGATGGGGACAGAGAAGTAGAATAATCGATTACAATGGCTCACCATAAAGATGTGGGCAACATTGAATGCCTTTGGTGTCAGCTGGAAAGATTTACTTGTACTTCTTAGTATACTGTACACGATGCAGTCTCCTCTACATTGGGGAGACCAAACGCAGATTGGGTAACCGCTTTGCGGAACATCTTCATTCAGTCTGCAAGCGTGACCCCGAGTTTCTGGTCGCCTGTCACTTTAATTCTCCACTCCACTCCCACTCTGACCTCTCTGACCTCTCTGTCTTCGGCCTCCTATACTGTTCCATTGAAGCTCAATGTAGGCTCGAGGACCAGCACCTCATCTTTCGATTAGGCACTTTACAGCCTTCTGGACTCAACATCGAGTTCAACAATTTCAGACCATAACCTCTACCCCTATTCTTTTCACATGGCAGCTGTTGATGATTCTGCTATTCCCATTTACACCTCTCCCAGACCCATCCTTTGTTCCTTTACTTGTCCCATTACCATCTCCTTTCCCCTCACACCATCATCCCTTTTGTCTTTTAATCTCTCCTTCCACCCTATCACAGACCTTCCCTTTTGTTCTTTCCTCCCCTCCCCCCTTTCTCTGCCTCTGCACTTGCTTAAAACCTGTTATATCTCTAACTTTTTTCAGTTCTGATGAAAGGTCATTGACCTGAAACGTTAACTCTGTTTCTCTCTCCACAGACGCTGCCTGACCTGCTGAGTATTTCCAGCATTTTCAGTTTTATTTCAGATTTCCAGCATCTGCAGTATTTTGGATTTGCGTCACTAAAACAGATGACCTGGTCATTATCACATTAAGTAAAGGGGAATAGTTAAATATTTGGGATTCTGTTGGTTTAAGAAGAGTAAAACAAGGTTACACTGCAGTAGGAGTAAATTGGCACAGCAGGCAGTGGAAACCAGTTTTCTAACCAATCAGCAGGGGTGACTCATTTGGCTGTAAACAAACAAACAGTATAAAAAGACCAGTCCTAGTGCGAGCAAGCACTGAGTGCGAGTCCTCTGAGTTTGGGTAAGTGTGAGAGTTCTTTAATTGTTATTTCTCTTTAAATCATTCTTGATAAGATTACTTAAGCAGTTTAAGTAAAGGGGAAAAGTTAAATATTTGGGATTCTGTTGGTTTAAGAAGAGTAAAACAAGGTTACACTGCAGTAGGAGTAAATTGGCACAGCAGGCAGTGGAAACCAGTTTTCTAACCAATCAGCAGGGGTGACTCATTTGGCCTTTCTGGTGCAGAGTGACTGTTGGTAAACCATTTAACTGGTGTAACTAGAGGGATTGATTTAATTTAAATCCAATTAATTAAAGGGGATACTAGCATCTAAAATCGGGCAGAGGGTGTCCATAACTAACAATAAAAAATTTAATTAATTACATAGAATGGAGCAGGTGATGTGTTACTGTTGCAAGATGTGGGAGCCGGTGAACCCCATTGAGGCTCATGGTGATTACGTCTGTGACAAGTGTCTGCTGCTACAGGAACTCCAGCTCCGTGTTGATGAGCTGGAGTCTGAGCTTCAGACACTGTGACACATCAGGGAGGGGGAGAAGTACCTGGACTCTGTGTATCAGGAGGTGGGCACACCTATGAAGTTAATTAATTCAGATGTAGCCCATGGTCAGGGACAGGACGGTGTGACTACGAGTGAGGCAGGTATGGGGATCCAGGAGGTAGAGCTGGAGGAGCTGCAGCCCTTGTTCTTGTCCAACAGGTTCGAGGTTCTTACTCCCTGTGGGGACAGGAGCAGGGACTGCAGGGAGGATGAGCAACCTGGCCACAGCACCGTGGAACGGGGGGCCATTCAAGGGGCGGGAGTAAATAGAAATGTTGTAGTGGTAGGGAATAGTATTATTAGGGGGATAGATAGAGGTCTCTGCAGCTGAGAGCGAGAGTCCCGAAGGCTGTGTTGCCTACCCGGTGCCAGGGTTAAGGACATCTCCTCTGGGCTGGAAAGAAACTTGCAGTGGGAGGGGGTGGATCCAGTTGTCGTGGTCCATGTTGGTACAAACGACGTAGGTAGGACTAGGAAGCCGGTTCTGTTAAAGGAGTATGAGCAGCTAGGGGTCAAATTAAAAAACAGAACCTCAAGGGTAATAATCTCTGGATTATTACCTGAGCCACGAGCAAATTTGGCTAGGACAAATAAAATTAGAGAGTTAAATGCGTGGCTCAAAGACTGGTTTGGGAGAAATGGGTTTTGCTTCCTGGGACACTGGCACCAGTACTGTGGCAGGAGGGAGCTGTTCTGTTGGGACGGGCTTCACTTGGCCAGTGCTGGGACTAGAGTCCTGGCGGATCATATAACTAGGGCTGTAGAGAGGGCTTTAAACTAACTAGTGGGGGGGAGGTTCCTAGAGAGCAAATAATAAAAATGACAACAGAGAAGGTCATAGACTTAGGTAGCAGTGGGGAAATTAAAAACCAGCGCGTGTCAGAAAGGGGCAGAAGGTATGGAGTAAAAGGTAAAGTAATAAAAAGGGCAAAAGCAGGAACAATGGGCTGGATTTTCAGTTGCTTGCGCCAGCAGTTAGCGCCTTAAGAGAAGTGAATTTTGGGCGCTATGCGTGTACCGCCCGGGCGCAGCGCAGTTTGCGCCATGCCCCAAATTAAGTTGGCCGTTAGCGCCGGCGCAAAGTTTAGCGCCCGCCCGGATGCGCGCGCAGAAAATGACGTCACATCCTCGTGCAACGCCCTTTGGCCGCCCCGATTCCAAACTTCAGTCGGACCGCCCCATTGTGCGGCTGGCGGCCGGAGCGTTTGAAAAAAGGAACGCAACACAACCAGCGCGGGCCCCGGGGGGCGCAAATTAAAGGGGACGTACCCTCCAGTATAAAGCCCAGCCATTTTTCAGCAAACATTCTTGTGCAACGCATTTCTGGACACACAACAAGGAGGATAGCTAACTGGTTTCAAGTAGCAACAGCTCAGGTATTTTTGGACTCAGGCCAGAGCGCTGCAAGTGGCCTTTTGGAAATTTGACTGTTTGCCAGGATTTGATGGGGGTTGCATGGGGTGCCAACGCGGAGCTGCAGCGCCATGTCCGTAGGGCTCGCAGACGCATTGTGAGAGGGGCAGCCCTGGCTAGAGGCAGAGGGGGCTACAGGCGTCGGCCACGTAGGCCTTACCCAGTCAGGCTATACCGCCAGCAGCGCTCCTACCTAAACATGAGTGCCACGCGATGTGTTAGAAGGCTCCGATTCCGAAAGGAGGTGGTTGCAGAGATCTGCCACCTGCTTCGCAGAGATCTGCGTCCAAAGCTCAGGTGCAGGACGTCTCTGTCGGTGGAAGTGAAGGTGACGGTGGCATTGAACTTCTATGCCACCGGCTCCTTCCAATCCGCTGCTGGGGACATAGCAAACATCTCCCAGTACGGCGCGCATCGCTGCATCCGCCAGGTGACCGAAGCACTGTTCAGAAGGAGAAGCCAATTCATCTCCTTCCCCATGGCCCTGCAGAGCCAGCATCAGCGCGCCTTGGGATTTGCAAGACTCGGGGACTTCCCCTTGGTGCAGGGCGCCATTGACTGTACGCATGTGGCTTTGCGGGCCCCTCTGGAGCATGGCGAGCAGTATCACAACAGGAAGGGCTACCATTCTCTGAATGTGCAGCTGGTGTGTGACCACAAGCAGTGCATCATGGCTGTCAATGCCAGCTTCCCAGGCAGCAGCCAGGATGCGTTTATCCTGCGGCAGAGTACTGTGCATGACATGTTCGAGGCACAGCCTCCCCCAAGAGGATGGCTACTCGGGGACTGTGGTAAACCACTGTTTGTATACTGTTTGCATTCCATTGTGTACATGCCTGGACATGCCTCGGCTGACTCCTCCCACAAGTCCTAGTATAAAGGTGACTGCTCCCCAGCCCTTTGTATTTCTGGACCGGTCGACCACTCGAGGCAGACCTCCATTCTTTTGTTAATAAAAGCCTTTAGTTACTCTTCTAACTCTCAGTCTTTTATGAGTAATTGATAGCGCATCAATTTTATTAACAAAATTTTTATAATGGAAAAGATCCTCACACCAGCATGCCTGGACTTAGGTCATCGGGAGGCGGACTCATCCACCAAGTTTACTCACTGGCTTAAGTGTTTCGAAAAATTCCTGACCGCCTCCGAAGCAATCAAATCGGAAGAGGACAAACTGGATGTCCTGACCTCCAAAGTGAACCACCGAGTGTACTCGGTCATCCAAGACGCGACCTCATACGCGGATGCTATCAAGCTCCTCAAGGACCAGTACACGCGCCCAGTGAACGAAGTGTACGCCAGGCACCTTCTGGGGAGTCGTAAGCAACAACCTGGGGAATCAACCGTGGAATATCTTCAGGCACTGTCCGTGCTTGGCCGGGCCTGTGGGTGTAAGGATGTAAAGGCCGCTGTGTACACAGAGGAACTTATCCGGGACGCTTTTGTAGCGGGCCACAGATCCAATTACACCCGACAGCGACTGTTGGAGCAGAGTGACCTCAACCTCAACAAGGCCTCTGAACTCGCACTATCATTGGATGCAGCCTACCAGGGCATGGATGCCTACTCCTCTGCACCGTGGACGCCGCGGGGAACGACAGCCTGGGACACGGTAGGACCGCCTCATAGCGCCGTGCCACCCCAGCCACACCCCAGCAACGGCCCAACTACCGCAGCAGTGTCCCAAGGCCAGACAGCAGTGCCCCAAGGCCAGAAATGCTACTTCTGTGGCCAGGCAAAACACCCCAGAGCGCGCTGCCCGGCGAAAAACGCGATCTGCTCGGGCTGCAGGAAGAAGGGACACTACGCTAGCGTCTGCAGGGCCAAAGCCACCCCGAACCCCAGCAGCGCCGCGTGTGGGCCATGCGGGCCGCCATCTTGGGCCTCCTCGGCCATGTGCGAATCACCGGTACAGCAGCCATTTTGGACGCCTCCAGCCACATGGGGATCATGGACGCCGCCATCTTGGACGACAGCCGGGACGCAGCAGGCCCCCGACACCGCCTCATCTGATACCCGCAGCGACACACCGACCCCTACGCTGGCATCCGTTACACTGGACCAAGCGAGACCGCACCAACTGGCCAGTTCCACAATGGACATTAAGGTAAATGGTCATGATACAATCTGCCTTTTTGACTCTGGGAGCACGGAGAGCTTCATCCACCCTGACACGGTGCGGCGTTGCTCTCTCCCAGTCCTGCCTGCGCACCAGCGGATTTCTATGGCCTCCGAGTCCCAGTCAGCGGACATTGGCGGCTACTGCGTGGTGACACTCATAGTAGACGGGACTGTGTACGATAATTTTAAACTTCTGGTCCTGCCCGACCTCTGCGCTGCCGTTCTACTGGGGTTAGATTTTCAGTGCCACCTTAAAAGTGTTACGATGGCGTACGGTGGACCCCTCCCCCCACTCACAGTCCGCAGCCAGCAGCTTCCAAATTGCCCGCCGCGCACCAGGTGCAACCTCTCCACACTCCGAGTCACCCCCCCCCCACTGTTTGCTAACCTCACCCCCGACTGTAAGCCCATCGCCACAAAGAGCAGGCGATACAGCGCCGGGGACAGGGTTTTCATTAAAACCGAAGTGGAGCGGCTCCTGAAGGAAGGGATTATTGAGGGCAGCACCAGCCCCTGGCGAGCCCAGGTTGTGGTCGTTAAGACCGGTGAGAAGCAGCGCCTGGTCATCGACTACAGCCAGACAATAAATCGCTACACCCTACTGGACGCTTACCCACTCCCCCGCATAGCTGATATGGTCAATCAGATCGCGCAGTACCGCGTCTTCTCGACCATTGACCTGAAATCAGCGTACCACCAACTCCCTATCTGCCCTGAGGACCGCCAGTATACTGCCTTTGAGGCAAACGGCCGCCTCTATCACTTCCTTGGGGTTCCCTTTGGCGTCACCAACGGGGTCTCCGTCTTCCAAAGGGAGATGGACCGGATGGTAGATCAAAATGCGTTGCAGGCCACTTTCCCATACCTGGACAATGTGACCATCTGCGGCCGTGACTTGCAGGACCATGACGCAAACCTCGAAAAATTCCTCCGCACCGCCCAACTCCTGAACCTGACATATAACAAGGAGAAGTGCATATTCCGCACAAACCGCCTCGCCATCCTTGGCTGTGTTGTGGAACACGGAGTCATCGGTCCCGACCCCGACCGGATGCGTCCCCTTATGGAACTCCCACTGCCCCACTGCCTCAAGGCCCTGAAGAGGTGCCTAGGGTTTTTCTCCTATTACGCCCAGTGGGTCCCCTACTATGCGGACAAGGCCCGTCCGCTGATCAAGTCCACCTCTTTTCCCTTGACGGCAGAGGCCCGCTTAGCCTTCCACCGTATCAAGGAGGACATCGCCAAAGCCACCATGCACGCAGTGGACGAATCCATCCCCTTCCAGGTGGAAAGCGACGCGTCCGACTTTGCCCTGGCCGCTACCCTCAATCAGGCGGGGAGACCCGTGGCCTTCTTTTCACGAACCCTCCAGGGCCCGGAGACCAGACACTCCGCTGTTGAGAAGGAGGCCCAGGCTATTGTGGAGGCTGTGCGTCATTGGAGGCACTACCTGGCCGGAAAACGATTTACCCTGCTCACTGACCAGCGTTCAGTCGCTTTCATGTTTAACAACAAGCAGAGGGGCAAAATCAAAAATGACAAGATCTTGAGGTGGAGAATCGAACTTTCCACCTACAATTACGAGATCTTGTACCGGCCCGGGAAGCTCAACGAACCCCCGGATGCTCTATCGCGTGGCACCTGCGCCAGCGCGCAGATCGATAGACTGCGGGCCCTCCACAATGACCTCTGCCACCCGGGGGTCACCAGGTTCTTCCACTTCATCAAGGCCCGCAACCTACCTTACTCCATTGAGGAGGTCAGGACCATGACCAGGAACTGCCAAGTCTGCGCTGAGTGCAAACCGCACTTTTATAAACCAGACAGGGCTCACCTGATAAAAGCCACTCGCCCCTTCGAGCGCCTGAGCGTCGATTTTAAAGGGCCTCTCCCCTCCTCCGACCGCAACGTGTACTTCCTCAATATTATTGATGAGTACTCCCGTTTCCCGTTCGCCATCCCCTGCCCGGACATGACCAGTGCCACGGTCATTAAATGCCTAAATGACCTCTTCACCCTGTTCGGTTTCCCCAGCTATATCCATAGCGACCGGGGCTCATCGTTTATGAGCGACGAACTCCGTCAGTACCTGCTAACTAGGGGTATTGCCACAAGCAGGACCACTAGTTACAACCCCCGGGGGAACGGACAGGTGGAAAGAGAAAATGCGACAGTTTGGAAGGCCGCCCTGCTAGCCTTAAAGTCTAGGGGCCTTCCAACCTCCCGCTGGCAGGATGTGCTACCCGATGCGCTCCACTCTATTCGGTCACTGCTCTGCACTGCCACTAACGCCACCCCTCATGAGAAAATGTTTGTCTTCCCAAGGAAGTCCACATCGGGGACATCGCTACCGCCATGGCTGACGTCCCCAGGGCCGGTCCTACTGAGAAGACATGTAAGGACCCATAAAACGGACCCCCTGGTCGAGAGGGTCGACCTCCTCCACGCCAACCCCCAGTACGCTTACATTGCGTACCCGGACGGGCGGGAGGACACAGTCTCCATAAGAGACCTTGCACCCTCGGGGGCTGCAGTAACCCACTACCCACTACCACCCCCCCCCACGATCCGATATCCAGCCCCAGCAGACGGCAGGCCTGGGTCCCGCGACCCGCTCAACATCTACGAGGACGACACGCCAGCGCCACAGCCTACGCGGGACTTGATGCCGGAAGCTTCACTACCCCTGCCATCGCCACGCCGATCACAGCGGCAGACAAGACCTCCGGAGAGACTCCAATACACTAACTTTTAATACACTTCATCCCGCCGGACTCAATTTTAAACAAGGGGTGAATGTGGTAAACCACTGTTTGTATACTGTTTGCATTCCATTGTGTACATGCCTGGACATGCCTCGGCTGACTCCTCCCACAAGTCCTAGTATAAAGGTGACTGCTCCCCAGCCCTTTGTATTTCTGGACCGGTCGACCACTCGAGGCAGACCTCCATTCTTTTGTTAATAAAAGCCTTTAGTTACTCTTCTAACTCTCAGTCTTTTATGAGTAATTGATAGCGCATCAGGGACAAAGGCTATCCTTTGTGTACCTGGCTCATGACCCCGCTCCGCGCGCCCAGGACCGCTGCTGAAGAGGCCTACAACGAGAGCCATCAAACCACCCACAACATCATCGAGCAAACTATTGGGGTCCTCAAGCAGCGGTTCCGCTGCGTTGATCGCTCCGGAGGAGCTCTGCAGTATTCGCCGGACCGGGTCTCCCAATTTGTGGTGGTTTGCTGCATGCTACACAACCTGGCTATCCGCAGGACTCAGGCACTGCCACCTGACGTTGGAGCAGCACCTCAGGAGGAGGAGCAGGAGGAGGAGGAGGAGGAGCAGGAGTACGTTCCCAGGAGGGAGCGACCAGGGCCAAGGGCCGCGCGACGCCACCTTATTACACGTTACTTCGAAGCTCCCTGTCAGGGAATGCCTTGTGGCCATGAGGGAAGATGAATGCAGCCGCTCCGCAAGCCCTCAGCCGGCAAAGCCACCAAACACTAACAAGAACAACCATGGAGACTGTATGAATAAAGATAATTATTTATTACACAAAAATGAAAACCCCTTCCCACATGAATCCCCAAAAACAATCAACGGGCCCCACAAAAAGCCCAACAAACGACTCACTCCCACAAACTGGGGAGGAGTAACTCCACATTTGTACAAACCTGGCCTCAACCTCGGCCTTAACACAAAAAATAAGCCCACGAACCAAACAACCATGGGCAAAAGAAAGATGGCCACCGCCATATAAAACGAAAGCTGGCCACACCCTCTACTGAGTGGCCCGCGAGGGTGAGACCTTGTCTAGCCTTTTGCCTCCCCTGCCCAGCCTGCTACTCCTTCGCAAGCTCTGCCCAGTGGCTGCTGCGAGGCTGGGGGAAGGCGCCTGAGGCTCAGATGTCCTTCCGCCAGATGCCGCTGGGGGGCGGCCTACACGGCCTTTGGGCATCGAGGGGCCGGCTGCTGAGTGGCGCACCTGAGCCTGGCCAACATCAGCTCCAGCCGCTTGCCCTTGACGCCCCTGTGGGGGAGTGGCGGTGACAGATGGCGCAATGTGGGCTAGCTGGCGTCTGGGATGCGCTGGCTGGTGCTGTGGCGCGCTGGCACTCGGCCGTGCCCGCACTGCAGGATCCCCAACAATCAGCCGAGGGGCGGCTCGCTGGGACGCTCCAGCGCGGCGGCTGCCCTGGCGATGCCTGCCTGAGACAGCGCGTGTGGCAGCAGTGAGTGCCCCTGTTGTCCTGGTGTGCGCCCGCATCACACCCGCCAGGGTCTTGACGGCATCAGTGAGCATGCGGCCACTCGCGGCAGTTGATGCCCCGAACTCGCGCACACTGGTCGCCAGCGACTCGATGGCCTCAGGCATGCGCCCCACCACGCTCATGAGCTCCGTGTGGCGCCGGTCCGAATCCTCGGCCATCTTGTCCAGCTTCCGCGCCTCCTCCGAGGTGAAGGTGTCCGGACTGGAGTCGGGACGCTCCCGCTGGGGAGCAGGGGACCGAACTAGGGGAACCTTGCCACGTTGGTGGCAGCGAGTGTCCCGATCAACTGCACTCCCCTCTGATCCTTCCCCCCTTTGGGGGGAAGGCCGCGGCCCACGCGCAGGGCTCCTGGGTGGCTGGACGCCACTGGTCCCAGAAGCTGCAATCCGCTGCAACAGTTGGTCCAGGCACTCGTCCAGTGAGGGTGTGTCAATCATTTCGTCCTCTCCTGCAGGGCCTGAGTGTTCCCCTGATGGTCCGGCTTGCTCTTGCTCCTCCTCCTCCTCCTCCTGCTTGGAGGGGCTGTCACTGGCAGCTTCAGGGTCCTGGTCGTCACCAGCTGAAAGCAGGAATGCACAAGAGTAGCTTCAGAGTGAGGAGACGGCGTCAGCGAGGGAGTTAGGACTGGTGGCATTCAGCGCATTGGTGGGACAGTGGCAAAGGAGGTAGCTCGGATGCGCAAGTGCGACGCGAGAGGGCCAAAAGGCAAGGTCCTTACCATTGCCGGGCAGTGGAGGGTCGGCTACTCCGCACGCCGTGGGCACGATCAGCCGGGCTCCCATGAGCCCACACACGCGCTCCTCCAGGCGAGTGAGCTTCTGCAGCTTGGCGCGGCCTCCCCTGGTCCTGGCACGGGCCTGGCGATTATAGGCAACTTTAGCCTGCAAGAGAAAGGACGGGCTGGAAGTACGGAGTGTAGCCCTGATGTAGTGTGCACTGCCTCCCATGGTGGAATAGCTTGGCCAGAGTGTAGCCCTGATGTAGTGTGCACTGCCTCCCATGGTGGAATAGCTTGGCCAGAGTGTAGCCCTGATGTACTGTGCACTGCCTCCCATGGTGGACTAGCTTGGCCAGAGTGTAGCCCTGATGTACTGTGCACTGCCTCCCATGGTGGAATAGCTTGGCCAGAGTGTAGCCCTGATGTACTGTGCACTGCCTCCCATGGTGGAATAGCTTGGCCAGAGTGTAGAGTGCAGAATGGGCAATTGATGCTCATGACTGTCCCAAAGCTGCTGGCTGAGGGCTGGCCATTAGGACTTTCAGCTCCCTTTGCCCATCATGTCAGGTGTACATGCAAGAATGAGGAGGAGACTGGAAAGGGTACTCACCCTGACAATCCTGGTCAGGTCGTTGTATTTTTTACGACATTGTTTGTGGGTCCTGGGGGCATCGCCGCTGAACGTCACCCTGTTGGCGATCTGCTTCCAGGCTCTGGTGTAATCTTGGTGGTTCGGATTCCTCCCAGTCTCTGGGAACAAGATCCTGCGCCTCTTCTCCAGAGCTGTCACCATTATTTCCAGATCACCCTCTGAGAAGCGCAGGGCATGCTCACGGGCCTTCTCTGGCGTTGCCATGGCTCCCTGGGGCTGAGCAGCAGTGTTGAGGCCTCTTTGCAAAGCTGCAGTGTGCAGGGCGTGGCAGCAGACCAAATCGCCCCTTCCCCCTTTAAGAGCTGGTCGGCGCCACGGGGTCTGCTGTCAATCAAAACATGACCGCACCCGCGCTGCGCCCCGCCTCGGCGCTATCCCTCTGCACCGCCGGCTTAGCGCCTAAAGATAGTAGTGGAACGCCTCTTTTAGCGCTCCACCAACCTCTTAGGGCGAAGCCACTGAATTTCCGGCAAGGGGGCGCAACTTTGGGGCGGGCGCTAACTTCGGGCGGGCGCTAACGTTAGCGCCCCAAAACTGGCTATACTGAAATTCCAGGCCATAGTGTCACAAAACATATTTGAAAGTTCTCTATCTGAATGCACGTAGCATTCATAACAAAATAGACGAGTTAATGGCACAAATAACTACATATGGGTATGATCTTGTGGCCATTACAGAAACATGGCTGCAGGGTGACAATGCCTGGGAATTAAACATACCAGGTTATTTAACGATCAGGAAGGACAGGCAGGAAGGAAGGGGAGGTGGGGTGGCTATGTTAATAAAGGAAGGAATCACTGTAATACAGAGAAATGATATTGGGTCAAAAGATCAGGATAATGAAACAGTTTGGGTGGAGGTAAGGAATAATAAGGGGAAAAAAAACACTAGTGGGCGTAGTCTATAGGCCTCCGAACAGTTGCAACTCTGTTGGACGGAGTATCAATCAGGAAATAGTTGAGGCTTGTAATAAGGGAACATCTATAATTATGGGGGATTTTAACTATCATATTAATTGGACAAATCAAATTGGGCAGGGCTGCCTTGAGGATGAGTTCATTGAGTGTATTAGGGATGGGTTTCTTGAGCAGTATGTAACTGAACCGACCAGGAGGCAAGCAACCTTAGGTCTGGTCCTGTGTAACGAGACAGGATTAATTAAAAATGTCCTAGTAAAGGATCCCCTTGGAATGAGTGACCATAACATGGTTGAATTCCATATTCAATTAGAGGGTGAGAAGGTTGGATCTCAAACAAGCGTGCTAAGCTTGAATAAAGGAGACTATGAAGGTATGAGAGCGGAATTGAGTAGAGTGGATTGGGAAAATAGATTAAAGGGTAAGACGATACATGATCAGTGGTGTACATTTAAGGAGTTATTTTACAACTTCCAAAAAAATATATTCCACTGAGAAGAAAAGGGTGTAAAAGAAAAGACAGCCATCCGAGGCTAAGTAAAGAAATTAAGGATAGTATTCGACTAAAAACAAGGGCATATAAGGTAGCCAAATCTAGTGGGAGGATAGAGGATTGGGGAAACTTTAAAAGACAGCAAAAAATAACAAAAAGATTGATTAAGAAAGGGAAGATAGATTATGAAAGTAAATTAGCAAAAAATATAAAAACAGATAGTAAGAGTTTTTATAGTTATATAAAAAGAAAAAGGGTGGCTAAAGTAAATGTTGGTCCCTTAGAGGATGAGACCGGGAAATTAATGGTGGGAAATATGGAGATGGGAAAAACACTGAATGAATATTTTGTATCAGTCTTTACAGTAGAGGACACTAAGAATATCCCAACACTGGACAAACAGGGGGCTATAGGGGGGGAGGAGCTAAACACGATCAAAATCACTAAGGAAGTGGTATTCAGTAAAATAATGGGACTCAAGGTGGATAAATCACCTGGACCTGATGGCTTACATCCTAGGGTCTTGAGGGAAGTGGCGGTAGGGATTGTGGATGCATTGGTAATAATTTTCCAAAACTCAGTCTGCCGGGACTCAGCAAAGGTCCCGGCAGACTGGAAAACTGCTAATGTAACACCCTTATTTAAAAAGGGCAGTAGACAGAAGGCTGGAAACTATAGACTGGTTAGCCTAACATCTGTGGTAGGTAAAATTTTGGAGTCCATTATTAAGGAGACAGTAACAGGACATTTGGATCATCATAATTTAATAGGACAAAGTCAGCATGGTTTTATGAAGGGGAAGTCATGTTTGACAAATTTGCTGGAGTTCTTTGAGGAAGTAACATACAGGGTGGATAAAGGGGAACCAGTGGACGTAGTGTATTTAGACTTCCAAAAGGCATTTGACAAGGTGCCACACAAAAGATTATTGCTTAAGATAAAAAATCACAGGATTGGGGGTAATATTCTGGCATGGATAGAGGATTGGCTATCTAACAGAAGGCAGAGAGTTGGGATAAATGGTTCATTCTCAGACTGGCAATCAGTAACTAGTGGTGTTCCGCAGGGGTCAGTGCTGGGTCCCCAACTCTTTACAATCTATATTAACGATTTGGAGGAGGGGACCGAGTGTAACATATCAAAGTTTGCAGATGATACTAAGATGGGAGGGAAAGTAGTGAGGAGGACATAAAAAACCTGCAAGGGGACATAGACAGGCTAAGTAAGTGGGCAGAGATTTTGCAGATGGAATACAATATTGGAAAGTGTGAGGTTATGCACTTTGGCAGGAAAAATCATAGAGCAAGTTATTATCTTAATGGCAAGAAACTTGAAAGTACTGAAGTACAAAGGGATCTGGGGGTCCTGGTGCACGAAACTCAAAAGGTTAGTATGCAGGTGCAGCAAGTGATGAAGAAGGCCAATGGAATGTTGGCTTTCATTGCTAGGGGGATAGAATATGAAAATAGGGAGGTATTGCTTCAGTTGTACAAGGTATTGGTGAGACCGCACCTGGAATACTGCATACAGTTTTGGTGTCCATACTTAAGAAAAGACATACTTGCTCTCGAGTCAGTAGAAAGAAGGTTCACTCGGTTAATCCCGGGGATGAGGGGATGGACATATGAGGAGAGGTTGAGTAGATTGGGACTCTACTCATTGGAGTTCAGAAGAATGAGAGGCGATCTTATTGAAACATATAAGATTGTGAAGGGGTTGGATCAGGTGGATGCGGGGAGGATGTTCCCGTTGATGGGTGAAACTAGAACTAGGGGGCATAGTCTTAGAATAAGCGGCTGCTCTTTCAAAACTGAGATGAGGAGGAACTACTTCACTTAGAGGGTGGCAGGTCCATGGAATATGCTGCCCCAAAAAGCTGTAGAAGCTACATCATTACATAAATTTAAAACAGAAATAGACAGTTTCCTAGAAGTAAAGGGAATTAACGGTTACGGGGAGCGGGCAGGAATTTGGACATGAGTCTAGGTTCGGATCGGACATGGCCCTGTGGTTAGCGGAGCGGGCCCAGGGGCCGTGTAGCCTGATCCTGCTCCTATTTCGTGTGTCTAATTCTGTTAGATTCAGGAGATGGTTCTGTGATAGTAGATTGGCGGTTAGGATCAGATCGGCCATGATCTTATTGAATGGCGGAGCAGGCTCGAGGGGCCGATTGGCCTACTCCTGCTCCTATTTCTTATGTTCTTATGTTCTTATGCTGTTTGTGGGAGCTCGCTGTGTGCAAACTGGCTGCTGTGTTTCCTACATTATAAAAGTGACTACACTTCAAAAGTACTTTATTGTCTGCAAAGTGCTTTGAGACATCCTGAAGTTGTGAAAGGCGCTATATAAATGCAAGTCTTTCTTTCTTTACATGGCAACCATATCCTAGCAAGGAATCTGTCTCTTAAGGTGTAGAGGTCAGCATTGTCAATTTCCAGCCTGCACAATTTCCCATCCATTAATTTTTATGCACCTTTAATACATAGTTATTAATGTAACTATATAGCACATTAAAAAGTAGAACATTTCCCAAGGTGCTTCATAAAAAGGTTGAACCTGGAAAAAACCTGGATGGAATTGAATGCTAAACTCCTTTATATCATTTTTTGTGCAGATGTGATACAAATAGTAATGAATATAATGCATTTTCATTCAAATTGAATTTAGGAGCTTTGGAAGCAGCATTTCCAAATACCCGTTGAAGACACTGTGGGCCCCAAATTCTCTCTTACTGGGAAATGCCTGTTTTTAATGGATCACTAAGGAAACCAGGAGAAAAGCTAGATTGAAACGTGCGAGTAAGGTGGGAGGTGCAATAATACATCACTGACAGAGTGAGCTCAGTCTCAGGTTAACACAGAGAATTTGTCTGGAAGAGGTTGTACAACTTAAATAAGAACACAAAGATAAAGTATGAATATTACTTAGGAGCAAGGGACACATATGTGGACGTGAAGTTGTTAATGTTATATGTAAAATAACTCAGTACTGACAGTACTGATTTGGCAAGTAAGGTATTGGAAGTGAAAAGAGTAAGGCTAGGCAAAATATATGCTTATCACTCCTGTAAGTGGCCTCAGCATCTTAAGTTTAGGGTGTGCGTGTACTGCCGAATAGCTATAAGATAGTGTAACAAGTGCTTAATAGTGCACAGAATGACAAATCCGTAAGGGTTATACTGTACTTACAATGTGTCCTGATTTAACCTAACCTTTCCAGCGGCAATGGGGCAGGTGGCAGTTAAAAAAGCTGAGCAAAGACTTACTGTCCTGTTCCTGCACAATTCCTGCTGACCGCCATTCTAACTGGGCCCTTTATTTAGGCGGCCCGGGGGTTAAAATAGCCCGAGCCACAAACCGATGACGTCAGCTGGGTTTGACGCTTTTCCTGCCCCAACCACCCACCCACCCGCAACACGCTCCCATTTAAAATCCACTCCCAACCCTCCTGCCCCCGCCCCCCCCCCCAATCTCTCATCTTCTTTCCAGTCAGGGAAAGGAGAATCGACTGAATCACCAGCTACACTTGAAAAGCACCACCAGCCTCATCAACAACTGTCACCATCATCATTTGAATCAAACATCAACACACTGTGGGATAAGGATGAGCCACCATGGCTCGGGCTAATGTAACGCCCTTATTTAAAAAGGGAGGTAGACAAAAGGCTGGAAACTATAGACCAGTTAGCCTAACATCTGTGGTTGGTAAAATGTTGGAGTCCATTATTAAGGAAGCAGTAACAGGACATTTGGATAAGCATAATTTAATTGGACAGAGTCAGCATGGTTTTATGAAGGGGAAGTCATGTTTGACAAATTTGCTCGAATTCTTTGAGGACGTAACAGGGTGGATAAAGGGGAACCAGTGGATGTGGTGTATTTGGACTTCCAAAAGGCATTTGGCAAGGTGCCACACAAAAGATTATTGCACAAGATAAAAAATCATGGGATTGGGGGTAATATACTGGCATGGGTGGAAGATTGGCTATCTAACAGAAAACAGAGAGTTGGGATAAATGGTTAATTCTCGGGTTGGCAATCAGTAACTAGTGGTGTTCCGCAGGGGTCAGTGCTGGGACCCCAACTCTTTACAATCTATATTAACGATTTGGAGGAAGGGACCAAGTGCAGCGTATCCAAGTTTGCTGACGATACAAAGATGGGAGGGAAAGCAGTGAGTGAGGAGGACATAAAAAACCTGCAAAAGGACATAGACAGGCTAAGTGAGTGGGCAGAAATTTGGCAGATGGAATATAATGTTGGAAAGTGTGAGGTTATGCACTTTGGCAGAAAAAATCAAAGAGCAAGTTATTATCTAAATGGAGAGAAACTGCAAAGTGCTACAGTACAAAGGGATCTGGGGATCCTGGTGCATGAAACACAGAAGGTTAGTATGCAGGTACAACAGGTGATCAGGAAGGCCAATGGAATCTTGGCTTTTATTGCAAGGGGGATGGAGTATAAAAGAAGGGAAGTCTTGCTGCAGTTATACAGGGTACTGGTGAGGCCACACCTGGAATACTGCATACAGTTTTGGTTTCCATATTTAAGAAAAGATATACTTGCTCTCGAGGCAGTTCAGAGAAGGTTCACTCGGTTGATTCCGGAGATGAGGGGGTTGACTTATGAGGAAAGGTTGAGTAGGTTGGGCCTCTACTCATTGGAATTCAGAAGAATGAGAGGCGATCTTATCAAAACATATAAGATTGTGAGGGGGCTTGATCGGGTGGATGCGGTGAGGATGTTTCCACTGATGGGTGAGACTAGAACTAGGGGGCATAACCTTAGAATAAGGGGCTGCCCTTTCAAAACTGAGATGAGGAGAAACTTCTTCACTCAGAGGGTAGTAAATCTATGGAATTTGCTACCTCAGAGAGCTGTGGAAGCTGCGACATTAAATAAATTTAAAACGGAGGTAGACAGTTTCCTAGTTGATAAGGGAATTAGGGGTTACGGGGAGCGGGCAGGGAAGTGGACGTGAGTCTAGGTTCGGATCAGCCATGATCCTATTGAATGGCGGAGCAGGCCCGAGGGGCTGTATGGCCTACTCCTGCTCCTACTTCTTATTTTCTTATGTTATGTTCAAGCATAAATGAGCAAAGGATAGCAGCAATGGTGGTTAATGAGAGACCAGGTGGCACAGGGCAGAGCTCCAGTATGCTGAGTTGTATACGGACGCAGACTTTCATCGCCACTGCGTCAAAATCCTGGAACTCCCCACCTAACAGCATTCTGGGAGCAACTTCACTACACGGACTGTAACAGCTCACCACCACAATAAATGCCAGCATTGCCAACGATGCCCACATCCCGAGAATGAATTTTTTAAAAATACCCTGGTGGGGCTGCTTTGAACAGAGACTGGATCAGCACAGAAATTTCAGGCATGTATATATATTAGCCCGGATTTTCCGACCCCCACGAGTGTGTACGAGCTGTGTACACACCCGTAGGGGCCTCACAAGTGCCGGTTTCAGACATGCGAAGCGCATGCGCTGAAAACCGGCACTTCCGATCTGTCAAGATCGCACGCCTGCCCTGAAGAAGGGCCTCTGCGGGCAGAGAGTTCCGCTTTCTGCAGAACCTCCACCCGCTGAAAACCTTTAAAAATCTTACACCTGGGACTCTGCCCGCACAGACCAGGAGAGGCCCAGGATCGGAAGTGTCGGGACCTACGGAGCCAGCAGGTAAGTGCGTAGATTTTTCCCGATTGGAGGCATCCGCACACAGGAAGCCTCCGATCGGAAAACCCGGCCCAATATATGCAGTAATGCACTGTATATGCATTATAAATCATTGTGATAGAGAGAGTAACAAATAGTGAGTGCACTTGTTCAGTTTTAATGGGCTGGATATTTACTGGGGCGAGTTGCGTATGCAGAGTGGTGGAGTTTCGGACGGGAAACCCTCGTGCAACTTTTGGCCCTGACAGATTCTCCACCCGTATGTCAGCCTGATTGACAGGCTTGGCTCCCAGTCTGGCTGGGAACACTCCAGAGAAGGCCCGCAGGACCAGATAGGTCCGATCCGCAACTCCAAGGGGAGTCCGATTCCGAAGGGAGGTCTGATCCCAAAGGGGGTCCGGTCTCCAACCCTGGGGGGTCCGAGCCCAGGGGAGGCCCGATCCCCAACCCCGGCGGGTCTGATCCGGGGAGGGTTGGGGGGTGGGGTGTATGGTGTTTGTATGGGTGTGGGGGTTCTGATGGTGGGGAGCTTGGGGGACCGGAAGGAAACACTCCTGCTCCTCCTGACCCACAAGGAGTGCTGTGAAGGCACTTAACTTCTCCCCAAGGCTGTCCTCACCTTACTGCAGCCGTCAGGTTTCCCGAGGCCGGGAACCCCAGTCGACTTCAGTAAAACCTGCAAAGCAGGTTAAATCTGAGGCTTCCAGCCTCATTTACATATTTAAAATGCCAACCCGCCTCCTGGGAGCGGGTTGGCTGCCCGCTCCTTGTCCTGCCTCAGTAAAACGCGGAAGTCGGCAGGATGGAGCCGGCTTCCCAATGCACTCGGAATTTTTGCTCATTTAACCCCCACACCTGCACCCACTCCCACCGCTCACCTATGCTAAAATTTCTTCCAATATCTTGAGGATATTTATTTTAATGTCATTTTTAACAGCACAATGTGATACAGTTCACTCTTCAACACGTCCTGTTTGAAAGTCCATGAAATAAAAGGCGCTTTGATTGGAAAAGGGAATATTCTCTTGGTATGTAGTGCAGCAATGCACCAATCTCCTTTCTCGGGTTTGAGTATCTAAGGATGACTGCATGATGTCTAAAATATCTCACGCAAAGAGGATGTTCCTCAGGTTGAAAGCTGCCTGAGGTTAAGAGCTTCCTGGGGTAGTTCCTGCTGCAAGTCACGCACCTACTTGTCCTCTGTGCTCCAAGGTTGCTCTCACCTCCTTGTCCAACTTCACTGCAATATACTGTACCTGCCAATTTTCATTATATTCATGCTCTTGGACACAAAGCTACTCAGTGTTATTCACATTTTTAAGTGCTATTGTAATACATCCAAATATTCTCATTTGTTAAGCTCATTTTAATTCTGGGACTCACCTGGGAGTAAAACCGGCACTTTTTGATTTGATTTGTGCAGCTGCAGAATTTTGCAAGTCTTCACCATTTATGATCTTTAACAGGCCATAACAAACAAAAATTGGCTTTTCCTCTCTTAACTTTTTTACTTCTTTTTTGGAGCAGTCGGAATCCTCAGAACAATATTAAACACAGACAAATAGTTTGTGAATATTTTAATTTTTAAACAGGAGCCTGCTGGTGAATGGGCTCCAGGCATCCAATTTGCAGTGTCGTTATGCTTATAGTTTTCTCCTGACATTGGACCATTTATTATTTATATCTGCTTTTCACTAACATTACCTGAGAGAAGAAATTATTCTGCTTAATGCTTTGTATGTGATTGATTGCTGGTTTTGACTGACTGCCCTGGAAATCACATTCTCAGGAAGCCCACACTTTAAAACTGGATATTCCCAAGTCACAAACTACAATGTAAGATGAATATGTAACTCTTTTTTTTCAGAAATGCGGAGAATATAGCCCTTAAATGGGCACCTGGACAGATACTTTATGAAACCTTCCAGAATCCCCTGGCAAATGAATGAACAAATAGTGAGACTTTGATTAATACAGGAAGATATGAATCAAGAAGTGAGTCAAGTTAATCTAACAATAACAGTGGGGAAAATGCTCGAGCATTTTAATGTGCACCATCACTCTCATTTAAAAAACTTAGAAGTCCAAAAAAGGTACATTATATGTTTTTAAAAGCAAAACGGCTGTGAGGTGGATATAGTATACTTGGATTTTCCAAAGGCATTTGGTAGTTCGATACATGAGCCTTTAAAAGTAGATAAAGGCACCTTGAATTATTGGAGTTCACTGAACTGAAGATTAGCCCAACAACTGAAAATCCAAAAGCATTAATAACTGTACAAGGCTCTGTCAGAGGATTAGAGTGACTAGTGGAGATCAATATAGATCTGTTCAGGTCCCCTGCTATTATATCATTTAGAAATGACAAGCAAACAGGTACTCTTAGCATAATATAATAAAAATTGTTGATGACACCATGCTACATGGTTAGATAGTGGTACAGAAGTTTAGTAGTTATGTTACTGGGCTAGTAATTCAGAGGACTGGACTAATAATCCTGAAAATGTGAGTTCAAATCCTACCATGGCAGTTTGAGAATTTGAATTCAGTTTAAAAAATATGGAAATAATAGGCTGGTATCGATAAAAGTGACCATGAAGCTGTCAGATTGTCGTAAAAACCCAACTGGTTCACTGATGTCCCTTGCTCGCCATTCCCAAGCTCTGACCCCTCCCCCCCCCCCCACGAACCCTGATCTTACCCTCCATCTTCCCGATTGCAGGGCTCTGAACCCCGCCCCCCACAAAGCCCTGATCTCTCCCGAATGCCAAGGACCACCTCCAACAGTCCCCGGTTGCGGCCTCATGCCACTGGCTTTCGTGCCAGACAGCTGGCCAGGCTGTCAATCTGGCCGACTCCCAGGCGGGAAATGGAAGAAGAAAATGATAATGAGGTCCTGCCGTTAAATTCGACAGGACATCCATTACTCCTGGATTTACGGGTTTCTCCCCAACTCCCTCCCTGCCTCTCATAGAGTCATGGGGGGAGAAATTCGGTTTCGCCCCATTTGGTGCGCAATTATCGGCCGGGCGCAAAATTTAGCGTCTGGTGCTAATTATTGCCTCCGACTGCAAATTTGGCCTCTATCGCCCCTGGAGGTGATTTGAGCGCTAAATCAGGCGCTACACACCTCCCTTAAGGCGCTAACGCCGAGGAGTGAGGCGCTACCTCAGAGCGCTGTCAGTCAGCAATGGAACACAGGCACACTGGCGCCGAGCAGTTCTTAAAGGGGAGGGTCGATCTTACTCTCCAGCCACACCCTGCTCATTGCAGCCTCGAATCTTGGCCTGGAGAGACCTGTACATTAATTCTGCTGGAAAGAACAATGGAGAGGCCCAGGGAAAGAGCTGAGAGTGCAGCCCCACAGTCTCTTCTAAATCGATACAAGGAAGGGCAAATCAAAATGAACCTGCAAAGTGCTGCTCAGTACCTAAAACTCCTTCACACAGCGTTGACTCTCTCCAGAAGTATCTCTCTCTCTCAGAATGCGTGGTGCAAAAATGTCACCGACAAAAAAAGGCAGGAAGCAGCCGCCTTTAAATAACGTTCCCATAGTCCCTTCCCGACTGCAAAACGTTCCCCTCAACCTGTCATTGCTAGCGGCAGGCGGTAAGGTAGGGGGCGCCACTCAATATCTGGTCCGGGGTGTTGCACGTTTGACTGACATCATGATCTGCGGGCGGAGGAGATCGTGGCGTTCGTGTTTAGCGCTGCCGCAAAATGTCTGGTCAAGTTCACGAGCGCCGGGGCGTAGTTGCTTTGCGCCTCATTAGTACCCTCTCCGTAAATATCAGGGGCACTGTTGTCCTTACCCACTCTGGCCTATATGTAACTCCAGTTCCACACCAATGTGGTTAACTCTTAACTGCCCTCTTAAGGCGCTAACGGGAGACGCTAATCAACCGAATATTTCCCCCATAAAGTCAAAGGGCTGGATTTTGCCAGCCGAGGCGAGTTGGGGGCGGGACTGTTGGTTTCTGGGTTTTAGTCCCGCCCCCAGCGACGTCTGACGAACAGATGCTATTTTCCCTTGATTGGCTTTGTTAAGCCCTCCCTGCGGGCTTGCGACCAATTAAGGGAAAGCCGGTGTCAGATGACGTCAGTGCATGTCGCTTCATTTGCCGGTTTTCTTAAAGGGACAGGCCCCATAATTTTTTGACAGATGAATTGTCAGTGTTTGACAGCATTGAGGTGCTGTCAAACACTGACAATCACTGTCCAAAGGTGAGCCATTGCACCCAGGCTCACCAATGACTCTCTCCTTAGGAGAAAACAGATGGCAGCTGCATGTGAGATTGCAGAAGCTATCTGTCAATTCTCCCGATCAGATGAGGCTTCACAGAAACATCAAATCTTGTCACCTGCAGATACATATAAACAGAATAAAAATATTTCTCACTACATTCTATCACCTGTCATACTTACCTGTGCACAACTGCACCCATCACAATACCTCTGCAGCTGTCATTTCCACACTTACACTGCAGCAGACCCACAGCTCACCTCGCTGACCCTGGTGGGGTTTCCCGCCATCAGGAAGCCCGCATAAGCAGGCTGAAAATGGGGAAAAGCCTCTTAACTGCCTGTTAACAACCTGTTACCAGGCAGATAATTGGCTCTAATCCCCTTCCCGCCGCTAGGAGACGGGTCCCTGCGCGAGTCGGGGTCCTGCTTCCCAGGAAGATGGTTGGGACCCTCTCCCAATTTTTCCCATTTTCCCAGCAGTCCCGCCTCCAAACCCGCCTCCTCAGGGATGGTAAAATCTAGCCCATAGAGTCATAACAGAACAGGAGGCCATTCGGCCCATCGAGTCCATGCCGGCTCTCTGTAGAGTAATCCAGTCAGTCCCATTCCCCTGCTCTATCCCCGTAGCCCTGCAAGTTTATTTCCCTCAAGTGCCTATCCAGTCTCCCCTTGAAAACATGAGTGTCTGCACTTCCACCACTTCCGTCGGCAGTGAGTTCCAGGTCCTCACCACTCGCTGCCTCTCCGTAAATATCAGGGGCACTGCTGTCCTTACCCACTCTGGCCTACATGTAACTCCAGTCCCACACCAATGTGGTTAACTCTTAACTGCCCTCTGAAGTGGCCTAGTAAGCCACTCAGTGGTATTCAAGAAGAATGCCCACCACCACCTTCTCAGGGCATCTAGGGATGGGCAATAAATGCTGACCTTACCAGTGATGCCCACATCCTGAGAATGAATGTTAAAAAAAAGCATTAGGGATACGAATAGCATTCAAAGGGATCTAAACAAATTAATTAGATGGACTTTGGAAGAACAAATTAAATTTAACATCAATAACTGTAAAGTAATACACATAACAGAGATGTCCATTCGTAAAACCAAAAAGGTAAATAATCTAGGAATGATTCTTACCCATTCACTGAAAGTATCCAGGGGAGATAGATCTTGTACTAACTGATACATATTTATGTCACATAATTATGTTGAAACATGATAGCAGCACTTTTACAAGTCTGTGCTGTCAGCAGGGAGCCTCATCAGCACATATTGGAAACCCAGGCACGTGCTGCCCACAATTTTCTGATCATAATTTAATGCCAGGAAAATCGTGGGTAGCTCATATCTAAATTTCGGATATCACTGCCAGCAGATCAGGCTCCCCAACAACAACCCAGCTATGTAAAATTAGTCCCGATTGTTTAACCCTGTACAACTCAATACCAAAGCTACACTGGGAATATTGTGAAAATCTGATCACTCTAAAATTTAAAAAGCACAAGGGGGATTTTGCAGAATACCAACAAACATCATTTTTGGATTCAAACCTTTAAATTATGATAATAGAGTTTTTTCTGCTTCATTATTGTCTGCTGGCGTTCTTGTTCCCTCTTAGTCCTGTTCCTGAAAGTTCCATCAGTTAATTGCCATCACTCCTGTTGGTATCCAGCAGACTCACTCTGTGCTGCCTTGATCTGACACCTTTACACAATGACGGTGAGCAACAGTAAGAACAATAAGACTTTAGTTTTTTCCAATTTAGTTAACCATTTTTTTAAGTGCAAAGTTTGGGAACCTAGGCCTTGTTTTATCCTTTTTTTTAAATGATCAACACATATCTCTCTTCCCCCAAAGCCATTTACCTGGCAAACATTTTTTTGTGCGTTCCAGTCTGCAACTGATCCAATGTCTATTTACTATCTTGCAAACAGTAACAACAATAAGCGGTGGCACAGACACTTAGGGCAGGATTTTCATTGGGCCGTGGAGTCGGGATTGGAGGTGTGTGGGGGGTTAAAATCCCGAAATCAGGGGTCCCGACCCCTTCCCGCACCCAAACCCACCTTCATGCCAGTTTCAAAGGAGGCGGGTACCCGTCCCGCACTGGGACGCGCCTACCCGAACCGGGAATGGATTAGTGCCACTTAATTGCCTGTTAACAGGTAGTTAACAGGCAGTTTTTAGCCTAATCCCTATTTTTGATGTTGAAGTGTGGGATTCCCGACGACTCCAAACCACGCCAAGTTAGAGGAGGCGGGCCGTCGGGTTGAAGGACTTGGAGGGGTCGAAATGTCGGTGTTCAGGTGAGTGATGTGTGCCTGAGTGCAAAGGTAAGTGTGTTTGGTGTGTCTAAAGTGATTAAAGAAATTTAAATGACCTTTTCTTACCTTTTCAGCATTCCTCCCTTTAGGTCCCAGGAGTCCCTCATCTCATCAGCACAGAAAGCAGAATGGCTGCGAACTGTCAAAAGTGACAGCCTTCAGCTTTTTGTGCAGGAGAGATTTCTAACTGAGTCTGTGGAGAAGGACGCAGGTTAGAAGTAAGACTGTCAGTGTTTGACAGCTTCAAACAGCTGTGAAACACTGATATTTCATCTGTCAAAAGCTCTTGACAGATGAAATTTCAGTCTGTGACGTCACCTGTTGCCGGGTGGCCCTTAATTGGCCTGCTGAGCCCACTGGGTGGGCTCAACAAGGTCAATCAAGTTAAAATCACGTAGATTGGCCGCATCTCGATGGAGGCGAGACTACAACCCCGAAAGTTGTAGTCCCGCCTCCAACCCAACTCCTGAGTTAAATTCCTGCCCTTATTATGCCAGGGCATGTCCTTATACCAATTTACCTTATTTAGTAGTATTTTGGCCTCTGGATCTTCAGATGAGATGTTAAAATTAGGTTCCATCAGCCTGTTCCGGTGGTTCAGATAAATGTTAAAGATCCCATGGCATTATTTGAACAGGAGCAGGATGTTCTCCCAGGGCCCTTCCCAACATTGCGATAAATTCCACTAAGAGAACTGATTAATTGGCCATTCATCTCATTGCTGTTTGTGGAATGTTGCTTGCACAGAATGGCCCCCATACTTGCCTACATATCAATAGTCACTGAACTCCAAAAAGTAATTTGTTGTGTGAAGCACGTTGTAATATTTTGATATGATATATATGAATAAAGGTAGTAGTAATCAGTTTACCAAGTCTGAAGACATTCAGTGATGTGAACAATTAATGTATTGGGTAAGGGTGATGGCAAAAAGTGTAATTTAAACAGATATAAATGAAAATAGCAGAAATAGGCATAATTCAAGTGAGTTAGGGCAGTTCCAACAGGGGATAGAAATTCCTTTCCTGTTACAGCCACAGTATCTCTAAGTGAAACAATCTAAGAGGCATCAAATTCATTTTACTGACAATGACTGCTGGCACAATCTTTGGGAAATTAAACTGTCTGACAATTCTCATTATGACCAAAATCAATTTTCAGCTACACAGCAGGATGCCGCAGCAGACTGCCACGCAACGCTTTCAGACAGACAGTGACAAGGACTTCAGAGTCAGCACTTCTGAGGCAGCGTCCGTGGCATCTGTCCCCGCACCAACCTAAGTGAAGACATTCTATTGAATACATTCCAGACTTTATTTTTCAGCCCCAGGGTATGTTCTGGGGCATTAGTATTTAGTCTTTTGAAGAGATAAAAATAATCATTGATACAGAATTTAATAAAAAATCATAATGTTCATTTATAAAACTCCAGCAATGTAAGTACTCTGTGCACTACACTACTTTGGTCATGGGTTGAAGTCCTGGAGGAAGACTTGTTTACCAGTAACTATGATGAGTTGTCAGTTGTCAACCAATTTTCAGAGGTTAGTGTTAAACTGAATTTCAAAACACAATTCGTGTTCACTGATGAACAGGTGCATTGCATTATTTAAATAAGACAAAACTTCTGAAGGAAATACAATTTATAAATTTACAGTATTTAACAGAAGCCCATTTTAAGGAGATGATTTGATTACACATCTCTGCATTCAATCTGGCAGACATTTTCCTCCCTATAGAACAACTTTCTTTGTTGACTGAGACAAAAACTGTCGCCAATATAAAAAGAATAACTAACCTCAGAAGAAGTGGATAGTTTGTGATGAGTAAATCAGACATAAAATAAATAAAGAAGGTCGTTAAGTGGATGAAGCTTCCCTCATAAAATCTTGATCATTTTATAAAGAATATATACTTGTGGTTTCCAGTATGTTATGATCCATGTACGGTGGTGATTGGCCTACAATTTCCCTCAAAATAGTAACACACGAGAAAGGGACCTTAACATGTGAAAAATAGATAGGTAACAGGAATGGCTTAAATCATCTTAAGTATGCTATTGTCCTATAATATATAATAAATTATATTTATTTTCTGATCTTAAGCTAGCAAACAAAAGATCATATCAGTTTATTTGATAAACATGCTAAGATATTGCAACAGCCCAAATTACATGCCAATAATTTGCTTTGGTTTATATCACTTGGTAAGGTCTCTCTTCAGTTTGAGTTACATGTAGTTGTAACACTTCAGTTTGAATCGCGTGGTGCAATCAAAATTTTGTTTGTTCAATGCAAATGGGCACATTTCTGTTATTTCTTACATTTCTGATTTTTTTTCCATCCAGCATTTTATTTGATATATTCTTTAAAACCCGTAGGTGGAAGGGTTCCTCCCAGTTGGTCTTAGAAACATTAGGAACAGGAGGAGTTCATTCAGCCTCTTGGGCCTACTCCACCATCAATTAGATCATAGCTTATCTGCAGCTCTTCTTCTTTGGCGTAGCCTTATCCTGTGTGCCTCTGTCATTTCTTCTTCCTCCTGCTCCTTTTTTGTCTCCATCATAAGGACATACATAGGAATGCCCATAGTGAACCCCATGGTACTGTGAAGGAAGGGTGGGAAAAAAGGTTTCCCTGCCTGAAACCACTGAAAGGCAGCTTACAGAATCGTTTCTTCTTTACATAGCTGAGAATTGATATTTCTAATTGTTTCTGTCAAAGCTGATGTTTCAGACAAAGTTTGTGGATGTTCAAAGCCAGTGAACTCAACTACTTCCTGGTTTGACAAGTCTTGCAGAATCTCAAGTGTCTTTTCCACAGACTTTAATTAAGTCAGGTACGATGCTGGCTTAAGTGACAGAATTTTTGTAACTACAGGTTTCGCACTCATTATCCCGTCATTGGAATCCATGCACCACTTTTGGGTTGGGTGCATCTTCTGCCACTGGAATTTAGCATGTATTTTAGGAGGGGCGAAGGTCTGGCCGAGCTGACTTATGCCCCAAATTCCACCGTTATGCGAGAAATACCCCTCTTTTACTCCAAAAAGATTGTAGTAATTGTTGCCCTTTATGTGGCTCTAGTGGTACCTGCCCCAATCCCCCATTGTCAGATAGAGCAGCCCACGGCCGCCATGCCATGAGTCACTCTGATACCCTTCCTCGACCAAAGAAAACAGCAAATAAAAATCTTCATCAAAAGGAATCACTTTCTGCAGAGCTTCTGGAGCCTTTCGAATGGACTCAATGGAACATATGCCAGCTTTTAGCTGACAAGAGTCCCACTGAGGACATGCAGGGGCATACTGTGCGGAATTCCTGGGGTAACCCAGAAACTTCACTAGTAAACCCCTCTTTAGCATGGAGGGTGCAGGCGGAAGATCCACCATGCCCCAGCCTCCCTCCCCTCCCCCCCCCCCCCCCCCAACACCAGAAAATGGCAGGACATAAGAAATGGGATGGAATTCCAGCAAGACCAACTGCTGTCTTATTTTCTGGTCCACTCTCCAGAGATCCACCAAGATTCTACCTTTTCCTAGATCAGAATAGCCAGTATATTTAATAAACGTGGGCTGCATTGAACAGCAGCAATGGCTGTGCTTCAATCCAGAGGTCAAATTCAATCAGAATGCACTTATTTCAAACTTATCTGTGCTGATGTAAAATCTAAAAGTACACAAGTATACTTTAAGGGGAATTTTATCCCACCCCGCCCAGTGGGAATAGGGTGGGCAAACAATTAATACAGCTGGGCAAATACTTCCTGACCTGTTCCACTCGGTTCCCAACCGTCGCCATTTTAACTGCTTGAGTCAGGCAGCAGCCTCATTAATACATGCAAATCGGTGTGGTGTATGTGCCTTTAAAAGCAATTGTGGTGTATGTGCCTTTAAGAGCCCCAGGTGTGCGCAATGCCGGTAATTGCCACTTGGGCTATATAAGCCTGTGTATTGTGTATATCCTTTAGAACCCCCCCCAGACTTGCTTAGTAAATACCTATGAACCAACTCCTGTCTTCAGTGTCTTTATCTACACACGGACACTACAGTGGCGACGAAGTGGAAACGGACTTACCTGCAATTCGGCAGCACTTCAAGGACATCGATTCCTCCAGCGTCCAGAAGACTCAAGGAAGTAATAGAAACTGTGGTTTCACCAGCTGGCCAAGCTGGTGGCAGGTACTGCGCTAATCCTTCCTGGGCGTCAGGCTGGGGCTCCAGCGGTGGGCTCTACAGCTGAGACAGGCAGCGAAATCGGAGGCAAGCAATAACGGACTGGGAGGGTGCACTCGGGAGACGGCCGGCGCGGCAAGCAGGTCAGCGTTTAGACCTCCGTCGGGTACGAGTCTCCAACAGTGAATAAACGGAAACCACAGTAAAACAGCATTGTTATCGGTAGCAGCGGCGGGAAAGCGCAGGAAGCGCCATATCGTTGCTACAGAGAGAAAAAAAAAAGCGCGGGAAGCGCCATATCTTTTTTTTGAAATGCCTAAGTCTGGCAATATTGATGCTTTTGATAACGAAACAGAGCCTAACTTTGGCAATATTGACGTTTTTGATAACAAGATAGAGGATTGGACCACATATGTAGAAAGAGTGGAGGTGTTTTGCACCGCAAATGGAATAGAAGATGAAAAAAAAGCTTCAGTGCTTCTGGATCTAATGGGCGCAGAAACATACAAGCTGTTACGCAACTTAATCACTCCAGCCGAACTGAGGGACAAGAATTTTGAGGAGATTGTTGATACCCTACACTGCCAATTCGAGGCAGGACTGGCAGATTCTCTGCAAGACAAATTCATCTGCGATCCCCTAAGTGTCGAAACACAAAAAAAGGTATCTTCTGGAAAAGATTTAACACTGGACAAGGCTTTCAGTGCAATAGGAGCGGCAAAGATACAGCAAAGGCCACAGGACTTCGGCACCCATGAAATGACACGGGGTTTCAAGAGATGTTATCGCTGCGGCAGATCCAACCATGACCAGAGGGATTGCTGGTTCAAAGAAAAAGCATGCAGGCGATGCGGAAAGATGGGACACATTCCACGTGTATGCCGATCTGAAAATAAAAAATCCACTAATGGGAAAAGAGTCAATAAGGAAAAGCACAGAAAGGTACAAATGATGACGGACAGTAGCTCCAAAGACCAGAATAGCGATAGCGACTCCGGGAACAAGAGACTAAGCTCTCTCAAATTACATAATGTAATTGCCAATGAAGATTACCAGACCATTTGGGTTACCCTCATAATAGCAGGGTCCCCAGTTAAAATGGAGCTAGATACAGGATCAGCTCTAACCGTAATAAATCGACAAGATTACGAGAGGCTATTTTCGCATATACCTCTAAAAAGTATCTCACAATAAACACACACAAAGGCCTGTACCAGTACAATCGACTGGTTTTTGGAGTAGCATCAGCTCCAGCTATCTGGCAAAGAGCTATGGAGCAAGTCCTGCAAGGGATTCCGGGGACTCAGTGTTACCTAGACGACATCCTTATAACAGGAGAAAACGACAACGAGCACCTTGCCAATTTGGAGCAGGTGCTCACTAGGCTGAAAGAACGGGGCCTACGAGCAAATCGCCCCAAGTGCGAATTTTTCCAAAATCAGATATCATATTGTGGCCACATAATTAATAAGGAAGGGTTGCATAAGTCACCTGAAAAAATTGAAGCAGTTATAAAAGCCCCAGCACCTGAAAATGTTTCACAATTGAGGTCATTCCTGGGATTAATAAATTACTATCATAAATTTTTACCGAACTTATCAACTATTCTGCACCCTCTTAATGATCTTCTACACACAGGAGTGATTTGGAAATGGAACGAAGACTGTAAACGTGCCTTCCATAAATGTAAAGACTTAATCACATCCGAGAAAGTTTTGGCTCATTACAACCCATCACTACCAATCAAACTGGCGTGCGATGCATCCCCTTACGGCATAGGAGCGGTATTGTCCCATAGATTCCCTGATGGCTCGGAACGGCCGATAGCTTTTGCGTCACGCTCATTGAACTCAGCTGAGCGTAACTATTCCCAGATAGACAGGGAAGCCCTCAGCCTGGTATGGGGAGTGAAGAAATTCAACCATTACCTACACGTACAAAAATTTACCTTGCTGACTGACCATCAACCCCTCATCTCCATATTCAACCCTAAGAAAGGTGTCCCCATTATGACGGCACAAAGACTACAGAGGTGGTCCCTTTTTCTAGGGGCACACCAATACAACATTGAATACAAAGGGTCAAAACAGCATGGGAATGCTGACGGTTTATCGCGCCTGCCGTTGCCAACGATAGAAGAGGCACCTACAGTAGACCCAGTAGAGATATTCCACTCTACCATAGTGGAATGTCTACCAGTGACAAATTCTGCCATTGAAAGGGAGACCAGAAATGACCCTACTCTCTCACGGGTCTACGATTTAACAATGAAGGGATGGCCAGCACACGGCGAACCACTGTTGCCAGCATTCTCGCAAAGAAGAGAACAGCTGTCAGTGTGCCGAGGAACCTTGATGTGTGGATCCAGAGTGGTGATTCCACCCAAACTCCAGGATAAAGTGCTAAAGGAGCTTCACGAGGGGCATCTGGGTGGAGTGAAAATGAAGAACCTAGCTAGGGCGTTTGTATGGTGGCCAGGTATCGATGGAGACATCGAAGACATGACCAAGAGCTGCCTAGGATGCCAGAAGGTCCAAAATGCTCCGCCACAGGCCCCTCTACATCCATGGGAGTGGCCCTCATCTCCCTGGCAAAGGGTGCACATCGACTTTGCTGGTCCATTTATGGACTCAATGTTCTTAATCGCAGTTGATGCACACTCCAAGTGGCCGGAGGTAATAAAGATGTCCTCCACCACCACGGAAAAAACCATCACAGTATTAAGGACCATATTTGCCAGGAATGGGCTGCCGGAACAGATATGTTCTGATAATGGACCGCAATTTGTGTCCGAAGAATTCAGAAAGTTCTTAAAGAACAATGGGGTAAAGCACTACACGTCCGCCCCATACCATCCCGCCACCAATGGATTGGCTGAAAGGTTTGTCCAGACCTTTAAGAAGGCCATAAAGGCCATGGGTAATGAAAACATAAAACTTCAGCACAAGGTGGATAACTTCTTATTTGCATATAGGAATGCAACACATATGGTTACAAACCAAACTCCCGCCATGATGTTCTACAATAGAAACCTAAGATGCCGGCTGGATTTGGTCAAGCCCAACATCCGAAGGGACGTGGAGAACCGGCAGTTTCAGGGCATGAATGAAAGGCCAACTAGGGCCTTCCAGATAGGCCAACCGGTTTTGGCCCGGGACTACCGTACCGAGAAATGGCAGCCTGGAACTATCTGCACACGACTAGGACCACTGATGTATACCGTGGACATCGGAGAAAGCATAATAAGGCGCCATGCTGACCAAATCATCAAGTCATCCGAAAAGGGACAACCTACACCACCACGCTATACATCTAACGATGAAGTAGAGATACCCATATCTACCTCCGATCCGGTGATACTGGAACCCGATGAACCCGATACTGGCCTTCAAGCTGAATCAGCCTTACCAGAAGAACCTACTACACCACCAGAAACTACTACACCCCCGAGGCGTTATCCGGACCGAGTCAGGAAGCCTCCTGAGAGACTAACTTATAATTAATTAATACAGCAATGTATATTATTTTGCATATAACATGAAATTAATAATTACTTAAAATATGATGTACTAGTTAGCTAGAAGGGGAGGAATTGTGGTGTATGTGCCTTTAAAAGCAATTGTGGTGTATGTGCCTTTAAGAGCCCCAGGTGTGCGCAATGCCGGTAATTGCCACTTGGGCTATATAAACCTGTGTATTGTGTATATCCTTTAGAACCCCCCCCAGACTTGCTTAGTAAATACCTATGAACCAACTCCTGTCTTCAGTGTCTTTATCTACACACGGACACTACAATCGGGATCATATGTTGTCATTAGGCCCCAATTGCATTTTAACGGCTTACTGAGCAGAAGCTTCTTGCAGGCACGCGACACAGTAAAAACTAGCGGGGAAGAGGGAAGGCCCTCCAAAGTAAGTCAAAAACTATTATTAGTGTGGCCAGGAGGAGCAGGAGTGCTCCTGCAGGCTCCACATGGAAGGTCTGAGGCTGTGAAATTTTGGGGTCTAGCGCTGGCCATTAAGGCTGAAAAAATGGCGGCTGCCTCGCTTCCATCCGCTTCCGGCGCGGAACACGGTGGCCACTATTTTGGGGAAATCAGTAGCGCCGCTGTTGCCTGCGCTTACCGCCCATATGTAAATATGCAGATCATGATGGCAATCGGCGTGCAACACTTGAATTGACGCACAAATGTGATTTTAGGCATCGCTGCTTTGGATACCACCCTCTCTAAGCCACGCACGGAAGATCATGCAGCATGCAGCATTACGACAGAGACACTACTAGCACTTCTTAAAGAGACACACACATCTTTCAGGTAAGTTTAGATTTTAGATTTTGGACTTTTTTTTACATTTTATTGGAGTAATGACTTGGTCGGAAGGAAGGAGGCAACCCAGACAGCCCCTTTCTGGCCGGGATATTCGGGGTGGAATGATCCATCTGCGGTACAAGTGAACACAACCCCAATTCCCCTTTCAACATTTGTCCCACATCTTACCTTCCATCTGTTACTGACCATCACAGCATCCAATATTACACCAAAAAATCAACTAATCACCTTTGTGCATTCCCTTAGTGAGTGTCTTGCGCCTGCCTTTGCCTATCCTAGTGCTCTTATGCAGTGCTACCCCAGTAGCTGCAGCATGGCTGGTGGAAGGCTGTTGACTTTCAGTAGGGGACACTGCAGACGTCCTTGCAGGATGACCAGAGGAGCTGGTGGCTGTGAGTGTGAAATCGAGTGACGGTATTTCTTCTTATTATTATTATTCTTCACTCTCCTCTCCCTCTTCTTGGTCAACCACTGTCTGGGCAGGCTGAATTTCTTGGGTGTCTGAAAGGAGAAAGGCACAAAGGTAGGGTTGTGGTGAGGGGATAGGTGGCGGAGGGGTGGTAAAGCAAGAGGTGCATGCTTACACTATGTGCAGCTTGTACATCAGAAGATCACAGGAAATCACAGGAACCCCACAGTGCAGATAGAGGCCATTTCGGCCCATCGAGCCTGCACCGACACATATCCCACCCTATCCCCGTAACCCCACGTATTTAATCCCCCTAACACTAAGGGTCAATTTATCATAGCCAATCAACCTAACTCCACACAGACAGTCGCCCGAGGCCGGATTCGAACCCGGGTCCCTGGCGCTGTGAGGCAACAGTGCTAACCACTATGCCACCGTGCTGCCCGGTATTGTGGGATGAGAGGGAAGTGGGATGGAAGAAGGAGGATAACGTATGAGGATACCGGCATCTTGTATTCTTTCAGTCCTGCCACTGGCCAAGAGCTCAGCCATGCTCCTGCTAAGAATGACCAGCACCTTCACCTCCAAGGGGGTGAGGTGAGGCTAGGAATGTGAGGTGTGCCTCATGTTTGGTAGAGATTGTTGGTAGGTTAGTGATGGCGTGGAGGGGGGGTCGTGCATTGAGCAGTGTCTGTGGGTAGTGGTGCAGTCAGTGGGATATGGCATTTGAAGATGCATTCACTGATCTTTGTCTGAGGTCATGAAACTTCTTTGGGCACTGGAGCCAGGTCCTGGGAACAACACACTTGGCACTGGCGGCTTTTGCAATCTCCTCCCACTGCCTTCTGGTGTGCTACTTGGAATGCTTCCTGCCCCCCTGCGGGTAGAGGACCTGTCTTATTCTGTGCACCCCAAGAATCAAGGCCTCCAGCACTGTATCTGAGTACCTACTTGCCCTCTCTCTTCCCTGTTGTTTTCAGTCCCCACCACAAACTCCATTCCCCAGCTACTGACTCCATCCCTCTCCCTAACATCTGTCGGAGGCTGAACCACACTGTTCGCAACCTTGGTGTCATATTTGACCCAGAAATGAGCTTCCGACCACATATCCGAGGCATAACTAAGACCGCCTATTTCCACCTCCGTAACATCGCCCGTCTCCACCCCTGCCTCAGCTCATCCACTGCTGAAACCCTCATCCATGCCTTTGTTACCTCTAGACTTGACTATTCCAATGCACTCCTGGCTGGTCTCCCACTTTCCACCCTACGTAAGCTAGAGTTCATCCAAAACTCGGCTGCCTGTGTCCTAACTCGCACCAAGTCCCATTCACCCATCACCCCTGTGCTCGCTGACCTACATTGGATCCCAGTTAAGCAACGCTTCGATTTCAAAATTCTTATCCTTGTTTTCAAATCCCTCCATGACCTCGCCCCTCCCATCTCTGAAATCTCCTCCAGCCCCACAACCCCCCCCCCGCCCCGAGATATCTGCACTCTTCTAATTCTGCCCTCTTGAGCATCCCTGATTATAATCATTGAACCATTGGTGGCCGTGCCTTCTGTTGCCTAGGCCCTAAGCTCTGGAATTCCCTCCTTAAACCTCTCTACCTCACTTTCCTCCTTTAAGACGCTCCTTAAAACCTACCTCTTTGACCAAGCTTTTGGTCATCTGCCCTAATATCTCCTTATATGGCTCGGTGTCAAATTTTTTGTCTTATAACACTCCTGTTCAGCGCCTTGGGACATTTTACTACGTTAAAGGCACTATATAAATACAGGTTGTTGTTGTTGAGCCATGGCTGCATCCAGAGTGACAATGAGGTGCTTCTGCAACAAAGTACCGTCCCTTTAAGTAATGCAGAGAGCCTAGGCAAAATTTCATTGGCCAGTAGACTTCACCCGATATCGGCCCCTCTCTTGAGCGCTAAGCCAACCAGCAATGCGTTTAGGGCTGAACTCAACGCTCCAATCATGTAAATGAGTAGGCAGCATGAATTTTGCGTGCTGCATGCACCACTTTAATTGGGCACAGGCAGATCGCACTTCACGCTCTCCAAGCCCGTTTTCGGGTCTAATCACATTTCACTCCCTTGATTGTTCCATTCCTCCCTGAAAATTTGCTCTCTTACTCTCCTGAAGCCGGTGACTCATGCTGGGTATAGTTGCACTGGGCCAGCTACCCTTCTGTACCTCATTCAAATGGCCATTCTTCATGTGTGAACGAATACAATGGGCTCATTTTGCCAGTGTGGGCCGGCTGGGGCGTGTCAGGTGGGAATCGTGTCAGGACCCCGACTCCAAAGTGAAGTGTTGAAAAATTGCGATTTTCCCCTAATTAGGCAATTAATTTCCAGCATGTGGGAACTCCTGGCCCAATGAGTCTTTTCATACAGAAAGTCACCTCTGATGACGTCATCAATGCTGCTGGATTTAAGACCTGCAAGCAGCCTTGCTTCTTCTGGAGACTGGAAATGCTTTGGAAATTGTATGAAGGACTTCATTTACCGACCATATCCACCAGCAAGCAAAAGTGTGCGCCTCGCTTTGATGAGCCCTCCCTCCAAGCTCTGGTGCAGGAAGCAAGATCTAATAAGGCAGTGCTCTTCCCTTCCTCAGGGAGAAAAAAGACACCCCAGCAAACTAAAGCTGTGTGGCTGCAAGTGGCCCAGGAGGTCAACTCCATATCAATGAGCTGCAGAAACTGGCTGCAATGCAGGAAGAGGTTTCATGACCTTCTCCACACAGGAAAAGTGAGTATGACTTTCCCATCACCCTCAATCTGATCCCCATCACCTCTCCTCACCAGCACTCTGCTTTGCCAACCTCTTCCTCCACATCCCAATTGACACTTACATCCCTGCACCCTTACCCATTGCCACTCTCTCTATGGTCACATTCATTTAACTATTCGACCATGTCGCCCTCACACTCCCTATCACTGTGATGCAACAACAACAACTTACAACACACAGGGAGGGCCCTTTGTCTCCTTCTAAGTATCAATGCTATGCATCCTCTACACTCACTCCTTCATTCTCACTCAAACTCCACTTGTGTCCCTCATTGCAGGAAAAGAGAGCCCAAAATAAGAGGGAAAGAACCATGACAGGAGGAGGGCCACCCTCAGTAGCCCAGCTCACTGCCTGGGAGGAGGCGGCCCTGGAAATCGCCGGGATCGAGGAGGATTCCCAAGTGGGGGACGGACAGCTGGGCGCATCACAGCAAGCTGGTGACAGAATAGTTTGGCATCTCTCTCATTGACATTGCATGAGTCACTGATAATGAATCTGATGCTCTAACAGATTGACTTATGATCATCTGCGCTATTCAATCTTCATGTAATCTTGACCTCACATCTCTAACTCTTTCCTTTACTCCCCCACAGGACCATCGAAAGCCCCTGTCCCCACTGTCCAGGAGGAAGAGCCTGAGTTTCCAGACTCCTCAGAGGAAGCTGCAACCTCTGAGGGCGCAGCGTCAGCAGAATTCAGCGCACCCAGCACCAGCGCAGACACTCACACCTTGGTGGGACCTTCGTGAGATAGAGTAGTGTTGGCACCTGGTGTATCACAACTCACAAATGAGCATCAGCAGATGGTGGAGACAGGGACAGCAGTGGAGAGTCCTCATCGGAGGGCGCAGGACTCTTCCAGCTCGGCATGAACGCATCACCACAGAAAGGATGGCAACCTCCGTGGAAAGGATGGCTACGGTAGAGGAGAGGGTGGCTACGGTCATGGAGGAGCTAAGTTACCAGGGTGTTGAAAACATGGTCATTGTTCAGAATAGACTGACATCTCTTGAGGAGCGATGGTCAACTATTGAGCATAGAAACCTGACCTTCATGGAAGTCCTCTGGTGTAGGACTTTCAGTGCAGAAACGGGTCCTCATGGCCCCCCTGAAGTGCAACAAGGTGCTGTCAAGCCACTTGCTAGCTCTGAAGTGGGGCTGACCCATGAGAGGGATGTTGGTGGCAGACAACAAGGAAGTGGGGGCTCCTCTCCAAGCACTCACATGACCATGCCACTGCAAAGCCCTCGGTCAGAACCCCACCAGGGTCCTCACCCAACTGAGATGGGTGTCTCATCCCCTGCACAGCCGCAGGAGCAGCAGACTGTTGCCGAGCCCTCACAGGTTCGCAACCCCAGAGGACGGCCGCCAAAAGTGTTGAGACAGGAGCAGCAAGAAAGTGAGCAAGGGGCCTCCACATCTGCTGAAGCCACAGGGGAAGCACCACGTAGGAGCACGCGTAAGAGGAAGATAATGCACAAGTAGTCACAAGGGTAGTCACTTGGGTGTTATGTTGTGTTTATTTTTGAAATGCCATCAGTTGCTTGTTGTGATAAAAATTTCTGATGGCAAACTGTTGGTCGATTTTCAGTGTGCCGTGAGGCGGGCTTTTAGGTGTGTGGGGGGCAAAAATCCTGAATTCGGGGGTCCCAAAACCATCCCACCCAAAACTCGCCTCCATGTAAGTTTCAAAGGAGGCGGGTACCCGCCCCACACTGGGACCCGCCGATCCAAGGCAGGAAGGGATTAGTGCCAATTAACTGCCTGTTAACACATAGTTAACAGGCAGTTTTTAGCCTAATCCCTATTTTGAAGGTTGTCGTGTGGGATTCCCGATGGCTCCAAACCATGCCACGTTAGAAGAGTCGGGCCGTCGGGTTGAAGGACTTGGAGGAGTCGAGATGTCGGTGTTCAGGTGAGTGATGGGTGCATGAATGCAAAGGTAAGTGTGTTTGGTGTGTCTAAAGTGTGTAAAGAAGTTTAAGTTACCTGTACTTCCTTCCTCTAGGCTTCGGGAGTCCATCATTCAGCCGGCACAGAAAGCAGAATGGCTGCGATCTGTCAAAAGTGACAGCCTGCAGCTTTCAGTGCCAGCGAGATTTCTAACTGAGTCTGCATAGAAGGACTCCGGTTAGAAGTAAGACTGTCAGTGTTTGACAGCTTCAAGCAGCTGTGAAACACTGATATTTCATCTGTCAACACGTCTTGACAGATGAAATTTCAGTCTGTGACGTCACCTGTTGCCGGGTGGCCCTTAATTGGCCTGCTGAGTCCGCTGGGCGGGCTCAACAAGGTCAATCAAGTGAAAATCGCGTGGATTGGCTGCATCTCGATGGAGGAGGGACTACAACCCGAAAGTTGTAGTCCCGCCTCCTTCCCGACTTCTGAATGAAAATCCAGCCCTTGATGTTGTGGCCTGTGTCATTTCACAAATGGGACTTCCACATTGAGGGCTTAGAGCGACTTGTAATTGTCAGTATGGTGGTCAAAGTGATAGGAATCTGCAGGCTCTTGTCCATTGCCGATGCACTGGTAAGAAGGTGCGAGGCAGAAGTGTTTGATTGTGCAGGATAAACAAATCTGGCCAACATGAGTGCGTCCCTTGCATCCCGGGCAGCAATGTGGTCACGCTCTGGCACCTTCTGGCCTGTGCAGTTTCAGGTGGGTGAGCAGCAGCTTGGCGCTCATGTTATTGCTCCTGCTGTTGGTGCTGCTGTTGTTCAGGGTTCTGCTGCTGCTGCGGCTGGTCTTCGTCCAAATCTTATGTCCAGGAGGAAAGGAAATAAATGGTTCCTATGCTTCTGCTATATACCTCAGTTGAGGAAGCGCTCAGTCAAGGTGGGGAGAGGGGTTTCCCAGGAGGTCACACTGGAGATGGGTGTCAGGCTCCAAACATCCACAACAATGAGTAGGCCTGCTAAAGGTTCCCCCAGACCTGAGGCAACAAAGTTCTGCCACCTGTACATGATGATTGCTGAAAACTCCTTTTTAATGGTGGAGCTGCAGCTGTTACTAAGCAATCCACTTGTGAGGCCGCCAGGATTACCTGGCGTGTTCCTGAGGAGGCGTGTAGGATGGAGGAAATGTCTAAAACTCAGAAAGGCCTCTCAAAATTGGATTATAGAGGCAATTAAGTGGTTGTTAAGGGCCTATCCCACCTCTTGGAGGTGGGATGGAAACGGGGTCTGAAATCCCGATTCTGGGAAAATTGCTAGGAGGCGGGATGGAGGCGGGATCGGGCCCGCACGCCATTTTTTGCAATTTTAACACCTCACACGCCTCCAATCCCGCCTCCTCGGCCCTGGCAAAATCGAGCCCAATGAGTGTAAGGAGGCTATTCAACTGTAGTGGGCATCTTAGTCCTGTTCTAACCATTCACAAATGCAATATTCCAGTATGGGTCTCTGTATAGTAATCAGGAGTGGGAACCTTGATTGATTCTCCCCATCTTCAACTCAAGGAGCTGGGGACAATTGTAGTGTCTTGCTCTGGCTGTGATCAACATGAGCCAGAGAATGAACCTTCACCCAGCGGGAACAGGGTGGCTGCTCAGTTGAAATAGCAGTGTAAATTCTTACTGGCTCGTTCCTGTTCTATTTCCACCTGCCACCACCTTAACTGTCTTTTTTTCAGATGGGCGAGGTGCCTGTCTGACTCAAGTCTTATTAATACATGCAAATCATGGTCCTAAGATGTTATGATACGATTGTTATGATACGACCCCGATGGTATTTTAACGGCCTACTGCGTGAGGTGCCTACCACAGGGGCTCTGGTCAGTAAACCTGGTGGGTAAGAAGAGGCCCTCTAAGGGAAGACAAAACCTTTCCTTAATGGGGCCAGGAGGCCCTGGACGGGTACTCAAGGAATGTGCTGATCAGCTGGCTGATGTCTTCACCGCCATCTTCAACCTGTCATTGGCCCAGGCAGTAGTCCCTACATGCTTCAAGACCGCCACCATCATTCCTGTGCCTAAACAAGCGGCTGTGACGTGTCTGAACGACTATCGACCTGTCGCACTCACACCCATCATAATGAAGTGTTTCGAGAGACTGGTCTTAGCCCACATCAAAGCCAGTGTTCCTGCCTCCCTTGACCAACACCAGTTTGCCTATCGGGCAAACAGATCAACGGAGGATGCAATCACAACTGCTCTACACTCGGCACTGAATCACCTAGATGGTAAGGAGACCTACATCAGAATGTTGTTTATAGACTACAGCTCAGCATTCAACACTATCGTCCCCAACAAGCTGGCCACCAAACTCCAAACTCTTGGCCTGAACACTTCCCTCTGCAACTGGACCCTGGACTTCCTAACAAACAGACCCCAGTCTGTCAAATTAGGTAACCACACCTCCCCCCCCCCTGACCCTGAACACGGGGGCCCCACAAGGATGTGTGCTGAGCCCCCTCCTCTACTCCCTCTTCACCCACGACTGTGTGGCTGTTAATGGTTCCAACACCATCATCAAGTTTGCAGATGACACCACGGTAGTAGGCCAGATCACCAACAACGATGAGTTAGCCTACAGGGAGGAGGTCCAGCATCTCGTGAAGTGGTGCGCCGACAACAACCTGGCCCTTAACACCAAGAAAACAAAGGAAATAATTGTGGACTTCAGGAAGTCCAAAGGCGGAAGTCACCCCCCCATCCACATCAATGGGGCGGAGGTGGAAAGGGTGGCCAGCTTTAAGTTCCTCGGAGTCCACATCACGGCAGACCTCTCCTGGTCCCTCAACACCTCCTCTCTGGTGAAGAAGGCCCAGCAGCGCCTATATTTCTTGAGGAGGCTGAAGGGATGTAATCTGTCACCCCTGATCCTCTCTAACTTCTACCGCTGCACTATAGAGAGCATCCTGACAAACTGTATCACGGTATGGTACGGCAGCTGTAGCTCCCATGACCGGAAAGCCCTGCAGCGGGTAGTCAAAACTGCCCAACGCATTACCGGCACCCGGCTACCGACCATAGAACATATATATCAGAAACGCTGCCTACGGAGGGCATGGTCCATCATCAAAGACCCTACCCACCCCAGCCACAGTCTGTTCACCCTCCTACCATCTGGAAGACGCTACAGATGCATTCGCACCCGTACGACCAGATTTAGGAACAGCTTCTTTCCCAGGGCTGTCATCCTACTGAACTCCACAAATAAACACTAAAGCCTGCACATCTGCCGATGCACTTTATTATGGTCATATTTATGCTAATATATATGTACAAATGTATGTTGAAATGTTTAAGTGTCCTAATCCAAATTGTACACTCTCGGGAGCCACAAGCCTACATTTCGTTGTACTGCACTTGTGCACTAACAATGACAATAAAAGTTGATTTGATTTGATTTGAGGATAGGATTCCAGGAAATGCAAGGAGAGTCTGGGTCTTTGCTTCCCCAAGCTCCCCCCCACCGCCTTACCACCCGTGAAAAGGTCCTGATTCCCTCGCACCCATGACTTACCTTATTGTCGGTGGGCATTTCAACTGGGAGTGGGTTTCGGGCAGGCAGGCGAGCATTAAACCCATCCGTAACCATCAGTTTAAGGTCCAGACTATTTTAACTCTGGCGCCTCATTTGCATCCCACCGACCAGCTGCCCACCTGAAACAGACGGAAAGAGGCAAATGGCGTCGCAGGGCCCGGAGTCTATCCGCCGACATCAAGGCAAATTGCGGTCTGCTGGGGGCGTAACAAGGCTGTTCTGTAAGTGGGAAGGGGGGAGACCATGGCACCAGAGACCCAGGCCGGGAAATTCGATAACGCAAGAAAACCGGCGCGGCACCGTGATGCGAGATATGACCGTGCCCGTTTAAGAAGCACAGGCAGCACGTCAATTTGGTGCTGCCTGCTACTTTACATAATTCATGTGCTTGTGTAGTAAATTTGGTAGTATGTCCAGATTTCCTGAAGAAACTATCAAGTCCCTGACTTTCAAAGGTCAATGAAGACAGAGAAGTGAAAGGTCCGTTTATTTATAGTTGCACCAGAGAGACTGCGGACAGACAGACAGATTAGTTAAAAACCAGAGAAACAACTGACAGCTAAATGACATTAAAGTCATATGACAAGGCCCTTTGAAAGAAAGGTTGAAAGCTGTTCCAAATTCAGTCTGATGGCAAAGTAAAACATTAAAGAGGTGTGGGTGGAATTCCCTAGTCCTGTTTCCAGTTCCGCATAAAACAAACATAAAACCGCTGTTCGATGTCACCGTATGACTTAACAATTCACGTGAAATTACTTTTCCATTATTTTAATGGGGGGGCATTAACCCTTTTATAATTGGCTAACGCCTCTAATAAAATAGCAGAATATGGTTAAATGAAGTAAACTATGAGTTAATTAGAGTAGAAGTACAAAGCTCAGGCAAGACCAAATTTTAGAGTGGTCCTCAAAGAATAGTTCCTGAGTGATACAGACTTCTATCAAAACAGTTTCTGTTGTGTCATTTAAGTCCTTTTAAAATGGAACTAGAAGTATAGCTAGTTAAAGGTATGATTAAAGAACAGAAGGAAGGGATATACTGTATGATTTAGTGCCATGAGGACTTTATGCAACAGGAGCACATATCAGGAATTCAGGCACTGAGATCAACAGTCCCAGTTCGCAGCCCAAGTGGTTTTCCATTCATTAGTTTTGATGCTAAATTCTAAAATGTATTCATATATAAATTTAAATCTATATATATATAGACATGAGTGATCAAATAATCCACAGAATGCTGAATCCACCCAACTGAGACCATATAAAGGTCATCGGTGGAAAGCATCGCAACAGGGTTGAATCATACAGTTTTTAACAATAGAAACATTTTGGCCTAGAAATTGGATAATGCAAAAAAACAGGTGTGGGCACCACGATGCGAGATATACCCACGCCCATTCAAGGAGTGCAGGCAGCTTGTCAACTTTGTGCTGCCTGCTATTTATAATGATTGCAGCACACAGACTGGTGCTGAATGCGTTGCTGACAGGCTGTGCGCTCAGGATTCGGCCAAAGTTCGCGTTGTTCGAGCAAGGCTAGCTTTACTTAAAGCTAGCCTGCTCCTCTCAAAGGCAGTCTGCACCTCTTAAAGGTGAGCTGCCTTCTACAGATGAAAAATGTTATAAGCACAAGGCAGTCTGCACCTCCTAAATGTGAGTGACCTTCTGCTGATGAAAAATGGTAAAAGTGCTTCAGCACCAACCCAAATGGCTCAACAGACCAGGGAAAGGGTACCCAGGGTCTTGGATGCAGCACTCGAGCTTTGTGCAGGTGGTCAACACTGGAAGAGAGATCCTCTACCAGAGGGGCTCAGGAGGCCCTCCAGAAAGAAGGATATGGGACCAGATCACCGATGCCGTCACTGCCAGCAGCGTCACCCCCAGGACCTGGCACAAGTTCCCAAAGAAGTTTCATGACCTCAGACGAGTGGTCAAGGTCAGTGATTGCATCTTCAACAGCCATCACCTACCAATTGCACAACTAGCCTCAAACATTGCTCAATGCATGACCCCCACCCCCCATCACTCACCTACCAACAACCTCTATCAAACACGAGGCACAGCTCACATTCCTAACTTCACCTCACCCCCTTGGAGGTGACGGTACTGGTCATTCTTAGCAGGGGCATGGCTGAGCTCTTGGCCAGTGGCAAGACTGAAAGAATACAAAATGCTGGTACCTTCATACGTTATCCTCCTTCTCACATCCCACTTCCTGCTCATCTCACAATATCTCCTGATGTACAAGCTGCACATGGTGTAAGCATGCACCTCTTGCTTTACGCCCCTCCCCTCGCCACAACCCTACCATTGTGCCTTCCTCATTTCAGACACCCAAGAAATCCAGCCTGCCCAGCCAATGGTTGAGCAAGAAGAGGGAGAGGAGAGTGAAGAAAAAGAAATACCATCACTCGATTTCACACTCCCAGGCACCAGCTCCTCGAGGTCGTCCTCCAAGGCCATCTGCAGTCTCCCCCATTGAACGTCAGCAGCCTTAAACCAACCATGCTGCAGGTACTGGGGTAGCACTGCGTAAGAGTAATGCGATAAGCAAAGGCAGACGCAAGACACTCACTAAGGGAATGCACAAGGGTGATTCATTGATTTTTTGATGTAATATTGAATGCATATATGGATAAAGTTCTCAACCTGTCTCATTACCATCCCCTTTTGCCTTGAATATCTCTTAATGTCTCTCACTGTCTCTTAATCTCTCCTGCCTTCCAGTTCATCACAGGCCTTCCTTTTTGTTCTTTCATCCCCTCCCCCATTTCCCAGCCCCTACACTTGCTTAAAAATCTGTTCCATTTCCTGCTTTTTTCCAGTTCTGACAAAAGGTCACCGACCTGAACAGTTAACTCTGTTTCTCTCTTCACAGATGCCGCCTGACCTGTTGCCTGAGTATCTCCAGCATTTTCTGTTTCTATTTCAGATTTCCAGCATCTGCAGTATTTTCTTTTTGTATGGATCAAGTTGGATTGGAAAATTTGCTTTGTGGTGGCTTTTATTTCAGCATTGTGCCCAAGAGGATGCTGTGATGGTCAGTAACAGAGGAAAGGTAAGGTGTGGGACAAATGTTGAAAGGGGAATTGGGATTGTGTTCACTGGAACTGCAAGCAGATGATTCGATCTAGATTTCCCGGCCAGAATGGGACTTTCTGGGTTGCCTCCTTCCTTTCCTCCCCCTCTTCTGCTTTATTCTCTTCTGCTTTTTCCTCTTCTGCTCTTCCTCATTTCCTCGGCTCCTGCAGATTGGAGGATAGCAAATGTAACCCTGCTATTTAAGAAAGGAGAGAGAGATAAAATGGGGAACTACAGACCTGTTAGCCTCACATCAGTAGTTGGGAAAATGCTGGAATCTCTTATAAAGGATGCAATAACCGGGCACTTAGAAACTAATACAGCGTAGTAAGATTGGGCAGAGTCAACATGGATTTATGAAAGGGAAATCCTGTTTGACAAACCTATTGGACTTCTTTGAGGATGTAACTAGTGGAGTAGACAAAGGGGAACTGGTAGGTGAGGTGTATCTGGAATTTCAGAAGGCCTTCGAAAAGGTCACACACAAGAGGTTAGTGAACAAAATTAGGGGGCATGGAATTGGAGGTAATATACTAGCATGGATTGAGAATTGGTTAAAAGACAGAAAACAAAGAGCAGGGATAAATGGGTCTTTTTCAGGATGGCAGGCTGTGACTAGTGGGATACCGCAAGGATCGGTGCTTGGGCCCCAGTTATTCATAATCTTAATCAATGATTTGGATGAGGGGACTAAATGTAACATTTCCAAATTTGCTGATGATATAAAGCTAGGTGGCAGTGTCCGTTGTGAAGAGGATGTGAAGAGGCTTCAAGGGGATCTCGACAGGCTCAGTGAGTGGGCAAGAACATGGCAGATGGAATATAATGTGGATAAATGTGAAGTTATCCACTTTGGTAGAAAAAACAGAAAGGCAGAGTATGGTTGGCATAAAAATAAAACAAAAAAGGTGACTCAACCATGGCTAACAAGGGAAATTAGGGATAGCATAAGATCCAAGGAGAGGACATATAAATTGGCCAGAAAAAGCAGCAAACCTGAGGGTTGTGAGCAGTTTAGGATTCAGCAAAGGAGGACAAAGGGATTAATTAAGAGGAGGAAAATAGAATATGAGATTAAGCTTGATGGGAACATAAAAACTGACTGTAAAAGCTTCTATAGATATGTGAAGAGAAAGAGATTGGTGAAGTCAAGCATAGGTCCCATGCAGTCAGAATCAGGGGAATTTATAAAGGGGAACAAAGAAATGGCCGACCAATTAAATACATACTTTGGTTCTGTCTTCACAATGGAGGACACAAATAACATTCCAGAGCAGTCAGGGAACATAGGGTGTAATGAGAGGGAGGAATTGAATTAAATCAGTATTTGTAGGGAAATGGTGTTAGGGAAATTGACGGCATTGAAGGCCGATAAATCCCCAGGGTCTGAAAATCTACATCCTAGGGTACTTAAGGAAGAGGCCCTAGAAATAGTAGATGCATTGCTGGTCATCTTCCAAAATTCTATAGACTCTGGAATAGTGCTCATGGATTGGAGGGTAGCTAATGTAACCCCACTATTTAAAAAAGGTGGTAGAGAGAAAATGGGGAATTATAGATCGGTAAGTCTGACATCGGTAGTGGGGAAAATGCCAGCGTCCATTATAAAAGATGTAATAGCAGAGCACTTGGAAAACAGTGACAGGATCGGACAAAGTCAACATGGATTTACAAAAGGTAAATCATGCTTGATTAACCTACTGGAATTTTTTGAGGATGTAACTGGTAGAATAGATAAGGGAAAAGCAGTGGTTGTGGTGTATTTGGACTTTCAGAAGTCTTTCAATAAGGTCCCGCATAAGGGATTGGTGTGCAAAGCTAAAGCACATGGGATTGGGGGTAAGGTACTGACTTGGATAGAGAACTGGTTAGCAGACAGGAAGCAAAGAGTCTTTTTCCGAGGGGCAGGTAGTGACTAGTGGGGTACCGCAGGGATCGGTGCTAGGACCCCAGCTATTCACAATATATATTAATGATCTAGATGAGGGAAATAGATGTAATATCTCCAGGTTTGCAGATGACACAAAGCTGGATGGGCGTGTGTGCTGTTAGGAGGATGCAGAGAAACTCCAGTATGATTTGGACAGGTTGGGTGATTGGGCAGATGCATGGCAGATGCAGTATAATGTGGATAAATGCGAGGTTATCCACTTTGGTGGCAAAAACAGGAAGGCAGATTATTATCTGAACGGCAATAGATTGGGAAAAGGGGAAGTGCAACGAGACTTGGGTGTCCTTGTGCACCAGTCGCTGAAGGTAAGCATGCAGGTGCAGCAGGCAGTTAAGAAGGCAAATGGTATGCTGGCCTTCATAGCGAGAGGATTCGAGTACAGGAGCAAGGATGTCTTGCTGCACTTGTACAGGGCCTTGGTGAGACCACACCTTGAGTATTGTGTGCAGTTTTGGTCGCCTTATCTGAGGAAGGATGTTCTTGCCATGGAGGGAGTGCAGCGAAGATTCACCAGACTGATACCTGGGATGGCAGGAATGATGTATGAAGAGAGATTGGGTCGATTAGGCTTATATTCGCTAGAGTTTAGAAGAATGAGAGGGAACCTCATTGAAACTTATAAAATTCTAACAGGACTAGACAGACTAGATGCAGGAAGGATGTTCCCGATGGCGGGGGAGTCCAGAACCAGGGGTCACAGTCTAAAGATAAGGGGTAAGCCATTTAGGACTGAGATGAAGAGGAATTTCTTCACCCAGAGAGTGGTGAACCTGTGGAATTCTCTACCACAGAAGGCAGTTGAGGCCAACTTATTAAATATATTCAAGAAGGAGTTAGATATATTTCTTAAGGCTAAAGGGATCAAGGGATATGGGGAGAAAGCAGGGACAGGGTACTGAATTTGAATGATCAGCCATGATCTCATTAAATGGCGGAACAGGCTCAAGGGGCCGAATGGCCTACTCCTGCTCCTATCTTCGATGTTTCTATTTCCTAAATGGTGAAAGATTTGGGAATGCAGATGCTCAAAGGGACCTGGGTGTCCTTGTACATGAGTCACTGAAAGTGAATGTGCAGGTGCAGCAAGCCATTAGGAAGGCAAATGGTATGCTGGCCTTCATTACATGAGGATTTGAGTACAGGAGTAAAGAAGTCTTACTCCAATTATATAGGGCCTTGGTGAGACCACACCTGGAGTAATGTGTACAATTTTGGTCTCCTTACCTAAGGAAGGATATACTTGCCATAGAGGGAGTGCAATGTAGGTTCACGAGATTGATTCCTGGGATGGTGGGCATATCGTATACGAAGAGATTGAATAAACTAGGCCTGTATTCTCTTAAATTCAGAAGAATGAGAGGGGATCTCATTGACGCATACAAAATCATTACAGGGCTTGATAGAGTGGATGCTGGGAGAATGTTTCCCATGGCTGGGGAGTCTAGAACCAGGGGCCACAGCCTCAGGATAAACAGTAGGCCATTCAGGACTGAGATGAGAAGAAATTTCTTCACACAGAGGGTGGTGAATCTTTGTAATTCTCTACCCCAGAGGGCTGTGGAGGCTCAGTCATTGGGTATATTCAAAACAGAAGTCGATAGATTTCTGACTAGTAAAGGCATCAACGCATATGGCGATAGGGCCGGTGAATGGAGTTGAGGCAGAAGATCAGCCATGATCTCATTGAATGGTGGAGCAGGCTCGAAAGGTCGAATGGCCTACTCCTGCTCCTATTTCTTATGTTCTTATGTCCTCTTCCTCTTCCTCCTCCTCCTTTTCCTTCTCCTTCTGCGAGCAGCTTATCCCCTTTGCTGCCTCAGCTCCATCTCCATGTCGTACTGCTTCCCAAGGGGGACCGCAACTAGAGCCCCCAGGACTGGAAGAAAGTGGTTCTGTACAATTATCAGATTCAATTAATTAAAGAGTAATTAAAATTAATATTAATATTTGCCTGCAGGCCTTCTGTTAAGCCAAAGCCTTGAAACATCCAGCAGCACTCCCTGCTCACTTTAACAACTTTTTAAATGTACCAAGCCACTACTCCAATGAAATGTAAAGAAACCAGTACAAAAGCTAAAATCTAAATTTATCTGAAAGTTGCGTGTGTCCCTTTAAGAAGCGCTGGTAAGAGGTCTGTCGTAGTGCAGCATGCGCGTTCTGCCGTGCGTGCTTTGGAGAGGGCGTTAAAAGGAGAGGCGATGTCCAAAATACCAGATCATGTTCAAATCAGCAGTGTACGCCAATTGACGCCACGATCTGGCTCATCTCCATATCTGGAGAGAGCGCAGGCAACGGTATCACTGCCGACCTGTTCCAAATGCCGACTGCCGCGTCCCGCGCTGGAAGTGAGGCAGACACCATTTTTTCATACAAGCCGGCCTTGACGGTTGGTGCAAACGGGCCAAATTTCACAGACTTCCTGTTTTTCCCTCCTCTCCTGGAGCTGCTGCCAGTTGCTGAGCCACCATTCCATAAGCTGTCACTGCACCCCACCCTCTGATACCAGGGGGTAGATTTTAACTTTCAGCAGTTGTGTGAAATGGATGGTACTGGATCAGTCGCCCTTTATACAGCCCGTTTGATTTCCCATTCCTTTGAAGGCACTGAAAGGTGTGTATAATGGGAGAGCGATCCACTACCGCCCACTTTTAGCCCTGTAGGGTTTGAAAATCCACAACCACGTTTTATTGGAGCCCTCTAAGGGCAAGGTGACCAAAATTGGATTGCCCTATACAGTTTAAAACCAACATTTTCGGCCAATGCAGTGGTCCCGAAAAGCAGGCTGGGATATCTGAATACAGGGGATTGTGGCTCAGAAGCGAGCCATAGATGTCGGCCAATCGAAACAAAGTGCATTCTCAAAGGCCAATCAGGGGACTGAGTCGGGCCTGAAGCAAGGATATGTGACTCACCCCTAATCGAGCTATGAGTACAGGCCATCATCACCTTAATCAACTCGGACTAGGGACAATAGTTTTGGGATCACTACAGTTAAGAGGTGGCCTAAAATAATCAAGTCCCAGGACTGACACAATGGGACAGCAGACTTGGAGGAGCCGCTGTGCACTCAAAACAATACCCCTGCCCTCGAACTTGTAAACACCAATTTAATTGGGCGCGAAGAGGCCGAAATGGAATTGGGTATAAAATACAGAACCAAGAGATTATTAGAAAAAGACCAGAAGAAAGAGCAGGAGAGCAAGTTAAGAAGCTGAGGGAGAGACGAGCTGGGGCGAACTACCATCTAAAGAACTCCGACCACGCTGATGAGAAGATCCACCATCAGGCCCCAGACTCAATCGGCATACTGAAAGTTTACTCCGCTACCAGACGGTGCAACATCACCGCAAGAAACCGCACCGTATACCGACTCCCGTCCCGGAGACATCAACAAGAAGACACCAACGACCGAAGTGGCTGTGGAAGACGGCATTCGCTCCCGCTATTTCGGGAGCCTTTTCCATCAAGCACAAACCAACCAACAACAGCAACAACCCAACAACCGCACTCAAAAGAGGCTGTGAGTATAATCCAAGGGCCTGCAACTGTCAGTCTAGTCTAGGTAGGAAAGTGGGTTGGTGGGATTGGACTTGGTAAAGTTAAAACAGTGTAAAACATTCTCGTTATGTCCGTTCTCTCCCATATTGTATTTATAGTTATAGAGTGTGCGTGTTTATTACGTTTGTGGTAGAACCAAATAAAATTGGTTGTCACCTGTTTTTTCCAAGGACTACTTGTCTCCGAGTGTCTATTTAAAGTGCATCGTTCTCCATCCAAATTCTGGAGTTAGAACCAGATAGGGGCATTAGGGCGCTTCGAACCCGCCAAACAAGGGAACAGCAGGCTAGGGAAAAAGAGAGAGGACTACAGGAGCCCTTGGGCTCAGGAGTACCCCGCAGATTAGGTATAAACTGTGTGGGTCGTCACCGTATTCTAGTCCTCCTCTATAAGCTGTTGTTCGCTATCTCCTTAGAGGGTGTTTAGTGACACCCGACCTGCAGACTAACATAAGCTGCAAGGGTATAAAGGAGACAGAGGCCCAATACATTAACAGGCACTAAAGACCCCTGTAATTGGGCAGAGCAAAACCCCCTACAGCCCCATCAAAGGTTAAAGCTATCCCATGAGTGACCCTTCTTTATGTGTGATTGCCGAAGAGGGTAATTCTTTTTTTTATACTTTGTGTATTCCTATATTAAGTAGTGTGTAGGTGTTTGCTGCAGACAAATATTAATATTAATTTTAATTACTCGAATCTGATAATTGTACAGTAAAGATTATATTAAGTGTTGAGCCAGAATAGTTGTTATTTTATACTAGTTTCTTAATTTGTGGTGTGTATTTGATTCTGTGTTGTCAGTATGATTAGCGTAGTAGGAAGCAGCAATTATTTAATACAGAGGTACATAAGAACATAAGAAATAGGAGCAGGAGTAGGCCATTCGGCCCTTCGAGCCTGCTCCGCCATTCAATGAGATCATGGCTGATCTTCTGCCTCAATTCCACTGACCGGCCTTATCGCCATATCCCTTGATGCCCTTACTAGTCAGAAATCTATCGACTTCTGTTTTGAATATACCCAATGACTGAGCCTGCACAGCCCTCTGGGGTAGAGAATTCCAAAGATTCACCACCCTCTGTGTGAAGAAATTTCTTCTCACCTCAGTCCTGAATGGCCTACTCTTTATCCTGAGGCTGTGGCCCCTGGTTCTAGACTCCCCAGCCATGGGAAACATTCTCCCAGCATCCACCCTATCAAGCCCTGTAATAATTTTGTATGCTTCAATGAGATCCCCCCTCATTCTTCTGAATTTAAGAGAATACAGGCCAAGTTTACTCAATCTCTTCTCATACGGCAGTTCCGCCATCCCAGGAATCAATCTCGTAAACCTTTGTTGCACTCCCTCAAACACTCTCAGAACCAGGGGTCACAGTCTAAGGATAAGGGATAGGCCATTTTGGACAGAGATGAGGAGGAATTTCTTCACCCAGAGAGTGGTGAACCTGTGGAATTCTCTACCACAGAAGGCAGTAAAGGCCAATTCATTAAATATATTCAAGAAGGAGTTGGATATATTTCTTAAGGCTAAAGGGATCAAGGGATATGGGGAGAAAGCAGGGACAGGGTATGGAATTTGCATGATCAGCCATGATCTCATTGAATGGCGGAGCAGGCTCGAGGGGCCAAATGGCCTACTCCTGCTCCTATCTTCTATGTTTCTATGTTTCCCTCTATGGCAAGTATATCCTTCCTTAGGTAAGGAGACCAAAATTGTACACAGTACTCCAGGTGTGGTCTCATCAAGGCCCTATATAATTGGAGTAAGACTTCTTTAGTCCTGTACTTAAATCCTCTTGTAATGAAGGCCAGCATACCATTTGCCTTCCTAGTGGCTTGCTGCACCTGCACATTCACTTTCAGTGACTCATGTACAAGGACACCCAGGTCCCTTTGAGCATCTGCATTCCCCAATCTTTCACCATTTAGGAAATACTCTGCCTTTGTTTTTTCTACCAAAGTGGATGACTTCAAATTTATCCACATTATATTCTATCTGCCATGTTCTTGCCCACTCACTGAGCATGTCGAGATCCTCTTGATGCCTCTTCACATCCTTTTCGCAACTGGCACTGCCACCTAGCTTTGTGTCATCAGCAAATTTGGAAATGTTACATTTAGTCCCCTTATCCAAATCATTGATATGGATTGTGAATAGCTGGGGCCCAATCACCGATCCTTGTGGTACCCCACTAGTCACAGCCTGCCAACCTGAAAAAGACTTGTTTATCCCTGCTCTTTGTTTTCTGTCTGTTAACCAATTCTCAATCCATGCTAGTATATTACCCCCAATTCCATGTGCCCTAATTTTGTTCACCAACCTCTTGTTCACCAAATCTATCCAAGTTTCAAAGTATTCTCAATAGTGATAGACTCCAGTTTTACCCTGATGAATACTATGACCCCAATAATACATAGTAATATAATTTAGGCCGCCTGTGAATATCTTTCGGGGGGGATATGGAATAAATCTAGTATTGGGTTGATGTTAGTTTCCATTTTTAAATTGAATTTGCTTTTCCATTGCCAGAGTTTGTGGGTAAAAATGCTAGGAGCTCATTGGATAAATATACGAACATGGAGAGGGATATGGCTTATTCAAATTTCAATCCAGTGCACCTGCAGTCTAAACACATGCATGTGCTGATAATGATAATACGTTGTATCAATGTCAACCAGTCTGACTATGGGTTCAATGGTATCAGGGGAACAAATTAGTATTTAATCACTTTCCTGTTTGGAAATTCCATTTCTTTTTAGCATCCTCAAGTTTTCTCAGTGCAATTTTGAAGTGAATCAAGAACAGATGAATTTAATAAACAGTTGCTTAATGGAAAGATTAGAATAGACTATTGAGCTGAGTTAAGGTGCACAACACATAACTGCTGCAGATTCAAGCTGGATCACTTCACATTATTTCCTGCGATATATCCTTCCCCACAGTGCATTTTGCATTTGAGTAAGTTACAATTTAAAACATAAGATGACAGCTTGGTATCTTGAAGCTAGCCATAAATCACTAGTGGGATGATCCATATATGTTGTATAACTTCTCATTTCCATGCTAGTTATATCTAATTATTACAAACAAAATGAGACTGTACAGCACCTCTGGTGTGTTAAGGTATGGTTGTATTTGTCTGACCTCCTACGGCTTTCTCATGCAGTTTGCTACAAAGATACATATATGTAAAATTCTGTGAAATAAGCTATTTTGAAGTATGGTATAGCCTGAAGTTGCTTTCATTAGCTTGTCTGTGGAGGATTTGATATGCTCCCTGTGAGGACACACAGCTCACATTAATTTAACCATTTCTTACAAATGGATATTAAATGAGACATGTTTTTACATTCTATGGATTAAAATTGGTTAACAACCAAAAACAGGTGTGGGGATTGTGATGCTCGATCACCCCACGCCTGTTGAAAGGAGTGTAGGCAGCACGCAACCTTCATGCTGCCTGCTAATTATAATGATTGTGGCATTCAGCCCAGTGCTGAACGCGCTTCTGAGTAGTAGAATGCTCAGCAGGGAGCCCAAGTTCATGCAAAATCTATCCTCCACTTCTTAAAGTCAGTCTGCACCTCTTAAAGGGGAGGAGCATTCTGCCTGCAGCAGCTCATGCAACTGGGTGGGGGAGGCAGCGAAATGCCACAACAGGGGAGAGAGCATGCGTCAAGGTTCTCTGATGCAGCACTGGAGGCCTTGGTCCAACAGAGGGGCCAGGAGGCCCTCCAGGCAAACTTGAAAACGACATTGAAAGCAGATAGCCATAGCTGTCAGTGTCGCTCCGAGGAGCTGATTTCAGTCGAGTGGTTAAGGTCAGTGAATTAATTTTCAAATGCCACATCCCACCATCTGCACCACTAGTCTCACACACTGCTCAATGCACCACACCCCCACACCCCCACACCCCCATCACTCACCTACCAACAATCTCTACCGAACACAACTCATACCTCACATTCATAGCTTCACTTCACCATCACACACTTACTACTGGTGCAAGACTCACATCCACATCTCACAGCATGCACACATGGTCAGCTATTCAATCATGACAGGCACATCATCCAAACACCTTGCACCACACTCACTGACGCACTTTTCTTTCTCTTGCAGAACAAGGCCGCTCACCATCAGAGCCAGTAGGGGCTGCCCGAAGGGCACAGGTGCACCTGCATAATCTCACCCCACTGGACGAGACGGTGCTGGCCATTCTTGGGAGGGGCATGGCTGACCTGTAGCCAGCAGCGGGACTGAAGCTATCCAAGATGCCAGTATCCTCATATCTAACCCTCCTTCTCACATCTCATCTCCCTCTCATCCAACTATCTCTTCTGACTTACAAGCTGTGGATGGTGTAAGCATGCACCTCTTGCTTTCCCTCTTCCCATCACAATCACCTTATCCTTGTGCCTTTCTTCTCAGATAGCCAAGAACTGCCACCTGGCCAGGCACTGGTGGAGGAACAGGAAGACATTGACCATGAAGACACAGCGTCACTCAATTTCAAACTCCCAGCCACCAGCTCAGATATTGACACACTGCGTACTTTAGAGAATAGGTTAAACGTGGGGTCTGCACATGGTGAGGCACTGGGCACTAGTGGCCTGCAGCCAGGGCAGGGGGAAAGAGTAGCACAGGTGCCAGCTCCCCAAAAGATGAGTTTGCACACGAGTTCTGCTACGGACAACTCGATGGGGCGGCCTACAGAAGAAGGCTGATGGGTATGCACACTAAAATGCCTAGTGCATTGGCAGGCCTGCAAGAAAGACTGCGATCAATGTCAAGGGGCATGGAGGAGTCTGGCTTCAACCTTGCACAGGGCTTTACACAGAGCTAGGAGCCCATGATTTCCAGCATGGAATTGATGGCCAACTCCATTAGTGCACTTGTGGACCCAACCATAATGTAGGGTCTGTTGGCCGATGTCTCTGCTTCCATTGCAGCACAAGCAGAAGTCACCCAACATCTGAGTGCTGCAGTTGAAGCTCAAATTTCTGCCATGCAAGCTCTGACTGCTGCCATTATGGCTGCATTTACCAGTGTGGAAAGGGGCTTGCAGGCAATGGCCCCCCTAACTTTTTTTTGGGGTGTGCGGTCCCTTTAATGGGCTGTGCGGCCCAGTCAAAGTTTCACACATGCGCAAAATTTCACATTGGAAAAGCCGGTCCTGGACTGACAGTTATTTGCAGGGTGTCATAGCAGTCCAGCAATCTCTCCTCCAGCAGATTACTAGGATTGCTGAGGTGGCATCCCGGGGGAGTGGCAGTGGCTCCATGGAGTACGAACCTGCTGTCCTCTCTCAGGATTATAGCATTTGTCCTCCCACCACTGCCACTCCACCAGTGCCCAGACTGCTGCCGCCTATGCCGAGGTGGTGCAGTCTACAGCCGTGCTTTCTAGGCCCACAGCTGCTCGAGGTCATCCTGTAAGGTCATCTGCAGTCTCCCCCACTGAAAGTCAGCAGCCTTCCACCAGCCATGCTGCAGCCACTGGGGTAGCACTTCGTAGGAGCACTAGGACAGGCAAAGGCACATGGAAGACAGGCACAAGGGTGACTAGTTGACTTCTTATGTAGTATTGGATGGATTGATGTATAAAGTTGATTTGGAATGTTTGCTTTGTGGTGGCTTTCGCTTCAGCATTGTGGCCAAGAGGACACTGATGGTCCGTATCAGAGGGATGGTAAGGTGTGGGACTATTGGTGAATGTGGAATTGGGGTTGAGTTCACTGGAACCGCAGATGGATGAATCAATCATGGACAGCCCAGGCAGAAAGGGGCTGTCTGGGTTGTCTCCTCCCTTCCACTTCCTCCTCCTTCGCTTCCTCCTCCTCTTCTTCCACTTCCTCCTCCTTCACTTCCTCCTCTTCTTCCACTTCCTCGCTTCCGCCTCCTCTTCTTACACTTCCTCCTCCTTTGCTTCCCCTCCTCTTCTTCCACTTCCTCCTCCTTCGCTTCCCCTCCTCTTACGCTTCCTCCTCCTTCACTTCCCCCTCCTCTTCTTCCACTTCCTCCTCCTTCACTTCCCCCTCCTCTTCTTCGACTTCCTCCTCCTTCACTTCCCCCTCCTCTTCTTCCATTTCCTCCTCCTTCACTTCCCCCTCCTCTTCTTATGCTTCCTCCTCCTTCGCTTCCTCCTCTTCTTATGCTTCCTCCTCCTCCTCCTCTTCTTCGTCCTGCTCCTCAGCTAGTCACCGTATGCTTGTTGGCAAGGGCTGTGCCTTCATGATGGCGAGGTTGTGGGGCATGTAGAAGGTCACGATGAAACTTGAGATGTACTCTGGTGTGTACTGCAGGACTCCTGCACAGCGGTGCAGGCAGCAGAACCATTGCTTCAGCACCCCAAAGGTCTACACTGTGATGTTTCATGTGGCAGCATGGCTTTCATTGTACACATGCTTGCCACGTGTGGTTGGGTTGCGGAGCAGAGCCATGAGCCAGATGTCGCCTGTCGCCTGTCGCCCAGCAGCCAGCCTCTGATTTGTCTCAGTGGCTCAAAGACTGAGGGAACAGTAGACTGGCACAGAATAAAAGCATCATGACTGCTGCCAGGATACGGGGCATTCACCATCATGTTATGCTGAGCATGGTTGGACACCAACTGCACATTCAGGGAGTGGAAACCTTTGCAGTTGAAGTGCATCTCAGCATTTAGATGCGGTGCCCGCGACGCCACATGTGTGCAGTTGATGGCACCCTGCACCATGGGGAAGCCTGTTATCCTGGCAAAGCCTTGTGCACGCTCCGCATGTTTCTCTCTGTTCAGAATCCCTTCTCCTGGCATAAAGAGCGTCTGTCACCTCTCTTATACAGCAGTGGATGGTGAACTGGGAGATATTACAGATGTCGCCTGCTCCAACCTGGAAGGATCCCGACACAAAGAAATTCAGGGCCACGGTTAACTTCACAGCCACTGACAGTGCTGTCCTTGCCCTGGTGTAAGGCTGCAGATCTGGTTGCAAGAGGTGGCAGAGTTCTGTGAACACCTCCTTTGTAAAGTGCAGACGCCTCACACACAGCTCCTGGCTCAGGCTGAACTAAGAGAAGTGCTCTCGGAAGATCCTAGGTGGGTAAGGCCTCTGCTGAGAACCCTTCTACTCCCTCTGCAAGCAGCTTGTCCTATTCTTCGCTGCCTGTGCTCCATCCCCCGGTCATGCTGCAGGCCAAGGGGGATGACTACTACAGCACCCATCACTGGGAGCAAGTGGTCTGACCAGAACCCATGAAGTCAGAAGCAAGGCCTTCTCCACTTGCAGCACCACTCCCTGTCACCTCACCAACTTTAAACAACTCTAGAAAACTCCAAACAGTTCTACAATCTTACACAATGCCAGTAGAAATCAATCAGCAACTAACCTTAGAGTGGTTGCTGATCCCTTTAAATATCACTGGTCCTTGCTGCTGCTGAACGCATGTTCAGCTGTGCAAGGTTAACACAGAACGTTAGCTCCAGCGCTGACAAGCAAAATGACAGCGCTGGCGCCAAATCAGTGTTGCATGCTGATTGACATCACAATCTACGCACGCTGCATACTTCCGGCACATGCTCCTAATACCCACCCTGCCACCCTCACCAAGATGGCATCTGGTGCGGCACAAAATGGCACCTGTAGCGCCCGGAGCTGAATGTTTTGCCATATATGTTGTGTACTCTGGTGTCATTTTAATTAAAACAATTGGCAACAATGTACAAAAAAGGTATGGTTGTATTATTCAGTTTGTTTAATAAAAGTGTTGAACTGAGAGGATTGGGTTATCACATTGTTATCACATTGTACTTTTAACATCAGGACTTGGGTTCAACTCCAGAATAGACCAGGTGATAGCTTTCAGGGTACAAAGGTTTAAGTTTGGGCACTCTCAACCACATTGTAGAAAGTATGTGCCCATAGTACAAAACGGCCCATAATTCAATATTAAAGTAGAAATCTTACTCACAGGGGCCACAGTCTGGGAAATGGAAAAAAAAATGTTGCAGTAAGGAGCTCTTTCTTTTTATTTGTTCATGGGATGTGGGCGTTGCTGGCAAAGCCAGCATTTACTGCCCATCCCTAATTACCCTTCAGAAGGTGGTGGTGAGCTGCCTTCTTGAACCGCTGCAGTCCATGTGGTGAAGGTACTCCCACAGTGCAGTTAAGTAGGGAGTTCCAGGATTTTGACCCAGCGACGATGAAGGAATGGAATGGTGATATATTTCCAAGTCAAGATGGTGTGTGACTTGGAGGGGAACTTGGAGGTGGTGGTGTTCCCATGCGCCTGCTGCCCTTGTCCTTCTAGGTGGTAGAGGTCGCGGGTTTGGGAGATGCTGTCGAAGAAGCCTTGGCGAGTTGTTGCAGTGCATCTTGTAGACGGTACACACTGCAGCCACGGTAAGTTGGTTGTGAAGGGAGTGAATGTTTAAGGTGGTTGATGGGGTGCCAATCAAGTGGGTTGCTTTGTCCTAGATGGTGTTGAGCTTCTTGAGTGTTGTTGGAGCTGTACTCATCCAGGCAAGTGGAGAGTATTCCATCACACTACTGACTTGTGCCTTGTAGATGGTGGAAAGGCTTTGGGGAATCAGGAGGTGGGTCACTCGCCGCAGAATACCCAGCCTCTGGCCTGCTCCCGTATCCACAGAATTTATGTGGCTGGTCTAGTTAAGTTTCTGGTCAATGGTGACCACCAGGATATTGACGGTGGGGGATTCGGCGATGGTAATGCTGCTGAATGTCAAGGGGAGGCGGTTAGACACTCTCTTGTTGGAGATAGTCATTGCCTGGCACGTGTGTGGCGCGAAAGTTACTTGCCACTTATGAGCCCAAGCCTTAATGTCATCCAGGTCTTGCTGCATGCGGGCATGGATTGCTTTATTACCTGGGGAGTTGCGAATGGAACTGAACACTGTGGAATCATCAGCGAACATCCCCACTTCTGATCTTATGATCGAGGGAAGGTCATTGATCTTCTGGGATTAGGATTAAAGTTTATGGTTCCAGTTTACTAAAAGGACCTCATATATCTAATGTGAGAATGTTAATGTTAGGTGTCCAAAATTGGAAAATTGTTCTATACTTCCACACTAACATCCTTCACTTTGATGATCATCAAATTAACTTATAATAGAAAGAATTAATCATTTAAATACCAAATGAGGAATGCAAAATAAAAATGAAATACTGAATATATCGAAACGCTAATGTTTCAGTTTATTACACACTTGGGTTGAAAGAGTAATCATGTTTAGCTGAAGAGTCATCATGTGTGAGAAGATAGCTTTCACTAACTATCTGCTGATAATCCCCAGCAGGCAATAGCCTTCAGTAAGTGTCAGAGACAATTGATCACTGACTTCACAAAGCACAGGCCGACACAAAAATGATGGGAAGTTTGCTGAGGCATTTTAGCATGAGGCATTGAAACTGAAACATCAGTCTCTGAAAATTGCTGCACTGAGTTAAAGAATCAGTCCTTGGTCTCCATTGTGTATTTTTCTAAACTAAATCAAGTCCAAGGGCATAATAAAAGAAATACTGACTGCAGTTTTCAGCCTGCAATATAAACCATTGTGCCTCCAGAAGTGGCCTCACATGTGTAATAATGGTCTCAGCAACTGAGCATTATAACACAGTCTCTGTCCTTTCTCAGGTTAATTGTTAACTGCTGAGACCAATAAAAACATATTCAATATTTCTAGACTATTTTGAGAAGACTGAATTCAGAAACATTGGGGCCGATTTCCGTCTGTCTATTGCTCAGTTTTTTGACGTGAACAGGACTGGTCGGCAGGCATAATAGTTTTTTTTTAAATGCCACATTGCCGTCAGAGGCCTACTAGTTGCAATTTTCAGACGACCTTCGATTTAGGCGGCCATCACTTCCACCTGAAACCAGCAGGGACCTTATTAACATATTAAAATGAGGGTTCAATGACGTTGTTAGGAACTAAGTGCCATTCATAGAAACATAGAAACACAGAAGATAGAAGCAGGAGTAGGCCATTTGGCCCCTCGAGCCTGCTCCGCCATTCAATGAGATCATGGCTGATCATCCAAATTCAGTACCCTGTCCCTGCCTTCTCCCCATATCCCTTTAGCCTTAAGAAATATATCCAACTCCTTCTTGAATATATTTAATGAATTGGCCTCCACTGCCCTCTGTGGCAGAGAATTCCACAGGTTCACCACTCTCTGGGTGAAGAAATTCCTCCTCATCTCAGTCCTAAATGGCTTACCCCTTATCCTTAGATTATGACCCCTGGTTCTGGACTCCCCGACCATCAGGAACATCCTTCCTGCATCTAGTCTGACAGAATTTTATAGGTTGCGATGAGATCCCCTCTCAAACTTCTAAACTCCAGTGGGTATAAGCCCAATCGACACAATCTCTCCTCATACGTCATTCCTGCCATCCCAGGTATCAGCCTGGTGAATCTTCGCTGCACTCCTTCCATGGCAACAACATCCTTCCTCAGATAAGGCGACCAAAACTGCACACAATACTCAAGGTGTGGTCTCACCAAGGCCCTGTACAACTGCAGCAAGACATCCTTGTTCCTGTACTCGAACCCTCTTGCTACGAAGGCCAACATACCATTTGCCTTCTTAACCGCCTGCTACACCTGCATGCTTACCTTCAGCGACTGGTGCACAAGAACACCCAGGTCTCTTTGCACTTCCCCTTCTCCCAATCTGTTGACATTCAAATAATAATCTGCCTTCCTGTTTTTGCCACCAAAGTGGATAACCTCACATTTATCCACATTATAGTGCATTTGCCATGTTTCTGCCCAATCACCCAACCTGTCCAAATCGAGTTTTACGACATCCTCCTCACAGCATACCCTCCCACCCAGCTTTGTGTCGTCTGCAAATTTGGAGATATTACATCCAATTCCCTCGTCCAGATCATTAATATATATTGTGAACAACTGGGGTCCTAGGACCGATCCTTGCGGTACCCCACTAGTCACTGCCTGCCACTCGGAAAACGACCCGTTTATTCCAACTCTTTGCTTTCTATCTGCCAACCAGTTCTCTATCCAAGTCAATACCTTGCCCCCAATCCCATGTGCCTTAACTTTGCATGCTAATCTCTTATGCGGGACCTTATCAAAAGCCTTCTGAAAGTCCAAATACACCACATCCACTGGTTCTCCCTTATCTATTTTACCAGTTACATCCTCAAAAAATTCCAGTAGATTAGTCAAGCACAATTTACCTTTTGTAAATCCATGTTGACTTTGTCCGATCCTGTCACTGTTTTCCAAATGCTCTGCTATTACATCTTTTATAATGGACTCTAGCATTTTCCCCACTACCGATGTCAGGCTATAATTCCCTGCTTTTTCTCTACCACCTTTTTTGAATAGTGGGGTAACATTAGCTACCCTCCAATCCATGGGTACTGTTCCAGAGTCTAACGAGTTCTGGAAGATAACCAGCAATGCATCGACTATCTCCAGGGCTACTTCCTTAAGTACCCTAGGATGTAGATGATCAGGCCCTGGGGATTTATCGGCCTTCAATCCCGTCAACTTCCCCAACACCATTTCCCTACAAATACTGATTTCTTTCAGTTCCTCCCTCCCATTAGTCCCTTGTGTCAATCAGTGCTGCCTTTCCTCAACTCGCCCACAAACTACGGTCAGTACAGGTCTGTAGCATTTGTCACACTACTTAAAGGGATCCTAAGTTGCATTCGGGTAAAGCTGGCAGATGGTTCAGCAGTGATTTTTTTCTTCATCCTTTTTGGGACTTTTAAGCCTTAAGGGCTCCCATACTTTCAAACTCCTTGCTGCTGGATGTGCTATTTAGAGTTCCTTGTCATTTCACTCTGTTGCGTTAATCCCCATGATCCTTTCAGCCTCACCCACCCTCAAAATGCTGCTGTCGGGCCCAACGCAGTCTCTGCCCTGCCGGTATTCCCACCCTCCCAACCATTGGGTGCAGCGCAATTACCTCTGCCAGCTCGCCAATCACATTTAAATGAGGAACGATCACTAAATTGGATCGAGCCTCCCGCCGATGTCATCGGGCAAGAGTAGCGGTCACCTCGCCCACTGTTGCAGCTGAAAAGCGACCCCATTGATTTAATTGTATATTTCTATAAATTTCATTCATAATACTCAGAATCTGAAAGCTAAAAGCAATTTTTTCAAACATACATAACAATAAATGCATGTAGCTTGAAAATTAGGGAATCTTTTCTCAAAACATAGCAAAGATTTTTGTTGTTTTCTTTATTTATCCTTCAGTCGACTTCTCCCCACCATATGTTGTCCGTTGATAAACATGTGAGCATGTGTGTGTGGCGGGGGTGGGCGGTGTCGATACAACACAGGCCACAAAACCTTTCCAACAGTACTACCATTGGAGAACTCTGACTGATAGACTGATGGTACAGCCTACTTGCAGCTAGGTGAAATAGCCAATGTCATTTCTCTCCCTCCATTAATTCCTGCCCAGGTGGAATGTACAGCTTTCACTGAGCACTGCTTCTATCTGCTAGGATGAGAAATGGCAAGAAAAATGATTTACGTGTCGCTTGGGATTTAAATGATGGGCAGCTCTGGGACTCCGCCTGTGACTATTTCTTTGTGAAGTCAGCGTTGATGTCTCTCTGTTACTAGACCAATAGTCTTTTCCCTGCCCTGGCTCCTAACACACGTCTGACTTTTAAATCAAAGGACAAACTACCATGCATATAAAATATTTAAGTAATAATAGATTACTGCCTGTACTATAACATGGAACTGAGAGCAGTCAGGTCGATTTGAAGGACAAGCCCACAGTTTGAGTCCTTTTATTTGACTCCTTTTCTCAATTGCCTGGTGCGGTACAAGCAGAGTCCAAGACATTATCCAATCACCTTGCTGCTGTGTTCAATTAGAAATACATTTGTGACTTACCAAAATTTTTCTTAAATTCCAGAAATGTACCAATAAATTTGGAAATGTAAAAATAAATTTCAGAAATTTCTTGTTGGTTGGGAAACAGCAATGCATTTCTGAAATGATTGACACATTCTGAAACTTAGCAATTTTCTTTCTCTCTATCAAGAAAATCAAATTGGCAAAGAACTCTCCCTTGTTCCTGAAATTAAGCAGTGGCTGGTTGGAAAGCTTCACTTGTTTGAATATTTTGTATCCTCAAATACACCTACTTGTCATCAGTTTAGACAGCATAGGGGGTGATTTTGCCAGCCCTGGGGAGGCGGGTATGGAGGCGGGACTGCCGGGAAAATGGCAGAATTTGGGGGTGGGTGCCCAGCCCGCCCCCAACCCGCCTCCATGCCATCTTCCTAGGAGGCGGGTAGCCGTCCCGCGCCGGGGCCCGTCTCCTTGGAGGCGGGAAGGGGTTAAAGCCTATTAACTGCCTGTTAACAGGTAGTTAACAGGCAGAAAATAGGATTATTTCCTTTTTGCCCTCACAAGAACGGGCTTCCCGAAGGCTCCAAAACACACCAGCTCAGTGAGGCGAGTACTGGGTCTGTGGGGATCGGGGGGGTGCAAAAGTGTGGTGTGAAGGTAAGTGGTGGGTGCAAGAGTGTAGAGTTGAGTATCTGAGGTAAGTACAAAGTGTTTTTAAAAGTGTACTTATCTTTGTTTCTTCCTGCAGGCTTCAGTCGGTTTCTATGCGGAGAGTCTCGGATCTCCATGTTGCAGATGAGAGATGGCCGTTGCATTCTCAGATGCAACAGCCATCTCATTTCGGTAAAACAAAGAAGTTTGGTGAGGCCTTGAATGCAAGACCTCATCAAACTGCAGAGAGCTGTCAAACGAAAGACAATTCCTCTGTCAAAAATGTTTGACAGATGAAACGTCATACATTGACGTTCTCTGCAACCGGCTTTCCCTTAATTGGCCTGCTAAGCCAATGCTAAGACAAGGTCAATCAAGGGAAAATAGTGTGGATTAGCCGGAAGTTGATGGAGGCGGGACTGAAACCCAACAAGTGGGGGTCCCGCCTCCAAAAGCTCCCCATTGGCAAAATCACCCCCAACGTGTCTAAACGATCAGAGCACTGGATGTTTGAGCTCTCTTAACGGCTCACATGGAAAATCCACCATATGGTGCAGTACTGAAGGACACAGATCAGGAAAGACCAACCAACATTCAATCCCCCGGGAGGAACAGGATCTCCTTCCTCCTGTCCACCGCCCTCAGACACAGTATTGGAACCTGGGGGCCTGATCTGTAGGTCTTGCAGCCATTTGTTTCTTCAGAAGTATTTTCAGCCAGAGTGCACCTCCCCTTTAAGAGGTTCTGGCTCCCTTTAATTAATACTTGGTGTCATTTCAGTTCTCTGTGAGATCCACATTTATCTAATTTCTTATCCATGGTTTGGGAGTATACTACATAAGTCTTTTCATTCTGCGAGTGCACCCTGCTGAAATCCCCAAGCTTTCAAGCCTCCTCGGAATAAAAAATTTAAGCGGATGCTCTGAAGCTTTAATTCACACGGGATTGTGAGCATCATCTAATTAATGCTAAGCCTAGAGCATATAAAAAGAAGGTTGAAAAGAAAGCTGATGCAGAGACAATTTCAAACTTCCAGTTCAAGCAGATAATAGTCAAAAAAACATGGATTTATATAGTGCCTTTCACACATCTCAAAGCACTTTACAGCCAATGAAGTACTTTTGGAGTGCAGTCACTGTTGTAATGTAGGAAATGCGGCAGCCAATTTGCGCACAGCAAGCTCCCACAAACAGCAATGTGATAATGATCGGATAATCTGTTTTTGTTATATTGATTGAGGGTTAAATATTGGCCAGAACAACATTTTCCTAAAGGTTTAATTGTTAACAGTCTACCTGATCCAAATCGCCTATTAGTCATGTTAACCAAGTATTGTGACAAATGTTTATAATCATTTTTATCATATCAATGCAAACAGCACTTGCCTGCAGTAGAGATAAAAGTTGTATTTTATTTTTAATTGCTACCTTGGGCAGGGGTGGGGTTCGGGGGAGGATTTTTGACATCTGCCCAAAGGGGACAGGAAATCAAAAGCGCAACTGCACCAGTCACCTAAAGCCAGCATTGGGAGGTTCGGTGAGGGCAGGAAATCAGTTGGTTCCCACGGTGAGCCGGCCGGTAGGTCGGGCCTAGGGCAGGGGGGGTGGTAGAAAGCCGATCTCAGAGAGGGTCAAACATGTACCAGCAGCAGGCCAAGGTAGACCTGCTTTTGAGATGAGAAACGGGCAGCCGGCAGTTGAAAATCACAACCCCTTATGTTACTGTAAACTGTTGCCATCCGTTAATTTTGAAATTCAGCAACACAGAGGAATAAACGCCCAACAGAAAGGTATCTCTAGGACTATATCTGCAGATATAATGGGAAGATCATTTTGAATTTTCAGATGATTTTTCCATAACAAATGAATGTTTGATGGCATAATCTTTTATCAGGCCACCAAAGAGCTGGTAGAAATATGAGAATTCATAATAAAGCTCATTTATCTGGCCACAGTCACAACATTAGTGTTTAGCAAAATGGGCAGATGTGTTCTCTGTAGCGAAATGTGAAACAGTACATTTTGGGGAAAAAAGCATTGAAATGAAGTTTACCCTAAATGGTAAGATTAACAGAGGGGGTGAAATTTACCTTGGGCGGCAGCGCAAAACGAGAATCCGCTGGATTTTATTTTGAAGAGTGTTAAAAGATGCAACATCACTCGTTTTGTGTATTCACCCAAGACAAATTTCACCCCAGAGAGATCCGGGGTGCTTATACATAAAGACCAATTCTGCACTCCTTGAGGACTATCATTAGAGCAAAGGGGAAAATTAGAAGAATTTTTTCACTAAGATGCTGATTAGAACATGTAATGCTTTACCACAAATAGCTGTTGAGGCAGACACTATAATATTACTTAAAAAGGAATTGGATTGTTTCTTGTAAGGAAAGAATATATGAGGACACGAGGAATGATCAGGGAAATGGGATTTGCGAGGTAGCTCCAGTTGAAGTTAGCTCCAGATCAAATGACCAAATGGTCTCATGCTGTGCCAAAAATTTCACGGTTCTTGAAATTATTCTGGCAGTTGCAACCCAGTCTCCAAAGCCATGTATAAAATAGCCCAACATTTGACTAATTGGCACTAAAAATTGACAGTGGCCATATTTTGGGGACTGACATACTGGACTGAATTTTGACTTTACCGTCGGGATGGGTGCGGGGAGGCAGTGAATCGCGTCGGGAACCCGGACGTTGAAGCGACGTGTCTTGCAGTGGCTTTTCAACGAAGCCACTGCAATTGAATCAGACTTCCGAATTTCCTGACCAATTAACTGGAGCGGATCCGATGACGTCACGGATGACACTCAGCTCAACTATTTAAAGGAGTAATGCAGAGATGACAGTTGAAGGTTGGTGGAAGTGCAAGAGAGGTTGTTGGGGAAGAGAGTGGATTGTGTAAAGAGTAAGTTGCTTGTTGGTAAATAAATTTACACTGATTGATAATCAAAAATGCGGGCTCAGCGCGAAAAAGCTGCCCCGAGATTCAGTGATGCCTCCCTGGAAATCCTGCTCCAAGGAGTCAGGGCCCGCAGGGAGGTCCTCTTCACTGGTAACGGGAGGAAGAGGCTAGTTGCCGAGACCAGGAGGGCATAGCTAGAGATCTCGGAAGATGTGAGCAGCAGGAGTGTGGTAACCAAGTCGTGGATACAGTCTAGGAAGAGATTTAATGACCTCATGAGGGCAGGAAAGGTGTGTACAATGCCACATTCAATTACATCCTGATGTGTGTGTCCCCCCAACCCCCTCACTCTGCCTCCCCAAGCCTCCCCACATCACTCCTCACACCAACCTACCTTGCAGGTGCACCCATCCCTCTCTGTCTATGCAACTGCTCACGTCCCCATCTGACTATCCACCACTCACCCTCATCTTAATGCAATCATAGAATCATAGAAATTAATGCCACAGAAGGAGGCCATTTGGCAATGTCACGCCACTCCCTCATAGTCACCCTCTACAGGTGTTGTCCATCCATCCCTTACACTCAGTCCATGACTCTCACTCAAAGGTCTCTTGTTTCCCTCCTTGCAGGAGAAGAGAGCACAGAACACTCGGGAGAGGCAGAGAAGCAGAAGTGCCCTCCAATAACGATACCACTGACTGTAGCAGAGGAAGAGGCGCTGGAGATCAACAGAGTTGCGGAGCTGCTGGTGGTGGGAGATGGAGAGAGGGAGTCCTCCCAGCAACCTGGTGACAAAATTAACTATCATACAGCCACATGGCATACAACAGTCACTCATGGTGACTTGATGTCAGCAGCCAATGAAATATGATCATGTTGGCATAATGGTAATTTAAAACATTCTTATCATAACAGTTCTAATTCATGTCTTTATTCTCCCACAGGTCCATCAAGTGCCCTCCCCCCCACTGTCCAGCCAGAGGAGGCAGACAATTACAACTCCTCAGAGGAGGTCGCGGTCTCTGATGGTGCACCGTCACACGACCCATACACACCCAGCACCAGCGCAGCAAAGTGCTCTCCAGCTCCTTGCTAGCAGATAGGTGCAGGTGGCCCATGAGAGGGATGATGGTGAGAGGGGACATGGAAGTGGGGGCTCTTCTAGAAGTGCTCCCACTTCTCCTCCGTTGCACCCCCTCACCCTCAGTCAGAGCCCCACATGCTGCCTCGGATCCCGATGGCAGAGTCTGCCCCTCCACAGGTGCAGGAGGAGCAATCTTTGGTGGGGCCCTCACAGGCTCCAAAACCCAGAGGATGTCTGCCAAAAAATGTCAGCAGGAAAGTAAGCAGCCTGCCTCTACCTCTGCTGAAGCCACAGGGGTTGCACAGCGTAGAAGTAGCAGAAAAAGAAAAAAGACACAATTGTAGACGCACAAGGGGATGCACCTGGGTGCTTTATAAAATGTTAGAGGGTTACGTTTCTGTTGAAGTTATGAGCCACATAAATTTATTTCTTTGCACCACTTTCTCGTCTTGTCCATTTTTGCCTGCTACCTGGAACGTGACCTTGTCAGTTGGAGTGAATGGTGAGACATTATATAACTTCAAGCAATGGGTGTGTGTGACAGGAATGGTTTGGTCATTTTCTGACTGCTTTGTGGTGGTGGTGGGGGTGGGGAGGCGGCGGGGGGTGGAAGTTGGATACCATCTGGATGCCATATGGGTGCACTGGTGCAACTTAACTAAAGCGTGCCATTATGAGGCCATCCCAGGCAGCAATATGCGTCGCCGCTGGTGCCATGTCCACTTCAGGTTCCTCCTCCTCGTGTTTCTCCTGCTCCTCCTCCTCATCCTCCTCCAGTTCCGAAGAGGCTCTGCGCCTTGCTCCTCCTGCAGCTCCAATCTTCGCTGCTGTGCTCTGTTGTGCAGAGTGCAACATATGATGATCATTCTGGAGACCCTGGCTGGTGCATATTGAAGGGCTCCTCCAGATCTGTCCAGGCATCTGAAGCACATCTTCAACATCCCAATTGCTTGCTCTATTACACATCTTGTCATCATCTGGTTTTGATTGTAGCACTCTTCAGCCTCATTGCTTGGCCTCCTCAAGGGTGTCATCAGCCCCGTCTTCAGTGGATACCCCTTGTCTCCAAGCAGCAAGCCGGTAGATCTGGTCGGAGGTGTGAAACATAGAAACATAGAAGATAGGAGCAGGAGTAGGCCATTCGGCCCCTCGAGCCTGCTCCGCCATTTAATTAGATCATGGCTGATCATCCAAACTCAGTACCCTGTCCCTGCCTTCTCCCCATATCCCTTGATCCCTTTAGCCTTAAGAAATGTATCTAACTCCTTCTTGAATATATTTAATGAATTGGCCTCAACTGCCTTCTGTGGTAGAGAATTCCACAGGTTCACCACTCTCTGGGTAAAGAAATTCCTCCTCATCTCTGTCCTAAATGGCTTACCCCTTATCCTTACACTGTGACCCCTGGTTCTGGAATCCCCCGCCATCAGGAACATCCTTCCTGCATCTAGTCGTGTTAGGATTTTATAAGTTTCAATGAGATCCCCTCTCATTCTTCTAAACTCCAGCGAGTATAAGCCCAATCGACCCAATCTCTCCTGGGAATCTGGCACACACATGCATGATGATCTTTTTGTGGTTGCAGACAAGCTGCACATTAAGGGAGTGGAAGCCCATATGGTTCATGAACACTCCTGGGTGATCTGCGGGGGGGCTTAATGGGCACAAGTGTGCAGTCGATGATGCCCTGCACCTGTGGGAAGCCAACCAGAGCCGCAAAGCCAAGCGCCCACTCAGTCACACAGGTTTCTTCAGTAGCAAAGTGTACATAAGTGCCTGACTTGTGAAACATGGCATCGGTCACCTGGGTGATGCATTTGTGGGTGGCCAACTGTGAGATCCTGCAAATCTCTTGGCAGCAGGTCTTCTTCTAGCAGACTACAAATGTCTGTCATGACCTGATGCGATAGCCTGAGCCTCCTGAAGCACTGGTGTTCAGTCATGTCCAGGAAGCTGATCCTCTGCCTATATACCCTGTGTTGGGGGTATCGCCTCCTGCGAGGTGCACCCCTGTGCTTATCCCCTCTCTCCTGTGGAGCGGCAGGTTAGTAATGTAGTGGCCATCTGAGTTAGGGATTAAAATTATTGGGCAGAATACAGGAGTTTTAATCTACATTTATCATTTCCTATATGTTGACTCAAGAAGACTGATTTTCACTTGCCTGAAAAACGGACGGCTGGCAATTGAAAATCGGCAGGGGCACCTTTCTCAACCCATTATTGTCCAAGGCCCGCCAGGTGCAATGTTCAGGTGAGCAGCCCGGCTGCCTAAAACAGGCAGGAAGCTGCTTAAAGATGCAAATTGGGGTCGACACACTCCGACAAGAACCGGCAGCCACTCTGCAGTCTTCACATCTGTTTCAGGCACAAGTCGTAGGTCGTCTCCAAGAGCTGAGAAAGGAAAAATAGTCTAGTCCTGGGGACTTCAATCATTCATGTTGAAGAGCACAAAAAATGATTCCTCCCTCGAACACACAGGCAAAAAAAATAGGTGAGTGGGCTAAATGGGGTTGGCCGACACAATGCCAGAGTCAGCATCGTGGAGACATAAGTCTGAGTTTCCAACAGTCTGACGAAAGCAACACATTAGGAGATGCTATTGTTTTGGCCAGATTTCCATGTTGTAAGAACACTGAGATCGATACACTGACAAGAATATTCATCAAAGGCACCAGACAAATCCCTAACTCCTTGTGAAGGAACCCTCTGAGGTTTAACACCCAATCTATGCCTAGGAGTGAATTTTGCCTAAATGTGGCTCGCTGAACTGTGTTACTTCAAGTTTGGATTATATTAGCATGTGCACTACCATCAGGATCCACACAAGCTACTGAGTATGATTTTAAGATTAATTAACACTATCTTGCCAATTATCAAAGTAAGTCAACAAAGCTTAAAATCATAATTAGCAGCACCAATACTTAAACATTGTGTATGCAAATAATTAGTAGATAAGAACATAAGAACATAAGAAATAAGAGCAGGAGTAGGCCAATCGGCCCCTCGAGCCTGCTCCGCCATTCAATAAGATCATGGCTGATCTGATCCTAACCGCCAATCCACTATCACAGAATTTTTACAAATTGATGAAATAAATAATAAAAGCTACATAGACCGTTCAGTTATGTCACAGTAATTCAGCATTAACTGCTTGCTGATTATAAATCTATAGCTGAAATTAGTGTCTGAGATGGATATAAATTGGTATGATCAATTTAAGATTAGACTCTTTAGATAGCTGACAAGTTAACAGCATTGGATAGCCAGTGTATAGAATAGGTTAAAGTCTATATGCAATGTTTCCAGAACATATATGACCATGTCCTTTCGACCTGGCATGTATGAACTGCTTGCCTCACCTCCCCCTAGGAGGATTGTGTGACCCTTTTGAGACAGCAGAGTAATGAACCTCCATCTGTAGAGTAGATATCTGTTCCTCCTGAATCCTCTGCTCCTGGATAGATGTACCTTCTCCGCTGGTAGCTGTCTCTGGACGAGCTAGCTTAAATCTCACCTCCCTTGATCTCAGGGAAACTTGTACATCTAAGTGACACATTTATATCTTCCTCTATCTGACTGATATTGCCATACAATCTTAACTTCTGTAATGTTTCTCTCTGTCTGTTGGAAATGCACGATCCAATTTTACAGAGACACCCTTCTATATATACTTGACACAGAACTCCTACACCTTCTACTACAAAGAAAACTAAAAGAACTAGAACTAAACTAATAGCTAAGACTGAGGATTAAGACTAAGGACTGAAGTCTGAGGAGTTTAATGGCAAAAACACCATCTTATATATCCTTAAATTCCAAAGAAACCGCCTCAATTCTGTTGACCAATCTGAGTGACACATTTGTTAGAAGAGTTGAGCCCTTCAGGTGTCAATCACCTCACGCAGCCCTGTTGGCATCCTTGATGACCTCTAAATCAATGAAGCACTTAAATATGCCAGGTTGGTCGTTTACTCCCTACCTTCTCAGGTGTTTTCTCACAAAGGGGTCGCACACAGGTCCAGATAAGGCAGGACATCTTTATGTCCCCCTTAATGAGTGGTCTCTGGGCCTGTGGGCTTGATGGCTTCTATCATTAATAAGAAGGCTGGAATTTTCCTTACCTTGGCGAGTCCAGTATGGCCGGTGTCCGTGGCGGGTCCCGACCCCGCTGCTGGCTCCATTCTGCTATACAAAATGAACTTACCTTGATGGGGCCTATTAAGCACGCCCAGTGCATTACCCGGCCCAATTAGATGGAGCCGGTCTGGTGACATCATTCATGATGCATTTTAAGCCGGGATCCTTAAAGGGACCCTGGCCACATTAAATTTTATGTTCAATCTAACATAGTGGGTGCTGAATCTTTACTGTACAATAATATAATAAAAGTTATATATGAGTGACAAAGAAATATTTAAATAAAATTATCATTAAGTAATATGACTCCATCTACAAATACAATCAAGAACATAATTTAAAAAGTACATTAATTGTGAAGTTATTGGTGCTTTAGTCACAAACTTTTGTACAATAACTGGTACAAATAAAAGTGTGTGTACATAGGTAAGACATAAAATTAAGCAGATTTTAAATATAATTGTAAAGGGGTGGATTTACAATCTTATGCAAGTTCAGCGGAAGAGCTGTAGAATCCCTGACAAATAGTGTAAATGGTGCTTACAATGTGTTTCAGGGGTTTCTGCAGCTCTTCCGTTGAAGTAAACAATGGACAAGTGAGAGAACCTCCGCAGAAATTCACCCTAAAGTCTCAGACTGAAAAACTAAATTAGTCATATTCAGGGACTGAAAGCAAATTGAACCAATGGAATGAGTAATGAGAATGAAATTGTTATGATTGATGACTTGATTTAATGTGTAACTGGACAATCACAGTATACTGTGAGAAAAACCTGACCAGAAACAACACAAACATTTATTTTAATGGTATATGTAATTTTTTATAGTGCAGATCAATTCACTGCAATTACTGTTCAGTTGGAAGGCAACAGCTGAGAATGGTCAGTGAAAAATTAACATTTACCAGTAGCTTTTCAAGTAGAACAGAATCTCCATCAATCTGTTAGTTGAGGTAATCAACATGTTTTTATTTTGATTTGTTTTCCATGCTGTCAAGTAATCAGTTGGAGCAATAGCCACGGAACTCACGCCTCAGGTTGACAGACGTGGTTCCCGAGCGGTGTGAATCCTGTGGCCGTGCAGGAAAATTTCAAAAGTAAGGGGGGAAAGGCTCTTAAGTGCCTGTAAATTACCTCATAATGATTTCAATTACGTCCCCCGCTGCTGCAGGTCGGGTCGGCTCCACACTGACAGGTGCGCCTGTGGGAAAGGCACATGGGAACGAGTTGACAGCGGGTTCCCGACCCACTCTCAAAAATAACAACTTTCCCACCCAGCCTGCCACTGATTGCGCCCGCTACCACCACGGAAAATTCAGCCCGAAATGTTTTGTTTGTAGAAGGATTAACGGGATAATTAGCATTAACCCTTTCCTTTCCCAGCATTCAGTCTGACTACCGACTCCATTTTGACAACACATTTAAGGCAAATCCTAGTGCATTTCTTCTACAATGTTTTTGCCAAGAACACAGAGCTGTTATAGCTGCTTCTTCTTAGGCAGTCCCTCGGAACCGAGGATGACTTGCTTCCACATAAAAAATGTGTTCGCAGCTGACTGATGAGTCCAATGCACGACCTACAGTCTCTGTCACAGGTGGGGCAGATGGTGGTTGAAGGGGCGGGTGGGGTGCTTGGGTTGACGTGCGATCCTTGCGCTGCCTGCCCTTGGCTTCCGCTTGCTCCCGGCGAAGAGACTCGAGGTGTTTGGCGCCTTCCCGGATGCTTCTCCTTCATTTTGTGCGGCCTTGGGCCAGGGATTTCCAGGTGTCGGTGGGGATGTTGCACTTTTTCAAGGAGGCTTTGAGGGTGTATTTCAAGCATTTCCTCTGCCCACCTGGGGCTCTCTTGCCAAGCCGGAGCTCCGAGTAGAGCGCTTGTTTTGGGAGTCTCGTATCGGGCATGCGGACAATGTGACCTGTCCATCGGAGCTGATCGACCGTGGTCAAAGCTTCGATGCTGGGGATGTTGGCCTGAGCACGAACACTGATGTTGGTGCGTCTATCCTGCCAATGGATTTGCAGGATCTTACGGAGGCAGCGTTGGTGGTACCTCTCCAGTGCTTTGAGGTGCCTGCTGTACATGGTCTATGTCTCTGAGGCATACAGCAGGGCGGGTATCACTGCTGCTCTGTAGACCATGAGCTTAGTGCCGGGTTTGAGGTCCTGGTCTTCAAACACTCTCTTCCTCGGGCGACCGAAGGCTGCACTGGCACACTGAAGGCGGTGTTGGACTTCGTCGTCAATGTCTGCCCTTGTTGACAGTAGGCTCCCGAGGTATGGAAAGTGGTCCACGTTGTCCAAGGCCTTGTCGTGGATTTTGATAATCCGGCGGGGGGGGGTGGTGGCAGTTCTGTGTGGTGGGGGCAGGTTGGTAGAGGACCTTTGTCTTACAGATGTTTAGTGTAAGGCCCATGCTCTCGTACGCTTCGGTGAAGGTGTTGACGATGGTTTGGAGTTCGACCTCCGAGTGAGCGCAGACGCAAGCGTCGTCTGCATACTGGTGAAAACCAAAGTTGGTCCATTGCAGTCAGATACGGGGGAATATATAATGGGAAATAAGGAAATGGCAGATCAACTAAATGCATACTTTGGGTCAGTCTTTACGAAGGAAGACACAAAAAACCTCCCTGGGATATCGGGAAAAATAGGGACATTGGCAAAGGAGGAACTGACGCAAATCAATATCTCTAAGGATATGGTGTTAAGGAAGCTAAAGGGATTGAAGGTGGACAAATCCCCAGGGCCTGATAACATGCATCCTAGGGTACTGAAGGAGGTGGCCCTAGAGATAGCGGATGCACTAAGGATGATTTTTCAGAATTCATTAGACTCGGGAACAGTGCCGATGGATTGGAGGGTAGCTAACGTTACCCCACTATTCAAAAAGGGGGGTAGGGAAAAAGCAGGTAATTACAGACCTGTAAGCCTTACATCAGTTGTGGGCAAAATGCTGGAGTCCATCATTAAGGATGAAATAGCGGAGCACTTAGCAAATGGGGACAGGATAGGACAGAGTCAACATGGATTTACAAAGGGTAAATCGTGCTTGACTAATCTATTGGAATTTTTTGAGGGAGTAACTGGTAGAATAGATGGGGGAGAGCCAGTAGATGTGGTGTACCTGGACTTCCAAAAGGCCTTCGATAAGGTCCCACATAAAAGATTAGCATGGAAAATTGAGGCTCATGGGATAAAGGGGAAAGTTTTGGCGTGGATAGGGAACTGGCTGTCAGATAGAAAACAGAGAGTTGGAATAAACGGCTCATTTTCTGAATGGCAGGCAGTAACAAGTGGGGTACCACAGGGATCTGTCCTGGGCCCCCAGCTGTTCACAATTTACATTAATGACCTGGATCAGGGAGTCGGATGCAGCATTTCCAAATTTGCAGACGACACTAAACTAGGAGGGGGGGTGGGCTCAGAGGAAGAGACCAGGAAGCTCCAGAGCGATTTGGACAGACTGGGCGATTGGGCGGATAAATGGCAGATGCACTATAATGTGGACAAGTGCGAAGTTATCCACCTTGGGTGCAGGAACGGGAGGGCAAATTATTATTTAAATGGCAATAGATTGGGAGAGGGGGAAGTACAGAGAGACCTGGGTGTTCTTGTACACCAGTCACTGAAGGCGAGCATGCAGGTGCAACAGGCGGTCAAGAAGGCAAACGGTATGCTGGCCTTCATAGCAAAAGGGTTAGAATACAGGAACAGGGATACCTTGCTGCAGCTGTACAGGGCACTGGTGAGACCACACCTCGAGTACTGTGTACAGTTTTGGTCGCCTCATCTGAGGAAGGATGTTCTTGCCATGGAGGGGGTGCAGCGGCGATTCACCAGGCTGATACCAGGAATGGCGGGAATGACCTATGAGGAGAGACTATGTAGTTTAGGGATGTACACACTGGAGTTTAGAAGATTGAGAGGGGACCTCATAGAAGTGTATAAAATTCTGACAGGTCTAGACAGACTGGATGCAGAAGGAATGTTTCCCTTGGCGGGTGAGAACAGAACTAGAGGACATAATTTAAGGATAAGGGCTAAACCATTTAGGACAGAGATGAGGGGGAATTTCTTCACTCAGAGAGTGGTGAACCTGTGGAACTCATTGCCACAGAGGGCAGTGTACGCCAGCTCATTAAATATATTTAAGAGGGAATTAGATATATTTCTACGGGCAAAAGGGGTTAAGGGTTACGGAGAGAAGGCGGGGACGGGATACTGAATTAAAGGATCAGCCATGATCTCATCGAATGGCGGAGCAGGCACGAAGGGCCGAATGGCCTACTCCTGCTCCTATCTTCTATGTATACTGTAATTCGACGACAGAGGAGGGGACGAACTTGGATCTGGACTGGAGGCAACGAAGGTTGAACAGTTTCCCGTTTGTTCTGTAAATTGCTGTTATAGCTGCACCTCAACATTCTGTACCAATTCAGAACCTCTGCATGGAATAACAACAATGAAACAGCACAGATCTTGTAAACAAATCTTTCTCTCAGTGCGTTCATCTTATGAAACTCTGGCCCCAATGTTTACAGGGAGGCGAGGAAGGTGCGGTGGAGCGCAATAGTGCAGGGGAAACCTGGCAAGGCCGGTGATGGAGGCCCTGCCGAATTTAATGACAGGACCTCATTCTAATTTTTTTCTTCCATTTCCCACCCAGTAGCTGGCAAAATTCATTGTAGCTGTATCTATCTGCACCCTGTTCCTGCCTAATATACCAAAACTGAACAGAAACAATAGTGGTTTATTACTGCACTCAAGTAAAAGCATTGTGTTTCTTTTAATATAAGGATGCTGAACAGCTTGTTGCATTGCAAACAAATTAATTTAAATATCATGCTGAACTACAATAGACAAGTGCTAAATCTTAACATTGCAAGAGAAAAGGAAATCAAAAAAGATGCATTTTATTTCAGCACCACAATATCTGGCTGTCTTTGTTTAAAAAAATCTTGAGTGGAACATAATAGACTTGTTAGCAAAATTGAATCCCATTAAAAGCGCAGTGGATGTGTGAATACCAAATTGATACAGAAAGCAAATGACAGGTCATCGACCTGAACATTAACTCTGTTTCTCTTTCCACAGATGCTGCCGAACCTGCTGAGTATTTCCAGCATTTTCTGTTTTTATTACAGAAAGCAGAGAGCAGTTATGAATGGTTGTTTATCAGACTGGATGGAAGTATAGAGTGGTGTCCCCCAGGAGTCAGCATTAGGACCATTGATCTTTTTGAAATATATTAGTGACCTGGAGTCGGGTATAGGGGGCATAATTTTAAAGTTTGCAGATGACACAAAGCTTAGAAATGTAGTAAACAGTAAGGAGAATCGTAGCAGACTTCAGGAGGACATAGACAGACTGGTGAAATGGGCAGATGCATGGCAGATGGATGTTAATGCAGAAAAATGTGATGTGATACATTTTGGATGAAAAAATTAGAAGAGGCATTATTAATTAAATGGTACAATTTTAAAGGGGGTGCAGGAAAAGAGAGACCTGGGGGTTCACATACCCAAATTTTTGAAAGTGGCAGGACAAGTTTTTTAAAATTCGTTTATGGGATGTGGGTGTCGCTGGCAAGGCCAGCATTTATTGCCCATCCCTAATTGCCCTTGAGATGGGTTTTGATATGGCTGTTAAATAAAAGCATACGGGGTCCTTGGCTTTATAAATAGTGGTATAGAGTACAAAAGCAAGAAAGTTATGGTAAATCTTTATAAATCACTGGTTAGCCCTCAGCTAGAGTATTGTGTCCAATTCTGAGCCCCGCACTTTCAGAAGGATGTCAAGGCCTTGGAGAGGGTGCAGAGGAGATTTACCAGAACGGCACCTGGGATGAGGGACTACAGTTATGTGGAGAGACCAGAGAAGCTGGGATTGTTCTACTTAGAGCAGAGTTGGTTAAGGGAGATTTAATAGAGGTGTTCAAAATGATAAAAGGTTTTGATCGTGTAGATAGGGAGAAACTGTTTCCACTGGCAGATGGGTCGGTAACCAGAGTCACAGATTTAAGATAATTGCCTAAAAAATCTAGGGAAATTATGGAATTTTTTTAAAGCAGCGAGTTGTTATAATCGGGAATGCACTACCTGATAGGGTGGTGGAAGCAGATTCATAAGAGAATTGGATATATACTTGAAAAAGAGAAATTTGCAGGGCTATGGGGAAAGATCAAGGTTGTGGGACTAATTAGATACCTTTTTCAAACAACCGGCACAGAGACAATGGGCAGAATGGCCACCTTCTGTGCTGTGTGGTTCTATGATTCTATGAATGGTGCTCTGCTGACGTAGGAATGAGTGAAACCCATCAATGGTGATTAAAGTGCTTGCAATTAATGTAAGTTATCAGCTGATGTTTATCAGGTTCATATGTGATGCAAAATCTTCTGAACCGTCCTTAAAACTAATTATTTTAATACCACTGGATATACTTCAGACATATTTATAGCTTTGGTGATGATAGAACAGACACGCTGTTAAGCACTTAAGTAACATGAGGTTTATGATAGTTCTGCTCTGATTTTCATGTTGCAACAGCCAGAACTTCCCTTAAGGGCAATGGCACGTCTGCAAAGTTAAAGCAGAAATGTAACTGTTTGAGTGCTGATTAGGACAGCTCCAGGGAATAATGTAATAGGAACAAGCTCAGAACTATACTTAAGAAAATAATACATATTAACCATTTATTACAGTTTTTGATGATGGTGGGGGGGTCTATGGCGACAATTTCAGAAAAACATTCTACTTCATATTGTAGGAGTCTCTGCACTCCTAACAAAGAATCTATAACTTACTGGAAGTTAACAAACTGAATTTATTGTCTAAGAACTTTACAAAACAAGAAACTACAGGAGAAGCTCAAAACAGGTCTTTTCTCTTTCAATCCACACGAGGACCGGCTGGCCCCACCCTCTACCTCTGACGTCATGACGTCATCACGTTTCCCGCCGAAGGGGACGTCACATGACCCACGTGATGACATCATCGCGTCAGATCGCGATGTTGTCGATCTAGCTCTGTTTAACCAGAGCCAACTTGAAAGGTAATAACATTGGTTACAGACAATTAATGCTAGAGGTAATAACATTGGTTACAGACAATTATGTAAGTCACTGTAAGAGTCTCTTAGTGGTTTTGCCACATACGCCCCCCCAGAATTGTCTTTAACGAAAAGAGTCAATCGCTGAGGAGGTCGGACAAGTCTGTTGGACCGACTCCGAAATTCCCGGAGGGGAAAACGCTGAGCAGGCGGCGAACTGGTAGGCAGCACGGCGTTGTCAGGTGTGGTAGTGGCCGGCGGCCGGCCGCGGCGCGGAGGCTGCGCCAGCTTGATCGGTCGTTCGAGGTCCAGGTGCGCAGGCTTGAGGCGATCGACAGAGATGTGATCCGGTTTGCCCCCGACGTCAATCATGAAACTCTTGTCCCCTGCCTGCAAAACCTTGAAGGGTCCGACATACGGCGGTGCGAGCGGGGTACGATGGCCGTCCTGGCGCACAAACACGAACTTGGCTTTCGACAACTCCCCCGGGACGTTGGACGAAAGCAAACCATGCCGTGAGGTCAGAACTGGGCGGAAACAGCGGGCCGCATCCCGGAGGGTCTCTTTTTGTGTGGCCGCGGACCATGGTCGCGTAGGTAACGGCAGGAATTCACCTGGGACTCGAAGTGGTTGCCTGTAAACCATCTCCGCCGCCGCCGACTGGAGATCTTCCTTCGGCGCCGTGCGGAGTCCTAACATCACCCACGGTAGTTTGTCAACCCAGGATGCATCCAGCAGGCTGGCCCTGAGCGACGCCTTCAAGGAGCGGTGGAACCGCTCGCACAAGCCGTTCGCTTGTGGGTGATAGGCCGTAGTGCGGTGGAGTTTAATGCCCAACACGGAAATCACCTCATTCCACAGTTCGGACGAAAATTGCAGCCCCCGATTCGACTAAATATTCACAGGGACACCAAAACGGGCTACCCAGGATGAAACGAAAGCTCGAGCAACGTCCACAAATGTGGTGGACGTCAGGGGAACTGCCTCCGGCCACCTCGTGGTGCGATCCACCATCGTCAAAAGGTACGTAAAGCCCCGGGAAGGTGGGAGTGGTCCCACTAAGTCGATGTGAATATGATCAAATCGCCATTCCGGGACCTCGAAGGTGGCGAGCGGGGCTCTGACATGGCGCTGCACCTTGGACCGTTGGCAAACAACACAAGTGTTCGCCCAGTCCCTGACGTCTTTGCATATTCCCCTCCATACAAATTTGGAGACCAGCAGTTTTTGCGTTGCCCGCACTCCAGGGTGCGATAGGCCGTGTAAGCCATCGAAAATCGTACAACGCCATTTAGACGGGACGATCGGACGGGGTGCACCCAGCGAAACGTCGCAGAGCAGAGTGGTACCTGCAGAATGGAAAGGCACATCCCTCGGCTGGAGGCTGTTTGGAACCGAACGAAAACCCTGGGTCTCCGGGTTGTCCGCTTGGTCAACTGCCATCTGTGCGTAGTCAATGCCCATTTGGACGGCCTGGACGGCGGCGCGGGATAGGCAATCGGCGACGACGTTGTCCTTACCGGCCACATGTCGGATGTCAGTGGTGAACTCTGATATGTACGCCAGCTGCCATTGCTGCCGAGCCGACCATGGCTCCGCAGACTTGGCCATTGCGAACAGCAATGGCTTGTGGTCGACAAACGCGATGAAGCGTCGTCCTTCGAGGAGGAAACGGAAATGGCGGATGGCCAAAAACAAAGCCAACAGCTCTCGATCGAAAGTACTGCCGTTGTAGCTGGCGGCTAAAAAAGGCCAGGGGTTGCCACGCACCGTCGACCCACTGCTCCTGGACGGCCCCCACCGCGTAGTCTGACGCGTCCGTCGTGAGAGTGATGGTGGCACCCGGCAGGGGGTGTGCTAACATGGTCGCATTGGCGAGTGCGGCTTTAGTCTCCTCGAAAGCACGATCCATGTCCTGTGACCATACCGCAGGGTCCTTTCCCGTCGAGCCTCTGAGGGCCTCATATAGAGGACGCATGAGCTGTGCAGCCCTGGGGATGAAACGATGATAGAAGTTAACCATCCCCAGGAACTCCTGTAAAGCTTTCACGGATTTCGGTTTCTGGAACGCCGCAATTGCTTCCACCTTGACCCAAAGTGGCGTTGCCCCCATGGGGGTTATACGGTGGCCCAGGAAATCCAGTTGCGATAGGCCGAAACGGCATTTGTCCGAGTTAACGATGAGGCCGTGCTGCTGAAGCCGTCTGAAAAGGACCCGAAGGTGCTTGAGGTGTTCCTCCTTGGAGGTGCTGGCAACCAGAATATCATCCAAATAAACAAACAGAAAGTCAAGGTCCCGCAGGACTGAATCCATGAGGCGCTGAAACGCCTGTGCCGCGTTCTTAAGCCCAAAGGGCATTCGCAGGAATTCAAAGAGTCCAAAGGGGGTAATTACCGCTGTCTTTTCGACATCCTGAGGGTGCACCGGCACCTGCTGGTAACCACGGACGAGGTCGATTTTGGAGAAGATAGACGTCCCCGCCAAATGTGCTGAGAAGTCCTGTATATGGGGAATGGGGTAGTGGTCGGGCGTCGTTATGTCATTGAGGCGGCGATAACCCCCACAGGGCCGCCATCCCCCGCCGGGCTTGGGGACGATGTGGAGAGGGGAGGACCAGGGGCTACTGGACCGACGGATGATCCCCATTTTTTCCATCACGGCGAACTCCGCCTTTGCTGCCGCTAGCTTGCTGGGCTCTAAACGTCGCGCCCTGGTGTAAACGGGTGAGCCGGTAGTCGAAATATGGTGCTCCACCCTATGCTTGACGGTCGGAGCCGAAAAGTTGGGCTTCATCAGCTCGGGGAAATCCTCGAGGAGATGGGCAAAATCGTCGGGCTGCGGCCGCGCACATGAAATCGTGTGTGACGCAGCCGTGCTGTGCGCCCCCGAAATATCGTCGAGCGTGGCGGCGCGAACGAGGCGTCGATTTTTCACGTCCACCAACAGGCCGTTGGTGCCTAAAAAGTCAGCACCCAACAGGGCCTGTGAGATTTCAGCGGTGATGAAATTCCAGCTGAAAAACTGTCCACCGAAACATACTCGGACGAGACGCTTCCCGCAAGTGCGGATCGAACCCCCGTTGCCCGCTTGCATAGGGGGACCATGGCTGCCGGAGTGAAGGTCTATGACCAAGGCGGGCAGTATGCTGCATTGCGCCCCCGTGTCGCATAGAAAACGACGGCTGGAGATGGAGTCGGTTACGTAGGTGAGATTCCCGGAAGCACCGATCGCCATCGTGGCCGCGGGGGAAGTACCGGGATCGGCATGCTTGACTCGCGGCGGTCTATTCGACGGTCTGGTAATGAAACTGCACGGCGAGCGGCAGCAGCGGGCCTTCGGGTCGAAATGGGCGTGGTAGTAGCAGAAACCGGTCGTCGGAGGTGCCTTTGTCAGAGCCGGGGCTGGGCTCTTCGTGGCGGGGCGTTGCGTGAGGGCGCAGTATTGTTGCAGGACCGCGTAAATCATATCCGCCTCTTCGGCGAGCGCGACGCAGTCTGCGGTTTCTGCTCAGGCGAGGGACGCCTGTACATGCTCAGGAAGTTGAGTAAGGAACAGTTCGCGAAACAGAAAGCACTGGGGCTCGGACCCCAGGAGAGTCAGCATATGACTCATCATTTCCGAGGGTTTGGAGTCTCCTAACCCTGGTAGAGCCAGTAAACGGTGAGCGCGCTCCGCTTTGGTGAGACCAAATACTTGCAGCAATCATGTCTTGATGGCGACATACTTGTCAGCAGTCGGAGGACTCTCCAGCAGGCTGATGATTCTCGACGCCGTCGAGCTCTCGAGGGCAGAGACCACGTGGAGATATCTGGTCTGATCCTGAACGATGTTGCGGAGCTCAAATTGCACCTCGGCTTGCACAAACCAGGAGGCTGCCTGTTGTTCCCAGAATTGGGGGAGCTTCAAGGCCACTGCATTGGCCTCCATCACTGGCCTGTGTTCAGCGTTCACTGCGAAAAGCGATCGCGAGGAATCGGGGTCACCAATGTAGGAGTCTCTGCACTCCTAACAAAGAATCTATAACTTACTGGAAGTTAACAAACTGAATTTATTGTCTAAGAACTTTACAAAACAAGAAACTACAGGAGAAGCTCAAAACAGGTCTTTTCTCTTTCAATCCACACGAGGACCGGCTGGCCCCGCCCTCTACCTCTGACGTCATGACGTCATCACGTTTCCCGCCGAAGGGGACATCACATGACCCATGTGATGACGCCATCGCGTCAGATCATGATGTTGTCGATCTAGCTCTGAAAGGTAATAACATTGGTTACAGACAATTAATGCTAGAGGTAATAACATTGGTTACAGACAATTATGTAAGTCACTGTAAGAGTCTCTTAGTGGTTTTGCCACAGTATCATCTTTAAAAACAATGTTCAATTAAATTAACATTTGAAACTACAAATCATTGAGAAAAAAAGCCACAACATGAAATATCTCTGAGTTTTATCACTTCACTCCTGGGAAGTTAAGAAACATTTCTCATGCAAAATTTAAAAATCTATACAGCTATAACTTTTTCATTTGTTTCTCTGGAAAATACTGTGAATTAAGAAGGAGTCAAGGGTAAATCATGTCTGACAAATCTGACTGAATTTTTCGAGGGGGTGACTAGGGGGGTGGATGAGGGAAATGCTGTGGATGTGGTTTACATGGACTTCAGTAAAGCTTTTGACAAAGTCCCGCATAGGAGACTGGTCAAGAAGGTAAGAGCCCATGGGATCCAGGTTGCCTTGGCGCGTTGGATCCTAAACTGGCTGAGTGGCAGGAGGCAGAGGGTGATGGTCGAAGGTTGCTTTTGTGACTGGAAGCCTGTGTCCAGTGGGGTGCCTCAGGGATCGGTGCTGGGTCCCTTGTTGTTTGTGATCTATATAAATGATTTGGATGAGAATGTGAAAGGTATGATCAGTAAGTTCGCAGATGACACGAAAATTGGTGGGGTGGTAAATTGCGAGGAGGAAAGCCTCAGGCTACAGGACGATATAAACGGGTTGGTCAGATGGGCGGAAAAGTGGCAAATGGAATTTAACCCTGAAAAGTGCGAGGTGATGCATTTTGGACGGACAAATAAGGCAAGGGAATACACAATGAGTGGTAGGACCCTAGGAAGTACAGAGGGTCAGAGGGACCTTGGTGTACATGTACATAGATCCCTGAAGGCAGCGGAACAGGTAGATAAGGTGGTTAAACAGGCATATGGGATACTTGCCTTCATTAGCCGAGGCATAGAATATAAGAGCAGGGAGGTTATGATGGAGCTGTACAAAATGCTGGTGAGGCCACAGCTGGAGCACTGTGTGCAGTTCTGGTCACCTCACTATAGGAAGGATGTGATTGCTTTGGAGAGGGTGCAGAGAAGATTCACCAGGATGTTACCTGGGATGGAGCGCCTCAGCTATGAAGAAAGACTAAACAGGCTGGGGTTGTTTTCCTTGGAGCAAAGAAGGCTGAGGGGGGACCTGATTGAGGTGTACAAAATGATGAGGGGCACAGATAGGGTAGACAAAGAGGAACTTTTCCCCTTAGTAGGGGGGTCAATAACAAGGGGGCATAGATTCAGGGTAAGGGGCAGGAGATTTAGAGGGGATTTGAGGAGGAACTTTTTCACCCAGAGGGTGGTTGGAATGTGGAACTCAATGCCTAAAAGGGTGGTAGAGGCAGGAACCCTCACAACATTCAAGAAGCATTTGGATGAGCACTTGAAATGCCATTGCATACAAGGCTATGGACCAAATGCTGGAAAATGGGATTAGATTAGACAGGGCTTGATGGCCGGCGCAGACACGATGGGCCGAAGGGCCTCTTTCTGTGCTGTAAAACTCTATGACTCTATGACTCTATGACACAAATTTTTGAAATACAGTATATGATTCTTAAGCAGAATTCATAATTAAAATGATTTTAATTACCAAGAATTAATAGATATAAACATGAATAAGGGATGGCTTCTCTTTTACTCTTTATTATGAATTTTATCATTCACAGGGTGATGGATGGTCAGAGAACACAACGCAACTGACGACAATATCAATCAGTTTTAGGCTAGGCCATGCCTGGTTCAGATATCACTCAGTTTCCCTATATGACTTTAACAATGTGTACCAATCTCAAACTTTAAAAAAATGCTACGTTAGTGTGACTTCATTTCCCACTCTATCCTAATCAACTCTCTGTGAGAGACTGTCTTATTTTGGGCAGTTTTTATCCTGCAGACATGTGCCTGCTGGGAGTTGAGTTGAGACTGTCCAAATTCACTATACTTAACAGTCAGAAAGAGTTTCATTCCATCTACCTGAACTAGATCTGAAAGGGTACCCTATTCTCAAAGGGTAAAGGATAGTGTTCTAATTCACGGTGTAGAGATTTGACCAATTGGTAGCTTATCTCTAGTCTTTCAAATAATCAGGATCGACTGCAAACCTTGTCAGGCATGTGGCTTGCATAATGGCAGTTTTAAAGAGGGACACAGCCGTTGTATGTTCGGTGGTCCAGTCATGAGCCACAGCGTCCTCTTCACCCTTTAACAGTTCATATAATGGTTTGGCTAGCTCCACAAATCTGGGAATAAATGAGCGCTGGTATCCCACTAGGCCCAGGAAGGAGCGAAATGCGGTTTTGGATGCGGGCAATGGTAAATGCTGAATCACCTCAATCTTATGTTGGTCAGGGCTGAGTCCCTTTTGTCCCACAGAAACCCCTAAAAATGTCACTTCTGGCTGTAACAGTTGTACCTTTTTGGGGTTAATTTTCAACCCAGCTTTTAGAAGAAGGTTTAATAGCTCTTCCATTAATTTAATATGAGTCTATTTGTCAGGTGTTGCAAGCAAAAGGTCTTCAACATACAGCAACAGGCAGTCGGGTCTCAAAAAAGGTTTCAGTGCCTGAGCCATCCGTTTGTGGAATATAGCTGGGGTGTTGTGCAAGCCTTGCAGTAAACATGTCCATGTATAACTTTGATCGTCAAAAGTGAAGGCAAACTTGTACTGGTCCTCTGACTTAACAGGGAAACTCCAGAAGCCGTTTGAAATGTCAAAGGTGGAGAAGTGGCAGCTACCTGGTGGAATCTGGGACAGGAGAGTGGGGGTCTCCCGGATGACAGGGGCGCAAGCTGGGGTTACCGAATTAAGCTTACGATAATCAGTTGTTAAACGCCAACTATCGTCGGGTTTCTTAACTGGCCAGGTTGGAGAATTAGTAGTAAAAGTGCCAGTGCGGCTAACACCCTGCTTTAACAACGAATCAATAGTAGCCCGAACATAAGGTTTACTCACAGCTGGAATGGCATACTGCTTAACCGGAGGGTGGGGAGGTCCATTAATCTCCTCATCTCCTGACATTCCACCACAATTATGTTTGGATTTAGCAAAAACATCTGAAAATTTATGAACATTCGATGGAATCTGGAACTAATGTTACCCCACTATTCAAAAAAGATGGTAGAGAGAAAACAGGGAATTATAGACCGGTAAGCCTGACATCGGTAGTGGGGAAAATGCTAGAGTCCATTATAAAAGATGTAATAGCAGATCACTTGGAAAACAGTGACAGGATCGGACAAAGTCAACATGGATTTACAAAAGGTAAATCGTGCTTGACTAATCTACTGGAATTTTTTGAGGATGTAACTAGTAAAATAGATAAGGGAGAACCAGTGGATGTGGTGTATTTGGACTTTCAGAAGGCTTTCGATAAGGTCCCACATAAGAGATTAGCGTGCAAAGTTAAGGCACATGAGATTGGGGGCAAGGTATTGACTTGGATAGAGAACTGGTTGGCAGATAGAAAGCAAAGAGTTGGAATAAACGGGTGTTTTTCCGAGTGGCAGGCAGTGACTAGTGGGGTACCGCAGGGATCGGTCCTTGAACCCCAGCTATTCACAATATATATTAATGATCTAGACAAGGGAACTAGATGTAATATCTCCAAATTTGCAGATGACACAAAGCTGGGTGGGGGCGTGTGCTGTGAGGAGGATGCCAAGAAACTACAGGATGATTTGGACAGGTTGGGTGATTGGGCAGAAGCATGGCAGATGCAATATAACATGGATAAATGTGAGGTTATCCACTTTGGTGTCAAAAACAGGAAGGCAGATTATTATCTGAATGGCAATAGATTGGGAGAAGGGGAAGTGCAACGAGACCTGGGTGTCCTTGTGCACCAGTCGCTGAAGGTAAGCATACAGGTTCAGCAGGCGGTTAAGAAGGCAAATGGTATGTTGGCCTTTGTAGCGAGAGGGTTTGAGTACAGGAACAAGGATGTCTTGCTGCAGTTGTACAGGGCCTTGGTGAGACCACATCTTGAGTATTGTGTGCAGCTTTGGTCGTCTTATCTGAGGAAGGATATTCTTGCCATGGAAGGAGTTCAGCGAAGATTCACCAGGCTGATACCTGGGATGGCAGGAATGACGTATGAGGAGAGATTGGGTCGATTGGGCTTGTACTCGCTGGAGTTTAGAAGAATGAGAGGGGATCTCATTGAAACTTATAAAATTCTGGCAGGACTGGACAGACTAGATGCAGGAAGGATGTTCCCGATGGTCGGGGAATCCAGAACCAGGGGTCACAGTCTAAGGATAAGGGGTAGGCCATTTAGGACAGAAATGAGGAGGAATTTCTTCACCCAGAGAGTGGTGAACCTGTGGAATTCTTTACTACAGAAGGCAGTAGAGGCCAATTCATTAAATATATTCAAGAAGGAGTTGGATATATTTCTTAAGGCTAAAGGGATCAAGGGGTATGGGGAGAAAGCAGGGACCGGGTACTGAACTTGGATGATCAGCCATGATCGCATTGAATGGTGGAGCAGGCTCGAGGGGCCAAATGGCCTACTCCTGCTCCTATCTTGTATGCTTCTATGCTATGCTTCTATGAATCAGCGTATTAACCACGGGGTCTTCAGTTCCGGGAGTGGTGAAGTTCTCGGGTTTTTTAATCACGTATACCGAGTGGGCTTCTGAAACAGGTGCCATTGGTCCCTCACTAAGGTGCCACCATAAACAATTATTTGCATAGTCAAGGACAGCATGGTGTTTACGTAATGTGTCGCTCCCGAGGATACCTCTCTGGTCATGGGTGGTCAGGTAAACAGGAGAAGGAACATCAACGGAATCCCCATTGATGGACAGAACAAGAGGAATTAACCCCCGGTTAGCCACTTGGGTGGCAGCATTAAAACTGGAAAGGTTCAGAGCAGTGCCTGAATGGGAGAAAGGGGCAGGGTCATGTAGAATAGTCACAGCAGAGCCGGAATCCACGAATATGACATGGTGGCGGCCTTCATGATCAATAGCTCATATGAAAGGTCTCGCATCCTTCTCATACCAAATGGGAGAGGGGGAGGCGCCTGTCACCGGCGAGGCCGGTGACCATCACAGAGTTTGGGACGGGGCGGGTGCTCCCGGCCACGTGCCTCCACCGTGGGAGACAGCCGAGACGGTTTGCCCTCCCACTTGACTATGTCGCAGGGTCTCTACTATTGCCGACAGACACTCCAGTTGCTGTAGCACCTGTTTTGAGTCAAGTTTGCTGTCGTCCTGACCCGGGGCATTGTAACACAGCCCATTATTTGGGCGCCGACTGCCTCTACATTCGCGAGCATAGTGTGCGATCTTGTTACAGTTAAAACAAGTCACATAGCGTCTGTCCCTCTCATTTTCAGGGCCCTGTGGCTGTTGGGGATGTTGGGTTGGGGACCCTCCACCGCTGAAAACCTGGCTTAAGGGCAAAGGAACTTGCTATGGTCCCAGGCTCGAATACAAGATTACATCAGGTTCGCCCACGGGGTCTGTCTATGGACCGTTATATCCGTTATTATCTCATCTCAGGCAAAAGACTGTTCAGGAATTTCAGTGTACATTTCTCAGTGTCCCAGTGCCCCTTTCATCTCGGTATAACTGGGACTGATCATATAGGTCATATAATTGATTGCCAAATGCCACGGGGTTTTCGTCTGGTCTTTGGCGCGCCTCTCCAACCTACTGACTAAAATCAACTGAATCCATGCCAGGCGGGTGGATACCGCCTCCGACACATGCCACCACTCATTGTTCGCATCATATATATCCTGAAAGAGCGAGTCTTTAAGCTGCCGGGAGATACAGGCTAATAAAACTAATTTTAAGTCTGCTCTCTCCAATTCAGGGTGGCTGTGAATCTACCCCAATCACTGACCAGGATGACCGGGTTTGTTCCCCAGTCTATCAGTCCCATTTGTAGCGCCTTACATTCTGCCGGGTTCAGGCTCCTGCTAGTGGTAGTAACTCTCTCTCTAGGGGGTCGGTCGTATGCTACAGAAGAGATAGAGACCTCTGAATCAGTGTCGAACTCATCCTCATCATCTGTTAGGGCGGTCCAGATAGTGGTAGTGATGGGGCTAACTTTTTTTTCTTCTACCGGGGCTCTGTCTCCTGAATAAGGAGGAGGGGGTGCGGAAGGCAGGGGGCTATCCTGACACTTGGAGACTTGGTAGGATCGCTTCTGTTTGGTCAGGTCTTCCAGGTTAACATTGGGGTCTCCCGGCTTAGAGTGAGTGATGGCTGCTACAACAGACGATTGCTTTCCCAATTTCCCCTGCAATTCCATTATTTTTAATTCACAGTGGGTGTGGTCAATGGCCACTGGAGGGGGTTTTTCATGTAATTCCCTTAGGGCTCCCCTCGCGTCCTCAAGTTGTGAGGATAACAGTTCAACCTTAGTTTTTAAGGACTTGTTGTTCTCATGGACCTGCTGAAGGCATCGCGAAGCCAGTCAGGCTTCGTCTGCTGCTGTCTCCTCCTGATGGAGGAGAGAACAGACAGTAGCATATCAGTCCTGCCAGTCCTGAAATTCTTTATGCAATTCTTTATCAAATAAAGTACTGTATTCTGTTCTTTTGAACACTCGAGTTCCTCTTCCGAACGGACGGCACACAAGTGGGCTATATAGGCCAGTCTCTGACTGGCTTCTTTAAGCTTAAGTTTCTTCTTATTCACTTGGGATACTATCTCGTCCAAGCGCTTGGAGTAATTACATCCGTCCTCTTGGACAACTCCGATAACCTCTTTGGCCCCCTGGACCCCTAACTTCCCTATGAGACTGTTCACGACTTTATCTCTACTATGGTGACCCGCCATTCTGTTTTAGGTTTCAGTGACAAAACACACCCCCTTTCGAGGTTTCCTACCCAGTCGTTCCGTCTGGCACCTTGTAGTGATGTTATAGACCGAGTCCGTCTTTAACTCGTTTCTCCACAATAACCCTTTTGCAATCCTGCCGCAGTCGCCATTTTGTAGAGATTTGGCCAATTGGTAGTTTATCTCTAGTCTTTCAAATAATCAGGATCGACTGCAAACCAATATGGTGGGTATATTGTGTTTAATCAGAGTTTAAGACAGAATATAACCATGTTAGTTATACAGCAAAAACATACGACCGTAACAGGCAACTGGTACTGGTCCCAATCGGACAGACAGCTGGCATACGTGAACAGTTCTCTGGCTTCCGGCCTCTCTCTCTAGAACTTCCGATGGTAAGCGTGGGCTCACTCTCAAAAGAGCGTTCGACCAGCCCAACTTTGCTTTGGTTCTCCCTGTGGTGTATGTAACCTGTACCACCTTAAGAGACTACCTTAAGAGATGGACTACTTTCTCTTGGCTACTGTATATTGTAGTACCGGTGGTGACCACACCGGTATATAAACTCTGTGTAGTAATTTGCTAAGCAGTTCAGCCCTCACCTTCGATTAGCAAAGACCTGTTTTAGTTATTCTTGTTGTCTGTGTCCAGTGATTTATATTAAGCATATCTGGAACACTCAGACTCAACAGTGGCGACGAGTCCGATCTTACCCTGCGGCAGTTTGCATCCAAGGCAGCTTCGTCCCCAGAACGGGCGTCGAGAAGAGGCATCCGCCCTCATCATCCTGCTGAGCACCGCATTCGCACGGGAGGCATCGAGAACCCGGGGAAATTACTGACCACGAAGTCCTCCATCAGCGACAGGCAGTGATCATCCTTCTACCACGATGGTGGGTAAGCCGATCTAGCGACACGGGCAGAAAGTCGGCCGCATTGTCAGTGGAGAAGGAGAGGGAAACCAGAGGAAAAAGGGCGGAGAACTCGACCGCAGCCGGTGAAAAGGACCGGGCTGCAATCGGGGCCGAGAGGCGCAGCGACAAGGGCAGCGTTAAGGCCACGAGAACCGCGGAGAACTTGACCGCAGCCGGTGTAAAGGGCCGGGCTGCAATCGGGGCTGAGAGGCGCAGCAACAAGGGAAGCGTTGATGCCCACGAGAACCGCGGGGGAGCAAAAGCAGCGTCGGGGGAAAGTAAGAACCACTGGGAGGCGAGAACGGCAACAGCGCGGTCAGCACCATTGTAGCCAGCGGGGGAAGAAGACAAGCCGCCAAGCGCGGGAAGCCGCCATTGTAGTCGGCGGGGGAAGAAGACAAGCGCGGGAAAAGCCGCCAAGTGCGGGAAGCCGCCATCTTTGCAAAAAAAAATTCAAGGATGCCTAAACACGGTAACATCACTGCTTTTGATAGTGATGTTGAAGATTGGGCCACGTATGTAGAACGCATTGGAGTTTATTGTACAGCAAATGAAGTACCAGATGATAAGAAAGCAATAACATTATTAAACTCAATGGGGGCGAAGACGTACGGGTTATTGAAGCATCTGATAACACCAGATAAACCGGCGGATCAGACTTTCGTGAAAATTGTTACGATCCTGCAAGAACATTTAAACCCCACGCCGCTGATGATAGCGGAACGATTTAAATTTTACAGCAGAACGCAGTTGAAAGAGGAAAGCAACGCTGAATTCTTAATTGAACTTCGTAAGCTATCAAAGTACTGTCAGTTTGGTACAGGACTAGCAGATGCTCTGAGAGATAAATTCGTGTGTGGATTATTAAAAGAAGGAACACAAAAGCGTCTGCTAGAAGAAAAGGACCTTACGCTTGAGAAAGCTGTCACCATTGCAGCACCGCACGAGGCCGCAGCAAGACGCACCGCGGAAATGCAACTAAGGTCAACGGAACTCAGCACCAATCAAATGGCATTGGGTGCAGTAAAGTGTTATCGTTGCGGAAGGACAACGCACGATCAGAATCAGTGCTGGTTCAAAAATCAGGAATGCAGAAAATGTGGCAAGCTCGGTCACATAGCTAAAGTATGCCGGTCAGGTAAGAAGACCAGCAGCAAAAAGTCACCGCAGGAAAAGTGCAAAAAGGCACACAAGGTGACAGAGAACAGTTCGGATGAACAGAAGACGGATTCAGACTCCAGCAGTAAGGAACTGGGTTGTCTAAGAATACATAATGTGGGTAACACAGCAGACCACCAAACTATCTGGGTCACACTTCAGATAGCAGGAGTCCAAGTGAAGATGGAATTGGACACTGGATCGGCATTGACGGTCATGAATAAGCAAGATTACAAAAGGTTATTTCCACACATTCCCTTAAGGGATATGGAGATTGTTTTGAAAACATACACGGGGCAAAGAGTATACCCCATTGGAAAGATAAAGGTAAAGGTGGTCCACAAGGATAAAGAAAGCCGAGGAATGGACTTATATGTGTTACCTGAGGGAGGTCCACCATTACTGGGACGGGAATGGATCAGGAGAATAAATATGGACTGGCATTCCTTAAAAGTACTAACTGTAGATTCCGGCAAAAAGGAAGATGTCAAACCTAAACGACTGTCCAGAATATTGGACGATGCTAAAGAGGTGTTCCAGCAGGGACTGGGAACACTGAAAGGAATTACGGCAAACATCAAAGTTGAAGAACATGCAAACCCGAAATTTTTCAAAGCCAGACCGGTACCTTATGCGATACGACCTGCTGTGGAAGCTGAGCTGGAAGGACTAGAACGGTCCGGAGTACTGTCAAAGGTGGACTGGAGTGAATGGGCCACGCCCATTGTTCCCGTCATGAAGCGTTCATCGAGTAACAAACCGGGGGAACCGGGGAAGGTTCGCATCTGTGGCGATTTCAAGATCACTGTTAATCCGGTGCTTCACACGGTGCAATATCCACTTCCACGGATTGAGGATATCTTTGCTTCGTTGGCTGGCGGGAAACACTTCACCAAGATAGACCTGGCGCAGGCGTATTTACAGATGGAAGTTGATGAAGCGTCACGCCAGTATCTCACGATCAACACGCATAAGGGCTTATATCGGTATAATAGACTGGTTTTTGGAGTGGCATCGGCTCCAGCGATTTGGCAAAGGGCCATGGAGCAGGTATTACAGGGAATTCCAGGCACACAATGTTACCTGGACGACATTCTGATTACAGGAAATGATGATGAGGAACACCTTGCAAATTTGGAACAGGTGCTCAACAGATTGAAAGAATATGGACTTCGAGTTAATCACCAGAAATGTGAGTTCTTTCAGAAGCAAATCTCGTACTGTGGTCATGTCATTGACCAGGAGGGGCTTCACAAGTCACCTGACAAGATCGAAGCTGTTGTGAAGGCTCCCACTCCGGAGAATGTATCCCAGTTGAGGTCGTTCCTAGGGTTGATTAACTATTACCATAAGTTTCTGCCAAATTTATCCACGGTGCTACACCCGCTGAATGCTCTTTTGCAGAAGGGAGTGCCATGGAAGTGGAGCGAGGACTGTAAGCGGGCCTTTCACAAAGGCAAGGCATTGATCACCTCTAAGGAAGTGTTGGCTCACTTTAACCCAACGCTGCCTATTCGGTTAGCTTGTGATGCTTCTCCATATGGTATTGGGGCAGTGTTCTCACATAAGTTGCCAAATGGCTTGGAAAGACCAGTCGCATTCGCATCCAGATCATTGACCTCCGCTGAGCGCAACTATGCTCAGGTAGATAGGGAGGCTCTCAGCCTTGTGTGGGGAGTAAAAAAATTTAATCATTACCTGCAAGGGCAAAAGTTTACGCTGCTGACAGACCACCAGCCATTGGTTTCCATTTTTAACCCTAAGAAGGGTGTTTCGGTGATGACAGTGCAGAGGCTCCAGAGATGGTCCCTTTTCCTAGGGGCACATCAATATCAGATCGAATTCAAAGGTACAAAGCAACATGGTAATGCTGATGGGCTGTCGCGCCTGCCACTACCTACAGCGGAAGAGGCACCGACAGTTGACCCTGTTGAGCTATTTCACTCGACCATCATCGAATGTTTACCAGTCACCAATGCAAGCATTGAGAGAGAAACCAGGAATGACCCGACACTGTCTCGGGTCTACGAATTGACAGTGAAAGGATGGCCAGCTCATGGTGAACCACTGTTACCGGCATTCTCAGCCAGACGAGAACAGCTGTCCGTCGGTCAAGGAACATTGATGTATGGAACACGGGTGATTATTCCTCCTAAATTAAGGGAGAGAGTTCTAAAGGAACGCATGAAGGTCATCTGGGGGGAGTCAAGATGAAAAGCCTTGCTAGGGCTTATGTGTGGTGGCCAGTCATTGACCAACAAATAGAGGATCTGACTAAAAGCTGGTCAGGGTGCCAAAAAGTTCAAAATGCACCTCCAATTGCACCGCTGCATCCATGGGAATGGCCTTCAACCCCATGGCAACGTGTACATATTGACTTCGCAGGTCCATTCATGGACTCCATGTTTTTAATTGCAGTAGACGCACATTCTAAATGGCCAGAAGTGATTAAGATGGCGACCACTACCTCGGAAAAGACGATCGCAGTTCTAAGAACAATATTCGCAAGAAATGGACTGCCAGAACAAATATGTTCAGACAACGGACCGCAGTTCGTGTCAGATGAATTCCAGAAATTCATGAAGAAGAATGGGGTGAAACATTATACCTCTGCTCCATATCATCCGGCTACAAATGGGTTGGCCGAGAGATTTGTACAAACGTTCAAAAAGGCGATAAAGGCCATGAGCGAAGACCAGATTCCACTACAACACAAGGTGGACAATTTCCTAATGGCATATCGAAATGCCACTCATGCAGTGACAAATCAAAGCCCTGCCATGATGTTCTATAACAGGAGGTTGCGGTCCAGGTTGGACTTGTTAAAACCAAATGTGCGGAGGGAAGTAGAAAACAAACAGTTCCAGCACATAAATAACAGGACCACTCGGAGATTCGAAATAGGACAACCAGTGTTAGCCCGGGACTATAAGAATGAGAAATGGCAGTCGGGAACAATTCGTGCCAGACAAGGACCCCTGATGTACACGGTAGATATTGGTGAAACCGTAATACGACGTCATGCTGACCAACTTGTAGAATCGAGAACAAGGGTCGAACCCATGACTACGACAGAGACACCAGTAGAAGAAGTTAGTGAACCTGAAGCATCTACCTCAGACGCCAATGTATCTGATGATGTCCAATCCATAGAAAATCAACTAGATGAGTCACCCCAGCAACGAGAACCAGAGACCCCTGAAAGGCGTTATCCAACTCGGATCAGGAGGCCTCCTCAGAGACTGAATCTTTGAACAGTTTTGCATGAAGTTGTATATATGTTATCCATGTTATGTTTAAATGGGGATGTACACTGTTAAGCTAAAAAGGGAGGAATTGTGGTGTATGTAACCTGTACCACCTTAAGAGACTACTTTAAGAGATGGACTACTTTCTCTTGGCTACTGTATATTGTAGTACCGGTGGTGACCACACCGGTATATAAACTCTGTGTAGTAATTTGCTAAGCAGTTCAGCCCTGACCTTCGATTAGTAAAGACCTGTTTTAGTTATTCTTGTTGTCTGTGTCCAGTGATTTATATTAAGCATATCTGGAACACTCAGACACAACACTCGCCTCCACCGTCTGTGTGGGGTGTCACTTTTATTCTCTTTTGACAAGACCATTTAACCTATAGAGGTTGCTCTAAAACATCATCACCCAATGACAGCTCAAGTTCTTTGTCTTGGTTCTTGGATGAAAGCCCTCCCCAAAAAGGGGTCTCATTACTTCATCCAATTTGTCTTATTGTTTAATCTTTCTGAAGGTTCTTCCTTTGGAATTTGTGTCTTATCTCTCTTGTCTCTATCCTCCTTGACCCAGCAAGTACAAGGCCCGACTCTGCCCCTCTTTATCATGGCCCCAGCCAGAGCTGTCGCACGTTAGCCAGTCGCTATCTCACCTTCATCTAGCAAATGGCCCATTCTAAGATGGATACCGTAGCCTCCTCAAATTCCTTTCATTCTATGTCTCCTTGGAGGCGGGAAGGGGTTAAAGCCTATTAACTGCCTGTTAACAGGTAGTTAACAGGCAGAAAATAGGATTATTTCCTTTTTGCCCTCACAAGTACGGGCTTCCCGAAGGCTCCAAAACACACCAGCTCAGTGAGGGGAGTACTGGGTCTGTGGGGATCGGGGGGGTGCAAAAGTGTGGTGTGAAGGTAAGTGGTGGGTGCAAGAGTGTAGAGTTGAGTATCTGAGGTAAGTACAAAGTGTTTTTAAAAGTGTACTTATCTTTGTTTCTTCCTGCAGGCTTCAGTCGGTTTCTATGTGGAGAGTCTCGGATCTCCATGTTGCAGATGAGAGATGGCCGTTGCATTCTCAGATTACCATTTCGGTAAAACAAAGAAGTTTGGTGAGGCCTTGAATGCAAGACCTCATCAAACTGCAGAGAGCTGTCAAACGAAAGACAATTCCTCTGTCAAAAATGTTTGACAGATGAAACGTCATACATTGACGTTCTCTGCAACCGGCTTTCCCTTAATTGGCCTGCTAAGCCAATGCTAAGACAAGGTCAATCAAGGGAAAATAGCGTGGATTAGCCGGAAGTTGATGGAGGCGGGACTGAAACCCGACAAGTGGGAGTCCCGCCTCCAAAAGCTCCCCATTGGCAAAATCACCCCCAACATGTCTAAACGATCAGAGCACTGGACGTTTGAGCTCTCTTAACGGCTCACATGGAAAATCCACCATATGGTGCAGTACTGAAGGACACAGATCAGGAAAGACCAACCAACATTCAATCCCCCGGGAGGAACAGGATCTCCTTCCTCCTGTCCACCGCCCTCAGACACAGCATTGGAACCTGGGGGCCTGATCTGTAGGTCTTGCAGCCATTTGTTTCTTCAGAAGTATTTTCAGCCAGAGTGCACCTCCCCTTTAAGAGGTTCTGGCTCCCTTTAATTAATACTTGGTGTCATTTCAGTTCTCTGTGAGATCCACATTTATCTAATTTCTTATCCATGGTTTGGGAGTATACTACATAAGTCTTTTCATTCTGCGAGTGCACCCTGCTGAAACCCCCAAGCTTTCAAGCCTCCTCGGAATAAAAAATTTAAGCGGATGCTCTGAAGCTTTAATTCACACGGGATTGTGAGCATCATCTAATTAATGCTAAGCCTAGAGCATATAAAAAGAAGGTTGAAAAGAAAGCTGATGCAGAGACAATTTCAAACTTCCAGTTCAAGCAGATAATAGTAAAAAAAACATGGATTTATATAGTGCCTTTCACACATCTCAAAGCACTTTACAGCCAATGAAGTACTTTTGGAGTGCAGTCACTGTTGTAATGTAGGAAATGCGGCAGCCAATTTGCGCACAGCAAGCTCCCACAAACAGCAATGTGATAATGATCGGATAATCTGTTTTTGTTATATTGATTGAGGGTTAAATATTGGCCAGAACAACATTTTCCTAAAGGTTTAATTGTTAACAGTCTACCTGATCCAAATCGCCTATTAGTCATGTTAACCAAGTATTGTGACTAGATGTTTATAATCATTTTTATCATATCAATGCAAACAGCACTTGCCTGCAGTAGAGATAAAAGTTGTATTTTATTTTTAATTGCTACCTTGGGCAGGGGTGGGGTTCGGGGGAGGATTTTTGACATCTGCCCAAAAGGGACAGGAAATCAAAAGCGCAACTGCACCAGTCACCTAAAGCCAGCATTGGGAGGCTCGAACCATTTTTAGGTACGGGCCGCGTTTGAAGGCAGCCGGCAAAATGCGGGGGACCAAACAGGCGCTCCACTCCAGCTTGCCGGTTCTGTGAGGGCAGGAAATCAGTTGGTTCCCACGGTGAGCCGGCCGGTAGGTCGGGCCTAGCGGGGGAGAAAGCCGATCTCAGAGAGGGTCAAGCATGTACCAGCAGCAGGCCAAGGTAGACTTGCTTTTGAGATGAGGAAACGGGCAGCCGGCAGTTGAAAATCGCAACCCCTTATGTTACTGTAAACTCAACGAATTTTGAAATTCAGCAACACAGAGGAATACACGCCCAACAGAAAGGTATCTCTAGGACTATATCTGCAGATATAATGGGAAGATCATTTTGAATTTTCAGATGATTTTTCCATAACAAATGAATGTTTGATGGCATAATCTTTTATCAGGCCACCAAAGAGCTGGTAGAAATATGAGAATTCATAATAAAGCTCATTTACCTGGCCACAGTCACAACATTAGTGTTTAGCAAAATGGGCAGATGTGTTCTCTGTAGCGAAATGTGAAACAGTACATTTTGGGGAAAAAAGCATTGAAATGAAGTTTACCCTAAATGGTAAGATTAACAGAGGGGGTGAAATTTACCTTGGGCGGCAGCGCAAAACGAGAATCCGCTGGATTTTATTTTGAAGAGTGTTAAAAGATGCAACATCACTCGTTTTGTGTATTCACCCAAGACAAATTTCACCCCAGAGAGATCCGGGGTGCTTATACATAAAGACCAATTCTGCACTCCTTGAGGACTATCATTAGAGCAAAGGGGAAAATTAGAAGAATTTTTTCACAAAGATGCTGATTAGAACATGTAATGCTTTACCACAAATAGCTGTTGAGGCAGACACTATAATATTACTTAAAAAGGAATTGGATTGTTTCTTGTAAGGAAAGAATATATGAGGACACGAGGAATGATCAGGGAAATGGGATTTGCGAGGTAGCTCCAGTTGAAGTTAGCTCCAGATCAAATGGCCAAATGGTCTCATGCTGTGCCAAAAATTTCACGGTTCTTGAAATTATTCTGGCAGTTGCAACCCAGTCTCCAAAGCCATGTATAAAATAGCCCAACATTTGACTAATTGGCACTAAAAATTGACAGTGGCCATATTTTGGGGACTGACATACTGGACTGAATTTTGACTTTGCCGTCGGGATGGGTGCTGGGAGGCAGTGAATCGCGTCGGGAACCCGGACGTTGAAGCGACGTGTCTTGCAGTGTCAACTGGTGTTCAGTCATGTCCAGGAAGCTGATCCTCTGCCTATATACCCTGTGTTGGGGGTATCGCCTCCTGCGAGGTGCACCCCTGTGCTTATCCCCTCTCTCCTGTGGAGCGGCAGGTTAGTAATGTAGTGGCCATCTGAGTTAGGGATTAAAATTATTGGGCAGAATACAGGAGTTTTAATCTACATTTATCATTTCCTATATGTTGACTCAAGAAGACTGATTTTCACTTGCCTGAAAAACGGACGGCTGGCAATTGAAAATCGGCAGGGGCACCTTTCTCAACCCATTATTGTCCAAGGCCCGCCAGGTGCAATGTTCAGGTGAGCAGCCCGGCTGCCTAAAACAGGCAGGAAGCTGCTTAAAGATGCAAATTGGGGTCGACACACTCCGACAAGAACCGGCAGCCACTCTGCAGTCTTCACATCTGTTTCAGGCACAAGTCGTAGGTCGTCTCCAAGAGCTGAGAAAGGAAAAATAATCTAGTCCTGGGGACTTCAATCATTCATGTTGAAGAGCACAAAAAATGATTCCTCCCTCGAACACACAGACAAAAAAATAGGTGAGTGGGCTAAATGGGGTTGGCCGACACAATGCCAGAGTCAGCATCGTGGAGACATAAGTCTGAGTTTCCAACAGTCTGACGAAAGCAACACATTAGGAGATGCTATTGTTTTGGCCAGATTTCCATGTTGTAAGAACACTGAGATCGATACACTGACAAGAATATTCATCAAAGGCACCAGACAAATCCCTAACACCTTGTGAAGGAACCCTCTGAGGTTTAACACCCAATCTATGCCTAGGAGTGAGTTTTGCCTAAATGTGGCTCGCTGAACTGTGTCACTTCAAGTTTGGATTATATTAGCATGTGCACTACCATCAGGATCCACACAAGCTACTGAGTATGATTTTAAGATTAATTAACACTATCTTGCCAATTATCAAAGTAAGTCAACAAAACTTAAAATCATAATTAGCAGCACCAATACTTAAACATTGTGTATGCAAATAATTAGTAGATAAGAACATAAGAAATAAGAGCAGGAGTAGGCCAATCGGCCCCTCGAGCCTGCTCCGCCATTCAATAAGATCATGGCTGATCTGATCCTAACCGCCAATCCACTATCACAGAATTTTTACAAATTGATGAAATAAATAATAAAAGCTACATAGACCGTTCAGTTATGTCACAGTAATTCAGCATTAACTGCTTGCTGATTATAAATCTATAGCTGAAATTAGTGTCTGAGATGGATATAAATTGGTATGATCAATTTAAGATTAGACTCTTTAGATAGCTGACAAGTTAACAGCATTGGATAGCCAGTGTATAGAATAGATTAAAGTCTATATGCAATGTTTCCAGAACATATATGACCATGTCCTTTCGACCTGGCATGTATGAACTGCTTGCCTCACCTCCCCCTAGGAGGATTGTGTGACCCTTTTGAGACAGCAGAGTAATGAACCTCCATCTGTAGAGTAGATATCTGTTCCTCCTGAATCCTCTGCTCCTGGATAGATGTACCTTCTCCGCTGGTAGCTGTCTCTGGACGAGCTAGCTTAAATCTCACCTCCCTTGATCTCAGGGAAACTTGTACATCTAAGTGACACATTTATATCTTCCTCTATCTGACTGATATTGCCATACAATCTTAACTTCTGTAATGTTTCTCTCTGTCTGTTGGAAATGCACGATCCAATTTTACAGAGACACCCTTCTCTATATACTCGACACAGAACTCCTACACCTTCTACTACAAAGAAAACTAAAAGAACTAGAACTAAACTAATAGCTAAGACTGAGGATTGAGACTAAGGACTGAAGTCTGAGGAGTTTAATGGCAAAAACACCATCTTATATATCCTTAAATTCCAAAGAAACCGCCTCAATTCTGTTGACCAATCTGAGTGACACATTTGTTAGAAGAGTTGAGCCCTTCAGGTGTCAATCACCTCACACAGCCCTGTTGGCATCCTTGATGACCTCTAAATCAATGAAGCACTTCAATATGCCAGGTTGGTCGTTTACTCCCTACCTTCTCAGGTGTTTCCTCACAAAGGGGTCGCACACAGGTCCAGATAAGGCAGGACATCTTTATGTCCCCCTTAATGAGTGGTCTCTGGGCCTGTGGGCTTGATGGCTTCTATCATTAATAAGAAGGCTGGAATTTTCCTTACCTTGGCGAGTCCGGTATGGCCGGTGTCCGTGGCGGGTCCCGACCCCGCTGCTGGCTCCATTCTGCTATACAAAATGAACTTACCTTGATGGGGCCTATTAAGCACGCCCAGTGCATTACCCGGCCCAATTAGATGGAGCCGGTCTGGTGACATCATTCATGATGCATTTTAAGCCGGGATCCTTAAAGGGACCCTGGCCACATTAAATTTTATGTTCAATCTAACATAGTGGGTGCTGAATCTTTACTGTACAATAATATAATAAAAGTTATATATGAGTGACAAAGAAATATTTAAATAAAATTATCATTAAGTAATATGACTCCATCTACAAATACAATCAAGAACATAATTTAAAAAGTACATTAATTGTGAAGTTATTGGTGCTTTAGTCACAAACTTTTGTACAATAACTGGTACAAATAAAAGTGTGTGTACATAGGTAAGACATAAAATTAAGCAGATTTTAAATATAATTGTAAAGGGGTGGATTTACAATCTTATGCAAGTTCAGCGGAAGAGCTGTAGAATCCCTGACAAATAGTGTAAATGGTGCTTGCAATGTGTTTCAGGGGTTTCTGCAGCTCTTCCGTTGAAGTAAACAATGGACAAGTGAGAGAACCTCCGCAGAAATTCACCCTAAAGTCTCAGACTGAAAAACTAAATTAGTCATATTCAGGGACTGAAAGCAAATTGAACCAATGGAATGAGTGATGAGAATGAAATTGTTACGATTGATGACTTGATTTAATGTGTAACTGGACAATCACAGTATACTGTGAGAAAAACCTGACCAGAAACAACACAAACATTTATTTTAATGGTATATGTAATTTTTTATAGTGCAGATCAATTCACTGCAATTACTGTTCAGTTGGAAGGCAACAGCTGAGAATGGTCAGTGAAAAATTAACATTTACCAGTAGCTTTTCAAGTAGAACAGAATCTCCATCAATCTGTTAGTTGAGGTAATCAACATGTTTTTATTTTGATTTGTTTTCCATGCTGTCAAGTAATCAGCTGGAGCAATAGCCACGGAACTCACGCCTCAGGTTGACAGACGTGGTTCCCGAGCGGTGTGAATCCTGTGGCCGTGCAGGAAAATTTTAAAAGTAAGGGGGGAAAGGCTCTTAAGTGCCTGTAAATTACCTCATAATGATTTCAATTACGTCCCCCGCTGCTGCAGGTCGGGTCGGCTCCACACTGACAGGTGCGCCTGTGGGAAAGGCACATGGGAACGAGTTGACAGCGGGTTCCCGACCCACTCTCAAAAATAACAACTTTCCCACCCAGCCTGCCACTGATTGCGCCCGCTACCACCACGGAAAATTCAGCCCGAAATGTTTTGTTTGTAGAAGGATTAACGGGATAATTAGCATTAACCCTTTCCTTTCCCAGCATTCAGTCTGACTACCGACTCCATTTTGACAACACATTTAAGGCAAATCCTAGTGCATTTCTTCTACAATGTTTTTGCCAAGAACACAGAGCTGTTATAGCTGCTTCTTCTTAGGCAGTCCCTCGGAACCGAGGATGACTTGCTTCCACATAAAAAATGAGTTCGCAGCTGACTGATGAGTCCAATGCACGACCTACAGTCTCTGTCACAGGTGGGGCAGATGGTGGTTGAAGGGGCGGGTGGGGTGCTTGGGTTGACGTGCGATCCTTGCGCTGCCTGCCCTTGGCTTCCGCTAGCTCCCGGCGAAGAGACTCGAGGTGTTTGGCGCCTTCCCGGATGCTTCTCCTTCATTTTGTGCGGCCTTGGGCCAGGGATTTCCAGGTGTCGGTGGGGATGTTGCACTTTTTCAAGGAGGCTTTGAGGGTGTATTTCAAGCATTTCCTCTGCCCACCTGGGGCTCTCTTGCCAAGCCGGAGCTCCGAGTAGAGCGCTTGTTTTGGGAGTCTCGTATCGGGCATGCGGACAATGTGACCTGTCCATCGGAGCTGATCGACCGTGGTCAAAGCTTCGATGCTGGGGATGTTGGCCTGAGCACGAACACTGATGTTGGTGCGTCTATCCTGCCAATGGATTTGCAGGATCTTACGGAGGCAGCGTTGGTGGTACCTCTCCAGTGCTTTGAGGTGCCTGCTGTACATGGTCTATGTCTCTGAGGCATACAGCAGGGCGGGTATCACTGCTGCTCTGTAGACCATGAGCTTAGTGCCGGGTTTGAGGTCCTGGTCTTCAAACACTCTCTTCCTCGAGCGACCGAAGGCTGCACTGGCACACTGAAGGCGGTGTTGGACGTCGTCGTCAATGTCTGCCCTTGTTGACAGTAGGCTCCCGAGGTATGGAAAGTGGTCCACGTTGTCCAAGGCCTTGTCGTGGATTTTGATAATCCGGCGGGGGGGGGGTGGTGGCAGTTCTGTGTGGTGGGGGCAGGTTGGTAGAGGACCTTTGTCTTACAGACGTTTAGTGTAAGGCCCATGCTCTCGTACGCTTCGGTGAAGGTGTTGACGATGGTTTGGAGTTCGACCTCCGAGTGAGCGCAGACGCAAGCGTCGTCTGCATACTGTAATTCGACGACAGAGGAGGGGACGACCTTGGATCTGGACTGGAGGCGACGAAGGTTGAACAGTTTCCCGTTTGTTCTGTAAATTGCTGTTATAGCTGCACCTCAACATTCTGTACCAATTCAGAACCTCTGCATGGAATAACAACAATGAAACAGCACAGATCTTGTAAACAAATCTTTCTCTCAGTGCGTTCATCTTATGAAACTCTGGCCCCAATGTTTACAGGGAGGCGAGGAAGGTGCGGTGGAGCGCAATAGTGCGGGGGAAACCTGGCAAGGCCGGTGATGGAGGCCCTGCCGAATTTAATGACAGGACCTCATTCTAATTTTTTTCTTCCATTTCCCACCCAGTAGCTGGCAAAATTCATTGTAGCTGTGTCTATCTGCACCCTGTTCCTGCCTAATATACCAAAACTGAACAGAAACAATAGTGGTTTATTACTGCACTCAAGTAAAAGCATTGTGTTTCTTTTAATATAAGGATGCTGAACAGCTTGTTGCATTGCAAACAAATTAATTTAAATATCATGCTGAACTACAATAGACAAGTGCTAAATCTTAACATTGCAAGAGAAAAGGAAATCAAAAAAGATGCATTTTATTTCAGCACCACAATATCTGGCTGTCTTTGTTTAAAAAAATCTTGAGTGGAACATAATAGACTTGTTAGCAAAATTGAATCCCATTAAAAGCGCAGTGGATGTGTGAATACCAAATTGATACAGAAAGCAAATGACAGGTCATCGACCTGAACATTAACTCTGTTTCTCTTTCCACAGATGCTGCCGAACCTGCTGAGTATTTCCAGCATTTTCTGTTTTTATTACAGAAAGCAGAGAGCAGTTATGAATGGTTGTTTATCAGACTGGATGGAAGTATAGAGTGGTGTCCCCCAGGAGTCAGCATTAGGACCATTGATCTTTTTGAAATATATTAGTGACCTGGAGTTGGGTATAGGGGGCATAATTTTAAAGTTTGCAGATGACACAAAGCTTAGAAATGTAGTAAACAGTAAGGAGAATTGTAGCAGACTTCAGGAGGACATAGACAGACTGGTGAAATGGGCAGATGCATGGCAGATGGATGTTAATGCAGAAAAATGTGATGTGATACATTTTGGATGAAAAAATTAGAAGAGGCACTATTAATTAAATGGTACAATTTTAAAGGGGGTGCAGGAAAAGAGAGACCTGGGGCTTCACATACCCAAATTTTTGAAAGTGGCAGGACAAGTTTTTTAAAATTCGTTTATGGGATGTGGGTGTCGCTGGCAAGGCCAGTATTTATTGCCCATCCCTAATTGCCCTTGAGATGGGTTTTGATATGGCTGTTAAATAAAAGCATACGGGGTCCTTGGCTTTATAAATAGTGGTATAGAGTACAAAAGCAAGAAAGTTATGGTAAATCTTTATAAATCACTGGTTAGCCCTCAGCTAGAGTATTGTGTCCAATTCTGAGCCCCGCACTTTCAGAAGGATGTCAAGGCCTTGGAGAGGGTGCAGAGGAGATTTACCAGAACGGCACCTGGGATGAGGGACTACAGTTATGTGGAGAGACTAGAGAAGCTGGGATTGTTCTACTTAGAGCAGAGTTGGTTAAGGGAGATTTAATAGAGGTGTTCAAAATGATAAAAGGTTTTGATCGTGCAGATAGGGAGAAACTGTTTCCACTGGCAGATGGGTCAGTAACCAGAGTCACAGATTTAAGATAATTGCCTAAAAAATCTAGGGGAATTATGGAATTTTTTTAAAGCAGCGAGTTGTTATAATCGGGAATGCACTACCTGATAGGGTGGTGGAAGCAGATTCATAAGGGAATTGGATATATACATGGAAAAGAGAAATTTGCAGGGCTATGGGGAAAGATCAAGGTTGTGGGACTAATTGGATACCTTTTTCAAACAACCGGCACAGAGACAATGGGCAGAATGGCCACCTTCTGTGCTGTATGGTTCTATGATTCTATGAATGGTGCTCTACTGACGTAGGAATGAGTGAAACCCATCAATGGTGATTAAAGTGCTTGCAATTAATGTAAGTTATCAGCTGATGTTTATCAGGTTCATATGTGATGCAAAATCTTCTGAACCGTCCTTAAAACTAATTATTTTAATAGCACTGGATATACTTCAGACATATTTATAGCTTTGGTGATGATAGAACAGACACGCTGTTAAGCACTTAAGTAACATGAGGTTTATGATAGTTCTGCTCTGATTTTCATGTTGCAACAGCCAGAACTTCCCTTAAGGGCAATGGCACGTCTGCAAAGTTAAAGCAGAAATGTAACTGTTTGAGTGCTGATTAGGACAGCTCCAGGGAATAATGTAATAGGAACAAGCTCAGAACTATACTTAAGAAAATAATACATATTAACCATTTATTACAGTTTTTGATGATGGTGGGGGGGTCTATGCCGACAATTTCAGAAAATCATTCTACTTCATATTGTAGGAGTCTCTGCACTCCTAACAAAGAATCTATAACTTACTGGAAGTTAACAAACTGAATTTATTGTCTAAGAACTTTACAAAACAAGAAACTACAGGAGAAGCTCAAAACAGGTCTTTTCTCTTTCAATCCACACGAGGACCGGCTGGCCCCACCCTCTACCTCTGACGTCATGACGTCATCACGTTTCCCGCCGAAGGGGACGTCACATGACCCACGTGATGACATCATCGCGTCAGATCGCGATGTTGTCGATCTAGCTCTGTTTAACCAGAGCCAACTTGAAAGGTAATAGCATTGGTTACAGACAATTATGTAAGTCACTGTAAGAGTCTCTTAGTGGTTTTGCCACATACGCCCCCCCAGAATTGTTTTTAACGAAAAGAGTCATTCGCTGAGGAGGTCGGACAAGTCTGTTGGACCGACTCCGAAATTCCCGGAGGGGAAAACACTGAGCAGGCGGCGAACTGGTAGGCAGCACGGCGTTGTCAGGTGTGGTAGTGACCGGCGGCCGGCCGCGGCGCGGAGGCTGCGCCAGCTTGATCGGTCATTCGAGGTCCAGGTGCGCAGGCTTGAGGCGATCGACAGAGATGTGATCCGGTTTGCCCCCGACGTCAATCACGAAACTCTTGTCCCCTGCCTGCAAAACCTTGAAGGGTCCGACATACGGCGGTGCGAGCGGGGTACGATGGCCGTCCTGGCGCACAAACACGAACTTGGCTTTCGACAACTCCCCCGGGACGTTGGACGAAAGCAAACCATGCCGTGAGGTCGGAACTGGGCGGAAACAGCGGGCCGCATCCCGGAGGGTCTCTTTTTGTGTGGCCGCGGACCATGGTCGCGTAGGTAACGGCAGGAATTCACCTGGGACTCGAAGTGGTTGCCTGTAAACCATCTCCGCCGCCGCCGACTGGAGATCTTCCTTCGGCGCTGTGCGGAGTCCTAACATCACCCACGGTAGTTTGTCAACCCAGGATGCATCCAGCAGGCTGGCCCTGAGCGACGCCTTCAAGGAGCGGTGGAACCGCTCGCACAAGCTGTTCGCTTGTGGGTGATAGGCCGTAGTGCAGTGGAGTTTAACGCCCAACACGGAAATCACCTCGTTCCACAGTTCGGACGAAAATTGCAGCCCCCGATTCGACTAAATATTCGCAGGGACACCAAAACGGGCTACCCAGGATGAAACGAAAGCTCGAGCAATGTCCGCAAATGTGGTGGACGTCAGGGGAACTGCCTCCGGCCACCTCGTGGTGCAATCCACCATCGTCAAAAGGTACGTAAAGCCCCGGGAAGGTGGGAGTGGTCCCACTAAGTCGATGTGAATATGATCAAATCGCCATTCCGGGACCTCGAAGGTGGCGAGCGGGGCTCTGACATGGCGCTGCACCTTGGACCGTTGGCAAACAACACAAGTGTTCGCCCAGTCCCTGACGTCTTTGCATATTCCCCTCCATACAAATTTGGAGACCAGCAGTTTTTGCGCTGCCCGCACTCCAGGGTGTGATAGGCCGTGTAAGGCATCAAAAATCGTACAACGCCATTTAGACGGGACGATCGGACGGGGTGCACCCAGCGAAACGTCGCAGAGCAGAGTGGTACCTGCAGAATGGAAAGGCACATCCCTCGGCTGGAGGCTGTTTGGAACCGAACGAAAACCCTGGGTCTCCGGGTCGTCCGCTTGGTCAACTGCCATCTGTGCGTAGTCAATGCCCAATTGGACGGCCTGGACGGCGGCGCGGGATAGGCAATCGGCGACGACGTTGTCCTTCCCGGCCACATGTCGGATGTCGGTGGTGAACTCCGATATGTACGTCAGCTGCCATTGCTGCCGAGCCAACCATGTTTCCGCAGACTTGGCCATTGCGAACAGCAATGGCTTGTGGTCGACAAACGCGATGAAGCATCGTCCTTCGAGGAGGAAACGGAAATGGCGGATGGCCAAAAACAAAGCCAACAGCTCTCGATCGAAAGTACTGCCGTTGTAGCTGGCGGCTAAAAAAGGCCAGGGGTTGCCACGCACCGTCGACCCACTGCTCCTGGACGGCCCCCACCGCGTAGTCTGACGCGTCCGTCGTGAGAGTGATGGTGGCTCCCGGCAGGGGGTGTGCTAACATGGTCGCATTGGCGAGTGCGGCTTTAGTCTCCTCGAAAGCACGATCCATGTCCTGTGACCATACCACAGGGTCCTTTCCCGTCGAGCCTCTGAGGGCCTCATATAGAGGACGCATGAGCTGTGCAGCCCTGGGGATGAAACGATGATAGAAGTTAACCATCCCCAGGAACTCCTGTAAAGCTTTCACGGATTTAGGTTTCGGGAACGCCGCAATTGCTTCCACCTTGACCCGAAGTGGCGTTGCCCCCGTGGGGGTTATACGGTGGCCCAGGAAATCCAGTTGCGATAGGCCGAAACGGCATTTGTCCGAGTTAACGATGAGGCCGTGCTGCTGAAGCCATCTGAAAAGGACCCGAAGGTGCTTGAGGTGTTCCTCCTTGGAGGTGCTGGCAACCAGAATATCATCCAAATAAACAAACAGAAAGTCAAGGTCCCGCAGGACTGAATCCATGAGGCGCTGAAACGCCTGTGCCGCGTTCTTAAGCCCAAAGGGCATTCGCAGGAATTCAAAGAGTCCAAAGGGGGTAATTACCGCTGTCTTTTCGACATCCTGAGGGTGCACCGGCACCTGATGGTAACCACGGACGAGGTCAATTTTGGAGAAGGTAGACATCCCCGCCAAATGAGCTGAGAAGTCCTGTATATGGGGAATGGGGTAGTGGTCGGGCGTCGTTATGTCATTGAGGCGGCGATAATCCCCACAGGGCCGCCATCCCCCGCCGGGCTTGGGGACGATGTGGAGCGGGGAGGACCAGGGGCTACTGGACCGACGGATGATCCCCATTTTTTCCATCATGGCGAACTCCGCCTTTGCTGCCGCTAGCTTGCTGGGCTCTAAACGTCGCGCCCTGGCGTAAACGGGCGAGCCGGTAGTCGAAATATGGTGCTCCACCCTGTGCTTGATGGTCAGAGCCAAAAAGTTGGGCTTCATCAGCTCGGGGAAATCCTCGAGGAGACGGGCAAAATTGTCGGGCTGCGGCCGCGCACATGAAATCGTGTGTGACGCAGCCGTGCTGTGCGCCCCCGAAATATCGTCGAGCGTGGCGGCGCGAACGAGGCATCGATTTTTCACGTCCACCAACAGGCCGTTGGTGCCTAAAAAGTCAGCACCCAACAGGGCCTGTGAGATTTGAGCGGTGATGAAATTCCAGCTGAAAAACTGTCCACCGAAACATACTCGGATGAGACGCTTCCCGCAAGTGCGGATCGAACCCCCGTTGCCCGCTTGCATAGGGGGACCACGGCTGCCGGAATGAAGGTCTATGACCGAGGCGGGCAGTATGCTGCATTGCGCCGCCGTGTCGCATAGAAAACAACGGCCGGAGATGGAGTCGGTTACGTAGGTGAGATTCCCGGAAGCACCGATCGCCATCGCGGCCGCGGGGGAAGTACCGGGATTGGTGTGCTTGACTCGCGGCGGTCTATTCGACGGTCTGGTAATGAAACTGCACGGCGAGCGGCAGCAGCGGGCCTTCGGGTCGAAATGGGTGTGGTAGTAGCAGAAACCGGTCGTCGGAGGTGCCTTTGTCGGAGCCGGGGCTGGGCTCTTCGTGGCGGGGCGTGGCGCGAGGGCGCAGTATTGTTGCCGGACCGCGTAAATCATATCCGCCTCTTCGGCGAGCGCGACGCTGTCTGCGGTTTCTGCTCAGGCGAGGGACGCCTGTACATGCTCAGGAAGTTGAGTAAGGAACAGTTCGCGAAACAGAAAGCACTGGGGCTCGGACCCCAGGAGAGTCAGCATATGACTCATCATTTCCGAGGGTTTGGAGTCTCCTAACCCTGGTAGAGCCAGTAAACGGCGAGCGCGCTCCGCTTGGGTGAGACCAAATACCTGCAGCAATCATGTCTTGATGGCGACATACTTGTCAGCAGTCGGAGGACTCTCCAGCAGGCTGATGATTCTCGACGCCGTCGAGCTCTCGAGGGCGGAGACCACGTGGAGATATCTGGTCTGATCCTGAACGATGTTGCGGAGCTCAAATTGCACCTCGGCTTGCACAAACCAAGAGGCTGCCTGTTGTTCCCAGAATTGGGGGAGCTTCAAGGCCACTGCATTGGCCTCCATCATTGGCCTGTGTTCAGCGTTCACTGCGAAAAACGATCGCGAGGAATCGGGGTCACCAATGTAGGAGTCTCTGCACTCCTAACAAAGAATCTATAACTTACTGAAAGTTAACAAACTGAATTTATTGTCTAAGAACTTTACAAAACAAGAAACTACAGGAGAAGCTCAAAACAGGTCTTTTCTCTTTCAATCCACACGAGGACCGGCTGGCCCCGCCCTCTACCTCTGACGTCATGACGTCATCACGTTTCCCGCCGAAGGGGACGTCACGTGACCCACGTGATGACAGAATCGCGTCAGATCACGATGTTGTCGATCTAGCTCTGAAAGGTAATAACATTGGTTACAGACAATTAATGCTAGAGATAATAACATTGGTTACAGACAATTATGTAAGTCACTGTAAGAGTCTCTTAGTGGTTTTGCCACAGTATCATCTTTAAAAACAATGTTCAATTAAATTAACATTTGAAACTACAAATCATTGAGAAAAAAAGCCACAACATGAAATATCTCTGAGTTTTATCACTTCACTCCTGGGAAGTTAAGAAACATTTCTCATGCAAAATTTAAAAATCTATACAGCTATAACTTTTTCATTTGTTTCTCTGGAAAATACTGTGAATTAAGAAGGACACAAATTTTTGAGATACAGTATATGATTCTTAAGCAGAATTCATAATTAAAATGATTTTAATTACCAAGAATTAATAGATATAAACATGAATAAGGGATGGCTTCTCTTTTACTCTTTATTATGAATTTTATCATTAACAGGGTGATGGATGGTCAGAGAACACAACGCAACTGGCGACAATATCAATCAGTTTTAGGCTAGGCCATGCCTGGTTCAGATATCACTCAGTTTCCCTATATGACTAACAATGTGTACCAATCTCAAACTTTAAAAAAGTGCTACGTTAGTGTGACTTCATTTCCCACTCTATCCTAATCAACTCTCTGTGAGAGACTGTCTTATTTTGGGCAGTTTTTATCCTGCAGACATGTGCCTGCTGGGAGTTGAGTTGAGACTGTCCAAATTCACTATACTTAACAGTCAGAAAGAGTTTCATTCCATCTACCTGAACTAGATCTGAAAGGGTACCCTATTCTCAAAGGGTAAAGGATAGTGTTCTACATAGATACATAGAAGATAGGAGCAGGAGTAGGCCATTCGGCCCTTCGTGCCTGCTCCGCCATTCGATGAGATCATGGCTGATCTTTTAATTCAGTATCCCGTCCCCGCCTTCTCTCCGTAACCCTTAACCCCTTTTGCCCGTAGAAATATATCTAATTCCCTCTTAAATATATTTAATGAGCTGGCGTACACTGCCCTCTGTGGCAATGAGTTCCACAGGTTCACCACTCTCTGAGTGAAGAAATTCCCCCTCATCTCTGTCCTAAATGGTTTAGCCCTTATCCTTAAATTATGTCCTCTAGTTCTGTTCTCACCCGCCAAGGGAAACATTCCTTCTGCATCCAGTCTGTCTAGACCTGTCAGAATTTTATACACTTCTATGAGGTCCCCTCTCAATCTTCTAAACTCCAGTGTGTACATCCCTAAACTACATAGTCTCTCCTCATAGGTCATTCCCGCCATTCCTGGTATCAGCCTGGTGAATCGCCGCTGCACCCCCTCCATGGCAAGAACATCCTTCCTCAGATGAGGCGACCAAAACTGTACACAGTACTCGAGGTGTGGTCTCACCAGTGCCCTGTACAGCTGCAGCAAGGTATCCCTGTTCCTGTATTCTAACCCTTTTGCTATGAAGGCCAGCATACCGTTTGCCTTCTTGACCGCCTGTTGCACCTGCATGCTCGCCTTCAGTGACTGGTGTACAAGAACACCCAGGTCTCTCTGTACTTCCCCCTCTCCCAATCTATTGCCATTTAAATAATAATTTGCCCTCCCGTTCCTGCACCCAAGGTGGATAACTTCGCACTTGTCCACATTATAGTGCATCTGCCATTTATCCGCCCAATCGCCCAGTCTGTCCAAATCGCTCTGGAGCTTCCTGGTCTCTTCCTCTGAGCCCACCCCCCCTCCTAGTTTAGTGTCGTCTGCAAATTTGGAAATGCTGCATCCGACTCCCTGATCCAGGTCATTAATGTAAATTGTGAACAGCTGGGGGCCCAGGACAGATCCCTGTGGTACCCCACTTGTTACTGCCTGCCATTCAGAAAATGAGCCGTTTATTCCAACTCTCTGTTTTCTATCTGACAGCCAGTTCCCTATCCACGCCAAAACTTTCCCCTTTATCCCATGAGCCTCAATTTTCCATGCTAATCTTTTATGTGGGACCTTATCGAAGGCCTTTTGGAAGTCCAGGTACACCACATCTACTGGCTCTCCCCCATCTATTCTACCAGTTACTCCCTCAAAAAATTCCAATAGATTAGTCAAGCACGATTTACCCTTTGTAAATCCATGTTGACTCTGTCCTATCCTGTCCCCATTTGCTAAGTGCTCCGCTATTTCATCCTTAATGATGGACTCCAGCATTTTGCCCACAACTGATGTAAGGCTTACAGGTCTGTAATTACCTGCTTTTTCCCTACCCCCCTTTTTGAATAGTGGGGTAACGTTAGCTACCCTCCAATCCATCGGCACTGTTCCCGAGTCTAATGAATTCTGAAAAATCATCCTTAGTGCATCCGCTATCTCTAGGGCCACCTCCTTCAGTACCCTAGGATGCATGTTATCAGGCCCTGGGGATTTGTCCACCTTCAATCCCTTTAGCTTCCTTAACACCATATCCTTAGAGATATTGATTTGCGTCAGTTCCTCCTTTGCCAATGTCCCTATTTTTCCCGATATCCCAGGGAGGTTTTTTGTGTCTTCCTTCGTAAAGACTGACCCAAAGTATGCATTTAGTTGATCTGCCATTTCCTTATTTCCCATTATATATTCCCCCGTATCTGACTGCAATGGACCAACTTTGGTTTTCACCAGTCTTTTCCTTTTGATATACTTATAAAAGCTTTTGGAGTTAGTTTTTATATTTTCCGCCAGCTTGTTTTCGTAAGCTATTTTGCCCCTCTTGATTATGCCCTTTGCCCTCCTTTGCTCTATCTTAAACTGTTCCCAATCTTCCGCTCTGGCGCTTTTTTTGGCTATTTTATACGCCCTGTCTTTGGATTTTATGCTGTCTCTAATTTCCCCTGTTATCCACGGTTGAGTCACCTTTTTAGATTTCCTTTTATGCCAGATTGGTATAAACAATTTTTGCAATTTTGTCATTCTATCTTTAAATGTTTGCCATTGTTTATCTACCTCCAGTCCTCCCAGGAACGTTGTCCAATCAGACCTACTCAGTTCCCGTCTCATGGCATCATAATTCCCCTTGTTTAAATTCAGGACCTTAGTCTCTGAGTCAATTTCTTCGCTCTCCATTTCGAGTGAGAAATCGATCATGTTATGATCGCTCTGACCCAAGGGTCCCCGTACAACAAGATTACTGATTAGTCCCTTCTCATTGCACAGTACCCAGTCCAATATAGCCTGTTCCCGAGTTGGTTCCTCGACATATTGATCCAGATAACCATCCCTCAAACACTCAAGGAATTCCTCCTCCTCATTATTTTTACTGATTAGGCTAGTCCAATCTATATGTAAGTTAAAGTCACCTATGATGACAGCTGTGCTCTTATTGCACGCTTCTCTAATTTCCCTCGTGATGCCCTCCCTAACCTCTATTTTACTATTTGGAGGCCTATATACCACTCCTATTAATGTTTTTCGCCCCTCGCTATTTCTTAGCTCCACCCATATAGATTCTGTATTAACTGAGTTAATATCCTTCCTTTCAATTGCATTTATCCCCTCTTTTACTAGCAATGCTACCCCTCCTCCCTTTCTTTTTTGTCGATCCTTCCTAAATACTGAATACCCCTGTATGTTAAGCTCCCAGCCCTGCTCACCCTGCAACCATGTTTCCGTAATCCCAATTAGGTCATAATTATTAACCTCTATTTCCACAGCTAATTCATCTACCTTGTTCCTGATGCTTCTCGCATTAAGGTATAAAACCCTCAGGCTTTTTTTATGCTCACATTTTTTATGAATTAGTTTGGCCCTTTGTTTTTTGTTCCTCACCCTTTTATCATTTATTTCTGTCTGCCTTTCACTTTCCTCTATTTCACTACATAGGTTTCTAGCCCCCTGCCATACTAGTTTAAATGCTCCCGAACTGCTTTATCAAAAATTACCCCGAGAACATCAGTTCCATCTCTGCACAGGTGTAGACCGTCCCTTTTGTATAGGTCACACCTACCACAAAACTGGTTCCAATGCCTCAAAAATTTAAAACCCTCCCTCTTACACCACTGCTCAAGCCACGTATTTAGCCTAACTATCCTGTTCTCTGTACTCTTACTAGCACGTGGCACTGGTAGTAATCCAGAGATTACTACCTTCGAGGTCCTACTTTTTAGCTTGGCTCCTAACTCCCGAAATTCTACTTGTAGGACCTCTTCCCTTTTCTAATTCACGGTGTAGAGATTTGACCAATTGGTAGCTTATCTCTAGTCTTTCAAATAATCAGGATCGACTGCAAACCTTGTCAGGCATGTGGCTTGCATAATGGCAGTTTTAAAGAGGGACACAGCCGTTGTATGTTCGGTGGTCCAGTCATGAGCCACAGCGTCCTCTTCACCCTTTAACAGTTCATATAATGGTTTGGCTAGCTCCACAAATCTGGGAATAAATGAGCGCTGGTATCCCACTAGGCCCAGGAAGGAGCGAAATGCGGTTTTGGATGCGGGCAATGGTAAATGCTGAATCACCTCAATCTTATGTTGGTCAGGGCTGAGTCCCTTTTGTCCCACAGAAACCCCTAAAAATGTCACTTCTGGCTGTAACAGTTGTACCTTTTTGGGGTTAATTTTCAACCCAGCTTTTAGAAGAAGGTTTAATAGCTCTTCCATTAATTTAATATGAGTCTATTTGTCAGGTGTTGCAAGCAAAAGGTCTTCAACATACAGCAACAGGCAGTCGGGTCTCAAAAAAGGTTTCAGTGCCTGAGCCATCCGTTTGTGGAATATAGTTGGGGTGTTGTGCAAGCCTTGCAGTAAACATGTCCATGTATAACTTTGATCGTCAAAAGTGAAGGCAAACTTGTACTGGTCCTCTGACTTAACAGGGAAACTCCAGAAGCCGTTTGAAATGTCAAAGGTGGAGAAGTGGCAGCTACCTGGTGGAATCTGGGACAGGAGAGTGGGGGTCTCCCGGATGACAGGGGCGCAAGCTGGGGTTACCGAATTAAGCTTACGATAATCAGTTGTTAAACGCCAACTATCGTCGGGTTTCTTAACTGGCCAGGTTGGAGAATTAGTAGTAAAAGTGCCAGTGCGGCTAACACCCTGCTTTAACAACGAATCAATAGTAGCCCGAACATAAGGTTTACTCACAGCTGGAATGGCATACTGCTTAACCGGAGGGTGGGGAGGTCCATTAATCTCCTCAGCTCCTGACATTCCACCACAATTATGTTTGGATTTAGCAAAAACATCTGAAAATTTATGAACATTCGATGGAATCTGGAACTAATGTTACCCCACTATTCAAAAAAGATGGTAGAGAGAAAACAGGGAATTATAGACCGGTAAGCCTGACATCGGTAGTGGGGAAAATGCTAGAGTCCATTATAAAAGATGTAATAGCAGATCACTTGGAAAACAGTGACAGGATCGGACAAAGTCAACATGGATTTACAAAAGGTAAATCGTGCTTGACTAATCTACTGGAATTTTTTGAGGATGTAACTAGTAAAATAGATAAGGGAGAACCAGTGGATGTGGTGTATTTGGACTTTCAGAAGGCTTTCGATAAGGTCCCACATAAGAGATTAGCGTGCAAAGTTAAGGCACATGAGATTGGGGGCAAGGTATTGACTTGGATAGAGAACTGGTTGGCAGATAGAAAGCAAAGAGTTGGAATAAACGGGTGTTTTTCCGAGTGGCAGGCAGTGACTAGTGGGGTACCGCAGGGATCGGTCCTTGAACCCCAGCTATTCACAATATATATTAATGATCTAGACGAGGGAACTAGATGTAATATCTCCAAATTTGCAGACGACACAAAGCTGGGTGGGGGTGTGTGCTGTGAGGAGGATGCCAAGAAACTACAGGATGATTTGGACAGGTTGGGTGATTGGGCAGAAGCATGGCAGATGCAATATAACATGGATAAATGTGAGGTTATCCACTTTGGTGTCAAAAACAGGAAGGCAGATTATTATCTGAATGGCGATAGATTGGGAGAAGGGGAAGTGCAACGAGATCTGGGTGTCCTTGTGCACCAGTCGCTGAAGGTAAGCATGCAGGTTCAGCAGGCGGTTAAGAAGGCAAATGGTATGTTGGCCTTTGTAGCGAGAGGGTTTGAGTACAGGAACAAGGATGTCTTGCTGCAGTTGTACAGGGCCTTGGTGAGACCACATCTTGAGTATTGTGTGCAGCTTTGGTCGTCTTATCTGAGGAAGGATATTCTTGCCATGGAAGGAGTTCAGCGAAGATTCACCAGGCTGATACCTGGGATGGCAGGAGTGACGTATGAGGAGAGATTGGGTCGATTGGGCTTGTACTCGCTGGAGTTTAGAAGAATGTGGGGGGATCTCATTGAAACTTATAAAATTCTGGCAGGACTGGACAGACTAGATGCAGGAAGGATGTTCCCGATGGTCAGGGAATCCAGAACCAGGGGTCACAGTCTAAGGATAAGGGGTAGGCCATTTAGGACAGAAATGAGGAGGAATTTCTTCACCCAGAGAGTGGTGAACCTGTGGAATTCTTTACTACAGAAGGCAGTAGAGGCCAATTCATTAAATATATTCAAGAAGGAGTTGGATATATTTCTTAAGGCTAAAGGGATCAAGGGGTATGGGGAGAAAGCAGGGACCGGGTACTGAACTTGGATGATCAGCCATGATCGCATTGAATGGTGGAGCAGGCTTGAGGGGCCAAATGGCCTACTCCTGCTCCTATCTTGTATGCTTCTATGCTATGCTTCTATGAATCAGCGTATTAACCACGGGGTCTTCAGTTCCGGGAGGGGTGAAGTTCTCGGGTTTTTTAGTCACGTATACCGAGTGGGCTTCTGAAACAGGTGCCATTGGTCCCTCACTAAGGTGCCACCATAAACAATTATTTGCGTAGTCAAGGACAGCATGGTGTTTACGTAATGTGTCGCCCCCGAGGATACCTCTCTGGTCATGGGTGGTCAGGTAAACAGGAGAAGGAACATCAACGGAATCCCCATTGATGGACAGAACAAGAGGAATTAACCCCCGGTTAGCCACTTGGGTGGCAGCATTAAAACTGGAAAGATTCAGAGCAGTGCCTGAATGGGAGAAAGGGGCAGGGTCATGTAGAATAGTCACAGCAGAGCCGGAATCCACGAGTATGACATGGTGGCGGCCTTCATGATCAATAGCTCATATGAAAGGTCTCGCATCCTTCTCATACCAAATGGGAGAGGGGGAGGCGCCTGTCACCGGAGGCCGGTGACCATCACAGAGTTTGGGACGGGGCGGGTGCTCCCGGCCACGTGCCTCCACCGTGGGAGACAGCCGAGACGGTTTGCCCTCCCACTTGACTATGTCGCAGGGTCTCTACTATTGCCGACAGACACTCCAGCTGCTGTAGCACCTGTTTTGAGTCAAGTTTGCTGTCGTCCTGACCCGGGGCATTGTAACACAGCCCATTATTTGGGCGCCGACTGCCTCTACATTCGCGAGCATAGTGTGCGATCTTGTTACAGTTAAAACAAGTCACATAGCGTCTGTCCCTCTCATTTTCAGGGCCCTGTGGCTGTTGGGGATGTTGGGTTGGGGACCCTCCACCGCTGAAAACCTGGCTTAAGGGCAAAGGAACTTGCTATGGTCCCAGGCTCGAATACAAGATTACATCAGGTTCGCCCACGGGGTCTGTCTATGGACCGTTATATCCGTTATTGTCTCATCTCAGGCAAAAGACTGTTCAGGAATTTCAGTTTAAATTTCTCAGTGTCCCAGTGCCCCTTTCATCTCGGTATAACTGGGACTGATCATATAGGTCATATAATTGATTGCCAAATGCCACGGGGTTTTCGTCTGGTCTTTGGCGCGCCTCTCCAACCTACTGACTAAAATCAACTGAATCCATGCCAGGCGGGTGGATACCGCCTCCGACACATGCCACCACTCATTGTTCGCATCATATATATCCTGAAAGAGCGAGCCTTTAAGCTGCCGGGAGATACAGGCTAATAAAACTCATTTTAAGCCTGCTCTCTCCAATTCAGGGTGGCTGTGAATCTACCCCAATCACTGACCAGGATGACCGGGTTTGTTCCCCAGTCTATCAGTCCCATTTCTAGCGCCTTACATTCTGCCGGGTTCAGGCTCCTGCTAGTGGTAGTAACTCTCTCTCTAGGGGGTCGGTCGTATGCTACAGAAGAGATAGAGACCTCTGAATCAGTGTCGAACTCATCCTCATCATCTGTTAGGGCGGTCCAGATAGTGGTAGTGATGGGGCTAACTTTTTTTTCTTCTACCGGGGCTCTGTCTCCTGAATAAGGAGGAGGGGGTGCGGAAGGCAGGGGGCTATCCTGACACTTGGAGACTTGGTAGGATCGCTTCTGTTTGGTCAGGTCTTCCAGGTTAACATTGGGGTCTCCCGGCTTAGAGTGAGTGATGGCTGCTACAACAGACGATTGCTTTCCCAATTTCCCCTGCAATTCCATTATTTTTAATTCACAGTGGGTGTGGTCAATGGCCACTGGAGGGGGTTTTTCATGTAATTCCCTTAGGGCTCCCCTCGCGTCCTCAAGTTGTGAGGATAACAGTTCAACCTTAGTTTTTAAGGACTTGTTGTTCTCATGGACCTGCTGAAGGCATCGCGAAGCCAGTCAGGCTTCGTCTGCTGCTGTCTCCTCCTGATGGAGGAGAGAACAGACAGTAGCATATCAGTCCTGCAATTCTTTATGCAATTCTTTATCAAATAAAGTACTGTATTCTGTTCTTTTGAACACTCGAGTTCCTCTTCCGAACGGATGGCACACAAGTGGGCTATATAGGCCAGTCTCTGACTGGCTTCTTTAAGCTTAAGTTTCTTCTTATTCACTTGGGATACTATCTCGTCCAAGCGCTTGGAGTAATTACATCCGTCCTCTTGGACAACTCCGATAACCTCTTTGGCCCCCTGGACCCCTAACTTCCGTATGAGACTGTTCACGATTTTATCTCTACTATGGTGACCCGCCATTCTGTTTTAGGTTTCAGTGACAAAACACACCCCCTTTCGAGGTTTCCTACCCAGTCGTTCCGTCTGGCACCTTGTAGTGATGTTATAGACCGAGTCTGTCTTTAACTCGTTTCTCCACAATAACCCTTTTGCAATCCTGCCGCAGTCGCCATTTTGTAGAGATTTGGCCAATTGGTAGTTTATCTCTAGTCTTTCAAATAATCAGGATCGACTGCAAACCAATATGGTGGGTATATTGTGTTTAATCAGAGTTTAAGACAGAATATAACCATGTTAGTTATACAGCAAAAACATACGACCGTAACAGGCAACTGGTACTGGTCCCAATCGGACAGACAGCTGGCATGCGTGAACAGTTCTCTGGCTTCCGGCCTCTCTCTCTCCCTCTCTCTAGAACTTCTGATGGTAAGCTTCAAAAGAGCGTTGGACCAGCCCAACTTTGCTTTGGTTCTCCCCTCCACCGTCTGTGTGGGGTGTCACTTTTATTCTCTTTTGACAAGACCATTTAACCTATAGAGGTTGCTCTAAAACATCATCACCCAATGACAGCTCAAGTTCTTTGTCTTGGTTCTTGGATGAAAGCCCTCCCCAAAAAGGGGTCTCATTACTTCATCCAATTTGTCTTATTGTTTAATCTTTCTGAAGGTTCTTCCTTTGGAATTTGTGTCTTATCTCTCTTGTCTCTATCCTCCTTGACCCAGCAAGTACAAGGCCCAATTCTGCCCCTCTTAATCATGGCCCCAGCCAGAGCTGTCGCACGTTAGCCAGTCGCTATCTCACCTTCATCTAGCAAATGGCCCATTCTAAGATGGATACCTTAGCCTCCTCAAATTCCTTTCATTCTATGTCTTTTCCTAATTAACTTTTAATTATCTTTGCAAGCAGTTCTGCTAAACAAACTCCAAATTCTATCTGTAGAGATTATAATATGGTTATTAGTAATAATGGAAGAAACATAGGTTGGGCCTTCACTGGCCAAATTAAAGATACATTAACAAAGTCAAAACCCTAACTTACAAACAACAGATAACTAGCCTGGCAGGGCCATCCTATGGGCCCCCGTGTGGAATGTTTATGTTTCACCTAATCTAACTGATTAAAAAGACTGTCTCAAATTCTAATGCAAGCTTTCCAGGAAAACAAAACTTATCATTTAAACACAGTATTATTCATGTAGCCATATACATTTTTAGGCACCCCCAGTTTCTACCAATGGCACCATCCATTGTGATGAATTTGGAGACTAATTTCAAAATAGTAGTGACCTGAATTGCATTCATTTTGGGCTAATTAACAAAATATTTGAACTTTACCTGGCTCAAACACTTTTAAAAAGTATGTTTTCTGATACTGGAAGTTTTGGATACAATAGAACAACAACAGAAAATAGCAGTGCTGTGTGATTTAACGTAGTTGTCCACTGTGGATTGAGGTTGCTAATTTCTGACTTTTTTCTGATATTGGAATCAGGTTGGTAAAGTTGTTATAAGAACACCAATAAAACTCATAAATGCAGAGTGAGGAAGGGTAGTTATCCAACTAATATGAGTCATCGAGCCATCATTTCCAAGATTGTCACTGACCTCATCTCCTCTGGAAATCTTCCTTCCATGGCCTCCAACCTCATAGTCCCCCTACCCCGCATAGCCTGCTTCTACCTCCTTCCCAAGATCCACAAACAGGACTGCCTTGGTAGACCCATTGTTTCAGCCTGTTCTTGCCACACGGAACTGATTTCTTCCTATCGCGACTCTATTTTTTCTCCCCTTGTCCAGTCTCTTCCCACCTACATCCGACACTCTTCCTCCAAATAAAAGGTGTTGCTTTGGGACCCCACAGGGGTCCTAGCCAATGTTCCCCATCATTTTTTGGGGGGTTAGCGGTCCTTTTAAGGGGCTGCATGGCCCATTCGCGCATGCGCAAACTTTAACATTGTGAAAGGCGGTCCCAGTCTGCGCAGGACCAGCAGAGAGCGGCACGGCTGCACAGTTTATAGGGAACAGCCATCCGGCTGGGTGTGGGCAGGAAACAGTGATTCTAAATGCTAATCAGGCCCTCTATTAAATTTGGCAGGGCCTGCAGGAAACCCGTTCTCCCAGGTTTTCCAACCCCATTGCAGCCAACCCCCACTCCCTACCCACCTCCTAATTAAAATTCCAGCCATTGGCTTTTCTCATTGTCTGTTTGATCTTGCACATTTAGAAAAAAAATCTTTTTTATATCTGATTCTGCAGCTCTTACCACATAAGAGCATAAGAACATAAAAAATAGGAGCAGGAGTAGGCCATTCGGCCCTTCGAGCCTGCTCCGCCATTCAATGAAATCATGGCTGATCTTCTGCCTCAATTCCATTCACCGGCCCTATCACCATATCCCTTGATGCCCTTACTAGTCAGAAATCTATCGACTTCTGTTTTGAATATACCCAATGACTGAGCCTCCACAGCCCCCTGGGGTAGAGAATTCCAAAGATTCGCCACCCTCTGTGTAAAGAAATGTCTTCTCATCTCAGTCCTGAATGGCCTACCCTTTATCGTGAGGCCAAGGCCCCTGGTTCTAGACTCCACAGCCAAGGGAAACTTTCTCCCAGCATCCACCCTATCAAGCCCTGTAATCATTTTGTATGCTTCAATGAGATCCCCTCTCATTCTTCTGAATTCAAGAGAATACAGGCCTAGTTTACTCAATCTCTTCTCATACGACATACTTCCAGATCAGCCAATGACGAGTGCTTTGGTGACTTTATTATTGATGCCGTTGCTGAGCCAACGTACCTCACTGCCACTCCCTCCCACTGATGCTACTGTTTATTCTCATGTTACAACTTGACACATTGAGGGGGCAGTTTTCAACTGGAGTGCACACTGGACAAGTGGTGGCCGGGGAAATTGCGATACCTACCTAATGGCTCCAACGAGAGGTTCAAATCATTTTAATGATCACCCCTCATCTAAATATTTTACACACAGGCAACTCATTGCTGGGGGCGAGGTAGGGGAGGGGATCATATAATCATAGAATAGTTACAGCACAGAAGGAGGCCATTCAGCCCATCGAGCCCGTGCTGGCTCTCTGCAAGAGCACTTCAGCTAGTCCCACTCCCCCGTCCTTTCCCCGTAGTCCTGCAAATTGTTTTCATTCAGGTACTTACCCAACTCCCTTTAGAAAGCCGTGATTGAGTCTGCCTCCACCGCCTTTTCAGGCATTGCATTCCAGATCCTAATCACTCACTGAGTAAAAAAGTTTTTCCTCATGTCGCTTTTGGTTCTTCTGCCAATCACCTTAAATCTGTGTCCTCTGGTTCTCGACCCTTACATAGAAACATAGAAACATAGAAGATAGGAGCAGGAGTAGGCCATTCGGCCCCTCAAGCCTGCTCCACCCTGTCCCTGCTTTCTCCCCATATCCCTTGATCCCTTTAGCCTTAAGAAATATATCCAACTCCTTCTTGAATATATTTAATGTATTGGCCTCTACTGCCTTCTAACAATGGGAACAGTTTCTCTTTATCTACTCTGTCCAGACCCCTCATGATTTTGAAATGGGGCAGGGAACCTGATGGCTCCTCTGTGGAGCTGGGCCAGAAGTCAGACCCTGGGGCGGGGGGTGGTCAATCCAGGAGGGGAGGCCACTAAGCAGTCCCTTTAAGTACCACTGGTTGTGCCGCTGAGCCCCTGGCACAATGGGTGAAGTGTGCATGGCATTTTATCCACCCATTGGGACTTGAAAATGCAGTGGACTCCTACAACTGGCATAGGACCCTCATTTAAATATTTTAACAAGGCTCCCACCTGTTTTCTTCTCAAGGTGAACTGATGAGTACAGTAAATGTATGATAATGGACAGAAAATCAGGCACATGGCTCCAAAATGTTCCGCTAGCATTCCCTGCAGCACCAGGAATGCCTACCCATAGAAATAGCCTTAAAGGCCCGGATTCCCTCTTCAGAGCGGACATTCGCCAACCCAGATCCATTTCCCTGGGTCTTCATCCCCTTCGCAGCCCCAGGAAGCAGTAATAACACAGGTGAATGGGAAAGAAGTCTGCTGGGACCTGGACCCTTGACCCTCATTGCCATTTACATGTGGTGGGCATGGAGGAAAAGGCCAGTTGCAATCCTGGAACGAATGGGGGGAGGGAAATATAAACCAGGCAGTAAGGCAGTGGGAATCGTCACTGCCTACATTTTTGTTCAATCGATACTGCTACCCCTCCCGATTTCAGGTAGTATGACAGAGCAGAATCCTGGCTAAGATGTGCTTAAAATATAAAGTTGCTCTCAGTATTAATACTCTGTGAATGCATATGACAGCTTTTTAGCTTAAAACGATAAATGGCCCCAATTTTAACTCCGGGCCGGTTTTGGGCGATGGGAGTTGGGAACTTCGACAACGCTTCAGGAATCGTCGCCGTGTCATGTCGCTACACCTTCCCTCGCCACTGTTCCACGCAGGCTCTGACTCTTACTTGAAGTCCCTCAGATCTTTAGGTCTGCATGGCTCTGGTAGTAGAGGGTATTCTAGGAGATGCTCCATTGTTTGAGATGCCTCTCCGCAGTCACAATCAGTAGTATCAGTTTGGCTGTATCCCCACTTCAGCATGAGGGCTCTGCAGTGGCCGACACCAGCCCTGAGGCAATTGAGACACAGCCAAGTAGGTCAAGTCGCATTGGCTCCTGTTGGAAGAGATTCTTCTGGATCAAAAGATAGCTTACGTGGCTTTGTCTACAGCCGTGGGGATTACATTCCAAGGGATGGACAGCATGTAAGAAACTGCTCCTGGACTTGAGCCTCTTAGTTGCTGGCTTGTGTTGAAAAAGTGGATGATGGGGATCACATGTCTGCTTTGACCTTTCCACTCTTGATGAAACTTGCCTTCTTATGAAAGGTGGGCCTGGGCTATTTTAACTCCCATGCCACATTTAAATCCCGTCGGCCAACTTCCCACCTGGAAAGGGAGAGAAATCGGTGGGAAGCAGCTGAAACCAATAATGCTTATTGTGAATCGGCTGGAGGGAACTGACTAATCACATTCCTCAAAGAGAGCAAGTTAAATGTTCAAGAGCAAATATAAACCAGATCACGGCGGTAACCTGTACTAACACGTAAATAATAACAACAACAACTTGTATTTATATAGCGCCTTTAATGTAGTAAAACGTCCCAAGGCACTGCACAGGAGTATTTTAAGTCAAAAAATTTGACACCGATCCACATAGGGATAAATTAGGGCAGGTGACCAAAAGCTTGGTCAAAGAGGTAGGTTTTAAGGATCGTCTTAAAGGAGGAAAGAGAGGTAGCGAGGCGGAGAGGTTTAAGCAGGGAATTCCAGAGCTTAGGGCCTAGGCAACAGAAGGCACGGCCACCAAAGGTTGAACGATTATAATCAGGGATGCTCAAGAGGGCAGAATTAGAGGAGCGCAGATATCTCGGGGGGTTGTGGGGCTGAAGGAGATTACAGAGATAGGAAGGGGCGAGGCCATGGAGGGATTTGAAAACAGAGATGAGAATTTTGAAATCGAGGCGCGTCTTAACCAGGAGCCAATGTAGGTCAGCGAGCACAGGGGTGATGGGCGAACGGGACATGGTGCAAGTTAGGACCCAGGCAGCTGAGTTTTGGATGAGCTCAAGTTTACGTAGGGTGGAATGTGGGAGGTCAGCCAGGAGTGCATTGGAATAGTCAAGTCTAGAGGTAACAAAGGCATGGATGAGGGTTTCAGCAGCGGTTGAGCTTTGGCAATGGCGGAGACGGACGATGTTACGGAGGTGGAAGTAGGCGGTCTTTGTTATGCGGCAGATATGTGGTCGGAAGCTCATTTCAGGGTCAAATATGACACCAATGTTGTGAACAGTGTGGTTCAGCCTCCGACAGATGCTAGGGAGAGGGATGGAGTTAGTGGCTAGGGAATGGAGTTTGTGGCGGGGACTGAAAACAATGGCTTCGGTCTTCCCAATACTTAATTGGAGAACATTTTTGCTCATCCAGAACTGTATGTCGGACAAGCAGTCTGACAATTTAGACTCTGTGGAGGGGTCGAGAAAAAAGGTAGTGAGGTAGAGTTAGGTTTCGTCAGTGTACATGTGGAAACTGACGCTGTGTTTTCGGATGATGTTGCCAAGGGGCAACATGTAGATGAGAAATAGGAGGGGGCCAAAGATAGACCCTTGGGGGACACCAGAGGTAATGATGCGGGAGCGAGAAGAGGATCAAGGGAGCAGGAGGTGGGTCTCATGGACATGATGTCTAAATAAGATGTTTAATTCTCCTATCTATTTCACCAGTGAGTCACACAATCAATAGAAAAGGTGCTTGTATTCCACCAAACACATTTCAAACTCTCAGGTTCACATGTTTAGCCCACGTGGGTATTTCTATAATACTGTTCTCCCCTTAAGGTGAGACAGATGATACTGTTGTTCTAAAACACTTTGCTAAAGTTTCAAACTAACTTCATCAAGTTAGGAATCTTGGAGTATTGAGAATGTTATATCACCAAATGTGAATGAACTGCTCATTAAACTCTTACACATAAAAAGAAATGTGTTGACCTAGGCTTTCCACCACCTTCCTCCATTGATTTTTCAGCTGATCCGGAGAGGGTGGATGTAGAACATTTCTCGAGGATACATTCTGCCTTGTTCCTGCCTCCCTGCCATTGTTCAGGGACTAGTCCATGGTTCCCGCTGTGTTTCCTGTCATTTGCAGTCATCCAATGCTGGATACAGGAACTGCCTGTTAGGCCCCTGTATTCAGCATTCAGAGATCGGTGGAGTGGGCCTAACAGTAAAAAGTGAAGAGCAGCTTTGCAAGCATTCTCACCATGTGACCATGCATCATTGACGGGTAAAACTAGTGAAAATTAGTTTATTTTACAGGTGTTACCTCCTCCTCACACTGCGTGGAGACATTGCCTCATTGTGTAGCTTCTTTTGTTAATTGTATTTCATCTCCTTTACTTGATGAATACAGTAAAACCATATAATGATTCTTTTTGTTATTTACTTTATAGTTAATTTCATCCCTGTACTTAGCACATTGCTGTACCATACTTCCATTATCCAACAACTTATCCATTGGTGGTGGGTTGGAGGTCATTGTGGGGGACGGGGGGTGGGGGGGTTGAACTTCTCAGTATGGCAGATAATGGAGAGTCCCCTGAACATAGATGTACCTGCATGACATTTGAGTAGCTGTTATCTTTTTCCTTTCATGAGGAAAATTCACTTTGATGTCTTACATCTGTCATCAAATTATATATTTGATCATGTGACAGAGGGTTTGAGACAAATTATAACAAAGTATTCAGCAACATCAGGCCTAACCATATTCCCACTCAGTGACTGACATTCCAATAAGATGCTAACTTAAATTCTCTCATCCAGTAATCTCAATAAGGCTCTGCACTTGAAGCGAGCATAGGTCAGAGGTAGGTCTACAACACTGTTGCCCCAATTCAGAAACCTGCCATCTCTTCAAGCACAGCTCCACACTGGGATCACAGGATCAGTAAATTTATCCGACTAGAGAAATTATTCAAACCAATCAATGTCATAAGTATAAAGGTCGGTGCAGTATTGATGGTCTCACTTCAGATGCATCTAGCACATAAAGTACGATAATATCACATTCACAAGGCATGTTAAAGACATCTAAGTGTAGAACAATAGTAGCCATGGTTCATGTAGGAACCAATTACAATAGGAAGAGTAGGTTTAAGGCCCTTCGGTCAGATTTTCAGAAGATAGGTGTTAGATTAAGGAAAGGGGCTTCTACAATAGTAATTTCTGGATTACTTCTGATGTCACACACTGGATAGCATAAGCAGAATAGTCTTCTCTTCTTAGGCAGTCCCTTGGAAACGAAGATGACTTGCTTCCACATTAAAAATGAGTTCTCAGGTGACTGATGAGTCCAATGTGGGACCTACAGTCTCTGTCACAGGTGGGGTAGACAGTGGTTGAAGGGGCAGGTGGGTGGGGTGCTTGGGTTGACGTGCGTTCCTTCCGCTGTTTGCGCTTGGCTTCTGCTTGCTCCCGGCAAAGAGACTCGAGGTATTCGGCGCCTTCCCGGATGCTTCTCCTTCACTTTGTACGGTCTTGGGCCAGGGATTCCCAGGTGTCGGTGGGGATGTTGCACTTTTTCAAGGAGGCTTTGAGGGTGTCCTTGAAGCATTTCCTCTGCCCACCTGGGGTTCTCTTGCCGTGTCGGAGCTCCGAGTAGAGCGCTTGTTTTGGGAGTCTCATATTGGGCATGCGGACGATGTAACTCGTCCACTGGGCTGATCAAGCGTGGTCAAAGCTTTGATGCTGGGGATGTTGGCCTGAGCGAGAACACTGATGTTGGTGCACCTATCCTGCCAATTGATTTGCAGGATCTTGCGGAGGCAGTGTTGGTAGTACCTCTCCAGTGCTTTGACGTGCCTGCTGTACATGGTCCATGTCTCTGAGGCATACAGGAGGGCGGGTATTACTACCGCTCTGTAGACCATGAGCTTGGTGCCAGGTTTGAGGTCCTGGTCTTCAAACACTCTCTTCCTCAGGCGACCGAAGGCTGCATTGGCACACTGAAGGCAGTGTTGGACTTCGTCATCGATGTCTGCCCTTGTTGACAGTAGGTTCCCGAGGTATGGAAAGTGGTCGATATTGTCCAAGACCTTGTCATGGATTTTGATAATTGGGGAGCAGTACTGTGTGGCGGGGGCAGGTTGGTAGAGGACCTTTGTCTTATGGATGTTTAATGTAAGGCCCATGCTCTTGTACGCTTCGGTGAAGGTGTTAACGATGGTTTGGAGTGCGACCTCTGAGTGTGCGCAGACGCAAACGTCATCTGCAATCTGTAATTCAACAACAGAGGGAGGGACGACCTTGGATCTGGACTGGAGGCGACGGAATTTGAACAGTTTCCCGTTTGTTCTGCAAATTAGCTCCACTCCAGCGGGGAGCTTACTGAGGGTGAGAAGGAGCATTGCCGCAAGGAAGATCGAGAAGAGCGTTGGTGCGATGACACAGCCTTGCTTGATCCCGGTCCGTACATGAATTGGGTCTGTGGTGGAACCGTTGGTCAGGATCACGACTGAATAGTATTAAACAGGTAAATACATGGGTAGAGAAATGGGACTGGGTTTCACTTTGGTTAACTACCCATTTTCAGGGGGTTTAAGCGTGTAAAAAGGAATAAAATGGGGTGTTAAGGACAACCGCCTCATCACTACCAGTAAGAAACTGCACCTGAATTCCATTGCTAGAAAAGTTCTATTGCCATTTAATGCCCGCCTGGAGGCCATCCTATTTAACTGGTGGGTATGGCCAACCTTCCCACTCAATTTCCTCCAACTTTCACCCCAATCCCGACCCAAATTAAGGAGGCCATTTTGTTTTCAGGAGTTGAAGGTTTGTCTTACTTTGCAGATTATCTGGTCATTGTCATAGTGCTGTTTGTGGGAGCTTGCTGTGTGCAAATTGGCTGCTGCATTTTCTACATCACAACAGTGACTACACTTCAAAAAGTACTTCATTAGCTGTAAAGTGCTTTGGGACGTCCTGCGGTTGTGAAAGGCGCTATATAAATGATAGTCTTTCTTGCCTTTATATATTGATTTTAGCTGTTTGCTTCTCTGGAGGTTCTGTCAGCATTTTTACTGCCATATTTAGTCAGGGCTGTAGAAATTACAGTTTTGGGCTAGTGATATGGGTTTCCCAATGAGAATCCTTCTATCCCAATGTTTTGAGGAGGGGGAGGATGTGGATATGAAAGAAACTACATAGAAGAATTAGGCAGTGGCAGCTGGTGACCTTTTTAACAGGCGAGGGACCGCTATACATACCTAACAAAGCCAAAGGTGTTACCATGGCAACAGGCCATTCCTGTGGAATCCCACTATCAACCTTTTGCAAACTGTTGCTCTTTCAGCCCCGTATTGTCATTGTAATGAGATTGATGTAGGCCCCATCTGCTGGGCTTCCTTACACATTTCCATAGATAGGGAAGCAGCCAGCTACACTCAGCCATGCTAAAACACAAAAGAAGTAAAAGGAAGAAAATGAAGCTTTGTCATCCTTATCTTTATCTCAGTCGACGAAACAGGCTCCACGTATCCAACCATAAGTCAGTTTGTGGGATAAAGGACAGTGAACCTTCCTGTTTTCAATTTTAAAAGACTCAAGCTGGTGTTTGAATTATAAAGAAGGCATTCCTCTTTGATTTACAAAGCACTGTATTTACTGCACGTTTAATGATTTTGGCTGCAGTCAAGGGCAACATTGACTCCTCGCAGGCGCACATAAATTTCTGCCTCACTTGCCTCACCTGACGAGCCACCTCTGGAATTAGGAACATAAGAACATAGGAACAGGAGTAGGCCAGTTAGCCTCTCGAGCCTGTTCTGCCATTCAATAATATTATGGCTGATCTATAACCTAACTCCATATGCCCACCTTTTCCCCATATCCCTTAATACCTTTGGTTAATAAAAATCTATCAATCTCAGATTTAAAATTAACAATTGGGCTAGCAACAACAACAACAACAAAAGCTTGTACTTATATAGCGCCTTTAACGTAGTAAAACGTCCAAAGGTGCTTCACAGGAGCGTTATTATTATGTCCGTGTGTAATTGAGACACGGACTGCAGGAGCTGGTTACAACAGGTGTTTACTGAGTGGAGACAAAACTGGAACTACTATGCAAAGTTACTTCACAGGCTTATATATAGGGGTGGTCACTACTGGTACTGCAGTATACAGGGGCTGCAGAATATAGTTCCTTCTGCAAAGTACATACACTACAATTCCTCCCCTTTTAGCTAAACAGTACATAACATTCGATTAATAATTAAATAACATATTTACAATTACAGTTGCTAGATACATTAGCTGAAGTTAAGCAATTATAAGTTCAGTCTTTGAGGAGGCTTCCTGATTCTGTCCGGATAACGCCTCTTTGGGGTATCAGGTTCTTCTGGCAAAGTTGATTTGGGATCAACGTCGTTGTTTGGTTCGTCTGCTTCCAATATCACCGATTCTGAGGTAGATGCAATTGGTACTTCGGTTTCATCACCAGGTGTATCGGATCGTGGTGTGGAATTGACGTTTTCCAGTGACTCTAGAATCTGGTCAGCATGGCATCTTACAATGCTCTCTCCAACATCCACGGTATACATTAGGGGTCCTTGCCGTGTGCAGATCATTCCTGGCTGCCATTTCTCTGTGCGGTAGTCCCGGGCCAAAACTGGTTGACCTATCTTAAAACTCCTGGTCGGCCTTTCATTCATATTCTGAAACTGCCTGTTCTCCACATCTCTTCTGATGTTTGGCTTAACCAAATCCAAGCGGCATCGTAGTCTTCGATTGAAGAACATCATGGCTGGAGTTTGGTTGGTAACCGCATGTGTCGCATTCCGGTAGGCAAACAAGAAGTTATCCACCTTGTGTTGTAGGGGTATGTCTTCATTACACATTGCCTTGATAGCCTTCTTGAATGTTTGAACGAACCTCTCAGCCAATCCATTGGTGGCTGGATGATATGGGGCGGATGTGTAATGCTTAACACCATTGTTCTTTAAGAACCTCCGGAACTCTTCAGACACAAACTGTGGTCCATTGTCGGAGCAAATCTGTTCAGGCAGCCCATTTCTGGCGAATATGGTTCGTAAGACTGTGATAGTTTTTTCTGTGGTGGTTGAGGACATTTTTATTACCTCTGGCCACTTTGAATGTGCTTCCACCGCAATTAAAAACATCGAGTCCATAAATGGACCAGCAAAATCAATGTGCACCCTTTGCCATGGAGATGAGGGCCACTCCCATGGATGTAGAGGAGCTTGTGGTGGGGCGTTTTGGACCTTCTGGCATCCTGTACAGCTCTTGGTCATCTCTTCGATTTCTCTATTGATTCCCGGCCACCACACAAACGCTCTGGCTAAGTTCTTCATTTTTACCCCTCCCAGATGACCCTCATGAAGCTCATTGAGCAGTCTATCCTTCAATTTGGTTGGAATTACTACTCTGGATCCACACATCAAGGTTCCTCTGCACACTGACAGCTGTTCTCTTCTCGGCGAGAATGCTGGCAACAGTGGTTCGCCATGTGCTGGCCATCCCTTCACCGTTAAATCATAGACCCTGGAGAGTGTCGGGTCATTTCGTGTTTCCTTTTCTATGTTTGCATTCGTCACAGGTAGACATTCGACTATGGTCGAGTGGAATATCTCCACAGTATCCACTGCAGGTGCTTCTTCCACCGTCGGCAACGGTAGGCGCGACAATCCATCAGTATTCCCATGCTGTTTAGTTCCTTTGTACTCAATGTCATATTGGTGTGCCCCTAGGAAAAGGGACCACCTCTGTAGCCGTTGTGCTGTCATTATCGGGACGCCCTTCTGAGGGTTGAAAATGGAGACAAGAGGTTGATGATCAGTTAGTAGAGTAAATTTATGACCGTGCAGGTAGTGATTGAACTTCTTCACCCCCCACACCAGGCTGAGGGCCTCTCTGTCAATCTGGGCGTAGTTACGCTCGGCTGAAGTTAACGAGCGTGACGCAAAAGCTATCGGCCTCTCTGAACCATCAAGGAGTTTATGTGACAGTACCGCTCCAATGCCGTAGGGAGACGCATCACACGCCAGTCTTATCGGTAGTGATGGGTTGTAGTGAGCCAATACTTCTCTTGAAGTGATTAGGTCTTTACTCTTCTGAAAGGCCCGCTTAGATTCATCGCTCCATTTCCAAGCTACTCCAGTTTGTAGTAGGGCGTTCAGTGGGTGCAGAATTGTGGACAAATTCGGCAAAAACTTATGGTAGTAATTCACCAATCCTAGGAATGACCTCAGTTGCGACACATTTTCAGGCGCTGGAGCCTTAACTACCGCTTCAATTTTGTCAGGAGACTTATGTAACCCCTCTTCATCAATCACGTGGCCACAATACGATATCTGTTTCTTAAAAAACTCGCACTTGGGGCGATTGGCTCGTAGCCCATGTTCTCTTAGTCTAGTGAGCACCTGCTCTAGGTTGGCAAGGTGTTCACTGTCATTTTCACCTGTCACTAGGATGTCGTCCAAGTAACACTGAGTCCCCGGAATCCCTTGCAGGACTTGTTCCATCGCTCTTTGCCATATCGCCGGAGCTGATGCTACTCCGAATACCAGTCGATTATACTGGTAAAGACCTTTGTGAGTGTTTATCGTGAGATACTTCCTAGAGGATTCTTCAACCTCCATCTGCAAATATGCTTGTGCTAGGTCAACTTTTGTAAAACGCTTCCCTCCAGATAGTGAGGCGAAAATATCTTCTATCCTCGGAAGAGGATACTGTACTGTGTGAAGGACTGGGTTCACCGTCACCTTGAAGTCCCCACAGATGTGAACCTTCCTTGGCTCCTCAGACTTATTGTTTAATGTTTTTTTCATGACAGGAACGATGGGTGTCGCCCACTCGCTCCAGTCTACCTTAGATAACACGCCTGCATTCTCCAGATTCTCCAGCTCTGCCTCGACAGCTGGGCGAATTGCATACGGTACCGGTCTTGCTTTGAAAAACTTGGGGATTGCATTCTCTTCTATTTTTATCGAGGCAATTACGCCTTTAAGAGTTCCCAGTTCTTGATGAAATACCTCTTTAGCGTTAGCTAAGATTTCTGACAACCGTCCAGGTGTGACGTCGTCATCCTTTTTACCAGCCACAGTCAGTGCCTGAATGGAGTGCCAGTCTAAACTTATCTTTCTGATCCATTCACGTCCCAATAACGGTGGTCCACCATCTTGCAGTATGTACAGATAAAATTTCTGTATTTCTTTGCCGTTGTATTCGACAGGCACCCTTATTATCCCTCTAGGGTATACTTTCTGCCCCGTATACATCTTCAAGACAATGGATGCCTCTTTCAAGGGTATGTGTGAGAATAGCCGCTCGTAATCTCGTCGATTCATGACGGTCAGGGCTGATCCTGTATCCAATTCCATTTTGACTTGGGACCCTGCTATCGTGAGGGTGACCCAAATGGTTTGGTGATCCTCTTTTGCGATTACGTTGTGAAGTTTGAGACAGCTTAGTGTCTTGTTCCCGGATTCACTATCGCTCTTCTGGTCTTCGGAACTACTGTCCGTCATCTTTTGTACTTTCCTGTACTGTTCCTTAGTAGCCTTTTTGTTGTCGTTAGTCTTCTTTCCAGACCTGCAAACTCATGCAATGTGTCCCATCTTTCCACATTGCCTGCATATTTTGTCCTTGGACCAGCAGTCCTTCTGGTCATGGGTTGTTCTGCCGCAGCGATAACATTTTTCAAATCCCCATGTCATTTCATGGGTGCCGTATTCCTGTTGCTTTTGCTGTATTTCCGCAGCTCCCCTTGCTGCTGCTTCGTACGATATTGCCAAGCTGAAAGCCTTATCCAGCGTCAGCTCTTTCTCTGAGAGTAACCTCTTCTGGGTTCCTTCACTCAGGAGTCCACAGACAAATTTGTCCCGTAGAGTGTCTGTCAGTCCTGCTCTGAACTGGCAGTGCTTTGATAGCTTGCGTAGTTCCGTAAGGTAATCAGCATTGCGCTCATCTTTATGCTGATTTCTCCTGTGGAATTTAAATCTTTCTGCTATCAGCAGCAGTGTAGGATTTAGGTGTTCCTGTAGGATATCAACAATTACGTTAAAACTCTTCGCCATCGGTTTGGCTGGAGTGATCAGGTTCCGCAATAGGCCGTATGTTCTTTCGCCCATTAAGTTTAGTAGTACCGATGCCGTTTTCTCATCGGCTACTTCGTTTGCCTTGCAATATACTTCGACTCTTTCCACATACGTGGTCCAGTCTTCTATTGCATTATCGAAGGCAGTGATATTGCCAGTCTTCGGCATCTTGGAAATCTAAGATGGCACATCCCGCGCTTTGCCTTCTTCCCCGACTTAACAAAATGGCGCCTCCATCGCTTTGCCTTCTTCCCCGCTGGATTAAGATGGCGCCTCCCGCGCTTTCTGTCTTCTCCGCTGCTGCTAGCGCTGTTGTTGGCGTTTTTATGCCTTGATGGCGACGCCCTATGGTCTTCGCGCATTTCCCCCCCCCGCGCTGCTGCTAACACCGCTCTCCGCGGTCCCCGTGGCAAACTGCAGCTCCTCGCGGCTTTCTGCGCTTCTAATTTCTTTTATTTTCCCGTCGTCAGAGCAAACCCTACGGGACACTTTCCTCCCTCTTCTCAGGTCTGTACGCTGCCCGGCTTCGTAGCACCGGCCGCGCCCTGTGTGCTCCACCCTCTCTCTCTCTCTCCTCTTCCCGACAACGCTGCTCGGCCCTGTTGAAAAGCCACCCGATCAAGCTCTAGCCCGCCGCAGCCCAGGAAGGATCAGTGTACTACCTGCCACCAGCCCAATTAGCTGGAACACCATAGACAGGATAACCAAGCCCCGCTCTCGACAGCCTCTCCTGCAATCTTCAAATCCGATGAATCAGAGGCGGTTGCCCACGGTCGACGCTCGTTTCTTCTGTTTGTTTGTTTTTTTTTCTTTCGTTCCTTCTTCCTTCTGGCCTCGACCTCTGACAACTTCGCTTCAGGGATGGATCCCCATGAGGTGGTGCAGACTGTAGGTAAGTTCGGATCTGCTCGTCGCCAGTATTATGTCCGTGTGTAATTGAGACACGGACTGCAGGAGCTGGTTACAACAGGTGTTTACTGAGTGGAGACAAAACTGGAACTACTATGCAAAGTTACTTCACAGGCTTATATATAGGGGTGGTCACTACTGGTACTGCAGTATACAGGGGCTGCAGAACATAGTTCCTTCTGCAAAGTACATACACTACATTTATCAAAGAGCATTTGACACTGAGCCACATAAGGAGATATTCGGCAGGTGTTGTGGATATCGATGTGGTAGAATTTGTGGATTTGGAAGTTCAGAGTAGCTGGCCTCTTCCTCTACAGCATCACAGAGGAGCTGTGCACCTAGTGACATTTCCCCTTGAAGAAACAGAAGCTGAGCCTAAGGGCATTGCAATACTTTGAGGAAGTACATGAAGTTGGCACTACAGAGGATGAGCCGTGCCCAGTCTTCGCCAATTTTGTCTTGCCACCTCAGCTGCCTGTCTGCCTATTATCTGCAGAAATTTCTCTTTGTGTGGATTCAGCATTTTCAGTATTGGTGTTGATGCCCCGTTGCTGTTCTATGTCAGTGGTTATGTGCAACCTTTTCTTTTACAGAGAGAAAACAGATGTTAAAAGAGTATGAGTGGCAAGGATACTTCTTTCTCCCATATGAGTGCATGCATCCAATGATGCTCAGAGCTGCAGAAGCACTGTCCTTTTAAATGAACTTTCCTTCAAGATTAGCAGAACCCCTTGTGGCAGGCAATGTGTGTTCACAGAGTGCTTTTGAATTAAGATGAGAGTTTCAGTGTTTCCAGAATTTCCCCTCTGCATAATTCAGTTTCCCTGACACCCAGTTGATGATATAGAAAGAGCATCTGATAAGAAGGTGAGTGAAACCTCTATCATTGGTACAGGATGTGCATCAAGGACAGTGCCTTGACTTACCTTGGCCACCCTTATGAGGTGGCTGAAACTCTTTCTGCACTGTGTGGCAGTTCCTGGGGTAGTGGAGGTTGCATTGACTGCTTCGGCAACCTCCCTCCATACCATGTACCCCCAATCCCCATCAGTCGTACGTTTCTGGCCCTTACTTCAGCCAGTAAAACCTCCATCGATGTATATGAGAATCTTAGAGCCCTTCCCGCCACTGACTCCCCCTCCCCAAGGCTGCTGCTCCTTCAGACATTTTTCCACTTGTCGCTCCAGCTCTGCAAAAAGGCATTAGCTGTTTTAAGTGCTGCAGCACCACTCTATTTCTTTCCCTCCCAGAAATAGAATTGCCACTCATAATCTTCCCTGGGTGGGCAGAAATCTTACCCTCCCCACTAACACATCAATGAGAGGAAAATCCAGCCCATGGTGTTGGATGGAAGGTTTTAGATTTTTGGGGCATTGGCGTTAGTTCTGCAACAGAGGGTGGTTTTATAAACAGGATGGATTTGACCTGAACCATATTGACATTAATATACTGACGGACAGGATATTATGGTGCGGGGGGGGAAGCACTTAAAGATCAGGATATAGACAGCACTATTAAACCACATAGCAATCACATTGAAAGTAGGGAATTTATAGCAGGTGAAGAATGAAAGTAGTACAAGAAAGGAGGAGCAATCAAGAGGAGTGGAAAAAACAGCGAGGACTGCATCAAGGAGTGGAGGTAAATGCAAGGAGCTCAGAAATTGAATTTATAGCCCAAGTGAAAAGTTTTTTTCAGATAGCTTGTACAGGCATAATGGGCCAAATGGCCTTCTTCCAAGCTGTAAAATTTTATGATCAATAGCTTTTGCATATCCTTTTAGCTGTTAAAGGCATTTAATATGTGCAATTTTAATTTTTGAGCATTTACCTAACATTATTTTGTACTCATTGCCTATTACATTAATAATATAGTTTAAATTATTGCCATTTAATGGTCCATTAATTAAAGCCTATTGCACTGTTTGCCATTCAGTATGTTCAAATCTAAAACCCACATTTTTCCAACAAATATCCTAATAATATAAATATTTTTCAATGTTTCTATTGAGCACTTCAATATAAATATTTTGGGGGAGAAATTCGGTTGGTTGCGCCACCGATTAACGCCTAAAGAGGCCGAGAAGTGGGGCACTAGCCAATTTCCGGGCGGACGCAGGGAGCCTAGCGTCTCGCGCCATATTGAGCATGCATCTAGCGCCGGCGCAAACTCTTAGCGTCCGCTTGCGGGCACAGGCTGATCATGACGTCATTTCAGTGTGCAATGCCTTTTTGGCGCCCCGGACCGGAAATTGAGTGGCGCCCGCCTCCGTTCCGCCTGGCGCTAATAGTGACAGCTCACTGGAACGTTCCCCAGGCACTCTCGGGCTAGGGGGGCACTCTTTAAAGGGGACTGCACTGTTATCAAAGCGTCAGCCATTTTGAGAGCGCAACTTGTTGGTTGGTTTCAGAGAGTTGCAGAGCTGCACTGGGAGAGCCTTATTGCCATTCAGCCAGCGGTGCCAGAGGACCGTCAGCCCTGTGAACATTACCTTGCTGCTGGTGAGACATTACAACCTTTACCTTGTTTGCTCTTATTATGGGGGCTGCTCTGGAAGGGAACGTCCTGCTGGTCGACCATGCTGAGAGGGCACAGAGACGGAGGGAGAGAGGGCCAGGAGTGGCCAGGTGGGGGAGGGCCAACAGACGTCGCCACTGCAGGCCTTACGCGGCGAGGGTTTTCAGGCAGCAGTTTTCCTACCACAACATGTCGGAGGAGCAGTGTGTCAGAAGGCTGCGATTCCACAAGGAGGTGGTGACTGAGCTGTGCCACCTGCTTCAGGACGATTTGCAGCCGAAGATATGGTGCAGGACCTCTCTGTCGGTGGCCGTAAAGGTTACTGTAGCCCTGAATTTCTTTGCCAGCGGCTCGTTTCAGGCAGCAACTGGGGACATTGCTAACATTTCCCAGTTTGCGGTGCATTGCTGCATCCGCCAAGTTACAGATGCCCTATATCAGAGGAGGCGGCAATTCATCTCGTTCCCTTTGACACCGGAGAAGCAGCGGGAGCGCGCACAGGGCTTTGCGGCAATAGCTGACTTCCCCATGGTGCAGGGCGCCATTGACTGTACGCACGTGGCTTTGCGCACGCCTGTACATAATCCCGAGGAGTTCCGCAACCGCAAGGGGTTCCACTCCCTCAATGTACAGCTGGTCTGTGATCACCGGCAGCTGATCCTCACGGTCAACGCACAATACCCCGGCAGCAGCCACGACGCTTTCATCCTGCGACAGACCTCAGTGGCAGACCTTTTCGAGGCCCTGGCTCACCCACGAGGCTGGCTTCTCAGAGACAAGGGCTATCCTCTGTGCCCCTGGCTTATGACCCCACTCCGCTCGCCCAGCACCCCGGCAGAGGAGTAGTACAACGCCAGCCATTAGGCGACGCGGAATATTGTGGAGCACACAATCGGTGTGCTCAAGCAGCGGTTCCGCTGTCTCGGCCATTCGGGGGGCGCCCTGCAGTACTCGCCGGAGTGAGTCGCCCACGTCATCGTTGTCTGCTGCATGCTCCACAACCTCACCATCCAACGCACCCAGCCAATGCCAGCCGACCTTGAAGGACCAGCAGAGGAGGAGGAGGAGGAAGACGGGAGGGTTCCAGAAACTGGAAGGGCCGTCCGTCAGAGGCTCATAAGGGGTCGGTTCTAGGCCCCTCTGACGGAATGCTTGGTGTCATTGGGAGAGAACCGTCCAGGTCGCCCAAAGCCTATGAAGGCCAGAATGATTGCAAATAGTATAGATGGCCATTGTAAATAAAACCTTTTCTTTATTTTCAAAAATGTGCTTCCTTCCAACATGACAAAGCAATGGCAACCGAAAGCATAACTAACGAAATAACACATAACTGTCTCGCAAACCCGCCAGACTACCCAAAACATAACTAACATTCACAGCAGGTGTACACGGCCTTGAATTCAACAAATAAGACATCTCAGCAGCTCCCTCTACTCTTTACCCCTTGATGGTGATCTACTTCTCTTACGAGATCGGCCCCTTCCCTCCCTGCAGCTCCTCCATAATTGGACCCCAGTGGCTGCATCAAGGCTGGGGGACGCCTGCTGAGTGTCCGAAAGTGCAGAAGCCCCTGAGGGACGGCATGGACGACCTCTGGGCTTGGAGGGCCCGGGTGCTGACTGCTCCAACTGTGCATGACTGGAAGCAGTCTGTCCTGCAGGTGGTGGCAGCTGCAGTGGAGACGTCCCAGTGGTGGCATCAGGAATGCTGACATCCTGAGAGCGGACACCTGCTCCGTGCTCAGCCAACACACTGGCACTCTGACGGGGTAGCACCGCAGCATGCGCCCCAATCGGCTGGTCCACAGATTGACGGCCTGCTGTGGTGCTGCAAGGGCCCCGGGTAATCCTGCCTGATCCATCGAGGGTGGCAGCAGTCAGTGCTCGCGTGGCCTCAATCTGCGTCTGCATGAGGCCAGCGAGTGACTACGTGGCAGCACTCAGCACTTGCATGGCAGGTGCCTGTGCTTCGGTGAAGCCCTGGACAGTCCTTTCCAGTGCTGCCCCGAAGTCCTGGACAGTCCTTTCCAGTGCTGCCCCAAAGTCCTGCGCACTCCTTGCCTGTGCTGCCCTGAAGTCCTGCGCACTCCTTGCCTATGCTGCCCCGAAGTCTTGGACACTCCTTGCCAGTGTCTCGACGGATTCAGGCATCCTTGCCACTGCAGCCATCAGCTCAGTGTGCCTGAGCCGAGCCTGGGCGCTCTTTTCAGCGAGGGACCGCACCTCTTCCGCGCTCTGTGCAGCAGTCATCGTGGCCTGACTCGCCCTCCGGGGAGACAGCCCCCGAGCTTCCCTACCCCCCTTGCGTTGCTGCAGCCCACTGGTTCCTGGAACTGGTTCCTCATCAGAGCCACCACCCCGCCCCCCCCGCCGCTCCCCTCCAGGGAAGTACTATCCCCAGTCTCCAGATGGGCTGGCTCACCTGAGGCTGGCACGGATGTTCCAGCTTCCTCCTGCTGGTCGCCTCCAGAGTCAGTGGCACTGGCAGCTTGAGGGCCCATCTCCCGAGCTGGTGATGCAGCATCTGAAAGCAGGGAGGTTGAAGAGTGGCTTTAGCGAAAGGACAGGGTGGCAGCAAGGGATGCAAGATTGCTGCAATGCTATGACATGGGTCCAGAGTGAAAAGCATGCTGGTGGGTGGAACAAGTGGAAGGAGACAGATCAAAAAGGTGATGACCTTACCATCGCTGTGCACAATGGGGTCGGCAGCTCCAGTGGTGACAAGTCCAGTCATCCGGCCTCCAACAATCTGGTGAAGTCTCTCCTCGAGGTCCGTGAGGGTCTGGAGGCGAGGAGGTCCTCCTCTGGTCCGAAGCTGCTCTTTGCGGTTCCTGCCCAGCTTGGCCTGCAGGAGAAAGGACAGGAAGTGATGAAACATGATGCCCTGAGCTGTCATCTCATGCCCCCCATGGTGTAATAGCCCTTACATCATGCCCTGAGTTATCATCTCATGCCCCCCATGGTGGACTAGCCCTTACATGATGCCCTGAGTTGTCATCTCATGCCCCCCATGGTGGACTAGCCCTTACATGATGCCCTGAGTTTAATGTGCATGTGTGTTCCCAGAAAGGGCCATGGGTGCTTGCTGACAGATGGCCAATGGGGCATCGCGCACCCTCTGGCCATAAAGTCAGGTGCAGATGGAGGGATGAAGAAGATTGCCGAAGCACCACTCACCCTGACGACCTGAGTGAGGTTGTTGAATTTCTTCCTGCATTGCACAGGGCTCCTGGTCACCATGCTGTTGGAGTTGACCTTTTGAGAAACTTCCCTCCAAGCTCTGCGGTATTCCTTCTGATTAGGCCTCCCGCCATTGTCAGGGTACAGCACAGCTCGCCGGCGCTCCACTGCACCCACCAAAGCATCCAATGCCCCATTGGTGAAGCGCTCCGCTCTCTGCCTCACCCTCTCCATCTTCTCAAAGTTTTTAACGCCACAGAATGCCCAGTGCCGATTTTGAGGCCTACAAGTCGCAGAGTGTGGCTGCTGATCCTTACTGACCCACCCCTTTAAGAGCTGGCCGGCACCTGAAAGTCTCGTGGTCATCGATTATTGACAGCACCTGCGCTGCGCCCGCCCGCGCTGATATTGAGTAGCGCTGCTGAGTTAGCGCCTTAGGAGCCCCATGTAATGCCTGATTTTGCACTGCAATCACCTTTAGGGGTGCTGCAACCCAATATCGCGCGAGGTGGCGATAAATTGCGTCTGGCTATAAAATTTGCGCAGCGCCAATTCTACCGCCCCAAGCGGGGCTATACCCAATTTCTAGGCCTTTAGATCTTATAATAAAGTTTATCAATCACACATCATTTCAAAATAAACTAAAACCACACATTTTTTTCTAGTTTGAATTTTGTTGGACAAATTCGCACATCTTCATCAGAGGGTGAACTAATCTATCCATTCCACATACGGTATCTATATACACAAAACAACACTATTAAACTGTTTCTACAGATCAGTATCATGTAGTGGGGTTGAATTTCCTCTGTGTTAAAGACTGCATTAAAATAATGTACAAATTAACGTCACACAAATATGTTAACCTGCGCACTACCAGAGGAAATTAAACCCCAGTCAAATCCCAGAGTACTGAACATGACTGCCAGGCTTTCCGGTATATTATCAGCACCTATTCACCAACCACCAAGTCAACTTAGTGACACTTCCAACTCTATGTTAGAACATATAATCTAAGATGACACTTCAGTGCATTAGTGAGGAAGTGCTCTGCTAGGGGTGCCATCCTTCATTTAAAATGTTAAAGTAAGACCCCCATCTACTGTTTCGGTAATGCAGGTGGATGTTAAGGATCCCATGGTACTATGGCTGTCTAATTTCATCAAAAGTAAAATATTATGCACATTTTCTCTAAAGGCAATTTCAGTTTGGTGTATCCAAATTCAAATACCATGGTATTTTATTTTCTCCAGGCATTTCTACACATCCTTTCTATCACTGATAACATAAAATTAGTGCCTGGTTTAATAATTAAGATATGAAAATGTAGGCAAAAGATAAAGCATGAGATGGGCGATGGAAGGACTAGAATTGGCCTTGAATCTATCCCAGACCAATGGGATGAAAATGCTTTTTCTCCGGGCCTGAGGGTCCAAAGTGACATGAACTTGGGTCCTCAATCCATTTTCTGTAGGTACAGGTGCGTAACACAAGATTATCCATAATCTGGTATCCCATCAGAGAAGCTACAAGAATGCTGATACTGGTAAGGGGTGCTATTTTAAGATTAGGATTAATGTACATTGTTGGGACTGAGTAGAGATAATTTAACCATCATTTTCTACGTCAGTGTTCCCAACACACCCAGGGCATGCATATCGGGAATTCGTGGACTTCCAACTCATGATTATTCATTTTGATGGACAGCAAATCATGGGCTGGAGGTGCACAATTTCTTGCTATGCATTCCCAGCCTGCACCAAGAACACTGAAGCAGAAAATCCCAGCCCTTTACTCTGGATTTAGTCTGTGCTATGCCTGAACTAGGACGGTTTGATGTTAACACTGAGTGCCAAAAATAGAAGTTAAATTTTTTTAAATGTACCTATCTGTAACAATCATAACTGTAAATATCAATCATAAACAGCCATAGGTGCCAGATTTTCTGCATAATCAAAGTTGGGAATTACTGAATCTTTAGAACGTATCTTAACCCATGGGGTATTGGGAAAGGTATTGGCCTGGAATTTGTGGTTGTAATGATGGCAAAACTGTTAGCGCTCACCATCATTACTGTGTAAAACTGACAGCAACTTCTGAAGTCCGCACATGTGCAGTTAAACGCAGAAATCTGGAAGCTCCTGTCAGTGATTCCCTGCTCTTCCACAAGGTGCGCTGTTGAAGCCTTCACAGATGGAATCAACACAGAATCACTGATTTGATGTAAACTTCAACTTTTTATGCACTATTCACAGAATCACAGAAACCCCACAGTGCAGATAGAGGCCATTTCGGCCCATCGAGCCTGCACCGACGCATATCCCACCCGATCCCCGTAACCCCTACACCAACACATATCCCACCCTATCCCCGTAATCCCACGTATTTAATCCCCTTAACACTAAGGGTCAATTTATCATAGCCAATCCACCTAACCCGCACATCTTTGGACTGTGGGAGGAAACCGGAGCACCCGGAGGAAACCCACGCAAACACGGGGAGAATGTGCAAACTCCACACAGACAGTCGCCCGAGGCCAGATTCGAACCAGGGTCCCTGGCGCTGTGACCTGTCCCTGGCAAAATGACAAGACAGCAGAAACAAGATGATCATGCCACTATTCTCGCTGTAAAAAACAATGAAAACATTTAAATCTTGTTGAATGAGGTGTAACTGAGTTTTTAAAGGCGTACTAAGTCATAATTATGGCTGAACAACCTCTCTGGCCCTGAAAAACTAATTTTACAAGTGTGGAGTCTCATTCCCTCAGAAGAACATTAAAAAATTGCAGATTTAAAAAAACAAAAATTAATTTTTATTTTATAAAAGATTGTTTTATGATATTTAGGCTTCTCCCTCAATCCCATGTGTATGTCCCAATCATTATTTTGCTTTCTGCACAATGATTTAAATGTGATTTATATTGCCTGCTTTTTACTTCCTGCTTTGCTCTCTGTGAGAATTCTTCAAACTAATTGTCTGATCAGCCTGCCTGCTGCCTGTCCTGTTGCTACACACCACAGATCCTGTATAGATGGTTCAAATTATAAGTGACGTCAAAAATGAGGAAATCTATAATCTAGAGCCTGCTAAATCCTTGTGGGCAGCTTTATTCGAGGTCAACGGCGAGCGCCATCACTTCACCACTGGCAAAATTGTTAGTTAAAGTTTATTTTTAAACAGATAATCTGTGTTTTCTCCTGAGGCATGGGGTACAGTTCCAAAGACAGTTATCCAATACCTGGCCCAAGTGCCCTTTCTTCACATGTAATTTTATAAAGTGAGTGTCAGCAGGAGGCTGTTTGACTATAGAGGGTATCATAGACCTTATCCTCAACAATCATCCAAGTATAGTGAACAGTGAGGAGTATAGTGATAGACTTCAAGAGGACACAGGCAGGCTGGTAGAATGGGCGGCCACGTGGCAGATGGAATTTAACGCAGAAAAGTGTGAAGTGATGCATTTTGGTAGGAAGAACGAGGAGAGGCAATATAAACTAAAGGTTACAATTCTAAAGGGGGTGCATGAACAGAGAGACCTGGGGTATATGTGCATAAATTGTTAAAGGTGGCAGGGCAGGTTGAGAAAGCGGTTAAAAAAGCAGTCGGGAGCCTGGGCTTTGTAAATAGAGGCATAGAGTACAAAAGCAAGGAAGTTATGATGAAGCTTTATGAAACACTGGTTCGGCCTCAACTGGAGTATTGTATCCAATTCTGGGCACAGCACTTTAGGATGGATGTGAAGGCCTTAGAGAGGGTGCAGAAAAGATTTACAAGAATGGTTCCAGGGATGAAGGACTTCAGTTACATGGATAGACTGGAGAAGCTGGGTTTGTTCTCCTTAGAGCAGAGAAGGTTGAGAGGAGATTTGATAGAGGTGTTCAAAATCATGAGGGGTGTAGACAGAATAGATAGAGAGAAACTGTTCCCATTGGCAGAAGGGTTGAGAACCAGAGGACACAGATTTAAGGTGGTTGGCAGAAGAACCAAAGGCGACATGAGGAAAAACTTTTTTATGCAGCGAGTGGTTTGATCTGGAATGCACTGCCTGAAAGGGTGGTGGAGGCAGATTCAATCGTGGCTTTCAGAAGAGAGTTGGATAAGTACCTGAAGGAAAAAAATTTGCAGGGCTATGGGGAAAGGGCGGGGGAGTGGGACTACTGAAGTGCTCTTGCAGAGAGCCAGCACAGGCTCAATGAGCCAAATGGCCAACTTCTGTGCTGTAATCATTCTATGATTCTATGATTCAAGCAAGGTTAACGGATAACAAACTGAAGTAAAACCCTTGTCCATTTTTTTATCGTCATTAAACCAAGGGCCCTGAGGCCATTTTAAAACTGCCACAATCTAACTCAGCACATATCAGGAATTGAAGTTGGAACCTTTGGGTTTACAGGTTTTGTGCTGCACCAGGCGGTGCCTTTACTAGGTCACTGGGGACATTTACTTAAAGCTAGGGAATGGGTGACACTGAAAACTCTAAGGTAGATATGCTGAAGCCAAATGAACTTAAGTCTTTTGAGACAATTGCTGTGAATAGCTGATTCTATATAATTTTCTTCATATTCAACAGACTCCTAGCTCATTCTAAATGATAATCAGTTATTGTAAGCATTTTCTGCTTCCACTTACTCAATGATGTCTTCAGAGGTGGTGGCAGGTAGCATGCTGTGGGATGGAGTTGAGGACACTCGTGTCGAAGACAGAGTCTCGGTTAAGGAGATCTTCGAAGTGCTCCTTCCAGCAGGCACTCACTGCCTCTCTGTCCTTGATGAGTACCTCTCCGTTCCTGGCCCGCAGTGGGGTAGGACCTTGGGTGCTTGGGCCGTAGGTGGTCTTGACTGCACTAAAGAATCCACGCACGTCGTGGTTGTCGGCTAGCTGCTGGATCTCCTGCGCTTTCTCCACCCACCACCTGTTCTCTAGGTCACAAGTTTTTTGTTGGACCTCGGCCTTCAGGCGTATGAGGTTGAAAAGGCCATCCGACAACTGAAGAACAACAAGGCCTCAGGAGCAGATGGAATCCCCGCCGAGACACTAAAACATGGCGGAGAAGCACTATTGGCGTGAATACATGAACTCATTTCTCTTATTTGGAAGGAAGGGAGCATGCCAGGGGATCTCAGAGACACCGTAATCGCGACCATCTTCAAGAAAGGTGACAAGTCCGATTACGGTAATTACAGAGGAGTCTCCCTGTTGGCTGCCACAGGGAAAGTTATCACAAGAATCCTCTTGATTCGCCTTCTCCCAATGGCTGAACTGCTCCTCCCAGAGTCGCAATGCGGATTCCGCCCAGTAAGGGGCACAATCGACATAATCTTTACCGTGCGTCAACTACAAGAGAAATGCTGAAAACAGCACCAACCGCTTTACATGGCCTTCTTTGACCTCACAAAGGCCTTCGACACCATCAACCATGAGGGATCATAGAGTGTCCTCCTCAAATTCGGCTGCCCTCAAAAGTTTGTCACCATCCTCCGCCTACTTCACTACAACATGCAAGCGGTGACCCTGACCAACGGATCCACCACAGACCCAATTCATGTACGGACCAGGGTCAAGCAATGCTGTGTCATCGCACCAATGCGCTTCTCAAGCTTCCTGGCTGCAATGCTCCATCTCACCCTCAGTAAGCTTCCCGCTGGAGTGGAGCTAAACTACAGAACAAACGGGAAACTGTTCAACCTCCATCGCCTCCAGCCCAGATCCAAGGTCATCCCATCCTCTATCATGGAATTACAGTATGCAGACAATGCTTGCGTCTGTGCACACTCTGAGGCCGAACTCCAAACCATCATCAACACCTTCACCGAAGCATTCGAGAGCATGGGCTTTACACTAAACATCATAAGACAAAAGTCCTCTAAAAACCTGTCACCACCACACAGTACTGCTCCCCGATTATCAAAATCCATGATGAGGCCTTGGACAACGTGGACCACTTTCCATACCTCGGGACCCTACTGTCAACAAGGGCAGACATCAATGACGAAGTCCAACACTGTCTTCAGTGTGCCAGTGCAGCCTTCGGTTGCCTGAGGAAGAGAGTGTTTGAAGACCAGGACCTCAAACCCGGCACCAAGCTCATGGTCTACAGAGCAGTAGTGATACCCGCCCTCCTGTATGCTTCAGAGACATGGGCCATGTACAGCAGGCACCTCAAAGCAGTGGAGAGGTACCACCAACGCTGCCTCCGCAAGATCCTGCAAATCCATTGGCAGGATAGGCACACCAACGTCAATGTTCTCGCTCAGGCCAACATCCCCAGCATCGAAGCTTTGACCACGCTCAAAATGCTCCGATGGACGGGTCATATCGTCCGCATGCCCGATACGAGACTCCCAAAACAAGTGCTCTACTCAGAGCTCCGACACGGCAAGAGAGCCCCAGGTCGGCAGAGGAAACGCGTCAAGGACACCCTCAAAGCCTCCTTGAAAAAGTGCAACATCCCCACCGACACCTGAAAATCCCTGGCCCAAGACCACACAAAGTGGAGGAGAAGCATCCAGGAAGGTGCCGAACACCTCGAGTCTCTTCGCTGGGAGCAAGCGGAAGCCAAGCGGAAACAACGGAAGGAGCACACGTCAACCCTAGCACCCCACCCACCCGCCCCTTCAACCACCGTCTGCCCCACCTGTGACAGAGACTGTAGGTCTCATATTGGACTCATCAGTCACCTGAGAACTTATTTTTAGTGTGGAAGCAAGTCATCCTCGGTTCTGAAGGACTGCCTAAGAGAAGAAGAAGATGTCTTCAGAGAAGAACTTGAAAATGATGAAGACCGCCAAAGCAATCTGGCGTGGTTCATTGCCCTTGGTGCTTAGAGTCATTTCCCTCATGGAAATGGCAGCTGGAAGAGGATTCGTGACTTTAAGTGTTCAGTGGTTTGAGGCATGACAGACAATGCTGCTTGGATTTTATAATAAATCTCAGCCAGTCTTTTGATTCACTACTTTCTGACCTTCCTTGCAATCTTTGCTAGAATCCATATGCTGTGAAGCCATGGTTGAGTGACAGGCAAAGCAGCTATCAATTGTAGCGGCCGATGAGGAAAAGTTCCATCTATATTTCAGCACCCCGGAGCATAAATTTATAATACGTTGGCTGCAAAATAACAAACTTTAAACAAGAAGCAATTCATTTTCATGCTGGATATGGAACCAGGAAGGCTCTTTCACACTTGTTCCAGCATAAATGCAACTGATACTAAACAGGAGTAAAATAATTGAAAAGGAATAATACAGGAGATTATGTCAGCATGAATGCCAGAGAAGCACACATGGAGGAATAATAATGGCCTAGAAATTATATTGCGCCCAAAAATGTTCGTACAGGAGAAGGGCCTGCGCTACACGCGCCTTTTCGTGAGGGGTCAGGTGAGGGGAAATTTGGAAATCTAAAGAGAAAGGTCAAGGTAATAGAGCAGTGTAGCGATTTGGGTAAAAATAAACAGAGTGTGACAAGAAGGGACAGAGAGCTTAATGGTAGCAGTGCAGCAGAGAATAAGGTCAAAGCAGGGAATAATGGTAAAAAAATTAAATTAAAGGCTCTTTATCTGAATGAATGAAGCATTTGTAACAAGATAGACGAATTAGTGGCACAAATAGAGATAGATGGGTTTGATCTAATAGCCATTACAGAGACATGATTGCAAGGTGGCCAAAGTTGGGAACTTAATGTTCCAGGGTACTTGACATTTCAAAATTACAGGCAGAATGGAAAAGGAGGGGGAGTAGCCCTGATAATAAAGGATGACATAAGGACAGTAGCAAGAAAGGATCACGGCTCTGAAGATCAGGAAGTAGAATCAGTTTGGGTGGAGATAAGGAACAAGGGGCAGAAAACACTGGTAGGAGTAGTATATAGGCCCCCTAACAGTAGCTATACTGTTGGACAGAATATTAATCAAGAAATAGTAGGAGCTTGCAACAAAGGTAATGCAATAATCTTGGGGGACTTTAATCTTCATATAGACTGGACAAATCAAATTGGCAAAGGTAGTCTGGAGGATGAGTTCATGGAATGCATTTGGGACAGTTTCCTAGAACAATATGTCATGGAACCACAGGGAACAGGCTATTTTAGATCTTGTACTGTGTAATGAGACAGGGTTAATTAGCAATCTCATAGTAAAGGATCCTCTGGGGCAGAGTGATCATAATATGATAGAATTTTACATTAATTTTGAGAGTGACTTGCTTAAGTCTGAAACTAGTGTCTTAAACTTAAATAAAGCTAATTACAAAGGTATGAGGGGCGAGTTGGCTAAGGTAGATTGGAAAAATAGATTAAAAGGTATGGCGGTAGATAAGCAATGGCTAGCATTTAAAGAAATATTTACTAATTCTCAACAAAAATATATTCCATTGAGAAACAAAAACTCCACAGGAAAAGTGATCCAACCGTGGCTAACTAAAGAAGTTAAGGATAGCATTAGATTGAAAGAAGACGCTTATAATGTTGAAACGAATAATAGTAAGCCTGAGGATTTCAGAAACCAGCAAAGGTTGACCAAAGAATTGATAAAAATGGAACAAATAGAATATGAGAGAAAATTAGCAAGAAATATAAAAGCAGATTGTAAGAGTTTCTACAAGTATGTAAAAAGGAAAAGAGTAGCAAAAGTAAACGTTGGTCCCTTAGAGGCTGAGACAGGAGAAATTATTATGGGGAATAAGGAAATGGCTGAAACGTTAAAAAAATATTTTGTATCTGTCTTCACAGTAGAAGACACAAAAAGCATACCAAAAATGATGGGGAAGCAAGGGTCTAATGAGGGTGAGGAACTTAACATAATTAATATAAGTAGAGAAAAAGTACTAGAGAAACTAATGGGGCTAAAAGCCGACAAATCCCCAGGACCTGATGGCCTACATCCTAGGGTTCTAAAAGAGGTGGCTGAAGAGATAGTGGATGCATTGGTTTTGATTTTTTAAAATTCCCTAGATTCTGGAATGGTCCCAGCGGATTGGAAGGTCGCAAATGTAACACCGCTATTCAAGAAAGGAGGGAGAGAAAAAACAGGGAACTACAGGCCAGTTAGCCTGACATCAGTCATCGGGAGAATGCTGGAATCCATTGTTAAGGAAGTGCTATCAAGTCACTTAGAAAATCATAACATGATTAGGCAGAGTCAACATGGTTTTATGAAAAGGAAATCATGTTTGACAAATTTATTAGAGTTTTTTGAGGATGTAACTAGCAGGGTAGATAAAGGGGAACCAGTGGATGTAATATATTTGGATTTCCAATTGGCATTCGATAAGGTGCCACATAAAAGATTATTACACAAGATTCGGGCTCATGGGGTCGGGGGTAATATAGTAGCATGGATAGAGGATTGGTTAATGGACAGAAAACAGAGAGTAGGGATAAACGGATCTTTTTCAGGTTGGCAGGCTGTAACTAGTGGGGTGCCGCAAGGATCAGTGTTGGGGCCTAGATGAAGGGACCGAGTGTAATGTATCCAAATTTGCTGAAGATACAAAGCTAGGTGGGACAGTAAGCTGTGAGGAGAACACAAAGGGCTCGATTTTGTCATTGGTGGCGGGTTGGGTGCGAGCTAGGTGGTCCCGATCCCGCCTCCGCTGTCGGGCGGGATAAAATTGCAATTTTGCCCTAATTGGGCAATTGAGTCCCTGCGTGTGTGCTCCCCTGGCCCAATTAGTCTTTTGGGTCTGAAACTCACCTCTGCTGACGTCCTTTCTCCAGCTACATTTAAGGCCTCCAATGTTCTTCCAGAGTGACAACTGCTTAAAGTGTGTGCTACTGCTGAAATGTCGAGCTCAAGGGCCAAGGCCTCACCACGTTTCAATGGTGATGACTCCCTCCATGCTCTGGTGGAGGGAGCCAGCGTTCCTCTGGGAGGAAAAAACCTCCCCAGCAAACCAAAGCTGTGTGGCTGCAACTGGCTCAGGAGGTCAGCTCCAGATCAATGTGCAGCAGAACCTGGTTGCAGGGCGAAAGATGTTTAATGACCTTGTCCGCACAGGAAAAGTGAGTAGACCATCACCTTTACCCTCATTCTGCTCCCCATCTCCTCTCAACACCAGCACTCTGCATTGCCAACCTACTCCTACACATCCCATGTTACCCTTACATCCCCTGCACCCTTAACCATCCCTCTCTCTCTATGTACACAATCACTTCACTATTCGACTATGCTGCCCTCACACTCCCTATCACTGTTATGCAATGACAACAACTAACAACACACAGGGAGGGCCCTTGGTATTGGGACCTCACTCCATCTTTGTCTCCTTCTAAGCATCTATCCTATGGATCCTCAACGCTCACTCCATCATTATCACTTAAACTCCACTTGTGACCCTCATTGCAGGAAAAGAGAGCCCACAATAAGAGGGAAATGGCAAAGACAGGAGGAGGGCCACCTTCAATAGCCCATCTCACCAGCGCTCAGGAGGCGGCCCTAGAGATCGTTGGAGCCGAGGAGGATGTGAAAGTGGGGGATGGATAGACGGGCGCATCAGAGCAAGCTGGTGACAGAATAGTTTTGCATCTCTCTCATTGACATTGCATGAGTGACTGATATGGCTTCTGATGCTCATACAGATTGACTTATGATCATCTGCACAAGTCCATGTGCATGCTACATTAATATCACACGTCTAACTCATGCCTTTACTCTCCCACAGGACCATTGACAGCTCCCCCCCCCACTGTCCAGGAGGAAGAGCCTGAGGTGGAAGACTTCTCAGAGAAACCTGCAACCTCTGAGGGCGCAGCATCAGCAGAATTAAGCGCACCCAGCACCAGCGCAGATACACACAACTCGGTGGGACCTTCGGGAGATAGAGTAGTGTTGTCACCTGGTGTATCACAGCTCACAAGTGAGCATCAGCAGATGGTGGAGACAGGGACAGCAGTGGAGAGTCCTCGTCGGAGACCGCAGGGCACTCCCAGCTCTGCTCAGCTGCATGTGGACCCTGTGTCTCCGGGTCCATCCAGAAAGAGAGCGGTGCTGCAACTCCAGTAACAAATGCAGGAGTCTCTGGCAGGTTTTGTCTCCAGGGTTACAGCGAGTGTGGAGCGAATGGGGGAGTCCAACTCTAACATGAGCAGTGCCTTTGTGGAGGCAATGGCGCAAGAAGTGGATGTAATTGTGCGCCTTGGCAAAGAGGGCATCGGTTACCTGCGTGATGCAAGTGTGTGCAGCCAACTGGGAGATGCCGCTGATGTCTGCTGATGATCCCTGGAAGGACCCTGAAGCAAAAAATTTGAGTGGGGTGCTGACTTTGACAGCCACTGGTAAGGGGTGTCCACCCACTCCTCTGGGCTCCAGGTGTTGGTGCAGCATTGCGCAGATGTCACTGACTACCTCTCGCGAAAGTCTCAGCCTCCTTTGGCACTTCTGTTCACTCCTGTTTAGGAAGCTGCTCCTTGGCCTGTAAACCCTGTGTTGGGAGTGTCTCCTGTGGCGATGTGCTTCCCTGCGCTGATGCCTTCTGCCCTGTGCAGCTTCAGGTGGGTGAGCAGCAGGTTGGCGCTCCTGTTGTTGCTGCTGCTGTTGTTCCTGGTTCTGCTGCTGCCGTGGCTGCTCTTCCTCCGAATCTGAGGACCAGGATGAAAGGAAATAAATGGTTCCCATGTTGCTGGTAGATATCTCAGTTGAGAAAGCACTCAGTCAATGTGGGGAGAGGTTTTTCCCAGGAGGCCACAATGGAGATAGATCCCAACTTCACCACTTCCAAAATCAGTAGACCTGCAAAAGGTTCTCCAACACCTGAAAAAACAAAATTCTGCCACCTACAACTGCTCCTTGTTGAAAGCTCCGTTTTTATGTTGGAGCTGCAGCTGTCAGGAAGCCAGCCACTTGTGAACCCGCCACACTTAGCTGGCGTGGTTTGGGAACGACGTGGAACATGCTGAAAATGTGGTAAAATTTAAAAGGCCAGGCAAAATAGGATTACACAGGCAGTTAACAAACAGTTAACTGCCTTAAGGGCCTAACCCGCCACCTGTAATCTGCGAGCCTGCCTTTGGAAAAGTTGGACGGAGGCGGGTTGATGGTGGGATCAGAGCTTTAAATTCAAATTTAAATTCAAATTTACCACCTGACCCGCCTCCAACCCCGCCCCCTGAGCACCGGCAAAATCGAGCCCAAAGACTCTGCAAAGGGATATAGCTAGACTAAGTGAGTGGGCGGTAAGGTGGCAGATGGAGTATAATGTAGGGAAATGTGAGGTTATTTACTTTGGTAGGAAGAATAGAAAAATAGAATATTTTTTAAATGGTGAGAAACTTTCAAATGTTGGTGTACAGAGAGATTTGGGTGTCCTCATGCAAGAAACACAGAAAGCTAGCATGCAGGTACAGCAAGCAATAAGGAAGGCAAATGGCCTGTTGGCCTTTATTGCAAAGGGTTTGGAGTATAAGAGTAAGGAAGTCTTGCTACAATTGTACAGGGCCTTGGGGAGACCACACCTGGAGTACTGTGCACAGTTTTGGTCTCCTTATCTAAGGAAGGATATACTTTCCTTGGAGGCAGTGCAACAAAGGTTCACTAGATTGAATCCTGGGATGAGAGGGCTGTCCTATGATGAGAGATTGTGTAGAATGAGCCTATACTCTCTGGAGTTTAGAAGAATGAGAGGTGATCTCATTGAAACGTACAAGATTCTGAAGGGGATTGACAGGGTAGATGCTGAGAGGTTGTTTCCCCTGGCTGGAGTGTCTAGAACTAGGGGGCATAGTCTCAGGATAAGGGGTCGGCCATTTAAGACTGAGATGAGGAGGAATTTCTTCACTCAGAGGGTTGTGAATCTTTGGAATTCTCTGCCCCAGAGGGCTGTGAATGCTGAGTCTTTGAGTATATTCAAGGCTGAGATAGATAGATTTTTGGACTCTAGGGGAATGTAGGGATATGGAGATCGGGCGGGAAAGTGGAGTTGAGGTCGATGATCAGCCATGATCGTACTGAATGGCGGAGCAGGCTCGAGGGGCCGTATGGCCTACTCCTGCTCTTACTTCTTATGTTCTTATGCCACAGGGGCCATGTTAAATTGATGCTGGCCGCTCATTATCATAAGCCAAGTGTTCAGCCAGAGCTATTCATTGGCTGTGCATCTGTTTGGAGGGGCAGGAAATCAGGCTTCACAGACACCACTTAATGGCAGTTAGAACCTCTTAGACAGTAGGGAATGCTAAGAAGAGAAACAGCTGCAAGAAGTCTAGAGAAGGTACCCAGGTTGTCTGATGCAGTGCTGGAGGTGCTGGTCTAGACAGTGGACAGGAGGAGAGACACCTGTCTTCCGCTGGGGGGAGAAAGCCCTCCGCTGTCAGTGGGAAGAGGTCTCCGAGGAGGTTAATGCCAAGAGATAAGTTCCCAGGACATGGCTGTAATATAGGAAATAGTTCCAGAGTCAAGGGAAGAATACTGCTCTCTTACTCTCTGCTCACACCTCAACCACCTGTAACCTCACTACACACACCCTCCTTCTCCTCCCACTCACACACTCTGCCCCTCCTTCTCCTCCCACTCACACACTCTGCCCCTCCTTCTCCCACTCACACACTCTGCCCCTCCTCCTATTCCCACTCACACACTCTGCCCCTCCTCCTTCTCCTCCACTCACACACTCTGCCCCTCCTTCCCCTCCCATTCACACACTCTGCCCCTCCTTCACCTCCCACTCACACACTCTGCCCCTCCTTCTCCCACTCACACACTCTGCCCCTCCTTCTCCCACTCACACGCTCTGCCCCTCCTTCTCCCACTCACACACTCTGCCCCTCCTTCTCCCACTCACACACTCTGCCCCTCCTTCTCCTCCCACTCACACACTCTGCCCCTCCTTCTCCCACTCACACACTCTGCCCCTCCTTCTCCTCCCACTCACACGCTCTGTCCCTCCTTCTCCCACTCACACACTCTGCCCCTCCTTCTCCTCCCACTCACACACTCTGCCCCTCCTTCTCCCACTCACACACTCTGCCCCTCCTTCTCCTCCACTCACACACTCTGCCCCTCCTTCTCCCACTCACACACTCTGCCCCTCCTCCTTCTCCCACTCACACACTCTGCCCCTCCTTCTCCCACTCACACACTCTGCCCCTCCTTCTCCTCCACTCACACACTCTGCCCCTCCTTCTTCTCCCACTCACACACTCTGCCCCTCCTTCTCCCACTCACACACTCTGCCCCTCCTTCTCCCACGCACACACTCTGCCCCTCCTTCTTCTCCCACTCACGCACTCTGCCCCTCCTTCTCCCACTCACACACTCTGCCCCTCCTTCTTCTCCCACTCACACACTCTGCCCCTCCTTCTCCTCCCACTCACACACTCTGCCCCTCCTTCTCCCACTCACACACTCTACACCTCCTTCTCCTCCACTCACACACTCTGCCCCTCCTCCTTCTCCTCCACTCACACTCTGCCCCTCCTTCTCCTCCACTCACACACTCTGCCCCTCCTCCTTCTCCTCCACTCACACACTCTGCCCCTCCTTCTCCTCCACTCACACACTCTGCCCCTCCTCCTTCTCCTCCACTCACACTCTGTCCCTCCTTCTCCTCCCACTCACACACTCTGCCCCTCCTTCTCCTCCCACTCACACACTCTGCCCCTCCTTCTCCCACTCACACACTCTGCCCCTCCTCCTTCTCCTCCACTCACACACTCTGCCCCTCCTTCTCCTCCCACTCACACACTCTGCCCCTCCTTCACCTCCCACTCACACACTCTGCCCCTCCTCCTTCTCCCACTCACACACTCTGCCCCTCCTCCTTCTCCCACTCACACATTCTGCCCCTCCTTCTCCTCCCACTCACACACTCTGCCCCTCCTCCTCCTCCCACTCACACACTCTGCCCCTCCTTCTCCTCCACTCACACACTCTGCCCCTCCTTCTCCTCCACTCACACACTCTGCCCCTCCTTCTCCTCCCACTAACACACTCTGCCCCTCCTTCTTTTCCCACTCACACACTCTGCCCCTCCTTCTCCTCCCACTCACAAACTCTGCCCCTCCTTCTCCCACTCACACACTCTGCCCCTCCTTCTCCTCCCACTCACACACTCTGCCCCTCCTTCTCCCACTCACACACTCTGCCCCTCCTTCTCCTCCACTCACACACTCTGCCCCTCCTTCTCCCACTCACACACTCTGCCCCTCCTTCTCCTCCCACTCACACACTCTGCCCCTCCTTCTCCCACTCACACACTCTGCCCCTCCTTCTCCCACTCACACACTCTGCCCCTCCTTCTCCTCCCACTCACACACTCTGCCCCTCCTTCTCCTCCACTCACACACTCTGCCCCTCCTTCTCCCACTCACACACTCTGCCCCTCCTTCTCCCACTCACACACTCTGCCCCTCCTTCTCCTCCCACTCACACACTCTGCCCCTCCTTCTCCCACTCACACACTCTGCCCCTCCTTCTCCCACTCACACACTCTGCCCCTCCTTCTCCTCCCACTCACACACTCTGTCCCTCCTTCTCCCACTCACACACTCTGCCCCTCCTTCTCCCACTCACACACTCTGCCCCTCCTTCTCCTCCCACTCACACACTCTGCCCCTCCTTCTCCCACTCACACACTCTGCCCCTCCTTCTCCCACTCACACACTCTGCCCCTCCTTCTCCTCCCACTCACACACTCTGCACCTCCTACCCCCACCACTATTGCAGTCCTTGCTTCCCCACACCTCACATCTTGCACACAACATATTTTTTTTCTTTGTTCATGGGATGTGGGCGGCGCTGGCAAGGTCATCATTTATTGCCCATCCCTAATTGCCCTTGAGAAGGTGGTGGTGAGCCACCTTCTTGAACCGCTGCAGTCCATGTGGTGAAGGTACTCCCACAGTGCTGGTAGGGAGGGAGTTCCAGGATTTTGACCCAGTGACGATGAAGGATCGGCAATATACTTCTAAGTCAGGATGGTGTGTAACTTGGAGGGGAACTTGGTGTTCCCATGCGCCTGCTGCCTTTGTCCTTTTAGGTGGTAGAGGTTGCGCGTTTGGGAGATGCTGCCGAAGAAGCCTTGGCGAGTTGCTGCAGTGCATCTTGTAGATGGTACACACTGCAGCCATGCTGCACCGATGGTGGAGGGAGTGAATGTTTAAGGTGGTGGATGGAGTGCCAATCAAGTGGGCTGCTTTGTCCTGGATGGTGTCGAGCTTTTTGAGTGTTGTTGGAGCTGCACTCATCCAGGCAAGTGGAGAAGATTCCATCACACTCCTGACTTGTGCCTTGTAGATGGTGCAAAGGCTTTGGGGAGTCAGGAGGTGAGACACTCGCCTATGAATGATTCGGCCATGACAGGCACATTCTCTAAACACCTCATAGTAATGTCACTGACACATTGCTTTCTTACAGGAGAAGGTTGTGCAGGAGGCCACAATGGGAGGAGGCCGAGCCCGCCTGCACATCCTGTCCCCTGTGGAAGAAAACATACTGGCTGTCACGGGCAGGGGGAGAGTCGTGGCCCTGGTGAGTGACAATGCTAGAGGAATGTCGTGCGGGGTTTCTTCACACCGTACCTTCTGTTTCCCTTCTTACTGCTGTCTCACCCAACACCCTCTGCATGACAAACTGCAGCTGCTTTTACCAACCACTTCTCGCTCTGCTCTCCCTTCACACTAAATGCTAACCCTTGTCCCTGTCTTTCATTTCAGGTGTTGAAGATGTGGACACCCCTCTTCCAGCCTTCCTGAAGATGCAGGATCACTCACTCTGACCCTAGCAAGCACTAGTTCAGAGTCTGGCACTACGTGTACTTTAGTGGTTATGGTAAAGGAGGGGACTTTATGTGGTGACTCACTAACAACAAGTGTGCAGGTCTAGGGAAAGGGGTTAGGACGCCACAGCTGCCAGCTTGCTGGAGGGTGAGATTACAGATAAGCTCTGCTGTGGAGGACTCAGATGCTGACTTTGAGGGCCCAGGCTACTGAAGAAGGCTGATGGGCATATACAGTACCAGGGAATGTTAGGCACCCTGGGCAACCTGCCAGCAAGCAGGGAACCTGGACACCAAGGAACCTGAACATCTACGGAGGAGCTTGAACCACTATGACGGGCGGCACATTTTCGATGAGGAATAAGCACATTCACACCACCTGCCATATTAGACACTTAGGCATCTGTTTTGCTCCTAAAAATCAGGCAGGCCGCCAACAAATTTCTCGGCTAATATGTCTTATAGGATCAACCATCCTGACATCTTCCCCTGAGGGTTGTTATAATTTGGATCATTACCTATATGAAGAACAGTTCAAGGAATGCAATTTGCACATTTAACAAAAAAATTATTATATTCGAATAGAGGAATTTAAAGAAAAAACTTAAGTTCTGTAAATTGCCATAAATATTAAAATAATAAATTTTGTGCAACCTTTTACAGACACATTGCTTGGTTCATAGTTAATAGGAATATTTTTACAAATGTAAATCTTTAAAAGATTCAGTTTTGAAGTCTGGGAATTTAACCCCTGAAATATAATATTGTGTCAAACAGAAAGTATCATGAAAAAAATCTCCCAGAATTGTATGTTGGTTGTGTGTTTGATTCTCTGTATCTACTTTGTATTTTTCAATTCCCCAGTAATTTTATCCATTGTTTTCATGTTTTAAATAATTCCTTTATTTTATACGTTTTGGAAATTGGCATAGTTAACGTGTGCTTTCTTTCTCCAGTGAACAATTTATTTAATGCACTATAGTTTTTAAGGAAATATTCTGGAAATTTTAATTTTTTTATGTTGACTTGTCAGCGGTCCCATGAAATTGCATGTAACTCATTCCATATTTTTCTTAGTCTAAATCTCTTTGAAGTTTTTGGACTTAAGAAACATCTTTTCCTTTTTTTTAGGTTTATCGGTTTTCTTCTTATGTCAGTTTGGATTTACGGAGCAATTTTCCGATTTCACGCTGCTGCTGGGAGGCCCTGCTCGCCAGCGGCACCAATAAGAAATCTGGGTGTGACGCTGTGTGCGATTTTCTGGCCATTTCGAAAAACATCTGGAAAACCCGTGCACTGCACACTCCCAAATTTCCAATAGGTGTTACTGGTGCTCGAGACTTCTCGCCAGCAGCATGATCAGACATGACCCCATTATTTTACAGCTGAGGAAAGCTTATCACAATGGATGAAGGTGTTTCAGCCTCAATGCCTGCTCGTGCTTCCCTCTGGTGGCTCAATTAGTTAGGCATTTGTTAATGGAATTAGCCAAGTTGATTTGAGCTTCAATCTATGGGGAGGAATGTTCCTTAATTCTGGAAAAGTTTTGTTTTCTCAAGTTTATTTCTTTTTCAAGTATTTATCATATGTTTTCACTTTCCATTTTTAATGCCACTTACTTTATTATTTTTAGGGCTATTTCAATGCTTTCCTTAATTTACTAAGAACTTTTCTTAAATTATTAATAACATTTCTTGTGTCTAGTATGTACATCAAATCTGTTCAATCTGATATCTGCCATCCAAGGTCGACTAATTTTCTTCTATATTGATTAGGGTTAAGTATGGTTTAAGTGACCCAGCCTCTGTTTTTTTCTTCTCTCTTCACTCACATCCCAGCAAAAAAAAAATCTCCAAGATCCATCACCAAGACACTGCCTCCCACATCCTACCAAATGCCCCCAAAATTAAATTTATCGCGTATCAAACATGATAGTCACTAACACACACGTAACTGTGACCCCAGCAACTTCTTCCCCTTTCCCAGAATTCCTGGATTCTGAGAACACATTCGCCCCCATACTTCTCAATTCCCATACCGCCAGCTAGGTTCTCCGACAGCACCTCCCAAACCCGCGAGCTCTACCATCTAGAAGGACAAGGGCAGCAAGCACAAGGGAACATCACCACCTCCAATTTCCCCTCCAAGTCACACACCATCCTGACTTTATTTTGTCATTCCTTCATTGTCGCTGGGTCAAAATCCTGAAACTCCCTCCTTAACAGCACTGTGGGAGTACCTTTACCATGCGGACTGCAGCAGTTCAAGAAAGTAGTTCATCACCACCTTCCAAAGGGCAATTAAGGATGGGCAATAAATGCTGGCCTTGCCAGTGATGCCCATATCCCATGAACGAATGAAAAAAAAGTTGGAGGATATGCTGTTTTATAAAATAGTGGTTCACATTGACCAGAGGTTGGTCACTTCAGATCTCATCTGTTATAGATCATAATGTCCACTCACGCTGAAATAGGTGTATGACAAAGGCCTAGTGCCTCATTTCCAATTGAGCCAGTACATCCTATAATAACTCCAGCAATGAGACAAGCATACTGGACCTCTCTAGCCAGTATTAGTTGAATAACTAGAAAATCCTCAGGTGTTTGAGTTCTGTGGTCATTCTAGTTATGCAGTATTGTCTGTATTTTGTTTCAAGAAATTCAGAGGCCATTATTTACCACTGATGGCAAAATATAAACTAAGATGGTAAGGCGTTGAGGTGAAATCTGGGCGGGAAACAGTGTGTCAGTTTTCATTATTAACATTTTTGGATCACTGACACCTTAACTACAAATATCAGCGTTGACAGAGTAAACCTGATGGCTGTTCTTTTCAACAGAAAAATGTCTCACAAACTAAACTGTCTGACTGCACTTTGACTGTCCCTTTTATTCCATGGGCTGAACTTCGGAGGTGTTCGAGAAAGATAAGTATTTTTTATGGCTGCATTTATACATATATGTGAATTTTGTCTATTTTTAAACAAGTTTAGATTTTGCATGTTATCTGTGAAGATACCGATCAAGAAAGCTGCAAAGTACTGATCAGTTAGTAACCAGGGTCTTCAGTGATATGATTGGCTGCCAGTTCACTTTACTGTACTATGTATTGAATGTGATGAAGGTTGTATTTCTACTGCTACTTTTGTCACAGTGCAGAGTGCTTTTACGTGCACATTAGTGTAAAAATGGGAATATAACACAAAAGGCTGCTAAGTGCATTAAAGCCCTGAGCTGTGAGACCTCATACTGCTTGGGACTCACAAAGCATGTAGTATAAATCTCATCAAAATAAGATTTGGGAGTGATGTGAAAGCTAGTCATTTCAAACTGATCTTTTTTTTCCAATTTGCTGTCCAACCCTGACCCTAACCCTAAATGCAATATTAATGAAGGTAATTTGTAAGTTACTAAGCTGATATTTTATATAATGGTTATCTTGTGTGTTGTTTAATGAACTGTATTTAGAAATAGATGAGTACTTGTCAATGAATATTTAGCTAATACGATGAAAAATGTTTTGCCAACTAGAACATTATAAGTCACTGGTTAGGCCTCAGTTGGAGTATTGGCCCGGATTTTGCATTAAGAATACCGGTGAGGCTATCAGTGCTCACCGTTGTTATGGAATAAATCGGACAGCACATGTGCGGTTAAACGTGGAGATCTAGATGTTGCTGTCCAATTTTCCCTGCTCTTCCACAAGCTTCGCTCAACCAGCACCTCGCCGATAAACTTGGCATTGAGATCCATTTAAGGGCGTGAGCTTGCTGTACTTACACACCAAACACAGCAGAAAAAGTTAGGGCTGGTGCATTCAGGGATAAGTGAATTTTTAGTGAATTTTTACCGGTGTAATAAGTCTTAATTACTGTCAAACAACCACTCTGGCACTGAAAATTTAATTTTAAAAGCGTGGAGTCTCATTCCTTCAGAATTTAATTATTGTTCGAGATTTTAAAATATATTATTTTACTTGTTTACTTAATAGACTTGCCAGCAAAGTTGAAGCCCATGGAATAAAAGGGACAGTGGCAACATGGATACAAAATTGGCTAACTGACAGGAAACAGAGAGTAGTGGTAAACGGTTGTTTATTGGACTGGAGGAAGGTAAACAGTGGAGTTCCCCAGGGGTCAGTATTGGACCACTGCTTTTCTTGATATATATTAATGACTTGGATGTGGGTGTACAGGGCACAATTTAAAAATTTGCAGATGACACAAAACTTGGAAGTATAGTGAACAGTGAGAAGGATAGTGATAGACTTCAAGAGGACACAGGCAGGCTGGTGGAATGGGCGGCCACGTGGCAGATGAAATTTAATGCAGAAAAGTGCGAAGTGATACATTTTGGTAGGAAGATCGAGGAGAGGCAATATAAACTAAAGGGTACAATTCTAAAGGGGGTGCATGAACAGAGAGACCTGGGGGTATAGGTGCACAAATCATTGAAGGTGGCAGGGCAGGTTGAGAAAGTAGTTAAAAAAGCTTACGGGATCCTGGGCTTCATAAATAGAGGCATAGAGTACAACAGCAAGGAAGTTATGATGAACCTTTATAAAACACTGGTTCGGCCTCAACTGGAGTATTGTGAAGGCCTTAGAGAAGGTGCAGAAAAGATTTATGAGAATGATTCCAGGGATGAGGGACTTCACTTACGTGGATAGACTGAAGAAGCTGGGATTGTTCTCCTTAGAGCAGAGAAGGTTGAGAGGAGATTTGATAGAGGTGTTCAAAATCATGAGGGGTCTAGACAGAGTAGATAGAGAGAAACTGTTCCCATTGGCGGAAGGGTTGAGAACCAGAGGACACAGATTTAAAATGATTGGCAGAAGAACCAAAGGCGACATGAGGAAAAACTTTTTTACTCAGCGAGTGGTTTGATCTGGAATGCACAGCCTGAAAGGGTGGTGGAGGCAGATTCAATCATGGCTTTCAGAAGGGAGTTGGATAAGTATCTGAAGGAAAAAAAATTGTAGGGCTACGGTGAAAGGGCGGGGGAGTGGGACTACCTGAAGTGCTCTTGCAGAGAGCCGGCATGCGCTCGATGGGCTGAATGGCCTTCTTCTGTGCTGTAATCATTCTATGATTCTATGATTCTGTCTATCTCTTTTTCCCTCTCTTTTAATCTCATCTTTCTTTTCCTCTCTTTATTTCGCTTTCTGTACATGATTTTACAATGAATTAAATATTCTAATTTACACTTCCTGGTTTACAATCTGCGTGTCTCAGTGAGGTTTCTTCAAGCTGATTGGTTGAAGAGGCCTGCAGTTGCTCGTCCTGCTCACACAAGCCACAGATCCCCTGTAGAGGGCGCCGCACTGGATCAGATGCCCGATGAAAAGCCCACGAAAAGTGTGTGGGCTTCTGTAAGCAGAGTGAACAGCAAGCGCCGTTCCTCCGCCACTGACCGCAATATCCGGGCCATAGTGTCTAATACTGGCCACCACACTGGTGTCAAGGCCTTGGAGAGGGTGCAGAGGAGATTTACTACAATGGTACCAGGGATGAGGGACTTAAGTTACGAGTAGAGACCAGAGAAGCTAAGATTGATCTCCTTAGAGCAGAGAAGGTTAAGGGGAGATTTAATTGAGTTGTTCAAAATCATGAAGGGTTTTCATAGAGTAAATAAGGCGAAACTGCTTCCACTGGTAGAAGGGACACAGATTTCAGGTAATTGGCACAGCGAGTTATTATGATCTGGAATGCACTACCTGAAAGGTTGGTGGAAGCAGATTCAATATTAACTTTCAAAAGAGAATTGGCTAAATATTTGAAGGGGAGAACGTTGCAGGGCGATGGGGAAAGAGCAGGAGAGTGGGACTAATCGGATAGCTCTTTCAAAGAACTGGTACAGGTATGATGGGCCAAATGGCCTCCTTCTGTGCTGTAAGATTCTATGATTCTATTATTCTAGACCTTTTCTTGGTTTAAAATAGAGTTTAGGTAAATAGATTTCAAAGAAACTCAATTGTTTCACAAAGACCACACAAGTATTGTACAAATCAGTACATTCGTTCAGCTAATAATGAGAAGGGTATTGTTATAATATTTTGAAATTTCATCATATTCAATAAATGTATATAAACATTTTACTGGTTAATTGCAAGGTGTAAAATTATTACTAAAGGGTCGCATGACTGGAATTGAGTAGACAATTTTGTTATTTTGTAAATGTAATCCTTATGTTTCTTTATCAAATGAAATCAGAAAAAACCTGTCTAAACTGAAGAAACTACCATGACATTCACAGCTTGATCTGTTATGAGTAACAGTTATACGATTGGTTGCTGGTTTATTTCACTGTGTGAGTTGCGATTAAATTCACAAGTGCTGATGTACATCTGTGGATGTGATATCATGTCATAAAGTAATAAAATTGTGCCACCTAGTGGTGCTCTGAAGCAATTCACCTTTTGCCCAGCACAATGGAAAGAGTATTTTTGACTGAGTTTATAGTACAGATGATTTGGGAGGAAATCAGTTTTTACTGATTCACCACCCAAAAAAATCAGAGAAATTATAGGTGCAAATCATTTTTTTTAAACTTATTTTAAATGTCCCACCAATGACTCATGTAATACCTGAAATGATACAATAGTCGGATTGGGAATAGCAGAGCTTCAATTCCCGAGTACAAAAACAAAATGGAATGTTCTCCTTAATATTCCTCCCAGGAAAGTGCAAAATGGGCGAAAGCGGCTTTCTGATTCTTGTGATGCCATCGGAACACCCACCAAAGTTTTGGGCAGGTTTACTTCCCCCTTAAATACCAGTAATGAGCAGAACACATTGGGAATCAGCTTAGCACACATACCAGGCAAGGAATGCACTGACCACGCAAAAGTCCTGCAGCAATTTTAAAAGCACCGAGATTAATAATTCAACAAATTGCCAAAGTAATTACATAGATGTGGCGGAGCCACCAAGAGACTCAGGACAATTAGTAATAATCCCTTTAACTACAGTGTAGTGCAGCTGTGGACTGCACCTTTAAACTGTCTGTTAACTATACTGTATGTGCTTTCTTGCACTCTGCGTGATGACATCATGACGCCGATCACGTGACCGCGAGTGGCGCGGAGAACGTGATGACGTGATGACGTCAGCTTCCAGGGCCTTAAAGCAGTCTTCGAGGGCCTGGCAAGGAGGACAGACCTGTGTAAACCTTCTCCTGTAGTTTACCAGTTAACTTGTTTGTTTATTAAACTTTGTTATTTTGATTCACTGAGTCGAACTCCATTATTCAGGTAGGAACCTCCGTTCCTACAATTGGTGACCCCGATCTCGTCGGACAACTTTCGTTGAGATATTCATAATGAACACGAACGCCGTCGCCCTCAAATTGCCGCAGTTCTGGGAACAGCAACCAGCAGCATGGTTTTTCCAGGCAGAAGCCCAGTTCGCACTCCGGGAGGTTACAGCGGATTCGACCCGTTATTATTACGTGGTCTCCGCTCTCAACAGCGCCACGGCCTCGCGGGCCGTCAGCCTCCTTGGCAATCCACCGGCAGAGGGCAAGTATGAAGCTCTAAAAACTCGTTTGCTACAGGTGTTTGGTCTAAATAAGTCGGAGCGCGCACGCAGGCTTATTTCTATGCCCGGCCTCGGGGACTCAAAACCATCGGAACCTATGAGCCAGATGCTCACGCTTTTGGGTTCGGAGCCCCAATGTTTTTTGTTCCGAGAACTCTTCCTCTGCCAGCTACCTGAACCAGTTCAGGCAGCCTTAGCCAGTTCTGCAATTACAGACTGTGCCAAGCTCGCTGCAGAGGCAGACAAGATTTTTACGGTCACACAGCAGTGTTGTGCAGCCACGAAGCACCTTTCCCCCACGCGAGCGAAGCCCAGCCCTCCTCCAGCAGGCTGGTGCGCGTACCACGCCCGTTTTGGCGCCAAGGCTCGGTGCTGCCGTCCTCCCTGCAGTTTTGCCCAAAGAAAATCTCCAGCAAGCCCGCGAGCTTCTGAAAAACACGTCCAGTTCACCATGGCAGTCGGTTCAGCGGGAAAACTCCTCTACATTACGGATTCCATGACGGGACGACGATTCCTGTGCGACACTGGTTCCCAGTGCAGTATTCTGCCAGCTTCAAAGCTGGATCTGCAATCCGGCGGTCATGGTCCTTCCCTCGAGACAGCCAATGGCGCGGCTATTCGCATGTTCGGTAAACGGACAGTCAATTTAACCCTCGGTGGTCAGCGTTTTGTGTGAGAGTTTATAACGGCTAAAGTATCACAGGCCATCCTGGGGGCTGATTTTTTCTGTGTCAACGGCTTTCTGGTCGACTCATTAATGCGTCCACTTTCCACACGGTGCCTTGCCACCACAGCACCGCCATCTCCTGGTCGGTCGCCTGTGCGGTTCCATCGCAGGACGGGTTTACGCGCCTACTCGGCGAGTTCCCGGAGCTCACCAGGCCTACATTTTTGGCAGCAGTCGCGAGGCACGGTGTGGCACATCACATCACCACGACGGGATCGCCTGTTTACGCTCGGGCACGAAGATTGGAACCCGGAAAGCTTGCAGCTGCAAAGGCGGAGTTTCAGACCATGGAGCGCCTCGGGATTGTCCGACGCTCCGGCAGTCCTTGGTCCTCCCCACTGCACATTGTCCCTAAGCCAGGCGGCGGATGGAGGTCTTGCGGGGATTACAGACGCCTTAACGAAGCCACTACGCCGGATAGGTATCCAATACCGCATATACAAGATTTTTCGGCCCATCTGGCTGGCAACTCAGTATTTTCCAAAGTGGATCTCGTCCGCGGATATCACCAAGTTCCTGTGCACCCTCAGGACGTCCCCAAAATGGCGGTCATCACACCGTTCGGCCTTTTTGAGTTCCTCCGAATGCCGTTCGGATTGAAAAACACGGCTCAGGCCTTCCAGCGACTCATGGACTCTGTGTTACGGGACCTTCCCTTCATTTTCATTTATTTGGATGACATTCTCATCGCTAGTAAGGATATGAAGGAGCACATGGTCCATTTACGCACACTCTTTGCCTGTCTCAGCCAACATGGCCTCATCATAAACCTAGCCAAATGCCAGTTTGGGTTAACCAGCATTGACTTTCTGGGGCATAGGATTACCTCAGAAGGCGCCGTCCCACTGGCCACCAAGGTAGAGGCAGTTACGGCATTCCCGCGGCCTCACACACTCAAATCTCTTCAGGAGTTCCTGGGGATGGTAAATTTTTATCATCGTTTCGTCCCCAAGGCAGCCCAGTTGATGCAGCCGCTGTACGAAGCACTCAAAGGGAAGTCGGGCAAGGACGTTATCACTTGGACACCGCAGATGGACCAGGCGTTCCTTGACACCAAGGCGGCATTGGCAGATGCAACCATGCTTGCACATCCACTCCCGGGCGCAACCGTCGCTCTCACTACCGATGCCTCCGACTACGCCATTGGGACGGTTCAGGAACAATGGGTCGACGGGACTTGGCAGCCGTTGGCCTTTTTCAGCCGCCAACTGCGCAAGAACGAGCGAAAATATAGCACTTTTGACAGGGAGTTGCTGGCCGTTTTTGGCCATCCGGCATTTCCGTTTTCTCCTAGAAGGGCGCCCGTTCACTGCGTTCGTGGACCACAAGCTGCTCATTTTCGCAATGGCCAAAACGGCGGAGCCGTGGTCAGCTCGGCAACAGCGCCACCTTACATTTATATCCAAATTTACGACGGATTTATGACATGTGTCCGGCAAATATAATCTCGTGGCTGATTGCCTTTCACGTGCTCCAGTCCAGGCAGTTCACCTGGGAATCGATTTCGTCGGGTTGGTGGAAGAACAACTGGCAGATCCCGAAGTATAGGCGTATCGGACCACGCCTTCCAGTTTGCAGGTAGCCAATGTTATGTTCCAAGCAGCAGGAACCACGCTCTTGTGCGACACATCCATGGGACTGCCCCGGCCTATTGTGCCGGTCGAATGGCGTAAGAAAATTTTCCAGGCTATACACGGTTTATCGCATCCAGGGATGCGAGCTTCACAACGGCTCATGTCCCACAAATTTGTTTGGAAAGGGATGCATTCGGACGTTCGGGACTGGACAAACAATTGCGTGGACTGTCAAAAATCAAAGGTCCATCGTCATGTTAAGGCTCCAGTGGCCATCTTCCCGGTGCCAGAACGACGGTTCGATCACGTACACGTGGACTTAGTGGGTCCTCTCCCCGCTTCGCGGGGTTTTACGCATCTCCTGACGGTAGTGGATCGCACCACCAGGTGGCCAGAGGCGATTCCCTTGGTTGCTACCACTGCAGCGGACGTCTCCAGGGCATTCATTTCGTCGTGGGTGGCTCGGTTTGGGGTGCCATCTGACATCTCTTCCAACCGAGGTCCACAATTCACGTCAGAGTTGTGGAATGCAGTTGCACAGGGCTTGGGTACCAAGCTACACCATACCACCACTTGCCATCCGCAGGCGAATGGTCTGTGCGAGAGGTTTCATCGGTCTCTCAAGGCGTCCCTCTGTGCCAACTTGCGTGGACCCAACTGGGTGGACAGACTCCCCTGGGTGATGCTAGGCCTCCGCACAGTCCCCAAAGATGACCTCCAGTCTTCATCGGCTGAGTTAGTCTACGGTCAAGCACTTCGAGTACCAGGGGATTTCCTCCCTCCACATACAGAACCGTGGTCGCCTGCTCAGCAGCTCCTTCAGCATCACGAGGCAGCAAAGAATTTCCTGCCTATTCCAACCTCGCATCACAGCCTACAGAGGCCTCATGTTCCGGCAGAACTCATGAGCTCCGATTACGTTTTTATTCGGCAGGACGCTCACAGAGATCCGCTCAGACCGCCTTATGCTGGACCGTTTCGTGTCATCTCATCGGGAGATAAATTTTTCACGGTCGAAGTGGGAGGCAAGTCCGATACCATCTCTATCGACCGACTGAAACCAGCCCATCTAGATCGGAGTGAACCAGTTGTTGCTGCCCAGCCACCTCGCCGTAGACGACCACCGTTGACCGCCAGACCAGTTATGCAACAGCCCGCCATTGAACCGCCTGCTTCTGCCTCATCCTTGCCCACACCTCCTGCTACTGTTTCCTCCACCCCTGATGCACCGCTTCAGACACAGCCAAGCACCAGCTCGTCTCCCAACGTTCCACTGCTGCTGCCTGAGTTTCGTAGTCATTCGGGCAGGATCATCAAACCTCCTGTTCGTTTGACACTGTCTATTAAAGAGAATTCTGGGGGGGCGCCTGTGGCGGAGCCACCAAGAGACTCAGGACAATTAGTAATAATCCCTTTAACTACAGTGTAGTGCAGCTGTGGACTGCACCTTTAAACTGTCTGTTAACTATACTGTATGTACTTTCTTGCACTCTGCGTGATGACGTCATGACGCCGATCACGTGACCTCGAGTGGCGCGGAGAACGTGATGACGTCATGACGTCAGCTTCCAGGGCCTTAAAGCAGTCTTCGAGGGCCTGGCAAGCTGGACAGACCTATGTAATCCTTCTCCTGTAGTTTACCTGTGGTGTGGAGATGCCAGAGTTGGACTGGGGTGGACAAATGTAAGAAGTCACACAACACCAGGTTATAGTCCAACAGCTTTATTTGAAGTCACAAGCTTTCGGAGCGCTGCTCCTTCATCAGGTGAAGTGGAGAGATGCATAAAGACACGGCTTATATAGTCAGAGAATAATGTCAGATGTTTACAGGTAATCTTTCTAACTGCCATGTACCTGTAAACATCTGACATTATTCTCTGACTATATAAGCCATGTCTTTATGCATCTCTCCACTTCACCTGATGAAGGAGCAGCGCTCCGAAAGCTTGGGACTTCAAATAAAGCTGTTGGACTATAACCTGGTGTTGTGTGACTTCTTACATCTGTAGTTTACCAGTTAACTTGTTTGTTTATTAAACTTTGTTATTTTGATTCACTGAGTCAAACTCCATTATTCAGTTAGGAACCTCCGTTCCTACATAGATATCAATTTCCATGGTAATGATTAATATGTCACTTTGTTGGAGAATCTCACCATAAAGTTTAATACAGATAAAACTAGAGCAAGGTGAAGCTGGTGTGGGCCATTTAGAAGTCTTGGATGCACTATTGATGTATTAATTTACAGTTGGAGTTGTGATAACACAATGAAGTTCCTCTATTTTATGCACAATTTGCATTTCATGTTTTATCTGTGACAAAACCAATCAAGAAGTTATTATGCAATTCGATGTGTTGGCTTGTTAGTATATTAACATTGGTTATATATTGGCTGCTGGCTCACTTTGTCGTGTATCAAATATGATTAAGGTTGCATTTATACTGTCATTTTTGCAAAAATGATTTTAGATGTAAGTCAATGCAAAAGTGTCAGTTCAACTCAGAAAATTTGTGAGCACACACAGGCCTGACTTGTGAAACCTCTTCCTAGAAGTCATTTCACGCCATTTCAACAGCACCACCCAGCCCCGCAACCTCTACCACTGAGAAGAACTTGGACATGTATCACCATTCCTTTATCGTTGATGGATCAAAATCCTGGCATTCCCTACCTAACACCATTGTGGGAACACCATCAGCACATGGACTGCAGCACTTCAAGGAGAAGGCCCACAATCGCCTCCTCATGGAAACTACGGATGGAGAGTAAATGCGACCTTGTCAACATTGCCCATATCCCATGAATACATTTTTAAAAATTCCATTTAAAGTAATAGCGAGAATCTAACCTCACCTTTTGGTCACAAGATGGAAATCAATTGAAAAGATATACTTGGTATTCAACTTCAGGATCACAGTCTTTGTCTTACTGAAGCAACATATCAAAAGAAGCTGACTGATTGGAATGGCAATTGAAAGTGATTGGGAAAAATGCAGGACAGCGAGAGCTGCTTTGCGATGGCTCTGTAAAATCTGAAGGGACAAGAGGGCTGATTTTATGAGTTCACACTGGATCTTGCCAGCCTGCAGCATACAATGGAAATTGCTCACCATTTTCCGATTCCATAGACTTCTGAGCTATCTTGCCACGTTTGCATTGATTTGCACTTAAAACCATGCTGCATTGATACAAAAAATACAATATAAATGTAACCGTAATCATATTTGATACACGATAAAGTGAACCAGCAGCCAATATATAAGCAATGTTACTATTCCCACCCACAAACCATGGGTGGTATAAGTCAGGAGGCAGTCATTGCCAATATTTAAAGGGATCCTCAGCTGCTCTCAGGTCAGGCTGTAGAAAGTTATGGGCGACATCTTGCTTGTGTTAGATAGTGAGCTGTTTCCTGGGCTGTCTTTTCCATCTCCATCTCCTGCTCAGTGAATCACCCAGTGCAGACCACTGTAATTCATTATCTATGCAACTCAGAGTGCTGACTTCTGCACTGGTGCTTAAAAGGTCACAGCAAGTGACTGCACACCTTCAGGAGGTTCACCTCCTCAGTCTGTGTGACTGAAATGCCTGAGTTATCTGATGGACCTGGAAAAAAAGGAGAGGGATAAGGATTAGCGTATTGTGACAAGGATAAGCAGTAATAGATGAGTGACATGGCAAGGTCCCACTAGGTTGTCATGCTGAGTGCATGACTATGTGAGTGTGTGAGTGACGAGAGTTAAGTAGAAAGAGAAAAGGAAGGGAAGATGTCCAAATACCTTGTTGCGCCTGCCTTCAGCCTGGTCATCACTGCTGCTGCGTACTCTCTCTCTGCCAATAACGTTAATAGAAACATAGAAGATAGGAGCAGGAGTAGGCCATTCGGCCCCTCGAGCCTGTTCCGCCATTTAATCAGATCATGGCTGATCATCCAAATTCAGTACCCTGTCCCTGCTTTCTCCCCATATCCCTTGATCCCTTTAGCCTTAAGAAATATATCTAACTCCTTCTTGAATATATTTAATGAATTGGCCTCAAATGCCTTCTGTGGTAGAGAATTCCACAGGTTCACCACTCTCTGGGAAGAAATTCCTCCTCATCTCTGTCCTAAATGGCTTACCCCTTATCCTTAGACTGTGACCCCTGGTTCTGGACTCACCTGCCATCGGGAACATCCTTCCTGCATCTAGTCTGTCTAGTCCTGTTAGAATTTTATAAGTTTCAATGAGATTCCCTCTCTTTCTTCTAAACTCTAGCGAATATAAGCCTAATCAACCCAATCTCTCTTCATACGTCATTCCTGCCATCCCAGGTATCAGTCTGGTGAATCTTCACTGCACTCTCTCCATGGCAAGAACATCCTTCCTCAGATAAGGCAACCAAAACTGCACACAATACTCAAGATGTGGTCTCACCAAGGCCCTGTACAACTGCAGCAAGACATCCTTGCTCCTGTACTCGAATCCTCTCGCTATGAAGGCCAACATACCATTTGCCTTCTTAACCACCTGCTGCACCTGCATGCTTACCTTCAGTGACTGGTGCACAAGGACACCCAGGTCTCGTTGCACTTCCCCTTTTCCCAATCTATTGCCATTCAGATAATAATCTATCTTCCTGTTTTTGCCACTGAAGTGGATAACCTCGCATTTATCCACATTATACTGCATCTGCCATGCATCTGCCCAATCACCCAACCTGTCCAAATCATACTGGAGTTTCTCGGCATCCTCCTCACAGCACACACGCCCACACGCCCACCCAGCTTTGTGTCATCTGCAAACTTGGAGATATTACATCTAGTTCCCTCGTCTAGATCATTAATATATATTGTGAATAGCTGGGGTCCTAGCACCGATCCCTGCAATACCCCACTAGTCACTGTTTGCCACTCGGAAAAAGACCCGTTTATTCCAACTCTTTGCTTCCTGCCTGCCAACCCATTCTCTATCCAAGTCAGTACCTTACCCCCAATCCCATGTGCTTTAACTTGGCACGCTAATCTCTTATGCGGGACCTTATCGAAAGCCTTCTGAAAGTCCAAATACACCACATCCACTGGTTCTCCCTTATCTATTCTATCAGTTACATCCTCAAAAAATTCCAGTAGATTAGTCAAGCATAATTTACCTTTTGTAAATCCATGTTGACTTTGTCCGATCCTGTCACTGTTTTCCAAGTGCTCTGCTATTACATCTTTTATAATGGACTCTAGCATTTTCCCCACTACCGATGTCAGGCTTACCAGTCTATAATTCCCCGTTTTCTCTCTACCACCTTTTTTACATAGTGGGGTTACATTAGCTATCCTCCAATCCATGGGAACTGTTCCAGAGTCTATAGAATTTTGGAAGATGACCAGCAATGCATCTACTATTTCTAGGGCCACTTCCTTAAGTACCCTAGGATGTAGATTATCAGGCCCTGGGGATTTATCGGCCTTCAATCCCATCAATTTCCCTAACACCATTTCCCTACAAATACTGATTTCATTCAATTCCTTCCTCTCATTAGACCCTATGTTCCCCGACATCTCTGGGAGGTTATTTGTGTCCTCCTTTGTGAAGACAGAACCAAAGTATGTATTTAATTGGTCTGCCATTTCTTTGTTCCCCATTATAAATTCCCCTGATTCTGACTGCAAAGGACCTATGCTTGACTTCACCAATCTTTTTCTCTTCACATATCTATAGAAGTTTTTTCAGTCAGTTTTTATGTTCCCTCTAAGCTTACTCTCATACTCTATTTTCCCCCTCTGAATTAATCCCTTTGTCCTCCTTTGCTGAATCCTAAGCTGCTACCAATCCTCAGGTTTGCTGCTTTTTCTGGCCAATTTATATGTCCTCTCCTTGGATCTTATGCGATCCCTAATTTCCCTTGTTAGCCACGGTTGAGTCACCTTTTTTGTTTTATTTTTATGCCAAACAGGGATGAACAAATTCTGTAGTTCATCCATGCGATCTTTAAGTGTTTGCCATTGCCTGTCTACCATCAACCCTTTAAGTAACGTTCCCCAATCCATCCTAGCCAACTCATGCCTCATACCATCATAGGTTCCTTTATTTAAATTCAGGACCCTAGTCTCTGAGTCAACTACTTCACTGTCCATCTTAATGAAGAATTCTATCATATTATGATCGCTCCTCCCCAAGGGGCCTTGCACAACAAGATTGCTAATTAATCCTTTCTCATTACATAATGGTGGCCTCTTCCATTAGTGTCAGCATTTGTTGAGTGCCAGAACCTCCACCTGTTCTGGTTGGCTCCCTCCTGTTGTGTTCTAGCTGATTCAGCAAGAAGAGTGGAAGAAGAAAGGGTTTTTAAGATGTATAAGGCAGGTTAGTATAGTGTGTATGATGACAGGAAGAAGTAGCAAGTGAGGCCAAGAGGCACGAGTAATTGTGAGAGCAGTAGCAGGTTTTGAGAGGAAGGGATAGATTGATAGTGCTGTGGCAAATGGAGGCTCCTGCAGGATTGTGAAGAGAGTATGAGAGAGGCAGAGTCTTACCTTGATTGTACTGGTAAAATCTTTACATTTTTTCAGGTACTGCAGCCAGGTCCTGGGCACAATGCTGGTGACATTGACATTTTCTGACACCTCTCTCCATGCCTGTTCAGTGATTTGTCTTGGCACCCTTCGCCCATCAGAGTGGAAAAGGATTTCCTTCCTGCTGCCCATGTATTCATTCAGCACCTCCACTGCTGCATCAGGAAATTGGGGCACTGTTCAAAGTCACTTTGCATGCTGATGTGTGAAGGAATACGCCATATAACCTATTCAGAAAAATACACCATTCTATGAAAGAATTCTGGCCTTATTAAAACATGACAAACTGAGTCTGGAAATCTAGAAACCGAACTATGAAAAGGCTGTGAAAGCATTCTGGCTATAGAGGTAAGATAGTTGTTGACACTGAATCAATAACCCTATTGAAACAGCAGGTTAAAGGCTCCCGACAGTCTGAACCTTTCTGAATCAAACAATGGTTCACCCTGTATAAGGTGTTCTAATTTACACTTCGTAAAGAAGCACAATCATCTGCCTTCGTAAAAATGACATCAAGTAAAATGTACCTGCCGTTACACCATTTTTTATGGTAAACTTAGAACACCTAGAGAAGATTCATAATTCTGTAATGCTACCAGCTGAGGTGACTGTAAGAATTGCAGGGGTCAGCAGAAAAATGACTCGAGATAATTAGCTTACATCAGCAGAAAACCTTAAAGGAAATACCACTGGAAAAGGGTATAAATATTGAACTCTCAAATGGGATAGTAGACTCGCTTTAAAGGGGCAAAGCAATTCTCAGCTTCAGAGGTGGCTCTGTAAGTCTCCAACTATTTGTACCTCGGGGATCAAAGGTATTTGATTTTGGTGGATATCCTGAATAAACTTTAAGAACTGTAAAACTGTAGCAAAGTTAAGATTTGAGTGTAAGGTTCTCTGATAACAGAATTGTAAGCTTTCTCTTTTTGGAACTGTTAATGTTGTGATTGACTCACCAACTGTAAACTGCATGTCGGTTCTTTAATAAATCTAAATATTTTTTAGAATTGTCTCATAAGACTTCTGTATCAAACTCGCGAACTCAATCTCTGTACACTCTTTGGTGAGGAGTTGCAGAATTCTGAGGGAGTTTTCCGGACCCTCATAATATCTGGAACGTTACAGTCTAGCTAAACTTATTAAAAGTGCTATCTGGAGGATGGTAACATTTTCAGGTTGTTCCTTTCCTTTAGGGAGAGATAGTCCGGACCGTTAGACCCAATTAAGCGTCTTTAAGATTCGGCTACCTCAAACTTTAATTGAAAGTGAACGTCTGAGGAATACGCCTGATCCGCGGTAGCCCTAAAGGGGCTAGGACTAGTAATTATCCCTTCTGATGCACAGTCTCACTGGTCACTGCCCACCACTATATCCCACCCTTTCATTTAGCGAGCTGCCCATAAAGGACGCATTTTACACTGATAGCTCACCAAATTTAGGCCTACTACGGGCCATATGCCAATTCCTTCAGGTGGCTGCAGCGCACACCCTACCCAGTGCCTGCCCAATATGTTCTTCACACAAAAAATCACCTCCAATAATTCTACAGCAGGTGAGTCCAAGCGTTTCCTCTTCCTGGGCCTTAAGAGCATACCATATAAAATTTATGTCAATCCTTCCATTCATTTGCAAATACATTTAAAAAATAAATTGGCTAATGCTTCCACTAAAATAACAGAGAATTAAATAGAATTCTTGACCAATTCATTAAACTTTGGTAGGCTGGTATTCTACCAATTAATTTCAGGAGTTAAATTCCTTTCCCCATCTACCCTGGAAAAATAAGACCAGCAGTGTGGTTAATATCTCTATAACCCTCAATTCCCTCTTCTCAATGGAAGATCTTCGAGAGCAGCCATACTAATCTCCTCATTCCCTTTTTTGTTGGTATGATAGGATCCAGTCCTGTTTACAGGATCGCAAATTACATCAATGTTCACTCTGTGTGACTGACTCTTTGCATCATTCAAAATGACTGTAATGGGAAAATTGAGGGATTCTCCTTTCCATTCATCTAGACCAAGGGGTGAATTTCTGCAGTTTATAAACTGCACAGGAAAATTTTTAGAAAGGAAAATCGGTAAGAAACCATTTCCACCTGATGTCTTCCATTGAAACGCATCTCCCGAGTTCTCTTACACTTTGTGAGCCTTCCTGTGATCCGCACACCAAGATCTGGCTCGGTTGAATACATCGTAGTGAGGGCCTGTGGCACTGCAGCTCCCAGTTTCCTAATGCACCCTGAGTAACAGACTCAGATTAATAAGGCACAGCTGATCAAGGCAGGAGTTCCTGACATAGAAGAGTGGAAATTTTGAATAGAGATTTCTGCAGCTGGGAACCCTTTTTAAAGTGTTTTTTTGCCATTCTGTCCACAGACACCTGGACTTGCTATGGCTAATTCTCATAGAGACAGACCACCGGCAGATTTTCACCCCCCTGTAGTGAGGGCTTGGCAATAGCAGGCGTGGCATTTCTTATGGACACACCCTTTTATGCCATTATCAAGGGGAGGAAGAGGAGGAGAAGCACAGGGTGGAGTAAATGAGGCTCGGGCAGGATTTACTGCAAGAGACATCACAACACTTCTCATCACTGAAGAATTCTCCTCTGTGTAACACAGCCTACCTTTGACACCACAGCCTTACCGCCTTCTCGCCCACTTTCAAATAAAGAAACATTCCCTCAATCCACTACCCAGCCTAAAACCTGACAATATATCAACCCTCCTTGTGTGTCAATCGTCATCACCTGAGTGAAGATATCAAGACCAAATTAGTGCATTTTTCCCAGTGTCAGCCATGGCTCAGTTGGTAGCACCCTTGCCTCTGAGTTACGAAGGTTGTGAGTTCTAAATCCCACTTCACGAGACTTGAACACAAATATCTAGGCTGACACTCCAGTGCAGTACTGAGGGAGTGCTGCACTGTCAGAGGTGCTGTATTTTGATGAGATGTTAAACCGAGGCCACATCTGCTCTGTCAGGAGGATGTAAAAAATCCAATGGTGCTATTTTGAAGAAGAGCAGGGGAGTTATCCCCGGTGTCCTAGCCAATGTTTATCCCTCAATCAACATCACTAAAACAGATCATCTGGTCATGATCACATTGCTGTTTGTGGGGGCTTGCTGTGCGCAAAGTGGCTGCCGTGTTTCCTACATTACAATCATGAAAGGCACTATATAAATGCAAGTCTTTCTTTCTTTGTGTGATTCTGACCTCCATTAACAACAAAGCACCATACAAGTGCGCATTCTATTTTATTACTCCGTGCTTCCCCTGGGTGCCTAACATGCCTTTATTTTACCTATTCTCGTGCTACATCAAAGTGCCACCTGAGCACCAGGATCAGGGCAGATGGTTGTCTCCTCCTGCTCTGCAAAAGACTCATGGGTCTGAGGTGGCTTTCCTATCATGGCAGCGTGTTCCTAGCAGGGAGCCACTGCTGGCTGCGTCTCTGGAGCTTGCTCCTGGGCAGTCTGGTGTCACTTGCCATGATCCATTGATGTGTTGCTTGGCCAGGGAAGTACAGAGACCTGGTATGTACCACTGTCCCAAGAGACGGCAGTAACAGCCAGGTGTACTTCAGCTGTCGCCTTTCCACTGAGCCCTGAATCTGTAGCCCCAATGATCAGCGGGATGGCTGATCTAATGGCAGTTATCAGATCCTGAAAGCCCTGAGACACAGCAGTCACCATGGTCTGGAAGGTGCTATGCAGGCTGCTGTCTATTCTCCCATGTATCGACACTAAAGCTATAGTCTGTGCTGCCGTGGAGCTGCAGACACTGACTGGTCCCTGGCCACTTCTTAGCTGGGGAACTGATGCAGATTCCAATGAACCTGCCACAATTGAGGCCTGCAACAAGGCAAATTTTCTGAGATGTTGCTGCAAAGGAGAGCCGTAGATTTGAGAATTGCACCTGTTAGTTGCCAAAAATTCTTGGTGGTTGACCTCAGAGCTTACACGTAGTTCTTCAAACATTCATCATTTCAGGTGAGTACCCATGAATTCTGGGTTCCACAACTCCAAAGCCATTGGTAACCTTCTCCTCAGCCTCCACTGGGAAAGTGACACATCCTTACCCACTCCCATGCCTCTGGTCCGCTCATGCTCTGTGAATTTCTCAGCATCACATCCTCACGAACAATATTTAAATTACCTCCAGATGGAAGTATCTGCGCTGGTACTTGGGAGTGAGGAAGTAAGTGCCACAGGGGTTGAGTTAAAGCAGTGGTTCATAGAATCACCGAAATTTACAGCAGAGAAGGTCATTCGGCCCATCGTGTTTGTGCCGGCCTAAAAAGAGTTATCCAACCTAATTCCACTTTCCAGCTCTTGGTCCATAGCCCTGTAGGTTACGGCACTTCAAGTGCATATCCGAGTACTTTTTAAACGTGATGAGGGTTTCTGCCTCTACCACCCTTTCAGACACTGAGGGCTGGATTTTACCAACCTCAGCGGGTCCGGGGTGGGCGACAACCTTGGCGAGTCCTGAACCCACAGCTGTGTTGATCCAGGCCTCTGAATGGGCTTGTTAAGCCTGCCCTGCAAGGTTCCCAGCCAATTAAAAGGAAGCGTGTCTGATGACGTCATCTGATGCCGCGTCATCAGCCGGTTTCCTTAAAGGGGCCAGGTCCACATTCATTTTGACAGTTGTGCTGTCAGTGTTCCACAGCATTGAGGTGCTGCAAACACTGACAAGCACTGCACAAAGGTGCACGGCTGCAGCCAGGCTCTCCCATGACTCCCTCCATATGCTTATGGAGGGAGTCACAGCACGCAGGGAGGTTCTATTCCCTTCCACTGTGTTAGATACGTGATTCTGAGAGTATGATGTTTTTCAATAACCACACGGATGCTGTAACTTAACAATCAACAGGTATTTACTGGAGGAGGGTAGTCTCAAGACTGGGGGTACAGAGGCATGCGCAAGGCTTATATACAGGTGTGGTTACTGCCGGTACTACAGTATACAGGAGCTGTAAAAGTAGTTCTCTCTTAAAGGTACATACACTACAATTCCCCCCCTTTTAGATTAGTAGTACCCCTAATATTCAAATAACAATTAACACTTTAACATGTACATTAAACAACAATAGTCCATTTATAGATTCAGTCTTTGGGGCGGCTTCCTGACCCTTTCGGGATAGCGCCTTTCCTGAGGCTCTTGTTCTTGGTGCGGAGGCGATTCTGGCCCCTTTTCATCAGGTAGTTCATCGGTTTCCACTGCTACTGGTTCTGAGGTAGATGCTACCGGTATGTCGGGTTCATCCCCAGGTACTCGAGACATGGGGTTGACTCGTTCCTGTGACGCTAAGATCTGATCGACGTGGCGTCTCACAATGTTCTCCCCGACATCCACTGTGTACATTAATGGCCCCTGCCTTGTACATATCATTCCGGGTTGACATTTCTCTGTTCGGTAGCCATGGGCCAAGACTGGTTGTCCTACATTGAAGCTCCTTGTCAGCTTCTCATTGATGTGCTGGAATTGTTTATCCTCAACATTTCTTCGCACATTTGGTCTGAGCAAGTCCAGACGAGATCTCAACCTTCGGTTAAAGAACATCATGGCCGGGGTCTGGTTGGTAACTGCATGTGTCGCGTTTCGGTAGGCTAATAAGAAATTGTCCACCTTATGCTGTAGTGGAATTTCATCGTCGCACACGGCCTTTATCGCCTTCTTAAAGGTTTGTACGAGCCTCTCAGCCAATCCATTTGTGGCTGGATGATACGGGACGGATGTGTAATGCCTTACCCCATTCCTTCTCATAAATTTTCAAAACTCTTCGGACACAAACTGTGGTCCATTATCAGAGCAAATCTGCTCTGGCAAGCCGTTTCTGGCAAATATGGTCCGTAGGACTGCAATCGTTTTTTCTGTAGTGGTTGAGGACATTTTTATCACCTCAGGCCACTTCGAATGAGCATCCACTGCTATTAAGAACATTGAGTCCATGAATGGACCAGCGAAATCAATATGCACCCGTTGCCATGGAGAGGGGGGCCACTCCCATGGGTGTAGAGGGGCATGTGGTGGTGCATTTTGGACCTTCTGGCATCCTGAGCAGCTCTTGGTTAGGTCTTCGATTTGTTGATCAATTCCCGACCAAGGCTTTTCATTTTCACTCCCCCCAAATGACTTTCATGTAGCTCATTTAGCACTCTCTCCCTTAACTTGGGTGGAATCACCACTCTGGATCCACACATCACTGTCCCCTGGCATACTGACAGCTGATCTCTTCTGGATGAGAATGCTGGCAACAGTGAGTCGCCATGTGTTGGCCATCCCCTCAGCGTCAAATCATATACCCGAGACAGCGTCGGATCATTGCGGGTCTCCTCTATATCCGCGTTCGTTACTGGCAATCATTCAATTGTTGACGAATAAAATATCTCGATAGGGTCCACTGCTGGAGCTTCCTCCAGAGTAGGCAGTGGCAGGCGCGATAGCCCATCAGCGTTTCCATGCTGTTTCGTGCCTTTATATTCTATTTCATATTGATTCGCGGATGGATGGGTTGTGGAGCATTCACGATGCTGAGAGGGTCATGGATTACACGTTTGATTAGTTGGTCACACCGCAGGGTAGGGCTGCACAGGCAGAAGGGAAATGGGTGACCACCAGGCGGAGCAATAGAAGCAGGCAGGTAGTGCAGGGGACCCCTGTGGCCATCCCCCTTTCAAACAGGTATACCAATTTGGATACTGTTCAGGGGGATGACACACCAGGGGAAGGCAGCAGCAGCCAACTTCCTGGCACCAGGGGTGCTTCTGCTGCTCAGGAAGGGAGGAAAAAGAGTGGGAGAGCAATAGTGGTAGGGGATTCTATCGTAAGGGGAACAGATAGGTGTTTCTGTGGCCGTAGACGTGACTCAAGGATGGTTTGTTGCCTTCCTGGTGCCAGGGTCAAGGATGTCACTGAAAGGCTGCAGGGCATTCTGAAGGGGGAGGGTGAACAGGCAGAGGTCGTGGTTCACATTGGGACCAACGACATAGGTAGGAAGAGGGATGAGGTCCTGCAGCAAGAATTTAGGGAGCTAGGTAGCAGATTAAAGAGTAGGACCTCAAAGGTTGTAATCTCTGTATTACTCCCGGTGCCACGTGCTAGTGAGTATAGGAATAGGAGGATAGAGCAGATGAATGCGTGGCTAAAGAGTTGGTGCAGGAGGGAGGGCTTTAGTTTCCTGGATCACTGGGCCTGCTTCTGGGGAAGGTGGGACTTGTACAAGTCGGACGGGTTGCACCTGAACCAGAGCGGGACAAATATCCTTACGGGGAGGTTTGCTAGCACTGTTCGGGGGGGTTTAAACTAACATGGCAGGGGGTTGGGAACCTGAGCAGGGAGACAGAGGAAAGGAAAACAGGGATAAAAGCAAAAGATAGGAAGGAGAAAAACAAAAGTGGCAGTCAGAGAAATCAATGGTTTAAATCAAACATGGCCACAGTAAATAATAATTCTAATAGGTCTAAGAGCGTTAAAAAAAACAAGCCTGAAGGCTTTGTGTCTGAATGCGAGGAGCATTTGTAATAAGGTGGATGAATTGACTGCGCAAATAGAGGTAAACAAATATGATTTGGTTGGGATTACGGAAACGTGGCTCAAGGATGGCCAAGACTGGGAACTCAACATCCAGGGGTATTCGATATTCAGGAAAGATAGGCAAAAAGGAAAGGGAGGTGGGGTAGCATTACTGGTTAAAGAAGGGATTAACACAATTGTAATGAAGGATATTAGCTCTGATGATGTGGAATCTGTATGGGTAGAATTGAGAAATACTAAGGGGGAAAAAAACATTAGTGGGAGTGGTATATAGACCTCCAAACAGTAAGGCGGAGGTTGGGGATGGCATTATAAGGGAAATTAAAGAAGCATGCAATAAGGGCACAGCAGTCATCATGGGTGACTTTAATCTACATATAGATTGGGCCAACCAAATTAGTAACAATACTGTGGAGGAGGAGTTCCTGGAGTGTTTACGGGATGGTTTCCTGGACCAATATGACGAGGAACCAACCAGAGATCAGGCCATCTTAGATTGGGTATTATGTAACGAGAAAGGATTAATTAGCAATTTTGTTGTACGGGGCCCCTTGGGTCAGAGCGATCATAATATGATCGAATTCTTCATTAAGATGGAGAATGAAGTAGTTGACTCAGAGACAAGGGTCCTCAATTTAAATAAAGGAAACTACGATGGTCTGAGGAGCGAGTTGGATAGGATTGATTGGGGAATGGCACTCAAAGCGTTGACGGTGGATAGGCAATGGCAAACATTCAAAGACCAAATGGATGAGCTATAGAATTTGTTCATCCCAGTTTGGCATAAAAATAAAACAAAAAAGGTGACTCAACCGTGGCTAACAAGGGAAATTAGGGATAGCATAAGATCCAAGGAGAGGACATATAAATTGGCTAGAAAAAGCAATAATCCTGAGGATTGGGAGCAGTTTAGGAGTCAACAAAGGAGGACAAAGGGATTAATTAAGAAAGGGAGAATAGAATATGAGAGTAAGCTTGCAGGGAACATAAAAACTGACTGTAAAAGCTTTTATAGATATGTGAAGAGAAAAAGATTGGTGAAGTCAAGCGTAGGTCCCTTACAGTCACAATCAGCGGAAATTATAATGGGAAACAAGGAAATGGCTGACCAACTAAATATATACTTTGGTTCTGTCTTCACAAAGGAGGACACAAATAACCTCCCAGAGATGCCGGGGAACATAGGGTCTGATGAAAGGGAGGAACTGAAATAAATCAGTATTTGTCGGGAATTTGGTGTTAGGAAAATTGATGGGACTGAAGGCCAATAAATCCCCAGGGCCTGATGGTCTACATCCTAGGGTACTTAAGGAAGTGGCCCTAGAGATAGTAGATGCATTGCTGGTCATCTTCCAGAACTCGATAGACTCTGTAATGGTACCCATGGATTGGAGGGCAGCTAATGTTACCTCACTATTCAAAAAAGGTGGTAGAGAAAGAGTGGGGAATTATAGACCAGTAAGCCTGACATCGGTAGTGGGGAAAATGCTAGAGTCCATTATAAAAGATGTAATAGCAGAGCACTTGGAAAGCAGTGACAGGATCGGACAAAGTCAACATGGATTTACAAAAGGTAAATCATGCTTGACTAATCTACTAGAATTTTTTGAGGATGTAACTGGTAAAATAGATAAGGGAGAACCAGTGGATGTGGTGTATTTGGACTTTCAGAAGGCTTTCGATAAGGTCCCACACAAGAGATTAGTGTGCAAAATTAAGGCACATGGAATTGGGGGCAAGGTATTGACTTGGATAGAGAACTGGTTGGCAGACAGAAAGCAGAGTTGGAATAAACGGGTCGTTTTCCGAGTGGCAGGCAGTGACTAGTGGGGTACTGCAATGATCAATCCTAGGACTCCAGCTGTTCACAATATATATTAATGATCTGGACGAGGGATGTAATATCTCCAAATTTGCAGATGACACAAAGCTGGGTGGGAGGGTAAGCTGTGAGGAGGATGTCGTGAAACTCCAGTACGATTTGGACAGGTTGGGTGATTGGGCAGAAACATGGCAAATGCACTATAATGTGGATAAATGTGAGGTTATCCACTTTGGTGGCAAAAACAGGAAGGCAGATTATTATTTGAATGGCAATAGATTGGGAGAAGGGGAAGTGCAAAGAGACCTGGGTGTCCTTGTGCACCAGTCGCTGAAGGTAAGCATGCAGGTGCAGCAGGCGGTTAAGAAGGCAAATGGTATGTTGGCCTTCGTAGCAAGAGGGTTCGAGTACAGGAACAAGGATGTCTTGCTACAGTTGTATAGGGCCTTGGTGAGACTACACCTTGAGTATTGTGTGCAGTTTTGGTCACCTTACCTAAGGAAGGACGTTCTTGCCATGGAGGGAGTGCAGCGAAGATTCACCAGGCTGATACCTGGGATGGCAGGAATGACGTATGAGGAGAGATTGTGTCGATTGGGCTTATACTCACTGGAGTTTAGAAGATTGAGAGGGGATCTCATCGAAACCTATAAAATTCTGTCAAGTCTGGACAGACTAGATGCAGGAAGGATGTTTCTGATGGCCGGGGAGTCCAGAACCAGGGGTCATAGTCTAAGGATAAGGGGTAAGCCATTTAGGACTGAAATTAGGAGGAATTTCTTCACCCAGAGAGTGGTGAACCTGTGGAATTCTCTGCCACAGAGGGCGGTGGAGGCCAGTTCATTAAATATATTCAAGAAAGAGTTGGATATATTTCTTGAGGCTAAAGGAATCAAGGGATATGGGGAGAAGGCAGGGACAGGGTACTGAATTTGGATGATCAGCCATGATCTCATTGAATGGCGGAGCAGGCTCGAAGGGCCGAATGGCCTACTCCTGCTCCTATCTTCTATGTTTCTATGTTTCTATGATTCGCCCCTAGAAACAGGGACCATCTTTGTAACCGTTGTGCAGTCATCGCTGGAATGCCCTTCTTAGGATTAAAGATGGAGACAAGTGGTTGGTGGTCAGTCAGCAAGGTGAACTTCTGCCCATGCAGATAGTGGTTGAATTTTTTTACTCCCCATACTAGGCTGAGGGCCTCCCTGTCAATCTGGGCGTAGTTGCGCTCGGCTGAGGTTAGTGACTGAGATGCAAAGGCTACTGGCCTCTCCAACCAGTCTGGGAATTTGTGTGACAGCACCGCTCCAATACCATAGGGTGATGCATCACATGCCAAACGAATTGGTACTGCTGGGTTGAAATGGGCCAACACCTCTTTTGATGTGATCAATTCTTTACACTTCTAGAAAGCTCGTTTACGTTCGTCATCCCACTTCCATGGTACCCCTGTTTGCAGTAGGGTGTTCAGTGGGTGTAATACCGTCGACAAATTTGGTAAGAACTTGTGGTAGTCGTTTACCAGCCCGAGGAACGACCTCAGTTGTGACACATTTTCCGGTGCTGGAGCCTTGACTACTGCCTCAATCTTTTCAGGGGACTTATGTAACCCCTCTTCATCGATGACGTGGCCACAATACGAGATCTGTTTCTGGAAAAACTCGCACTTGTGGCGATTAGCTCGTAGCCCATACTCCTTTAATCTGGTGAGCACCTTCTCCAAGTTGGCGAGGTGATCACTGTCATTTTCGCCCGTGACCAGGGTGTCGTCCAAATAACACTGGGTCCCTGGAATCCCTTGCAGGACTTGATCCATTGCCTTTTGCCAAATAGCCGGAGCCGATGCTACCCCGAACACCAGCCGGTTGTATTGATAGAGACCTTTATGAGTGTTAATCGTAAGGTATTGTCTCGAAGCTTCTTCTACCTCCATTTGCAAGTACGCCTGGGCTAGATCAATTTTGGTGAAGTGTTTACCTCCGGATAGCGAGGCAAAAATATCCTCAATTCGTGGAAGCGGATATTGTACCGTGTGAAGGACTGGGTTCACTGTCACCTTAAAATCCCCACAGATGCGGACCTTCTTTGGTTCCCCAGGCGTATTACTCAACGACCTCTTCATTACAGGAACGATGGGTGTAGCCCACTCGCTCCAGTCTACTTTGGACAGTACTCCTGAACGTTCCAACCCTTCCAGCTCTGCTTCGACAGCTGGTCTGATCGCATAAGGCACTGGTCTGGCCTTAAGAAACTTTGGGCTTGCATTTTCCTCTATTTTAATCATTGCTGTTATGCCTTTTAGTGTTCCGAGTCCCTCCTGGAACACTTCTTTTGCGTCAGTTAGCATTTTTGACAGTCGTCCAGGTGTGACGTCGTCATCCTTTTTGGCCTCAACCTTCAGTGCCTGTATGGAATGCCAATCTAATTGTATCTTCCGGATCCATTCACGTCCTAGCAGTGGTGGTCCTCCATCTGGCAATACATATATATCCATTTTAGGTATTTCCTGGCCTTTATATATCACTTTCACCCTTATTTTTCCTTTGGGGTAGACTTTTTGCCCCGTGTACGTCTTCAAAACAATCTCTGTAGCTTTCAAGGGTATATGTGAAAACAGCCGCTTATAGTCCCTTTGGTTTATGACTGTTAGGGCTGATCCTGTGTCCAATTCCATTTTCACTTGGACTCCGTCTATCTTGAGTGTAACCCAGATAGTCTGGTGATCCTCCATTTTGGTTACCTTATGTAGTTTCAGACAACCCAGCTCCTTGCTTCCGGAGTCTGTGTCACTTTTCTGTTCGTCTGAACTACTGTCCATCACCTGGTGTACCTTTTTGTACTTCTCCTGTGGAGATTTCTTACTGTTGGTTTTCTTCCCAGACCTGCAGACTCTTGCTATGTGTCCTGCTTTTCCACACTGTCTGCACACTTGGTCCTTGAACCAACAATCCTTCTGGTCATGTGTTGTTCTGCCGCAGCGATAGCACCTCCCTGCTCCATCAGACACCTCATTGGTGCCATACTCTTGCGGTCTCCGTTGCATCTCTGCAGCGCCCCTTGCGGCTGCTTCGTGTGATACTGCCTTGTCCAGCATAAGATCCTTTTCTGATAGAAGCCGTTTCTGGGTTCCTTCACTTTGCAGCCCACACACAAACTTGTCCCTTAACGTATCTGCTAGTCCCGCTCCAAACTGGCAGTGTTTCGATAGCTTGTGCAGTTCCGTTAGGTACTCAGCATTGCTTTCGTCTTTGTGTTGGTTCCTTTTATGGAACTTAAATCATTCTGCTATCAGCAGTGGTGTGGGGTTTAAGTGGTCCTGTAGGATTTCTACTATGCTTTCGAAATTCTTGTTCACTGGCTTCTCTGAGGTTATTAGGTTTCGCAGTAACCCATAAGTTTTTGCACCCATGGAATTTAACAAAACCAGTGCTTTCCTAGCATCTGGCACTTCATTCGCCCTGCAGTACACCTCAATACATTCCACATATGTCGCCCAATCTCCGACTTCATTGTCGAACCTAGAGATACTGCCACTCTTCGGCATCCCTGGGTGTGATTTAACTGTCAAAAATGGCGTCTCCCGCGCTTCCCCTTCTTCCCGCGCTCGCCATTCTTCTCTGACGCGGCTTCTAAAAATGGCATCTCCCACGCTCTTCCTTCTTCTCCGCGGCTCAATGGCGTCTCCCGCGCTCTCCCTTCTTCTCCCCGTGGACACTGTTCAGCCCTTGAGCCCTGGCCGTGCTCTGCGCATTTTTTTTTTCCCGTTTCCGCCGCTCGGTCCTGAACCAGGCTGTTGCTTTACCCTTTCTCTCTCCGTTTTGTTTTTTTTTTCTCGACGCCGCTCGGTTTTCAACCCCCGGCTGCGCCCTGTGCGCTTCACCCTCTGTCTTACCCCGTCGACGCTGCTCGGCTTTGTCTCCGCCGTCGGTCGGCTCCAGCCGCCGCTGTCCGGGAAGGGTCTGCGCTGGACCTGTCGTCAGTCTCTTGCTGATCGTCATGGCTGGGGAACCAAGCCCGGCTCTCCACAGCCTCCCCTGCGATGTTCACTCTCTGCCGGACGACTGGGCGGTTGCTCGTGGTCGACGCCCGTGTTTCTGGCCTTGACTTTCTTCCACCGCCCTCCCGGAGCGAATCCTCGAAGGGAAATGCAGAGTTGCAGGTAGATTCGAATCGACACTCGTCGCCACTGTTAGATCTGTGATTCTGAGAGTATGATGTTTTTCAATAACCACACGGATGCTGTAACTTAACAATCAACAGGTATTTACTGGAGGAGGGTAGTCTCAAGACTGGGGGTACAGAGGCATGCGCAAGGCTTATATACAGGTGTGGTCACTGCCGGTACTACAGTATACAGGAGCTGTAAAAGTAGTTCTGTCTTAAAGGTACATACACTACACAATGGGTGGAAGAGACCTCCCCAGGAGACCAACACAGCCTGGTTGCACATTGCACAGGAGGACACAAGCAGGGATTTCGTCAGGAGGACCAGGCTGCAGTGGCACAAACCTTTCAATGATCTCAGTAGATCACGAAACATTACTGCAAAGCCACACTCAACCTCATCCTGCTGTGCCTCTCATCACATCCCCATCACTCTGCCTTCCCTACCCTACTCCTGCACTTCCTTACTCACACCAACTTACCTTGCACCTCCACACATCCCTCTCTCTCTATCTACATTATCACATCCCCATCTCACTGGTCACCACTCACACTCATTCTCATCCTTGTCCAGTCATACCAACTAACAACATACAAAGGTATGCAGTTGGGTATTTTCACCAATATTCATGTAAAGATTCTGCTAATGTGTTGTCAAACATTGAAATCTTTATTTTCAACACTTTGCCTTCTTGTACAGATCTGTGTGCACCTTTGGAAGTGGCTTAGTGAGTTGCAGTGAATGGTGAGACATAACGGTACCCTCCGCAATGGTGATGAATGTGAAAGGAATGGCTTGGGCATTGTAGGGATGCTTTATGGTGTTGGTGTGGGGTGGTGCCAACCTGGCGCATCATGTGGCAGAGAGGGTGTACAGCGTCAAGTGAAGTAAATCTGGCCATGGTGAGGCCATCGCTGACCTCCCAGGCAGCAATGTGGCCAGGTGCTGATGCCCTGTGTCCTGTGCAGCATCAGGTGATTGCGGAGAAGGTTGGTGCTGTTGTTGGTGCTGCTGGTGTGCCTGGTGATGCTGGTGTGCCTGGTGATGTTGGTGTTGGGGCTGATCGTGATGGGATTCTGAGGACCAAGGTGAGATTTTTTCAAGGGCACCGATGCTGATGGAATAGATGGCAGCTGAAGCTGAGGTGACAGAAGCGATCTGTCAATGGTGAGAGAGGTTGCTCCAAGGAGGTGACATTGGATAGAGAGTTTGCTCCAAACACTTCAAACCTACATAAAGCTGAAACGTGTAATCCAAATCCTGAAGGCTCCAGCGTCTAAGATAGGAAATTGAACAGCTGTGAGATGGTAGTTTTTATACCACTTTTGCAGCTGTCAACTATTCACAGCAATGCAGAGTCATTGAGAACCCGACACACTTACCTGACGTGATCCCCGAGCACCGGGAACCTCGTAAAAAACATGGAAAAATCATTAGGACCTGGTAAAATGCTGCTTAAATACCTTTAAGCAGCTTCTTAGTATCTCAATAGCCTGCCCTGTCGCTTAATGCCAGGTCTGCAAACCGCAGGCTGAGCCGGCACTTGGGAAATTAACAAGGAGGTGGGTTCAGAGCGGACTTACACCCCGCTGTCAATCACTGTCATTTTGACAGCGGACCCGCCTCCAAACTCACACTCGCAGCGCCAGTAAGATTCCGACCTATGTTCCAGACCCCCACCACCCTCTGGGTGAAAAACGTTCTCCTCAACTCCCCTCTAATCCTTCTACCAATTACTTTAAATCTATACCCCTGGGTTATTGATCTCACTGCTAAGGAAAATATGTCCTTCCTATCCAATCTATCTAGGCCCCTCAGAATTTTATACACCTTAATTAGGTCCCCCCTCAGCCTCCTCTGTTCCAAAGAAAACAACCCCAACTTATCCAATCTTTCCTCATAGCTAAAATTCACCAGTCCTGGCAACATCCTCATAAATCTCCTCTGTACCCTCTCTAGTGCAATCACATCCTTCCTATAATGTGGTGACCAGAACTGTACACAGTACTCTAGCTGAGGCCTAACTAATGTTTTATACAGTTCAAGCATAACCTCCCTGCTCTTGTGTTCTATGCCTCAGATAATAAAGGAAAGTTTCCCATGTACCTTCTTAACCACCTTATCTACCTGGCCTGCTGCCTTCAGGGATCTGTGGACATGCACTCCAAGGTCCCTTTGTTCCTCTACACTTCTCAGTGTCCTACCATTTATAGTGTATTCCCTTGCCTTGTTAGCTCTCCCCAAATGCATTACCTCACACTTCTCCAGATTGAATTCCATTTGCCACTTTTCTGCTCACCTGACCAGTTCATTGATATCTCCCTGCAGTCTACAACTTCCTTCTTCAGTATCAACCACACAACCATCTTTTGTGTCATCTGCAAACTTCTTAATTATGCCCCCTACATTGAAGTCTAAAAGTTCTCAAACTTTTTTGTATGAAGGACCCCTTTTCAAGTCGATTAGTAATCACGGATCCACCATCTAAATTATAATACTATATAAGGCTCATAATATGAAAGTGCTACATGTAAAGAGTGTTTTAGTAATGCTTTTAAAAAGACAAGTACAGTAAACTCTCATTTAAACGGCACCTAATTATCCAGAATTCTCTAATAATCGGCAGAATTGATACTCAGAAAACTCCTCAATAACCGGAAATGTTGCCGAGTCCGAGTCCGGGTCTCCCGCAGTGGCCGAGTTAGTCAGTGGGGGTAGTTCTCCAAACTACCACTACTCGGCATCGTGGCGCTGTCGGAAGTCTCTTCTGATCCGAACACCTCAATAACAGGAGTCTGACTCTCCCGCGCTGCCGGTAGTCTCTTCTAATCCGCTATTTTTCTGTGTGTCTCTCCATCTTTATCGTGGATTATCTCCCCCCGATCTTGCATTATGGAATTCCCAGAAGTTGGTCAAAACAAAAGGAAGAGAGTGGTGTTAACTTTAAAACAGAAAATCGAGATAGGCCAAAGGCAAGAAAGGGGAGAGAAGCGTATCAAGATTATGAATGAATTCAAAATCGGTTCGTCAACAATCTACGACATCAAATCGCAGAAGGATAAGCTGCTCAAGTTTTATTCAAGCTCGGAGACATCTAAGAGTGTAGAGAAACGACGCACGCTTCGTAAGCCTAAGCTTGAAGAGCTGGATACCGTGCTTTATGAATGGTTTTCTCTTAAGCGTTCAGAGGGTGTTCCACTTTCCGGACCCATGCTAATCGAGAAAGCGAAGGATTTCTATGCAAAGATGGAGCTCACTGATGTGTGCTTTCTCCGAGGGATGGTTAATGTGCTTCAAGGTACGACACGGGATACGACGACTCGATATTTCCGGGGAGAAGAAATCAGCTGATCACGATGCCGCCGAAGAATACTGTGATTATTTCAATTGGATTGTGCAGCAACATGATTTGTCGCCAGCACAGATATACAATGCTGATGAAACTGGCTTATTTTGGAGGTTTTTGCCAGAATCAATGCTTGCTGGGGCTAGTGAGGCTAGTGCTTCAGGTTACAAGAAAAACAAAGATCGTGTAACCGTGCTAACATGTGCAAACGCTGCTGGATCACACCGGGTTAAACTTCTTTTTATTGGGAAGTATAAAAATCCCCGTGCATTTAAAAATGTGAGGCACTTACCTGTTGAGTATAAAGCTCAAAGAAATGCTTGGATGGATAAGGAAATCTTTTTGTATTGGTTCCATCATATTTTTGTCCCATCTGTGAGGGAACATTTCCATAAAATAGGGAAACCTGAAGATAGCAAATGCATTTTATTGCTTGATAATTGTAGAGCCCATCCGTATGAATCCAAGTTGGTTTCAGGAAATATTTTCGCCATTTATTTGCCAGCAAATGTAACTTCTCTCACACAACCCATGGACCAGGGCGTTATCCAAAATCTCAAGTGTCATTACAAGAAAGACTTCCTACGTACACTGACAAACCAAGATGACAAAATTCAAGCATTTCAGAAGGAATACAATATTAAAGATGCCATCTTTAATGTTGCATGTTCCTGGAACTTGGTGAAAGGTCACACTTTGAGGCAAGCCTGGCGCAAATTGTGGTCTTCTGTAATGTTTGCCAAAGGTTCTTCTTCAGAGAAGGAATTTCATGGGCTCAATGTTCGTCCCAAGAAGAGTACAATAATGGAAATGGCTGGCATGGTGAAAAATGTAGGCCCAACAAACCCTCTACGTCACCTCAGTGAAAGGGATATTGAGCAGTGGGTTGATGCAGATAGAGAAGTTGGCATTGTGTATGTGCTAAGTGATGATGAAATAATTATCTCTTCCTATCTCGACTTTTTTTCTCCCCTTGTCCAGTCTCTTCCCACCTACATACACGACTCTTCAGACGCCCGCTGCCACTTTAACAGTTTCCAGTTTCCTGGCCCCAACCGCCTCCTTTTCACTGGACGTACAATCCCCCTACACCTCCATCCCCCACCAGGATGGCCTGAGGGCGCTCCGCTTCTTCCTTGAACAGAGGCCTAACCAGTCCCCATCCACCACCACCCTCCTCCGCCTGGCTGAACTTGTTCTCACATTGAACAACTTCTCCTTTGACTCCACTCACGTCCTCCAAAGCAAAGGTGTTGCCATGGGAACCCGCATGGGTCCTAGCTATGCCTGCCTTTTCGTGGGGTATGTGGAACACTCTTTGTTCCAGTCCTACTCAGGTCCCCTCCCCCAACTCATTTTCTGGTACATTGATGACTGTATCGGTGCCATTTCCTGCTCTCGCCCTGAACTCGATAATTTCATTCACTTTGCTTCCAATTTCCACCCTTCCCTCACCTTCACATGGTCCATCACCAACTCTTCTCTTCCCTTCCTCGACTTCTCTGTCTCCATCTCTGGGGATAGGTTATTGACAAACATTCACTACAAGCCCACTGACTCCCACAGCTACCTGGACTACACTTCCTCCCACACCGCCTCCTGTAAGGACTCTATTCCATTTTAGAGTCATAGAGTCATAGAGTCATAGAGTTTTCCAGCACAGAAAGAGGCCCTTCGGCCCATCGTGTCTGCGCCGCCCATCCATCCCTGTCCAGTCTAATCCCATTTTCCAGCATTTGGTCCATAGCCTTGTATGCATTGGCATTCCAAGTGCTCATCCAAATGCTTCTTGAATGTTGTGAGGGTTCCTGCCTCTACCACCCTTTTGGGCATTGAGTTCCACATTCCAACCACCCTCTGGGTGAAAAAGTTCCTCCTCAAATCCCCTCTAAATCTCCTGCCCCTTACCCTGAATCTATGCCCCCTTGTTATTGACCCCCCTACTAAGGGGAAAAGTTCCTCTTTGTCTACCCTATCTATGCCCCTCATCATTTTGTATACCTCAATCAGGTCCCCCCTCAGCCTTCTTTGCTCCAAGGAAAACAACCCCAGCCTGTTTAGTCTTTCTTCATAGCTGAGGCGCTCCATCCCAGGTAACATCCTGGTGAATCTTCTCTGCACCCTCTCCAAAGCAATCACATCCTTCCTATAGTGAGGCGACCAGAACTGCACACAGTACTCCAGCTGTGGCCTCACCAGCGTTTTGTACAGCTCCATCATAACCTCCCTGCTCTTATATTCTATGCCTCGGCTAATGAAGGCAAGTATCCCATATGCCTTTTTAACCACCTTATCTACCTGTTCCGCTGCCTTCAGGGATCTATGTACATGTACACCAAGGTCCCTCTGACCCTCTGTACTTCCTAGGGTCCTACCACTCATTGTGTACTCCCTTGCCTTATTTGTCCGTCCAAAATGCATCACCTCGCACTTTTCAGGGTTAAATTCCATTTGCCACTTTTCCGCCCATCTGACCAACCCGTTTATATCGTCCTGTAGCCTGAGGCTTTCCTCCTCGCAATTGACCACCCCACCAATTTTCGTGTCATCTGCGAACTTGCTGATCATACCTTTTACATTCTCATCCAAATCATTTATGTAGATCACAAACAACAAGGGACCCAGCACCGATCCCTGAGGTACCCCACTGGACACAGGCTTCCAGTCACAAAAGCAACCTTCGACCATCACCCTCTGCCTCCTGCCACTCAGCCAGTTTAGGATCCAACGCGCCAAGGCACCCTGGATCCCATGGGCTCTTACCTTCTTGACCAGTCTCCTATGCGGGACTTTGTCAAAGGCTTTACTGAAGTCCATGTAAACCACATCCACAGCATTTCCCTCATCCACCCCCCTAGTCACCCCCTCGAAAAATTCAATCAGATTTGTCAGACATGATTTACCCTTGACAAAGCCATGCTGACTATCCCCGATTAATCCTTGCCTCTCCAAGTGGAGACTAATTTTGTCCCTCAGAATTTTTTCCAATAATTTCCCTACCACAGATGTTAGGCTCACTGGCCTGTAATTCCCTGGTTTATCCCTGCTACCCTTCTTGAATAATGGTACTACATTAGCTGTTCTCCAGTCCTCTGGTACATCCCCTGTGGCCAGAGAGGTTCTGAAAATTTGTGTCAGAGCCCCTGCAATCTCCTCCTTTGCCTCCCACAGCAGCCTGGGATACATCTCGTCCGGGCCTGGGGATTTATCCACTTTTTGGCCTGCTAAAACCGCTAGCACCTCCTCCCTCTCGATGCTAATATGTTCAAGTATGTCACAGTCCCCTTGCCCGATTTCTATGTCTGCATCGTCTTTCTCCATAGTGAACACAGATGCAAAAAATTCATTTAAAACCCCGCCTACATCATCTGGCTCTACACACAGATTGCCACTTTGGTCCCTAATGGGCCCTACCCTTTCCCTGGTTATCCTCTTGCCCTTAATATACTTATAAAACATCTTAGGATTTTCCTTTATTTTGCTCGCCAGTGTTATTTCATGGCCCCTCCTCGCCCTCCTAATTTCTTTTTTAAGCATGCCCCTGCACTTTTTATACTCCTCTAGGGCTTCTTCCGTCTTTAGTCTTTTGTAACTGCCAAAAGCCCCCCTTTTATTTCTAATGCATTTTTGTATATCCCTTGTCATCCAAGGTTCCCTTTGCTTGTTGGTCCCACCCTTGACCTTTACAGGAACATGTTGGCGCTGTACTCTCTCTATTTCCCTTCTGAAAGTCTCCCACTGTTTTGATGTGGATTTTCCTATAAGTAGCTGCTCCCAGTCCACTTTGGCCAGATCCTGCCTTATCATATTAAAATCGGCCTTCCCCCAATTTAGAACCCTTATTTCCGGGCCGTCTTTGTCTTTTTCCATGACCACCTTAAATCTCACCAAATTATGGTCACTGTCGCCAAAATGCTCTCCTACTGATACTTCCACCACTTGCCCGGCTACATTCCCCAGGATTAGGTCCAGTACCGCCCCCTCTCGTGTAGGACTTTCTACATGTTGGCTCAAAAAGCTCTCCTGGATGCACTTTAAGAATTCTGCACCCTCTAAGCCTTTCACACTCTGACTATCCCAATTTATATTGGGGAAGTTGAAATCCCCCACTATTATTACCCTATTATTTTCGCACTTCTCTGAGATTTGCCTACATATCTGTTCCTCTATCTCCCCCTGACTGTTTGGGGGCCTATAGTACACTCCCAGCAAAGTGCTTGCCCCCTTTTTGTTTTTAAGTTCTACCCATATGGCCTCATTAGAGGAACCCGCTAATATATCGTCCCTCCTTACAGCAGTAATTGACTCCTTAATTAATATTGCAACACCCCCTCCCCTTTTACACCCCCCTCTGTCTCGCCTGAAGATTCTATACCCTGGAATATTGAGCTGCCAGTCCTGACCCTCCCTCAACCATGTCTCCGTGATAGCAACAATATCGTACTCCCATGTGTTCAACAACAACTTCAGTTCATCCACCTTATTTGCAAGACTCCTTGCATTAAAATAAATGCCTTCCAGCCCTGCCATATTCCCTTTTGCCTTCACATATTTGCTCTGCCTTCCCAGCTGACTTGTTTTTTCCTCTGTATTTGGCTGTAAATCACCCCCCACTATAGCTCCACTCTGTACCCCATCCCCCTGCCAAGTTAGTTTAAACCCCCCCCAGCAGTGCTAGCAAACCTCCCCGCAAGGATATTGGTTCCCCTCTGGTTCAGGTGTAAACCGTCCGACTTGTACAAGTCCCACCTTTCCCAGAAGCAGACCCAGTGATCCAGGAAACTAAAGCCCTCCCCCCTGCACCATCCCTTTCCCAGTTTCTCTGCCTCTGCTCTGCTCTGATGATGCCACCTTCCATACCAGTGCTTCTGACATGTCTTCCTTTTTCCTCAACCGAGGATTCCCCTCTGCAGTGGTCGACACGGCCCTTAACCATGTCCGTTCTATCTCCCGCACTCCCTCACCCCTGCCCCTCCCTCCCGGAACCACGATAGAGTTCCCCTTGTCCTCACCTTTCACCCCACCAGCCTCCACATTCAACGGATCATCCTCCACCATTTCTGTCACCTCCAGCGTGATCCCACCACCAAACGCATCTTCCCCTCACCTTCCCTTTCAGCATTCCATAGGGACCGCTCCCTCTGCGACACCCTAGTCCACTCCTCTATCACCCCCAACACCCCTTCCCCTTCGCCCGGCACCTTCCCGTGCAAGCGCAGGAGATGCAACACATGCCCTTATACCTCCCCACTTCCCACTGTCCAGGGCCCCAAACACCCCTTCCAGGTGAAACAGCGATTTACTTGTACTTCTTGCAATTTAGTATACTGTATTCGCTGCTCACGATGTGGTCTCCTCTACATTGGGGAGACCAAACGCAGATTGTGTGACCGCTTGCAGAACACCTCCGTTCAGTCCGTAAGGGGGACCCCGAGCTTCCGGTCACCTGTCACTTTAATTCACCGCTCCATTCCCACTCAGACCTCACCATCTTTGGCCTCTTGCATTGTTCCACAGAAGCTCAGTGTAAGCTTGAGTAACAGCACCTCATCTTTCGATTAGGCACTTTACAGCCTTCTGGACTCAACATAGAGTTCAACAATTTAAGATCATAACCTCGGCCCCCATCATATATATATATATATTTTTTTTTATCCACACTTTTCGGTTGTGCCTTCTGTTCTTCTCTCCCACATGGCAGCTCTCTTCCATTCTGCCAGCACAATTTACACTTCATCTAGAGTCATCCTTTGTTTCTTAACCTGTCCCATTACCATCTCCTTTTTCCTTGAATATCTCTTAATGTCTCTCAATGTCTCTTGATCTCTCCTGCCTTCTATCCTATCACAGGCCTTCCCTTTTGTTCTTTCATCCCCTCCCCCATTTCCCAGCCACTACACTTGCTTAAAAACCTGTTCCATTTCCTGCTTTTTTCCAGGTCTGACGAAAGGTCATCGACCTGAAACGTTAACTCTGTTTCTCTCTTCACAGATGCTGCCTGACCTGCTGAGTATCTCCCGCATTTTCTGTTTTTATTTCAGATTTCCAGCATCTGCAGTATTTTCTTTTTGTATGAAATAATTTAGACTGCTTTGAATCAAAAGAAAGAAAAGGAAAGTGAGATGGAAAGTGAAGAGAATGAGATTTCTGAAGAGAAGAAGATTTCTTGGGCTAATGCTGCAGAAGGATTTGCTTTAATCCTCCAATTTGCTGAAAGGCAGCCTTGCTACTCTGCCCAAGAAGTTACGCAACTCCATATTTTGCATTCCACCCTTCTACAAAAAAAGGCAAGAGTCCACTAAGCAAGCAGACATCTGGGATATGTTTAAGAAAGCTTCCAAAAGAGTTAGAGCAGTGGAAGTACCTGAAGAATCTGTTGAAGTGCATGACCCTGATGACCCAGCTGGCATGGATATTCCTGATGAACCAGCTGACTTGGAATAAGTGTACAGTCAACTACAGTATGCAGTCGTTTATAAGTTTTGTTTTAGTGTTAAGTAATTAAAGAGTTATGGATTACCCTCAACTGGCAGTACTGTACTTAATCAAGCATCTTCTACCATCCATTTAATGGAACATTCTGTAGGTGAGTACCCAATTATACTGTACATTTCTTGATTTTTTTATTTTTGTTTGTTAAAAATAATTTTGGTAGATATACCTCTCCATTATCCGGAATTTTTAATCAACCGGCACCATCCCGGTCCCGTCGGTGCCGGATACGAAAGAGTTTACTGTATTTAGTTACAGATATCAGTGAGATGGGTGTGCCTGCTTCTCACTGTCTATCCTTGGTGTGATATTTGACAATTTATTTAAAGCTGCTCCTGCTGTTCACTTCCCTACCAGTTACATTAATTTTAAGTACCATCCTAAAACTACGGCTCAGCTACGAATTTTAATTACAAACTTTTTTTAATGTAATTTGAAGTTAGTAAAAGCCTCAATTTTAATTCAATGCTAAAGAGCTAAAGAAGTGAAATTAAAAAGAACTCAAGATGAGTCTAGAAACAGTGTGGCACAAACAGAAAACAGGAAAGAAACACACAGCCCAAGAGTGGCCTCTTCCTTCCCGCGCTTACGCTATGTTTCAGGATTAGATTCTAACTGATCAAAGGGTCCAGAACTCCCGAGAAAGAAACCAGCATTCAAACTATCTAAATCCAAAACAGATCATAATTGAATCAGGCTCTTTTATTGCTAAATTAATTCATCACCTCCGAATATCTTCAAATTGTTATCATTTATGCACTAGGATGTACTCTTAAAAATTATTCACGAAACCAAAGGTGGTGGAATTTTCAAAATTGTTAATTCTTCATTAATTTTTAATTGTTCACTAACTGGAGGGGCTATGTGCAAGCAGTAGTGCAATAGAGATAGGGAACTGAAAACACATGTGGACAGATCTAAAACAGGACAATTACCATTAAATTACGTCAAGGTCTCTCTGACTCCCTTCAGACAGTGACAAGCTCTTTCTCAGATAATATGGGTGGCTTTGAAAAGAGCCTTTGGGTTATTAGATTCATTCTTGGATGCTCTTCGTGCTCCCAATGCAGCTTTTCTTCGGCAGCAGCTAGGCCTGGATATTAGGCAGCACCCCGCCCTGACACCAGTCTCAGCAGCTTGTTGAGTGCCTCATCATTATGGGTGGCCAGCTGTAGGTGTCTGGGGATGATGCAGGTCATCTTGTTGCTGCGACCCCCCTGGAACATCTCCGCGGACCCCAGTTTGAGAACCACTGAGTTAGTGGGGGTTGGGGCAGAGGAAGACAGGCAGGATCATGCTCATGATTCCTGTATCATTGTGATAAATCCATGTAGTGGAACAAGAACTCGAAGAGGCGATATCTTAGAATTAGCACGAGTACTTTATTAACAACTGCGTAGCAAACAAAACAGGCCTGCATCCTGCATCCTGGCATTCCACCTTTGCTGACCTTGACAGGAAGCAACCCCCTGACCTTAACTAGTGGCAGCACTGGCTACAGCACCACCTGGTGGATAACCTTAATCATAACATCCCAGATTACTATATTCCTCCTCCCTTAAGATTTCAGTATGAATTTCTTAACAACCAACCATTCCTAAGGGTCACATAAGAAATCTCCAGTCACTATGTTCCATACGTGATGAATCTAACAGGTCAGTATCAATCTCTCTGGTGGCTTGCGAGTCCTTTGTGAATGTCTAACAGTAAAGTCCCTGCTTGTTTGTGGTGAAGTCACCAGCTGCTCCTGAGCAGTGCTCAGAGTATCTGACTCTGCAACGATGGTTTCCTCTTGAAGAATAGGTTCCTGTGGAATTGTCTGTGTCCCTGGTGGTGGCACCACAGATGCACTTGGATAACTGGGGGCAAACCTGTCCTCAGCCATTGCATCTCGAACCTTCATTTCAATTTCCCCGTGTCTGTGAAGTATCTGATCTACATGTCTGCGTACTACCCTACCATCTCCCAACATGACCTTATATGATACTGGCCCTGTCATTGAGTCTATGAAGCCAGGAATCCACTTTGGTCCATAACTGAAATTCCTGGTAAGGACCGCATCTCCTTCTCCAAAACTTCGGCTCTTTGTTCTTTTGTCATGGTTCTCTTTTTGTTTGTTTTGTCTGTTTTCCATTTTCCTTTTTAGGTCTGGGTGGACAAGGTCAAGAGTGGAGCGTAGTCTACGACCTAATAACATCTCAGCAGGAGAGAGTCCTGTGGTGGATTGAGGTGTTATTCTGCAGCTGAACAGAACCCGTGACACTTTGGCTGCTAAAATCCCTTCTGCACTTTTTTTCATCATCTCTTTAAATGTTTGTACGGCTCTCTCCGCAAGTCCATTTGAGGATGGATGATATGGAGCTGAGGTCAACTGCACTATGCCATTTTTTCTCATGAACTCTTTTGTCTCTGTACTCACAAAGCAAGTGGCATTGTCACTTACCACAATCTCCGGTAGCCCTTGATTACTGAAGCTCCGACGCAGACAGTCTATAGTAGTAGTGGAGGAAGCAGAATTAACAGGATAAAAATCCATCCATTTGGAATGTGCATCAATGATTATGAGGAACATCTTCCCCATGAATGGACCCGCATAATCTAAGTGCAATCTTCTCCATGCTTTATCCGGCCACTCCCAGGGGTGGAGAGGAGCCGCTGCTAGTGCCTTCCTGTGTGCCTGACAAGTGCTGCATATCTTGACTAGATTTTCTATCTCCTCATCTAGCTTTGGCCACCACAAGTAACTCCTAGCCAAGGCTTTCATACGCGAGACCCCAGGATGACACTGATGTAGTTGCCCTAGGATAGACTGTCGTGCTGGCTGTGGAATAATCACTCGTGCTCCCCACAACATGCAACCATCCTGCACACTCAGCTCTGTTTTCCTGACACTGTAGGGTGTGAAGTCAGCCCCTTCCGGATGCTGTGGCCATCCCCTCACCACATATTCTCGAAGTCTAGACAGTACTGGATCTTTACCTTTCCATGTTCTTACTTGCTCTGCAGTCACAAGTGCCTTGTCAGTGTCCTCCAACATCAAAACTCTGTCCTCTGGAGCTGCACGGATAGGTGTGCCTGGCAGTGGAAGATGGCTCAAGGCATCTGCGTTCCCATGGTACTTGCCCACCTTGTAGACGATGACATACTCATATGCCCTCAGCGTCACCTGTGGCTCCGGGGTGACACCATCGGTGGAACTGCTTTCATTTCATTGAAAAGAGAGATAAGAGCTTTATGATCGGTGCATATGGTGAACTTCCTGCCATATATGTACTTGTGGAACCTCTGTAACCCAAACATTACTGTTAACCCCTCTTTGTCTAACTGGGAATAGTTTTTTTCCGCTGGTGTTAGAGTTCGGGACATAAACCCTATTGGTCTTTCAGTTCCATCTTCCATGCGGTGTGAAAGAACTGACCCCCACCCCGTAAGGTGAAGCGTCACAAGAGAGAATTATGTCTTTCTCTTCATTGTAGTGAACCAGCATATCCAACGACAGCATCAATTTCTTGGACTGTTCAAATGAAACCCCCTGCTCCTCTCCCCACTGCCACTGTGTCTCCTTGCGCAGTAGTTTGTGAAGCAGTGCTAACACTGTTGACAAGTTTGGTAAAAACCTGTTATAATAGTTCAGCAGTCCCAGGTAAGCTTTTAACTCAGCCACATTTGTAGGAGCAGGGGCATCCTGCAGTGCTTGTACCTTCTCCTTGAGTGGATGGAGCCCGGTGGCGTCCACTCTGTGTCCCAGGAACACTGCCTCATTCCCCAGGAAAGTGCACTTACTCCTATTGAGTTGTAACCCTACCCTCTCCAATCTCTGTAGTACCTCTCTCAGAGTGCTCAGATGCTTCTGGTCGGTTCTTCCCGTCACCAGAATGTCATCCAGATAGATGGAAACATGTGGAATCCCTTGCAGTACACCTTCGATTGTCCTCTGGAAGATAGCTGGACTAGGTGAGACACCAAACGGTAAGCGGTTATATGTAAACAAGCCCTTGTGTGTATTTATGGTGACATACTTCTTTGATTCGTCATCCAGTGTAATCTGCAAGTATGCATGACTCATATCCAACTTTGTGAATTTCTTTCCTCCAGCCAGGTTTGCAAAGAGATCCTTTGTTTTGGGAATAGGATACTGCTCTAGTTTGGACACCCGATTGACTGTCAATTTATAATCTCCACAGAGTCTTATCGAATTGTCCAGTTTCAAAACAGGTACTATGGGAGCTGCCCATTCCGAACATTTCACTGGCTCCAGTATGTTCTCTCTCAATAGACAGTCAAGCTCAGCCTCTACCTTTGGCTTCATGGCATAAGGCACAGGTCGTTGTTTAAAAAACCTTGGTTGTGCCTCCTTGTCTACATAAATCTTAGCTGGGGGGCCATTAAATGTGCCAAGTTCCACCTTGAACACATTCTCATGTTCACTCAACACTTCTTGCAAAGTCAACTGTTTGCCCTCATCTATTTGATTTACTGCACCCCAGTCTAATTTAAGTTCTTTTATCCAGCCCCGATCTAACAGGTTTGGTCCGGTACCCAATACTATAACTACAGGTAGCTGTTCCACTGTGTCCCTGTGCTGCACAGTCACATTAGCTGCACCTAATGTCACTACTCGTTCACCTGTATATGTTTTAAGATGCAGAGAGCAAGACTTTAACTCTGGAACTTTTGCACGGTTCCACAATTTTGAGTACTCTGCCTTGTTCATTATGGTTACACTGCACCCTGTATCGACTTCAAAGTTCACCTTAGAGTCATTTACTGTCAGTTGCAATGTGATAGGTGCCACTTTTGGAATGTTCTCTAACATGCTATACATTATGAACATGTCCTCTTCTTCCTCAGCTTCCCTGCTGATGTGGTGTGCTCCCTGTTTTTTCACTTCTCTTCCTTGGTTTTGCTTTCCTCCCCCTTTTTGTTTGGATTCCTCCACAGATGATTTTGCCCTGCATGCTCGTTTTACGTGTCCTTGTTTCCCACACTTGTGGCACTTTTCCTCCAGGAACCGGCATTCACTTGCCAGGTGATCGCCCTTGCATCTATAACATGTCTTCCCATGCTCAAGTTGTGGTTTCTGTCGCATGTTTAACTTGTGCACAAAAACCTGACCTGCAACTTGCTTAGCATTAGCCCTGTCTGAACCCTGTATTTCTTTTACATCTCGGTTCGCTGTCTCTATGGCTTGAGCAAGTTCCAATGCTTTTTCATAAGTAAGCCCAGTCTCGGATAATAATCTACGCTGCATTCAGTCACCCATTATTCCGCAAACTAGCCTATCTCTCAGCATTTCCTTCAGGTTGTTCCCATAATTGCAATCTTGTGCTAATTTACGCAACACCGCGACATAGTCCATTACACTCTCTTCCTCTTTTCTGTTCCTTGAATTAAACTTGAACTGCTGTACAATCTCACTAGGCTTGGGGTTGAAATGTTCTTTGAGCAAGGCCACTAATTCAACAAATGATTTGTCTCCAGGCTTTTCAGGACTGAGCAGATTCCTCATCAAACTGTAGGTCTGGCTTCCCACTGAACTAAGCAGAATGGCTTTCCTTTTTCCGGCATCATTTATTTCATTTGCTTCGAAGAAATAACCCAACACTTCACAGTATTCCTCCCAGGTTTGTGCTCGAATATGAAAAGCGGAGACCGTTCCTACCGTGGCAGCCATGCTCTCTCCCAACTGGTAGCTAACTTTAGCTCGTGATTTTGTTGTTTAAAAGTCCTGGCAGACTTCTCTTCCTTGGTTTTGCCGGCAGACTTCTCTTCCTTATTCAGGGTCCTTTTTACCTCGTCGCCAAATGTGATAAATCCATGTAGTGGAACAAGAGGCGATATCTTAGAATTAGCACGAGTACTTTATTAACAACTGTGTAGCAAACAAAACAGACCTGCATCCTGCATCCTGGCATTCCACCTTTGCTGACCTTGACAGGAAGCAACCCCCTGACCTTAACTAGTGGCAGCACTGGCTACAGCACCACCTGGTGGAAAACCTTAATCATAACATCCCAGATTACTATAATCATCCTCTTCCTTGTCATAATCGACCAGGAAGAAATGTCTTTCCTGCTGCTTATCCTTCTCTAGAACAAAGGGACATAGATATAAGATTAAATGTACCAGGTTCAGGACAGAGAGCAGTAGAAGCTTTGTTTATACAAAGGCTTCTGAGACTGTGGAATGCACAACCAGAGTTATGGTGTGAAGCAGAGACCATGTCAACATTTAAGAATAAGATAGATAGGTAGTTGAAGTAAAGGGGAATAAAGGGATATGGGAACAGAGCAGGCACAGGGGATTAGGATTACTGCTCTTTAGGAGGATGAACACCAACGTGGACTGATTCAGCCCAACAGCCAGTTTTCATGTTGCAATTTCTATGTCATTCTATGACTTTGAACACCTCATGGTCGTATCTGCCTCTTTACTAGTATTTTCTTGTACCTCCATTATATTCACTTCCTGTACCCCACTGACTGTCATGACCATATTTATTTTGTTTTTGAACATGTCCTCTGGTTGCATTTCTTCTGCAGCTAGTTTGGCGGCTAGATCTGCATACCTATTCCCTGTAGGGGCCTGGTCCTGGGGTTCCTGTGAGTCCATATCCTCTATCTTTGTGTGGGCTTTTATTTTAATTACCATTGTCTCTAAAGGTGCTTGTGCAGCCTTATCTAACCTTTCTATTAGTTTCCCATGTTTTACTACCTCTCCCGTAGAGGTCATGTACCCCCTTCTGGCCCATAGTGTCATATAATTATGCACCACTCCGAAGGCATAACGGCTGTCGGTATAAACATTTATCCATTTGTTTTTTGCTATTTCCAACACTTTTATTAAAGCCACTAGTTCCACTACCTGTGCTGACTTATCCCCATAAAGGGCTCCTTTTAACAGGGTCTTTCCTTCTTGATTTACTACTGCCCACCCTGTTCTGGGTTCTCCGTTGATATACTTTCGGGATCCATCTACATAGATTATCATATCGGGATTTTCTAGTGGGTCTTCCTTTATTCCTTCTTCTTCTTAGGCAGTCCCTCAGAACTGAGGATGACTTGCTTCCACATTAAAAATGAGTTCTCAGGTGACTGATGAGTCCAATGCGGGACCTACAGTCTCTTTGTCCATAAGGGTCCTGACGTTCCAGGTCCCGACCTTCATTTTAAAGGGTGGAAGATGCCTGTGCGTGAATTCTTTGAACGTGGGGTGGCTGTTGCACACCAGCTACCACACGGGCTTGACAGAGCAAGGTCTTGGTCCAATGGCAAGGGGATCCAAGACAATTGGAGACCAGGCTCTGCTACAACGGCCTAGCACACACACACACACAAACATACTCCTACTGTCCTCCTCCCTCCTTCCCGCAGGTCCTCTCTGCCTGGGTTTCGTAGGATGCATTGTGGTCCTCCCGACCTTGCTGTTGGCCCGTGCCGCACCTTCCCTGGGCACCGACCCCGCTGCTGGTCCATGCTGCACCGCTCCTGGGCCTTGACCTCGCTGTTGGGCTTGTCCTCGCTCCTAGGTCCCAGCCTCAGACATGAATGATGTTGTCTCTCACAGGATCAAATTAGCACTGATATTCTCGTGATCCCTGGCCCCGAACTCCACTCGCGATCCACTAGTCACTAGATCACTAGTCTAGTGGAGAAGCGTAGTCTTCACGGCAGAAAGGTCTGGGAAATTGGGAGCTAAGTTTAAGTGAAGAGCCAGTGCTCACGGAGAACAAAGAACAAAGAGTGAAGCCAGAAACTGAAGAACATGAGGTACCAACCTGGCTCTATATCTCACTTTCCTTTTGATGTCCAAACTGGTACAAAGCCATCCTTGGCCATCCGTTGCCATCCTTTCCTCTTTTTCCCCCCAGTCTCCTCTCTTCTGCTGTTTAAGTTCCCCTGGCTCTAAGAGTGGGTGCATTTTATCCCTAACTGCAAGTTCAAGCTGCAAGGTTAAAGTTACCTGAGACTACTGCCCATCCTTTATTCCACTACCTATTTCTTCCTCCATTTTCATCTGACAACTGCGCTCTTCTCCTTCCATTACTATGCCCGTGGCTGGATTAACCCCGGTATGTTTTTGTATTATCACAGTTCCATCCCGGGGGAGTAAAATAGCTTCCCATTTAGCCTTCCTGCTATCCGATATAGTCCGCAATTTTCCTGTGCTGAGTAGTTCCACTAATGTGTGTTGAGTATGCAAAATTACCTTTCCCATCATCACTATTGGTTCGCTTACTCGCACCGCCCAGGTGGCGCAATCTAGTGCAGCCACACATCGTGGCATCGTCTTTGCTACTGGGTCTTTTTTTTGCGGAGTAATACGCAACGGGTCTCTGTTTCCCTCTGTGATCTTGCATTACCACGGCTGAATAACTCTCATGATCTAAATCACAATAAAGGTGGAAGGGTCAAGTGGGATCTGATAATCCTAGGGCAGGGGCTGTTATTAATTCCTGTTTAAGGGCCCTATATGCTTCCTCCTGCTCCGTCTCTCATTCTATCTTATCAGTGGCGGGTCTCCCCCCTTTAACTAACCATTGAATCGGCTCCGCTTTCTCTGCAAAGTCTGATATAAAATTCCTGCAGTAATTAAATAGTCCCAACACTTTCCTCACTCCCCAGACGGTCACTGGCCTTGGCTTGTCTTTAATGGCTGCCTTTCGTTCCTGCGGGGGTGCCTTATACCCCTGGCTAATTTCGTGCCCTAGATACTTTACTTTGGACAGTCCAACCTGTGCCTTTTTGGGTTCAATTTAAAGCCAGCTTTCTTAATGTCTGGAGGGTGGCTAGTAATGCTCCCATGTGTCCTTTGGCATCCTCTGATGCAATCATTATGTCATCGACATATTGAAGTATGGCGCGCTGGTACTTTGATAGGTCTAACTCGTCTAAGGCTTGACTCAGTACACGGTGGAATATATTTGGACTATTGTGGAACCCCTGTGGGAACCTGGTCCATGTATACTGTCTATTCCTGACAGTAAAGGCGAATTTCCCTTGTGATTCCTCTGCCAATGATATGGACCAGAACCTGTTCACTATATCCAAGACTGTAAATATTTTAAAGTCTGGTTTCAGACCATTAAATATTTTATTCAATACGGTCTACACAAATTTACACCAACCAGAATTTCACCGTGGCCACAATGAAAGTCTGGTTTTAATAGGTTAATTAACCTCATAACTCCAATCCAATCCAGATCAAAAAAAATTTTAACTAACCAGTATCACTTGGAAAAGAAAGAAACCATAGCCACATTAACAGAGAAACAATTACCCATGCCTTGTAAACATTCAAATTCATTTTCTTCCAGGCACATTGGCAACTGTGACTTCAAGGCTGAAGCTTATCTTTTGTAAAACAATTAACAAACTTAAAACAACACACGCTTGTCCATCCTTCAAGACAAGTCTTCAAAGGGTTAAACAGCTTTTAGCTCTCTGTACAAAAGAGTGGGTGGAGCTAAAACACACAACAGACACATTTTTTTTTAAGAACAGACTTTCAGACAAAAGGAATACTGTAACTTCTTAAGCATCCATAGTCAGGAAAACTTTCACACTTTAACACACACTTTCACACAAACTGAGATTCCAGCATTTTTTTAAGGTTCCTTTCACTCAGCAATCGTGTTTTATTTGTTTCAGCACAGACGTTAATAACTTCCGTGTCGGTAAAACTTTAGGTTTCTCTTTCTGAACCAGCCCAATCAATCTCCTCACTGTCATTCCTTCCACTATGCACTGACCTTGTCTTCATTACAGCGGCACACTTGGCACCTACCTTTTTTAACTGTTCCACTAACTCCTCTTTTTCCCTCTCCTGTGTGGCCCCAATCTTACAAATTTTTCAGGTGGCCCTGACAAAGAACCACTACAGTTTTCTCCTCCTTATTCTTGCTCTCTTTACTCCATCATTCTTTCTGTCGGTCGGGAACCCATTCAGGATCCCACCTTCCTTTCCCATTCTTTTTATTACCTTGTCATCATATCCCTTTTTTTTACCATCTTTTCCTTAACTTTCTCATACTTATCGCGCACAAATTCATACAGCAAGTTACGTTATGCTGTCCTATTTGTCCGTCGCTTTCTTTCCCAGCCATTTTCTAGCTGCTCGGGAATTTCCGTGAGGTTTTCTCACTTCCCCGGGGTCTTTTTACCCCGTCCCTTTTGGAATTTCCATTATCCGATACTATCGCGTACAAACTAGTACAGGCGTTTAGATCTTTTGGCGTCCTTTTTTTTTGCCATCCTTTTAGGGTGGATTTGCTAGTTCCCCCCTCGTTTGCTACCTCCGGGACTCCCCCAGACCTTCAGGGACCTTTCCCTGCTTACGCGGCTTTAACTGTGCCTAGATTGGGTTTTCCCTATATCCAATCCTATATAACCCAAACTCCTCAACTTATTCAGACATTTTCATTTCTACAATGTCCTAGCATGCACCTAAGTTGCTTTCTCACATATCCAGACTCCGCCTCAGATTCGTTGGATCTCCGGCCCTGGGCTTCGATGCGAGGAGACAATGCCTCTACTTAGCCCATCCAATAGATCCTGCTGACTATGCCAAGTTGTAAGGGTAAACTGGGAGAGCTTCTTCTCCCCGAGACGGCCCCTCTGATATAAAGGGTCGACGTCCGCCTTATTCCCAATCAATCACTCGGAGTCCGGAGGTTCGTTCAGTAAAGCAACTTTATTTACAAGTCAACAGGGAAGACACCCATCCTGGGATGAATGCTCCCCAATCGCTGAAATTCTCCTGCCTTATATACAGGTTTTGTTCTGAGTCGTGGCTACTGTTTGCAATTAGGTGCATTACACATATACATTTCTTTCATCATACAGTTGGCTTCAGGTGCAAATTCTTGTGACCTGTGTGCATTGGGCTTGTGACCCCATACGTTATCTCTCAATACATTCCTCAGTTAGTGATTCACGGTTTGTGCACTTTGGCCACATTACACCAGACATCCCCTCTGTTCACAACCATTCCTTATATGGTTGGAGATATGCTCTGTTCCTTAATCCCCTCATCTTAGCCCTTTTTTAGCCCTTTCAGGGGGAAAGCAAGAGGTGCATATTTACACCATCTGCAGCTTGTAAGTCAGAGGGATTGTGAGATGAGGGGGAAGTGGGATGTGACAAGGATTAGGTATGAGCATACTGTCATCTTCACTGGCTTCAACACTGTCGCTGGCCACGGCCTCAGTCACAGCCACTCCAATTATGGTGAGTACCGTCTCCTCGAGTGGGGTCGGGATATGGAGGCGTGCCTGTCCCCCTCTAGTTAGCTGCAGCTGCCTACGATTGTGCGCCATCTTGTCCTGCAAGAGAGAGGGAAGTGTGTCAGTGAGTGTGGTTCACTGTGTTTGGCTGATGTGGCTATCATGATTGAATAGCTGGCATTGTGTGCAAGCTGTGAGATGTGGGTGTGAGGCTTGCAGCAGTGGTAAGTGTGTGAGGGTGAGATGGAGCACATGAATGAGATATGAGTCCTGATTGATAGAGATTATTGGTAGGTGAGTAATGGGGGTTTAGTGAATTGAGCAGTGTGTGAGGCTAGTGGTGCAGTTTGTGGGATATGGCATTTGAAGATAAATTCACTGACTTTGACCACTCATGTAAGGTCCTTAAACTTCTTCCTGCATTGCATCCAGGTCCTTGGGGCTATATTGCTTGCATTGACAGTGACGGCTATCTGCTCCCATTCCCTTCTCAGTCTCTGTCTGGAGTGCCTCCTGCCCCCCTGTGGATACAGGATATCTCTCCTCCTGCGCCAGGGCCTTAAGTGCTGCATCCGAAAATCTGGAAGTCCTCTCTCTGCCATGTTGCACCATCTTCACCCTTCCTGTGGGTCAGACACTCCTCGACAATGACTTCCTGTACCTGCAGCAGCCAGAATGCACCTCCCCTTTAAGAGATGCAGGCTGGCTTTAAGAAGTGCAGGCTAACTTTAATTGGTGCTAGCCTTGCATGAACTTGGACCTGTTGCTAAGCGTGCAGCCACTCAGCAGCGCTGGGCTGCATGCCACTATCATTATAATTAGCAGGCAGCACGAAGTTTGCGTGCTGCCGGCATTCCATTGAATGGGCACGGGTTAATCACGCATCATGACCTTTGCACCTGTTTTCGGGCATTATCCATTTGTAGCCCCTAATTCTTCAAATTTTATTGATTAACGCGGCTACAAATTGGCACGAGACCTGTCCAATATTTATTACTGCAGTCACCTCCTGAACATTTGTCGGTTGCCAGAATTATCTACAGAAGACTATTGTGGGGTTGGACGGAGCAGTCTGTGCAGAGGTACAGAGCTGGATCAGTGGTGGGAAATATCGAACTCTCTAAAATGTACACATTATGCAACAAAGGAATTAAAACAGAAAAATGGTTTCTCCAGGGGAATTCAAAATTCAGGAAAGACAGGCATAAAGGAAAAGGAGGTGGGGTAGTATTGCTGGTTAAAGAAGAGATTAACACAATTGTAAGGAAGGATATTAGCTCTGACGATGTGGAATCTGTACGGGTAGAGCTGAGAAATACCAAGGGGCAGAAAACATTAGTGGGAGTTGTATACAGACCCCCAAACAGTAATGCGGAGGTTGGGGATGGCATTAAATGGGAAATTAGAGACGTGTGCAATAAGGGCACTGTAGTTATCATGGGTGACTTTAATCTACATATAGATTGGGCTAACCAAATTAGTAACAATACTGTGGAGGAGGAATTCCTGGAGTGTATACGGGATGGTTTACTGGACCAATATGTCAAGGAACAAACTAGAGATCAGGCCATCTTAGACTGGGTATTATGTAATGAGAAAGGAATAATTAGCAATCTTGTTGTGCGAGGCCCCTTGGGGCAGAGCGGTCATAATATGATAGAATTCTTCATTAAGATGGACAGTGAAGTAGTTGACTCAGAGACTAGAATCCTGAATTTAAATAAAGGAAACTACAATGGTAGTTGGGTAGGATTGATTGGGGAATGTTACTCAAAGGGTTGACGGTGGATAGGCAATGGCAAACATTTAAAGATCGCATGGATGAACTACAGAATTTGTTCATCCCTGTTTGGCATAAAAATAAAACAATAAAGGTGACTCAACCGTGGCTAATGAGGGAAATTAGGGATAGCATAAGATCCAAGGAGAGGACATATAAATTGGCCAGAAAAAGCAGTAAACCTGAGGATTGGTAGCAGTTTCGAATTCAGCAAAGGAGGACAAAGGGATTAATTAAGAGGGGGAAAATAGAGTATGAGAGTAAGCTTGCTGGGAACATAAAAACTGACTGTAAAAGCTTCTATAGATATGTGAAGAGAAAAAGATTGGTGAAGTCAAGCATAGGTCCCTTGCAGTCAGAATCAGGGGAATTTATAATGCGGAACAAAGAAATGGCAGACCAATTAAATACATGTTCTGTCTTCACAAAGGAGAACACAAATAACCTCCCAGAGATGTTGGGGAATATAGGCCTAGAAATTCAGTTGGTTGCGCCAGCCGGTAGCGCCTTAGGAGGAGTAGATGTCGGGCGCTAGGCGGCTAGCGGCTGGGTGCAGCGCGATCTGCGCCTCGCCCCAACTTCACTCAAGATTTAGCGGCGGCGCAAAGTCTTTGCGCGCGCTCAGCTGCGCGCGCAGATCATGACGTCATTTCCTCGTGCAACGCCCTTTGTGCGCCCCCAACCGGAAATTCAGTCGCGACGCCCCATTGTGCGCCTGGCGCCCCTAGCGACTGCTAGAGTGGAACGGTGCTCAGTCGATGCGGGGCGCGGGGGGCGCAAATTAAAGGGCACTCCTCCTGCACTATAAAAGGCTGCCATTTCGCAGCACTCCTTCTTGAGAGACGGATCTTTGCAGAGAGACCAAGGTAGAGAGCTTTCTGCTTTGGCCCAACACTCGGACAGGTACTTGTGGCTTCAGGCCACAGCTTTCCACTTGTCTTTGCCTTCATTGACATCTCATTGTTTGCCAGCATATTATGGGGGCTGCAATGGGTGTAAACGCTGGTTTTCTCAATTACATCCAAAGGGCTCACAGACGCCGTGAGAGAGTGGCAGCCCTGGCTAGACGGAGAGGGGGCAACAGGCGTCGGGAAAGGAGGCCTTACCCACCCAGGGTATACCGCCAGCAGTTCTCCTATCTCAACATGTCTGAGGAGCAGTGTGTTCGGAGGCTGCGATTCAGAAGGGAGGTGGTCACAGAGATCTGCCACCTGCTTGGCGGTGATCTGCAGCCACAACTGAGGAGCAGGACGTCTCTTTCGGTGGCAGTGAAGGTGACGGTGGCTCTCAACTTCTATGCCACCGGCTCCTTCTAATCCACTGCTGGGGACATTGCCAACATCTCCCAGTTCGCCATGCATTGCTGCATCCGCCAGGTGACCAATGCCCTTTTCACAAGGAGACGTCAGTTCATCTCCTTCTCCATGGCCCTTGCCAAGCAGCAACAGCGTGCAATGGGCTTTGCAGCATTCGCGGGCTTCCCCATGGTGCAGGGCGCCATTGACTGCACGCATGTGGCTTTGTGGGCACCTCTGGAGAATGCCGAGGATTACCGCAACCGGAAGGGCTACCATTCGCTCAACGTCCAGCTGGTGTGTGACCACAGCCAGCTCATCCTAGCTGTCAATGCCCGCTTTCCAGGCAGCAGCCATGATGCCTTCATCCTGCGACAGACTTCTGTGGCAGACATGTTCCAGGCCCAGCCTCACCCACGAGGATGGCTTATCGGGGACAAAGGCTATCCTTTGTGTACCTGGCTGATGACCCCGCTCCGTGCGCCCAGCACCCCTGCTGAAGAGGGATACAACAATAGCCATCAAGTGACCAGGAACATCATCTAACAAACAATCGGCGTCCTGAAGCAACAGTTCCGCTGTCTGGATCGTTCCGGTGGAGCCCTACAATATTCGCCGGAGCGAGTCTCCCATTTCGTGGTCGTTTGCTGCATGCTGCACAACCTGGCTATCCGCAGGACTCAGCCACTGCCACCAGAGATTGGAGGACCACCTGAGGAGGAGGAGGAGGAGGAGGAGGACCAGCACAGGAGGGAGGCAGAAAGTGCAAGGGCCGCCCGTCGCCGGCTTATTGAACGTCGGTTCTAGGCCCCCTCTCAGGGAATGGCTTGTGCCAATGTCAGCAGATGAATCTAGCCGCTCCACAAGCCCTCAGCCGAGCAGGGCAACCAGGACTTAACCAAAAAACCATGCACAGTGCAATTTAACAACAATAATTTATTGAAAACCTCTGCCCTTCCCACATTACATCCTCATGTGGAGAAGTCCCCTCCAAAAACACAAAACTACCAGTCTCGGCCTTACAAAAAGAAAGAAAGACACCAGTCTTGGCCTTACAAAAACGCAACTACACCAGTCTCGGCCTTACAAAAAGCACCAGGCATTTGTGCATACCTTCTACTTTTTGCCCTGCGAGGGCGATGCCTTTCGCATCCTTGCCTGGCCCCTGCCCGCCCTGCAGCTCCTCCTCAATGGGAGCCCAGTGGCTGCAGCAAGGCTGGGGGAAGGCTGCTGAGGGGCAGATGGCGAGACGGCAGATGCCCTTGGGGGTCGGCCTGCACCAGCTCTGGCCTTGGAGTGGCCGGCTGCTGACTGCTCCAACTCTGGCTGGGCGGCAGCAGTCTGTCCAGCGGCTCGTGGCAGCTGCAATGGCGGAGTGGCAGTGTCGGCTGCAGGAATGGTGCCAACCTGGCAGATCGCAGGTGCTCGCTGGTCGCCTGAGACATTGGCACTCGCACGGGCCAGCACTGCAGCATGCGCAGCAAACAGCTGAAGAACAGACTGCTGGGCTGCTGCTGCGCGGCGAGTGCCCTGGCGATGCCTGGCTGATCCAGCGAGGGTGGCAGCAGTTAGTGCCCGTGTGGCCCTGGTCTGTGTCCGCATGACAACAGCCAGTGAATGGACGGCACGACTGAGCACTTGGCTCGACGCCGCCTGTGCTGCCGCGAAGTCCTGTAGACTCCTGGCCTGTGCTGCACTGAATTGATCCAGACTCCTGGCCTGTGCTGCTCCAAATTGCTGCACACTCCTTGACAAAGACTCAATGGAGTCAGGCATCCTTGCCACTGCAGCCATGAGCTCATTGTGCCTGCGCTCAGCCTGGACAGCCATTTCCTCCAGGAGCCGCACCTCCTCTGCGCTGACCGTCGCAGGACTGGAGGCCACACTCACCCTCTGGGGAGAAGTCCGCCGAGCTTCCCCACCCCTCCCACATTGCTGCAGGCCGCTGGGCCCCGGAGCTTCACTCTCCTCCGACCCTTCCCCCCGGCTCCCCTCCAGGGAAGACGTGTCCCCTACATCGCCATGGGCTGGCGCGGCTGAGGGTGGCACTGATGGGCCGGCTTCCTCTTCCTCCTCCTCGTATTCCGAAGCGCTGACAGTGGCAGCTTGAGGGCCCGCCTCCTCGCCTGGCGATTCACCATCTGAAAGCAGGAAGGCACAAGAGTAGCTTTAGAGTGAGGACAGGGCGGCAGCGAGGGAGGCATGAGTGGTGCCATTCACTGCATTGGTCGGACAGTGGCAAAGGATGCAGATCTGAGGCGCAAGTGTAACGAGAGAGAGGTCAAAAAGGTGATGCCCTTACCATTGGTGCCCAGAACAGGGTCGGCATCTCCACTGGCGACGGGGCCAATCAGCCGGCCTGCCATAATGCGCTCCACACGCTGGTTGAGGTCGGCGAGCTTTTTGACGTCAGGACAGCCTCCCCCGGTCTCAGTTCGTTTCCGCCGGTTGTACGCCACCTTGGCCTGCAAGAGAAAGGACGGCCTCTAAGTACAGTGTGAAGCCCTGATCTTGTCTGCAATGCCTCCCATGGTGGACTGGCCCTGACAGTGTGAAGCCCTGATCTTGTCTGCAATGCCTCCCATGGTCGAATAGCTTGTACAGTGTGTAAAGTGCTGAATGTGCAAGTGATTTTCATGACAGTCCCATAGCTGCTGGATGAGGGCTGGCCATTAGGGCTTTCAGGTCCCTTTGCCCATAAAGTGAGGTACACATGCAGGGATGAGGAGGACACTGGAAAGGGTACTCACCCTGACAACCCGAGTGAGGTCGTTGAACTTCTTCCGGCATTGCACAGGAGTCCTGGCAACCACGCTGTTGGAAGACACCCTGTTTGAGACCTCCCTCCAGGCTTTCCGGTAGGCGCTGGGCAGCGGCCTCTTGCCACCTTCTGGGAACAGAACATGGCGCCTGCACTCCACTCCGCCAACCAGCAGCCTCAGGTCACCGTCGCTGAAGCACTGCGCTCTCTCCCTGGCCTTCTCCATAGCCCTGGGCGTTGTGCAGGTGAAGCTGAAGTGGTCAGGCCTAGGTTGAGGGCTGCAGTGTGCAGGGCGTGGCAGGCAAACAAATCCACCCTCCCCCTTTAAGAGCTGACCGGCGCCAGAGTGTCTGCCGTCAATCAGCAACTCGCCGCACCGGCGCTGCGCCCGGCCTCGGGGGTATCGCTCAGCACCGCCGGCTTAGCGCCTAAAGATAGTCGTGCATCGCCTGTTTTAGCGCAGCAGCAACCTCTTGGGGCGATGCGACTGAATATCGGTGAAGGGGGCGCGACTTTGCGCCGGGCGCAAACTTTAGCGGCCGCCCGACTTTAACGCCCCAAAAGTGGCTATACTGAATTTCTAGGCCATAAGGTCTAATGAGAGGGAGGAACTGAATGAAATCAGCATTTGTAGAGAAATGGTGTTAGGGAAATTGACGGGCTTGAAGGCCGATAAATCCCCAGGGCCTGATAATCTACATCCTAGGGTACTTAAGGAAGTGGCCCTAGAAATAGTAGATGCATTGCTGGTCATCTTCCAAAATCTATAGACTCTGGAACAGTTCCCATGGATTGGAGGGTAGCTAATGTTACCCCACTATTCAAAAAAGGTGGTAGATAGAAAACAGGGAATTATAGATCGGTAAGCCTGACATCGTTAGTGGGGAAAATGCTAGAGTCCATTATAAAAGATGTAATAGCAGAGCACTTGGAAAACAGTGACAGGATCGGACAAAGTCAACATGGATTTACAAAAGGTAAATTGTGCTTGACTAATCTACTGGAATTTTTTGTGGATGTAACTGGTAGAGTAGATAAGGGAGAACCAGTGGATGTGGTGTATTTGGACTTTCAGAAGGCTTTCAATAAGGTCCCGCATAAGAGATTAGCATGTCAAGTTAAGGCACATGGGGGCAAGGTACTGACTTGGATAGAGAACTGGTTGGCAGACAGGAAGCAAAGAGTTGGAATAAACAGGTCTTTTTCCAAGTGGCAGGCAGTGACTAGTGGGGTACCGCAGGGATCGGTCCTATGAACCCAGCTATTCACAATATATCTTAATGATCTAGACGAGGGAACTAGATGTAATATCTCCAAGTTTGCAGATGACACAAAGCTGGGTGGGCGTGTGTGCTGTGAGGGGGATGCCGAGAAACTCCAGTATGATTTGGACAGGTTGGGTGATTGGGCAGATGCATGGCAGATGCAGTATAATGTGGATAAATGCGAGGTTATCCAGTTTGGAGGCAAAAACAGGAAGGCAGATTATTATCTGAACGGCAATAGATTGGGGGAAGGGGAAGTGCAACGAGACCTGGGTGTCCTTGTGCACCAGTCGCTGAAGGTAAGCATGCAGGTGCAGCAGGCAAATGGTATGTTGGCCTTCATAACAAGAGGGTTCGAGTACAGGAACAAGGGTGTCTTGCTGCAGTTGTACAGGGCCTTGGTGAGGCCACACCTTGAGTATTGTGTGCAGTTTTGGTTGCCTTATCTGAGGAAGGATGTTCTTGCCATGGAGGAAGTGCAGCAAAGATTCACCAGACTGATACCTGGGATGGCAGGAATGATGTATGAGGAGAGATTGGGTCGATTGGGTTTACACTCGCTGGAGTTTAGAAGAATGAGTGGGGATCTCATTGAAACTTATAAAATTCTAACAGGACTAGACAGACTAGATGCAGGAAGGCTGTTCCCAATGGCGGGGGAGTCCAGAATCAGGGGTCACAGTCTAAGGATAAGGGGTAGGCCATTTAGGACAGAGATGAGGAGGAATTTCTTCACCCAGAGAGTGGTGAACCTGTGGAATTCTCTACCACAGAAGGCAGTTGAGGCCAATTCATTAAATATAGTCAAGAAGGAGTTAGATATATTTCTTAAGGCTAAAGGGATCAAGGGATATGGGGAGAAGGCAGGGACAGGGTACTGAGTTTGGATGATCAACCATGATCTCATTGAATGGTGGAGCAGGCTCGAGGGGCCGAATGGCCTACTCCTGCTCCTATCTTCTATGTTTCTATATTTCCCCCGTCAAAGCGGATTGTTTATTTGCAGCATTTTTTGTTTCTATTTTAGATTTCCAGTATTTGCTATCGTTGTTTCTTTTTGTCTCTTTTAATTTATTAAAAATGAATTCAAATCGACAAGTAAAGCTATTGAAATGATACGGTCTATTTAAGTGGCACATGTTGAAATATCCACAAGTCAATCGCCACCTCTGCAGCGGTGCACTCGGCCTGATCTTGACCATTAGCGCAATACAATGTTGCAGTTATATTTGTGCAGCTGGAGCCAAGAGCTCTCGTCTTCTGCATAGAAGTTTGAAAGCAATGTGAAAATAAAACACTTTTTTTTAATTTTTCAATTCATTTATTACACGGTCACATGCCTCAACATTCAGCTGACACGATACGTGAAACCAGTAAAAACTAAAACTTCTGACTGCCATTTGTAATGATTCAGACAAATGGGGGAAGTTCTTGAGGTTCTTGAGGCCAAACTTTATTGCAAACCTTTACAAAAAAAAACTATTAACAAAGTTCTGTCGATGTCTCTATTCGTTTCAAATACTCTTCATTCCATGGGATTAGTTCCATAGGACCCAAAGCGGATTACTTCTAATAAAAGAATCACTGGTGATGCATCCTCCTTAATTATTGGATGACCCATTGTTGTAACATGTATCTTGTGATTGGGGAACAGTGTATTCTGACCCATCTTTTACTAGGAATATTGAACTTGGAAACTAGCGGGATGAAAACACTGGGATATAACATAAGAAGTAGGAGCAGGAGTAGGCCATACGGCCCCTCGGGCCTGCTCCGCCATTCAATAGGATCATGTTAACTTACACCCCCTCCTGTTTTGCTTTTTCAAGTAGTGTGAGTTTAGGTGTCCCTTTGTCTTGAATTTAATTTTCAACAAAATCTTGGTTGTAATTAATTGTGACTCTATAATATCCATAACTGATTACATAGAATCTAGAGCACAGAAACAGGCCATTCGGCCCAACTGGTCCATGCCGGAGTTAATGTTCCACAGAGCCTCCTCCCACCTTACTTCATCAACCTCCTAACTTTGCACTCTACTAACACTCATCAATTAATATTAAATATAATACCTTATTTTGTGTAACATGAATTAAAAATAAAACTGCTGGAAATACACCAAAAGTTTTTAAAATGTGTCAACTCCCCAAAAGTTGGCTTGTTTCCACCCCCCCCCCCCCTTTACTTATGCTGCCGGACCTGCTGTGCATTGAGCTCTGATTTCAGATTTCCAACATTTATATTTTTATAACTTGAATTTCAATCTTTCTGTCACTTGTACAAGAAAACGATCTGTGCTAACACCTGGCAGATGTTATTCCATTGTGAAATCGTTTCGTTGCAGGCTGTTACACCAACATTATACAAGAGGGAGTTAATTAGTGAACTTTCATATAGTATATTTAAATATTAAACATTTCAAAGGGTCCAGTCACCGGCTGTGGCCTGGCCATTGGTTTTAAAATCCCAACCATCTGATAACCCGATTTATGATTTATCATCCAGACCCCTGTAAACACACGCACCATTTGGCAGAATTAAGTCGAAAAATAAAACGACGTAGTGTGTCGTAAATGATCAGATTGCTACCTGATTTTGACAGACGGCTGAAAATCTTGAGCTTGGAGCAGGGTTTTAAATTCTATCATCAAATCGTATCAAGTCGTGATGAAGAAAGGTATTATTAAAGTTTGTCTGTTCAGTTCAACACACTTTAAAATCCAACGTTTGAAAAAGAAAACCTTTATAATTATGGTGTTTTTTTGCACACCCTGAAATAAAGTTGCATTAATTGACTCGAAAGGATGAAGCATTAGGACAAGATTAGGATAGTTGAGTCTATCCTAATACTCAGTATTAATCCTAATACTGTTGTGTATACCGACTCCCTATTAAACTATATCTAGTTTTAAAATCCATGCAATCGTGACATTTGGTCGATGTATTTGCCTGGTTTGGAACTGCAGTTTTAAAACGTTTATATTATGACCATTTAGAGCAGTGTTGTGTCCTGTCACGTCCAGGCCGGCAAGTTGCCCCAAGTTTATTCTGTTATAACATCAGGCATTAAAATGCAACACGCTACCATTTTGTTGATGTTAAAACAAGCAGATGGATTTGAATGGCTTTGCATTCTTATTCAGGAAGTCCTGGAAGTGCTTAAGTTTTAAGTTTAGCATTAAGGTAATTGTTGATGGAGATGTTAATGGCTGCCCCGGGACGGGTGAATGGTTGATAACACCTTTAAAGTTAAATGAAGAAAGGTGAATAGATATGTAGATCACTTTTGTTGGAAAAAGTCATTATTGTTAGAAAAAAGAGTGCAAGGAAGTTAGATTTTTTTTAAACCAGCAAATAGCTTTGAATGGACAACCACGATGAGTAAATATTTGTGAGCTGGATGTTCCGAACAGTAATGACTAAACTATTTGAATTTAAATGATTCCGATCGTTATTTCATGCATTTTACTGTGTGTTGTTTTGAATAAAATAAACTATTTGTTCATTTTCTGAAGGAATTATACGTTTAAGAAAACCTAGAATCACAACAATTTATAATGTTAACGACGATGTAATTTACAACCCATCGTGTTTATTGCATTGGCACGTTCACAGCAATGCACTGTTCCGGCAAATTACAGAGGAGAAAGTCCATTCAGACCACCTTAATTCAGAGATCCAGAAAGATCATAAGACCACGCCCCGCCCCGCACCCCCCAAACTGTCCCTTCTCAACTGCAGCATCTATTGTTTCTTAAATGATTGCAAAGTGTTTGCCTCCACTACTTTATGTAGAAGCATTTTCAAGATACTGAGCACACTATGTCTGAAGAATTCCCTGATGCAGTCTCAACATTACATTTTATTGGTTTGAACCTGCGTCCCCGAGCTCTACTCCGGCAGTTTAAAGCAATATTCCGCGTGAACTTTGTCAATACCATTAACAATTTAAAATACCTCCATAAGATCACCTCTCAGATATCTCCTTTACAGGCTGACGAACCCAAGTCCTGCCAGTCTTGGTTCATAACTTAAGACCTTTAACACTGAGAGATTGTACATCTGTAATATTACTGCAGGCTCTAATTAAAGGAGTGTAGTTCTTAAATTATATTGTTAGCAGTAACATTTCGAATACCTAGATTCTATAATCTGTAAAATAAATGCTGCTTTTACACGAAGGTAGAATGAATATTACATTTCCTTCATTTCTCTCCTATCTCCCCTGATGCCTTCTCTGAGGTCATCTTGTCCATGAGACCCACTTCCTGCTCTCTCTAACGGAATGCTGCATGGTCGGATGAGATGTTAAACTCTCAAGTGGACACAAAAGATCCCATGGCACTATTTAAAGAAGTGTAGGGGAGTTGCCCCAGTGTCCTGGCCAATATTTATCCCTCAACCAACCTCACTAAAGCAGATTATCTGGTTATTACCTCATTGCTGCCTTGTGTGGCCTTGCTGTGCGCAAATTGGCTTCTGCATTACTCTTTGTGACTACACTGTGAAGTGCTTTGGGAGGTCCTGAAGTCATAAAGGCACTACATAAATGCAAGATCTGACTTAAAATCCACCCCTTTGACTGAGCTTTTAGTCACCCCTATTAATATCTCTTTTGTTGAATTGGCAGATTATGTCTCTGTGAAGCACCATGGGATATTTTGCTATGTTAAAGTTGCGGTATAAATGAATGTTAATGGCTCATAATTTGCAGTCAGCATCGACGCTAAGGCGTTTGCCGCTGGCCCCGAGAAAAGCTTTCCACAAAGACCTTGCGATCTCTGTGGCGAGAAGTTCAGCTTTTCCGACGTTCAATTGAGATCAGTGCAGTTTAGTGGGAATTCCATAGTATGAGCTGCTGTGATGTCAACAAGCTGTCTAAGCAGCCAATCACAGTGCAGAATTCTCAGACAGGGAACCAGGAAGTGAAAAGCTGCTTTTATTCTGATTTTTTTTAAATGCTACAGAGAGCAAAATAAAGATTGGAGCTCTCACATGGGGAGAAGGTCAACCTGAAATAAGTATGAACAAATTTTTAAAAAGTAAGTTTTTTAAAGTTTCTTAAAAATTGTAATTTTTATTAAAATGGAGAAATTTGACACTTCAGAAAATTTTAATTAGTTTATTAGGGCCATAACATTTGTTTAACAGTCAAAACCTCAGGTACACCTAATCCAACAAGGTCTCATTTTTAATGGGGCATTTAACAGCAATATTACTGGTGGCATAGTGGTTAGCACTGTTGCCTCACAGCACCAGGGACCTGGGTTCAAATCCGGCCTCGGGTGACTGTCTGTGTGGAGTTTGCACATTCTCCCTGTGTTTGCGTGGGTTTTCTCCGGGTGCTCTGGTTTCCTCCCACAGTCCAAAGATGTGTGGGTTAGGTTGATTGGCTATGATAAATTGACCCTTAGTGTTAGGGGGATTAAATACATGGGGTTACAGGGATAGGGTGGGATATGTGTTGGTGTAGGGGTTACGGGAATCGGGTGGGATATGTGTCGGTGCAGACTCGATGGGCCGAAATGGCCTCTATCTGCACTGTGGGGTTTCTGTGATTACCATAGGAAAGTCAACGTTTTCTTCAGTTTCACTGAATTCCCTGATTACACTGATTGCCGGCTATTGAGGGGGGTGGGCGACATGGGCCACAACACAGCCAGTGTCGGAGCAGTGAATGACTGACCACAACTTCAGTATTTCCACGTTACGATGCACATGCGCTATATCCTGAATTTGCAGTAAGTTTCAAAGGGGTAATAACAGCGAACGCTGTTCGTTCACTGTTTTTACCCACCGCAAATTCCAGGCCATTATTTTTGATGATGATGATGTTAAAATAGTGCAGTAGTCCTCTCTCACTAGAGTTAGTATTTGATTGTGAGACTGCTGTTTCTGCCCACCTATGGCCTAATGTCATTACCCATGCAGAATGTGCTTGTGGAAGACAAAGATAGGGCCATTATTGCATCTATCATGACCAAAAGACGGATTGACTAATCAAGCATGTGAGAGAAAAAAGATAAACCTGTATTTTTAAAAGTGCACAATGATATTTTATTATACAATCCATGCCAATATGTATTCTCAGATTGCTGGTGGCAAGAATTGCAAATTTAATGATGCCACTAACAACAATTCCATTTAAGGGTCATAGTGCCTTTAAATATTTGGTTCTGTTCCATTTTATTATTTGGTGAATGAGAACTCCTGAAAGTTATTCCACCAGATGGCCCAGCTGAGCATAGTTTTTTCCAGTTCTTTTTAATAAATCTTGCAATGCCTAGATATTTTGTAGATACATGTTAAAGGGGAGGAACAACAGCAACTTGAAGATCACAATTAGCTTTCAGATGATCTTATCTTCTTTAATGGTACCTGTAAAAATATGGTAATAAAGCATTTTTGTAAGACTATGTAAGGTGCAAAACCTGAACTTTATATTTCAAGGTGTTTGACAAAGTACCACATCATAGACTTGTTACCAAAATGAAAGCCCCTGGGATTAAAGAGACAGCGGCAGTGTGGATATGAAATTGGATAAGGGACAGAACGCAGAGAGTAGTGGTGAATGGTTGTTTTTCAGACTGGAAAGAAGGATACAGTGGTATTTGCCAGGGGTCATTATTGGGATCACTGCTCTTTTTGATACATATTAATGGGTATACAGGGCATAATTTCAAAGTCTGCACATGACACAAAACTCAGAAATGTAGTAAATAATGAGGAGGATAGTAATAAACTTCAGGAGGACATAGACAGACTGGTGAAATGGGCAGACACATGGCAGATGAAATTTAAAGCAGAGAAGTGTGAAGTCACACATTTTGGTAAGAAGAATGAGGAGAGGCAATATAAACTAAATGGTACAATTTTAAAGGGGGGTTCAGGAATATAGAGACCTGGGGTGTATGTACACAAATCTTTGAAGGTGGCAGGACAAGTTGAGAAGGCTGTTAAAAAAAATGGGATCCTTGACTTTATTAATAGAGGCATAGAGTACAATAACAAGGAAGTTATTCTAAACCTTTATGAAGCACTGGTTAGGCTGGAGTATTGTGTTCAATTCTGGGCATCACATTTTAGGAAGGATGTCGAGGACTTAGAGAGGGTGCAGAAGACATTTACTAGAATGGTACCAGGGATGAGGGACTTCAGTTATGTGGAGAGACCCGAGAAGCTGGGGTTGGTCTCCTTAGAGAAAAATGGTTAAGAGGAGATTTGATAGAGGTGATAAACATCATTAAGGATTTTGATAGAGTAAATAAAGAGAAACTGTTTTCAGTGGCATAAGGGTCAGTAACGAGAGGACCCAGATTTAAGGTGATTGGCAAAAGAACCAGAGGCGGCATGAGGAAAGATTTTTTTACACATCAAGTTGTTGTGCTCTGGAATGCAGTGCCTGAAAGGGTGGTGGATGCAGATTCAATTGTAACTTTCAAAAGGGAGTTGGATAAATACTTGAAGGGAAAACATTTGTAGGGCTATGGGGAAAGAGCGGGGGAGTGGGACTAATTGGATATCTACCAAAGAGCCAGCAGAGGCACGATGGACTGAATGGTGTGCTGTAGCATTCTATGATTCGACTTGTTAAGATAGGCAGGAGAGGCATATTGTGAGCAAGTTATGCTGATGCTTCTCATCCATGAAATAAAAAATAAATATTGCAGAAATACACATACCCTATACCATATGATGTGAAACATTTCAGCTGTGCTGTTTTGGTATTGCAAGTACTGGAGAAAGTGGGATGTTCTTAAAGTTACTGTGAGACTATAAAGACAAGGTGGGCAGTGAAAAGGTCAGTTTATATTTCACTGGTAAACTTGTTTCACAATCATTAGAGTTAAAACATTCATAAAACCTACAGATTATGGACATCTGAAAGAAAGAATGCTGGAAACACGCCGCAAGTCAGCTACCATCTGCAAAGAGAACAGATAAGTTAATATTTCTGGGTGGACCCTTCATCAGAACTAGAAGATTTAACAGGTGGTCAGCATCTTAAAAGGAACAGAAAATAAAAGGGAAGGGAAGCACAATACACGCACCAATGCACCATATATATACACGTACACACATACATGCACACCAGAAGGAATAGAATGAATTGTAAAGTGCTTGAGTGGAAAATAGGAGATGGTTAAATGGCAGAAGTGATATTAGCATGAAACAATAGGAGGCATAATGAGATAAATCAAATAAATGAAAGACATATCTGATAATGTATGAATAATTCAGAAGGTGGGACATACGGCAGGTAGATATGGAAACACAAAAAACTGTCAAAGGATCAGGCTCCAGCAGCCCAGCAGCCCAGTATAAGAAACAAGCAGGTGGACACAAAGGGTGCAGACTGGCCCACCAGGATGGTGTTCCAACGGAGGATCGCCACCTTCAAACACCAACCCCTCTTGCACGCCCCTAAAAAGCCGTCCCACATTACAACAGTGAGGACTCTTCAAAAAAGGACTGTAAAGCGCTTTGGGGCGTCCCGAGGTCCTGAAAGGCACAATATAAATGCAAGTTATTTCTCTCTGTCACACCATTAACACTTCCTACCAAAAAGTGGGAGCTATAGTTAAGGTCTGTAGTTATTAAAGTCAAATACTAAAAGCAGAGAGCTGCCGAGTGCCTAATAGAAAGACAAGCTGCTGTTCCTCGAGCTTGTGTTGAATTTCATTGGATAATTCGAGTTAAGGTTGCTAAACTCCCCATCAAAAGATTAAGTCCTTGTAAACGTTTGCCTTAAGATAACATTCTGGGCCCGTTACAATTACTCTGTGGATAATAATAAATACCCGCGCTTATGTTTGCCTGATATTCCTCTATTATTTTAGCGAAGAAGCTAACGCGTTTAAAATAAACGAATTGAGATGCTTCCATTACAAACATCAAACTGTCACGGTGTCATTTCAGTGCCCTTATCTTCTGATAGGTTTAGTCAATAGGCATGCAATTTTAACCGCTCTCAGTGTCAATTTATCGCCGTTTCCCTAACTGTGGGTATCAATAAATTACAAGAATGTGTGAAGGCACATTTTAAATGAAGTGAAATTTAATTACATCGAATTATTGGGAATTATCCGGTTGCATTTGATTATATTTCGAAAAATTCCAGAAGTGTCTCAAACTGAACGTGTGCTTATCGTTAATTCTATATACGCAGAAAACATGTATTTTTGTCACATTATAAAAGTAATCCAGAGTTTCATCTGCACGGGAAATTGCGAGATAGTTCTGTTTCACGTATTGTGTTGCAATTATAAGATGTTCAACACCAATCATTCATCTGTATCCTTTTTCCGTTTAAATACTGTCAACCAAGGGAGCCAAAAATGACATTAAAATAACCCAAGGTTAACAGCCTAAGACAATTCAACAATGGTTATTTTCGAGGTATCTGAATCAATAACTGGACTGTAAAATGTGGTAGTACAATTCTACCGCTTCCCTGAGAAGTGGAATTTATGTACAAAGTCACCAGTTCCTTTATTCTGGAATCCTGTGTTTTTTTTAGATCACTGTGGATCATACATCGATACCATTAAAGAGGGAACACAAGTCAGGGTACAGATTTGCAAACAGCGCTTATATTCAAATACATCAAGACAAGTCATTCTGACACAACTAAATATTTAGTACCCCTACATTTCGACGTTTTTATTCTAAATATTTGGTATCTGAGCTCCCATCACTATAGGTTCGTTTCTCCTGGAGATCGCAGTATAACGGTGTTTAAATAAAGCTGGTTAAAGACTTTCTTTATCTTCTCCTTTTCCAAATGATTGCAGGCACATCCTCTGAGGCGTTTGCTACTGTGTCATTTCCTATATGCGATTCATATGCGGAATGGTGGGATTAGGATCTGGTTTAACACCTCTGCTCGCCCAGGCGGGGAGTCTCCGAGAGGCAGTCGCCAGACTAAACTCCCAGCAACTGAGGGCGGTTCGGGGGAACACCTTTTAACAATGAATTTAACATCGACTGGACGAAGTTCCCCCAAATATGTATGCACACTGCAAAATAGTTTGGTTTCGGTAAGTGTGCCGCGCTGAGTTCTTTCAGAGTCCCCACAATAAGTTACAACCCGTGGTCTTATCTCCCTGTGTTTATTTACGTCCGCACAGGCCAAAACACCGACAACCACCAATGTCAGATTGTCCTATAGCTAAACAGAATTGAGTTCTACATTTCAGTGTTTATACCAACTGGGGCCGAATTTCTAAGAAGAATAGAGCTAGATTAATTCCAGTACTTTACATTCACTAATTTACGACTGTTGAACGTAATTGTTAGGCTGTAGATATTAATCTTTGATACAAAATGCACCCGGTTAGAATGCACGGCCAGCTCACACTGGCCCGCGTTGGCTGCAGTGTTATCTCGGTGTTAGAATTTATTGCTCAGATATCCCGCACCCGTTTATGCCGAAGAAATGTTGTCATTTAAAAAAAAAATCGGTTCCCTTTCCCGCTAAACAATCCATGAACAAAAAGTTTCCAGTTCTGTCCGCGTGTTTACTATCATTGCTGCTCGGATTCGCTGGGGTCCATTTGTTTTACAGGATTCGAGGCGTCACCAGTCGGGGACTCGTTCTACAGACAGAAAAAGATGCCGATTTTAATCGGTTTGTCCTTCACCGGTAGAACGTAAAACATTCGGGAAAGTGTTTCAAAGGCACGACAAAGAATGGCGAACGGGAGCAGATCCTGGGATTTACTTCTACCACAGTCTGTCCATCATTGGTGAGCGGCACTGTTCAAAATACATCATTTAAAATGTTTTGTGTTAACAGCAATGGGTGAACATCTGTCAGCATTATTTAAATTATTTTAAGCTAAACAAATGATTTATAAAACACTCCAATTGCATTTAGTCGGAAAGTTAGATTATTATTATTCATCATGTATTGCCTGGACACTTTTCAGTTGGTTTTCTAACGATCTCCCTCTTGCTCCATAAAAATTCTCATTCCCCAGCTCCTTCTCCTTACCCCATTCTCCCAAGCTCCTAAATTCCTTATTCCACGTTCCTCCCAATCCCTTCTTCACATCGAATTCCTTATCCCACGGCGCATGCGCCAAGTCATCCTATAAATCTTCGCCCAAACTCTCCTCTTTGCCAGAAAGAACCAAGAGTCCGCAGATGCACCTCAGTTAAAAGGAGAAAGAGTACCTTCATCTCAGCCGGAAAACGCCCCGGAGCAAATCGCAGCTCAGGACCAAGTGAAGTGTTGCTGCTCTCAGTGAATCATCAGGAGCAGATAGCAGAAGATCAGTCTGCAAAGAGCGAGCCTTTTCTCTTCGCCTCGACCCCGAAGGATCAGGCGAGGCTGGGGAGACAAGTGCCTGTGGATTTTAACTTCTGGAGGCTGAAGCATCCCGCAAGAACTTGTGCTCATGACACTGTGTGGAGACCCGAGCGTTAGGGGCCACCAGAAGATGGTGGGGCCCGAGGAAGCAGAGATCGACATTGTTGGGGATGAAGATGGGGAGGAGGATGAGGAGGAGGAGACCACCCAAAGGCGGGGGCTGTACTTTCTCAGTGCGAGAGGGGACGGAGAAACGCTGACAACAGGAGAAGCGGAGCAATCCGAGACAGACTGCTCTATCGACTCGGAGAGCAGCGAAGTGTGTCCCGACATCAGCGGGAAGCCCAAGGTGAGCCTGGTTAAACCTCCCTATTCCTACATCGCTCTGATCACCATGGCTATCCTCCAGAGCCCTCAGAAGAAACTGACCCTCAGCGCCATCTGCGAGTTCATCAGCAGCCGCTTCCCTTACTACAGGGAGAAATTCCCGGCCTGGCAGAACTCCATCAGGCACAACCTGTCCCTCAATGACTGCTTCATCAAGATCCCCCGGGAGCCTGGGAACCCGGGCAAGGGCAACTACTGGACCTTAGATCCGGCATCGGAGGACATGTTCGACAACGGCAGCTTCCTCCGCAGGAGAAAGCGATTCAAGAGGCACCACCACCATGAGGGCGACTTGGCGAAAGACCGCGGCGGCCTCATGCTCTACCACAACTTCACCTGTTACGGCCGGCCCTACCTCCTCCAGCCGCAGGCATTCGTTCAGCAGGCGCCCTTCAGGTACATGCCCCTCCCCGATGGTGCTGTCATCCCCAGCCCTGCTCACAGCCTCCCCTACCAGCGCCTCGGCAGAAAGCTTGCCCACTCGCAGCCCAGCAGCGCAGCTCTGCAGATACACCTTCAAGCCGTCGCTTCAAAGCCCGGCGCCGCTGGCTCCAGCCGGGCTTCGTTCAGCATCGAAAATATCATTGGAAGTTCAAATGCTCCATCGGGGACGCTGCCGCCCTGTTCAAACTCTCAGATCCAGTCTGATTATTGCAGCCTTCTCCACTCGGCCCCTTGCTTGCTGTCTACGGTTTTAAACATGTCCACAAGAACTGTCTATAGCCCCGGGAACACTCCTCTGCTCGGGACACTCTCAACCAGGCAACAGCTCCCTCTGTGCTACCCACCATAAAAGAAGTCGCATTGCCCTGGTGCCCGCCTCCCTCCTTCCCTCTCTCTCTCCCTTGGAGCTCCCCGTTCTCCCGCGGGACATTGTTCAGCCTCAGCCCGCTTCTCACCCGAGCCCAGGACTGTCCACAAAGTTCACTGAAAGCCGCGCTGGCGTCAATGCAGGACTGGCGGTGCAATTCGTTTTACGATTCAATCTATAATTTCCAGAGTTGTAAATTTTCTTTTACAATAACAACGAATTTGTTGGTTCTTTGACATTTGTGCTGAACGGTGTACATATTAGCGGCTGACCTGTCACACTGAGCTTGAGAGGATCCATAATTCATTAGTAAAATACTGCGGATGCTGGAAATTTGAAATAAAAACAGAAAATGCTGGAAATACTCAACAGGTCAGGCAGCATCTGTGGAGAGAAAAACAAGAGTTAATGTTTCTAACGAAAGGTCATCGACCTGAAACCTTAACTCTGTTTCTGCTTGACCTGCTGAGTACTTCCAGCATTTTCTGTTTTTATTTGATATAAGTCACTGATTGATAGTGGGGGGGGGGGGGGGGGGGACGCGATGGTGTGCATTTACAGTAAATGATTGTTATAATTAACATAGGCATAGACTCGTATTTATATATTTCAAATATAAAACAGACGTGCACGATTCGGCAATTATGCACACGTCCCTCGCAATGGCTCCTCGGGGTTTGGCTTTTGCTTTCTATATTTAGGTGCTGAAAGTTCTTTTCAACACTATTTTATTTGAAGTTACGGACTACCAAACGGGTTACAGTTTCAAGCGAAGATCTCGAACAGGTCATCTCGCCGTCCTATTTATAGATACAAGGTCACCTTTGTGGTGCAACATCCTTTCTTCAGTGTGAAAGGCTAACTCTTGAGATACGAAGTGGTAACTGTGCGTGCGTTAGAATATTGCGAATCTACATGTAAATAAAGTGTGCTTTATGGAGAACTATTTATTCTAAAAAAATCACAAATCTTGTATTTGACAAACTTCTGGTTGTTACCAATCGACCGCAGAAGCAACTTATTCCTGTGCGATAGGTGAAAAGAATTGTGTTCCAGTTTCCTGTAATACTGAGTCTCTTAAGTTGGCGTTTTTTGGCATCCTTTATGAAATCGCTTGGGTTTTTATTGCAACTTTAACCTTGAAAAAAATCCAATAAAATACGTTTGATGTTGCAGTATCAGTTGATTTTACCTTCATAGCATTTTTGTAAAAAAAAGCCCAATTTCAAACGTTCCTTCTATATTTTATCTTTGTTTCTTAAGGTTTGAAGTAAATAAAGGAATATATTATTTCTGTATGAAGGTGTCAGCTGTGGCTCAGTCTGTTGCACTTTTGCCTTTGAATGAGAAAGTCGTGGGTTCCTGGTCCCACTCCAGAGACTTGAGGCTGACATTCCAGTACAGTACTGAGGGAGTGCTGCACTGTCGGAGGTGCCGTCTTTGGGATCCGAAGTTAAACCAGAGGCCCAGCTCCCCTGTCATATGGAGGTACAGGATCCCATGGCACTATTCGAAGATCAGGTGAGTTCTCCCCGTGGCCAATATTTACTCCTCAACTAAAAACAAATGTTATCAAATTGTTGTTGTGGGATTTTATGCGCAAATTGACTGCCGCGTTTCCTACATTAAAACGGAGACTACACGTCAAAAAGTACTTCATTGGCTTTGTAAAGCGCGTGGGGAGGTCCTGAGGTCTATAGTGAATATAAGTACGTGATAGCAAAATTAATTTTGCATACAAGCACTTGATTTAATTCAAGTGTTGCAGCGAAAATATTATTCAAAGTATGCTGCATGATGTAAAACATCGAAAGATTCTAGGAACCTGGTAAATACTTATCGAGAAAGGGAGGTAATCTGCCGAACACAATGATATACATGTAAAGAATAACACAATTATATTTAACGAGGTTTACTGTTCTGCAACTTAAAAAATAAATGACATTAAAGGCCTGCTCACCATAGTTACCATCGGAACTTTTCCTTGACGAAACGAGCGAAAATGGTCTTTAATGAGTAATTACTGTAACTAGAGAGGATCAGGACAACCTAATGAAATTACATTGTCACAAATAAACAGGTCCCACCTCTAAGAGATTGAAGTTAGACAACAAAAAACCTGCGCACACATACAGATCTATGTATTCAAAACAGATTACTTTAGAAAGGAAACGCACTCAATTTGGATCTAAGTCACAATGACAGACAGGTGAAGTGAGAGCGTCAAATAATTAGCTTCAGCTCCGACCTTCCAAGTGTTTATGCTGCAACAGAAAGATCTGTAAAGAAATCGGAGAACACCGCCGCCTTTACACTTCAGAAAGTCAGTATTCCTTTACTGATGTTTGTTTTTAATATCGGAGGCATTCTCTCTCTGAGATGCACCGCTAGTCAATCCGTACCATAGAGAATGCCCATTATTCACAGCAATGTAACGCTGCCTGAGGACGGAAGGATTTGTGTGCGGAAAACATGGGCAGAAGTCTATGATGCGACATCAAGTTTTATAGCCATCTTAAATTGGATAAGATAATAGTGAACATTACTGTTCGAACACCGCCTAGATTCTTATTTGTTAATCTTATTACTTAATCCAATTACCTAGAGAGTGGAGAAAGGAGATATTTGTATATTACAACAACGCCGCGATTAAAATACTTTTCTACCGGTGTCTAGTCAGGTACTCTGAAAACCTTCATTATTTTGAGCAGGGTACAGTAATTGGTTATTTCTTGCAATTTTTATAATGGGATTAAGTAACGCTCTGGAGATCATTGCACACTCGACTCGATAAATGCTTATGGGGCGTATTGTTCCGATTTGTATGTATTGTGAATGATGTACGATTGGTGATCTTCACGGTGGGTGAGACTGTGTGTGGCTGGTAAATAAAAACACAGGCAAGGCCACGGAGCACGGACAAAACTTGCACTTATACAACACCTTTAACATAGAAAACGTCCCAAAGCACTTCACAGACAGGTAATAAGGCAAAAGGAGGATGTGGGCCAGAGATTGAAGTGTTAGGAGTGGTGACCAATAGCTTGGTCTAAGATGTGGGTTTTGAGGTTCTTAAAAACGAGGGGGGAATTCCAGAGGATGGGACCGAGAAGCTGAAAGTAAGGCTACAATAGGTGGGGCAAAGTAGGTGGTCGTTGGGCGGAGGGGGAATGAAATTATGGAGGTGGAAGTAGGTGGTCTTGGTGACGGAGAGGGTCTGGGGTTGCAAGCTTAACTTGTGGTCCTATAGCGCTCCAATGTAGCAAACAGTCTGAACAATTACTGTAATTAGCTATTTGGTTGCAAACTAGCCTGACATAAAAATGTTAAGAGGTAACAAGTACAATCCAACCGATCATCTAAGCATGTCTTGTACATGTTAACGTTGCAAGCTTAGTCAAAACATTCTCATTCATACTGCACTATTACTCAAAATTAAGATAAACTAAGGCTAGCAAACCCCATTAAAGCAATTAGCTGCTGTTTATTATGGTCAGCAGACTTCAACCCAGTTGGTGTTACCGGGACTGTATAGTACCTTCACTGGTATTTGGAAGTCATAGGACATGAGGAATTCAGACTACTCATATTTCCAGAATAGGATGGTAATACTGATAATTTTGCCCTGAATTTTCCCCCTAATTTTTGTCATAAACTCTATTAGCGAATGCCCTGTGGGAACTAATCAAGGTATCATCCTTGATTCGTTCCCACAGGGCATTCGCCAACACTGGTAAGACACTGATCTAATACTGAGCTTTCAATAACAGGTCATCAACTGGAATGTACCTAGTTTGGTAGTGAGCCATTGTCCTATTGTCAGCTACTGAGGGAACCACAAGTCTAGTATTTATATATTGGCCCGTAATTTGCGTAAAAACAGAAGTGCTGGTCCCAGACCCCCAAAAAAGCTGCTCATAGAGATCTTGTGATCTCTGTGGTTAGAAGTTTGCCTTTTTTGACTTCAATTGATTGAATGATAGTGCGATGCTGCAGTGACAGCAACAAGCTGTCTAAGTAGCCAATCACACTGCAGAATTCTCAGACAGGAAACGAGAAGCTGCTTTTATCCGGACTTTTTAAAAATGTTAGAGAGCAAAATAAAGATTGGGACTCTCACATGGGGATAAGGTAGAAGCTGAAATATCATAAACAAACTAAAAAACATTTAAAAATAAGTATAACTTGTCATAATGGAGAAATTTGACACTTCACAAATATAAAAATTAGTTTTTTTCAGGGCCAGAACATTTACCAACCAGTCAACACCAATGTTCCCTTTAAGATGCACAGCTGTGCAGCTGCCTAAAGCTCCCACACAGCCGGCTCACCAGCTTTTAAATGCAAAAACTGCGCATGTGTGGAATTTCGAATGGGCCGCATGGGCTCCCCCCCAAAAAAAAATTAGAGGGAACCTTGGTCAATATGCTGTTAAAACCCCAGTTACACCTATTCAAACAAGGCTAAACATTTAACGGGGTATTTAACAGCAAATATTACCATGGAAAAGCCCAAGTTTTCATCAGTTTCACTGATTACACTGAGTGCCGGCTATTGGAGGGGGAAGGGGTCCAAAGCGCAGCCAGTGCCAGAGCAGTGAATGACTGCTCTAAATCAGGAAATCCTGAAGTTGTGGTCAATGTTCCCTGTAATTTCAATTTTTGGTGCGCGGTCCCGTTATATTTGCTGCATGGCATCTTTTCCAGTGGAAGAGCTGGTGAGCGGCCGGCGTGGGACCTCCTGGTCGATCCACGGCCACATAGCTTAGGGGGAATTTTGGTTTAGATGCATATGCGCTAAATCCTGAATTTGCGGTCACTTTCAGAAGAGTAATAACAGCGAACGCATATTTCAGGCACCAACGCTCTTCTCGATCTTCCTCGGTGCAATGCTCCATCTCACCCTCAGTACGCTCCCCACTGGAGTGGAGCTAATTTACAGAACAAAGGGAAATTGTTCAATCTCCATCGCCTCCAGTCCAGATCCAAGGTCATTCCATCCTCTGTCGTCGAATTACAGTATGCAGATGACGCTTGCGTCTGTGCTCACTCGGAGGTCGAACTCCAAACCATTGTCAGCACCTTCACCAAAGCATACGAGAGCATGGGCCTTACACTAAACATCCGTAAGACAAAGGCCCTCTACCAACCTGCCCCCACCACACAGACTATCAAAATCCATGACAAGGCCTTGGACAACATGGACCACTTTCCATACCTCAGGAGCCTACTATCAACAAGGGCAGATGCCGATGACAAAGTTCAACACCGCCTTCAGTGTGCCAGTGCAGCATTCGGTCACCTGAGGAAGAGTGCGTTTGAAAACCAGGACCTCAAACCCAGCACCAAGCTCATGGTCTACAGAGCAGTAGTAATACCCGCCCTCCTGTAGGCCTCAGAGACATGGACCATGTACAGCAGGCACCTCAAAGCACTGGAGAGGTACCACCAACGCTGAGGCGCACCAACATCAGTGTTCTCACTCAGGCCAACATCCCCAGCTTTGAAGCTTTGACCACACTCGATCAGCTCCGCTGGATGGTCACATTGTCCACATGCCCAATACGAGACTCCCAAAACAAGTGCTCTACTTGGAGATCCGACACGGCAAGAGAGCCCCAGGTGGGCAGGGGAAACGCTTCAAGGACATCCTCAAAGCCTCCTTGAAAAAGTGCAACATCCCCACCGACATCTGGGAATTCCTGGCCCAAGACCGCACAAAATGAAGGAGAAGCATCCGGGAAGGCGCCGAACATCGAGTCTCTTCGCCTGGAGCAAGCGGAAGCCAAGCGGAAGCAGCGCACGTCTACCCAAGCACCCCACCCACCCGCCCCTTCAACCACCATCTGCCGCACCTGTGACAGAGACTGTAGGTCCTGCATTGGACTCAGTCACCTGAGAACTCATGTTTAATTTGGAAGCAAGTCATCCTCAGTTCCGAGGGACTGCCTAAGAGAGAGAAAGATTCCCGGCTCTCATGGCCTAAACTTTCCTGATCAATACCCAGGGGGGAGGGGCAAGGGAGAAGATGGGTAGTACAAGATTAGAAACTTAGAAGATAGGAGCAGGCCATTCGGCCCCTCGAGCCTGTTCTGCCATTTAATGAGATCATGGCTGATCATCCACATTCAGTACCCTGTCCCTGCTTTCTCCCCGTATCCCTTTAGCCTTAAGAAATATATCTAACTCCTTCTTGAATATATTTAATGAATTGGCCTCAACTGCCTTCTGTGGTAGAGAATTCCACAGGTTCACCACTCTCTCGATGAAGAAATCCCTCCTCATCTCTGTCCTAAATGGCTTACCCCTTATCCTTAGACTGTGACTCCTGGTTCTGGACTCCCCCGCCATCGGGAACATCCTTCCTGCATCTAGTCTGTCTAGTCCTGTTAAAATTTTAAAAGTTTCAATGCGATCCCCTCTCATTCTTCTAGACGCTAGCGAGTATAAGCCCAATTGACCCAATCTCTCCTCATGCGTCATTCCTGCCATCCCAGGTATCAGTCTGGTGAATCTTTGCTGCACTCCCTCCATGGCAAGAACATCCTTCCTCAGATAAGGTGACCAAAACTGCACACAATATTCAAGGTGTGGTCTCACCAAGGCCCTGTACACCTGCAGCAAGACATCCTTGCTCCTGTACTCGAATCCTCTCGCTATGAAGGCCAACATACCATTTGCCTTCTTAACCGCCTGCTGCACCTGCATGCTTACCTTCAGCGACTGGTACACAGGGACACCCAGGTCTCGTTGCACTTCCCCTTTTCCCAATCTATTGCCTTTCAGATAATAATCTGTCTTCCTGTTTTTGCCACCAAAGTGGATAACCTCGCATTTATCCACATTATACTGCATCTGCCATGCATCTGCCCAAATAATACTAGATAGAAGCCCTAATTGCAAAATTGGGAACTAGCTGGCATTTTCCATCCACCAAAAGGATAGAAAATAATGAACAGGTTGTGCCCAATTTTGCATTAACAGCTTCTATCCCTCCAAGTTCTTACAGTGTAGAAAATCTAGCATAATAAATGATCTGTGTGCATGAAAGGAAAATCACAATTTGTTTTTATTAAAGAGAACAAATTATATGTGCTTTTATTACAATCAAAAGCATGAGTTAACTCAGATCACCCCCCACAGCCATGTTAGAAACCAATTATACCAACATTTCATATTAAGTACAATGTCAGTTTTACATTACAAAATGTAATTCAGCTTTAAACTTAGCTCAAAGGTTTGTTACTGAAGGTGTGATTTTATTGTCGAGTGGAGGATTAAAAAAAAAACCACATTAAAGTTACTTCAAAATTCTCAGCTATTTTCAGGGGAATAAAACATGTAATACATCTCTATTACCCATAAACTTGGATTCACAACCGAAGCTTGTTACGTACTCCCTGACACTGGTCCTCAATTGCCGGAGGCAGCTCTTCATTCCTTTTAAAGTCACCAATAATTTGCTACTTCCACTAAAGTTCTATTAATAAACAAATTCAAGAGAACTGAAGCTCATTTTCGAAGTAACGTACAAACTGTTTGACAGCATTATTTAAACCTTTTGATTGCATGATGGTATATTTCCTTGCAATTCTTTTCTAACCTTTCTACCAAAGGAAACATTCCGCATGATGTACTTCCTGCTGTGAAGCTAAGGGATTATAGATTAGCTTCATGTCCTAAGACTGACTTCAATGTTTTGGCTTTTGCCATCATGTATTTGCATTTGGTAGGTAGTAGCAGAAAATGGTATGGAGAACAAGGATTAAACAGCACAAAGAAGGTATTGCAGAATATTCTCTCAAAATATGTCAACCAACAATTCGACCTAGCAGCTTCTGGTGGAGACAAGTGTGACACCAGTGTGTTTACCCATTATGTTATTGGGGAGCTTGGTATGTACACTCTTCTGTATAGATCTGTAACTAGAAAATCTACATCCAACCAGAAGCATCTACAGTGCCAGTCTTTCCCTTTCACCTCCCCCATCTTTACAAGGCAGACACCATTCAATGTTAACATTAAAGATTTATAGTTCATAAGAAACCTATTGATGTCATGCTTATGAGCTTAAACCTATGAAAATGTCCAAGAGTATTCTTTTAGCTTGAGCTGCTAAGAGATTGTTATGTGTTTTACAAGAGTTATGCAATCAGTGGTTAATTGCAACATCACAAGCAGATTGCAGCTTCAATACAAGCTAATTTGCAGAGAGACTTTGTTGGGCAAAATGATTGTGCAAGGAGTAGAAAGGTGAAAGGCCATTACTTCAGTTGAAATGCTGCATTAATTACTATATTACATTCAGTAAAGACATAAAATCTCAATTCTAATTTTAATAAGCATTTTTGTGAACACTTAACACAAAGGGCATGAATAAATGACATCAGTTGCTACCATCTATGTTGAAAAATCCTTCAATTTAATTTGAAACAATTTCATTCTAGTCTCTGTTCATCATCTCTTTCTACAAGCCACTATCCAGGTGGCATTTTTTTTCCAGCCAAAAGGGCAAGATAATCGAAGGTCTTCCTATAGCAGACTTCCAGGCACAAAAATGCCCCAAGCGTTGAGCTTGTAATTTTGCCGATGTTTCAGGAGCATAAGTCACATGCTTCTTCCCAGAGAGAATCACAGACCATGACTCCTGGCTGCTTCAATGTAATTCATATAACTGGTTACCGAGACGCATTGATAGAGCCCTGAGAGCACATAGTTTGTTGGAAGAATGGGTCATCGAGTGGAAACCTGAAAATGGAATTTGAGAAAATAAATAACCTTAAATCACCTCTATTCTCAAGCACCCTCCCAAAAAAGGCTTGCTTTCATTTTGCATTCATAGCTAGCAATGATGGATTCCCAAGAAAAAGAAATCTAAGTGACAGGCAGTATACCATACTCTTCGTCTCAACTTAATGGTTGGAAGTCAAGTACTCAACCTGTCTGAAGTACCAGCACAGTTGGAAACTAAGGGGAGATTTCCATCTTGGCACTCCCAGCACATGCCAGAAACACATACTGGGAGCGCCAAAGCAGAACATCTCCCCTTTAAGCTTTTTTAATTAACTATTTTCCCTTCAAGATTTAGTTTAGCAGTCCAATTTCAACATGGATATATTATGTACACCAAAGCTGAGGACTTTTTTGTGGTTTTAAAACCACAAAATCATTAAAATAAAATCCCTAATAAAAGACAGTTATTCAGTACAAAAGACAACATCTTGGATAACTGCACACATTCTCACCTGTACTGTAGGCAAACTGTGCAGAAAACATCTCATTAAACTGCTCGATACATCAGTGATTCTCAAAACACCCCATATGTCTGATGATCAAGAGTGCACTGTGAACAGAATCGATCACTTGAACAGTAAGACAAATTTCATCCAGTCCTGCAGAACTACACTGAACAGCTGCTTGCCAAACACAGCAAATCAGTTGTGCAGATGTGAAGCACTGCATAAATATCCAAGAAGGTGCATCTTGTGCTCAGTTTCTATAGGAAGTTCAATACTTGGATCAGCAGTTTGGAGCAGCAAACTACTAAAGTCTCTAACACTTCAGCAGTTCCCACACCTGTTTTTAAACACGTATCATATAATAAACACACTGTGTTAATTCATTAACATTTAGCCAAGGATCCTGATAAAGCAAAGAATATGTCTCTCATCACTTATGACTGGATATAATGGGTTAGACACCAGCCTTTCAACTCTGGAATTGGAGTATAAATGCAGCTCCCAGGACTGCCTGTTGGGGGTGCGATGATTGGCCTCAGGAACTTGTTGAACTCTTGCTCCTGATCTTTGTTTAGTAACCTGTCAGAACTGAATGGGTTGAAGATGTTGGATGAAGACAGGGCAAAGCTGTAATGCTTACTGTGGTCAAATAGCCCGCTAACACAGTCTCAGGGCTTGTACATGAATAATGACCACCAATGGGAGGTAGAAAAGGTCATCAGCGTCCATGGAACTGTACTTCAGCAAGTATCAGAGATGTTTCATCTTTCAGAGATGTGGGAGGGGAAAAAGTTGGCAAGAAAAATAAACAGGCTAGCCCAGACTGATGGCATGAAAATCTCTTCTGTCTGCTGACTATAATAGCCTTAGGTGAAATAAGTTCAAATAGTCTCAGTACAATTCCTAGTGGGCAAAATAAAACCTGTTCAGATTCAACACTACATTTGCAGTCAGTATCAGTCAATGACCACAGGATGGCTGATGTCAGAAATGGAAAAAAATGTCACAATAGTGCAGTATAGGGCTTTTTTTCCCCCCACAGGCCATTGTTGGGAGCGGTGAGAGCAGAGGTTCGGTGAGTATTTAAACTCACTTTCGCGGGCTTTTCTTAAGAGGCTTACCAATCTTGCAGACCAGCGGTGGCGTTCCAGAGCCACGTCACGATTCAAAACGTGACACGGGCAGGAGGAAGCACCTGATTGGGTGAGTACTTACACTGCTCTGTAGTTTGACAGTTAAGGTTCTTAGTTTATAAAGTTTAGGTCTTAATTTTGTGGTTATAGTTTCTAAGGTCTCTGTTGTGTAACGGTGAGTGCTAGGAAACAAGGGCCCTTGAGTATATCATTTAATTGTAGTATAATTGGTGGTATGGATTTAATTTAAATTAATTAATTAAAGGGTAAGTCAATGCAGCAAAGCTCGGCCCCGTGGCATGCTCCTCCTGCACTATGTGGGAAATCAGGGACACTTCATGTGTCCCTGACGACCATGTGTGCGGGAAGTGTATCCAGCTGTAGCTACTGGCAGACTGCATTCCGGCGCTGGAGCTGCGAAAGGATACATACTGGAGCATTTGCAACGCTGAGGACATCACGTTTAATCAGTTGGTCACACCACAGCTAAAGGCTGTGCAGGCAGGAAGGGAATGGGTGACTGCCAGGCAGAGTAGTAGGCGCAGGCAGGTAGTGCAGGGGTCCCCTGTGGCCATCCCCCTCTCAAACATTTATATCGCTTTGGATATTGTTGGGGAAGATGGCTTATCAGGGGAAGGCAGCAGCAACCAACTTCCTGGCACCATGGGTGGTTCTGCTGCACAGGACAGGAGGATAAAGAGTGGGAGAGCTATAGTGATGGGAGATTCTGTTATAAGGGGGATAGGCGTTTCTGCAGCCGCAAACGAGACTCCAGGATGGTATGTTGCCTCCCTGGTGCAAGGGTCAAGGATGTCTCAGAGTGGCTGCAGGGCATTCTGGAGGGGGAGGGTGAACAGCCAGTTGTCCTGGTGCATATAGGTAAAAAACAGGATGAGGTCCTAAAAGCTGAATATAGGGAGTTAGGAGGTAAATTAAAAAATAGGACCTCAAAAGGTAGTAATCTCAGGATTGCTACCAGTGCCACGTGCTAGTCAGAGTAGAAATAGAAGGATATTTCAGATGAATACGTGGCTAGAAGAATGGTGCAAGGGGGAGGAATTCAAATTCCTGGGACATTGGAACCGGTTCTGGGGGAGGTGGGACCAGTACAAACTGAATGGTTTGCACCTGGGCAGGACCGGGACCGATGTCCTAGGGGGAGTGTTTGCTATTGCTGATGGGGAGGGTTTAAACTAAAATGGCAGGGGTTGGGAACCTGTGCAGGGAGACAGAGGAAAGGGAGGCAAGGATAGAAGCAAAAGACAGGAAGGAGAAAAGCAAAAGTGGAAGTCAGAGAAATCAAGGGTGTAAATCAAACATGGTCACAGTAAGCAATAATTCTAAAAGGTCTAAGAGTGTTAAAAAAAAAGCCCGAGGCTTTGTCTTAATGCGAGCATTCATAATAAGGTGGATGAATTAGCTATGCAAATAGATGTAAACGGATATCACCTTCTTCTTAGGCAGTCCCTCGGAACCAAGGATGACTTGATTCCACATTAAAAATGAGTTCGCAGGTGACTGATTAGTCCAATGCGGGACCTACAATCTCTGTCACAGGTGGGGCAGACGGTGGTTGAAGGGGCGGGTGGGTGGGGTGCTTGGGTTGACGTGCGCTCCTTGCACTGCCTGCGCTTGCTCCCGGATATAATTGGAATTACGAAGACATGGCTCCAGGGTGACCAAGGCTGGGAATTCAACATCCAGGGGTATTCAATATTCAGGAAGGACAGGCAAAAAGGAAAAGGTGGTGGGGTAGCATTGCTGGTTAAAGAGATTAACACAATAGTAAGGAAGGATATTAGCTCTGATGATGTGGCATCTGTATGGGTAGAACTGAGAAATACCAAGGGGCAGAAAACATTAGTGGGAGTTGTATACAGACCCCCAAACAGTAATGCTGAGGTTGGGGATGGCATTAAACGGGAAATTAGACATGTGTGCAATAAGGGCACAGCAGTTATCATGGGTGACTTTAATTTACATATAGATTGGTCTAACCAAATTAGTAACAATAGTGTGGAAGAGGAATTCCTAGAGTGTATACGGGATGGTTTCCTGGACCAATATGTCGAGGAACCAACTAGAGATCAGGCCGTCTTAGACTGGGTATTATGTAATGAGAAAGGATTAATTAGCAATCTTGTTGTGTGAGGTCCCTTGGGGAGGAGCGATCATAATATGATAGAATTCTTCATTAAGATGGAGAATGAAGTAGTTGACTCAGAGACTTGGGAACTGAATTTAAATAAAGGAAATGATTGTATGAGGCGCGAGTTGGCTAGGATGGATTGGGAAATGTTACTTAAAGGGTTGACGGTGAATAGGCAATGGCAAACATTTAAAGATCGCATGAACTACAGAATTTGTTCATCCCTGTTTGGCATAAAAAAAGAACAAAAAGGTGATTCAACATTGGCTAACAAGGGAAATTAGGGATAGCATAAGATCCAAGGAGAGGACATATAAATTGTCCAGAAAAAGCAGCAAACCTGAGGACAAAGGGAGAAAATAGAGTATGAGAGTAAGCTTGCAGGGAACATAAAAACTGACTGTAAATGCTTCTATAGATATGTGAAGAGAAAAACATTGGTAAAGTCAAGTGTAGGTCCCTTGCAGTCAGAATCAGGGGAATTTATAATGGGGAACAAAGACACGGCAGACCAATTAAATACATACTTTGGTTCTGTCTTCACAAAGGAGGACACAAATAAACTCGCAGAGATGTCGAGGAACATAGGGTCTAATGAGGGGGAGGAACTGAATGAAATCAGTATTTGTAGGGAAATGGCGTTAGGGAAATTGACGGGATTGAAGGCCGATAAATCCCCAGGGCCTGATAATCTACATCCTAGAGTACTTAAGGAAGTGGCCCTAGAAATAGTAGATGCATTGCTGGTCATCTTCCAAAATTCTATAGACTCTGGAACAGTTCCCATGGATTGGAGGGTAGCTAATGTAACCACACTATTTAAAAAAGGTGGTAGAGAAAAAACAGGGATGCCGGACATCGTTAGTGGGGAAAATGCTAGAGTCCATCATAAAAGATGCAATAGCAGAGCACTTGGAAAACAGTGACAGGATCGGACAAAGTCAACATGGATTTACAAAAGGTAAATCATGCTTGACTAATCTACTGGAATTTTTTGAGGATGTAACTGGTAGAATAGATAAGGGAGAACCAGTGGATGTGGTGTATTTGGACTTTCAGAAGGCTTTCGATAATGTACCGCGTAAGAGATTAGCGTGCAAAGTTAAAGCACATGGGACTGGGGGTAAGGTACTGACTTGGATAGAAAACTGGTTGGCAGACATGAAGCAAAGAGTTGGAATAAACGGCTCTTTTTCCGAGTGGCAGGCAGTGACTAGTGGGGTACCGCAGGGATCGGTGCTGGGACCCCAGTTATTCACAATATATATATATGATCTAGACGAGGGAACTAGATGTAATATCTCCAAGTTTGCAGACGACACAAAGCTGGGTGGGCGTGTGTGCTGTGAGGAGGATGTAGAGAAACTCCAGTACGATTTGGGCAGGTTGGGCGATTGAGCAGATGCAGTATAATGTGGATAAATGTGAGATTATCCACTTTGGTGGCAAAAACAGGAAGGCAGATTATTATCTGAACAGCAATAGATTGGAAAAAGGGGAAGTGCAACGAGACCTGGGTGTCCTTGTGCACCAGTCGCTGAAGGTAAGCATGCAGGTGCAGCAGGCGGTTAAGGCGGCAAATGGTATGTTGGCCTTCATAGCGAGGATTCAAGTACAGGAGCAAGGATGTCTTGCTGCAGTTGTACTGGGCCTTGGTGAGACCATACCTTGAGTATTGTGTGCAGTTTTGGTCGCCTTATCTGAGGAAGGATGTTCTTGCCATGGAGGGAGTGCAGCGAAGATTCACCAGACTGATACCTGGGATGGCAGGAATGATGTATGAAGAGAGATTGGGTCGATTGGGCTTATATTTGCTAGAGTGTAGAAGAATGAGAGGGGATCTCATTGAAACTTATAAAATTCTAACAGGACTAGGCAGACTAGATGCAGGAAGGCTGTTCCCGATGGCGGGGGAGTCCAGAACCAGGGGTCACAGTCTAAGGATAAGGGGTAAGCCATTTAGGACAGAGATGAGGAGGGATTTCTTCACCCAGAGAGTGGTGAACCTGTGGAATTCTCTATCACAGAAGACAGTTGAGGCCAATTCATTAAGTATATTCAAGAAGGAGTTAGATATATTTCTTAAGGCTAAGGGTATCAAGGGATATGGGGAGAAAGCAGGGACAGGGTACTGAATTCGGATGATCATCCATGATTGCATTGAATGGCGGAGCAGGCTTGAGGGGTCGAATTGCCTACTCCTGCTCCTATCTTCTATGTTTCTATGCTTCAAGATTGGGGCTGATGCACATTGCTGGGATTCTGGAACTTGGGTTTAGAATCCAGTTCACGGGGCTCCTTGATGAGGTGTTATGATTGAACACAGTGCCTCTGGACTCAGGAATGGAAAATTGTCTGAGTTTTTGTTAAAGCAGAGGGAACTTTACTCTGTAGGCACTACACCTGACCTGGGAGTGCTTAATGCTGACAATGGAAGCTCAAAACAAAAAAAATGTTCCATTACCCATTACTAACATCCCTCATTGATGAAAACAAAAAATTCACAAAAAAGTCATTAAAACAATTCTACAAATACAATTGGCATAAGAATGCAATTTATACCACTCAACCAGCAGCTCATAGACCAGGGTACAAGGGCTTCACATCACTCAGGTCTGCTCGTTTCTCAGGTAACTTCATCAGTTTACAAACAGACTAACAAATACAATGGCATGTGTTCTCTTTCTATTTTGATAGGGATGCTGAGGAAATACGTTAGTGTGTTGCTCGCTCCTTCTGCTGGAAGGTCAGTGAGGTGATATTAACTGTGGAACTGGTCGTAAATTCGAGCCAGATCATTCTTCCCCAACAGCTGGAGAAGGACTTATGCAAATTAACAGATTGCAAGGAGAGCCCGGAAAGAAAAAAGAAAAAAAAATTCCTCCAGTTTGTAAACAGTGATCTCCAATTGAATTATATGTCTGTCTTTAATATTTCTATTAAAATTTCAGCTGGATTCTTCTAGCTTCATTACAGTGGTAGAAAACAGTTCTTCTAGAATTTCTTTATCCAAGTTTCTACCTGTAGAAAAAAAAACAAAATCTCGAATATAAGTCAATTATAATGACATATTAATTGCTACATATTAATCACATATCAGTTAATTGAAAAGCAATGTTGACTAACAGGAGGCAATACTGAGAGGGTACAAATTTATAGCAGGATCAAACTGGTATTTAATTAATGCATTATGCAGCTTACATAATGCAAAATGCAGCATTTGTCATTTAAAATTACAGGAACACGTACAGAATTAGGCATGGTCAGGAGTGAGTTATCAAAGTTGTACACAAACTATGCAGGAGGGAGTGGCTGCCCCATTTGTGGTCATACAATTTTAAAAAGGTTTCATAGACTGCATTCTGGCCTTTTGCACGGACCTGATTTTAATTACACCACCGTTGGCAGATGTACCTTCAGCAGCCAAGGCCCTAAGCTCTGGAATTCCCCCGCCTCTCTATCTCGCTCTCCTCCTTTAAGATGCTTCTTAAAACCTACCTCTTTGACCTGTTCTAATATCGCCTTATGTTCTTGGTATCAAATTTTGTTTGACAACGGTCCTGTGAAGCACCTTGGGACGTTTTACTACATTAAGGTGCTACAGGAAACTTTCGTTTAACCGGAGGTTAAATGTCCGGAAAGCTCTAGCTACCGGCAAAATTCAGGAGCCGTTTCCTGTAAGTTTTTTTACTTCTCGTTGCTTTTTTTTTTCCAGTCAGGCTCTGCAAGGTCTAGCTGAAGCTGTTGCTTAGCTACAGAGATGCTTTTAAGCTGCGGCCGACTATTTTGAAGCTGTTGCTAAGCAACAGAGTTTGTTGAATCACACGGAGCTCAAAAGCTCCGTATGTTTTAACATTAGCGCTGGTTTCTACGGCAGTTTTGATGGTACGGCACCAGCTCGGTCCAGTCAGTGCTGGATACCAGAAAGTTTCCTGTATATAAATGCAAGATGTTGTATCAGCTGATCTACCAAATATTCATTAAGACTTACCTTATATGCATGATGACACACATTAGCTTTTGTTGGGTGACATTAAATTGGGTAATGGGCTATGCAGGTAATTGACCAATAATAACTTGCATTTATATAGCACCTTTAACGTAGAAAAAAATCCCAATGCATATTCAGACAAAATTGCACACAGTGACCAACAGATTGATCAAAACAAGGTGGGTTTTAAGGAGGGCCTTAAAAAGAGAGGGAAGTGGATAAGCAGAGGGGTTTAGGCAGGAAATTCCAGAGTTTTGGGCCTAGGCAGCTGAAGGCATGGCTGCCAATGGTGGAGCAAAAATGGAGCATTACACAATAGGCTGGAGTAAAAGGAGCAGAGTTCTGGATAAGGTGGGCTTTAGCAATAGAGGAGGTTAAGGAGATAAAGACGAGTGAGGCCATGGAGATTTAAACACAAAGATGAGAATTTTAAATTTGAAGCATTTGGGGATTAGGAACCAACAATATAAAAGTCAGCAAGGACAGTGGTGATGGCTGAGTGGGACTTGGTACGGGATAGGATACGGGCAGAAGAGATTAAAATCAAACACATAGTTCAGCTTGGAAGGAAGCTAGGTGTACTTTGGTTACTATGTAAAATTTTGTTCTTTTAAATTCAATTGGAAAAATTAGCCTTTTTCAAATTGAAAAATCTGGGTGATCCTTGTAACTCATAGTACATTGCCACAGAAGTTAAACCTGCCCAAAACATCAAAAGGAAACAAAAGGCATATAGGATGCCACTTTTCTTGGTTACCTATAAACACAAATCTGTTGATTCTTTCACTGTCTGCATTCCAGTTAACAGAAGTTTCTTCTATCTCATACAGCTCGTGAACACCTTGGACAATCATCTGCTGTGGTTTTTCCTTTATTGACACAATGGCCTGCCAAACAATAAATGTAGCAACAATAAGCTTGTTTGTCTGAGGCTGAAAGTCAAAAAACCACAACACTTTCTATTGTGTCAGACAAAAAAAGGGTTTATTACCAAATCTACAAATAATCCAAATGGACAGAAGTATAAAACCTGGATCCATCTGGAAATTATCAGTTGTTTTCAGCATCAGAATTGGATGTTTTGCAATCATATTTAACTCTGCTTCCAAAAATCTAATGAAAATATATTGGTCCCAAATTTTCTGGGGACCTGGAGCAGAATGCTGGGATAAAAGGGGACAAAGGGGCTTGGCGGGGACAGAAAATCAGGCATGACCTGGAGACATTGGGTCTCTCAAGAAAAGAATCCAAAGGAAATTCCCACCGGGGTAGGCGGGAGTTCTGCCTGTCCCACAGAAAGCCATGATGTCAAATGGAGGCGGGTTTGGCAAGATGGGGTTCATCCACCAGCATTGTTATGGCTCCCACTTCCTCAGTACCCAGCATCTGGATGCTAGAAATAAACTGGTACATGGAGATCTGCAAGTGGGGATGGCGGAGGTAACTGGGGTACACGCATACATACTGGACCGAACATACTGGAGGACTACCAACAGAATCAGGAAAATCAGCCTTCTTGTAACACCGCATCTTGCGCCCAACCCCCAAGCAGATGCTCGAGTTGTGTTTATACCTATGTTTGCTTAGTTGACCCCTGACCCTGGATCCTCTGCTGGGGTCAAGAATGGAAGTCATAGTAAGAGGAATAGTGGAATTACCACTCTGTTGACTCAGTGGTGGCGTGGATCTGATCATTTATGGCCCCAATATTTCATGTTCTTATAAAAGGGATTTTTTTTTTTTTTTTTTTTTTTTTTTTTAAAAAGCACCAAATAAAAATGTTGGTAATCCAGAGACACCTGGCAGTCCCTAGACTACACAAACTAGTAAACACATTTAAACCTCATTGTAACAAACTCTGTTATAATCCTCCCCAGTGCTCATGGAACCTCCACGGCTCAGAAGATCTCAGCTTCAAACAGCTGAACCCATAAGCAAAACTTACTGGTTTCTCCATGATCTGTAAAAATGAGATTTAATAACTATAATACACACATTCTACAAGATGGACTTTGTAAGGAGGGAAATTTCCTGCAAGTACTGATTTTTGGAAGCAGAGTTAAATATGATTGTCGGTCAATAAGAACCAATTTTCTGGAATGCACTATTTACATGGAAGATAGCATTTCAGTTGCTTCCAAACACTGCAATAGACAAACCATCCTTAACTGAAGCAAAATACTGTGGATGCTAGAAATCTGCAGTATTTCCAGCATCCTTAACTGAACTCACACTGGTAATCATTAGAAAATGCAAGTCATTTTGTGAAGCCCACTTGCCTGTAAGAAAATAGAAGGTCGCTAAAATGTTGGTCTGGAAATTGCTGAAAGTTTTGAAATTCTATGCAATATAATCAGCTATGAAAAACAAAATTAGCATGACATGATCAACACAATTCACCTGCATTTCTTTAAATGCAGATTAAGGTGAACTGTTGGTGCAGGACCAGAGGTAGAGGATCTGAACAGTACTTGACCCTACAGTACTTACCATCAGGATCCTCTAGTACCTCACCCATGAGAGCATTCTTTACGTGTAAGTTTAGAGAGTTAGTGCAAGTAGCGTGCTCAACCAAGGGGAGATCACAACCAAATCTGAGCCTGTACCATTTCATAGCACATGCTTTCCAACAGGAGTCACTTGATAGTAAGAGCAGGAGACCAAGAATCCTTACTCATTTTTCTGCATTCGAGCCCAGGCGGCTGAATGCTAACTGTAGCACCCCAGCAGAGATCAGCTAATTAAGCACAGACCAGGGATCAAATCTGAACCTTCCTGGGTCATGTGGCTCCGTACCGTACCTGGTGGTGCAATTACTCACAAAGCTAATCAGAAAGTCCCATCGGAACTAATTTTCAATAAAAAGTAAAAAAGTTTAAAAACGATGATTAACTTCCTTTTGTTCTGTCATTTTCACTTCATTTAGGTTTCTGTGTTAATTTTTTTCTAAAAAGTGAATGCCGTTTGATTGAGAGAGGTGCTGGTGTTCAAATTCCTTTATTAATACCATGATTGAAAGTAATATGACAAAACTATTCCAAAATGTATCATTCCTGAGCATGGTCATTCCTCACATTAGGCACTATAACCAAACAGTAAATTAATAATTACCTTTAATCGTATTATATCCATTGGATTGCCTGAGTTATTCTTTAAATCTTTTTCCCACAACAGATTCTAAAAGAAGACAAGCTTGCATTCATATCACATCATATCACATTCCAATGTGCTGCAAATAAAATGTATTATTTGTGAGGTGTAGTCACTGCTGTTATGTAGGTAAACATAGCAACCATTTTCCACACATCAAGATCCCACAAACAGCAAAGGGAGGAATAAGAACATAAGCAGCCAATATATTCTTAATAACAACAGAAAATGCTGGAAAAAACTCAGCAGGTCAGGCAACATCCGTGGAAAGAAATTTGAGTTGACGTTGGCCAAGACATTAGAAACTCCTTGATCTTCTTTAAATAGTGCCATGGGATCTCTAATGTCAACCCAAACCATCGGAGCAGGTACACAGGGCCTCGGTTTAACATCTAATCTGAAGGTTAGCACCTCTGAGAATGGAAAGAATAGAGGCTTCAGCTTCAATTACGTGCTGAAAGGAGGTTTGAATCCACAACCTTCTAATTCAGGTGAGAATGTGACCAATTAAATTAGCTGGCACTATCAAGGGTCATAGAAGAGAAGCCGTATGATCTCTCACAAAGAAAATCAGAAATCCCATCTCTGGGTCACTCTTGCAAATTTTAAATTACTGGTTTTGTAGAGGTATTAGTGATGGCCTAGTCAAAGGTTAATTACCACAAACCCAACTTGACAAAATAGACTTAAAATCATCTCAAGATACCAAAGAAATACAAAGTAAATTAACGACTTTATAATAAAGGAGTCAATCCACACACACACACCTCCAATCTGACTAGCATATATGCCTCATCACTGCAATGTAGAATGATGGCCAGAGCTACTGAGGAATTTGGGGTATTTTTCACAACTCATGCTATTTGTAACACTACTAGATGTTACCTCACATTGAAGCTCACACTCACTGCAATATGTTGAGATGCAAGGACCATGTTTATTTTCATTTTAATCAAAGCTAAGGAAGGACACTGTGAATAACTTAACATGGTGCAATGTGTTACTGTACCAACATGTTAAGCCATGGACTGATGCAGTATAGATTCACACCTAAATCACCCACACAATGCAACCCATCTAAAAGACCACAAAAACAATGTCAGAGGCACCATCATAGCCAAACTTGACAACACTCACCCATCTAGAATGAAATTCACTCACTTTGCTTTAACTGGCTTTTTAATCTGTTACTCTTTTGACTTTAAAACTCACTTCTAAAAAGTGATCACAATGCTGACTGCTCGGCACGCCATAGCCCAGTGAGTAAAACACACGAACGGAATAAAAAGCTAAACATAAAAAAGCCATGTGTTGATAATGTAAGTGGTTTACAGTTAGCCACAAGTGTTTTATGCAAGAAAGATTGTGCTAAGTTTAAAAAGTATTTAAAAAACATACCTGAAGGTATATGTTTAAGTCTTCTTCAAGAATGGTGCCAGGAATTTCAAATGTAACTGTAATGATACTCTGTAATAAATAAAAAGAAACTTGCATCAAACTTGTAAGAGCTTCACACAATGGTTAACATGTGGTGTATTAGTCAGTAATGAAATCTGATCTACGATTTGCAATACTTTTCAGCAAATCATTGTTGCGCTAAATGAAAACCTCCTTGGGAAGTAGTTTCATCTCCATACTGATTTAGATCAGTTGTGTACGATATATATAAAAAATACGATTTAATAGAATCTCCCACCAGTTATATTAATCTTGTGCACATCTGGAGACAATGCCACAACAATATTTTCATTAAGCAAGCTCCAAAGTACAGTATAGTGCCCATGGTACCACCCTGACCCGAAATGCAATTAAATAAATAAAGCCACTTTCAAGCAGTGGCCTTGCTATGATTTTTCTTTGTATACGCAGCAACGTAACTGTAGCTAACACCTCTACATTACTAGAGCAACCATAATCTTCGGGAAAAATTTAATACTTAAGCGGCATGTCTGAAAATTCGTAACTCATTTTTATCAAGTCAACTCTGAAATGTCACTGCAGACATAATTCGGTTCAGTATCACTGTATTGTGTCTGCAGATCCTCCCAACTGCACTCTATAAATGTAGCCAAGAACCTCTGAACGGATCAGCAAAATTGCAATAAAATATAATTTCTTGGACCCATATAGATGTCAGATGCAATCCTACTTTATCCCACAATCCTGAGAACACGCATTTCACACATCACAACAATCAAGAGCTCTATACTGTATGCCATGTGTGCACTGAAGCATGCATGGGCAGTGTTACAAGATCACTGCTCCCAGTTGTACAAGAGGCTGATATAAACGGGCACCTGCTGAACATCTACTTTTGCAAAAGCAACAGTTGCAGCCAGTATGAAACTGGCACAGTAATTGTAACAGCAGCATTTCAAAGTTGACAGTCTCCGCAAAAACTTACGTAATGATTTGAGGCTATCTATTCTTAAAACCTGAGACTTACAAATGTGCTCTTTTTAAACCACACTGAAAATAGCAATCTGTACGTAATGATGTCGCCACATATGATGCGATGAACAATTAATTTACGTACAATAAGAAAAATGAGCATGATTACCCAGTTGTGCAAAGACAGATCAAGATTTACTGTAGTTTTATGCTGATATACACACAATGGATTGATTCACAATATACAAAGTCTGAAAAATTAAGACCATCTTGAAAAGGTTTATAAAATGTTTTGTTTCTATTAATATTTTCCAACTACAGCTTATATAAAAATCTACAATTGCTGCAGGTAAGACTACCTCGTTCAAATTCTTGCAGCTACATTCCCAACATTGTAATTACGGATTTTTAAATGTTAAACAAAACACTTAAATCAATAAAGTAACCGTATTTGGTTGCAAAAAGTCAAATGCACAATGTGCACTTCACAAAATCGAGTTACCTTATCAAGGTGAGGTTTGGCTGTCTGCACAAGGCATAACTTTTCCTGCAAACTAAACAAAATAGCTCGTATAAATTTATTTAATTCTTTCTTTCAAGGATGCATTCAACTGTGGCTACAGTAAATGCACAGATACATAAAAAAGAGAAAAAGTAACAAGCAGACAAGGGTACATTATTGTCTACTCCTGTCCTCCCATTCCGACAAGGTAGGAGGTGAGCATTCTTTCTCCTATGTGATTGCTTCATAAAATGGCCTAGTATAAATAGGACATTATTCCAAAGCCAAGAAAATGGACATTGGATTCACATGCAAATTCCACAGAATCCAACATCTGTTTGCCATACTATATAAGACATAAAAAGATGATTATGTCTCGTACTGATTAAAAGAACAGTGAAGCACAGTAAAACACATGGCCTGGATTGCTCTTCTAAAATAAGCTTTTAAAGACAGACATTCAGTTGCAGATGTGACATCAGTTGAAAGAAGCACCAAACTCACTGATGGTGGCTGAATAATGATCAAAATGAATACATTTATTGTTAGGTTGTGTTAAATAAATGTTTAAGATTTTTTTTATTAGAGATATAATTTTGACATCTTTATTAAATTACATCAAATCTGAGTCATTTGGTCACAATGGAAATGTTTATAGTGAAATTCATTAAAATACTTAGTTACTTGAATGTTACCTTAAATCTATTTGTAGATGAGGCCTATTGAAGGCAATTTTCTGGTTGGCAAACGGTAACTAGTAGGGTGCCAACAGGATTGGTGCTGGGGCCTCAACTATTTACAATCTACATTAATGACTTGGATGAAGGGACCGAGTGCAATGTAGCCAAGTTTGCAGATGATACAAAGATGGGTGGGAAAGCAGGTTGTGCAGAGGACTCGAAGAACCTGCAAAGGGATATAGACAGGCTAAGTGAGTGGGCAAACATTTGGCAGATGGAGTATAATGTGGGAAAGTGCGTGTTATCCACTTTGGCAGGAAAAATAAAAAAGCAAATTATTATTTAAATGGAGAGAGATTACAAAATGCTACAGTTCAGAGGGACCTGGGGGTCCTTGCGCATGAAACATAAAAAGTTAGCATGCAGGTACAGCAAGTAATCAAAAAGGCAAATAGAACGTTGGCCTTTATTGCAAGGGGGTTGGAGTATAAAAGCAGGGAAGTCCTGCTACAACTGTACTTCTTCTTAGGCAGTCCCTCGGAACCGAGGATGACTTGCAGGGTATTGGTGAGACCACACCTCGAGTACTGCGTAGTTTTGGTCTCCTTATTTAAGGAAGGATACACTTGCATTGGAGGCAGTTCAGAGACGATTCACTAGGTTAATTCCAGAGATAAGGGGGTTGACTTATGAAGAAAGGTTGAGCAGGTTGGGCCTATACTTATTGGAATTTAGAAGAATGAGAGGTGATCTTATTGAAACATATATGATACTGAGGGGGCTCAACAAGGTAGATGCAGAGAGGATGTTTCCCCTCGTGGGGAAATCTAGAACTCAGGGGCATAGTTTCAGAATAAAGGGTCGCCCTTTTAGAACTGAGATGAGGAGGAATTTCTTCTGAGTGTCGTAAATCTGTGGAATTCTCTGCCCCAGAGAGCTGTGGAGGCTGGGTCATTCAATACATTTAAGGTGGAGATGGACAGAATTTTGCAAGATAAGGGAGTGAAGGGTTATGGGGAGCGGGCTGGGAAGTGGATTTAAGCCCAAGACCAGCCATGATCTTATTGAATGGCAGAGCAGGCTCGAGGGGTCAAGTGGCCTATTCCTGCTCCTATTTCTTATGTTCTTATAAACTGAGGTGATGTTGCTGACATCAGGAGTGATGCAAACTACCAAAAGAGTTCGTTCCTGCCCCCACCATATCTAGCCACACGTCTAGCCAAGCTGATCCAGTACAGCTACAACACTGGCATCTACCCAACAATGTGGAAAATTGCCCAGGTATGCCCTGTCCAGAAAAAGCAGGACAAATCCAATCCAGCCAGTTACCGCCCCATCAGTCTACTCTCAATCATCAGCAAAGTGATGGAAGGTGTCATCGACAGTGCTATCAACCAGCACTTACTCACCAATAACCTGCTCACCGATGCTTAGTTTGGGTTCCGCCAGTACCACTCGGCTCCAGACCTCATTACAGCCCTGGTCCAAACATGGACAAAAGTGCTAAATTCCAGAGGTAAGAGTGAATGCCCTTGACATCAAGGCAACATTTGACCAAGTGTGGCATCAAGGATCCCTAGTAAAACTGAAGCCAATGGGCATGAGGGGGAAAACTCTCCACTGGCTGGAATCATACCTAGCACAAAGGAAGGTGGTTGTGGTTGTTGGAGGCCAATCATCTCAGCCCCAGGACATTGCTGCAGGAGTTCCTCAGAGCAGTGTCCTAGGCCCAAACATCTTCAGCTGCTTCATCAATGACCTTCCCTCCTCCCATAAGGTCAGAAATGGGGATGTTTGCTGATGATTGCACAGTGTTCCGCACCATTCACAACTCCTTCGATAATGAAGCAGTCGATAGAAACATAGAAGATAGGAGCAGGAGTAGGCCATTCGGCCCTTCGAGCCTGCTCCGCCATTCAATGAGATCATGGCTGATCATCCAAATTCAGTACCCTGTCCCTGCCTTCTCCCCATATCCCTTGATCCCTTTAGCCTCAAGAAATATATCCAACTTGTTGTATCCGTGTGTTAATGGAGACACAGAATGCAGGAGTTGGTTTAACAGGTGTTTACTGAACAAAGTCTGGAGGTGAACTAAAAGATACAAGACACTATACAGGCTTATATAGCCCGAGTGGCCACTACCGGCATTACAGTACACAGGGGCTCTTAAAGGCACATACACCACACAACTCTTTCTTGAATATATTTAATGAACTGGCCTCCACCGCCTTCTGTGGTAGACAATTCCACAGGTTCACCACTCTCTGGGTGAAGAAATTCCTCCTCATCTCACTCCAAAATGGCTTACCCCTTATCCTTAGACTATAACCCCTGGTTCTGGACTTGCCGGCCATCAGAAACATCCTTCCTGCATCTAGTCTGTCCAGACTTGACAGAATTTTATAGGTTTCGATGAGATCCCCTCTCAATCTTCTAAACTCCAGTAAGTATAAGCCCAATCGACACAATCTCTCCTCATACGTCATTCCTGCCATCCCAGGTATCAGCCTGGTGAATCTTCGCTGTACTCCCTCCATGGCAAGAACGTCCTTCCTCAGGTAAGGTGACCAAAACTGCACACAATACTCAAGGTGTGGTCTCACCAAGGCCCTGTACAACTGCAGCAAGACATCCTTGTTCCTGTACTCGAACCCTCTTGCTACGAAGGCCAACATACCATTTGCCTTCTTAACCGCCTGCTGCACCTGCATGCTTATCTTCAGCGACTGGTGCACAAGGACACCCAGGTCTCTTTGCACTTCCCCTTCTCCCAATCTATTGCCATTCAAATAATAATCTGCCTTCCTGTTTTTGCCACCAAAGTGGATAACCTCACATTTATCCACATTATAGTGCATTTGCCATGTTTCTGCCCAATCACCCAACCTGTCCAAATCGTACTGAGTTTCACGACATCCTCCTCACAGCTTACCCTCCCACCCAGCTTTGTGTCGTCTGCAAATTTGGAGATATTACATCCAATTCCCTCGTCCAGATCATTAATATATATAGTGAACAGCTGGGGTCCTAGGACCGATCCTTGCGGTACCCCACTAGTCACTGCCTGCCACTCGGAAAACGACCCGTTCATTCCAACTCTTTGCTTTCTGTCCGCCAACCAGTTCTTTATCCAAGTCAATACCTTGCCCCCAATCCCATGTGCCTTAATTTTGCACGCTAATCTCTTATGCGGGACCTTATCGAAAGCCTTCTGAAAGTCCAAATACACCACATCCACTGGTTCTCCCTTATCTATTTTACCAGTTACATCCTCAAAAAATTCCAGTAGATTAGTCAAGCATGATTTACCTTTTGTAAATTCATGTTGACTTTGTCCAATCCTGTCACTGCTTTCCAAGTGCTCTGCTATTACATCTTTTATAATAGACTCTAGCATTTTCCCCACTACCGATGTCAGGCTTACTGGTCTATAATTCCCCACTCTTTCTCTACCACCTTTTTTGAATAGTGGGGTAACATTAGCTACCCTCCAATCCATGGGTACCGTTCCAGATTCAATCGAGTTCTGGAAGATGACCAGCAATGCATCTACTATCTCTAGGGCCACTTCCTTAAGTACCCTGGGATGTAGACCATCAGGCCCTGGGGATTTATCGGCCTTTTGTCCCATCAATTTTCCTAACACCATTTCCCTACAAATACTGATTTCTTTCAGTTCCTCCCTTTCATCAGACCCTATGTTCCCCGGCATCTCTGGGAGGTTATTTGTGTCCTCCTTTGTGAAGACAGAACCAAAGTATGTATTTAGTTGGTCTGCCATTTCCTTGTTTCCCATTATAAATTCCCCTGATTCTGACTGTAAGGGACCTACGCTTGACTTCACCAATCTTTTTCTCTTCACATATCTATAAAAGCTTTTACAGTCAGTTTTTATGTTCCCTGCAAGCTTACTCTCATATTCTATTTTCCCTTTCTTAATTATTCCGTTTGTCCTCCTTTGTTGACTCCTAAACTGCTCCCAATCCTCAGGATTATTGCTTTTTCTAGCCAATTTATATGTCCTCTCCTTGGATCTTATGCTATCCCTAATTTCCCTTGTTAGCCACGGTTGAGTCACCTTTTTTGTTTTATTTTTATGCCAAACTGGGATGAACAAATTCTGTAGCTCATCCATTCGGTCTTTGAATGTTTGCCATTGCCTATCCACCGTCAACCCTTTGCGTGCCATTCCCCAATCAATCCTACCCAACTCGCTCCTCAGACCATCGTAGTTTCCTTTATTTAAATTGAGGACCCTTGTCTCTGAGTCAACTACTTCATTCTCCATCTTAATGAAGAATTCGATCATATTATGATCGCTCTGACCCAAGGGGCCTCGTACAACAAGATTGCTAATTAATCCTCTCGTGTTACATAATACCCAGTTTAAGATGGCCTGATCTCTGGTTGGTTCCTCGACATATTGGTCCAGGAAACCATCCCGTAAACACTCCAGGAATTCCTCCTCCACAGTATTGTTACTAATTTGGTAGGCCCAATCTATATGTAGATTAAAGTCACCCATGATGACTGCTGTGCCCTTATTGCATGCTTCTTTAATTTCCCTTTTAATGCCATCCCCAACCTCCGCCTTACTGTTTGGAGGTCTATATACACCACTTCCACTAATGTTTTTTTCCCCTTAGTATTTCTCAATTCTACCCATACAGATTCCACATCATCAGAGCTAATATCCTTCTTTAACCAGTAATGCTACCCCACCTCCCTTTCCTTTTTGCCTATCTTTCCTGAATATCGAATACCCCTGGATGTTGCGTTCCCAGTCTTGGCCATCCTTGAGCCACGTTTCCGTAATCCCAACCAAATCATATTCGTTTACCTCTATTTGCGCAGCCAATTCATCCACCTTATTACAAATGCTCCTCGCATTAAGACACAAAGCCTTCAGGCTTGTTTTTTCAACGCTCTTAGACCTATTAGAATTATTATTTACTGTGGCCACGTTTGATTTAAACCGTTGATTTCTCTGACTGCCACTTTTGTTTTTCTCCTTCCTATCTTTTGCTTTTATCCCTGTTTTCCTTTCCTCTGTCTCCCTGCTCAGGTTCCCAACCCCCTGCCATTTTAGTTGGGTCCACAACCCATCCATCCGCAGCTCCAGCGCCTCAATACGGCTCGTTAGCAGCTGCAGCTGGATGCATTTCTGGCACACGTGGTCGTCAGGGACACTGGCAGCGTCCCTGAATTCCCACACAGAGCAAGAGGAGCATAACACGGGGCTGGGCTCCCACATGCAGCAAAACCTGGACAAAATTCAGGCTTGGGCTGATAAGTGGCAAGTAACATTCGCACCACACAAGTGCCAGGCAATGACTATCTCCAACAAGAGAGAGTCTAACCGCCTCCCCTTGACATTCAATGGCATTACCATCGCCGAATCCCCCACCATCAATATCCGGTGTGGGGGGGGGGGGGGGGGGGGTGTCACCATTGATCAGAAACTTAACTGGACCAGCCACATAAATACTGTGGCTACAAGAGCAGGTCAGAGACTGGGTACTCTGCGGCGAGTGTCTAACTGTAAAGGAATAGCCATATTTCAGAAAAATACACCATCCTATGAACAGAATTCTGACTTTATTAAAACATGATAAACTGGGTTTAAAAATCTAAAAAGCCTCAACGAAACAAGCTGTGACTACAGGCTTCTGAGATAAGATGGTTTGTTAACACAAAAGTTGTAAACACCATACAAGCTTTTGAATTGGGAATCGGTTGTTAATACTAAGACAATAGCCCTGTTGAAACAGCAGGTTGGAGGTTCCTCGATGTCTGAACATTGGAAGAAACACAATAGCAATGCCCAAGTTAAGTGTCATAAACTAACACTCAGAACAGAAACACAGAACATTAAAAAAACATGTGCCTTTGAAAAAATGACATCAAGTAAAAGAAATACCGGCCGTAAAATAGTTTTATGTTTAACTTAGAACAAGGAGACAGAAGTCTGCTTACAACCAATTGAAGTGAATAGGAAAACAATCAAGTACTCGGTTGAAGTGTTTTTGATTTACATATTGTAAAAGGTACAAACAGAAGACTTTGTAAATATGATATCAATAGATGACACCAAGCAATCACACGGTTTTTGTATTGAAAATGGAAGAGAGTTAGGAGACATAAAGTCTGCTTATAACCAGTTAAGGTAATATTAAGAATTGAATTGAAGACCTTCGTAAGAATGGCATCAAAGAGATAAATCTGTTATAACCATTTTATATTATAAGTTTTTGAACACCTATACAGCAGACAGGATTCTGAAAGTTAACAGCTGAATCGACAGCAAGAATAGAAAAGAATTCAACAGAAGATAACTAGAGATAATTAGCTTACATCAGTAGAAAACGTCAAAGGATTTACCACTGAAAAAAGGGTATAAAATATGGAACTTTCAGATAGGAAGTCAGAAGTCGCTGGAACGGGCAAGCGATTCTCAACTTCAGAGGCAGGCTCTAAGTTTTTAAACTCTGAGTCTTGGGGATCAAAAGGTACTCTTATTTGATTTTGGTGGATATTCTGGATTAGAAATAAGACTTAGAAATGTAAAAATGTAACAAAGTTAATATTTGAGAATAAGGACCTCTGAGAAGAATTGTAAGCTATTTGTATTTTGAACTGTTAAAGTTGCGATTGACTCACCAGCTGTTAACTGCATGTTGGTTCTTTAATAAATTTATATATTTTTAGAATTGTCTCAAATAGTATTTCTGTATCAAACTTGTGAACTCAATCTCTGTAGACTCTTTTGTGAGGCGTTGCAGAATTCTGGGGGGGCGGGGTTTCCGGACCCTCATAATATCTGGAAGGTTACAGTCTAGTTAAACTTATTAAAAGTGCTATCTGGAAGACGGTAACATCTTCAAGTCGTTCCTTTCCTTTAGAGAGAGATAGCCTGGACCTTTAGACCCAATTACGCGTCTTATAGAATTTGGATGTCTCTAACTTTAGTTGAAGGTGAACATCTGGGGAATACGCCTGATCTGGGGTAGCCCGAAAAGGGCTAGGACTAGTAATTATCCCTTCATCACCTCCTGACTCCCCAAAGCCTTTCCACCATCTGCAAGGCACAAGTCAGGAGTGTGATGAAATACTCTCCACTTGCCTGGAGGAGTGCAGCTCCAACAACATTCAAGAAGCTCAACACCATCCAAGACAAAGCAGCCCGCTTGATTGGCATCCATCCGCCACCTTAAACATTCACTCCCTCCACCACTGGCACACAGTGGCTGCAGCTTGTACCATCTACATGATGCACTGCAGCAACTCACCAAGGCTTCTTTGGCAGCATCTCCCAAACCCGCAGCCTCTACCACCTAGAAGGACAATGGCAGCAGGCGCATGAGAACACCACTACCTCCAAGTTCCTCTCCAGGTCACTGGGTCAAAATCCTGGAACTCCCTCCCTAACAGCACTATGGGAGTACCTTGACCACACGGACTGCAGCGGTTCAAGAAGGTGGCTCACCACCACCTTCTTAAGGGTAAATAGGGATGGGAAATAAATGCTGGTCTTGTCAGCGACGCCCACATCCCAGGAATGAATTTTTAAAAAGTAGGATTGTCATCAAGGCCAAGGCAGTCTGGGCATTGGTAGGTTAAGCAGTTGAAGCATTCTCGCCAGCCCTCTACAAACCAAACAATGTGGTTTTGTGATCAGTGGCCTGTACAAACATTCCTAAGCTTTTGGGGAAGTGATTACCGCCAGCTAAATGCACACACACAGTTCTCTTAACGTGAAATCAGGAGCCGCATATATAACTGCCTCAAATAGAACGATCCATCCGTAAGTAATCCATCTGAAGAACTGATGATTCCTTATGTTACTATGGAATGATACAGTCCTTTTGTATCAAGGTACAGGTATTAATGCACATGAAAAAGTAGGCAGTATCAACACAAGATAAAGCAATTAGAATGAACTTGGTAAGTGTTTAGAATGAACACTTTTAATGGAACCTTGAAATCGGGTGCAATCCCCACAACCCGCTTCCTATTCACAGATATTTTGGTTTTGATGTCTACAAGTAAAATTCAACATATAGCAATATTCCCCAACTACACTGCTGGGACCACTTAAAAAAAGGAAAACATACTCCAGAAAAAATGCACTTTGTGACAGTTAGCAGTATCGCTCTGGCCTGCTGAGTGATACCATGCAGGCAAAATTGTCGGACAGATTACACCATTTGCAACAAAGAAGTATAGTCAGACACAAGTGGGAGTGGCTTCAAATAAAGCGTCCCAGTAGTCTCCAAATACTCTTGGAGGTAAATTGGTGACCCTGGGCTTGGAGACAGGGAGGGAAGGTGTATGTGTAGACGAGCTGTGGAGGGGAGCCGAGCTGATTGGGTCTCAGTAGGGGAAGTCAATTCCTTGCAAGAGCTAAAGCTGATGAAATAAATTTTTTAAAATCCTTTCTTAATTACCCATTTATAGAAAACAGGCTTTCAGACAGTTTCACTCTGCCTTTTTTCTACTGCAAGTCCACATCCGGAAGGAACTAAAATAACACTCATTAAATATGTTGGGGTAGATTTTCAATTTGCTGCCAATAAAAACCGGGTGGCATCTATAATGAGCAGCTGATCCACAATGCCTACAACAACAACTTGCATTTATATAGCGCCTTTAACATAGTCAAATGTCCCAAGGTGCTTCACAGGAGCATTATCAAATAAAATTTGACACTGAGCCACATAAGGAGATATTTGGACAGATGACCAAAAGCTTGGTCAAAGAGGTAGGTTTTAAGAAGCGTTTTAAAGGAGGAGAGGTGTGCAGAGAGGTTTAGGGCGGGACTCGAGAGTTTAGGGCCTAGGAAGCTGAAAGCCCTGCCACCAATGGTGGAGCAATCAAAATAGAGGCTGTGCAAGAGGCCAGAATTCGAGGAGCGCAGAGATCTCGGAGGGTTGTGGGGATGGAGGAGGTTACAGAGATAGAGGGGGGGGCGAGGCCATGGAGGGATTTGAAAACACGGATGAGAATTTTAAAATTGAGGTGTTGCTGGACCAGGGGCCAGTGTAGATCAGCGAGCACAAGGGGTGACAGGGGAAATGGGACTTGGTGCGAGTTAGGATACAGACAGCAGAGTTTTGGATGAGCTCAAGCTTATGGAAGGTAGAAAATGGGAGGCCGACCAGCAAAGTGTTGGAAGTGTCAAGTTTAAAAGGTCTAGGTGGCAAGTTGAAAATCTACCACAATAGTAAAATACTGCGGATGCTGGAAATCTGAAATAACGATAGAAAATGCTGGAAATACTCAGCAGGCCAGGCAGCATCCGTGGAGAGAGAAACAGAGTTAACGTTTCAGGTCTGGGACCCTTCATCAGAACCTGAACCGTTAACTCTGTCTCGCTCTCCACGGATGCTGCCTGGCCTGCTGAGTGTTCCCAGTGTTTTCTGTTATTATTGAAAATCTACCACACTGTCATTACTTAGAAGTGTTTTTTTAAGCAACCGAGTCCTGTTCATAAACATCTCCAAAGTTAATTGTGATGCTTGTGCATAATTATGATTTTTGGACTTTGTTTTTTCTTGAATTCACGATGAAATCATTTGCGAACAAAATTTGGGTCAATTTTTTAAAAAATGAATCAGAAAACCTCTGGTTTAAACAACAGTACAATGCTTTAAGTAAATAATAAATAATTACAACTGTCCTCAAAGTAAACTGGCAAAAATAATTGATGTGCATCATTAGCTGCATTCTCAGTGTCTCCTTCTTGCTGTCTGTCTATACAGGACAGACAACTTAAGGTGCCTCTATGTTGATTCTATCTGTGATAGAGAATATAGGTGTCCCAACCACGACACATCTGGGAGGCTCTTTGCAGAGAAAACCCCCCACAGGGTTTCTCTTCACCTGCTCAATACGGTGCCGTGTTAGTTCTCCTCCCCCGCCTAAAAAGGGGCACTCTTCCATCCAACAGGGTGTATTATACTTTCCTGTAGAAGGAATGAGCTATAATGGACCAAATGGCCAGTTATCGTTTCATGCTTTCTCATGTTAACTGTTGGGAAGTAAAGATTTGTGAGTGGACATAAAATGCATTAGCTAGTGGTCAACAGGAACATAAGAAATTACAAGTAAATATCAGCTACATTTTTGCAACTACTCAGTCAATGAGCAGAAAATCTATACAACTCTTTAGTGCGATAACAAATTTCCAACCATCAAGCGACATTATTTATCTCACTATTCTAGAATTCATTTTTTGAAAAGGAACTTTTCATTATATAAATTAGCTATAAGGAAAAGATGACAAATACAGACCACAGTATATGTGTAGACTCAAAATGTACCTTTCATAGTCTTGGCTATCGAAAGCATGCAAATCAAGAACATCTGCGAGTTCAACCCTGAAAGGCAATAAACAAAAGAAGCTTTGAGACCTAAATACAGGATAATATACAGTCTATAGTATGTTAAAAAGCACCAACAGTAGTTTGGATGACACATAATCTACAAGAATAAGTCACACTTCAAATTTTACAATATATACAGGTACAGGAAACTTTGGTTTATCCGGAGGTTGTATGTCCGGAAACCTCGATCTACCGGCAGAAATCAGGAGCCGTTTTGTTAGGTTTTTTTTCTTCTCGTGGCTTTGTTTTCAACAGTCGGGCTCTGGAAAGTCTCTCTGAAGTGGTTGCTAAGGTACAGAGACGCGTCCAAGGTACGGGCCAACTGTTTAGAAGCTGTTGCTAAGCAACAGTGTTTGTTGTCAGATACGGAGATGAAAACCTCCGTATGCTTCAACATTAACTTTGTATGTCCGGCAGTTTTGATAGATCGGCAACAGCTCGGTCCCGTCGGTGCCGGATATCACAAAGTTTCCTGTATTTAGCTTTTGGCAAATTTATTTTTGAGCCAGCATCAGGCGTCATACATCTGGGCTCATGCAATCAACAAATCATGCGCTTTTATCCGAAGTGCTATTGTATCACTTGACAGAAATGTAGCAATGGCGACTTTTATTTTGCTGCGGGACCAAGGAAATTATATATATATATATATCGCGAGAGAGAGAGATTATATTCAAAAATTAACTGCTACACATAGAAGTGAGTCTGAGATGCATATTTATCTCAGGAATAGATACAAAGAAACTCAATTGGTAGTGCTATCAATAAATACCACCATGTTCCTTCACAATTCAACTTGATAAAACATGTTAGTATTATTACTTTGAATTTTCAAAAAAATATATCCCTTTATTTAAAAAATTATTTTTATGTTTTTCCACACATGTTCAGGCTTCCTTTTGACTCTGTGCGGGGATACAAAAACACAGGTGCCATCAAGAGGCCAATTTTTATGCTTGAGCTGAAACAGTGAGTGCTGGGGTTTTTTTTTTTAAAACCATGGAGGGCATCACCATGGAGCCTGATCTCCTCACCCGAAATATACAAGTGTGCACTTTCCAACACCTGCTTGTTGACATCACAAATTAGAGTGCACATCTATGCAAGAGTTCACCAAAATGGCTGTACTTACACCTATTTAGCCCAAATCTATCTCAAATTAATATAGACTGCAATTTTCTGGCTTTAAGGAGAAAAATATTCAAATCTCAACAAAGTGACTTGAAAATGCAGTAATACCCTTCTCAAAAAATAAATGCACTATTGCCCTAAATGGCAGTTCAGTGTGCATGCATCACAGACGCCAAAAAATGGACAACATTACAGAACATTTCTTCTGAGTTAATTAAATCATGGGCAGATTAACCTCTGCATTTCCAGATCTGAATTAAAAAAAACACAAATTAGCCAGACAAGTAGTTATTTTAATGTCTACTAAAGCACCTTAATAGCCATACTGCTGAAAATCAGGCTGATATATTAAACGGTCAATATTAAAACTCCACGACATGCTGAAATTCTCAGGACCTTGTTTGCTGACAATCTAATAGCTTTGCTTAAAAAAAATCCCAAGGCATTACTTATTAACTATGAATCAAAAAGAAAACCCATACAGGAAGGTTAACCGCAGGGCTTTACCATGTCGTGTATTATTCCAAAATAACTCATACTTTAAGATTTTTTACCCACACTATTTCTGCAGCATGTTTGCTTCACACCAGTGAGATTGTGAGTTTGGTGAAGTGTTAATATATGGCATTTAGTTCAAATCAGGAAGAAAATATTCTTCCAGAATCTATGGGCTGGATTTTAGCCTGGAGGCAAGTTCCGTACAGGGACGCTGTTGTGAGGTCGGGAAACATGGCAGAATGATGGTGGTCAGGAGGGAGCAGAAGGTGGTCGTTGGGAGGGTCACAAAATGGTGGTCGGGGGGGGGGGGTGGAGCAGATGACGGTCGGGTATCTGATGGTTGGGGGGGGGGGGGAAAAAGAGGAAAAGAGGGGAAGCAGACAGATCACAGGGGCGGGGGGGGGGAAGCAGACAGATCACAAGGGTGGGATAGGGCGGGGGTTTTACTGGGTAGCTTGTTGGGCCTGGAGGAAACACTCCTGCTCTTCCTGGCCCACAAGCAGTGCTATAAAGGCACTTAGCTCATGGATTCGGCCCTTCTTGCCTCCTTCCAACTGCTGAGTTTCCCAAGGCCAGGGAAACCTGGCCGAAATGAGTTAAAAATAGAATGACTGCTAAAACGAAGGCATTTTAAATGACCAACCCGCTTCCCGCGAGCAGGTTGGTCACCCACCACTCGTCCTGCCTCTGTTAAAACTGGAAGTGGGCGGGTTCAAGGCACTTTGGGTTCCTGTTTCAGATTTTTTGCATTAACCTTTGACATGACCCCTACCCACCTGTTTTGGGGAATTAAGATTCATCCCCATGTGCCACATACTCCAATTCAATGTCACTATTGATGCGCATCCTAATTATTTTTCAGCACAACAGAAAAAACAATTTAAATAACGGTCTATACTAAAATATGCAATACAAATAAGTGAGAGTTTAACCGTGACCTATACAGTAGGATGCAACAATAAAGAGGATGTTGTTGTTAAGACTGGTCATGCATTCACAATAAATAGCAATTTTCAGCCCTCTTATACACTTAAGGCTCCAGTACCATGCTTAATATCTTCCCCCTAATTTTCTCCTCTCCTAAAGCTCAAGCATGTGATACAGCTCCAGTAGCATTAGGTGCTCTCCTGGACCTTGCTCATGCAGTTGTATGTAATGTGCGAGTCTAAGCATGACGTGGTGCCAAGCTTGATTCTGCTCTCACTCAACATCTGCACTGGCACACTATTCAGCAAAGGTCAGTGGATGATGATCGAGTGGAAATTGTGGTAGATTTTACCACTCCCTCACTGTGCGCAACTGTAGTTGTCCCACCAGAGTTCAGTCAACTAAGAACAAACTTTTTAGTTAATAATTGTGTGCACAGGATTAATTCCTGCATCTAACATTCCTAAAGAAAAGTGGCCACCATTATGTGTGCCTTCTGCTTTCCACAGCTACTGCTCAGGAACCAGCTGAAGAAATGTTTTTTTTTTTTAAAAACACTTCACACTTGAATGCTCACAAACAGCGTTTACACAGGCATTAAATTTTCCACCCTACTTTTAAATTTTTTTTGTGTGAACATCAAATTTCTTTACTCAGTCCTTCATGACACAAGGACCACAAGTGTAAAGGAGGCAGCAGTGAATTGCTCATAAAATTACTTCCTCATAAAACTACTTCCAGGTATTTAAATAGAGTGATTTAGCAAGTCAGCAGGAATCCAAATGTCAGATTCATATACAAATTTGGTCAAATCGCATTTTGTTTAAATGCTAAACACAGTATCAAGTGGCTATCATTTCGATGCAAGTCCATTACATGATTTATCTAATCAACAATTAGCAGTGCCATCAGATCTTTGAGCCGGCAGTCACGTAAAATGGACAAGAATTTAAAGTAAAGAGGAAAAAGGAGAAAACAGGAGAGCAATAAGGTTTGAAGACTTGTTCATAATAAGAAAACAGCTATTGTTTCATGTCTGCTTTATACCTGAAGGCTCCAGCTTCACTAGTAACAGAAGATGGGTTGACTTTTTTTTAATTTTAAATTCATGGTCGCCAGGCAAACGAAATGAGTCTATGACAGATACCAGCAGAACTGCTGCTACGGTACCCTGCCAGATACAGTCCTCTCCATGATAAAAACAATATTATATTGACTGCAGTGTTTGTTATGAATCCTTTCGTGAGATGAAAGCCTACTACTACAGTGCATAAGCATACAAATAAAACCATAGCTTTGTTCTGGCTGGGCCTGGATTATATGCTCTCCACAGGGCTTACAAAACTCATATTTAGTGTTCATTTAGATTGAGAATGGGAAGACCTTGTGAATGATAATGGTGTTACAACAAACCCAATAAAACTCTCAGTTCAAAAAGATGATCACATTCACAGAACATTGAACAAGTGAATTCCAAAAACGATTCCAAAACCTAACAAGTGCTGATAATCAGATTCAGAAAAAAAAGGGAATGGTTTTAAATTGGAATTCCTAAATGCTGAAAATAATTCCTTCTCAACCTTGCCAAGTGTCCTCAGTGCCTGAACTGTTTAAATTCACAATAACTGGCTGCAACAAAAATCTATTTGAATGGTGAAACAGCAAGATCGCATTTTACCCAATATAAAAGCAACAGAATGAGGCTCGCTTTACCTGATAACACTTGTACAACAAAATGGGCATTTTTAAAAAGCAAATGTGTGCTCTTGCACAGCCGTCACAACTCACGCAGCTGTCTACCTGTTCATTCTCCCCACTTTCTGACCTTCCAAAACATACAATAGCTTCCTTTCTTTCTTTATGCATTTTTTTCCAAAACAGCTCAGCAGCCACCACCCCTGTGCAATCCCATCATCTTATCAGAGTAAACCAAATTAAAATGTTGAATTCATAGTTCAAAATCCCACACTTTGATTTGTGATTTATTGATGCAATCAATTAAATAAAGTATGAATGTGTGGATATTAGACAAGGACAGGATTGGGCTTTTACGTGAGGTAGGGTAGACTATCAGCATCATGTAAGTTCACACAGGAGGAATGGCATTTGGGCAAGTTAATGGAGGGTTTCCAGCTGCTGTGGAGCCCAGCACGAGTTAACAGCTTCAGGAGAGGCAGTGAGAAAATGGAAAAATTATTAAGGCAGCTCCAGAAGAAATGTGAGCAGCAACCCCATGATATAGTGATCAGCAGAATTTGCACATCGGAATGCACAGACCAAGAACATTTTCAAATAGGTTGAAAATGGCTGAATAAAAGAAACTGGTTTGGCAGCATGTGAAAACAATTTATATATTTTCTCAATCACAATATCTGAATATTAGGTTGTCAGTTTAAAAAAAAAACTAGCAGTATCTTTTCATCAAGTCTCCACATTGTGATGAGCTCCTCACATTTGAGGTAGGTTTAAAAGATTAATAATGAAGGATTTTCTTCAGATAAATTCTTAAATCTAGTAAGCACATTTAACTTCTGCCACATGAACAAAGAAAAATAAACATGACATTAATCCATAAAAGTTGATATGACAGTAACTGACTGGGAGACTTTTCAGTGAGGAGTTCCTTCACTCCAAGGAACTGGGGACTTCCAGCAAGGAGCAGAATGCCTGAGGAATTTCAAGTAAATTAAATCAGTCAACCTTTAACAAGATTAACATTTTTTTAAATTTTTTATAGAAGATAGTAAAAAATTCTGTTACAATATTCAGTTCTTTTCATTGGAAGGTTCACATTTTTCCACCAAACACTTTTCCTGTTATATTGTGCAGGTATATTTTTGAAAATGAAATAGTCCATAAAGAATACTCCACATATAAACGCTTTGTTTGAAGCATGCAGATTACCATTTGTTTCAACTTATTCTTACCCTGCAACGAATGTATAAACAGAATGTTATGCAGACATAAACCGTAGAGACCCATTACTATAAAACAATGGGTCAGTAACTTGCAAAAATATACCTACATTTTTATAGTGTCATCACGTTGAAAAATCTCAAAAAACTTCTTCACATAATGAATTACTTTTGAAGTGTAATGGCTGTTGTCATGTAAGCAAAAATGTATATACACACACACACTTGTTGGCGATTTATAAAAAGCTTTCACAAGAAACCGCTTGTATGCACAGAGTACAGCGCACTGTCTGTGAATACAAATCTGCCAGAAAGTAGATATTACTGCAACCATCATTGGTGCATTGCCAACGGTACTGTTCTCAGTCTAGGGATAAGTGTTGATTTAGACCCTTGCATCAAGAGTGAGAAAGGAAACAACTGATTTTCATTACTGGATACAGCTGCATTTTAGAATCTTAAATACTGCAGTATAGTGAAAATGCTTCAACTGCTTTGCTGACCTCTTCTTCCCCTCTCCAACTAAAAAAATAATAAATCAGTAACATGATTGGTAAGGGTTTTGTGTCCCAACAAGACAGTCATGGGTCCTAACCCCAGAGACTCTTGCAACTATTGAGAACAATTTTACTATTTCTATGCAGTGCCGCTAGATGGAGCACCATGCCACAAACAGGAGTGGAAAAACTGGCAATCCACTTGTTCAAGTAGCAAGTGCACCGAGGGTTGCCAATTCCGTTTGGATGTATTCTTGGAGGTTTCATCACGTGACCTCATGCCCAACAAAACAGGCTTTTTCACATCTCCAATATTTTTATAACTAATAAATGGAAGTGTTAAAAGAAAATAATAAAAATACAATTTTTTATGCCATAACTTTTCTCCTGGGTTGCTTGTAGCAGTATCTAGGAGCTTAATCTTTAATTCCTGGAGACTCCAGGGCAATCCCGGAAGGTTAGCAACCGTAAGTGCACCCTTTGTAAGCATTAGCACCAGCTGAAGGTAGTCTGGTTGTACCCATTATTCCATGTCCATGGTCTTGGGATGGCGAAGAGCAGTGTTCTACAAGCAAAATAAAGAGTGCAGCCGTAGATTTTTAAAGAAGGAACTTCCAATTATATTTCTGCCTTTCGTGTTTACTGGACATCTCGAAGCGTTTCACAGTCGATGAATTGCTTTTGAAGTGTCGTCTCTGTTGGTTTGGAAGCAAATGTGGCAGCCAATTTGTGCACAGCAAGGCCTCACAACAGCAGGGAGATGAGTGGCCAGTTAATCGGTTTTGGTGAAGTTGGATGAGGAATGAATGTTAGCCAAGGCAGCAGAACTCCCTGCTCTTCCTCAGATCGTAACAAGAATATCTTTTATTCCAGATGCAGTCATACTTGCAAGGTAGGCATGATATTAGTAGTTTTGTATTTAACTGTCTGAGCTATGCACCCCGACACCCCGTTTGCTTTCCCTATGTCCTCGCAACATATTTGTGAACTAAAACTGCCAGGGTCCTCTCCCTTCCTGCAGCTCCAAGTGGGTAATCCTGCATGGTTCACACGTGCCTGGAATTACACTGCATTTATCCAATATAAATCAACAAACCGGTTTATTTTACAAATTTAAGTACACAGTAACATTTCTAGTAAATCTCATATTACTTCAACTTAATTCACCAAACCTCCTCAGTGTAGAAAATAACAAGACATGCCACATGTAACATTTTGAACCTGTAGGTTTCTTCTGGACCAGACCGGCTTTATCTTAAAAAGGGCTACTCATTTTCGGTCTCCCTCAACCGATCCTCTCAACTCTCCGAGACCAGGGCCAGAATTTTCCCCATAAATAACGGGTGGTTTTGGAGCATGGGGCTGTTAAATTATTAAAAATGGGATTCCCGACCTGATCCCGCATCAAACCCACCCACTTCCGGTTTTGACGGAGGCTGGGGGGGGGGGGGGGGGGGGGGGGGGGGGACCAACCTGCTCCCAAGGGGCAGTACCTTAATGTAAACATTTAAACATTGTAAAGAACTGGCAGCCTCTTTTTGTCACCTCCATTTTGAATTTAGCTGCATGTGGATGGGTTTCACACAATTCGGGAAACCCGGCAGTTAAACTAAGACGGGGACTGCTGCATCCAGGAGGTACGTGCCTTTATACCTACCTCCTGGATCCAGAGTCCCTGCCTAACCCATCCCCCACGATTGGAGACCCCACCATGAGGCCTCTGATCACCTTCCCAGGCCTTTCCCCCCACCCCTCCGATCCCCATTAATGAGGCCCCCCCACATCCCCAACCCACCGATGAAACTGAGGCTGGCCACAATCCTCCGGTGACTGGCCCTGATCCTCTCCTCCCTCGAGCCTACACCCCCCAATCCAGCCCCCCCGGCCAACCCCCCTCCCGACCCTCCGACCCCCTACTATGCTCCCCCCCCCGCAAACGATCCCTGGCAATGCCGATCCCGCGATCCCTCCCAACACCCCCCATGATCCCCGACCATGCCAACCCCCGGATCTCCGACCATACGATCCTCTCCAACTGATCCCCTACCATCCCTCCCCCCATGATCCCCGGCCATACCGACCCCGCGATCCCTCCCCCAACGATCCCTGACCAAACCGACCCCGCGATCCCTCCCCCCATGATCCCCGGCCATGCTGACCCCGCGATCCCTCCCCCCCCACGATCCCCGACCATACCGACCCGCGATCCCTCCCCCCACGATCCCCGACCATACCGATCCCTCCCCCCACAATCCCCGACCATACCGACGCCGCGATCCCTCCCCCCAACGATCCACGACCATACCGATCCCTCCCCCCACGATCCCCGACCATACCGACGCCGCGATCCCTCCCCCCAACGATCCCCGACCATGCGATCTCTCCCCCCACGATCCCCGACCATACCGACCCCGCGATCTCTCCCCCCACGATCCCCGACCATGCGATCCCTCCCCACCACGATCCCCGACCATACCGACCCCGCGATCCCTCCCCCCCCCACGATCCCCGACCATACCGACCCCGCGATCCCTCCCCCCCCACGATCCCTGACCATACCGACCCCGCGATCCCTCGCCCCCCCCCCACAATTCCCGACCATACCGACCCCGCGATCCCTCGCCCCCCACGGTTCCCGACCATACCGACCCAGAGATCCCTCGCCCCCCCCACGATTCCCGACCATGCGATTCCTCCCCCCCCACGGTCCCCGACCATACCGACCCCGCAATCCCTCCCCCCCCCCGGACGATCCCCGACCATACCGACCCCACGATCCCTCGCCCCCCCCACACCGACCGAGATCCCTCGCCCCCCCGACGATCCCCGACCATGCGATCCCTCCCCCCCACGATCCCCGACCATACCGACCTCACGATCCCTCGCCCCCCCACGATTCCCGACCATACCAACCCCACGATCCCTCGTCCCCCCACGATTCCCGACCATACCGACCCCGAGATCCCTCGCCCCTCCCCCCACGATCCCTGACCATACTGACCCCGCGATCCCTCCCCCAGACCGATCCCTTACATCTGAGGCCTATCCATCCACAGCCAACCATCCTCTCAATCAGAGGCCTCACATTCAAATCAGGCCCTGCCATTAAAGTCGGCAGGGCCTGCGGGAAACCCGGCTTCCCACCCGGTTCAGAGGTCCCCCCGCCCCCAACCTGCCTCCCTTGAGAAAATTCCAGCCCGTGTTTTTTTTGTTTCCTAGATGGACAGGAAGTTAGCAGCTTGACCACCGTCTAGGATTTAGCAAGTAGGGCTGCCAATTAAACTGGCTACCATTCCCCCACATGGGGTTACTTGAAACTAATCCCTGCTGAGCTCAACTGGATGGACCATTCCAATCCCTAATATGGGAAAGTTTGCTGGGATGTGATTTTATGAGTTACGCTGCCTCAAGTCAGAGTGGAATGCAAGAGGCACCATTCTGGAAAGATGCTGTGTCTGAATTCTAATCCACATTTCACAGCACTGTTGTTTGGAGAATTTAACACTCATGAACAAAATTTTACTTAAAAGCAACATTTGAATGGAAATCATACCAAGATTATTCCGTAGCACAAGTCAGAAATCCTGAAACCTCACAGTACGCATTTTAGTTGAAAGCGTAACAAAAATCAAATCAAAATGAAACTTTATTTTGCCAAGCACTGAGGGAAAAAATGCAAATATTTGAGTTCCATGTGTGAAAAAAGACATAATTTGCTCACCTTGATCTTTGTGTTTCAATTAGTTTAGCAAGTCCATTAATTGACCTGAAATACAAATACTCAGATTGTCATACTCTGATAAACACTCCTGAAGATATTAAGCAGAAAAAATATGAATTTAAAGCCCTCCTGATTTTTTGTTGTTGTTTTAGAAAGTGGGGGAATGGGGTCTTAAGTGAAATGAGCTTGGGTAGTATCAACCTAGCTCCCAGTCAAGATAAAGACATGATTCCAGGTTGCCATTAATTTGATACCAAATCAGTGATCTCACTTTCAGGGTCCAACGCATGACTGTTGTTGGAAATGCAAATACCAAGATGGGACATTAGCAAGGACAATTCTGTGGCATTTTCCCTGCTGCAATGGTACAAATTCTATTTTCTCCAACAATACATGATTTTCCATTTCGTTTTCAGCTGCACTAAGTTGAGTGTCGTACTTCATTTTTCCACTCGAATCTAGAGTTCGTGTTGGCTGGTGTGATGTTAAGACTGGCTTATGTTAATGAAAACTATTTAGGGGGTGTAACTAAGCCAAGTGCAAACTATTTAGCTTTTAAGATTGAGGGTAAAAGTTTATGATTTTTTTCTGAAGTAAAACAAAGTCACTGTACAAAATCTTGTAACTGCAAACTGCACAAGAAGGGAATGGAAAATGAAAGTGTTGCAGCAACTAGTGTCATTACATAATGGGGACTTTACTCCACCTAATCTATACTCTACCTGATTTGCAAGTGTTTGGATGAGAGGGAAAAAAATGTCCATATGGAAAATGCTAAACTTTGTAGCCTCCATGGACAGAGAAAAAGAGTTTCCCCCCTTCGACCACACCTCCCTCCCCAGAAGAAATCTAGCTCCGGATTACAGGAAACTTTCTGGTATCCGGCACGGATGGGACCGACCTGGTGCCGGTCCATCAACAATGCCGGATAACCGAACGCTGTAGTTAAAACATACGGAGCTCAGAGCTCCGTCTAAAGCAACAAACCCTGTTGCTTCAAAACAATCAGCACAACTTGCAAGCATCTCTGTAGCTTAGCAACAGCTTCAGCTGCACGCTTGCACAGCCACAAATGAGTAAAAAAAGTTATCTGAACCGACTCCTGAATTTTGCCGGTGGACAGAGCGTTCCGGTTATTTAGTGGCCGGTTAATCGAAAGTTTCCTGTACATCTAAATCAGCCCACTATCAGTCCTTAGAAAAGGTCTGCTAAGCATCACAGGTGATTTGGCTCTCATTTTACATTTGGTGCTATTTTAGACTTCAATTTTGTTCCTGACTAAACATACAAAGTAAACAAAACTGTTACTAAATTAGGTTTATTTACCAAGAACCAACAGAAAGGATTAGTTTCATTTATGAAATCATCAAATTTGTGGCCCAGTTTCTTGTATATTTATGGACACATTAGTTTCTAATAAATTTACACAGCCCCCTCTCTGCACGTGTTCACCTTTCCTACATTACACAGCGATTTTACACTTCAAAAGTATTTCACTGGCTGTAAAGCACTTTGGGACGTCCTGAGACTGTGAAAAGTGCCATATAAACACAAGTTCTTTCTTTCACATATTGCAAACAGTACTTTTAGAACTGCTATTAAATTCTGGGATGTGGGTACCTGATTCTAAAGTATAAAAAACAAAATTTTGAAAATTGAAAACTATTTGTGGAAAGGAAACTTTGGGTACGGTACATAACGGGCTGCCGATTCGTTACCACTTGTTTTGCAGCACAATTAGCGAAAAACTGGTGATCAGATAAAGAAAGACTCGCACTTGGTGTTGTCACAACCTCAGGACGTCCTAAAGCGTTTACAGCCAATTAAGTACTTAAAAAAAAAAAAAAAAAAAAATTTAGTCACAGTTGTAATACAGCGTATAGGATTATCCGCTGATTCTATATCTTAACTATTTGGTTTTCCACACTGAACTAAAAATGGTTTATGCCATTGTGTTAATTTTTTTTGTTAAATTTACATCCATTGTGGCAAACATTTGGCTTGAAAACCATAGAAACAGCAACTGAACTTCATTACAATTTGGCTGCAATCGGGTTACAATTCAGGCTTCTCCCCAATGGTTTTTACTCAAGCTCAATGAAAAAATACATTTCCACAGGCAAGCCCACACATCCCATAACTGAAACATGACCTTCTGCTTGCAGTGTATAAGACATGGTGCTAGTGAACAAATAATGAATCATTGGCCCAGAAATTCGGGTCGGGGGCTTCCCGCGGGTGTAAGCCCCCGACCTGCACTTACCTTGCGCGCCGGCCGTTGAGCTGTGGGCCCGCGTGGGATTCCGATCCTGGGCCTGCTCCAACTGCCGGCATGCAGTGCATGCGTATCCGAGGGGCGCAGTTAATTCGATGCATCCCCTGGGATCACGTGGGCCATGGAGAGCCAATCGGAGCAGGGAATGCTCCATTCAGAAGTGGAGACCCGAATTTCTGGGCCATTATACTATTAGCGTAAGTACTGGAAACTGTATGGCCTACCCACAGTGTCCTCCAAATCTTTGCAAACCTCCCGAAAACATCACAGACAGATTATGTAGCTCGGGCTAAGTAATGTTTATTCAGAAGTCAAATCTTCCAGAAGAACTCCGGTAGATTTGCAAATAAAAATAGAAATAGAGTGCTTAACTTTCACTGATACTTTTAAGGCTGTTGACTGAGGCCAAGAGAAGATTTTCTCGAAGCCTGAAAGTCTCTTTCTAGCAAGTGACAAGCGACCGGAAGCTTGAGGTCACCCTTCCCACTGTCCAGGGCCCCAAACACTCCTTCCAGATGAAACAGCAATTTACTTGTACTTCTTGCAATTTAGTATATTGTATTCGCTGCTCACGATGCAGTCTCCTCTACATTGGGGAGAACAAACGCAGATTGGGTGACCGCTTTGCACAACACCGCTGTTCAGTCCGTAAGGGTGACCCTGAGCTTCCGGTCGCCTGTCACTTTAATTCTTCGCTCCCACTCTGACCTCGGTCTCTTACACTGTTCCAATGCAGCTCAACGTAAGCTCGAGGAACAGCACCTCATTTTTCTATTAGGCACTTTACAGCCTTCCAGACTCAACATTGAGTTCAACAATTTCAGACCATAACTTCTGCCCCTATTTATTCAGGCAGCAGGTGTTGATGATTCTGTCATCCCCATTTGCAATATTTAACTGCTCCTGCCTTCCACCCTATCACAGACCGTCCCTTTTGTTCTTTCCTTCCCTCCCCCCTTTCCCTGCCTCTGCACCTGCTTAAAATCTGTTACATCTCTAACTTTTTCCAATTCTGGCGCAGGGTCACAGACCTGAAACGTTAACTGTTTCTCTCTCCACGGATGCTGCCTGGCCTGCTGAGTGTTTCCAGCATTTTCTGTTGTTATTTCAAATGCATAAGGGCTGCCACTAAATTATTGACTTCAAGGAGATATTTACTTGACAGGACAAACCAAACCTGTCTCAACAGGCAAGAGTCTCACTCATGTAACGCCAGCAGTGGGACAGCTCCGTTACAAATAACAGCTGACTCTCTGCAGCACTAGCAAACTCTCATAAATCATCGGAGGAAATAGTCAAAACATTTTTCCTGTCAGAGGAGCATCTACAAGCAATCCCTTTGAAGTGGACACCTACACTCTAGACAGGGTTTCTGTATTTCTTGCTTCTCCTGACAAACAAAGACATGTTGCTAATAGAAGCACAGTTTCAAACTTATTACACAATTTGACCAAATACAAATTCATAGAAAAATATAGAATTTCTTCTAAGAACATAAGAAATAGGATCAGGAGTAGGCCATACGGCCCCTCAAGCCTGCTCCGCCATTCAATAAGATCATGACTGATCATCGACCTCAACTCCACTTTCCCGCCCGATCTCCATGGCCCTTGATTCCCCTAGAGTCCAAAAATCTATCTATCTCAGCCTTGAATACACTCAAAGACTCAGCATGCACAGCCCTCTGGGGCAAAGAATTCCAAATATTCACAACCCTCGGAGTGAAGAAATTCCTCCTCATCTCAGTCTTAAATGGCCGACCCCTTATCCTGAGACTATGCCCCCTAGTTCTAGACACTCCAGCCAGGGGAAACAGCCTCTCAGCATCTACCCTGTCAATCCCCTTCAGAATCTTGTATGTTTCAATGAGATCACCTCTCATTCTTCTAAACTCCAGAGAGTATAGGCCCAATCTACACAATCTCTCATCATAGGACAGCCCTCTCATCCCAGGAATCAATCTAGTGAACCTTTGTTGCACCGCCTCCAAGGAAAGTATATCCTTCCTTAGATAAGGAGACCAAAACGGTGCACAGTACTCCAGGTGTGGTCTCACCAAGGCCCTGTACAATTGTAGCAAGACTTCCTTACTCTTATACTCCAAACCCCTTGCAATAAAGGCCAACATGCCATTTGCCTTCATTATTGCTTGCTCTACCTGCATGCTAGCTTTCTGTGTTTCTTGCATGAGGACACCCAAATCTCTCTCAACACTAACATTTGAAAGTTTCTCACCATTTAAAAAATATTCTGTTTTTCTATTCTTCCTACCAAAGTGAATAACCTCACATTTCCCTACATTATACTCCATCTGCCACCTTACTGCCACTTACACACTTAGTCTATCGATATCCCTTTGCACTCTCTTTGGGCTGGATTTTATGAATGGAGATGTGTTGGAGGCGGGACTGCTGCTTGCCTGGTTTCAGTCCCGCCTCCATCAGCCTCTGGCCAACCAGCGGGATCGTCCCCTGATTGACCTCGTTAAGCCCGCCCGGCAGGCTCAGCAGGCCAATTAGAGGGAAGTCAGTGACAGAGCACGTCAACGTATGACGTGTTATCTGTCAAGATATTTGAAAGAAGAAATGTCATTTAACAGCTCTGTGAAGCTGTCAAACACTGACATTCTGTGTAGTTTGATGAGTCCTTGTGTTCAGGACTCGTCAAACCTTTCTACTTTGCAAAAATCAGATGACTGTTGGATCAGAGGATGCAACAGCCAGTCTGTGATCTCTATAATGGAGATGTCAGGACTCCGGCTCCACAGCGGCTGAAGGCTGTAGGCAGAAAATGTTAACTTACCTTTGTTTCTAACACTTTACACTTAGCTCACATACTTACCACTCCACACTTGCACCCATCACTCACCTCTACATCACACTTTCAGACCTCTCCGACCCCCGCAGACCTCCTACTCAGCTCCTACACCCTGGCGGGGTTCCCCCAGGTCGGGAAGCCCGCACTTCGGAACGAAAAATGGGGATAATCCTATTTTCTGCCTGCTAACTACCTGTTAACAGGCAGTTAATAGGCTTTAATCCCTTCCCGCCTCCAAGGAGACAGGACCCGGGGCAGGGCGGCTTCCCGCCTTCTGGCAAGAGGGCACGGAGGCGGGTTGGGGGCGGGTTTGCCACCTGCCCCCAAATTCTGCAACTTTCCCAGCAGTTCCACCTCCATGGGGCTGAGAAAATCCAGCCCTTTATGTTCTCCTCACAGCTTACTGTCCCACCTAGCTTTGTATCATCAGCAAACTTGGATACATTACACTCGGCCCCTTCATCTAGGTGATGAATATAGATTGTAAATAACGGAGGCCCCAACACTGATCCTTGCAGCACCCCACTAGTTACAGCCTGCCAGCCTGAAAAAGATCTGTTTATCCCTACTCTGTTTTCTGTCCATTAACCAATCCTCTATCCATGCTACATTAGAATATAAGAAATAGGAGCAGTAGGCCATTCGGCCCCTCGAGCCTGCCCCGCCATTCAATAAGATCAAGGCTGATCTGATCTTGGCCTCAACATTCCCACCCGCTCCCCATAACCCTCAACTCCCCTGTAGCTCAAATATCTGTCTATCTCCGCCTTGAATATATTCAATGACTCCACCTCCACAGGTCTCTGGGGTAGAGAATTCCAAAGATTCACAACCCTCAAAGAACAAATTCCTTCTCATCTGTTTTAAATGGGCGACCCCTATCCTGAAACTGTGCCCAGTAGTTCTAGATTCCCCCATCCTCCCTGCATCTACCCTGTCAAGCCCCCTCAGAATCTTATATGTTTCAATAAGATCACCTCTCATTCTTCTAAACTCCAATGAGTATAGGCCCAAACTTCCTTCATAAAACAACCCTTTCATCTCAGGAATTAACCTAGTGAACCTTCTCTGAACTGCCTCCAATGCAAGTATATACCTCCTTAAATAAGGAGACCAAAGCTGCACACGGTACTCCAGGTGTGGTCCCACCAGCGCCCTGCAGAGTTTTAACAAGACTTCCCTACTTTTATACTCCATTCCCCTTGCAATAAAGTCCAACATTCCATTTGCCTTCCTAATTACTTGCTGTACCTGCATGATAACTTTTTGTGTTTCATGTACGAGGACCCCCAGATCCCTCTGTACCGCAGCATTATGTAGTCTCTCTCCATTTAAATAATCATTTGCTTTTCTTTTTTTCCTACCAAAGTGGATAACCTCACATTTTCCCACATTATACTCCATCTGCTAGATTTTTGCCCATTCACTTAACCTATCTATGTCCCTATGCAGGCTCTGTGTCCTCAACACAACTTGCTTTCCCACCTATCTTTGTATCATCAGCAAATTTGGCTACAGTACACACGGTCCCTTCATCCAAGTCATTAATATAGATTGTAAATAGTTGAGGCCCCAGCACTGTGGCACCCCACTAGTTACAGTTTGCCAACTGGAAAATTAACCATTTATCCCAGCTCTTTGTTTTCTGTTAGTTAGCCAATCCTCTATCCATGCTAATTTTTTTTTTTTTTTTTAAATTTTTAAAAAAAATTCGTTTATGGGATCTATGTTACCCCCAACCCCGTGAGCTCTTATCTTGTGCAGTAACCTTTTATGTGGCACCTTATCGAATGCCTTCTGGAAATCCAAATACACTACATCTACTGGTTTCCCTTTATCCACCCTGCTTGTTACATCCTCAAAGAACTCTAGTAAATTTGTCAAACACAATTTCCCTTTCATAAAACCATGTCGACTCTGCTTGATTGTATTATGATTTTCTAAATGTCCTGCTATTACTTCCTTAATAATGACAGATGTTAGGCTAACTGGCCTATAGTTTCCTGCTTTTTTCCTCCCTCCTTTCTTGAATAGGGGCATTACATTGGCGGTTTTCCAATCCGCTGGGACCTCGCCAGGGAATTTTGGTAGATTACAACCAACGCATCATCTATCTCCGCAGCCATTTCTTTTACGACACTAGGATGTAGGCCATCAGGTCCAGGGGACTTGTCAGACTTTAGTTCCATTAGTTTGCCTAGTACTTTTTCTCTAGTGATGGTCATGGTTTTAAGTTCCTCTCTCCCTATAGCCCCTTGATTATCAATTATTATTGGGATGCTTTTAGTGTCTTCTACCGTGAAGACCGATACAAAATATTTGTTCAAAGTCTCTGCCATTTCCCTGTTTCCCCATTATTAATTCCCCAGTCCCATTCTCTAAGGGACCAACGTTTGCTTTAGCTACTCTCTTCCCTTTTATATACTTGTAGAAGCTCTTACTCTCTGTTTTATATTTTTTGCTAGTTTACTTTCATAATCTATCTTCTCCCTCTATTTTTTTTGTGTCATCCTTTGCTGGTTTCTAAAATTTTCCCAATCCTCTAGCCTACCACTAATCTTCGCAACATTGTATGCCTTTTCTTTCAATTTGGTACCATCCTTAACTTCCTTAGTTAACCACGGATGGTTCATTCTTCTCGTAGTCTTTCTTTCTCACTGGAATAAACCTTTACTGAGAGTTATGAAATAGCTCCTTAAATGTCTGCCACTGCTTATCTACCATCTTACCCTTTAATCTATTTTCCCAGTCTACTTTAGCCAACTCTGTCTTCATACCTTTGTAATTGCCTTTATTTAAGTTTAGGACACTAGTTTCAGACCCAAGTTTCTCACGCTCAAACTGAATTTGAAATTCTATCATACTATAATCACTCTTCCCTAGAGGATCCTTTACTATGAGATCATTAATTAATCCTGTCTCATTACACATTACCAGATCCAAAATAGCCTTCTCCCTGGTTGGTTCCACAATGTATTGTTCTAAGAAACCATCCCAAATACATTCTATGAACTCGTCCTCAAGGCTACCCTTGCCAATTTCATTTGTCCAATCAATATGAAGATTAAAATCGCTCATGATTATCGCAGTACCTTTCTTACAAGCCCCTATTATTTCTTGATTTATATTCTGTCCTACAGTGTAGCTACTGTTAGGGGGCCTATAGACTACTCCCACTAGTGACTTCTTTCCCTTACTATTTCTTATCTCCACCCAAACTGATTCTACATCTTACAATAGCAAAATAAAGCAGATGCTGGAAATCCGAAATAACAACAGAAAACGCTGGAAAAGCTCAGCAGGCCAGGCAACGTCCGTAGAGAGAGAGAAACAGAGTTAACGTTTCAGGTCGAAGACCCTTCGTCAGACGAAGGGTCTTCACCCTGAAACGTTAACTCTGTTTCTCTCTCCACGGATGTTGCCTGGCCTGCTGAGTTTTTCCAGCGTTTTCTATGATTCTACATCTTGATCTTCTGAGCCAATATTATTTCTCACCACTACACTGATCTCATCCTTTGTTAACAGAGCTAACCCACCTCCTTTTCCTTTCTGCCTATCCTTCCAAAATGTCAAATACCCCTGAATATTCAGTTCCCAGCCTTGGTCACCTTGCAACCACGTCTCTTTAATGGCTGTCAGAGCATACCCATTTATTTCTATTTGTGCCGTCAACTCATCTATCTTGTTATGAATGCTGCGTGCATTCAGAGAAAGAGCTTTAAATTTTTTCTTTATACTGTACCATTTTTACCTACTCTGAACCTATTTGCTGGTGCACGCTTATGTTCATACGCTCTGTCTCCTCCTGTCACACTCTGGTTATCATTACCCCTATCGCTACCCTTCACTATTACCTTCTCCTTTCTCTTTGACGACTATATTGCCCCCAACCCCATGAGCCCTAATCTTGTGTAATAACCTTTTATGTGGCACCTTATTGAATGCCTTTTGGAAATCCAAATATACTACATCCACTGGTTCCCCTTTATCTACCCTGCTAGTTACATCCTCAAAAAACTCAATAAATTTGTCAAACACGCTCTCCCTTTCATAAAACCATGTTGACTCTGCCTAATCATGTTATGATTTTCTAAGTGCCCTGATGCCACTTCCTTAACAATGGATTCCAGCATTTTCCAGACGACTGATGTCAGGCCCGTTGTTCCCTGTTTTCTCCCTCCCTCCTTTCTTGAATAGCGGTGTTACATTTGCGACCTTACAATCCGCTGGGACCATTCTAGAATCTGGGGAAATTTGGAAGATCAAAACCAATGCATCCACTATCTCTGCAGCCACCTCTTTTAGCACCCTAGGATGTAGGCCGTCAGGTCCAGGGGATTTGTCGGCTTTTAGTCCCATAGTTTCTCAGTTGGATTCCCATTAGATTCTGAATTGAATCGTGGGATTCATCACAGAATGCAGCAAGAACAATCTCAAGACAGTGGTTTGCCAGTAAAGAGACACTACATCAGCTGCAATACAACAGCTGGAGCCAACATAATACCCAAGAATCCAACAAATATCATGACGTCATAAGGAATACTCCAGAATCCAATGCGTATCAGGGCAATATGAGGGACACTAAAACTGTTCTATATCTACCTCCCAACTAAATCTAACCCCTTCATCCAGTACATTCATGCTAGTAATTTAGGTATAATGCATGTGACCCTGTTTCACTCCCATCTCACAAGAGGTTCGGATTTGACCTGAAACTCAGACCACCACTGTACATACATGTGCATGGTGCACAACATAGGGCATACATATCAATGGACATGGAATGGCAGTCTCAAAACATAATGCGTGACAAGTACAACTTAGCCAAGAGTGAGCCAGAAACTCTTGTGGCTCATTCTCATTAGTCAGATAAGGGATGTAGCTCATCAATCAGATGAAAGTGAAATTACCAAGTAGCAGGAAAAAAAAAACTGGTGTACACTGATGGACATCTTACATTACCATCACATATTTGAACAAATTTGGTTGCAAAAAGAATTTCGTTGAGTTCAAACTTCTTTTCAGATTTATAAGGGCAAGAAGTTTTTCTTTTTTTTTTTTTAAAATGGCCCAAAACATATTGGCCCAGAAATTTGGGTCGGGGGCTTCCCGCGGGTGTAAGCCCCCGATCTGCACTTACCTTGCGCGCCGGCCGTTGAGCTGTGAGCCCCCGTGGAATTCCGATCCTGGGCCTGCTCCAGCTGCCGGCGCGCAGTGCTTGCATATCCCAGGGGCGCAGTTAGTTCGATGCGTCCCCTGGGATCACGTGGGCCATGGGAAGCCAATGATTCATTCGTAAGAAAAGTTATAAATACTACGGGCCCCAAAACAGCACTAAATCTTCAAATAAATTTTTAAAAAACCATCACATTTTTTAAATAAACTATAAATTACATGAAATAACTATTTTAAACAATAATTTAAATTTTGGACAAAAATAATGTTATTTTCTAACGGGGCTAAAAATAAACTTACCTTGCTTTAAAGTATTTAAAAATAATAAACCTGTGGAAAAAATGTTTTAATTTTAATTAATTCACCACTTACCTTGTAAAAAGCAGGCCTTACGCCTGCTTTTTACATGTCTAACTTCTGGAGACTTACAGGAAAACCTGTAAAAAAAAAAACCTGTAAAAAAAAAGTTCGATGCGCACGCGCAGCCTCTCCTGCGCACGCGTTCGACCTCTGAACCTCTTCGTTCAGGGGAACGGAAGTGCCTGTTTCCCGCGCATGCGCAGTGCATGCAGGAAACCGGCATTTCCATTGGGCCTACGGGTGAGTACCCCGTGCGTACTCACCCGTGGAGACCCGAATTTCTGGGCCATGAATATGTAAAGTAGCAGGTCTTGAAATTTTAACAGAATATCAGCTTCCTTACCTTACAGCACTTTTCAAATTATCCAGCTCCTCAAGTTGAACCAGGTCAGTTTTATTAATGATAATGAGGTCACCAAGGGCAATCTGCCTAAATACAATAAAACAGTAGATTAATCAAACCCCAAAAGCATCAGGAAACTAACATTCTATGAAATCCACTGATCTATATAGATTTCCAAGATTTTTCCCAGACAGATGTTATATTTGGAGGGGGAGGTGGAAGGAAAATAAGCTGCCATTATTAAATAAAATATTTTAAACATGGAGATAAATAGAAACAAAGGCCTAGAAATTCAGTATAGCCACGTTTGGGGCGCTACAGCCGGGCGGCCGCTAAAGTTTGCGCCCAGCACAACTTCGCGCCACCTTCGCCGATATTCAGTGGCATCGCCCCAAGATGTTGCTGCTGCGCTAAAGCAGGCGATGCACGACTATCATTAGGCGCTAAGCCGGCGATCCGGGGCGCTAACACCGAGGACGGGCGCAGCACAGGTGCGGCGAGTTGCTCAATGAAGGCAGACACGCTGGCGCCGGTCAGCTCTTAAAGGGGAAGTGTCGACTTGTTTGGCTGCCATGCCCTGCACACTGCAGCCCTGAAGCAAGGCCTGACCATTGCTGGTTCATCAGTTCTACGCCCTCATCCATGGGGAAGCCCGCTATTCTTCCAAAGCCGATTGCACGCTCTTGCTGCTTGTCCAGGGTCATGGGGAAGGAGATGTACTGACGTCTCCTTCTGAAAAGGGCATTGTTCACCTGGCGTATGCAGCAATGTACCGCGAACTGGGAGATGTTGGCAATGTCCCCAGTAGCGGATTGGCATGAGCCAGTGGCATCGAAGTTGAGAGACACCGTCACCTTCACTGCCACTGACAGAGACGTCTTGCTCCTCAGCTGTGGCTGCAGATCTCTGCGAAGCAGGTGGCAGATCTCAGTGACCACCTCCCTTCTGAATCGCATCCTCTGAACACACTGCTCCTCAGACATGTTCAGATATGAGAACTGCTGGCGGTATACCCTGGGTGGGTAAGGCCTCCTGTGCCGACGCCTGTTGGCCAATCTCCGTCTGGCCATGACTGGCACTCTCTCACGGCGTCTCTGATCCCTTTGAATGCAATGCAGAAAGCCAATGTCTCCACCCATTGCAGCCCCCATTATATGTGGCGACTCAAGGCTATGGCACTGAAAGTGAAATCCAAGTGCAAAGCTCTGGCCTGAAGCCACAAGTACCTGTGCAAGCGCGGAGTCAAAGCAGAAAGCTCTCTGCCTTTGTCTCTCTCCAAATATCCGTCTCTCACACAGAGGGATTGGCACAAAATGGCTGCCACTTATACTGCAGGAGGAGTCCCCTTTAAATAGCGCCCCCCCGCGGCGACTGGGAACCGTTCCCCTCTACCAGTCGCTGGGGGCGCCAGGCGCAAAGAAGGGCGGCGCCACTGAATTTCCGGTTCGGGGCGCACAAAGGGCGTTGCACGATGAAATGACGTCAGGATCTGCGCGCGCAGCTGAGCGCGCGCAAAGGCTTTGCGCCGCCGCTAAATCTTTACTGAAGTTGGGGAGAGGCGCAGATCGCGCTGCGCCCGGCCGCTAGCCGCCTAGCGCCCCACATCTCCTCCTCCTAAGGCGCTAGCGGCTGGCGCAAACAACTGAATTTCTAGGCCAAACACTCCGCAGGCAATCTTTTAACAAATTAAAATCAAAAATACTCCCAGCATACCATGGCTTCTTAAAACTGCTATACAATGGGTATAGCGGTCATCTTTTTAAGAATTTTGGTATAAGTCTCCAACAAGCTGATATTTAAACAAGTAAATAAAATACCTGGCTGCTTCATTAACCAGGCCTTCAGGTTTCTCTTCTGTCAGATGCTGTAGGAAACACAACGTAATTTATTAACTCAATATGCAAGACAGCACTGACTAGTTCTTCTGTGTTATAGGTGGTGTTATCGGTTATATTCAATAAAACTCAATTTTCTTTTCCACCAAAATCCATGCATCTTCAGTAAGTTTTCCTATAAAACTGAAGAATGACTCACCCTGGGCCACTTCATTTCCTTCCTGGTGCCTCGACTGAGGCCTGGAAGCAGGCTACCTAACCGCATTCTTAGCTGGGCAGCAGTGCAGGGAAATATGAGAAAGAATAAGGGAGGGGTGAGGAACTTATTCCACCACAGAATGCTAGGAAGCTGGTTCACACTCTCAAGTCTTCACATTCTGAATTTCTGAAATGCACAGCGGGTCAATCTGAAAAGAGAAAGATGGGTAAATGTTCTGGGCGAGATCCTTCATCATAACTTGGAAGGTCAGGGGAAGAGCCTCTGACCATGCCAATTCTGATAAAGGGTCACATCCAAAAACATTAACGCACCTTTCTCTTTCAGATGCTGACTAACCCGCTGTCTATTTCTACCATTTTATGTTTCTCCCCCACCCAGGATTCAGATTATCTCTTCTGTTGAGTTTCTGATTTCAGTCATCCAGTTACAAGGAGGCACAGGCAGAGGCCATATGCTTTCCCAAAGAGGGGTAATGAAAAAATAATTCGAGGTGAATCACCACAGGGTGCTTACAAACATTCTTAGCTACAACTTATACAGCTTGCATAGGCCTGGAACAATTCCTACCTACCCTTTTGTCCAGACTACCATAATAACATGACCCAATGTGAAATGGGGGAATAGAGAAAATATATAAGCTTACAAAAAAAGGTTATTCAATCCCCACTTGGAGGACTTTCAACACAATATGGAACATGAAACCAGTCTTCGCCCTTCTCATGATCCCCACTCAAGTAAAATTAATAGAAGAGTAAACACAAAGACAGACATGCTCCACTGCAGAGGAGGACCTATAATCCTCCGCACCTTGAGTTAACAATCTCAGCAGTGCCACTGTGTTAAGGTGCCAAATAGAGGCCAGCACTTTGGTAAAAAAACAGGAAGGTGTGCTCCTGGGGTCCACTTCCCTCATCTCTTAGCAGCAAATTTCAAAGTCATGTCCACAAATGTCTTGGAATATGTCTTAAAGAAAGACAAAGGGAGGGCAAGCGTTGGAAAAACACAATTCTTTCCTTCCCATTGAGAATAAAATTAGACACCTGTATAAAAGGAATACACAGTACAGAAGAGCGGAATTTGTAAGAATGCCAATCATAACTCACTTACAACTTCATCACTAATGTGTCAGCCATGGCTCAGTTGGTGGGCTGGAAGAACCACGCTCACACAGGTGCACTGTGCAGTCTAGGTCAGTGGCGAGAATTTTACTGACTAGGAGCTGATGGGACAGATAGTTCTTTTTTACCCGATAGTCACAGAACGACGATGAACAAGCCGCCTCGGATTTAAAACATTTCTTTTGCAAATAAAATAACAGCAACAGACGTACCAAAAATTGTGATGCAGCACCCATGTCAAGGGTGCTGTACACCAGCAGTATTATTGCAGGGTGAAGATATTTAGTTTGACAACTAAACAAAAACCTTTCATGATGGAGGATACAACAAAGATAGCAAAATGTGTAGAATCAGGTTACCTATTTTGTTTTTAAGTCACCTAACCTAACCAGAAAAGAAGAAAATCGCAAATTGATTACATTAGTCTTAACATTTTTTTAATGAATTCTTGCTGATAAGATCAGCAAACTATAATGACAGAAACTTTCCCCAGCCATTTGACCCTTGAATATAACCTCATTGACTTTCTATTATGTAGCAATTCAAGTGGTAATTCAATTCATGCCCTTTTCCACGGTAAATAATCAAAAGCAACTTGTGCAATATCAATACAGAAAATAAAAAAACACCTTTCCCTGACCTTTTTATAATTCCCTGTTCATTAATTCCTTTCAATTGAATGTTGCCAAGTTTTTTAAAGCCAAATCACAAAGAACTGTGGCTCTGGCCTAAATGTCAGGCCCTTGGAGTCAAAAGCTGCCATTTGCGCTTGTCCAATCATTTGTCCATGATTAGGAAATTAATATTTTAGATCGCTAGGTGACAATCCCATTACCGTGATAGGCCCTGATTTCAATTACCACTTCAGTTTCAATTTAACTGGCTGACCACACAGCAGCTCTCCCAGCTTCAGTTGTGATGGGTCCAGGCCGTGAAGCATGACACATTCCAATTGCTGCCTATTACCGATGTGTCATCACTTGTTGTGACATCAAAACTACTTAAACGGTAGGTAACTGGCAGAGGTCAAGCATCAAGAGTTAGAGGTCAAGCATCAGGAGTTACAGAAGTGGACACGTTGCCAAATTTTCATCCCCAAATGAGAAGAAAACAAAAGCTCAGATATTTCAAGCCATAATTGAAAATGCAGCAGCTTTCTGTAAATCTGTCAATGTGTCATTTTTTCAACCTGGCTTATGCATTGTATGAAATAACTTCATCTGGTCTACATGTGTATTTAACAATTGCTTTTCAAATAAATAAAGGAACTGTCAATGTGCCTTTGAAAGAATTTCTTCAATAAAAAGACCGTGACTGTATCGTTACCAAACAAAACAAGCCTGCATAGCCTTTTAGTAGAATCAGGTAACTAGGAAATACCTACATGCACAACGCAACATTTAACCAGGAGCCCAATAAGACAAGTTTCTAATGAACGGTAACTGAAACTTGCACAGTAACAAATAAGCATTTAGTCAGATATTTTCATTTCTTTCTGCTCCCCACCCAACTCTTACCTTTCTCAATGCATTCACTCTTGCAAGGACGACTCCACAAGCACTGGCAGCTCTACTTTGCCAACTGGCCATTCTTCATGCTCTCATCACTTGCTGCCCATACACATTCACTTCCCGGATAGCAATCAGAAATGGGAATCATGGCTTATTTTCCCTCCACCTACCTGCCTGCCACGAGATCAGCAAACAGGCCATGCAGGAAACTTTTTTATTTTATTTTTTTTTTTTTAAATTCGCTCCTGCGTTGCAGGCATTGCTGGCAAGGCCAGCATTTATTGCCCATCCCTAATTGCCCTCGAGAAGGTGGTGGTGAGCCGCCTTCTTGAACCGCTACAGTCCATGAGGCGAAGGTACTCCCGCAGTGCTGTTAGGAAGGGAGTTTGAGGATTTTGACCCAGCGACGATGAAGGAATGGCGGTATACTTCCAAGTCAGGATGGTGTGTGACTTGGAGGGGAACTTGCAGGTGATGGAGTTCTCATGCGTCTGCTGCCCTTGTCCTAGGTGGTAGAGGTTGTGGGTTTGGGAGGTGCTGCCAAAGAAGCCTTGGTGAGTTGCTGCAGTGCATCGTGTAGATGGTACACACTGCAGCCACGGTACACCGGTGGTGGAGGGAGTGAATGTTGAAGGTGGTATATGGGGTGCCAATCAAGCAGGCTGCTTTGTCCTGGATGGTGTCGAGCTTCTTGAGTGTTGTTGGAGCTGCACTCATCCAGGCAAGTGGAGAGGATTCCATCACACTCCTTACTTGTGCCTTGTAGATGGTGGAAAGGCTTTAGGGAGTCAGGAGGCGAGACACTCACTGCAGAATACCTAACCTCTGACCTGCTCCTGTAGCCACAGTATTCATGCAGGAAACTGATGAGGGGCTTATAGATAATGAATAGAGAATGCAGCAGGGAGAGTGTCATGGGCGGGGGAGAAATAAAAAGAATGGGTGGGGGGGGGGGGGGGGGGGGAAGAGAGAGAGTCGGGGAGGGGGGGGGGGGGGAAGGGAACGAGGGGAAGTGGGGAATGAGAGGAAAGGCAAACTTCAGCAGCAGGGGTATTAAGCCAGGGGAAATACCCCAGTGGAGAGAGGGGGAACTGCAGCAAGAACAGTGAAAGGACAGACAGTTTTACAAACCTGCTCTGATAGTCCGTGAGAACAGGCTTAGCTGCATAATTTATCCACAGCAGACATCTGCAGAGTAATGTGCACTTGCAAAGAACAATATAGGAACATAGGAATTGATAGACGAAAAACGACCAAGGTCCACCTAATTTGCCTTCTACCATCCTGGTAGTTATGCGATACAACTTGACTGTGTTTTATAATATTTTATAAAAGGGAGTCCAAGTTTCCAAGACAAAGTTTTGCATTCCCTTCATTGAAACACCTTGGATTAGAGCTCCCAGCATGTGGTGCAGCACGACACCCGGTCAGACAAACCAGGGGACGTGGTCAGGGCATCAGGCTGGGGACCTATCTCACCACTTGGACACAAAAGATCAGTGCACGCAGTCATGGCGGATTTCTCAGGGACAGTACCGATGGCCCTATTCCACATTCAGTGAGAGACTGTGGGGCTAATCGCTGAGCTACATAACACCACAGTAACTCCAGGCTAGGTACGAGTGCAGAACCAGGAGTCCAATGGAGGAGGGGAAGCTAGCCAACAGGAATGCAAGATCTGGACAAGCCATGGGAAGCTTATTTCAGGTTGGGCGTTGCCCACTATGGGATATATTATGACATAATTAAAAATGTTCAAGTTCAAGGAAAGAATTGCAGTACCAAAAAAGACTCCAATCTCATCTTTATCAAGATGCCCACCAGAGAATTTTGGGGAGGCAGAATTGCTGCAGAGCCACCCAGTGGCCAGAGCATGCAACTGCAGGCAGACTCAAACCCAGCATTTTAACAGGAAATTACACAGCGTGACAAAGGGGTAACATGCTAAGCAGGAAAAGCCTATTAGGCCACCATGCCCAGGCATCACAGGCAACTACAAATATAATGGGTGTAGGGTTTCAGTTTAGACTGAAATTCCATAACTAAGGTAAACAGGTCGTACCAATTTTCATATATTTCTGTTTAAAAAAAGGCACAAAAGGCAAGGATTTTGTTCTCACCAATGTTTTCCACTGACCTCCTCTGTGGAAGACATGGACTCTTTGTTGGGATATATTTGCACAAGCACCAACGAGCATAATTCATGTGTGAGCCAAACTAGGGGAGGCATCATCAGCTGAATATGATCCTGACGTGCATACAGACACACACACGCACATCAGGGTGTCACTGGATAGTGATCATGAATGCGAACCACAGACGATTCTCCACTCCAGAAGTTTAGGAACAAGAGTTCCGGAGTGCAAGGATGTGGTGACTGAAGACTCTGCTAATGATGATGGAGCAACAGGGGCCTAAAGAATAGACCAGAGTCGGAAAAGCAGAGGGTATGCGCCGAGGACAAAAACCTGAAGAAAAGCTGTAGCCATGCCTGCAAGAATTTGCATATGGATATTTACATTTAAAGCCAAAGTCCTGATGGATGGGAGCCAAAGCAGTTTTGAATGAGTTGGGAGTTTATGTATAGTGGAGCCAGGAAGCCAGCAGGGAGCACGTTGGAGAAGTAAAGCCTTGAGATGAAGAAGATATGCATGAGGGTTTCATAGAAACACAGAAGATAGGAGCAGGAGTAGGTCATTCGGCCCCTCGAGCCTGCTCCGCCATTTAATGAGATCATGGCTGATGATCCAAATTCAGTACCCTGTCCCTGCTTTCTCCCCATATCCCTTGATCCCTTTAGCCTTAAGAAATATATCTAACTCCTTCTTCAATATATTTAATAAGTTGGCCTCGTTGGCCTCAACTGCCTTCTGTGGTAGAGAATTCCACAGGTTCACCACTCTCTGGGTGAAGAAATTCCTCCTCATCTCAGTCCTAAATGGCTTACCCCTTATCCTGTGACCCCTGGTTCTGGACTCTCCCGCCATCAGTTTCAGTGCCAATGGGAGTGAGATAGTGACACAGGTGGGCCATGTTATAGATGTGTAAGTATGTGATATTGGCAGCACATCGCAGGTGGAGTTTAAAGCTCAACTTGGGGTCTGAAGTCACGCTCCAAGTTCAGCTTGAATAAGCAGCCAGAAAGGGTAGCGGAACTAGCACACAATGTGCATAGTTTCTGATGGCCTTGTTTCCCCAAAGAGACCAATTGTAGTATCGCAACCACTACTCTGGCTGTGATCAGCTAACCCAGCACAGACTGGCGATCAAACATCAGACCTTCCTGGTCTCTATGGCTCAATTACTCACCGGATAAGTTCACCATCAGGGAGCACCTGTTTGTTGCGAGCTGTAAACTGGATTTTACCATAGGCATCATCATAACAATATTTTGGAAGCGTTAAGTTGCACACTTGTAAGTCTGCAATCTTCGGAAAAAAACATGATGGTTGGGAGCAAGACAGATAAACATTTCTGAATTTCCCATGACCCGGAAAGTTCAACCAATTTAAAAAAAAAGTATTACCTGCATTCCATACTTCGCATCAACAACAGAAATAATACCTGTAGGAAGGAAACAAATACAGTATTTTGAATTCTTTTCATGCCAGTATCTGATGGTGTATTTATATAATGGGAAATGCATTTCATTTCAAAACAGAAAAGTTTTTTTTTTTTTTTTTTTTGCACAGGAACATTTTACTTGTATAATCTCTGAATCTCTTTTGAGTAATGCTATTTTCTGATCCCCATACATCCCATATGAGGAAAAAGAACAATATTTGCTGTTGCAATACATTCAACAAAGTGCTTTGTAATAACCAGAAATGTAACCATAAAGCAGAGTTGATTTAAATCTCAGAGCATTAATCTCAGCCATTTCCCTTGGCACAGTAGTAGCACTCTCAGCCTCGAGTCAGGAGGTTGTGGGTTCAAGCCCCACTCCAGAGACTTGAGCACATAGTCTCAGGTGACACTTCACTGCACTAGGGACAGGGTCACTGGCAAGGCTTGGAAGCGAAGCAGAGCCAGGCCTGGTTAGTACCTGGAGGGGTGACCATCAGGGAAGACCAGGTGCAGAAGGTCACGGAAGGAGCCCCGAGGAGGGGCGGTTGGTGAGGTGGTCACGGAAGGAGCCCCGGGAGGGGCGGCTGGTGAGCAGGCCCGGGCGTTGGGCTGAAGATTGTCGGACAGGAGGAATGGTGGAAATGGAATGGCGGCACGCACAGACGCAGCGGCTTTGCTTCTCCCAGGACGGTGCTATTTACGTTTAATGTTAATGTTATTTGTACTGGACTCATGGAAGCTTGCAAGATCACATTTCGTTGTTCATGTACTTGTGCATTGTACAATGACAATAAAGTTGAATTATTATTATTACTGAGTGTGTGCTGCACTGTGGGAAGTGCCATCTTCCGGATGAGACGTTAAACCAAGGTCCTTTCAAGTGGAGGTAAAAGATTCCATTCTACTATTCGAAGAAGAGCAGGAATGTCCTCCTGGTGGCCTGCCCAACATTTATCCCTCAACCAACACCACAAACAGATTATATGCTCATTTATCTCACTGCTGTTTGCATACCAAATACAACTACCAATTTGTGCACAATGGTGTGTGACTTGGAGGTGATGGCATTCCCATGTACCGGCTAACCTTGTCCTTCTAGGTGTTGGAGGTCGTGGGTTTGAGGAGCTGATGAAGTCTTTGCAAGTTGCTGCAGTACATCCTGTAGATAGTACACACTGCAGCCACGGTATGTCGGTAGTGGATGTTGAAGGCGATGGATAGGCTGCTGATCAAGCGGGCTGCTCTGTCCTGGATGCTGTCGAGCTTCTTGAGTGCTGTCACACTTGCACCCATCCAGGCAAATGGAGAATATTCCATCGCCCTCCTGACTTGTGCCTTGTCGGTGGTGTGAATGGATAAGCCACATTAGAGAGACTTTGGGGAGTCAGGAGGTGACCCACTCACAGCAGATTACCTAGGCTTTCGGAGCTATCAGACCACACATCTTTGCCATCCAATATCTGCACTGCTTTTAGATGCCTCAACACAAAAAGCAAGATGAAGCCCACCCAGCAAACACCTTCCATCCTTGTGCATCTCAGTCCATTATCAATTCCACATCCATCTGCTAGTCCCAAGGTATAATCAACTACGATATAATAATTTGCACACTCAACGGAGACCTGCTCATCAGAGTGCTGATTAATAACCTCAGATCAACCTTCATCATCCAGTCACAAGGCCTTTTTGGTATCTACTCAATCTGCCAGATTTTAACTTTGCTTTTCCCTCATATTGGCTCAACCAGCTGTTGTTTGCAGTCATTCTACCCAGTGGTTTGCCAAAGGCTTAAAAAAATTCACAACAGCATGTATGTATCCCATGGAACAAACTGGCTGAACATGTGCACACAATAAGCTAGAATATTATAAAGGAGGCAATTTTAACCCCCATAAACAGGTGGGTTTGGGTCGGGTGAAAAGTTAACATTTTGACAATTTCAAATCTGACTTGAACACGCCTCGAACCTGCCCACTTTCGGTTTTACGGAGGCGGGACGGGGGTGTGGGAGCAGACAACCAATCTGCTCTCAGGAGGCAGGTTGGTCGGTAACAGCTTTTAAAGAGCCTGCGTGCCTCCATTTTTAGAAACTTTTTATTTTTAAACTAACTCATTTCACTGCTCTGCTCCACCTTACTGATGGCATTATGATATTGCTTGAGGTTCTTGAACACCCAAAGCCTCGGTCATTCTCAGTAGCTGTAAATTCTCTTTTCCTCATTTGCTGCTTCTCTTGGCAATGTTTTTTGCAGTGTCAGTTACTTTCTGCTGGTTATTGCCCCTACAATCTCCTCTTCCACAGTCAAACCTTGCTCAACAGCAATACACAATGGGGCAGAAATTCCTCCCCAAACACGTGAGTACGGAAGGGGTACTCACACGTCTGGCCGGAGGAAATGCCGGTTTTCAGCATGCACAGCGCATGCGCTGAAAACCGGCATTTCCTCTCCTCTAACCCAAGAGGTGAAGAGGCTAGCGCGTGCGCTGTAGGGGGCAGCGCGTGAGTCTTGGATTTCCTCTGTTTTGGGGGATTTGCGCATGTGTAAAGGCCTCCGGTCTTTACGCTTGTAAAAAGCACACGTAAGTATTTATTTTTTACAGGTAAGTGGTGTTTTAGTGTAATTTAGAATTTTTTTTTTTTTTTTTCCACAGGTTTATTATTTTAAAGAATCTACAATAAGGTAAGTTTAGTTTTAGACCCTTTTTTATTAAAAATTTATTTTTTTCAAAAAAAAAAATTAAATTATTTTTTTTAAAACTTATTTATACTTAATTTAATGATTGGGATGTTTTTTAAATTTTTATTTAAAGTTTAAATAGTGTTTTGGGCCCCCGTAGTTTTCATGAGTTTGACAGTTTTTACACTCAATCTCATGAATGAACCTTCCCCTCCCCTGATTGGTTGCACAGTGCTCACCTGATCCCAACCGGCACATCGCACTAACTACGCCACTGGATCAGGTAAGCACAGCGCGCAGACAGCTGAACCGGGCCTGTGACAGGAAATGAAAGCTGGCCCGGGCTTCAGATGCCAGCGCGCAGGGCGAGTGCAGATCGGGGGCTTGCACGCGCGGCAAGCCCCCGACACCAAGTTCTGGGCCAATATGACTGATGGAAGTGAGTTTCTGCTCAACAAGACCTTTTAGGACGTAACTAATTTACCGAGTAACGCTGATAAGCCCAACTTTTCTCCTTTTCCACAGTTGATGATCATCTGATTCTCTACCTGACACTGGCTGCCAAAGGCTGTTAACCTGGCAGTTAAAAATCCCAAATGCATATATGGTTAGCCCCGGGCTTTGAAGTGCTTAGCTGGCTTGTGCTCCACTGTGCGGCATTGGTCCTGGTCAACAGGTTTGCAATCATTTTTGATTTGGTGAATCTTCATTCTTTTCTGGTTTAAAAAATCTCTGCCACAAATATACAAGAAACCATATGGGGTATGATTTCTTCTGTACATTACGTACAACAAAAATGTAAACCTGTTTATAGAAAATGTGATGATGATTTCGCCCTGATTTTTCCACATTGAGCTACTCCAGAGTTCCAAACTCATTGTCCATTTTTATTGCAAGATCCAAATTTGTGCAGCAATGGTGACTCGAATTCTCCTTGCAATTTTGAAGTCACTGATGTCTTGCATCACTTTGGTCTTCAGCAGTAATTGACAAGAGTTTTCTCACAGGACCAGATGTTGAGGGCAGGTGCTGCTCTGCATGCCCCAAGTGCCAGCCTTCCTGGCAATCAATGAGAAAGTCAACCAAATTTAAACACCTTACACCAGCAGTTTGCATCATCAAATAAGCACCAACCAGTACTGGAGGTTTTGACCCGAACCTCACTACCGGCCTCTCCAGGTGATGGGTCGATGGTATGTGGCCTCAAATAATGTCACTACCAGAATTAGCTGCAGAGTACTGAAACATACTATTCATTATTCTACAAGTAAATATTTTTTTTTAAGTTAGTAAGCCAAAATCAGTGATAATGCGAAGAGCTTTAGAAATGTTTTTTTTTAACATCTTAGAAGTTTAATGATGACTAACAGAATGGCAATCAAAAGAAGAATCCTTATGGAATGGGCTCACTGAACTAACACAGGGGCTTAACTATTAAGTTATCGAGGCATTTTTGCAGCCTTCACTACTCAGGATAAAACTTACAGTATTTCAGTTTTATTTACAATAAACGAGTATAGAAATCAAGTAAAACCCTACCATCAAGGTAAACGTCACTGCCTAATTCTGCATCAACCCAAAACATGGTGGAAACGGCACCTGTAGGAAGAAGGAGGAATTAAGCTACAACAGAAAATTATGACTTTTCCCCCAATTATAAAAGTGCAGTTGCATTGTAACAAAATGTTTCTACATTAGGTCAATGATTTTTTTTTTCATCTCCGGTCTCATTTTGAACATTATTATTTTTTGCTATTTTGGTTCACATGACTCAGCCAATGCAGCTCTAGAGGCACACAAGAGTGGCACTATTTATGCGACCCTTTCATTTTCTATTTTTCTCCCACAGATAAATACCTCATCTCTTTACACATTAGGGATAATTTTACAAGGCACATTACAGCCTTCTGGGCTCAACATTGAGTTCAACAAGTTCAGACTATAACCTCGGCCCCTATTTTTCCACATGGCAGCTGTTGATGATTCTGCCATCCCCATTTCCAACATTTAATCACTCCTGCCTTCCACCCTATCACAGACCGTTCCTTTTGTTCTTTCTTCCCCTCCCCCCCCTTTCCCTGCCTCTGCACCCGCTTAAAACCTGTTACATCTCTAACTTTTTCCAGTCCTGACGAAGGGTCACAGACCTGAAACGTTAACTCTGTTTCTCTCTCCATGGATGCTGCCTCGCCTGCTGAGTGTTTCCAGCATTTTCTGTTATTTCAGATTTCCAGCATCCGCAGTCATTTGCTATTGCGTTTTATCATTTTACAAGGCTCTGCTGCCAGTGCAGAGGCTTTGATCGACTCAAGTACAGGTTGGAAATAGGGACACTAACAGAAAAGCCCAGACTCTCTGACCCCTGCTTGCATTTGCGAGGCTCCACAATGGCAGGAAAGCCTGTAAAATTATGAGTCAACTGTTCAAGTTTCCAATATTGAAATCCTCTGCACTGACAGCAGAGCCTTGTGAAATGATCCCTAATGTGTAAAGAGATGAGGTATTTATCTCTGGGAGAAAGAGAAAATTAAAGAGGCACATCAATAAATAGGTATCAGTGCTTTATCCATAAATAAACCATCAAATGATGTAACATGCATAATTAACAAGCTGGAGGGATAAGTGAATTGTGCAGTCCCCACCTAACTTGCTAGGTGGTTTATTTTTATATAAATCATAGAGTCCTATTATTTATCTTGCATGTCCCATATCTTGACTAATTCTTTAAGTTAACTTTCAAAACTTGTGACAACGCACTTTTCGGAATTTACCGTGGCAGGGCGTCATTAAATTGCAGGTACCCGGAGAGTGGCACACACAATTAACAGGCACAAGCTACACTGCTAGCACCGACATTGCAGTCTACTGATGAAAAAGGAGCTGTGTGCATGTGGGGAAGCAAGTTCTGTTCACCAGACAGTTAAATTTTAGTGTTGGCAAAACATGGACTGTAGCAAAAGTTCTCGGTCAACACTAAAGCATTGAAAAGTTAAGTGTGAAGAGTTCCATGGGTCACCTGGGCAATTTCTTAAAAACATGGTTTGGTACCAAGTTGAAATTAAACTGCACCTGGTGCAATGAGTAATATAAGATTATCCCGGAGCTTCAATGCCTCAACGAGGTTTCAGATCGCCTGCCGACTTCGAAGTCGGACAACCAGTTTCACACGGATATACATCTGAGACCACTTTATAATCAATGCTAAGGTTAAGTGAATAAGTGTACAATGCTTTTCACTGGGTTATCTTGCAACACTTGAATTTTTCTGTTTCACCCAGAGAACAATGATTTTTGTGCTTGTGTCATAGGAACATAAGAACATAAGAAATAGGAGCAGGAGTAGGCCATTTGGCTCTTCGACACAGACGAGTCTTGTAAGCGAGTCCATACAAGCCAAAGTATGACCATAGAACATACAAAATCTAGTAACATGATACAGTCTAGGGTCAAAAACAGGCCACCCTTGTTACTGTAATTTGTTCACTGGAAGTGACTCAAGTCCTCTCACATTCTCTTAGCCTCTGAATAACAAAAACCAAAGAATCAGGTTTTGCTGAAGCAAGAAATGAAGTAGTAACAAAAGAGTAACATAGCAGCTTTCACAAACATTTAATTTGCACCTCCTTGTAATACTACTGAACTTGAACCACCATCCATAACTCAAAAAAATTGTACCTGAGGTTTAGTCTACACTCCCAGAGCCGTCACTGCCATCTTCACACTGGGAGATAGTTGCTGAATATATTTCTCCGCCTGGGCATGGGGCTGTCAATTAACCCCCACCTCCAGAGATCCTCCAAGAAGCTTGTTATTGGAGTTTGGGGCAGGCAATTAGGTAAAGGTGTAATGACACTTGGCTGGCTTTTGTACAGAACAAAGCCAACTCTGCCAGCCCAGACATTAGGAATGACAATATATAACCTCTAGGTCTGCATCACTCTGCCATTTGCTTTAAGTGATTGATTGAATAAACTATTAGACAGAATTCTATCCATCACAAATGAACCATTCATTATTTTAATTTTTTTTTTTTTTTTAAACTGATTTTTCCCTGAATTCAACTGACAATTACCCATATGTAAAAAATGACAAACCAAAGAATTGTATATATCCTCCACACAGTTTAACAAATGTTTCATGAACACTTTAGAATATTCTATCCCTACATACAGCTCACATACAATTTTTCACCTCTACAGTTTCGACTGACACAGCTGCTCGATGCTACAGCTGACAGGATCTCTTTGACATTAGACGCTATCCTAACTCTTAACCCCCACAGGATGGATGCTCCATCTAGCAACCCAGTTGAGAACTAATGAAACTGATCAGCATTTCATTTAACAGACTTCAAAATGTCAGCCACCTTAGGGGCGGGAACACAGCAGTCAAATGGAGCACCCGAACTCTAACAAAATGTTCACTAGATAAAAATGGGAATTCCAACTAAATTCTGGAGATGGGCAACATTTCTGAACATTTTATACAGTCTTCAGCCATAAAATACTCAGCATTAGCAATTTCATTAAATGTTCATTTTTGATAGTTGTCTTTAAACTCATGGCGTTTCATACTGGCCTGCTTGCTTCTATTTGAGATATCTAACTTTCATGTCAGTATTGAAACTGGTTAAGCAGTTTCTACGATTAAGAAAAATTATGTTTGTACCAGTGTTGTTTCCTCACATGAAACCGCTGTACTATACTCCAAAGGATTCAAGGACAACGCACAGTTGCAAAAAAAATTTGGCATTTTTTCCCCCAACTAAAATGAGTAAATGGTACAATAAATAAAAACTAAAAGAATCAAGAGTGAACAATATAAAATGTTTTTGATTATAAAATTAAATGGACTATATGCAGACCAAAGGAATTACACAGCTTTTTTTAAAAAGTTGACATTAGGAATCATAATTTTCTGACATGTCCTGAGGTGACAGCTGTTGGTAAAGAGCAGACGATAAATGAAAAGTATTTTTATTTTTCGAAGAATAATGACATGTCCGGCTGACAGAATGAAATACTTGTGGGAAATAAAACAATGATAACTGAACTCATTTTGTTAATGTCCAAACCTTTCTACCTGAACTGACAAGACACTGACCTGGCACGTCATTCCCTGTCGACAACGAAAGATCTGTCAGTTCTTTACAATGCTTGCTCATCCGAGATAGAACACAGCTCAAAGGCTCTAATGACTGCCTGATCTGTATTGATTTTTTTCCAAAAGCTTAATAGTTTTCCTATTTTGTGAAATAGGATTTGCAAGCTATGGGATCCAAATCAATGTGCTTTATTTTAAGGGAACTTACCATAGCATGACAATTACTCACTGAATCTTCACTTGCCAGGTTCTAGGTGAGGAATAACCAAGGTGGCAATAAAATCTCAAAATATATTTCTTATTTAAAATTAACTCAGACCTTTGTTTTACTAGAATAAAGTTCCCCCCCCCTCAACAAAAAAAAAGCGTGAAAAATAATTTCCTCCAGTGATTTCATAGATTTCTAGATGAGGCTCACCTAATTTTTATTCCCTCTCCCATCTCCCAGAGTAAAAGGTGCAAGTTTCAAGTTTGTAACCATTACAAGCTATTACTGAGGCAGGTGGCATTGTGGGTTGGAGCACTAATATAAAGCAAGATTGAGAACCTGAAAGTTTGATTCTCTCTGTTCCTAATTAGAACTATGCCAAATAGGGAGTGCCCATTAGGAACTGCAGATTGGAGCGCAATACTGATCGTGGCTTCCAGACCATGGCCACTCCAGTGTCTCAGGGCTGGACCGATACATAAGAAGTAGAAGCAGGAGTAGGCCGTACGGCCCCTTGGGCCTGCTCCGCCATTCAATAGGATCATGGCTGATCCGAACCTAGACTCACGTCCACTTCCCTGCCCTCTCCCCGTAACCCCTTATTCCCTTATCAGCTAGGAAACTGTATCTCCGTTTTAAATTTATTTAATTTCGCAGCTTCCACAACTCTCTGAGGTAGCAAATTCCATCGATTTACTACCCTGAGTGAAGAAGTTTCTCCTCATCTCAGTTTTGAAAGGGCAGCCCCTTATTCTAAGATTATGCCCCCTAGTTCTAGTCTCACCCATCAGTGGAAACATCCTCACCGCATCCACCCGATCAAGCCCCCTCACAATCTTATATGTTTTGATAAGATCGCCTCTCATTCTTCTGAATTCCAATGAGTAGAGGCCCAACCTACTCAATCTTTCCGCATAAGTCAACCCCCTCATCTTCGGAATCAACCAAGTGAACCTTCTCTGAACTGCCTCGAGTGCAAGTATATCTTTTCTTAAATATGGAAACCAAAACTGTAAGCAGTATTCCAGGTGTGGCCTCACCAGTACCTTGTATAACTGCAGCAAGACTTCCCTGTTTTTATACTCCATCCCCCTTGCAATAAAAGCCAAGATTCCATTGGCCTTCCTGATCACCTGCTGTACCTGCATAGTAACCTTCTGTGTTTCATGCACCAGGACCCCCAGATCCCTTTGTACTGTAACACTTTGCAGTTGCTCTCCATTTAGATAATAACTTGCTCTTTGATTTTCTCTGCCAAAGTGCATAACCTCACACTTTCCAACATTATATTCCATCTGCCAAATTTTTGCCCACTCACCCAGCCTGTATGTCCTTTTGCAGGTTTTTTATGTCCTCCTCACTCACTGCTTTCCCTCCTATCTTTGTATCGTCAGCAAACTTGGATACGTTGCACTCGGTCCCTTCCTCCAAATTGTTAACATAGATTGTAAAGAGTTGGGGTCCCAGCACCGACCCCTGCGGAACACCACCAGTTACTGATTGCCAACCCGAGAATGAACCATTTATCCCAACTCTCTGTTTTCTGTTAGATAGCCAATCTTCCACCCATGCCAGTATATTGCCCCCAATCCCGTGATTTTTTATCTTGTGCAGTAATCTTGTGTGGCACCTTGTCAAATGCCTTTTGGAAGTCCAAATACACCACATCCACTGGTTCCCCTTTATCCACCCCGTTTGTTACGTCCTCAAAGAATTCGAGCAAATTTGTCAAACATGACTTCCCCTTCGTAAAACCATGCTGACTCTGTCCGATTAAATTATGCTTATCCAAATGTCCTGTTACTGCTTCCTTAATAATGGACTCCAACATTTTACCAACCACAGATGTTAGGCTAACTGGTCTATAGTTTCCAGCCTTTTGTCTGCCTCCCTTTATAAATAAGGGCGTTACATTAGCAGTTTTCCAATCTGCTGGGACCTTTCCTGAATCCAGGGAGTTTTGGAAAATTACCACCAATGCATCCACAATCCCTACCGCTACTTCGCTCAAGACCCTAGGATGTAAGCCAGGGGATTTATCCGCCTTTAGTCCCATTATCTTACCGAGTACCACCTCCTTAGTGATTTTAATCGTGTTTAGCTCCTCCCCCCCCATAGCCCCCGGTTTGTCCAGTGTTGGGATATTTTTAGCGTCCTCTACTGTAAATACTGATACAAAATATTTGTTCAGCGTTTCTGCCATCTCCATGCTCCCCACCACTAATTTCCCGGTCTCGTCCTCTAAGGGACCAACATTCACTTTAGCCACCCTTTTTCTTTTTATATAACTGTAGAAACTCTTGCTATCTGTTTTTATATTTTTTGCTAGCTTACTTTCATAATCCAGCTTCCCTTTCTTAATTAATCTTTTAGTTATTCTTTGCTGGCTTTTAAATGCTTCCCAATCTGCTATCCTCCCACTAGATTTGGCTACTTTATGTGCCCTTGTTTTCAGTCGGATACTATCCTTTATTACTTTACTTAGCCACGGATGGCTGTCTTTTCTTTTACGCCCCTTTTTCCTCACTGGAATATATTTTTCTTGAAAGTTGTGAAATATCTCCTTGAATGTACACCACTGCTCATGTACCGTCTTACACTTTAATCTATTTTCCCAGTCCACTTTAGTCACCTCTGCTCTCATACCTTCATAGACTCCTTTATTTAAGCTTAGTACGCTGGTTTGAGATCCAACTCTCTCACCCTCCAACTGAATTTGGAATTCAACCATGTTATGGTCACTCATTCCAAGGGGATCCTTTACTAGGACATTTTTTTATTAATCCTGTCTCATTACACAGGACCAGATCTGGTTGGTTCAGTAACAGACTGCTCAAGGAACCCGTCCGTAATGCACTCTATGAACTCTTCCTCAAGGCTGCCCTGCCCAATTTGATTTGTCCAGTCAATATGAAAGTTAAAATCCCCCATGATTATAGCTGTTCCCTTATTACAAGCCCCAACTATTTCCTGATTTATACTCCGACCAACAGATTTGCAACTGTTAGGAGGCCTATAGACTACGCCCACTAGTGACTTTTTCCCCTTATTATTCCTTATCTCCACCCAAACTGTTTCACTATCCTGATCCTTTGACCCAATATCATTTCTCACTATTGCAGTGATTCCATCCTTTATTAACATAGCCACCCCACCTCCCTTTCCTTCCTGTCTGTCCTTCCTAATTGTCAAATACCCCTGGATGTTTAGTTCCCAGTCATGGTCACCTTGCAGCCATGTTTCTGTAATGGCCACCAGATCATACTCATGTGTAGTTATTTGTACCATCAACTCGTCTATTTTGTTACGAATGCTGCGTGCATTCAGATAAAGAACTTTTAAATATGTTTTGTGACAATTTATTCCTGTTTTTACCTCCTTTACTACTCTACCTTTATTATCTTTATACATTCTGTCCCTTCCTGACATGGTCTGGTTATTAATTCCCCCACTGCGACCTTGCTCTATTGCCTTCGCCACTGCCATTTTTATTTTTCGCTCTCTTGAAACCTCCCCCCCACTAATTAGTTTAAAGCCCTCTCTACAGCCCTAGTTATTCGATTCGCCAGGATTCTAGTCCCAGCACTGGTCAAGTGAAGTCCGTCCCAACGGAACAGCTCTCTCCCGTCCCAGTACTGGTGCCAGTGTCCCAAGAAGCAAAACCCATTTCTCCCACACCAGTCTTTGAGCCACGCATTTAACTTTCTGATTTTATTTACCCTAGCCAAATTTGCTCGTGGCTCAGGTAGTAATCCAGAGATTATTACCGTTGTGGTTCTGCTTTTTAATTTGGCCCCAAGCTGCTCATACTCCCTCAGCAGAACCTCTTTCCTTGTCCTATCTATGTCGTTGGTACCAACATGGACCACGACAACTGGATCCTCCCCCTCCCACTCCCACTCCCAAGTTTCTCTCCAGCCCAGAGGAGATGTCCTTAACCTTGGCACCGGGCAGGCAACACAGCCTTCGGGACTTTCAGTCTCGGCTACAAAGAACCCTATCTATCCCCCTAATGATACTATCCCCTACTACTACAACATTTCTTTTTACTCCCCCCACTTGAATGGCCCCTCGTTCCACAGTGCTGTGGCCAGGTTGCTCATCCTCCCTGCAGTCCCTATTCCCGTCCTCACAGGGAGTAAGAGCCTCGAACCTGTTGGACAAGATCTAATAGCTCCCATTAGACCAGCCATCCAGTGGGGCTGCAGTGATCCAAGGCCCTGTGGATTCGTGATGGCTGGACTCCTTGTGCCCGATACTGCGGTCCCAGGTAGCAGCATATGCTAGGACTCTGGCAGTCCTGCTCAGAGTACGATGTCTGTGTCTGGTTGTGGGCGAGACCAAACTGTCCAGGAGCAGCCTCCAGACGGTGCTAGCCATCACAAGTTAAGGACCACATCAGTCTCAAGACCCTTTTGTACAGCTTGAGGAGCCAACAACCTCTCTTGGTACAGGCCCTCAGGGAGCACTTTAACTGTAGTACTAGGATGGGAGAATGATGGACACAGTTAAGCATGAAGGGGAAGCATTATGCTAAAAAGAGAGTAGGAACAAATTTTTGTCTGTAAATAAAAGAAATGTTTTACTTGGAACACAGTTATCTTGTCCTTTTTTACTTACAGACCACCGGCTAATCCACTCTGTCATCCCCATCAATGTAGCCCCAAAAACAGCAGCGGCAACAGAAACAATGCAACAGGAAAATCAACACTGGAGCACTCAAAGACCCTGCTAAGAAAGCTCTATTCAGCCTGCGTATCACAACCAACCTGACAACTCCCAGTGATGGAGACAGAGTCCACAGCACCTGCACTCAAGGCCTCCATAATCAGCACCTGTGAAAAGACACTCGGTCAGTCGACCAGGAAACACCAAGACTGATTCGACGAGAACGACCAGGAGATCCAGGGGCTAATAAGCCGCAAGCGCAAGGCATTCCCGATCTGGAAACAGCAACAGAACTCGAGAGCAAGAAAGCAGCTCTACAGACGCCTGAGAGCCGAGGTCCAACAAAAAACTTGCGACCTAAAGAACAGATGATGGGTGGAGAAAGCGCAGGAGATCCAGCAGCTAGCCAACAACTACGACGTGCATGGATTCTTTAGCGCAGTCAAGACCACCTACGGCCCAAGCATCCAAGGCCCTACCCCACTGCGGACCAAGAATGGAGAGGTACTCATCAAGGACAGGGAGGCAGTCAGTGCCCGCTGGAAGGAGCACTTCGAAGATCTCCCTAACCGAGACACTGTCTTCGGCACGAGTGTCCTCAACTCCATCCCGCAGCATGCTACCCGGCACCACCTCAGCACAGCCCCAGCCAGGCATGAGGTTGAAAAGGCCATCCGACAACTGAAGAACAACAAGGCCTCAGGAGCAGATGGAATCCGTGCCGAGGCACTAAAGCATGGCAGAGAAGCACTACTGGCGCAAATTCATGAACTCATTTCTCTTATCTGGAAGGTGGAGAGCATGCCAGGGGATCTCAGACGCCGTAATTGTGACCATCTTCAAGAAAGGTGACAAGTCCGATTGTGGTAATTACAGAGGAGTTTCCCTGCTGTCTGCCACAGGGAAAGAAATCACAAGAATTCTCCTCAATCGCCTTCTCCCAGTGGCTGAAGAGCTCCTCCCAGAGTCGCAATGCGGATTCCGCCCACTAAGGGGCACAATGGACATGATCTTCACCGTGCAAGGAACAACACCAACCGCTGTACATGGCCTTCTTTGACCTCACAAAGGCCTTCGCCACTGTCAACCGTGAGGTGTTATGGAGTGTGCTCCTCAAATTCGGCTGCCCTCAAAAGTTTGTCACCATCCTCCGCCTGCTTCACGACAACATGTAAACCATGATCCGGACTAACGGTTCAACCACAGACCCAATTCACGTACGGTCAAACAAGGCTGCATCATCGCACCACCGCTCTTCTCGATCTTCCTTGCTACAATGCTCCATCTCACCCTCAGCAAGCTCCCCACTGGAGTGGAGCTAATTTACAAAACAAACGGGAAACTATCTCCAAGTTTGCAGATGACACAAAGCTGGGTGGGCGTGTGTGCTGCGAGGAGGATGCAGAGAAACTCCAGTATGGTTTGGACAGGTTGGGTGATTGGGCAGATGCAGTATATAATGTGGATCAATGCAAGGTTATCCACTTTGGTGGCAAAAACAGGAAGGCAGATTATTATCTGAACGGCAATAGATTGGGAAAAGGTGAAGTGCAATGAGACCTGGGTGTCCTTGTGCACCAGTCGCTGAAGGTAAGCATGCAGGTGGTTAAGAAGTCAAATGGTATGTTGGCCTTCATAGCGAGAGGATTAGAATACAGGAGCAAGGATGTCTTGTTGCAGTTGTACAGGGCCTTGGCGAGACCACACCCTCGAGTATTGTGTGCAGTTTTGGTTGCCTTATCGGAGGAAGGATGTTCTCGCCATGGAGGGGGTGCAGTGAAGATTCACCAGGCTGATACCTGGGATGGCAGGAATGACGTATGGAGAGAGATTGGGTCGATTGGGCTTGTATTCGCTAGAGTTTAGAAAAATGATGAGAAGGGATCTCATTAAAACTTATAAAATTCTAACAGGACTAGACAGACTAGATGCAGGATGGATGTTCCCGATGGCGGGGGAGTCCAGAACCAGGGGTCACAGTCTAAGGATAAGGGGTAAGCCATTTAGGACTGAGATGAGGAGGAATTTCTTCACCCAGAGAGTGGTGACCCTGTGGAATTCTCTACCACAGAAGGCAGTCGAGGCCAATTCATTAAATATATTCAAGGAGTTAGATATATTTCTTAAGGCTAAAGGGATCAAGGGATATGGGGAGAAAGCAGGGACAGGGTACTGAATTTGGATGATCAGCCATGATCTCATTAAATGGCGGAACAGGCTCAAGGAGCCGAATGGCCTACTCCTGCTCCTATCTTCTATGTTTCTATGTTTCAACCTGCCTCATCTCCAGTCCCGATCCAAGGTCGTCCCATCCTCTGTCGTTGAATTACAGTATGCAGACGACGCTTGCGTCTGCGCACTCCAAACCATCGTCAACACCTTCACCGAAGCGTACGAGAGCATGGGCCTTACACTAAACATCCTTAAGACAAAGGTCCTCTACCAACCTACCCCCGCCACACAGTACTGCCCCCCCGACTATCAAAATTCACGACAAGGTCTTGGACAAAGTGGACCACTTTCCATACTGCGGGAGCTTACCGTCAACAAGGACAGACGTCGATGACGAAGTCCAACACCGCCTTCAGTGTGCCAGTGCAACCTTCGGTGGCCTGAGGAAGAGCGTGTTTGCAGACCAGGACCTCAAACCCGCCAGCAGGCTCATGGTCTACAGACCAGTAGTGATACCCACCCTCCTGTATGCCTCAGAGACGTGGACCATGTACAGCAGGCACCTCAAAGCACTGGAGAGGTACCACCAATGCTTCCTCCACAAGATCCTGCAAATCCAGTGGCAGGATAGGCACACCAACGTCAGTATTCTCACTCAGGCCAACATCCCCAGCATCGAAGCTTTGACCACGCTCGATAAGCTCCGATGGATGGGTCACATCGTCCGCATGCCCAATACGAGACTCCCAAAACAAGCGCTCTACTCAGAGCTCCGACATGGCAAGAGAGCTCCAGGTGGGCAGAGGAAACGCTTCAAGGACACCCTCAAAGCCTCCTTGGAAAAAGTGCAATGTCCCCACCGACACTTGGGAATCCCTGGCCCAAAACCGCACAAAGTGGAGGAGAAGCACCCGGGAAGATGCCGAACACAAAGTCTCTTCACCGGGAGCAAGTGGAAGCCAAGCGCAAGCAACACACGTCAACCCAAGCATCTCACCCACCTGCCCCTTCAACCACCGTCTGCCCCACCTGTGACAGAGACTGTAGGTCCCACATTGGACTCATCAGTCGCCTGAGAACTCATTTTTAATGTGGAAGCAAGTCATCCTCGGTTCCGCCTAAGAACTTATGGTTACGATAATATTTCTGGAAAGGAAGCAGTTAATTGAGGTGGATACCTTCACTCAAGTGATGCCTCATGGCAAAGTCCTACTGAGTGAGTGAAAGAGGTCTGCTGTGGTATCCTTTGCTGGGTGGGCAGAAGAAGATAAAGCAGATTTGCTGCTGCTGCAGTCAATGAAAACATACAGCAGAATCTGCACTCTGATGCCTCGAGTAAGAACATGGCCTGGTTTGCATCACAGACAAGCTGGACGACTTAGAAATGGCATCCATTCCTATTTACAGGTCAGTAGCTGCTCAGTTGGAGTCTTCAGTGCCATGTGCATGCCGTGGCACCCATGGGAATCCAGGTATCCTGTATAAGTCCCTAGCTCTGTGCCTGTGCTGCTCAGGGGTGATGCCGAAGTGGATGAATTTGGCTGCTCGATGAAAGAGGGTGGCCCGACACCTGCAAGTTACATGCCCTGACAGCTCCAAAACAATAAAAGTTGAGAGCTATTGTCACTTTAATTGCCACAGACAGAGCAGTTGCGGCAGTGGAGCAAGTTTGCAAATTGCGTGATGGAGAGGCACAGCCATCAAATGCACAACTCTTCGGACAGGTCCTTGTAGGACCAGTGCGGCCTCTACTGGGTGGGTTTCTGTCCTCTGCCATGTTGTTTGATTCTCCTCTCGAGACTCTGCCGCTGCAACTTCTCTATTATGATGGCATAGAGCGATCTGCCCATGGAAAAAGTCACTCCTTGTCCAAAGTCGATCTAAATGTGAATTTGGGGATTGGGAAAGTCAGGGATCCCAAATTAGTTTTCAGGGAAGAAAGGAATGCAAAATGAACTGCAGGCGTCAGTGATTATAAAATATGAAGGAAGAACAACTTGTATTTATATAGCGCCTTTAACGTAGTAAAACATACCAAGTCACTTCACACGAGTGTTACAAGACAAAAAATTTGACACCGAGCCTCGAAGGAGAAATTAGGGCAGGTGACCAAAAGCTTGGTCAAAGAGAGCGTCTTAAAAGGAGGAAAGAGAGGCGGAGAGGATTAGGCAGAGAATTCCAGAGCTTAGGGCCTAGGCAACAGAAGGCACGGCCACCAATGGTTGAGCGATTATAAATCAGGGATGCTCAAGAGGGCAGATTTAGAGGAGCACAGATATCTTGGGGGGGGTGTGGGCGGTTGTGGGGCTGGAGGAGATTAGAGATAGGGAGGGGCGAGGCCATGGAGGGATTTGAAAACAAGGATAAGAATTCTGAAATTGAGGCGCTGCTTAACCGCAAGCTAACCGAGAGCCAATGTAGGTCAGTGAGCACAGGGGCGATGGGTGAATGGGACTTGGTGAGAGTTAGGACACGGGCAGACAAGTTTTAGATGCCCTCAAGTTTACGTAGGGTAGAATGTGGGAGGCCAGCCAGGAGTGCGTTGGAATAGTAAAGTCTAGGAGGTAACAAAGGCATGGGTGAGGGTTTCAGCAATGGATGAGCGGAGACAAGGGCGGAGACAGGCGATGTTACGGAGGTTGAAATAGGCAGTCTTAGTTATGCCGCGGATATGTGGTCGGAAGCTCATTTCTGGGTCAAGTATGACACCAAGGTTGCGAACAGTGTGGTTCAGCCTCAGACAGATGTTCGGGAGAGGGATGGAGTCAGTGGCTAGGGAACGGAGTTTGTGGCGGGGACCGAAAACAATGGCTTCGGTCTTCCCAATATTTCATTGGTGAAAATTCCTGCCCATCCAGAACTGGAGGTTGGACAAGCAGTCAGACAATTTAGAGACCGTGGAGGGGTTGAGAGAAGTGGTGTTGAGGTAAAGCTGGGTGTCGTCAGCGTACATGTGGTGGCGCTGTGTTTTCGGATGATGTCGCCAAGGAGCAGCATGTAGATGAGAGATAGGAGTGGCAAAGGATAGATCCTTGGGGGACCCAAGAGGTAACGATGCAGGAGCGGGAAGAGATTGCAGGTGATTCTCTGGCTACGATTAGATAAATAAGAATGGAACCAGGCGAGTGCTGTCCCACCCAACTGGACGACGGTGGAGAGGCATTGAAGGATGATCAACCATGTCAAATGCAGCAGAGAAGGCAAGAAGGACGAGGAGGGACAGTTTACCTTTGTCACAGTTACAAAAATGTCATCTGTGACTTTGATGAGAACCGTTTCGGTACTGCGATAGGGGCGGAAACCTGATTGGAAGGATTCAAACATGGAATTGCGGGAAAGATGGGCATGGATTTGGGAGGCGACAACACGTTCAAGGACTTGAGAGGGAAGGGAGTTTGGAGATGGGGTGGTAGTTTGCAAGGACTTGGGGGTCAAGGATTGTTTTTTTGAGGCGAGGGGTGATGACGGCAGATTTGAGGGAGAGGGGGACAGTACCTGAGGAGAGAGAACTGTTAATGTCAGCTAACATGGGAGCCAGTAAAGGAAGTTGGGTAGTCAGCAGTTTGGTGGGAATAGGGTCGAGGGAGCAGGAAGTGGGTCTCATGGACAAGATGAGCGCGGAGAGGTCACGAAGGGAGATCAGAGAGAAACTGGAGAAAGATGCAAGTTCAGGGCTAGGGCAGGGGGGGAACCTTAGAAGAAGTTTGGCCTGGTGGGCTAGGGGAAGAAGGGAAGTGGCAGAGGTAGCTGAATGGATGGTCTCGATCTTAGAGACAAAGAAGTCCATGAGCTCCTCACACAGAGGCGAGGGTGGAGGAGGCAGGGGAGAAGGGTTTAAGAAGACAGTTAGCAGTTTGAGAATAGAAGCCGGGGTTTATCTTTGCATTCCAGAATGATTCTGGAATAGTGAGCAATTTTGGCAGACGAGAGCAGGACCCGATAATGCTTTATATGGTTCAGCCAGATCTGGCGGTGAATGGCTAAACCAGTTGTCCGTCATATCCGTTGGACTTAAGTGAGCAAAGACGAGGGCCGTACCAGGGGGAACAGCCAGGGTGAGAGAGTGTAATTGTTTTAATAGGGACTAGAACATCAAAGGTGGTGGTGAGGGTGTGGTTGAGCAGATCGGTAGCTGAAGAAATGTGGTGAATGGAGGACCAGAGGCTGGATAGCTGAGATTTCATAAGTGCAGTTGTAAGAGAGTTGAGAGAGAGTTTTTCCAGGGGCGGACACAGAAGGAAGTAGGGGTGGGTGAAAGGGGGATGTGGGTGGAGAACGATACGAGGAAGTGGTCAGAGATGGCCTTATCTGCGATTGACACGATGGGAGTAGCGAGGCCACGAGAGATGGCAAGGTTCAGGGGATGGCCGTGAATATGGGTTGGGGAGTTTACATGGAGGGAGAGATTAAGGGAGGATAGGAGGCGAGTGAACTTAGTCGAGAGAGAGCATGATGAATTGAGATGGAGGTTGAAATCATCGAGGATGAGAAGTCACTCAGTGCAGAGACTGAGGGAGGAAAGCAGTGAAGATATCTTGGTAATAAAAATTTCATGGTACTTGGGTGGGTGGTAGAGAAGGAGAATTTTAAATGAGAGATGAGAGGGGTGGAATAAGGGGAGATGCTCAAAGGAGGAAAAAGTGCCGGAGGAGTAGGGGGATAGACCATGGTGTGATTTGGTGATAGACCATGGTGTGATTTGGTGATGAGCGCCCCACCGCCACCACAGTGGTCTGAGCAGGGCAAGTGGTGGAATGTATAGCCAGGTGGGGAGGCTTCATTTAAGGCTAAGGTGTCATCACCCCTCAACCAAGTTTCCGTCAGGGCCATGATGTCGATGCAAACATCCATGATAAGCTCATGGATGGCAAGGGCCTTGTTCACAAGTGAACGGAAAAGTATCCTTGGAAGTCTGTAATCAATAAGTGAAGTCGATGCCCTCTTCAACTGACCAACTCCTCGCTGTTGGTTTGTCTGTTTGTCCGCTATACACTCAAAAGTTATAGAGCGTACCTACACACGTTATATCAAAAGAAAGGTTATGATCAGGGGAGTGTCATAGGCGTATTTACTTTTTGGTCAGACAAAAATTGTTCGGACAGTATACAAAAAACGGACAAAATCCGCTCATTAGCGTTGAGTGACGTGATGGTTGACCAATCGGTGCGTCACGGGGGCGTTTCATTCCTTGTGGGCGGGCCTAATCCGGCAGCCTCCCGAAACTTCGCCGCCATTTTTTTCATCCCCACAGCGACAGCACCAGCCAAACAAACCCCCACATTGCGGCTCCGGGAGCAGGAGGTGAGTTAGGATCACTCGGGCCAGGCCTCACAACCGCTCGGCCCGAGACACAGAGCGGGCGGGGGAGCGTCAGCGGCCGGCCGTAAACCGCGCGACCCGGTGGCCGCACGCACCGGGAGCTCAGCTGGGGTCCGTCTCGGCCAGAGAGCCCGGCCGGGCCTTCAGCACTAGGCCCCACACAATTTTCAATGCCCTTCCCCGGGTGCCAAAAGAGGGGGAGGGAGGGAGAGGAGAGAGAGAGATGGAGAAGTGAAATCCCTGTTCTATGCGGACGACCTGGTTCTGCTGTCTCCCACAGAACAGGGATTACAGCAACAACTAGACCTACTCGACAAATACTGCCAAAATTGGGCTCTAACAGTAAATCTAAAGAAAACCAACATCATGATTTTTCAAAAAAGGCCCAGATGTCAGGAAAACAAATACCAGTTTACCCTCAGTGATACCACTATAGGACACACTATGAGCTACACCTACCTTGGTCTAACTATTACAGCATCAGGGAGCTTCAGCATAGCAGTGAATGCACTAAAAGAAAAAGCCCGAAGAGCCCCATATGCAATAAAAAGAAAATTCTACAACATCCAAATCCCAATCAAAATCTGGCTCAAAATATTTGACAGCATAATCCTGCCCATTGCACTGTACGGTAGTGAAGTATGGGGCCCGCTAAATCACCAAAGCTACACTAAATGGGAAAAACACACAATAGAAGCCCTACATGCAGAATTCTGCCGAAGCATCCTTCGCACCCAAAGAAAAACGCCAACAAATGCATGCAGAGCCGAACTAGGCAGATACCCACTGATAATAAACATCCAAAAACGAGCACTAAACTTCCTAAATCACCTCAAATCTAGCTCCCCAGACACCCTTCATTTCAAAGCCTTTCAGACCCAAGAGCTAAACCCAGAAAAGAGTCCCCCGAGTCAGCTGCTACTGAAACTAAGTACTCAGCCGGACCCTGACCAGCCCCAGACCAACACAGCCGTCCAAACACCAATCCGAGTGAACCAAATCATTAAACAATGCAAAGAAACCTACCTGGAACATTGGAACAAAATAACCGAAAGCCAAAGCAGATTAGAATGTTACCGGGCCCTAAAAAGAGAATATAAACTGGCAGACTATCTCACGACCATCAGAGACACAAAACAGAGACAGACCCTCACCAGGTACAGACTAAGCGACCACCAACTGGAAATTGAAAAAGGCAGATACAAGAAATCCTGGCAGCCTAGAGAGAATAGAATATGCGATCAATGTCTGGCCGGCGAGGTTGAAACAGAAATGCATTTCCTCCTAAAATGCGAAAAACTCAACACATCAAGAAACATATTATTCAACAAGCTAAGCCAAACAACCCCAGATTTCAAGGAATTGGATGACCTGTCAAAATTGAGATTAGTCCTAGGAGAAGGAGACAGACCATACCTTGAGGCCAAATATGTAACAACATGTCACAACCTGAGGACTGTTTAAAATTAATATTGAACGTACCAAATGAAGTAGAAAGACTGTTTAAAATTAATATTGTTTAAAAGTAATATTGTATGTACCCAACAAATGTCAAATCGATTGACACCTACAGAATGTTGGAAAACTGTACCTTTTTGCTATGTAAGCTTTGGCAATATGGTTCTCTGTAAACTTTCATGCCAATAAAGCATTTGAATTGGAATTGGAGAGAGAGAGAGAGAGAGAGAGAGAGAGGGGGAGAGAGAGAGAGAGAGAGAGAGAGAGAGAGAGAAAGAAAGAGAGTACAGAGAGGGGGTCAGGGAGGGAAAGAGTGACACAGAGCACGGGAGCGGCAGCGCCCAGCCGTAAATCGCGCGGCCCAAAAAGTCCTGGCAACGCCAGGGCCGCCCCCCCCCCCCAGCTAGTATTTAATAATTAGATAAACAGGCCATAAATTTTTAACGCCACTTAAAAAAACACATTTCCATAGCAAATAATTTATTTCACCCAACTATTAACTGTGCGATTTTGGGAGTGAATCAGTGGTCATGGTTCCAACAGAAGATGTAATAACAAAATCAGACATTGTCTTCTATATCCTTGTTTCAATGCGCCATTACCTGGATCAGCCAATCCAGTAGTTTCCAGTAGAATGTAGTCAAACTTGCCCTTTTTCTGCATGAGGTTTTCGATCGCCTTCAAACCATTGTCTCTATGTGGAACAATATATTTTAAAAATCTTAGCATCCAGGACTGACCAAGGCTCTTTAAATAACTTCATAAATGATGCGCTATCAATTACTCATAAAAGACTGAGAGTTAAGAGAGTAACAAGGCTTTTATTAACAAAAGAATGAAGGTCTGCCTCGAGTGGTCGACCGGTCCAGAGTACAAAGGGGCTGGGGAGCAGTCACCTTTATACTAGGACTTGTGGGAGGAGTCAGCCGAGGCATGTACACAGTGGAATACAAACAGTGGTTTACCACATTAAACACATCCAATTTGAGCACAGTGGATTCAATCATACACTTTATGACAGGATTGTTTGCTTGCTGCATTATCTTCAAATACTTTCACACACTCAAAGAATATTTACTATCAAGCCACAAAAAAACCCCACAGCTGATACTAATCTACCAGACTGTGGCAGTGTCCTTCACATCTCTATTGCATCATGGAACGTTGGTTTGCGTCCCAGACTGGTTTGCCTGAAACCTCGGCCCCGATTTTAACTGCCCCACCTGGTGGAAACCAGGCTGGGAGGTGGCAGTTAAAGTAATGGGTGTCAGTTACCCCCACCAGTCCTGCTTGCTTCCCGGCCTGTCCCCATGTTAACCTGCTCTTTTGAGCAGGCAAGCAGGACACCTGCACGAAGGAAGTGGGGTCCTGTTTTAAATATGCAGATTGGGTCTGATGATTCCGGTCAGAGGCAACTCAACAATATTCTAACGAACCTCGACGACCTCCATGTCTCCAGCCTTGCTGGATTCCTCAATTACGCACTCCCCCCGCACCATTTCCAGTTCCCCGGTGATACAGCACAGAAGGAGGCCATTCGGGCCATCGCACCTGTGCCAGCTCTTCGGTAGAGCTATCCAATTAGTCACACTGCCCTGTTCTTTCTCCAGAGGCCTGCAATTTTTTTCCCTTTAATAACTTTCAAAAGGGAATTGGATAAATATTGTTGAATCTGCTTCCGCCACCACCCTTTCAGGCAGTGCATTCCAGATGCATTAAAAAAAATCCTCACGTCGCCTCTGGTTCTTTTGCAAAGCACCTAAAATCTGTGTACTCTGGTTAACGACCCTTCTGCCACTGGAAACAGTTTCTCCTTATCAAAACTCTTCATGATTTTGAGCACCTCTATCAAATCTCCTCTTAAACTTTGCTGCTCTAAGGAGAGCAACCCCAGCTTCTCGGGTCTCTCCGCATAACTGAAGTCCCTCATCCCTGGTACCATTCTAATAAATCTCTTGTGCACCCTCTCTAAGGCCTTGACATACTTCCTAAAGTGTGATGCTCAGAATTGAACACAATACTCCAGTTGAGGTCTAACCAATGTTTTATAAAGGTTTAGCATAACTTCCTTGCTCTTGTACTCTATGCCTCTATTAATAAAGCCAAAGATTCCATTAAAAAAGCAACTTGATCTGCCACCTTCAAAGATGTGTGTACATACATCCTCAGGTCTCTCTGTTCTTGCACCCCCTTCAAAATTGTACCATTTATTTTATATTCTTCCCACCAAAATGTATTAGTTCCCACTGCTCTGCTTTAAATTTCATTTGCCATAGATATACCCATTTCACCAGTTTGTTTGTGTCCTCCTGAAGTTCTAAGTGTCATGTCATCTGCAAACTTTGAAATGATGCCCTGTATACCCAAGTCCACATCATTAATATATAATCAAAATATCAAGATATCTCTAATCTAATATTGTAAACCTTCAGTAATTGCTCTCTTTTCTTTCAAGTGGTTGACTGTACGCCCCTGGCTAAAACCAGTAAATGATATTTAAGAGAGTCAAAAACAGTGACTACTCCTCCTGAATAGGTGTTGATTTTCAATATGTATACACACCACACAAAATAGGATGCATCAATGGGTAATGTAGTGTACAGCTGTACAGACAAAGGCAGTGTAATTGGACACCAGTCACTCAGCATTCTGCCTGGAAAGTGTAATTTGATCCAATCAGTGGCAGTCAGGCTCGAGGCCTGCAGTGCAGAAGCTCTGCTCAACAATGCAGGGATAGTTACTAATGTATAGTGGCACTGCAAGCATAACCCTTCAGAGTTCAGACAACGCACAGCGCTAACACATCCCAAGTTCAGACAACGCACAGCACTAGCATGCCCTACAATTCAGACAATGCACAGCACCACTCTAAACTAACTAGTCCTGCAAAAACTAGAAGCTACTCCAAAGCACCGAGGCATATGGTGTGGCCCATCAGCCAAGATGACCCAAGTACACCAAACCTGAGGTTCCCTGTGACTGAACACAACATGCTTCATCAGATGACTGATACTGTGGCTAGAACAACCCAGGTTTCTAAGCAGAAGTCACAGCAACATGTTAAAAGCACAGGAGACAGCTGGAAAATCTCATGTGGGCTACTACCCACACTCAGGCCTGCCTACAAATGAATCTCGTCTCATTCAATGTGGTTGACTGGTCATGCCCTCTGGACTGGCCTAGCAAGCTATCAGCTGTAAACCAATGATCCCTTTAAGCTGTGCAACTGGTCCCCTGCAGCTGGCTCTCCGGCTTTTGAATGGAAAAACCACACGTGCAGAAATTTGAATGGGCCGCACAGCCCATGAAAGGGATCGCGCACCCAAAACAAAATTAAAGGGGAACACTCTCTCTCCTCCACCTTTGATGTCTTGTTCCCACAAACAGTTCCCAGCTAGCATTCTGCTAATTCACCCTGCTATGGCCTCCACCTTCACTTCTTCAAGCCCAAGGGACCAGATCTGCATACAACAGGTTTAACCATCTATCACCATATCAAGCTGGACTACATCAAGCACTACCAGGCCTCATCCTGGTCAAAAAAGTGATGAACAACCTGGAATCTGACAAGAGGAGGAGGTTCCATGAACCTCCCACATTCTGAAACGGGGTGGAGCCCTATATTAGGGTTCCGAAGACTTCTGTATTTGCTGACTTTTTTTTTCTTCCACCAGATTCCTGGGCCACTGGAGCCAGGTTTTCATGCTGCACCTCTAACAACTTAACCTGCTCTAACTATTCACACATCCTCAGCATCTTGTCTAGGTCTTTTATTTCTTCAATTTCTCTCATCATGCCTCCTTTTGTCTCATGTTATCACTTGTCAGTCAACCATGTCCTGTTCTGCGCCCAATTAAATTGCAGCATCTTTTAATAAACTTCAAAGTTGATATTTTTATTCAATAGAGCAATGATGGCTCTAGCGATTAATGATGGAAAATAATATTACAATTATTCTATATGCCGGTCATCTTTTCAGTAGTGATTTTGAGAAGATGTCTTTCACTCAACTGATTTCATGTTGTGTTCCACTTTGTCATATCCTAAATCAGTAAGTATATAGATTTACATTTTCCATATATTAGTACTGCTGCTTACCAATGGTTTCAAGATCACTTCTAAACTTTTCACACTCTAAAACCAACGGCATGACTCACCCAGATTTGTTGTCCCTTCCCGCCTTGTTATTTCACCTAATTAATACACTTTGGCCGATGTTCAGGCTCAATGCTCCCATTCTCTCCCGCTCTTCAGATTCACTGTCCAGAGTCTTCACATGTAACCTCACTTCATGACATTCAGCCTCACTGCTCCCATTCTATTAGACGTTGGCTGATTATATTTTATAAGCCATAGGCACATCATTTTTATTTTGCAGGCACAACAGTTTGAAAGGTCTGTTCTGTGTTGCTCCCTCATGGGGATATTTAGGATTTCTCTCTCAAGGATGGAGTAGTACCGAGCGCAGACATTTCCAAACTATCAGCCTGTGAAAATAAAAAAGAACCCAACATTATGTGAAGTATAAGTGAAAATAGAAAATAAAGTTCTGTAGGCTGCATATAACCTGCGGGCCATAGCGAGGACACTCTAGGACTAGTTAGCTTTTCAGAATCAATTTAATCCCAGGGTTCAAACATAGCTCTTGCCGAAGCACCATACAGCATTTGCAATGTATTTAAAAAAGAAAAAAAACTTTTATTTATATAGCACCTTTCACATCCTCAGGACGCCCAAAGTGCTTCACAGCCAATGAAGTGCAATCACTGTTTTAATGTAGATAAACGCAGCAGCCTATTTGCGCACAGATCCCACAAAGGGCACCGAGGGCTCCAGATTAACTGTTTGTGTTAGTTCAGGAGTTAGTCAGAACACTGGGAGAACTCACCTGCTCTTCTTTGGATTGCGCCATTTGGTCTTTTATGCCCACCGAGGTCAGACAAGGCCTCAATTTAACGTTTCAGTACTGCACTAGAGTGTCAACCTAGATTATGTGCTCAGTTCTCTGGAGTGGGACATGAACCCATAACTTTCCAAGAGGTGAGAATGCTACCACTACTCACTATCATGGGAACAGCGAGCTTTTTTTTGGAATTCTGTTGCTTTAATAAAGGATCACTATTCTACAGGACCTGTAGGGTAAGGTGGAAAAGAATAAATTATGTCACAACTGTTTTTGCTTCCTTTCCTATAAATGACACCAAAGGAAACAAGTGCACAAGGGAGGATGGGGCAGCTCTATTACCCAAAACTACTTGCTAAATTTTTCCTCTTACAAGAGCAAGAGTAGCATGGACCAGCGTTACTTTAGGAGGCAAATAGAGCACAAGAACATAAAAACATAAGAAATAGGAGCAGGAGTAGGCCATTTGGCCCCTCGAGCCTGCTCCGCCATTCAATAAGATCATGGCTAATCTTCTACCTCAACTCCACTATCTCCATATCCCTTGATTCCCTTAATATTCAAAAATCTATCGATCTCTGTCTTGAATATACTCAATGACGGAGCCTCCACAGCCCTCTGAGGTAGAGAATTCCAAAGATTCACCACCCTCTGGGTGAAGAAATTTCTCCTTATCTCAGTCCTAAATGGCCGACCCCTTGTTGTGAGACTGTGACCCCTGGTTCTAGACTCCCCACCCATCTACCCTGTTAAGACCTGTAAGAATTTTATATGTTTCAATGAGATCACCTCTCATTCTTCTAAACTCTAGAGAATATAGGCCTAGTCTACTCAATCTCTCCTCATAGGACAATCCCCCCATCCCAGGAACCAGTCTGGTGAATCTTTGTTGCATTCCCTCTATGGCAAGTATATCCTTACTGAAGTAAGGAGACCAAAACTGTACACAATACTCCAGGTGTGGTCTCACCAGGGCCCTATATAACTGCAGTAAGACATCTTTACTCTTATACTGAAATCCTCTTGTAATAAAGGCCAACATACCATTTGCTTTCTTAATTGCTTGCTGTACCTGCATGTTAACTTTCAGTGATTCATGTACAAGGACACCCAGGTCCCTCTGAACACCAACATTTCCCAATCTCTCACCATTTAAAAAATACTCTGCTTTTCTATTTTTCCTACCAAAGTGGATAACTTCACATTTCTCCACATTTTATTCCATTTGCCATGTTCTTGCCCACTCACTTAGCCTGTCTATAGCCCCTTGAAGCCTCCTTGCACCCTCCTCACAACTACATTCCCACCCAGCTTTGTATCATCAGCAAACTTGTATATATTACATTTGGTCCCCTCATCCAAATCATGGATGTAGATTGTGAATAGCTGAGGCCTAAGCACTGATCATTGCAGTACCCCCACTAGTTACAGCCTGCCAACCCGAAAATGACCCGTTTACTCCTACTGTTTTCTGTCTGTTAACCAATCCTCAATCCATGCTAGTATATTACCCCCAATCCCACGAGCCCTAATTTTGTTCAATAACCTCTTGTGTGGCACCTTATCGAATGCCTTCTGAAAGTCCAAATACACCACATCCACTAGTTCCCCCTTATCTATTCTGCTAGTTACAGCACTCTAACAGATTTGTCAAACACAATTTCCCTTTCATAAATCTGTGTTGATTCTGACCAATCCTATTATTATTTTCTAAGTGCCCTGTTACCACGTCCTTAATAATAGATTCTAGCATTTCCCCTACTACTGATGTCAGGCTAACTGGTCTGTAGTTCCCCGTTTTTCTCTCTCCCTCCTTTCTTAAAATAGCCACCTTCCAATCCGCGGGAACAATTCTAGAATCTATGGAAAAATGCAAAATGACAATCAATGCATCCATTATCTCTATCGCCACCTCTTTCAAAACCCTAGGATGTAGGCCATCAGGTCCAGGGGATTTATCGGCTTTCAGCTCCATTAATTTCTCCAGTACTACTTTTTTTTATTAATACTAATTTCTTTCAGTTCCTCATTCTCACTAGACCCTTGGTTCTCCACTATTTCCGGGAAGTTTTTTGCGTCATCTTCCGTGAAGATAGACACAAAGTATTTGTTTAATTTCTCTGCCATTTCCTTATTCCACATTATAATTCCTCCCAATCCTCAGGCTTACTTTTCTTTATGGCAACATTATAAGCCTCTTCCTTTGAACTATTACTATCTTTAACATCTCGTTAGCTACGGTTGGGCCACTTTTCCTGTGGGGTTTTTGTGCCTGAAAAGGAATGTATATTTGTTGTAAATTATGTATTAATTCTGTAAATGCCAGCCAGAGCAGGTAGGAAAGAGAAATTCTAATGCATACTAGAAGTGGAGTGGAGAATATAATATGGGAAGGGAGAACATGAGATACATGAAGCAGAGATGAAATAGTAGGGGAATGGTACTTTGCCATCAAGCTCTACTTCAAACATGCTTTGTGCGCTCAAATACCTTCTGGGTATCTGCTAGAGTGAGAAACTGGCATTATAAAACATCCTATGAAAATGCTTACATTGTTTTAATAAGTTGTTTAATTTACCTTCAAGCTGTAGATAAATGAACAGTGTAGGTGATGGAATAATGCGACAAATTAAATGGGTGGAAATCTATTTCAGCAAATTCCATTTTTTGGAAGCCATACAGAATACTGCATGTACAAGATTTCAGAAACATTATTACAACTTTTAAAGCATTTTAAACAGTCGAAAGACACAGAATGAAATCTTGCTACATGCAGCAGTTCAAGACAGGTGAAAGATTTTTTTAATAGTCATCAGACTATAAGTTTAACAACTTACATGCATCAAGACATTGCCAAAAGTTACTGTCATCTGAATATCATGTACCCCATAATAAAATCTATATAAAAGGACGTAATAAAATTCAGGGACGATGTTTCATAACGCCCATTAAGACCATCAAAGCTCGTACCTCTAACATATTAACTCACCTGTTAGGAGATCTTTTTGCGTTTTAAATAACCCCACTTCTTTTCTCTATTACTTTCTTGGGATATTATTCAAAAGTTTTATCATCCTTTAAAGGAAAGAGGTTTCTCAGATACCATTTCCAAATAAATTTTCCACCAAATTGCAATCAAGTTTCAAATGCTGTTTAGTAAAGATCCTGTATGAGTAAGTAAATTGTGCCTTCCTATATTTAGGGGATTTGTGTGTGTCAAAAAAGTGGCTTACACACTACAAACAAAATACAGCAGACGGAAATTTGAAATAAAAACAGAAAACGCTGGAAATACTCAGCAGCTCAGCTAGCATCGGAACAAAAAATGTTGTTTCCTTCCTTTCAGGTGTCGAGGATCACAAGCTTGAACAACTCTTTACCGATGCTGCCTGACCTGCTGACTATTTTCAGCATTTCCTGTTTTTATTTTGGCTTACACACTATGCTTTCTTGTGTGTATTTGACTGCAATCGTGTTTCAATTAAATTCCTCACAATGCCTTAAACGTATCTAATCATTATGAAATGACCCAATTTTGCTCTTTACATAGTCAGGAAGGTGTAGGCAAACCTGGTTTGGCTCCCTACATAGCAATAAAATGGTATAGTTTGCCTACATAACAATAGTGACTACGCTTCAAAAGCAATTGGCTGTGAAGTGCTTTGGGATGCCAGGAGGACGTGAAAGGCACTATATAAACGCAAGTTCTTTCTTCTTCTTTCATATTAAGCACAAGTGATTTGTTGCAGCAATGGATTTGTCAACACTCAGATTGGCTCAGAAACCAGCATTTTCACTTGTCTCCAAGACTTCTTATGCAAAATTGCACCACTTGGGCAAAAAAAAATCATACTACATGCAATGTGCAGAAATTCAACAGATTTGTTGTGGGATGTCCCTTTAAATTACAGTCAGCCCTGTTGAATGCAAATTTGAAATGTATTTTTTTAAAAAATCTGTTTGCCAATTGCATATTATAGGATCCTACTCTTATACAGTTAGGGCATCGTGAACATCAACGGAAAACCTCTGTTTTTCTATGAAGATTAAAAAGGTACACACTGTATGTCAAAGAACGTAAAAAATCTTACTTCACTGAACAGCAAAGGCATCCATTCCGCAGCTCCAACCATTCCTCATAAAGTTCTCCTGCATGGCTCACCGCCAATGATTTCTCTAGTGCACTCCCTACAACACAAGATTTGGAATTCTCTTGTAGGTACAGTATTACAAATTGTACTATTATTAATCAAGCTGCAAAGGCAATGCAAGTTGTTAAATAAATAATCACTCCATGATTGAATGACAAACTATAATCTTTTACTCTTCACCATTAACCTGCTCAGGAATTGAGAGTTTTGGGACACATACTGACAATCAAGGCATTTTTCAAAGCCCATTGACTATTTGTCTTCTTCCTCCTAACATATTTTCCTTTAACCCTATTCACCTACTTCCTGCCTAAGATTATGTCAAAAGGCATATTCATTGTCTCCTCATAGACTACCAATATTCCTTGTGAATGCCAAGCATGATGTAGGAGAACAACATGCTATTAGCTGGTGCAAATATCCTCACCACCTTTTATCCACAAGTCTAAAATCATACATTAGTTCGCTCAGATGCCATCTTGTCCACTTATTCAGAACATCTCTTACCTTCACCAAATTCATTAAGGATTACTGCAATCCTCTTATTGTGTTGTTCTGTTAGAATGTAATTCAGAAGAGTTGTTTTACCAGCACCTGCCAAAATACAAATAAATACTAAAGGTATTTACTCTTAAAAGAACAAAAATGTTTTAATAGGATTCTTGGCCACATATACATATACATCTAGCAATGTATACGCTGTTCCACATTATATTAACAATGAATTCTGAAGACTTAAAGGCCATTTTTGCATAGCGATATATTCCAGGTTTATAGTTTATACTTAGCCTCACACAGATCCAATATAGTTTACTTTTTTATTCCATTAGTTGCTCCAAAATTCTTACCAACAGAGAAGTGGATGCTCTGGAACATCCAGGGCAAAGAGAATCCAATCCGTGACTATCACTTAATAGTATAAGGGACAACAGTTTTGTTATGTGGGACAAAGACTGAGAAAAAGCAACGGAATACATTTCACACAAAAAGAATTAGTTATACTATAATCTATTTTATTTTAGTTCTATAGTTAAAAACTTAGGGGGAAAAATTCAGTTGGTTAGCGCCTTCAGTTAGCGCCTGGCGGTGGCGCTAATGGGGCACTGATACAGTAGCGTTGGGGCGAGGCAAATCTCCAAATCCGGCCCCCCTGTAGCGTCGCCACTACGAGTTACCGTTGGGGACCTCAGCGCCAGGCAGATCATGATGTCAGTGAGCGTGCAAAGCACACTGGGCACCCGATCTGCAAAATTTATTGTGGCCCCCTGCCTTAGCGCCTCGCCCCGACAGCGACAGGGAGGAGGAGGAGTCAAGCAGGCGGATGCTGGTTCCAGGGACGCTACTTAAAGGGATCATGAGTAATGAGTGGCAGCTGTCATGTTAGTGCTGTTTCACTGCTTCCTTGTCAGTCTGACATTAAATTACTGCGCAACAGTTTAATTCAAAGGTTGTTTAGTATCAGGAGTGTTGTGGCTACTAACAATTAGTTACATTTATTCTCACAACATATTAAAGTGCTACACTTGGTTACATTAATGGGGGCTGTACTGGCAGTCGACCTTGCCCTCCAGGATCTATGGCGGAGGGAGCGGAGGCAGCGAGAAAGAATGGATCATATGTCCAGAGGGACGAGAAGGGCCACAAGGGCTCTCAACAGGAGGCCTTACCCTCCAAGGGTATACCGAGAGCACTTCTCCTACCTCCAATTAAGTGAGGAGCAGCGTTTTAGAAGGCTCCATTTCAGCAAGGAGCTGATCACAGAACTCTGCCACCTCCTGCAGCCAGACCACGAGCCTCAGATCAGGACGACCACGGCTCTCCCAGTGGCAGTCAAGGTCACCGTCGCCCTTAATTTCTTCACCAGAGGATCCTTCCAGTCTGCAACAGTAGATACAGCAAACATCTTGCAATTCGCAATCCATCACTGCACCCAGGAGGTCACCGAGGCTCTCTACAGTAGGAGATGGTACTACATTTCCTTCCCCATCACCAGAGAGAAGCAGGACGAACGTGCATGTGGCTTGGCCAGGATAGCGGGGCACCATTGACTGCATCCACGTGGCTTTGTGGGCATCGCATAACAATCCTGAGACCTTCCATAACCGCAAAGGCTACCACTCACTTAATGTGCAGTTGGTGTGCGACCACAGGCAGCGAATCCTTAATGTGAATGCCCGCTATCCTGGAAGCAGCCATGAGGTCTTCATCCTGCGCCAGACTGGTGTGCCAGCAATCTTCCAGCCACCATGTCAAGCTTGCGGCTGGCCGGTCAGAGACAAGGGTTAGCCACTCTCCACCTGGCTCATGGCCCCCCTCCGCAAGCCCAGCACTCATAATAAGAGCCATGCTACCACTAGGAACATCGAGCAGACCATCGGAGTGCTGAAGCAACGGTTCCGCTGCCTTGGCCGCTCGGGAGGAGCCATCCAGTACTCAGCTGAGCGGGTGTCCCATTTCGTCGTGGTGTACTGCATGCTCCACAACTTGGCCATCAGGAGGGCCCAGCCCTTGCCACCAGGGATTGCGAGACCACCTCAGGAGGAGGAAGATGAGGAAGACAAGGAAGAGGAAGACGAGGAGGCAGCCACTTGATCGGCCTTCTGGACGGACGGTCCATGACCACCTCATCAGAATGCGGTTCCAATAAATTAAACCTCAGATCTCCGTTGCTCACCACATCCCCATCATTCTATCCCTATCGCAGGCCATATCACAGCGCAAAGCTGAAATGAGAGACCACAAGATAATCCAAACTGAATTAATAAATTTATTGATAATCAGTGAACACATATTTACAACAACATTATCTATTCACCCTTGTGCAATCCCTTAGTGCCTCTCCCTACTCTAGTGCTCCTATGAAGTGTTGGCCTAGTGGCTGCAGCAGGGCTGGTGGAAGGCTGCCGAGTGTCCATGCGGGAGACTTCAGATGGCCTTGCAGGACGCCCTCGACCAACTCTGGGACTGGAAGGCCTGGCTGTAGACTGCACCATCTCAGCATGGGCAGCAGCAGTCTGGGCTGGCTGGATGATGGGCAGCAACAAGGACAATGGTGGAGTGCCGGTGGTGGAAGCAGGAATGCAGCTTCCTGCTCCACTGACTCACTGCCACTCTCCCGGGGCAGCACCTCAGCATCTCTAGCAATCTGTTGGAGCACAGTTTGCTGGCCTGCTGTGACACCGTGAAAGCCCCGGTCGACGGTGGTAGACCCAGCCACGATGGCAGCAGTCAGAGTTTGTGTTGCATAAAGCTGAGACTGCGTGAGAGCAGTCTGAGATTGAATGCCACCAAGCATAGACTGCATTACAGCACTAAGATGTTGCGTCGCTTCCACCTGTGCTGCAATGAAAGCTGCCAAAGCGCCCATCACACGTGGCATCAGGTCTGGGTCGCCACGGTCTCTCTGGGAGTCTACCATCCTTTGCAGACTGGAAATGATGGGCTCCATGGTGTGCACAGAGTTCTGTGCAATGTTGGAGGTGGACTCCTCCACACTCCTCATCATTGTCGACAGGCTCTTGGGCACCCTTGCCATTGCACCCATCATCTCCATGCGCATGCCCATCACCCTTTTTCTAAAGGACTCCCCATCGAGGTCCTCATCCAAGTCCTGTGCAGCAGAACTCACGCGCGAACTCGCCCTCCAGGGAGCTGGCTCCCGAGCTACCCTTTCCCCCGGCCTTGCTGCAGCCCACTTGTCCCTGCTGCATCACCCTGTGCAGATCCCACTACTATCCCAGCCTCTAAAGAACGCGTAGTGCCAGTATCTGAGCTGGTGCCTGCGGGTGAGACAGGCAGTGACGTGGTGTCTTATTCCGCCTCGCTCTCTACGGTGCCCTCAGGGACAGGCTGCTCAAGTGCTTGCTCATTATCTGAAAGTATAAAGGCACAAGAGTCGGGTTAAGGTGAAGGGAGGGGGCAGGAAGGGAGAAATGCATGCATACAGCATGATTAGCTGGAAAGTGCGAAAGGCTTGTGGGGCGAGGGGGAAGTGGGATGTGAGAAGGAGGAGTAGGGATGAGCATACCGTTGTTGTCCCCAAGGGGATCAACATCACTGGTGGCCATGGCGCCCACCACCTGGCGCCCAATAATCTGCAGCACTCGAGTCTCTAGCTCAGACAGTGGTTGGGTGTTGGCTTGTCCTCCGCCTGTGCGCTCCTGCTCCCTCCTGTTGTGAGCCACCTTGGTTGCAAGAGAAAGTGTGAGTGAGTGTGGAGCAATGTGTTTGGGTGATGTGCCGGCCATAGTTCAATAGTGGTCATTGTGTGCAAGGTGTGAGATGTGAGTGTGAGTGTGGGTAAGTAGAGATTGTTGGTGGGTGAGCGCTGGGGTGTGGTGCTTTGGGCAGTGTGAAGATTGTGGTTCAGATGATGGTATGAAACATTTGTTGAAGCACTGACTCACCCTCACCACCCGAGTGAGGTTGTTAAATTTCTTCCTGCACAATGCGTGGGTCATGGGGACCAGAGTGCTGCCCAAGATATGCTGGGCTACCTCCCTCCACATGGTGCAGAAGACTTGCGGCGAGGGCCTCCTGCCACTTGCCGGGTAGAGCACCATCCTCCGTCTTTCCACTGCGAACACCAACGCCTCCAATGCATGGTCGCAGAATCTGTGGGCTCTCTCCCTGGGGCATGGCTCTGTCTTCATTACAGCTGATTGAGTTCTCCAGCTCGTTCTCCTTGACCTGCTGCTGCTGCTGGCTGAGATGGCTGCACAGCCAGCAATGATGAGAATGAGGTTCTGCAGCATCAATGAACCTCCCCTTTAAGAACTGGAAAGAGCCTGTGGCAATGATGACTTGTGATTAGACTGCGCCGGATATAGGTCAGCACTTCAAGCTTAACGCCTCACGCCTCTGAGCTAGGCCATTAGCGCTTGATTTAGCGCTCCAATCCTTTCTTTGTGCAATGAGGCTGAATTTTGCGTGCAGCCTGAAGCATTAGCGCCTGGCACTAATTCTCAAACTTTTCAAAAGTTACCATCCATTCCTGGGCTATAATGAATTTCTCCCACTTAGAATCAAAAGCAGCTGACAATATCTGTACAGAGGTTAGCTACAGCCTGTTAACATTTAGATTCGGTTTATCACTTCAAATTGGAGACTCAGTTTTCCCTTGCTAACCCTAAACACTGATGTTTTCTGTGCACTTTCTGGGTCATAAGATGTCACAATAGAGATAAATGTTTAGCTGGCCTGGAACATCTTGATAGAGACTTAGTACTGAGAATGCGTGTGTAAAGGGTTATGTAATGCAGAGGCCTATGGGTTAATGCAGCAAGAAATAGTACAAATGAGGTGAAATCATAGCCATAGGTTGGAAGACATCGAAAAAAGAGACAGTTGAGCTGAACTGGCTGTAACGTGCTGTTTTTCTGTGGCAACAACTTGTATAATCTTGGTGTTGGCTGTGAGTATATCTGTTCATTTAACACTTAATAAACCTCCAAGTGATTGACTGTGCTTCAAACTGATTATTGGCACATAGACAGGACTGCAGCCTTTGTCTACATTATTACAAAAATACATTCCCAACAATGGCAATAGCCTGGTCTAAAGCTGTTGAGTTTTATTGTTTGTTTTCTTCTCACCGAGTATTCCCTGCATCGCAGCAAAGAAAGTTTCCAATATAATATTCGCCTATATAATTTGCAGACGACACAAAGCTGGGTGGGAGGGTAAGCTGTGAGGAGGATGTCGTGAAACTCCAGTACGATTTGGACAGGTTGGGTGATTGGGCAGTAACATGGCAAATGCACTATAATGTGGATAAATGTGAGGTTATCCACTTTGGTGGCAAAAACAGGAAGGCAGATTATTATTTGAATGGCAATAGATTGGGAGAAGGGGAAGTGCAAAGAGGCCTGGGTGTTCTTGTGCACCAGTCGCTGAAGGTAAGCATGCAGGTGCAGCAGGCAGTTAAGGCGGCAAATGGTATGTTGGCCTTCGTAGCAAGAGGGTTCGAGTACAGGAACAAGGATGTCTTGCTACAGTTGTACAGGGCCTTGGTGAGACCACACCTTGAGTATTGTGTGCCGTTTTGGTCGCCTTACCTGAGGAAGGACGTTCTTGCCATGGAAGGAGTGCAGCGAAGATTCACCAGGCTGATACCTGGGATGGCAGGAATGACGTATGAGGAGAGATTGTGTCGATTGGGCTTATACTCACTGGAGTTTAGAAGATTGAGCGGGGATCTCATCGAAACCTATAAAATTCTGTCAGGTCTGGACAGACTAGATGCAGGAAGGATGTTTCTGATGGCTGGGGAGTCCAGAACATGGGGTCATAGTCTAAGGATAAGGGGTAAGCCATTTAGGACTGAAATGAGGAGGAATTTCTTCACCCAGAGAGTGGGGAACCTGTGGAATTCACTGCCACAGAGGGCGGTGGAGGCCAGTTCATTAAATATATTCAAGAAAGAGTTGGATATATTTCTTAAGGCTAAAGGGATCAAGGGATATGGGGAGAAGGCAGGGACAGGGTTCTGAATTTGGATGATCAGCCATGATCTCATTGAATGGCGGAGCAGGCTCGAAGGGCCGAATGGCCTACTCCTGCTCCTATCTTCTATGTTTCTATGTTTTACATGATTATTATTACTGTTTCCTTTCTTATGTTATTTGGTACTTCCATTTTTTTTTATTTTAATTTCCTTGGATTTTAACATGTAGTAGCTGTACAATTGAGATAATCTACTGATTTACATAAACAATACTTGCCTAAATATCCTGTTATGATTGTTACCGGGATCCGTGCACGCCCCGTATTCAGATCGGTTTCAATTGGAACCAGATTGGGACATTCTTCTTCATCTTCTTCCAAAAGGACATCTGCCATGTCTTCTACAGTTAAGAAATAAGAAAGAATCAATAAAGAAAATTACCCTGAGGTCCTTCAGCACAATTGTGAAATAAAGATTATACAATTCAGATTTTTAATTGTGATGAACTAAGAAAGTTGAAATCTACGTATTCTAGGTTTGCCTTCATGTTTTCAAAACATCAAGAAAACAAAGCTAGTTTCCCCCCCCGCCCCCTCTTTTCAATGCACTAATTGTACTGTGTCAGCTGTGCCTCAGTGGGTAGCACACTCGCCTGAGTCAGAAGGTTGTGGGTTCAAGTCCCACAGGGACTTGAGCACATCAAGCTAGGCTGACACTCCAGTGCAGTACTGAGGGAGTTTTTCGGATGAGACGTTAAACCAAGGTCCCGTCTGCTCTCTTCAACAGGCTGATACCTGGGATGGCAGGAATGACGTATGAGGAGAGATTGGGCTTACACTCGCTGGAGTTTAGAAGAATGAGAGGGGATCTCATTGAAACTTATAAAATTCTAACAGGACTAGACAGACTAGATGCAGGAAGGATGTTTCCGATGGTCGGGGAGTCCAGAACCAGGGGTCACAGTCTAAGGATAAGGGGTAAGCCGTTTAGGACTGAGATGAGTAGGAATTTCTTCACCCAGAGAGTGGTGAACCTGTGGAATTCTCAACCACAGAAGGCAGTAGAGGCCAATTCATTAAATATATTCAAGAAGGAGTTGGATATATTTCTCAAGGCTAAAGGGATCAAGGGGTATGGGGAGAAAGCAGGGACAGGGTACTGAATTTGGATGATCAGCCATGATCGCATTGAATGGCGGAGCAGGCTCGAGGGGCCGAATGGCCTACTCCTGCTCCTATCTTCTATGTTTCTCAGTTGGACGCAAAAGATCCCATGGCACTATTTTGAAGAAGGGCAGGGGAGTTATCCCCGGTCTCCGGGCCAATATTTATCCCTCAACCAACATAACAAAAACAGATTATCTGGTCATTATCACATTGCTGTTTCTGGGAGCTACTGTGCACAAATTGGTTGCTGCATTTCCCACATTACAACAGTGATTACACACCAGGCACTATGTAAATGCAAGTCTTTTTTTTGGGCAATAGGTGCTGGACACCTTCCAATACATAAAAAGCAACGCAGATATTAATTGGTAGTAGGAGAGATGTTAGGGAAATGACTGAAAGTATGTTTGAAGAGGTAGGTATTGAGGAGGCTATTGGAGAAGTGTGAAGAGCTGGCAAGGTGAAAAGGTTTGGGAAAAGAAAGATCAGAGTGCAAGAATGTGGTGGCAGAACCTGCAGCAGTGTAGGGCAAGGAGATTGAAGTTGGAAGAGTAAAGGGAGTATTCTGAGTCACAAGGTTGGAGCAGTGCGCAGAGAAAGACTGGAGTGAGGTTATGGTGGGATTTGAAATTGATGATGAGGATTCTGAAGTTGACTTTGAGGGACAGGGAGTGAGTGGAGGTAACCAAGGACAGGGGTAATGGGTATGTGAAAGGTTAACAGGTGTCGAATTCTTACTGAGTTAAAATGTGTGTAAGGTGGAAGACACTCGGGTTGTGTACTGTTCAACATAGTACAAGAAATTAGTTGGGGAGGAGAAACAGAATCAAAATCCCAAAATGTGAAGTTTCTGGTGGGACTTGAACTGAATAGCTTTGGTTTTGCCAATGTCAAACTGAGGAAAGTTAAGACACATCTAGGTTTTGATGTCTGTCAGGCAGTTGACTACACTGTAGCAATCAAGAAATCAAGGAGGTGGCAATGAGGCAGAGTTGGATGTTATTGACATACATTTGGAAACTAGCCCTATTTTGACAGTGATGCGCTATTAATTACTCATAAAAGACGGAGAGTAACTAAAGGCTTTTATTAGCAAAGAACAGAGCATGCCTCTCGTGGTTGACTGGGTTCCAAGAAGGCAGGGGGCTGCAGGGCAATCACCTTTGTACCTGGGCCTGTGGGTGGAGCCAGGGGCGGAGCCAGCAGAGACATGCATAGGTACAACAGTGTGCAGCAACAACAACGAGTGAACAATAACAGTGGTTTACCACATTCACCCCTTGTTTAAAATTGAGTCCGGCGGGGTGAAGTGTACTAAAGGTTCGTGTAAGTAAGTCTATCAGGTGGCCTTGTATGCCGTCCTGATCGTCGTGGTGGCGGCGGCGATGGTGCAGCATCCAATGTTGAATCTGGCGTCTCGAGTGGTTGGGTGGTCAATGACGGGTCCTGGGGCTGCGGCATGCCGTCTAGCGGGGTTGGGTTGTGGGTAGTGGTGGATGGCAATGGTAGTGTTTCAGGGGCACCCAAAGGTGCGAGATCTCGTGTGGGGGCTGTGTCCTCCCGCCCGTCCGGGTACGCTACGTAAGCGTACTGGGGCTAGGCGTGAGTAGTGGTGGGTGGCGAGGGAGGTGTTTCGGGAGCACCCGAAGGTGCGAGGTCTCGTATGGAGACTGTGTCCTCCCGCCCGTCCGGGTACACCACGTAAGCATACTGAGGGTTGGCATGGAGGAGGCTCACCCTCTCGACCAGGGGGTCCGTCTTATGGGACCTCACGTGCTTCCGCAGTAGGATGGGTCCTGGAGAAGTCAGCCATGTCGGTAACGAGATCCCCGATGTGGACTTCCTGGGGGAAGGAGAACATTCTCTCGTGAGGGGTAGCATTGGTGGCTGTACAGAGCAGTGACCGAATGGAATGGAGCGCCGCAGGGAGGACTTCCTGCCAGCGAGAGGTCGGAAGGCCCTTAGATTTCAAGTTTAAAAGGACTGCCTTCCAGACCGTCGCATTCTCCCTTTCCACCTGGCCATTCCCCCAGGGGTTGTAGCTGATGGTCCTGCTTGTAGCGATACCTCTCGAGAGCAGGTACTGCCGGAGTTCGTCGCGCATAAAGGATGAGCCCCTGTCGCTATGAATATAGCTAGGGAAACCGAACAAGGCGAAGAGGTCATTCAGACATTTAATGACCGTGGTACTGGTCATGTCTGAGCAAGGGATGGCAAACGGGAAACGGGAGTACTCATCAATTATGTTGAGGAAGTACACATTGCGGTCGGAGGAGGGGAGGGGCCCTTTAAAATCGACGCTCAGCCGTTCAAAGGGGCGCGTGGCTTTGATCAGGCTTGCTCTGTCTGGCCTATAAAAATGCGGTTTGCACTCGGCACAGATTTGGCAGTTCCTGGTCATGGTCCTGACCTCGATGGAGTAGGGCAGGTTACGGGATTTGAAGAAGTGAAAAAACCTGGTGACCCCCGGGTGGCAGAGGTCATTGTGGAGGGTCTTCAGTCTATCGACCTGCGCGTTGGCGCATGTACCACGTGATAGGGCATCTGGGGGCTCATTTGAGTTTCCTGGGCCGGTACAAGATATCGTAATTGTAGGTGGAGAGTTCGATTCTCCACCTCAAGATCTTGTCGTTCTTGATTCTGCCCCTCTGCTTATTATTAAACATAAAAGCTACTGAACGCTGGTCAGTGAGCAGGGTAAATCGTTTTCCGGCCAGGTAATGCCTCCAATGTCGCACGGCTTCCACAATGGCCTGGGCCTCCTTTTCGACAGAGGAGTGTCGAATCTCGGGGCCCTGGAGGGTCCTTGAGAAAAAGGCCACGGGTCTCCCCGCCTGGTTAAGGGTTGCAGCTAGGGCAAAGTCGGATGCGTCGCTCTCCACTTGGAAAGGGATGGACTCATCCACTGCGTGCATTGTGGCCTTCGCAATATCTCCTTTTATGAGAGTGAAGGCTGCACAGGCCTCTGCTGTCAGGGGGAAAGAGGTGGACTTGATGAGGGGTCTGGCTTTGTCCGCATAGTTGGGCACCCACTGAGCATAGTACGAGAAAAACCCTAGGCATCTCTTCAGTGCTTTTTGGCAGTGGGGGAGGGGGAGCTCCATAAGGGGGCCCATCCTGTCAGGGTCGGGGCTGATGACTCCGTTCTCCACTACACAGCCAAGAATGGCAAGGCGCTTGGTACGAAACATACATTTGTCCTTGTTGTATGTTAGGTTCAGCCGCTGGGCCGTACGGAGGAATTTCTCTAGATTAACATCATGGTCCTGCTGGTCGCGGCCGCAGATGGTGACGTTATCTAGATAGGGGAAAGTGGCCTGGAGCGCGTTCTGGTCAACCATCCGTTCCATCTCCCGTTGGAAGACTGAAACCCCGTTGGTGACGCCGAAGGGAACTCTGAGGAAGTGGTAGAGACGACCTTCAAAAGCGGTGTACTGGCGGTCCTCAGCCCTGATGGGGAGCTGGTGGCATGCCGACTTCAGATCAATCGTCGAGAACACCCGGTATTGTGCTATCTGATTGACCATGTCAGATATGCGGGGGAGTGGGTATGCATCTAGCTGGGTGTAGCGATTGATCGTCTGGCTGTAGTCAATAACTAGGCGCTGTTTTTCGCCAGTCTTCACTACCACCGCTTGTGCTCGCCATGGGCTGGTGCTACTTTCAATAATCCCTTCCTTCAGGAGTCTTGCTACCTCGGATTTAATGAAGCTCCTATCCCCGGCACTATAACGCCTGCTTTTGGTAGCGATGGGCTTACAGTCGCGGGTGAGGTTAGCGAAGGGGGGGGGGGGGGGGAGACTTTAAGGGTGGAGAGGCTGCAAATGGTGCGCAGCGGGCGATTTAAAAGCTGCTGGCTGCAGACTGTGAGTGGGGGGGAGGGGTCCGTCGTACGCTAATGTGACACTCTTAAGGTGGCACTGAAAATCCAACCCCAGTAGAACAGCAGCGCAAAGATGGGGCAGGACCAGGAGTTTAAAATTTTTGTATTCTGTGCCCCTTACTGAAAGGGTCACTACACAGTAGCCACCGACGTCCGCTGACTGGGCTTTGGAAGCCAAAGAGATCCGATGTCGCGTCGGCAGGACCGGGAGAGAGTAACTGCGCACCGTGTCGGGGTGGATAAAGCTTTCCATGCTCCCGCTGTCAAAAAGGCAGGTAGTGGCGCGGCCGTTTACCGTAATGTCCTGGGACTAGGGACAGGGTCACTGGCAAGGCTTGGAAGCTAAGCAGAGCCAGGCCTGGTTAGTACCTGGAGGGGTGACCATCAGGGAAGACCAGGTGCAGAAGATCACGGAAGGAGCCCCGAGGAGGGGTGGTTGGTGAGAAGGTCACGGAAGGAGGAGCGGCTGGTGAGCAGGCCCGGGCGTTGGGCTGAAGATTGTCGGACAGGAGGAATGGTGGAAATGGAATGGCGGCGCGCACCGACGCAGCGGCTTTGCTTCTCCCAGTCATGGGAGCTTGCAAGATCACATTTCGTTGTTCATGTACTTGTGCAATGACAATAAAGTTGAATTATTATTATTATTATGGACAGTTGATGAGGGAGAGATTGGTCCAGCGTCACGGAGGCCAGCGTATGGTCGAGCGAGTCGATGTGGTCGTCAGATGAGGCGGTGGTCGAGTCCGGGTCCCCCGTGGTTGAAGTTGGAGACGTCCGAGATGGCGGACAAAATGGCGGCGCCCATGGTCCCGATCCCCACGCGGCTGGGGGAGCCCAAGATGGCGGACAAGATGGCTGCCCCCACGGTTCGCACGCGGCGCTGCTGGCGTTAGCGGTTTTACCTTTGCAGGCGCTGACATAGTGTCCTTTCTTCCCGCAGCCGGAGCAGGTAGCGTTTCTCGCCGGGCAGCGTGCTCTGGGGTGTTTTGCCTGGCCACAAAAATAACATTTCTGTGCCTTGGACATCGCAGCAGCTGAAGGTGGCGGTCCCATGACCCAAGGTTGTGGCGTCCACGTTGCGGAGCGGTTAGGGGAGAAGGCGTCCATATTCCTGTGGGCTGCGTCGAGCGAGAGCGCGAGGGACACTGCCTCTCTCAGGTCCATTTCTCCCTTTTCCAACAGTCTCTGCCGGAAGTAGTCGGACCTTAGACCCGCAACGAAAGCATCTCGGATCAGTCCCTCCGTGTGTGCTGCGGCTGATGCTTCTTTGCAATCGCAGTCTCGGCCAAGTATCCGTAGTGCCCGTAGGAAGGCCTCCACCGATTCCCCGGGCTGCTGTCTGCGGGATCTTAAGAGGTGTCTGGCATAGACCGTGTTTACCGGGCGTGCGTATTGCCCTTTTAGCAGATCGATAGCCGCCACGTAGGTCGTCGCGTCCTGGATTATTGTATAAACTTGGTGGCTCACCTTTGAGGCCAGGATTTCCAACTTGTTTTCGTCCAGGGTCACAGTTGAGGCTTGCAGGTAGGCCTCGAAGCAACGCAGCCAATGTGCGAATTTGGTAGCCGAACCCGCTTCTTGGGGGTCTAGGTCCAGGCATGTTGGTCTGAGGGCTCGCAGCAGCTCCTGCTGCTCAGCGTTTGGTGCAGCAGCCTGCTGCTCAGCGTTTGTCGACATTTTGTTTTTGCTAATAAAATTGATGCGCTATCAATTACTCATAAAAGACGGAGAGTTAGGAGAGTAACTAAAGGCTTTTATTAGCAAAGAACAGAGCATGCCTCTCGTGGTTGACTGGGTTCCAAGAAGGCAGGGGGCTGCAGGGCAATCACCTTTGTACCTGGGCCTGTGGGTGGAGCCAGGGGCGGAGCCAGCAGAGACATGCTGAGGCATGCATAGGTACAACAGTGTGCAACAACAACAACAGTGAACAACAATAACAGTGGTTTACCACAGACAGAAAGTTGTGTCATGGGGCAGTTCATAGATAATCAAAGCAAGAGCGCCATGCATTCACACTTTGTAGTAGGAATCACCAGTTAGCAGCCAAGAACAGGAACTCTTACTGATTTTTCCCCCTCCTAGCCCAGAGACACTCAAGCCAGCTGTAGCTCCCATACCATCAGCCCAACTGAGGCAAGCTAGCTCAGCACTGACCAGGGATTGAATCTGTTCTTTATGGCACACTGGCCAACTAAGTCAATAGGGATCTCAAAGCTCCTCGTCTCAAAAATATAAACAGGACCGATCTTCACTCCATTTACAATAATGTAAATACTTTGATAGGAGAGATAAACCAGTCAATCAAATCTGGTCTGAATGGGAAAGACTACAAACATGAAGTGGAAAATGACAACATTCTTGGCTAACCAGCACCTTTATCATTCTCAGACATCAGATTCAACTTATCACAATACTAAGAGTATTGAAAAGTGAGAATTAATTTAAACTTAATTTCTTTTAAATTTTATAGTGCAGTATTTTCTTCACATAAATTGCTTTTTAAATTGTAAATTCTGATCGCAGTAGCAATGTAATAAACCCATCAAGAGAGTCTCTTCCGGAAAGTGCTGTATGTCATTTACAATACTCATTCAGGATAAATCTATCAGAAAATATTTCCCTTGGTGTGCTTCTAATATTATTTTGCACTTACATCAACATTTGTCAATTTGTGCGACTAGATCCATAGTAATGTATTGTCAAGTATTAGACTCATTCTAGAGGCAACAGTAGAACTTTCTTAGTATATTGTTAGCTAAAAAATATTAACATTCCTTTAATGTTAGAATCAATCAATCAATCAATCAATCATCACAGAAACTTATGGCACAGAAGGAGGTCTTTCAGCCCATCGTGTCTGTGCCAGCCAAAAAAAAGCTATCCAGCCTAATCCCACTTTCCAGCTCTTGGTCCGTAGCCCTGTAGGTTACGGCACTTCAAGTGCATTTCCAAGTACTTTTTAAAATGTGATGAGGGTTTCTGCCTCTACCACCCTTTCCGGCAGCGAGTTCCAGACCCCCCACCACCCTCTCGGTGAAAAAAATTCTCCTCAACTCCCCTCTAATCCTTCTACCATTTACTTTAAATCTATGCCCCCGGTTATTGACCTCTATGCTAAGAGAAATAGGTCCTTCCTATCCACTCTATCTAGGCCCCTCATAATTTTATACACCTCAATTAAGTCACCCCTCAGCCTCCTCTGCTCCAAAGAAAACATCCCCAGCCTATCCAATCTTTTCTCAGATAAAATTCTCCAGTCCTGACAACATCCTTGTAAATCTCCTCTGTACCCTTTCTAGTGCAATCAACTTGATCCAGAAACTCGTCGGATCCACATGGGGAGCAGACGCTCAAACCCTCTGTACAGCAGCACTCGCCCTGGTGTACTCTACAGCGGAGTACTGATCTCCGGCATGACTATCAAATCCGCATGTCAAATCCGTTGATGTCCAGCTGAATTCTACCATGAGAATTATCACCGGTACACTTATATCAACACCAACACCTTGGCTGCCCTTGCTTGCAAACATCGCACCACCACACCTACGCCGCGAATATGCAGTCTCCAGAGAATACAACCGCTGCACCAGCAAAGACATGCCGATCCAGGCCGATTTGAACAACCTACCACCAACCCGTCTCAAATCTAGAAGGCCATTTTAGACCGTCGCCGAAGCCCTTCAGCGATCTCCCCCTCAGCCTTGATGGCCGATGGCAAAATGCTTGGAAAAACTTCGACATACAGAATGGATTCCTTATAGAGGACCGCACAGTACAACCTGAAGGATCAAACCTTCCTTGCAAACAGTGGAGAACCATCAACCACCTCAGAACTGGCCATGGTAGATGCTGCCACCTTCTCCAGAGATGGAAGATTAAAGCATCCCCATCATGCGACTGGAGCTCCTAATCAGACCCTGGAGCACATCATTGGGCGCTGCCCTCAGAGGAAATTCGCAGGCAACCTACAAGATATCCACACTGTTACACCAGAAGCTTTGGCCTGGATATCCAACTTAGATATTGACATTTGATTTGCTTTACTACTACCATACGAAAGAATATGTAATCACATCTTTCCTGTAATGTGGTGACCAGAACTGCATGCAGTACTCTAGCTATGGCATTTCAAATGCATATCCAAGTACTTTTTAATGTGAAGAGGGTTTCTGCCTCTACCACCCTTCCAGGCACTGACTTCCAGATGCCCACCACCCTCTGGGTGAAAGAAATTCTCAACTCCCCTCTACCAATTACGTTAAATCTATGCCCCCTGCTTATTGACCTCTCTGCTAAGGGTGGTAGAGGCAGAAACCTTCATCACATTTAAAAAGTACTTGGATATGCACTTGAAGCGCCATAGCTGGAGTACAGCTGGGTGGGACTGCACTCGCCTGGTTCCATTCTTATCTATCTAATCGTAGCCAGAGAATCACCTGCAACGGCTTCTCTTCTCGCTCCCACATCATTACCTCTGGTGTCCCCCAAGGATCTATCCTTGGCCCCCTCCTATGTCTCATCTACATGTTGCCCCTTGCCGACATCATCCGAAAACACAGCATCAGTTTCCACATGTACGCCGACGACACCCAACTCTACTTCACTACCACTTCTCTCGACCACTCCATGGTCTCTAAATTGTCACACTGCTTGTCCAACATCCAGTTCTGGATGAACAGAAATTTTCTCCAATTAAATATTGGGAAGACCGAAGCCATTGTTTTCAGTCCCCGCCACAAACTCCGTTCCCTGGCCACTGACTCCATCCCTCTCCCGAACATCTGTCTGAGGCTGAACCACACTGTTCGCAACCTTGGTGTCATATTTGACCCTGAAATGAGCTTCCGACCACATATCTGCAGCATAACAAAGACGGCCTACTTCCACCTCCGTAACTTCGCCCATCTCTGTGCTTGCTTCAGCTCATCCACTGTTGAAACCCTCATCCATGCTTTGTTACCTCTAGACTTGACTATTCCAACACACTCCTGGCTGGCCTCCCACATTCCACCTTACGTAAACTTGAAGTGATGCAAAACTCAGCTGCCCGTGTCCTAACTCACACCAAGTCCCTTTCACCCATCACCCCTGTGCTCGCTGACCTACATTAGCTTGCGGTTAAGCAACACCTTGATTTAAAAATCCAAATCCTTGTTTTTAAATCCCTCCATGGCTTTGCCCCTCCCTATCCCTGTAATCTCAAGCCCCACAACCGCAACCCCAAAACCCCCGAGATATCTGCACTCCTCTAATTCTGCCCTCCTGAGCATCCCTGATTATAATCGCTCAACCATTGGTAGCTGTGCTTTTCTTGCCTAAGCCCGAAGCTCGTTACCTCTCTTTCCTCCTTTAAGACACTCCTTAAAACCTACCTCTGTGACCAAGCTTTTGGTCACCTGCCCTAATTTCTCCTTATGTGGCTCAGTGTCAAATTTTTTTTTTTGTCTTTCAATACTCCTGTGAAGCGCCTTGGGATGTTTTACTACGTTGTTGTTGTTGTTGTTAGGGCCTAACTAGTGTTTTATACAGTTCAAGCATAACCTCCCTGTTCTTATATTCTATGCCTCAGCTAATAAAGAAAAAAAGACTTGCATTTATATAGCGCTTTTCACAACTACTGGACGTCCTAAAGCGCTTTACAGCCAATGAAGTACTTTTGAAATGTAGTCACTGCCGTAATGTAGGAGATAATAAAAGGAAAATATCCCATGTGCCTTCTTAACTACCTTATCTACCTGTCCTGCTACCTTCAGGGATTTGTGGAAATGCACTCAAAGGTCCCTCTGATCCTCTACACTTCTCAGTATCCTACCATTTATTGTGTATTCTCTTGCCTTGTTAGCCCTCCCCAAATGCATTACTTCACACTTCTCCAGACTGAATTGCATTTGCCACTGTTTTGCCCACCTGATCAGTCCATTGATACCTTCCTCACGATCAACGACACGGCCAATTTTTGTATCATCTGCAAACTTCTTAATCATACCCACTACATTGAAGTCTAAATCATGGCTATGTTGGCATATGCTGAATGGCAGTCCAGAAGTTGGTTCAACACACCATCTTCATTTCTATAAATGCAGCGAATTGGTCAGCATGGACCATGTTTTGTAATATATTCCATTGGAAACCAGGCTCACTAAGCAGTCAGCACGCCAGAGCTCTGCCATGTACATACTGGTAACTTATTAACCACCTTCTGCGCTATCTGTTCACCACCAACTATTCAATTAGATCACTCTTTAAATGTCCCACATCCCAAGCTTATTTTATATACATACATTATATATATAATTCGCCTGCCATTTTTCTTAATCAACATGGTAAAGTAACGAATTTGTTAGAAACGAATCTGCAACAGCAGCGGATGCAAATCCGAGCTCGTCCCAATAAAGCGCCAGCCATTATTCTAGCTTTCCTATAACTATCCTGTAAACATAAATAAAACGTCTGTAAGTTCTGCGGAATCCCTCACCGTCTCAGTGCAAGGCGCCTGGCTAGGCTTGTCACTCACTGATTTCTCTCTCTCTCTGCAGCTGCTTCCGGTGTCACACGGGCCCCGGCTCGTGCACACGGCGAGCGGCGCCGAGCGTTCCAGGCCCCGCAGTCTCGAGCCGTAGAACCTGGTGTCGGCGGCTCAATGTTACATTTGTTGCTGCTGTATAAATACATGCCGCACCCGTATTTGGTTGCATTTGTCTCCCAACTGCAGTACTGCCAGCCCCCAGTTCTGAAAAATGCACTGACGACTTCACTCGATCCGTTCAGTTGGCCTTCAATCCACCTGATTTCATCTTTCCATATTTTTTTTCCATTCGCTATCAAACTCCCGAAATAAAGTTTGGGGCCTGTTCCAAGACTGCCACTCCTCAGTTCACTGCACAGAAACAAGTCCAACTGGTCTATGCCGTTATTAATGCTCCACACAAGCTTCTATGCTGATTTCCGGTTAGATGGGGACAACAACAACTTGTATTTATATAGCGCCTTTAATGTAGTAAAACGTCCCATGGTGCTTAACAGGAGTATTATAAATCAAAATTTGACACCAAACCACATAAGATATTAGGGCAGATGACCAAAAGCTTGGTCAAAGAGGTAGGTTTTAAGGAGCATCTTAAAGGAGGAAAGAGGTAGAGAGGTGGAAAGGTTTACATAGATACATAGAAGATAGGAGTAGGCCATTCGGCCCTTCGAGCCTGCTCCGCCATTCAATGAGATCATGGCTGATCATCCAAATTCAGTACCCGGTCCCTGCCTTCTCCCCATATCCCTTGATCCCTTTAGCCTTAAGAAATATATCCAACTCTTTCTTGAATATACTTAATGAACTGGCCTCCACCGCCCTCTGTGGCAGAGAATTCCACAGGTTCACCACTCTCTGGGTGAAGAAATTCCTCCTCATTTCAGTCCTAAATGGCTTACCCCTTATCCTTAGACTATGACCCCTGGTTCTGGACTCCCCGGCCATCGGTAACATCCTTCCTGCATCTAGTCTGTCCAGGCCTGACAGAATTTTATAGGTTTCGATTTGATCCCCTCTCAATCTTCTAAACTCCAGTGAGTATAAGCCCAATCGACCCAATCTCTCCTCATACGTCATTCCTGCCATCCCAGGTATCAGCCTGGTGAATCTTCGCTGCACTCCTTCCATGGCAAGAACGTCCTTCCTCAGGTAAGGCGGCCAAAACTGCACACAATACTCAATGTGTGGTCTCACCAAGGCCCTGTACAACTGCAGCAAGACATCCTTGTTCCTGTACTCGAACCCTCTTGCTACGAAGGCCAACATACCATTTGCCTTCTTAACCGCCTGCTGCACCTGCATGCTTACCTTCAGCGACTGGTGTACAAGAACACCCAGGTCTCTTTGCACTTCCCCTTCTCCCAATCTATTACCATTCAAATAATAATCTGCCTTCCTGTTTTTGCCACCAAAGTGGATAACCTCACATTTATCCACATTAGCCATGTTTCTGCCCAATCACCCAACCTGTCCAAATCGTGTTGGAGTTTCATGACATCCTCCTCACAGCATACCCTCCCCCCCAGCTTTGTGTCATCTGCAAATTTGGAGATATTCACAGAAATCACAGAAACCCCACAGTGCAGATAGAGGCCATTTCGGCCCATCGAGCCTGCACCGACACATATCCCACCCGATCCCCGTAACCCCTACACCAACACATATCCCACCCTATCCTCGTAACCCCACGTATTTAATCCCCCTAACATTAAGGGTCAAAATTTTTTTTATCATAGCCAATCAACCTAACCCGCACACCTTTGGACTGTGGGAGGAAACCGGAGCACCCAGAGGAAACCCACGCAAACACGGGGAGAATGTGCAAACTCCACACAGACAGTCACCTGAGGCCGGATTCGAACCCGGGTCCCTGGCGCTGTGAGGCAACAGTGCTAACCACTATGCCACCGTGCTGCCCACATATTACATCCAATTCCCTCGTCCAGATCATTAATATATATTGTGAACAACTGGGGTCCTAGGACCGATCCTTGCGGTACCCCACTAGTCACTGCCTGCCACTCGGAAAACGACCCGTTTATTCCAACTCTTTGCTTTCTGTCCGCCAACCAGTTCTCTATCCAAGTCAATACCTTGCCCCCAATCCCACGTGCCTTAATTTTGCACGCTAATCTCTTATGCGGGACCTTATCGAAAGCCTTCTGAAAGTCCAAATACACCACATCCACTGGTTCTCCCTTATCTATTTTACCAGTTACATCCTCAAAAAATTCCAGTAGATTAGTCAAGCATGATTTACCTTTTGTAAATCCATGTTGACTTTGTCCGATCCAGTCACTGCTTTCCAAGTGCTCTGCTATTACATCTTTTATAATGGACTCGAGCATTTTCCCCACTACCGATGTCAAGCTTACCGGTCTATAATTCCCCGCCTTTTCTCTACCACCTTTTTTGAATAGTGGGGTAACATTAGCTACCCGCCAATCCATGGGTACCGTTCCAGAGTCTATCGAGTTCTGGAAGATGACCAGCAATGCATCTACTATTTCTAGGGCCACTTTTAGGGGGGGAATTCCAGAGCTTTGGGCCTTGGCAGCTAAAGGTTCGTCCACCAATGGTGGAGCAGTTAAAATTGAGGATGCTCAAGAGGCCAGAATTGTAGGAGTGCAGAAATCTCGGTGTGTGTGGGGCTAGAGGAGATTACAGAGATAGGGAGGAGAAAGGCCATGGGTGAGAATTTTAAAATCGAGGCGTTGCTTAACCGAGAGCCAATGTAGGTAAGCGAGCTAAGGGGCAATGTGTGAATGGGACTTGGTGCAAGTTAGAACATGGGCAACAGAGTTTTGGATGACCTCAAGTATACAGAGGGTAAACGCGGTAGGCCAGCCAGCAGTGTGTTAGAATAGTCAAGTCTAGGGGTAACAAAGACATGTATGAGGGTTTCAGCAGCAGATGAGCTGAGGCAGGGGAATGTTAAGGAGGTGGAAATAGGCGATCTTAGTGATGGCGCGGATATGTAGACAGAGTCTCATTTCGGGGTCAAATATGACACCAAGGTTGCAAACAGTCTGGTTCAGCCTCAGACAGTTGCCAAGGAGAGAGATGGAGTCGGTGGCTAGGGAACGGAGTTTGCGGCAGAGACTGAAGACAATGCCTTCAGTCTTCCCAATATTTAGTTGGAGGTAAATTCTGCTCATCCAGTACTGGATGTTGGACAGGCAGTCTGACGATTTAGAGACAGTAGCGGGGGGGGGGTTGAGAGAGGTGGTGGTGAGGTAGAGCTGGGTGTTGTCAGCGTACATGTGGAAACTGACACTGTGTTTTCGAATGATGTCGCCAAAGGGCAGCATGTAGATGAGAAATAGGAGGGAACCAAGGATAGATCCTTGGGGAACACACAAGGTAATGGTGCGGGAGAGGGAAGAGAAGCCGTTGCAGGTGATTCTCTGGCTATGATTAAATAGATAAGAATGGAACCAGGTGAGTGCAGCCCCAACCAACTGGGCGATGGTGGAGAGGCATTGGAGGAGGATAATGTGGTCAACCATGTCAAAGGCTGCAGACAGGTTGAGAAGGACGAGGAGGAATGGTTTACCTTCGTCACAGTCACATTGGATGTCATTTGTGATTTTGATAAGAGCCATTTTGGTACTGTGGCAGGGGTGGAAACCTGATTGGAGGGATTCAAACATGGACTTCCGGGAAAGATGGGCACGGATTTGGGAGGTGAGAACACGTTCAAGGACTTTGGAGAGGAAAGGGAGGTTGGAGGTGGGGCGGTAGTTTGCAAGGATGGAGGGTTCAAGGGCTGTTTTTTTGAGGAGGTGGTGATGACGGCAGATTTGAAGGAGAAGGGGACAGTACCTGAGGAGAGAGAACCATTAACAATATCAGCTAACATGGGAGCCAGGAAGGGAAGTTGGGTGGTCAGCTGTTTAGTGGGATTAGGATCGAGGGAGCAGGAAGTGGGTCTAAGGAGAAGATGAACTTGGAGAGGGCTGAGAGGAGATCGGAGTGAAACTGGAGAAAGATGCAATTTCAGGGCTAGGGGCAAAGTCCTTAGAGAACGTTTGGCCCAGTGGGTTGGGTTAGGTGCGCTGTGACTAAGTATTTGTGTGTATATTTACATGACGTAAATGCAGGAAACTCGTGCTCGCTGGTATTTTGCATGTGGGCGGAGCTATGTTCATGCACTAAGTAGCGTTTCGCTGGATGTAACTTGGGAGTGGTGCAAATGATAGAGGAAATTCACACATAAAACCAGCATAAGTCACATGCAAATTTCTTCTGAGAAAACCTGCACAACCCAGCTTTTAGGCTGTTGCGATGAAAATTATGAAGAAAATCTGGCCATAATGTTATAGCGCCATCTGTTGATAACCATATAAGATTTGTATACAAATTCTAAAAATAAAAAGCATCACATGTTAAATCAGGAAAATTTCAGTAAATTGATTAATCTGCACCGCCCTAAATATATAGTTAATTTTCAGCAGGCATTTCACAGTAATAATTTTTAAGGTAAATATTTATTCAGTTACTTCAAGAGGATGCCACTATGCAATGCTGCAGAAAAAGAGCACCACTAACAACCAATACAAAATGCCAAGGCAATTGGGCTGCATGTAGAGTATGTAACCAGTGGAGTCAAATGTAAAAGTCAAAGTTTTAAAAAGAAGTCTATACATTGACTTGTGATGCTTATCAGTACATTATCCCTATCCAGTGATTCCTGCTGGAAAGCATATATGCGTGGACATCGGGGAAATACGGGATTTCCCTGGCTGTGACATCAACCATGTTTTAATAGCCTGCCAGCACTTTCTGCCTAGGCTGAACACGAAGATGACCATTTGGTTGCGATAAGAGGAACTGGTAACCAGGGAACCGAATCCCAGAGTTTACGCTGAAGATAAATTAAGGCTACAGTTTATTATATAATAATGGTAGGTGGGTCATAATATTTAACTTCAAAATGCATTGAGAACTCCTACATCAACCTGGTCCTGTGGATAATCCAATTCTATAAGTGTTTGCATTTACCTGCAATATCTGCTATGCCTGTAGGTGGTACTGAGATAGGGGTTTACACTGTTAAACCGAGTTAGTTATACCATAAGTTTTACACCATAATGTTTATCTCAGGAACAAACCTCGGGAAATTGGTTCTACGTTTAGAAATGAAGAAATTTTTGCCAGTACCAGGTAGGCATTTTAAATCTAGATCTCTTCAAATTTGAAATATCAGAGCCTAATCACTGTTTGCAAAATCGGGGCCAATTATCTAATTTCTTAAAAATTGAGGTTTAGTAAAGTTAATAAAATCAACACCAGTAGTTTTTTTTAAGTATCAGAACCTCTTCAATGTTGGAAAAATTGGGGCCTCTTCATTTCCTGAATAATCTAAGACTACATTATTTTGGAAATCAGGGTATGCCACTCCCCTACACCCCCTCCACCACCCACCCGCCAACCGTGAGCTATTTTCCAAACCATTGCTCCACTAAAATACATCCCCAACAGCCGACCCGCCTCCACTGATGTCGTTACCTCCTCCCCTCCTAGCCACTCCCGCACTTCACTTCCCTACTGTCCTCACCCCCTCTCCTGCCATCTCTCTGCTGTTGCCCTAGCCCTTTCTTCATAGAATCATAGAAATTTATGGCACAGAAGGAGGCCATTCAGCCCATTGTGACTGCGCCGGTCAAAAAAGCGCTATTCAGCCTAATCCCACTTTCTAGCTCTTGGTCCGTAGCCTTGCAGGTTACGGCGCTTCAAGTGCGTATCCAAGTACTTTTTAAATGTGATGAGGGTTTCTGCCTTATCACCCTTTCAGGCAGTGTGTTCCAGACCCCCACCGCCCTCTGGGTGAAAAAAATTCTCCTCAATTCCTCTCTAATCCTTCTACCAATTACTTTAAATCTATGTCCCCTGGTTATTGACCTCTCTTCTAAGGGAAATAGGTCCTTACTATCCACTCAATCAGGCCCCTCATAATTTTATACACCTCAATTAAGCCTCCCCTCAGCCACCACCGTTCCAAAGAAAACAACCCCAGCCTATTCAATCTTTACTCACAGCAACAATTCTCCAGTCCTGGCAACATCCTCGTAAATCTCCTCTGTACCCTCGCTAGTGCAACCACATCTTTCCTGTAATGTGGTGACCAGAACAATACGCACTACTCTAGCTGTGGCCTAACTAGTGTTTTATACAGTTCTAGCATAACCTCTCTGCTCTTATACTCTATGCCTCGGCTAATAAATGAAAGTATCTCGTATGCCTTCTTAACCACGTTATCGATCTGTCCTGCTATCTTCAGGGATCTGTGGACATGCACTCGAAGGTCCCTCTGTTCGTCTACATTTCTCAGTATCCTACCATTTATTTTGTATTCCCTTGCCTTGTTAGCCCTCCCCAAATGCAATACCGCACACTTCTCTGGATTGAATTCCATTTGCCACTTTTCTGCCCACCTGACCAGTCCATTGATATCTTCCTGCAGTCTACAGCTATCTTTCTCACTATCAATCACATGGCCAATTTTTGTATCATCTGCAAACTTCTTCTCCTCCTACCCCTTACCCTCTCCTCCCCTCCCCCTTCCATTTTCTTTCCCTCCTCCTACTTTCTTGCTGCCTCCCTCACCCCTTCTCCATCCTTCCACTTCCGTGGTGGAATTATACCCCTGCCCTCGAACTGTGCCTAACCTGAAAACAGCACTTGGTCTTTACCTAGAGGCCAGTCATGAAAGCTATTTATATATGCAGGGCTCAATGGTTACATTTGATTAAGTGGAGCTGCTGATGAGATGCGATGCCATACATCAACCAGAGGGTGCTGTTATATGCCCATACTATAGTCAGGAAGATGCTGACAATGCACTCACACAATTTAAGATGAGTTGTGGTAACAGGGAATGGTAGCGTCGTGGTAATGTCAACTGGACTAGTGGATTACTGATCACAGAGATGTGAGTTCAAATCCCACCATGGCAGCTGGGGAGTTTAAATTCAGTTAAATAAATAAATCTGGTATAAAAAGCTGGTATAAAAAGCTAGTATCAGTAATGGTAACTGTGAAACTATTGGATTGTCATAAAACCCCATCTGGTTCACTAATCCCTTTAGAGAAGGAAATCTACTGTCCTTACCTGGTCTGGCCTATATATGACTCCAGACCCACAGCAATGTGGTTGACTCTTAACTGCCCTCTGAAATGGCTGAGCAAGCTACGAAACATGATAATAAGAATGAAACCAGACGGACCACCCAGCATTGACCTTGACCTCTGCACCGGCTGTGGACATGGCAACAGCACACCCAGCCCAGTTGACCCTGCAAAGTCCTCCTCACCAACATCTAGGGACTTGTGTCAAAATTGGGAGAGCTGTCCCACAGATTAGTCAAACAGCAGCCTGACATAGTCATACTCACAGAATCCTACCTTTCAGCCAAATGTCCCAATCTCCTTCAACACCATCCCTGGACCGGCAGGACAGACCCACCAGGGGTGGCGGTACAGTGGGGAAGAAGTGGCCCTGGGAGTCCTCAACATTGACACCATGAAGTCTCATGCCTTCAGATCAAGCATGAGCAAGGAAACCTCCTGCTGATTACCGCCCTCCCTCTGCTAATGAATCAATACTCCTCCATGTGGAACACCACTTTGAAGAAGAAGCTCTGAGGGCACAGATTGTACTTTGGGTGGGGGATGTCAATGTCCATCACCAAGAGTGGCTTGGTAGCACCACTACTGGCTGAGTCCTGAAGGATATAACTGCAAGTCTGGGCCTGCAACAGGTGGTGAGGGAAAAACCTACTGACCTTGTCTTTACCTGTCGCAGTTGCATCTGTCCATGACCGTGCGGTGGTCACTGCTACCAATACTGTCATTGTGGAGTCAAAGTCCCGTCTTCACACTGAGGACACCCTCCATCGTGTTGTGTGGCACCAGCACTGTGCTAAATCAGAACAGATCTAGCAACTCAAAACTGAGCATCCATGAGGCGCTGTGGGCCATCAGCAGCAGCAGAATTGTATTCCACCACAATCTGTAACCTCATGGCCTGGCATATCCCTCACTCTACCATTACCATCAAGCCAGGGGACCAACCCCATTTCAATAATGAGTGTAGAAGAGCTCACCAGGTGCACTTAAAAATGAGGTGCCAACCTGGGGAAGCTGCAACACAGGACTACATGCATGCTAAAAAGCAGAAGCAGCATGCTACAGACAAGGCTAAGTGATCCCACAATCAACGGATCAGATCAAAGCTCTGCGGTCCTGCCACATCCAGTCGTGAATGGTGGTGGACCATTAAACAACTAACGGGAGGAGGAGGCTCCAAGAATATCCCCATCCTCAATGACGGTAGAGCCCAGCACGTGAGTGCAAAAGATAAGGCTGAAGCGTTTGCAACCATCTGCTGCCGAGTGGATGATCCATATCGGCCTACTCCTGAGATCCCCACCATCGCAGAAGCCAGTCTTCTGCCAATTCAATTCACTCCACGTGATATCAAGAAATGTCTGAGCGCACTGGATACAGCAAAGGCTATGAGCCCCGTCAACATCCCATCTATCGTGCTGAAGATGTGTGCTCCAGAACTAGCCACGTCTCTAGCCAAGCTGTTCCAGTACAACTACAACACTGGCATCTATCCGACAATGTGAAAAATTGCCCAGGTATGGCCTGTCCACAAAAAGCAGGACAAATCCAAACCGGCCAATTACCGCCCATCAGTCTACTCTCAATCATCAGCAAAGTGATGGAAGGTGTCATCAACAGTGCTATCAAGCGGCACTTACTAACCAATAACCTGCTCACTGATGCCCAGTTTGGGTTCCACCAAGACCACTCGGCTCCCAACCTCATTACAGCCTTGGTCCAAACATGGACAAAGGAGCTGAATTCCAGAGGTGAGGTGAGTGTGACTGCCCTTGACATCAAGGCAGCATTTGATCAAGTGTGGCATCAAGGAGCCATAATAAAACTGAAGTCAATGGGAATCGCGGGGGGGGGGGGAGAAACTCTCCACTGGCTGGCAGGCACATGGCAACACCACCACCTCCAAGTTGCCCTCCAAGTCACACACCATCCTGACTTAGAAGTATATCGCTGTTCCTTCATCGTCGCTGGGTCGAAATCATGGAACTCCCTACCTAACAGCACTGTCGGAGTACCTTCATCACACAGACTACTGTGGTTCAAGAAGGCGGCTCACCACCACCTTCTCAAGGGCAATTAGGGATGGGCAATAAATGCTGGCCTTGTCAGCAACGCCCACATCCCATAAACGAATTTAAAAAAAGACAAAAATCGGGGATGTGGAACTAAGCACGACTGCTCTTTCAAAGAGCCAGATCATGCACAATGGGCTGAATGGCCTCCTTCTGTGCTGTAAGTTTCTATGATTCTAAGTGTAAAGTGATGCACTTTGGGAGAACCAATTTTGAAAGACCTTAAATGGCACGATTTTGTAAAGTGTACATGAGCAGAGAGACCTTGATGTCCTTATACACAATCCTTAAAGGTGGCAAGGCAAGTTGATCAGGTGGTTAAAAAAGAATAAGAACATAAGAAATTGGAGCAGGAGTAGGTCACTCGGCCCTTCGTGCCTGCTCTGCCATTCAATGAGATCATGGCTGATCTTCTGCCTCAACTCCATTCACCGGCCCTATCGCCATATCCCTTGATGCCCTTACTAGTCAGAAATCTATTGACTTCAGTTTTGAATATACCCAATGACTGAACCTCCACAGCCCTCTGGGGTGGAGAATTCCAAAGATTCACCACCCTCTGTGTGAAGACATTTCTTCTCATCTCAGTCCTGAATGGCCTACCCTTTATCCTGAGGCTGTGGCCCCTGGTTCTAGACTCCCCAGCCAAGGGAAACATTCTCCCACCATCCACCCTGTAATAATTTTGTATGCTTCAATGAGATCCCCTCTCATTCTTCTGAATTCAAGAGAATACAGGCCTAGTTTACTCAATCTCTTCTCATACGACAGTCCCGCCATCCTAGTTTGTGCTCATATTCCATTTTCCCTTTCTTTATCAATTTCTTGGTCCCTTTGCTGATTTCTAAAAAGATCCCAATCCTCAGGCTGACGCTTTTTCTGGCAACTTTATAAGCTTCCTCCTTTGACTTAATACTAGCTTTAATTTTTTTTGTTAGCCATGGTTGGATCACTTTTCCTTTTGGGTTTTTATGTTTGTTGCAAATTATGCATTATTTCCTTGAATGTTAGCCATTGTATGTCCACCTTCATACCTTTTAGTGTAGTCTTCCAATCTACCATGGCCAACTTGTCCCTCATACCCTTGTAGTTTCCTCTGTTTAGATTGAAGACCTTAGTTTCAGATTGGACTACATCACGCTCAAACTTAATGTAAAATTCAATCATACTATGGTCACTTGTCCCTAAAGGTCCCTTTACCACAAGATTATTGATTAGCCCTTTCTCATTACAAAGTACGAGATCCAGAATAGCCTGTTCCCTGGTTGGTTCCTCCACACCATTAGTGGTAATTTGATTTGCCCAGTCAATATGTAAATTAATGTCCCCCATGTAGTGTATGTACCCGTCTATCTTTAAGGGAACTATTGAATGTAACCGTTCACCTTTAAGGGAACTACTTTAGGTGTGGCACTATTTGTTTGGCTTCTGTATACTGTAATACCGATAGTGACCACACCAGTATATAAGTGTTGTGGCATGATTGCTGGGGCAGATTCGCCCGGACCTTCGAATAGTAAAGACCTGTTTGTTTGTTACTTCTGAAGTCTGTGTATTTATTAACTGTACAACCCACAGACTTTACAGTGGCGACGAGTCCGATCGTACCCTGCGGCAAGACTACCAAAAGCAATGAAGAGCGTCGAAGAGAGACAACCGCCCTCGTCGTGCTACCAAAAGAAAACACGAGGCTGCAACAACAGAAAGCAGGAAGACTAACAACAAAAGCTGTATCAGCAACAGGCACTGACTACCCTTCTGCCACGGTGCGGAGTGAGCCGACCAGCAAGAAACAAGGCGGCCGAAGAGGCTGTGAGTAGGGGAGGGTGTAGAAGTATCCGGAGGATAAGGGCAGAGCACTCGACCTCGGTCGAGGGGGAGCTGTGCCGGCCAAAAGTCGGGTCCAACGGCATCGGGTGACAGCCGGACCGCGATCGGCGGGAAAACTCCGGGCAGCGACCGCAGCCACGAAGCGCTGAGCCTGCGAGTAGGCGCGGGAAGAGAAACCCAGCCGCAGCCGGGGAGGGAAACACCGGTCTGCGAGAGGGCTGGGGAGGCGAACGGGAACCGTGCGGGTGAGAGCCGGGTGCGGAGAGAGAGACTGCGAGGAGCCAGTCCAGCGGCTGAGCTGTTCTCCACCAATGGGGTACTCAGAGCCGGCAAAACCGAACGTGTGGGAGTGGGTGAGAGACACAGCCGAAAACGGGGTGAGAGACTGCGCGAGAGCCAGTCCAGCGGCTGAGCTGTTCTCCACCAACGGGGTACCCAGGGCCGGTAGCACCGAACGTGCGGGTGAGAGAGCGACAGAGCCGGGTACGGAGAGAGAGACTGCGCGAGAGCCAGTCCAGCGGCTGAACTGTCCTCCGTTAACGGGGTGTACCCAGCGCCGGTAGAGCCGTGCGGGCGGGAGGAAAAGACATAGCCGAGTAAGGGGAGCTGTGCGGTAGCCAGCCAGCGGCTGAACCTGTCCGCTGTGGGGGAAGCGTACCCCTTCCACCGAGAAGAAACGCGGGAAGCCGCCATTAGGCGGAGAAGACGCCAGAAGCGGGAAACCGCCATTGAAGTGGGCGGGGCGAGAAAGGAAGAGCGGGAAACCGCCATTTTCGCAGGAAAACCGCCATCTTGATTGACATACCGCCATTGAAGTGGGCGGGGAGAGAAGGAAAGAGCGGGAAACCGCCGATTTCGCGGGAAAACCTCCATCTTAGAAACAAACAAATAAATAAGAATACTTAAAGAAATACTGGTGCTGCTCCCAAGGGAAGAAAGATGCCTAAGCGAGGGAATATTAACGACTTTAATTCTGAAATAGAAGACTGGGCCACGTACGTGGAACGCATAGAGATCTATTGCGAAGCCAACAAAATAGAGGAAGACGACAAGGCGATAACATTGCTAAACTCGATGGGGGCAAAAACATACGGGCTCTTGAAGCATCTAATAGCACCAAATAAACCAGCGGATCAGACCTTCGAAGAGATTGTGGCTGTGCTGAAGGACCACTTGAACCCCACACCGCTGATGCTGGCTGAACGATTCAAATTCTACGCAAGAACGCAGAAGAAAGACGAAAGCAATGCGGAATACTTGGTCGAACTGCGTAGGCTAGCGAAATACTGCCAGTTCGGAGGGAATCTGACAGAAGCGCTGCGGGACAAGTTCGTATGCGGATTGTCCAAAGAAGGGACACAGAAGCGACTACTGGAAGAGAACGACCTCACACTGGACAGGGCTGTCCTTATAGCTGCATCGCACGAAGCCGCAGCGAAAGGAACGGCGGAAATGCAACTAAAGGCGGCGGCACTCGGGGTGGTCCAAATTACTTCAAGCACAACAAAATGCTACCGTTGTGGGAAGACAACGCATGACCAGAATCAATGCTGGTTTAAGAACCAAGAGTGTAGGAAGTGTGGCAAACTGGGTCACATCGCGAAGGTATGCCGGTCCGGGAAAAAGACCAATAATCAAAGGAAGTCACCACCAGAAAAGTACAACAAGGTACACAAGGTGGCTGAGAAGAGTTCAGACGAACAGAATTCAGACTCAGACCCAAACAACCAGGAGCTGGGTAGTCTGAGAATCCACAATGTGGGTAAAGAAACGGATCTACAGGCCATCTGGGTCATACTAAAAATAGCTGGAGTCCAAGTAAGAATGGAGCTGGACACTGGATCAGCTCTATCAATCATCAACCGAAGGGACTACCACCGGCTATTCTCTCACATACCTTTAAGAAATACCAAGTTCGTATTACAGACATACACGGGGCATAACGTATACCCCGTGGGGAAAATAAGAGTCAAGGTGAGAGATAGGGGTAAAGAACACCCAAGAATGAACTTGTACGTATTATCTGAGGGAGGACCACCACTTCTAGGACGGGAGTGGATTAAGAAAATAGACATGGAATGGCATTACCTAAAAGCCATAATGAGGGAGGACTCGGTGCAAGCTATTAGCTCAGATTCTGAAATGGATGATGATAAGACCAAGTCGGAAATGGAAGACAAGGCTAAAAGGGACTTGCCGACGATGGGAAAGAAAACAAAGACATGCAGAAGGACTTGTGGTACCAAGAAGAATAAAGCTGCAGAGCAGAACTCCAGGTTGACAGAGAATTCTGAGCCTGTTCAAGCAAAGGATTCATCCATGACGGAAGAACACCGAGCTCGGACGCAAACTTATGTCAAAGTACGACAACAATTAGAACAGTTGAGTGACCGTCTCGTACAGGAGATGAAAAATATGGAAAAGTTCTGGGACACCGAATGGGGGAACCTGGAAAGACTACAGAGACAGCTAGCTCAAGCAGAGAGCGACCATAGAGCCATCGTGGTCAAATACCAATCACATTCCCCTGATGCTGTTCAGGAACTAGAATATTTACAGAATGAACCAAAGGAAGAGGAATCTTCAGGGAGCCAGGATTTTATTCCAGTTCTTCTCTACAACTCCTTACAAGCAGAGTGTGAGAAGTTGAAAGAACAGTATGAACAGGCCCAGGCTACAATTCTGGAGGGGGTTAACTCGGCAGCCTCCGAAAAGCTAGTTTCAGTAGAAGCATATGAACAACTAAAGGTTGAACATGAGCAAGAAGTCCAAAGGCTGCAGGAAATTCTTGATGAACTCAAGGCCAAGACAGACTCATCGATAGAAGCTCCATCCATAGATGAGCAATTAGAGGTGAAAATCATGGCAGAGCATGAAAGACAGGATGTCCAAGAACTTATAAAAACATTGAAGGACACCCAAGACAAGTATGAGGCGGCAATGACCGAGGTTCAACAACTTGAAGAACAGATTCAACTGGGAATCCTTTCAGTGGAACAACAGGACACTGTAAGAATGGTCCCTGAACATGAACTAGAGAGCATCAGGGCGCAACTTTGCCGAGCACTGAAAGCCAAAGTTCAAGAGGAACGTAAGGTGGAAGTATTGGAGAAAGAGGTGGATGAAATGGAGAAGACTCTGATCCACCGTGTTCCCAGGGAAGAGTTAACGGTCGACCAACTCCTTCATATGCTGAAGGACAAGACTCGGCAAGGGGAACAATCTGAACACGAGCTTCAATCTTCAGGGGGAACGAGTTCGGAGCTCTCAAAAGTCACGGAGATAGCTGAGGTGGCAACACAAATTTTACAAGGATGCCAAAAGTACATTGAATCACGTCAAGGTGAACAGAAGAATGTGGAAACCGTTATTTCAGTAGAAGGGTTAAATAGCCTGATAACGCAATTACCGATGGAAAGGAAGGTATTGAACTCACAAATGAGGTCCGTCGTGAAGGAATGGCAGATAACCCAGGAAGAGCGGGATGAATATGAATGCATGAAGAAGGCTTTTCAAGAAAGATGTTTAGGGAAGGAACCACCGTCAGCTAACGTCCAGACGGGTGAGGAGGAAGAAGAAGTCTCTCTCGCTGGCCTAACTCAGGACGAACCTGAATATTACCATGACCTGTTGAGTGACACTGAATATTACGAGGATGGGGTCTGCCCAGCTTGTGATGAAAACTCTCAAAGTGCTGAAATCCGGATGAAGCACTTAAGGTCTAAGGAACATAGAGAGTTGGTGGCGCTACAGCTGGCAGCCGAGAAAGGAGCTCCGAGAGTTTCAAAAAGGCAGAAAAGAAAAAGAAGAAGCAGAAGATAATAACTGTCTAAAATATTAGCACTTCTACCATTCCAGGCGGGACATTACGAAAGGAGCTAAATTAGTTGAAAAACTGGAAAATGTCAAGACAGCCAGTTGGTTGTAAAAGTCCGCACTGCTGGTTCAACAGGACGAAAGTTCAAGCTGTTACGTCAAGAAAAAGGCTATGGAGGAGTCACGCTAGCCAGGTGAACCGGCTACACCAAAGAAATGTTGTTCGGAACGAGTCAAGATCAGAGACTGAATCTATGAACTGTTTCCGCAGAGACTGAACCTGTAAACTGTTTCCACCGAGATTATATTTGTAAATTGTTTTATATGACATTGACTCCACCGAGATTATATCTGTAATTTGTTTTATAGGAATTTGAAGATATGTATGTTTAACGGGGACTCTGTAAGTAATAAGCTAAAAAGGGAGGATTGTAGTGTATGTACCCGTCTATCTTTAAGGGAACTATTGAATGTAACCGTTCACCTTTAAGGGAACTACTTTAGGTGTGGCACTATTTGTTTGGCTTCTGTATACTGTAATACTGATAGTGACCACACCAGTATATAAGTGTTGTGGCATGATTGCTGGGGCAGATTCGCCCGGACCTTCGAATAGTAAAGACCTGTTTGTTTGTTACTTCTGAAGTCTGTGTATTTATTAACTGCACAACCCACAGACTTTACACCCCATGATTGCCGTATTGCCCTTATTACATGCACTTCTAATTTCTTGATTGATACTGTGCCCTATATTACCACTATAATGGTGGCCTATACACAACTCCCACCAATGTTTTCCGCCCTTTGCTGTTTCTTAGCTCCACCCAAACTGATTCCAGTTCTACATCACGATCTGCCGAGCCAAGATCTTTTATCTCTACCGTACCGATCTTATCCCTTATTAACAGCACTACGCCACCTCCTTTTCCTTTTTGTCTGTTCTTCCTAAATGTTGAGTACCCTGGAACATTCAGTTCCCAGCTTTGGTTACCCTACAACCATGCCTCTGTAATGGCAATTACATCCTAACCATTTACTTCTATTAATGCCATTAATTAATCTACCTTGATAGCAAAATACTGCAGATGTTGGAAATCCGAAATAACAACAGAAAATGCTGGAAAAACTCAGCAAGTCAGGCAACATCCGTGGAGAGAAATTTGAGTTGACGTTTCGGGTTTGACCCTTCTTCAAAACTGGAGAGAAAAGGAACTAGATCGAAGGCAGGGCTGCGATCAGACAAAAGAATTAAAGAACCAAAAGAAGTAAAAGAGATTAGAAGCTAGACGAGATGGTAATAGGCTGTGATTAGGTGTAAAGTGTACTGGCAGGGCAAAAGATAGCTGCCAGGTGTGAGAGAGAAACAAAAGGAAAGGGGGGGGGGGGAAAGGAAAGGAGTGGAAAAATATAAGTGAAAATGAAATAGGGGCCGAGGTTATGATCTGAAATTGTTGAACTCGATATTGAGACCGGAAGGCTGCAGACTGCCTAATCGGAAGATGAGGTGCTGTTCCTCGAGTTTACGTTGAGCTTCCGTGGTTGACACTGCCCTCGACCGTGTCAGTTCTATCTCCCGCACCTCTGCCCTCACCCCTGCCTCTCCCTCCCGGAACCACGATAGGGTTCCCCTTGTCCTCACCTTTCACCCCACCAGCCTCCACATTCAACGGATCATCCTCCGGCATTTCCGCTACCTCCAAAGTGATCCCACCACCAAACGTATCTTCCCCTCCCCTCCCCTTTCAGCATTCCGCAGGGACCGCTCTCTCCGAGACACCCTAGTCCACTCCTCTATCACCCCAAACAGCCCTTCCCCTTCGCCTGGCACCTTCCCGTGCAAGCGGAGGAGATGTAACACCTGCCCCTATACCTCCCCCCTCCCCACTGTCCAGGGCCCCAAACACCCCTTCCAGGTGAAACAGCGATTTACTTGTACTTCTCGCAATCTAGTATACTGTATTCGCTGCTCACGATGCGGTCTCCTCTACATTGGGGAGACCAAACGCAGATTGGGTGACCGCTTTGCGGAACACCTCCGTTCAGTCCGTAAGGGTGACCCCGAGCTTCCGGTCGCCTGTCATTTCAATTCACCGCTCCATTCCCACTCGGACCTCACCGTCCTTGGCCTCTTGTACTGTTCCACGGAAGCTCAACGTAAACTCGAGGAACAGCACCTCATCTTCCGATTAGGCAGTCTGCAGCCTTCCGGTCTCAATATCGAGTTCAACAATTTCAGATCATAACCTCGGCCCCTATTTCATTTTCACTTATATTTTTCCACTCCTTTCCTTTCCCCCCCCCGCCTTTCCTTTTGTTTCTCTCTCACACCTGGCAGCTATCTTTTGCCCTGCCAGTACACTTTACACCTAATCACAGCCTATTACCATCTCGTCTAGCTTCTAATCTCTTTTACTTCTTTTGGTTCTTTAATTCTTTTGTCTGATCGCAGCCCTGCCTTCGATCTAGTTCCTTTTCTCTCCAGTTTTGAAGAAGGGTCAAACCCGAAACGTCAACTCAAATTTCTCTCCACGGATGTTGCCTGACTTGCTGAGTTTTTCCAGCATTTTCTGTTGTTATTTCAATTAATCTACCTTGTTGTGAATGCTACGTGCATTTCGATAAAGTGCCTTCAACTTTGCCTGTTTAATATTTTTCTGCACTTTGACCCTCTTTACTGTTGGCCTTTGTTTCTGCTCCCTACTAGTTTTGCTGACTACTTTTCTAACTTGCACTTGCAACTTTGTTTCTCTCTGTTCTGGGCCCACACTTAGGTTCCCAGCCCCCTGACAAACTAGTTTAAATCCTTCTCAACAGCACTAGCAAACCCAAGTGAATATGGGTCACTTGGGTTTATAAATAGAGGCATAGAATATAAAAGCAAAGTGATCATGCTCGAACTTTTTAAATGACTGGTTAGGCCTCAGCTGGAGTATTGTGGACAATTCTGGCACAACACTTCAGGAAAGATATAACGACCATAGAAAGGGTACAGAGAAGGTTTTCCAGGATGTTACCAGGGATGAGGGACTTCAGTTATGAGGAGAGGTTGGAAAAGTTAGGACTGTTCTCCTTGGAACAGCGAAGGTTAAGAAGTGACCTAATAGAGGTTTTCAAGATCATGAGAGTAGATAGAGAAAACCTACTCCCTCTGGTGAGTGGGTCAATAACCAGAGGTCATAGATTTAAAATCATTGACAAAAGTGCTAGACAGGAGATGAGGAGAATTATTTTCACTGAGCGATGTCAGTATCTGGAACGCTCTACTTTAAAAGGTGGTGGAAGCTGATTCCATAAATAATTTTAAATGGGAGTTGGATACTTGAGAATGAGGAAGTTACAGGGTTACCAACAAAAAGCGGGGGTTGTGGGGGGGCACGTGGGACTAAGCACGACTGCTCTTTCAAAGAGCTAGCACAGGCATGAACAGCCTCCTTCTGTGCTGTAAGTTTCTATGATTCCAGGTCAAATCTCACAGCTGAACCAGGCAAGTCTTCAGTACTCCAAGGCATTGTTGATTGACCAGCCAGTCTGGTTCACTAATGGAACCTGGAAAGTTAGATCTGTCACTGAAAACTGGGAATTCTTCCCACTCTGCTCCAGATAACTCTGCCAGTCAGTGTCCTGCCAAGTAGGATGGTTTTCGATTGACAAGTAGAGGAAAGCATACCGTTCCTTTGTACTTATAAGCTGTGCAGTTTTATCTGGTTAAATTTCATCAATATCCTTGTGCGCACTGAAGAGTACTAGAATGATACAGCACAGAAGGAAGCCATTTGGGCCATTGTGCCTGTGCTGGCTCTTTGAAAGTGCTCTCCAATTAATCCCACCTTAAATCTTGGCTCTTGGTTCTGCTAATCTTCACCTAAACTCTCTGGATTTACATAAGTGAGGTATGTCCCTATGGGGAAAGAACGTGCACTTTTATTAAGCAAAGAGAAATCTGCAGGTGTAGATTTCTCAGTAGCTTGGTTCGGAGACTCTTAAACATGGTGATGGATTTTCTTGCATGTCAGATATCCAGTTATTACTAAAGAGATACTCCTCCAGTCTACCCTTTAGAATGGCTCCCATTATTTTCCATAGTATTAATGTTGGACGAATGGGTCTGTAGTCATCTCGGTCAGGTTTGTGTCACATGTTCCTACATAGCAAGGCATGCTGAATTTGCCCTTACATTTGCAGTCCTCTGAATATAGGGTTTAATTATTTTGTTTTGCATTTTGCAAGATAAATATGTTTTGCCATAATACAAATTTAGCCACTATATTCTATCCATTTCATAATACTTTTGAATTCTGTACAGGAAAGGGGAGTGGAGATTTTAATTGATGCAGTATTTGATATGCTTCTAATGGTGTTGCAAAGCATTCCACAGAAAACTGAAATAAATGTGACATTTATTAAAGGGACTTAATCTGATAAATCAGATATCCACAAAATACTCAAGTGTCTAGTATTCTTTTTTGCAAGGTTGGCAATGGCCATCATGTTTGGAATATATATGAGGCCATGTTGGCCATTACGCCCCAATGGAATTCTGATAAAGACTTGCATTTATATAGTGCCTTTCCTGACCACCGGATGTCCCAAAGCGCTTTGCAGCCAATGAAGTATAGTCACTGTTGCAATGTAGGAAACGCAGCAGCCAATTTGTGCACAGCAGGCTCCCAGAAACAGCACTGTGATAATGATCAGATAATCTGTTTTTGTTATGTTGATTGAGGGATAAATATTGGCCAGGACATCTCCACTGCTGTTCTTCGAAATAGTGCCATGGGATCTTTTACGTCCACTTGAGAGAGCAGATGGGGCCTCGGTTTAACGTCTCATCTGAAAGATGGCACCTCCAACAGTGCAGCACTCCCTCGGCACTGCATTGGAGCATCAGCCTAGATTTTTGTGCTCAAATCTCTTGGAATGGGACTTGAACTCACAACCTACTGAGCCACAGCTGACAACTGATGTGCCAATACTAATCATGCGAGCAATTGAAATTAGTTGTCCCATAAATATTTATTCTACTTTGATAAGTAATTTACACTACAGTTAAACAAGGACAAAACAGTGCTTTTCACACTAAAAACACACTGCTCATATAGTGCTGTGTTTGAACCAAAAACAAAGTACTGTGTACTGGGTGGTACGAATGGTTTGCACATTATCCATTCAACTCAGGAATCATGGACTCAATGACAGCACAGGGTCCTGTATGAATTAAGCTGTACCAATATATTTTTTACTTGGCAAGGACCCAAAGCACAAAATTGCTTACAGTTACATGTGAAGAGAAAAAGATTGGTGAAGTCAAGCGTAGGTCCCTTGCAGTCAGAATCAGGGGAATTTATAATGGGGAACAAAGAAATGGCTGACCAATTAAATGCATACTTTGGTTCTGTCTTCACAAAGGAGGACACAAATAACCTCCCAGAGATGTCGGGGAACATAGGATCTAATGAGAGGGAGGAACTGAATGAAATAAGTATTTGTAGGGAAATGGTGTTAGGGAAATTGACGGGATTGAAGGCCGATAAATCCCCAGGGCCTGATAATCTACATCCTAGGGTACTTAAGGAAGTGGCCCTAGAAACAGTAGATGCATTGCTGGTCATCTTCCAAAATTCTATAGACTCTGGAACAGTTCCCATGGATTGGAGGGTAGCTAATGTTACCCCACTATTCAAAAAAGGTGGTAGAGAGAAAACGGGAAATTATCTGACATCACACAGAATCACAGAAACCCCACAGTGCAGATAGAGGCCATTTCGGCCCATCGAGCCTGCACCGACACATATCCCACCCGATCCCCGTAACCCCTATACCAACATATATCCCTCCCTATCCCCGTAACCCCACGTATTTAATCCCCCTAACGCTAAGGGTCAATTTATCATAGCCAATCAACCTAACCCGCACATCTTTGGACTGTGGGAGGAAACCGGAGCACCTGGAGGAAACCCACGCAAACACGGGGAGAATGTGCAAACTCCACACAGACAGTCACCCGAGGCCGGATTCGAACCCGGGCCCCTGGCGCTGTGAGGCAACAGTGCTAACCACTATGCCACCGTGCATTTTCCCCACTACATCGGTAGTGGGGAAAATGCTAAAGTCCATTATAAAAGATGTAATAGCAGAGCACTTGGAAAACAGTGACTGGATCAGACAAAGTCAACATGGATTTACAAAAGGTAAATCATGCTTGACTAATCTACTGGAATTTTTTGAGGATGTAACTGGTAAAATAGATAAGGGAGAACCAGTGGATGTGGTGTATTTGGACTTTCAGAAGGCTTTCAATAATGTCCCGCATAAGAGATTAGCGTGTAAAGTTAAAGCACAAGGGATTGGGGGCAAGGTACTGAATTGGATAGAGAACTGGTTGGCAGACAGGAAGTGAAGAGTTGGAATAAACGGGTCTTTTTCCGAGTGACAGGCAGTGACTAGTGGGGTACCGCAGGGATCGGTGCTAGGACCCCAGCTATTCACAATGTATATTAATGATCTAGACGAGGGAACTAGATGTAATATCTCCAAGTTTGCAGATGACACAAAGCTGGGTGGGTGTGTGTGCTGTGAGGATGATGCCGAGAAACTCCAGTATGATTTGGACAGGTTGGGTGATTGGGCAGATGCATAGCAGATGCAGTATAATGTGGATAAATGCGAGGTTATCCACTTTGGTGGCAAAAACAGGAAGGCAGATTATTATCTGAACAGCAATAGATTGGGAGAAGGAGAAGTGCAACGAAACCTAGGTGTCCTTGTGCACCAGTCGCTGAAGGTAAGCATGCAGGTGCAGCAGGTGGTTAAGAAGGCAAATGGTATATTGGCCTTCATAGTGAGAGGATTCGAGTACAGGAACAAGGATGTCTTGCTGCTGTTGTACAGGGCCTTGGTGAGACCACACCTCGAGTATTGTGTGCAGTTTTGGTTGCCTTGTCTGAGGAAGGATGTTCTTGCCATGGAGGGAGTGCAGCGAAGATTCACCAGGCTGATACCTGGGATGGCAGGAATGACGTATGAGGAGAGATTGGGTTGATTGGGCTTATACTTGCTGGAGTTTAGAAGAATGAGAGGAGATCTCATTGAAACTTATAAAATCCTAACAGGACTAGACAGACTAGATGCAGGAAGGATGTTCCTGATGGCGGGGGATTCCAGAACCAGGGGTCACAGTGTAAGGATAAGGGGTAAGCCATTTAGGACAGAGATGAGGAGGAATTTCTTCACCCAGAGAGTGGTGAACCTGTGGAATTCTCTACCACAGAAGGCAGTTGAGGCCAATTCATTAAATATATTCAAGAAAGAGTTAGATATATTTCTTAAGGTTAAAGGGATCAAGGGATATGGGGAGAAGGCAGGGACAGGGTACTGAGTTTGGATGATCAGCCATGATCTCATTGAATGGCAGAGCAGGCTCGAGGGGCCGAATGGCCCACTCCTGCTCCTATCTTCTATGTTTCTATGTTAAGTAGGGCATACTCTTAAATCACATTGTTAGGGCAGAGTAAAGGGTGCTTTGCTGGTCATGTTATACCTGACTTGGAAGAGCTTGATACTGAGAGTAGATGCCCAAAGTGGAAAAATATTCCATTCCTCAGTATTGATGTTATGTTATCAATGTCAGTAGAATGACAATACCCATCAAGTTTTGCCTTTGCTTTTCCTTCCAGGAATTATAGAGCCAAGAATTCTCAACCCCAACAGTGTTCCTGCAGCGCAAGTTACCTGCAAGAGGCATGACACGGTGGGAAATCTTGCACAACTCAGGAATATCAAGTTTCCATTCAGAATCCTACCCTCATCCAATTCACACAGGGTCTTCGGTTGGGTGGAACTTCTATCTGCCCCAAACATGGCCCCACATTGACTTCAATGGAAAGTAATATTGGGCTGCATGTAAAACAGGCTTTGTGATCTGATCGTGTAAGTTTACCGCTGGATGAGTTAGGTTAAAATGACCCCCTTAGAGATTTTACCAGGAGTCAGTTTCACTTGTAAGTGGCAATGTGAAACATGCAAACACGAGACCTGTGTTCAATTCATGCAAACATTGTAATGTACTAATGCATAAGAAGGACAAAATTCAACTCAAAGTATAGATTGACAATGAACCCTTTTACCATGTTCTAATTCATGTCAAAGTTATTTTTGGTTTTCTGATTAAATTTGCATCTTCTTATCTTTATCTCCATGGATGCCAGCATTAGAAAAGCACATCCTGTTTGCTGGTGTTTTCTTCGTATTGTGAAAGTCTTTCCACCTTCCAATGTGTCACATCTTATCTTCCTAATTGATGCAGACTACTCAAGCATAAAACCTTCATACACAGTATATTGCAAAGTAAGCACTATTTACTTGGGGTGGCTTGCCGCCTGCATTTAACATGGCCAGTAGCCCAGAACAAGGCAGCAACTCACATCACCCTGCAGGATTATCATGCTTGTCACAAGCCCCAGCACAGCTGCAACCACTCTGATGAGCTTGAAGAGGTAGCACCAAGTGAGTCACAGTGCACACAGAAGGAGAAATAAATAGTGGCAGCAATGGAGGAACAGGAACTTGATGGTCAGGGGACCAGTTCACTTCCTTCCTCAGCTGCAATGCTTTGGGATTCAGACCTCAAAGCCTCACAGAGTCCGCTTATAAAAGGAAATTGCTATCTAACTTAGCTAACTCTGCAGGAGTCATTTAGGTCTGCCTAAGATAGCCAGCAAAGCCTGGCTAGAAATGTGGAGGAGGCCACTAGCCCTATCTGTGGAATCATGCAGTAAGGTTTTTCTGGACCGCAATCTACTATGAAGCGTATGGCAATTCTAGTGGCATCTGTGAAGAACCTCCCATCAGCATAGCCCTAAACCCAGTGGGAGTATCTTGTGAATGCTCACACCGTTGTTAAGAATGCTTTAGGGTCAGACATCATGAAGGTGGGCTATCTATGACATTGGTGGCTAACATTTTGGGGGGAATTCCTTCAATAAAAAATTAATGCTTTATTTTTTTCCTGTCAAACATTTTAAAAATTAGGTCATGCCCTTATTTTGATTCACAGTGATGTCAGGCCGCGGCCGTATTTGGCAACTCTAACACCCTCACATTACTACTTCCTGAAGTCTGAAAAAAAATCAGGCAGGCCAGAGGGGTATAAAACTGGGTTTGATCCAATACAGCCCAGTGGTAAAGGTTAAAATCCAACAAATTTCTTCTATCCCAAGAACTTTCCAGCATGAAGTCTGTGGGCAATTTCAGGTGGGGCTGAAAGACTGAGATTGACAGATTTTTGTTAGGTAAATCTGTAAAGGGCAAATGGAGTTAAGATGCAGATCACCCATGGCAAAACCAAGGGGCTGAATGGCTTACTCCTGTTCCAATGTTCCACCCACCATGTCACACTGAACTGCTGCCCTGGCCAGATCCCTCCCCCACCAACAACCTACCATGTCCTGTTGGCTTACAGCCCTAATTAGATCCCTCCTCCCACTGGCAACCTACTACATCCCACCAGCCAGGGTCCTGGCTGGAACCCTCTCCCACTAATGACCTGCCACATCCCACCGGCTTGAGGCTCTGACCAGATCCCTCCCTACACCAACTTTGGGACATGTCTTGGCGCACCATCTTGCTGTCCGGTGGAGGCGGGGGTCCCCAGCAGAGGGCTCTCTAGGCGGGAGTCCTCCCTTTATCTACTGGGGACTTAGTCTGGAGGGTGTTGCACGGAGCAGTCCCGTGCAATAAAGTTTTAAGCAGGTTCACGGACTCCCAGGCCGCCTGCCTTTTCTGTGGCCTGAAGGAGTCTGTGTTCCACGTTTATATGGAGTGTGAGAGGTTGCAGCCCCTCTTCCATTATTTGAAGGGGCTGCTCCTCGATTTTTGGCTGCTCTTCAGTCCCATGCTCCTGATCTTTGGTCACCCGGTGCAGAGGGGAGCGGGCAGGTCAGGGGACCTCCTCGTAGGACTGCTCCTGGGCCTGGCCAAAGGAGCCATCAACTGGTCCAGGCAGCGGGTGGTCGAGGGGGTCGTTTGGCCCGACTGCCTGCCTCCCTTCTGCGGCCACCTTCGCACCCAGGTGGCCCTGGAGATGGAGCACGTGGTGTCCACCGGCACACTCGAGGCCTTCCGCGACCGGTGGGCACCGCAGGGACTGGAGTGCATCACCCCCAGCAACCAAATTTTAATTTAATTTGATAAGTTTCATTTAATGTTTTAAGTTACAGTTTTATTTCTTTACAGCATCACCAAAAGAGTACACAGACTTTAGGTCAGGAAGCTGCTACCCACAATGGCCTGGCCAAATGAAAAATAGAGATAAATAGTGGGAAGAGGACACAGAAAGAAGAGAAAGAGAGGCAAAGGAATAGGAGAACAGGAAAAAAAACAGCAGAGAGAAAGCAGCACAAGATAAAGAGTAGCAGAATCAGACGTAGTACAGAAGAAAAAGAGAACTAGAATAGACTGAAAGAAGCAGAAGAGATAAAGAGAGTAGCAGCAACTTAAAGGGAACAGGACAATTAAGAGAAAGACTCCTCTAACTCTCCGTGGACAGCCTACGGAAGATCCACCAGTAATGCTTCAAGATGTCAGAGTTTGGTAAAAATGTAAAGCAACCTTAAGATGTTGTGCTCCGAGCTGAAACTGACAATCATATTCCAGTCGCTGGAGTTCCCTCCCAATGAAACTGACGTTAAGCCTGTTATTGTCCTTCTTCTTCTCTTAGTCTTAGGCAGTCCCTCGGAACCGAGGATGACTTGCTTCCACACTAAAAATGAGTTCTCAGATGACTGATGAGTCCAATGCGGGACCTACAGTCTCTGTCACAGGTGGGGCAGATGGTGGTTGAAGGGGCAGGTGGGTGGGGTGCTTGGGTTGACGTGCGCTCCTTGCGCTGCCTGCGCTTGGCTTCCGCTTGCTCCCGGCGAAGAGACTCGAGGTGTTCGGCGCCTTCCCGGATGCTTCTCCTCCACTTTGTGCAGTCTTGGGCCAGGGATTCCCAGGTGTTGGTGGGGATGTTACACTTTTTCAAGGAGGTTTTGAGGGTGTCCTTGAAGCGTTTCCTCTGCCTACCTGGAGCTCTCTTGCCGTGTCGGAGCTCCGAGTAGAGCGCTTGTTTCGGGAGTCTCGTACCGGGCATGCGGACAATGTGACCACTCCATCGGAGCTGATCCAGCGTGGTCAAAGCTTCGATGCTGGGGATGTTGGCCTGAGCGAGAACACTGACGTTGGTGCAGCGATCCTGCCACTGGATTTGCAGGATCTTACGGAGGCTGCGTTGGTGGTACCTCTCCAGTGCTTTGAGGTGCCTGCTGTACATGCTGTTATTGTCCAGAGCATTTATGTCAAGAATGTAAAGCAATTATTCCTGGAAGCCTTGAAGGGACACACATCTCACTTTTCCAGCAGAACTTTCAACACGGTATAGTCATCGAGCTGCTACAAAAATAGCCCATTAACTAACTTGCTATGAGGAACGTCGTTCAGAAACTTTCAGTAAACTGCCCAAACGGCAAGAAGCACAAAGAAAACGGCTCGTTTGATTTAATAAAATACTTCTTCGTTTTAATAAATTTACTGGTGCGCATCCTATAATAATTCACGGGCAGTCAAACCGGAGTTTATTTGACTCTTCGCATTTAAGATGCAAATATCCTGTACACGCTCAGAGCCAGACTGATAGTATCTTCTGTATATAATGTAAATATTAGTAATATGTGCTTTTCTCCATTATTAGGAATACAAATGCAATACCTTTCCGTCTCCAGCAAAAGGTGTAATTTTTATCTCTTTCTTTAAATGCAAAAACGTAAATTGTTGGCAAGTTTCCCAGACTGAAGCTCAGCGACGAGTTTATTTTTACCCGGCTGTTTAAGCACACAATCTGTTAACAGCAGCCTGCGTGTGTGACTCTCAGGAAACAGATTTGAATAACACCGAGTAGACTGTAAATGAATATAATCCCTGCAAACTGACTCCTCTCTTTAATCTCGACCTGCTGACTTGCCCAGCACACAAGCCAGTCCCCTCATGTACAATTGGCTCTGGGATTGGAGAGAAAGGTGAAAATACGGAAGTTTCCGCCCCGGCTTGGTATTTTGATCATTAGATCATAACCTTGACATCTTTCCTCGGCAGCATTCCCAGGATATAAACACAGGAACTATGGCCACTTTAAATACAGAGCGGAGAGCTTTTGCTCAGAAAATCAACAGGTGAGATGCTGTTTACGTGAATTATTCCTGGTTAGGGCAATGCATTTGGTTTTTTCTGACGAACTTGGCAGAGACTGACGTCCCCACAGAAATGCAGAACTATTTGCAAAAAGGCAGGACAGCACACGCAGACACCAGCGAATGTCATTCTGCCGCTGTATTTGCACTGGGCGTTCCTGTCTTTACAATATACATGATCGCAGACTATTTATCCGGTATAAATATACCACGGCTTTAAAGGGTTTCACTTTTTAACGGCTGCTTTCAAAGTCCATTTTAACGTGGAGAAGTTGTGTTATAAACCATGTGAGCCGGATTACAGTCATGTGTTTCGACTAACTACTTTGATTGTACTTAACTGGTAAAACTTTCTTTCACTCGAAAGGACAGACCATTGATTCTCCTTCAACAGTGAGTCCACAGCTGTCCACATCAGGAAATGTTAGGAGAGAGGCAAATTAATTCGCAAGAGCGACACAGACTATGAACGTATTTACATATATGAAGCCCTGATTATTTTTACGATGAAAATAAATCCTCGCAGGTTAATTTTTTATGGGGAATGCATTACATTTTGGCGGTCCATGCAGTCAGAATACAGCTTGGCTCAGTTGGTAGCGTTCTTGCTTCTGAGCCACACGTTCCGGGTTCAAGTCCCGTTACCAACTTTAGGCTGAAACTTTAAAGCAGTATTGAGGAAAGTGCTGCATTGTCAGAATTGCTCCTGTCTTGGCGAAAGCATTAAACCAAGGCCAGATCAACTGGACGTACAAAATCGCATAGGCAAGAAAACTAAAGATTTTCTTATTGTGTTTGCCTATATGAAGGTCAAGTGATTTGAGGCATCATGAGGATGTGATAAGGCAGTATATAAATCCACGTTCTTGCTTACTTACCAGTATTTGTGCAGTTTGCTTCTGTACACTCATAATATCACTGTTGTGAGACTTAGTGTACAGATCTGTGATAAAAGTGTGATTTTCAGTACTGCAGTGTGGACCAGTGTAAGCCAGATGTTAGAATCATAGACTCAGAAATTTACGGCACAAAGGAGGCCATTCGGCCCATCGTGTGTGTGCCGGCCGAAAAATGTTCTTTTCAAAATAGAAATGCGGTTCAGTAGTGACAGTTTATTTTACAACATTTCCTCTGGTATCAGAGCCCATTAAATCTAATAAAATGGTGAGATACTTTGCATTCAAACTATTGCTTGTGTGTTACTAATATCACTTGTGAACTGATGCAGCGGCATGGAGAAACTCTTAAGAGAACTTAATTACACTTTATGGTGTTGCCGAACACATTGAAGCAGTAACGATTATGACAGCATACGGTTCAGCTGTATGGCATTGGTTTGGGTGCTCACTTCCCTTTGGCTGAACCATATGTCATAATAATAGTCCACTGTGCATTTAGTTTGCCACAACGGTGTTGGAATCAAAATCAACCTTGTGATTATTGCATGATGCCATATATGGTTAGGGTGGCGATAGCAGAAGCTCAGACCACAATCCTTCAATCCTCCTTGGATAGGGAGTGATGCCAGAGGACTGGATGATTACAAATGTTACACCCCTGTTGAAAAGAGGGGACTGGTAAAACCTGGTAACTACAGGCCAATCAGTCTAACACCAGTGGTGGGAAAACTACTAGAGACCATCGTCCAGGACACAATTCATTCTCACTTGGAGAAGCATAGCTTGATAAGGGTCGGCCAGTATGGATTTGTTAAAGGTAAATCATGTCTGAGTAACCTGATTGAGTAATAGAGAGGGCTGATGAAGGTAGTCCAGAAGACGTGTGTGTATGTAGACTTTCAAAAGACATTTGATAAAGTACCACATAAGAGGTATTTGGAAAATAGAAGCACATGGTATTAAAGGGACGGTGGTAACTTGGGTTTGTAATTGACTAAGAGATAGGAGGTAGAGAGTAGTGGTGAACTACTACTCTCCACCGGCCAATTAACGCTCCATCAGTCTACTCTCGATCATCAGCAAAGTGATTGAAGGTGTCACTGACAGTGCTATCAAGCAACACTTACTCACCAATAACCTGCTCACCGATGCTCAGTTTGGGTTCTGCCAGGACCACTCTGCTCCAGACCTCATTGCAGCCTTGGGCTAAACATGGACAAAAGAGCTGAATTCCAGAGGTGAGGTGAGAGTGATTGCCCTTGACATCAAGCCAACATTTGACCAAGTGTGGCATCAAGGAGCTCTAGTAAAATTGAAGTCAATGGGAATTGGCAGGGGGTGGGGGGGGGGGGAACTTTCCACTGGCTGGAGTCATACCTAGTACAAAGGAAGATGGTTGTGATGGTTGGAGGTCAACCATATCAGCACCAGGACATCGCTGCAGGAGTTCCTCAGGGCAGTGTCCTAGGCCCAACCACCTTCAGCTGCTTCATCAATGACCTTCCTGCCATCATAAGGTCAGAAATGGGGATGTTCACTGATGATTGCACAGTGTCCTGTTCCATTTGCAACTCCTCAGATAGTGAAGCAGCCCATGCCTGCATGCAGCAAGACCTGGACAATGTTCAGGCTTGGGCTGATAAGTGGCAAGTAACATTCGCGCCACACAAGTGCCAGGCAATAACTACCTCCACAACTCCAACAACCGAGCGTCTAACCAACTCCCCTTAACATTCAACAGCATTACCATCACCGAATCCCCCACCATCAACATCCTGGGGGGTCACCATTGACCAGAAACTTAACTGGACCAGCCGCGCACATACTGTGGCTACAAGAGCAGTCAGAGGCTGGGTATTCTGCGGTGAGTGTCTCACCTCCTGACTCCCCAAAGCCTTTCCACCATCTACAAGGCACAAACAAGGAGTGTGATGGAATACTCTCCACTTGCCTGGATGAGTGCAGCTCCAACAACACTCAAGAAGCTCAACACCATCCAGGACAAAGCAGCCCGCTTGATTGGCACCCCATCCACCACCTTAAACATTCACTCCCTTCGCCACTGGCGTACCGTGGCTGCAGTATGTACCATCTACAAGATGCACTGCAGCAACTCACCAAGGCTTCTTCGGCAGCACCTCCCAAACCCACGACTCTGCCACCTAGAAGGACAAGGGCAGCAGACGCATGGGAACACCATCACCTTCAAGTTCCCCTCTAAGTTACACACAATCCTGACTTGGAAATATATGGCCTTCCTTCACAGTCGCTGGGTCAAAATCCTGGGATTCCCTCCCTAACAGTACTATGGGAGTACCTTCACCTCACGGACTGCAGCAGTTCAAGAAGGCAGCTCGCCACCACCTTCTCAAGGTCAATTAGGGATGGGCAATAAGTGCTGACCTTGCCAATGACACCCACATCCCAGGAACAAATAACAAAAATATGCAGTGGGGTATTAGGACCATTGCTTTTCTTGTTACATTACATAATATTGCATAATATTTACAGCACAGAAACAAATCTATGATGGTGTTTATACTCCACACAAGCCTCCTCCCACCCTTCTTCATCTAACTCCATCAACATATCCTTCTATTCCTTTCTCCCTCATGTGTTTATCTAGCTTCTCCAGAAACACATCTATGCTAGTCGCCTCACGTATTCCTTGTGGGAGAGAATTCTACATTCTAGCCACTCTTTCGATAAAGAAGTTTCTCCTGAATTTCCTATTGGATTTATTAGTGACTACCTTATATTTATGTCCCCTAGTTCTGGTCTCCCCTGCAAGTCATAGAATCATAGAGTCATAACAACACAGAAGGAGGCCATTTGGCTCATCGAGTCCATGCCGGCTCTCTGCAGAGCAACCGAGTCAGTCCCATTTCCCCCCCTGCAAGTTTATTTCCCTCAAGCATCTATCCAGTCTCCCCTTGAAAACATTGAGTGCCTTCTCTTCCACCACTTATGTCAGCAGTGATTTCCAGGTCCTCGCCACTCACTGCGTAAAAAAGTTTTGCCTCACATCCCCCCTGTATCTCTTGCCCAAAACCTTAAATCTGTGTCCCCTAGTATTTGTACCATCAACTAGTGGCAACAGCCTTTCCCCGTCTAGCCTCTCCAAACCCATCATAATCTTGCACACCTCTAACAAATCGCCCCTCAACCACATTTGCTCGAATGAAAACAAATCCAGCTTCGCCAACCTGTCCTTGTAGCTAAGATCCCCCATCCCCGGAACCATTCTGGTAAATCTCCTCTGCACCCTCTCAAGGGCCTTCACATCCTTCCTAAAGTGTGGTGACCAGAACTGGACGCAATACTCCAGCTGTGGCCTAACCAGTGCAGCAGAGAGCGTGAGTCCTGAAGGCTGTGTTGCCTGCCCAGTGCCAGGGTTAAGGACATCTCCTCTGGGCTGGAGAGAAACTTGGAGTGGGAGGGGGAGGATCCAGTTGTCATGGTCCACGTAGGCACCAATGACATAGGTAGGACAAAGAAAGAGGTTCTGCTGAGAAAGTATGAGCAGCTAGGGGCTAAATTAAAAAGCAGAACCACAAAGATAATAATCTCTGGATTACTACCTGAGCCACGAGCAAATTTTCATAGGGTAAATAAGATCAGAGAAATGAACGAGTGGCTCAAAGACTGGTGTGGGAGAAATGGGTTTTGATTTGTGGGGCACTGGCACCAGTACTGGGATAAGAGGGAGCTGTTCCGTTTGGATGGGTGCTGGGTCCCTTGCTGTTTGTGGTCGACATTAATGATTTGGATGTGAATGTAAAAGGTATGATCAGTAAGTTTGCAGATGACATGAAAATTGGTGGGGTGGTAAATAGTGAGGAGGGAAGCCTCAGGCTACAGGACGATATAGATGGGTTGGTCAGACGGGCAGAACAGTGGCAAATGGAATTTAACCCTGAAAGGTGTGAGGTGATGCATTTTGGACGGACTAACAAGGCAAGGGAATACACAATGAATGGTAAGACCCTAGGAAAGACAGAGGATCAGAGGGACCTTGGTGTGCATGTACATAGATCCCTGAAGGCAGCAGAACAGGTGGATAAGGTGGTTAAAAAGGCATATGGGATACTTGCCTTCATTAACCGAGGCATAGAATATAAGAGCAGGGAGGTTATGATGGAGCTGTACAAAACGCTGGTAAGGCCAAAGCTGGAGTACTGTGTGCAGTTCTGGTCACCACACTATAGGAAGGATGTGATTGCTTTGGAGAGGGTGCAGAGATTTACCAGGATGTTACCTGGGCTGGAGCGCTTCAGCTATGAAGAAAGACTGGACAGGCTGGGGTTGTTTTCCTTGGAGCAGAGAAGGCTGAGGGGGGACCTGATTGAGGTGTACAAAATTATGAGGGGCATAGATAGGGTAGATAGAAAGGAACTTTTCCCCTTAGTAGAGGGGCCAATAACAAGGGGGCATAGATTCAAGGTAAGGGGCAGGAGGTTTAGAGGGGATTTGAGGAAAAACTTTTTCACCCAGAGGGTGGTTGGAATCTGGAACTCACTGCCTGAAAGGGTGGTAGAGGCAGGAACCCTCACAACATTCAAGAAGCATTTGGATGAGCACTTGAAATGCCATAGCATACAAGGCTACGGACCAAATGCTGGCAAATGGGATTAGATTAGACAGGGCTTGATGGCCGGCGCAGACGTGATGGGCCGAAGGGCCTCTTTCTGTGCTGTATAACTCTATGACTCTATGACACTTGAACCATGCTGGGGCTAGAGTCCTGGCAAATTGAATAACTAGGGCTGTCGAGAGGGCTTTAAACTAAATAGTGGGGGTGAGGATCCAGGTGAGCGGGAATTTAAAAAGTCAATGAGAAATGAAAAAGCAATAGAGCAGGATAGAGATGGGGGAAATAATAACCAGAGTGTGACAGGAAGGGACAGAATGTTTAAAAATAAGAGTGCAACAGAAAATGGGGCCAAAATAAGGAGAAATGGTAAAAAGACAAAGTTAAAAGCTCTATATCTGAATGCACGCAGCATTTGTAACAAGATAGATGAGTTGACGGCACAAATAGATACAAATGGATATGATCTGATCGCCATTACAGAGACGTGGTTGCAAGGTGATCAGGGCTGTGAACTGAATATTCCAGGGTATTTGACAATTCGGAAGGATAGGCAGAAAGGAAAAGGAGGTGGGGTGGCTTTGTTGGTAAAGGATGGGATCAGTGCAGTGGTCAGAAGTGATATTGGCTCAGAAGATCAAGATGTCGAATCGGTTTGGGCGGAGATAAAAAATAATAAAGGGAAAAGGTCTCTGGTGGGCATATTCTACAGGCCCCTGAACAGTAGCAATACTGTTGGACAGAGTATAAATCAACAAATAATGGAGGCCTGTAAAAAAGGTATGGTAATAATCATGGATGATTTTAATCTCCACATTGATAGGACAAATCAAATTGGCCATGGTAGCCTTGAGGAGGAGTTCCTAGAGTGCATCCAGGATGGTTTCCTAAAACAGTATGTAATGGAACCAACCAGGGAACAGGCTATCTTGGATCTGGTACTGTGTAATGAGACAGAATTAATAAATGATCTCATAGTAAAGGATCCTCTTGGAAAGAGTGATCATAGCATAGTTGAATTTCAAATTCAGTTGGAGGGTGAGAAAGTTGTATCTCAAACCAGTGTCCTGATCTTAAACAAAGGCAATTACAATGGCATGAGGGCAGAACTGGCTAAAGTGGCCTGGGAAAATAAATTAAAGGGTAAGACAGTTGAAATGCAGTGGCAGACATTTAAGGAGATATTTCATAACTCTCAACAAAAATATATTCCAGTGAGAAAGAAAGATTTTAAGAGAAGGGAGCACCATCCGTGGCTAACTAAGGAAGTAAAGGATGGTATCAAATTGAAAACAAAGGCATACAATGTTGCCAAGATTGGTGGGAGACCAGAGGATTGGGACATTTTTAAAAACCAGCAAAGGATGACTAAAAAAATAATAGAGAGAAGATGAATTATGAGAGTAAACTGGCAAGAAACATTAAAACAGATAGTAAGAGCTTCTACAGGTATATAAAAAGGAAGAGGGTAGCTAAAGTAAATGTTGGTCCCTTAGAGAATGAGACTGGGGAATTAATAATGGGGAACGGGGAAATGGCAGAGACTCTGAATAAATATTTTGTATCTGTCTTCACGGTAGAAGATGCTAACAACATCCCAATAATGGATAATCAAGGGGCCACAGGGAGGGGGGAACTAAAGACTATCACTAAGGAAATAGTACTTGGTAAAATAATGGGACTAAAAGACCAGACGGTCTGCATCCCAGGGTCTTAAAAGAAGTGGCTGCAGAGATAGTGGATGCATTGGTTGCAATATACCAAAATTTCCTGGACTCTGGAGAGGTCCCAGCGGGTTGGAAAACCGCAAATGTAACACCCCTATTTAAGAAAGGAGGAAGACAGAAAGCAGGAAACTATAGACCAGTTAGCCTAACATCTGTCGTTGGGAAAATGCTGGGGTCCTTCATTAAGGAAGAAGTAGCAGGGCATTTGGAAAATTATAATGCAGTCAGGCAGGGTCAGCATGGTTTTAAAAAGTGAAATCATGTTTAACAAATTTGCTGGAGTTCTTTGAGGAGGTAACGAGCAGGGTGGACAAAGGTGAACCAGTGGATGTAGTGTATTTGGATTTCCAGAAGGCATTCGATATGGTGCCACATAAAAGGTTACTGCATAAGATAAGAGCTCACGGAATTGGGGGTAATATATTAGCATGGATAGAGAATTGGCTAACTAACAGAAAGCAGAGAGTCGGGATAAATGGGTAATTTTCCGGTTGGCAAATGGTAACTAGTGGGATGCCACAGGGATCAGTGCTGGGGCCTCAACTATTTACAATCTACATTAATGACTTGGATGAAGGGACCGAGTGTAATGTAGCCAAGTTTGCAGATGATACAAAGATGGGTGGGAAAGCAAGTTGTGCAGAGGACTCAAAGAACCTGCAAAGGGATATAGACAGGCTAAGCGAGTGGGCAAACATTTGGCAGATGGAGTATAATGTGGGAAAGTGCGAGGTTATCCACTTTGGCAGGAAAAATAAAAAATCAAATTATTATTTAAATGGAGAGAGATTACAAAATGTTACAGTTCAGAGGAACCTGGGGGTCCTTGTGCATGAAACACAAAAAGTTAGCATGCAGGTACAGCAAGTAATCAAAAAGGCAAATGGAATGTTGACCTTTATTTCAAAGGGGTTGGAGTATAAAAGCATGGAAGTCCTGCTACAACTCTACAGGGTATTGGTGAGACCACACCTGGAGTACTGCGTACAGTTTTGGTCTCCTTATTTAAGGAAGGATGTACTTGCATTGGAGGCAGTTCAGAGATGATTCACTAGGTTAATTCCAGAGATGAGGGGGTTGACTTATGAAGAAAGGTTGAGCAGGCTGGGCCTATACTCATTGGAATTTAGAAGAATGAGAGGTGATCTTATTGAAACATATAAGATACTGAGGGGGCACGACAAGGAAGATGCAGAGAGGATGTTTCCCCTCGTGGGGAAATCTAGAACACGGGGGCACAGTTTTAGAATAAAGGGTCGTCCTTTTAGAACTGAGATGAGGAGGAATTTCTTCTCTCAGAGGGTCGTAAATCTGTGGAATTCTCTGCCCCAGAGAGCTGTGGAGGCTGGGTCATTAAATACATTTAAAGTGGAGATAGACAAATTTATGCAAGATAAGGGAGTGAAGGGTTATGGGGAGCGGGCGGGGAAGTGGCTTTGAGCCCAAGATCAGCCATGATCTTATTGAATGGCGGAGCAGGCTCGAGGGGCCAAGCGGCCTATTCCTGCTCCTATTTCTTATGTCCTTATGTTCTTATTTATGAAGATTCAGCATAACTTCTCTAGTTTTGTACTCAACGGCCCGTATTTTCCGATCGTAGGCCTCCTGCAGACGGAGGCCTGCGATCTGGAAAAATCTGCGCCCTTAGCTAAGGGCTCCCGGGATGCACACACTTCCGCTCCTGGGCCTCACCAAACTCCAAGTGCGCAGGCCCCACGTATCCCAGAGGCGCATGTAGTTCGCAGCGTCCCTGGGATCACGTGGGCCATGGGGAGCCAATCACAGAAGGGAATCTCCCTTCTTGTTCTTGCCATGGAAGAAGTGCAGCGAAGATTCACCAGGCTGATACCTGGGATGGCAGGAATGACGTACGAGGAGAGATTGGGTCGATTGGGCTTATACTCGCTGGAGTTTAGAAGAATGAGAGGGGATCTCATCGAAACTTATAAAATTCTAACAAGACTAGACAGATTAAATGTTGGAACGATGTTCTTGATGGTCGGGGAGTCCAGAACCAGGGGTCACAGTCTAAGGATAAGGGGTAAGCCATTTAGGACTGAGATGAGGAGGAATTTCTTCACCCAGAGAGTGGTGAACCTGTGGAATTCTCTGCCAAAGAAGGCAGTAGAGGCCAATTCATTAAATATATTCAAGAAAGAGTTGGATATATTTCTTAAGGCTAAAGGGATCAAGGGCTATGGAGAGAAGGCAGGAACAGGGTACTGAATTTGGATGATCAGCCATGATCTCATTGAATGGCGGAGCAGGCTCGAGGGGCCGAATGGCCTACTCCTGCTCCTACCTTCTATGTTTCTATGTTTCATACATTTGACAGGAAGACCTGTCAAATATATGAATGGAGATCAATGAAAAGACATAGTAAAACTTTAAATAAATTTTAAAAAACATCACATTTTAAAATGACTTGAAATTACAATAAATTAAGTATTTTAAACAAAAATTTTATTTTTTGAAAGGGGCTAAAAATAAACTTACCTTTTTAAAAGTATTTTTAAATGATAAATCAGTGAAACTTTTTTTTTCTCTTATCCTGGTAAAAGCAGGCCTTACGCCTGCTTTTACCAGGCGTAAGAATTGTAAGGGTTTTCTGCGGGTGGAGGGTCTCCAAAAAGCAAAACTATCCGCCCGCAGAGGCCCTTCTCCCGGGCAGCCGGAGGATCTGTCAAGACCATTCTTGACAGATCGGAAATGCTGGTTTTCAGTGCATGTGCTGTGCATGCCTGAAACCGGCATTTCCGATGTCCCTACGGGTGGGTACACAGCGCGTACCCACCTGTAGGGATCGGAACATCTGGGCCAATACTTCTATTTATGAAACCCAAGATCCCATATGCTTTGCTAACCACTCTCTCTCAATATATCCCATCACCTTCAGGGACCTATGCACATTAACTCCCAAGTCCCTCTGTGCCTGCACACTGGAAGTGGAAAAATGTTCTCTACGTCTACCCTATCAAACCCTTTCATAATCTTAAAGGCCTCTATCAGGTCACCCCTCAGTCTTCTCTTTTCCAGAGGAAAGAGCCCCAGCTGGTTCAATCCTTTCCTGATAGGTAAAACTTCTCAGTTGCGGTATCATCCTAGTAAATCTTTTTTGCACCTTCTCCAGTGTCTCTATATCCTTTTTTATAATATGGAGACCAGAACTGTTCACAGTTGTCCAAGTGTGGTCTAACCAAGGTTCTATACAAGTTTAACACAGCTTCTCTGCTTTTCAATTCTATCCCTCTAGAAATGAAGCCCAGTGTTTTGTTTGCTTTTTTATGGCTTTATTAACCTGCATCGCTATTTTTAGTGATTTGTGTATCTTTTCTCCTCTGCTCCATTTGGGCACTTATTTTCCAGGGAGTCTGTGACTTCCTTATTCTTGCCACCAAAGTACGCCAGCTCACATTTATCTATATTGAAGTTCATTTGCCAATTACACGCCCATTCTGCAAGTTTATTAATGTCTTCCTGTATTTTGTCACAGTGCTCCTGTATTTCGTCACAGTGCTCCTCTGTATTAACTATATCCCCTAATTTGGTGTTGTCCGCTAATTTTGAAATTGTACTTCTGATTCCTGAGTCCAAATCATTTTGTAGTCAGCTTTCTATCCATTCTGCTACTTGTTATATATAAATGATCTGGACTTGGGTATAGAGGGGGAGAAATTGGGTGAGTAGCACCACCTGTTAGCGCCTAAAGAGGCAGTCAGTGGCTGTAGCGCCACTGGCTGCGTCTCCCGCGATATTCAGTAGGGGCGCTAATGGTGGCATTAGGCTTTTGCGCTGCGCCGCCACCGATGACGTCATCGGTGTGCGCAGCGCCCCATTCGTGCCCCGTTCGCGATATTTGGTAGCAAACGCCGCAGTTGCGTCGCTCGCTACCCGCGCCCGGTTCACGGGGCCTTACTGTGCCGGCAGCGGCGCAAGTTAAGGTGGAGGTGCGGGGCGGCCGCTTTTTCGGCGGCCGCCTGCCAGCACCTCCGTCCCCGGCCTCCTAACCCACGCCCCCCGCGGCATTGCCGGCTGTTTCCCAAGAGCCCGGCACTTCTCCTTGGTGCCGGGCTCATTTGCCGGCACTCGTGATCGGGGATCGCGCTGTTGCAGGCACCTCCCCCTTAACAGTGGGAGGAAGGCCTGCAGTACCGCAGCGTGCCGTGCCGCAGCGTGTGGCGCTGCGGCACGTTGTGCTGCGATAATCAGTTTCAGCGCCCTAAGAGGGACGTGGAGCGCCTTGAGCCTCGCCCCGTGTCCCTTGAGCGGCACTGAAACTGAATTTCTGGCGATCGGAATTACTCCGATCGCTGCGCTAAATCCTGCGCTCAGGCGACTTTTGCGCCACTTTGGCGCCCCAACCCAATTTCTAGGCCAGAGAGTACAATTTAGAAATTTGTGGATGCTACAAATCTTGGCAACGTAGTAAGTAGTGAACATGATTGTAGCAGACTTCAGGAGGACATAGGTAGACTGGTGAAATGGGCAGACACATGGCAGGTGCAATTTAATGCGGATAAATATGAAGTGATGCACTTTGTGAGAAACAACATGGAGAGGCAGTATAACCTAAATGTACTATTTTGAGGGGATGCCAGAGCAGAGGGACCTAGGGGTGCATATTCACAAATCTTTGAAGATGGCAGATAAGGAAGTTATGAAAGTGTATGGGATACTTGGCTTTGTAACAGGCGCATTGAATACAAAATATTATCATCTATATCGGGGCAGAGGGTCTTCATAACTAATAATAAGAAATTTAATTAATTACACAGATATGGGTGAACAGGTGATGTGTCACTGTTGCAAAATGTGGGAGCTGGTGGACCCCATTGAGGCTCACGGTGATTACATTTGTGATAAGTGTTTGCTGCTAGAGGAACTCAAGCTCCATGTTAAAGAGCTTGAGACCAAGCTTCAGACTCTGCGACACATCAGGGAGGGGGAGAAGTTCCTGGACTCTATGTTTCAGGAGGTGGTCACACCTATGAAATTAATTACTGCAGATGTAGTCCGTGGTCAGGGACAGGACGGTGTGACTACGAGTGAGGAAGGTACAGGGATCCAGGATGTAGTGTTGAAGGAGCCGCAGCCCTTGCTCTTGTCAAGCAGGATCAAGGTTCTTACTCCATGTGAGGGCGGGAGCGGGGACTGCAGGGAGGATGAGCAACCTGGCCACAGCACCATGGTACAGTGGGCCATTCAAGTGGATGGAGTAAAAAGGAATGTTGTAGTGGTAGGGGATAGTATCATTAGGGGGATAGATAGGGTTCTCTGCAGTCAAGAGCGGGAGTCCCAAAGGCTGTGTTGCCTGCACGGTGTCAGGGTTAAGGACATCTCTTCTGGGCTGGAAAGAAACTTGGAGTGGGAGGGGGAGGATCCAGTTGTCGTGGTCCATGTTGGTACAAACGACGTAGATAGGACAAGGAAGAAGGTTCTGTTAAAGGAGTATGAGCAGCTAGGGGCCAAATTAAAAAACAGAACCTCAAGGGTAATAATCTCTGGATTATTACCTGAGCCACGAGCGAATTTGGCTAGGATAAATAAAATTAGAGAGTTAAATGCATGGCTCAAAGACTCGTGTGGGAGAAATGGGTTTTGCTTCTTGATACACTGGCACCAGTAATGGGACAGGAGGGAGCTGTTCCATTGGGACGGACTCCACTTGGCCAGTGCTGGGACTAGAGTCCTGGTGAATCATATAATTAGGGCTGTAGAGAGGGCTTTAAACTAATTAGTGGGGGGGAGGTTTCTAGAGAGCAAATAACAGAAATGACAACGGAGAAGGTCATAGACTTAGGTAGCAGTGGGGAAATTAAAAAACAGAACATGTCAGGAAGGGACAGAAGGTATGGAGTAAAAGGTAAAGTAGTAAAAGGGGAAAACACAGGAACTAAGTGTCACTAAACATATTTGAAAGTTCTTTATCTGAATGCACGTAGTATTCGTAACAAAATGAATGAGTTAACGGCACAAATAACTACATATGGGTATGATCTTGTGGCCATTACAGAAACATGGCTGCAGGGTGACCATGACTGGGAATTAAACATACCAGGTTATTTAACAATCAGGAAGGACAGGCAGGAAGGGAGGGGAGGTGGGGTGGCTATGTTAATAAAAGAAGGAATCACTATAATACAGAGAAATGACATTGGGTCAAAGGAGCAGGATAGTGAAACAGTTTGGGTGGAGATAAGGAATAATAAGGGGAAAAATAACACTAGTGGGTGTAGTCTATAGGCCTCCGAACAGTTGCAACTCTGTTGGACGGAGTATTAATCAGGAAATAGTTGAGGCTTGTAATAAGGGAACATCTATAATTTTGGGGGATTTTAACTATCATATTAACTGGACAAATCAAATTGGGCAGAGCAGCCTTGAGGATGAGTTCATTGAGTGTATTAGGGATGGGTTTCTTGAGCAGTATGTAACTGAACCGACCAGGGGGCAAGCAACCTTAGATTTGGATCTGTGTAATGAGACAGGATTAATTAAAAATGTCCTAGTAAAGGATCCCCTTGGAATGAGTGACCATAACATGGTTGAATTCCATATTCAAGTACAGAGTGAGAAGGTTGGATCTCAAACAAGCATGCTGAGCTTGAATAAAGGAGACTATGAAGGTATGAGAGCGGAATTGATTAGAGTGGACTGGGAAAATAGATTAAAGAGTAAGACGGTACATGATCAGTGGTGTACATTTAAGGAGTTATTGTACAACTTCCAAAAAATATATATTCCACTGAGGAAAAAAGGGTGTAAAAGAAAAGATAGCCATCCATGGCTAAGTAAAGTAATTAAGGATAGTATCCGACTAAAAACAAGGGCATATAAGGGAGCCAAATCCAGTGGGAGGATAGAAGATTGGGAAGTCTTTAAAAGACAGCAAAAAATAACTAAAAGATTGATTAAGAAAGGGAAGATAGATTATGAAAGTAAATTAGCAAAAAATATAAAAACAGATAGCAATAGTTTCTACAGTTATATAAAAAGAAAAAGGGTGGCTAAAGTAAATGTTGGTCCCTTAGAGGATGAGACCAGGAAATTAATGGTGGGAAACATGGAGATGGCAAAAACGCTGAACAAATATTTTGTATCAGTCTTTACGGTAGAGGACACTAAGAATATCCCAACACTGGACAAACAGGGGGCTCTAGGGGGAGAGGAGCTAAATACGATTAAAATCACTAAGGAAGTGGTACTTGGTAAAATAATGGGACTCAAGCTGGATAAATCCCCTGGACCTGATGGCTTACATCCTAGGGTCTTAAGGGAAGTGGCGGTAGGGATTGTGGATGCATTGGTAATAATTTTCCAAAACTCCCTGGACTCAGCAAAGGTCCCGGCAGACTGGAAAACTGCTAATGTAACACCCTTATTTAAAAAGGGTAGTAGGCAGAAGGCTGGAAACTATAGACCTGTTAGCCTAACATCTGTGGTTGGTAAAATGTTAGAGTCCATTATTAAGGAGACAGTAACGGGACATTTGGATCATCATAATTTAATAGGACAAACTCAGCATGGTTTCATGAAGGGGAAGTCATGTTTGACAAATTTGCTTGAGTTCTTTGAGGATGTAACATACAGGGTGGACAAAGGAGAACCAGTGGACGTAGTGTATTTAGACTTCCAAAAGGCATTTGACAAGGTGCCACACAATAGATTATTGCTCAAGATAAAAAATCACGGGATTGGGGGTATTATTCTGGCGTGGGTGGAGGATTGGCTCTCTAACAGAAAGCAGAGAGTTGGGATAAATGGTTCATTCTCAGACTGGCAATCAGTAACCAGTGGTGTGCCGCAGGGGTCAGTGCTGGGTCCCCAACTCTTTACAATCTATATTAACGATTTGGAGGAGGGGACCGAGTGTAACATATCAAAGTTTGCAGATGATACTAAGATGGGAGGGAAAGTAGTGAGTGAGGAGGACATAAAAAACCTGCAAGGGGACATAGACAGGCTAAGTAAGTGGGCAGAGATTTGGCAGATGGAATACAATACTGGAAAGTGTGAGGTTATGCACTTTGGCAGGAAAAATCATAGAGCAAGTTACTATCTTAATGGCAAGAAACTGGAAAGTACTGTAGTACAAAGGGATCTGGGGGTCCTGGTGCACGAAACTCAAAAAGTTAGTATGCAGGTGCAGCAAGTGATCAAGAAGGCCAATGGAATGTTGGCTTTTATTGCTAGGGGGATAGAATATAAAAACAGGGAGGTATTGCTGCAGTTATACAAGGTATTGGTGAGACCGCACCTGGAATACTGCATACAGTTTTGGTGTCCATACTTAAGAAAAGACATACTTGCTCTCGAGTCAGTACAAAGAAGGTTCACTCGGTTAATCCCGGGGATGAGTGGGTGGTCATATGAGGAGAGGTTGAGTAGATTGGGACTCTACTCGTTGGAGTTCAGAAGAAGGAGAGGCGATCTTATTGAAACATATAAGATTGTGAAGGGGCTTGATCGGGTGGATGCAGTGAGGATGTTCCCAATGATGGGTGAAACTAGAACTAGGGGACATAATCTTAGAATAAGGGGTTGCTCTTTCAAAACTGAGATGAGGAGAAACTTCTTCACTCAGAGGGTGGTAGGTTTGTGGAATTTGCTGCCGCAGAAAGCTGTGGAAGCTACATCATTAAATAAATTTAAAACAGAAATAGATAGTTTCCTAGAAGTAAAGGGAATTAAGAGTTACGGGGAGCGGGCAGGAAATTGGACATGAGTCTAGGTTCAGAATGCTCATGGCCCTGTGGGTAGTGGAGCGGGCCCAGGGGCCGTGTAGCCTGGTTCTGCTCCTACTTCTTGTGTTCTAATTCTGTGTTAGATTTCAGGAGATGGTTTTATTCCTGTTCCTGGCTGGGGTGGAGATTGCCTTTACAGAAGGTAAGTACTGTAGAAAATATAGGGACAGAGTGATCTCCTGGAAGAGTTTTGATCGCCTAGATGGGTCGGAGAGGAATTTCCCAGATTTTTTCTCCCAAATTGGCCATTGGGATTTTTACCTGGTTTTTCACCTCTCCCGGGAGATCACATGGGTTCGGGTGGGATGGAGAGTGATAGAAGATTTGAGGTTAGGATCAGATCAGCCATGATCTTATTGAATGGTGGAGCAGGCTCGAGGCGTCGATTGGCCTACTCCTGCTCCTATTTCTTATGTTCTTATGTTCTTAAAACAAGTCATGCTAAACCTTTACAAATTTCTGGTTAGGCCTCAGTTTGAGTATTGTACAATTCTGCACACTTTAGGAAGAATGTCAAGGCCCTTGGAGAGGATACAGAGGAGGTTTACCAGGATGATACCTGGGATGAGGGACTTCAGTTGTGTTGAGAGATTAGAGAAGCTGGGCCTGTTCTCCTTAGAGCAGAGAAGGTTAAAGAGCGACATAATGGAGGTATTTAAAATTTTGAGGGGTTTTGATAGAGCAAGTACGGAGAAACTGTTTCATTTCGCAAGTGGGTCGGAGATTTAAAATAATTGGCAAAATAAGTAGTGAAAATGAGGAGAAATTTTTTCACACAGAGTGTTGTTAAGATCTGGAACGCACTACCTGAAATGGTGGTGGAACCAGATTCCATAGGAACTTTCAAAAGGCAGTTGGACATGTACTTTCAGGGTTATGGAGAAAAAGCTGGGGTGTGGGACTAAATTGGACAGTTCTTTCAAAGAGTTGGCACAGGCATGATGGACCAAATGGCCTCCTTCTGTGTCATAAGATTCTATGATTCCATGATTCTATCTGCAACTTGCTCTTTGGTACTGTGGTGTAGTTTCTTCTTTGCATGTTATTGCTTCTTTACCTCTCTCCTCCTTTAAGATGATCCTTAAACTTACCTCTTTGACCAAGCTATTGGTCATCTGTCCTACTATCTCCTTATGTGGCTCGATGTCAAATTTTGTTTGATAACATTCCTGTGAAGCACCTTGGGACGTTTTACTACATTAAAGATGCTATTTTTTTATTTGCTTCTGGGATGTGGGCGTCGCTAGCAAGATTAGCATTTATTGCCCATCCCTAATTGCCCTTGAGAAGGTGGTAGTGAGCCGCCTTCTTGAACCGCTGCAGTCGTGTGGTGAAGGTACTCCCACATATGAATGTAAGTTGTTGTTGTTCAGAAACTGAACTGAAGTTCACTGCAATCCACAGAAAGGATGGCCAAGATTTTGTCTTCATGGGCCAAATAGTTGCATACCATGGAGCACTGGGGGTTGGGGGTGGGGGTTGGCATGGGGGGGGGTGCCCACCTAAGGTTTGAATCAATGTGAACATCAATTTTCATATATCTCAATTATTTGATACAAACAGATCTTCGTTAAACCCAATGAGGCAACCTCCAGGCCCACATAATTCAAACAGAACAAACCAGCAAATAAGAAATACAAGCACAAATACATGTAGCCTTAGGGCTGTAAGTTGAACACCTCTGATCTACATGTGTGTGCTCCACCACATTTCAGTAATAAATTTATGAGATTGCATTTGAAACAAACAAGCAAGTGGGGATGGACAGCATGATGGCATGAACTGTATTACCCTCAGAGACATGTAAGGCCACAAGGAGAGTATTGGAAAATATATGATAACCTTGAAGATTTTGTCAATATCTTAAACATAAAATATAGTTTCCTTATCTAAAAACTGAGAGTGGCTGTTTGAGAGCTTGGAGACCACAGTTAGACTAGCACTACTGCAAATCTTAAATAGCATTGAGCCTAAATATTCAAAATGATCTGCCTGGGATTATTAACATGTCTATCTGATTGATGTTTCCATTTGATGGCAACAAAAACACTTATTGGAAGAAATCTTAGAACTGCATTTTTTTTCTCAAACCACATCATTGCTGGCACAGTATTTAGAGGCATGTTAATTCTGATTGAAGGCTTCAACCACTGAAGCCCACAGCCATACGCCTCTTGCACACCTGAAATATTCAGCCTTTGAAGTATTCAGCCTTTGAAGAGACAAAAACAATTCAGCAGCCAATAACAGTTTGATGTATCAAGTGCCAAATTCATCAAGGCATCAACTGATACTGTACACATATATTGAATCCATGACCACATTCTAAATTTTATATATTATTTACATTCAAAAATCCTTTTATAACTATTTAACAGCTTGTCCAAATGTGGTTTCTCAAAGGAATTAGATGTAAAGCATTTGATTGTATTATTCAACTTTTTATTAGATATGGGTATCAAGGGATATGGATCAAAGGTGGTTAAATTAAGTTGAGGTACAGATCAGCCATGGTCTAATTGAATGGTAGGCTAGGCTTGAGGGCTGAATGGCCTAGTCCTGTTGCCATGTTCCTTTTAATGAACTAACAAGATTTCCTGAATGGGATGCAACATTCATTTCAGAGGGACTAGCACTCCTAAAATAAGATATATTTAATTAAAAATAATGTATAGGGCATGATACACAACGTCCTCTGTGGCTGTGACTTAAAAGGAAATGGCATCAGAGAGGAAAAACTGACCAGCACAAAGTGCTTACCTCATCTCCGAAGCATTTTATTTCTAGCAGATGTCTACTATTCAAGGAGGAAGGAAGTTACATGGAGGGCATTTAAACGTAATTCGTGCTTTGTTTAAATTGAATTTGCACCTTGCTGCCACACACAGATGTAATGCTGCCACCCCTGCCCATGGCCTGCTCAGAAATGTACATCATGTGTTACTGGGGGCGAAGACCCAATGTAACAGGTCTCCCTCATCATTACACCCTGGAAATGAGCATTAACACAGTGTTCTGATGAAGGGTATCAAGGTTGCATTGTGCAGTAAAAACTAGTTACAAGGGTGCACTGTTCAGTCATTTGACAGAAAATAGTGAATGTACAAGGACATTTCTGTATGTGTGTGCGTGCACACATGCATGTGTGCGTGTGCATGCATGTGTGTGACAAAGTATATGGCCCGTAATTTGCGGTCAGCGGTGAAGCAAAGGCGTTCGCCGCTGGCCCTGAAGAAATCTTCCCACGAAGATCTCGTGATCTCTGTGGCGAGAAGTTTAGCTTTTCCGATGTTCAATTGAGATCAGTGTCGTTTAGTGGGAAATCCATAGCATGAGCTGCTGTGACTAACTGACTAAGCTGACTAAGCAGCCAATCACAGTGCAGAATTCTCAAACAGGGAACCAGCAAGTGAACAAGCTCCTTTTATACTGATTTTTAAAAAATGTTATAGAGAGCAAAACAAAGATTGAGACTCTCACATGGGGAAAAGGTAAACCGGAAATAAATATGAACAAACTTTTAAAAAATATAATTGTTCTTAAAGCTTCTTAAAAATTGTAATTTTTATTAAAATAGATAAATTTGACACTCCACAAAATTAAAATTAGTTTTTCAGGGCCATAACATTTGTTTAGCAGGCCAGGCAGCATCTGTGGAGAGAGAAACAGAGTTAATGTTTCAGGTCGAAGACCTTTCCTGATGAAAGGTCTTCGACCTGAAACGTTAACTCTGTTTCTCTCTCCACAGATGTTGCCTGGCCTGCTGAGTTTTTCCAGCTTTTTCTGTTGTTATTTTGGATTTCCAGCATCTGCAGTATTTTGCTATTACATTTGTTTAGCAGTCAACATGCTGTTAAAACCCTAGTTACACCTAATCCAAAAGTGTTTAACTTTTAACGGGGAATTTATCAGCGATATTACTGTAGAAAAGCCAAAGTTTTTGTCAATTTTACTGATTTCACTGATTACTGCTTTTTGGCGGGGGGTGGGTGCGCCACAGCGCAGCCAGTGTCGGAGCAGTGAATGACTGACCGCAACTTCAGGATTTCCACGTTAGGACGCGCTTGCGTTAAATCCTGAAGTTTTGGTCAGTTTCAAAGGGGTAATATTAGCGAAAGCTGTTTGTTCACTGTTATTAACCGTCGCACATACCCAGGCCATATATGTGCAGTACATATATGGCTGCAAATACTTTAGTCCACATTGGCCAGAAGTAGAAAAAATTGGAGGGAGAGTATACCAAATAATGTTAGGATCATCAATAAGATCCCAGTCACTGAAATTAGTCTCTTTTTTTCCCCCTTGTACTTTGATATCAATTTTGACAACATTCTCAGTGATTCCCAAAGTCTCAGTGACCCAAGAAAATTACCAATGCTTGCCAGTAACATCATGAAACAGAGGGAATGAAGAGGAGAAGTAAGTGGGAAAACAAATGGGGAGAGGAAATGACAGGAAGAGAGAAATGGATGCAATGAAGGGGAAAATTATATGGCAAATTATCAGTGCAGTATCACTGGAGTGTTAAGTGCATCTGAAAGAAGAATCTTTCATTCCATCAGTCTGAGTTGCATTCAAATCCAGGCCCTAGAAGTGAAAGGGTAGTATGCTGATTCACTCGACTGCCCAATGCTACATATGCCCATACATTTTCTTTAAAAGGTACTGGCAACTCAATATCTGAATTGGACTAAATTCAGATTTTAAATAATTTATCTAGATGTCTGTTTTGGATTATGTTTATGTTTCTGCAAATGTCTAATCACAAAGATTTTTAGTGAGGTTGAGTAAGCAGCCACTAGAGGAAGAAAAATAATTCTATTCTGTAAACGGTTTTGATCCTAGCCCAATTGCTAGATGGACGGTTCGACTCGCCCCCACCTTAAGAAAGTTCTATACCCGGGAATTATTATTTAGAGTATAAATGGAATAAGTCACGGACAGGAATGCTTCGGTGAAAAATCGTACATATATTTATTTGGTCTAACATACACTGGCTAAAACATGCACTACTAAACAAAATCACTGTTTCTGTGGAGAATAAGATCCAGGTTACAAACAACATACATACAGAACAACTGAGGACTATAACATGCAGTAATTCCCTTGCTGCTATTGTGGACTCTAACTCCACCCCTACCAACGAATTACCCAGTCGCATACGCCCCTTCGCCTGGCTGAACCAAACGAAGCGTCCACCCCGGAATAGCCCAAAAACTTCACTTCTGAGAAAAACTCTGAGCCCTTACAGCTCACCCAGCTCGCCTAGGATATCGGGTTACCGGCTTGGGACACTCGAGACCATGCTTACCACTACACACAGTCGGTCTCGATCACTCTGCTCAGTGGCTTCTTCCTCTGGTACTTCTTGTTAGGTCAATATTGGTGGAGCGAGAGCGAGAGAGAGAGAGAATGGTGGAAAAGAATCTATCTTTATAGGAGTCTGGCTACCCCTGTCTTTCCCGCCAATCTTTAAAATCCTTTTGTTTCTAAGCACTCCGGTGCTTAATCAGTGATGGGTCATCATCGGACCCATGAGTATGCCATGATTGGATTAATGGCCCTAAGTCTGGGACATATCTTTTGGTCTTTGTGTTGGGAAAAACTGGCTCCTCTTCGGCTGGCTGAGGCTAGTGGGTTCATTGTTCTGCTTCTCTTCTGAGGTAAGAAGTGCTTTTGCATATTAGAGTGGCTTTCTAATAGGTTCAAGTTCAACAGGTGCCTCAGGGTCCTCAGCCCCTTCGTCAATGGCCCCTTTCCTTTTCCCAGGACTGTCGAGCGAACCCATACATTCCGGATGACTGTCACAGCCAACTGCCATGCATTCTCTGGAGTTTTAACAGACCAGTCCCCCACGCATCTGCACAGGGTGATCTCACCACAGGGAAAACACCCTCAGAAAAATCCCATAAAGTCCACAAAATATTCTCGACTGAGTCCATTCTTCAAACAGAGACTTTGCGATCTCTTCAGTCCCCCATTTGATGCTTTTCTTTCCACAAAGCATCACTCGACGAGAGAGCAGAAGCCAAAGTCTCCCACAAGTGAAACTGTTTCCCTGATTTTACGTTTTAAACCCCAGAACTGTACCCCTTACTGCGTGTCATAGTTCTTTCTACCGAGTCAAAACATCAGCGAAATGGCTTCTTAACACATTCAAACGGCTGGGTTCCAATTCCCACCGACAAACTTCAAGTCAAAATACGGAACATTAATAAGATCCACAGGACGTTACCAAAAAGTCACCGCGCACATCACACAGTACAGCATTGACAGGTGGTAACACATTACAAAAATGCAACAGCGCACATCGCACAATAGTGTGTAAAACTATAACCAGAATACAATACACTTGCTTACAGAACTTCGGTACATTACAAGTTTTGGCAGGGAGAAACCATCATCAACATAAATCAATTACGCCTTTCCGGATCAATCTAACACCCCTTGCCACCACACTCGGAGCATCTGGCTCCGTCACCTGCAGCTGCTGTAAAACAAGTAGCTTACAAGCAACAATTGTATGATAACTAATGCATGGGAACAGATGCGGATCCAGGGAGGAATCTCTATACTCAGACCGATATCCCACCATGGTGGCGAGACAATCCCCTTGATCTCCTCCCCCACTGTATGACATACGGCGGGACCGCTTTAAAACGAACATGTACTCCTCCACGAATGACCCTGATATTCTCAACCCTGTATACCGGTGCCGGCCGTGATGACCCGCCCATTACCGTCATCCTCACTACAATTCCCATCACTGCATGGTTGGACCGCCCGCAATCTACAGGGACAGGGTAGGCTTCAGAGGCTAAACGAAGCTGGCACGGGCTCAACGAATTACTATACGGGTGCAGCGCGGCGAGATGCTTGTTGCTTAACCATGAAGGGACGCGACCTTGCCTCAGGTCCTCCAGGTTACTGCAGCCCTCGCCCAGCAACCATGCTCCATACAACACACACACCTCATTCCGTGCGGCCTGCTCCGAGGCATTCCTGTCCTCCCGTATCAAATCATTAACAGTTTTTGCATGCCTCTCCAGCTCCGCAATGACCTCCTTTAAAGGAACGGTCATTGCTTGGTCCTCATGAAGCTCTGAACCCACCATTGTATTCTCTTCCCCATGAATCTTACACAGCTGGTTCTTTAACCCAATGATCTGCATCTGGAGTTGTGCATCATCCATACTATTAATAATACCCGTTCCTGTACTGAACGCTGTGGCTACATCGTTCAAGGTCCCTCTTCCCTGCCTCCCTGACCCCACACTATCCCCAACATTCAGATTATAAAGCTGTGCTTTCTCTACATTTCCATAGTCCAGTTCATAAAATTCCTGAAACATCACTTTTAACAGAGCTTCATAAAACTTCTCTGTCTTCCTTGGACACCACACAGGCAGATGGACTTCAGTCAGGTTCAGGATCACGGATGCCACGGTGTTGTGCACGTTCTGAAACAATACTTTGTCAGTAGGGATTAACACTAACCTATTCCCTGGACCCCTGGTGGTGGTGGGACACCCATCTACAGACGTCTGTACCATCGGGGCTCTGGGCGGGGGCTTCCTGGTGTATGAGATGAGCTCTGTGGCATTGATGGTGTTCGGGGGTTTTGGGATCACACAGGAGTCCACACTCCGATCCCAACCGATCCCACCCCCGGCGCCCTGCCATCACCTGCTAAACGCGATCGACACACCCGCTGGGCAGATCTTTTCTGACCCTCACATACACACATAAATCCCTTCCTCGGATTCCCACCACTTATCCCAACACACATTCCCTCCTCCCTGAGAACCCGTGATCGTCCGGTATGTGTCATTACTTAGTCTTTCCCAGTCAGCTGCCTGGTCCCCTGTATCCGTGCTCAGTTTCCTAAGTGGAATGTGTCCCCTACAGCTAAGGCACGCCCGTTTACCCTCTGTTACCCTAACCCGGGAGATGGTAACCCCTATTCTCGGGCATGTGATGGATGCTTCACCATAGGTGAACTTGTCATGGCTGGAATATCAGGTGGAATTCGAACACAGCCATCCAGGCCATCTTCCCTCATGGAGATAAACGCTTGCCCCATCCTTCGAGCCACCTCCAGTGGTCACGGTCGGTCCGTCTCCGCCGGTGCAGCCAAAGACAACCGATTCCTCGGTGTCGCCGCCGTGACTCGTGCTGGCTTTAATCATGACGATCAGGACTACCATGGCTGACTTCATCTTGTTCTTAGGCGTTCCCTGAAAACACACAGAATGCAACGTTGTCCTTGGGTGATGCCTCACCTTTCCAGACGCAGCTACACACGATTACATTTGGTATCCACAGCATACATGTAAATCCAAACTATACAGACAAGTTAAGGCAACAGACAGGAGAGAAAGAAGTTATGTACAGCGCCATCCGTCTCCGGGTGGCCACACTAGGTCTCCTTGACCCTGGGCCTCTTACGACTCCGGCTTCCTTCGTTCATCGGTGTGTAAGAAGGCGTCCACGGCACCCTGGGCCGTGGGATCCTGGCACTCCTTCTCACTCCTGCCCCCACAAGCGGAATGACTGGTCTCTCTGAGGGTTCCTCACAGTCCCAGATTAGGGGCTGGAGACCCACACCTGTAGCGCAGCTCACCACTCCCTGCTGTTTCCTCCTCTTATCAGCTCTTTCCCCAGGGTTGAAAAGCTTGCACTGATTGATATGCAACCACTTAGTGCGTCGGGGCATTTTGACTGCATATACCATTGGACTTGCCCTATCCACGATACTGTACAGTCCATTACTTGATCTCTGACCGTCCACTCGTGGTGACTCTGAGGCTCAAGCAATAAACGATTTCTACGATGTTGCTTCCCCATGTTACTGGCAGCCTGCCAATGGATCTGTCTGAGATGCTCAAGCAAATTCTTAACAAACCTGTCCCGGTTCACCTCTCTCAACTGACCTTCCGTGAGAACCGGGGCCAGTACATGGCTGGGCATTCTCATTACCCTGCCAGTCACGAGCTCATGCGGGGAATACCCTATGCTTCTAGACGGGCTGGCTCGGACCCCCATCAGAACTAACGGCAAGACCTCCACCCATTTTCTAGGCAAGTCTCCCGTCTCCTTCTGTAACCTTTCCTTGATGGTCCTATTCATCCGTTCCACAATCCCCGATGACTGCGGGTTGTGTGCGACGTGCCATTTACCCTCTACACCTAGCATCTTCAGAGTCGCCTGCATGACTGCCCCTGTGAAGTGACTCCGCTGATCGGACTCCACATATTGTGATAGCCCCCACCTAGAGAACACTTCTCTCACTAGAATCCTTGCGGTCCCCAAAGCTGTGGCTGTTCGGCATGGGAAGGCTTCTTCCTTTACCGTAATACCTGCCACTCCGTATGGACCCTCTACCTTATCTCCCTTAGCCAGCGTCTCCAGAACAGTCTTTAGGGCAGAATCCTGTACCTGGACCATCTTTAGGTCCGGGGCCAATGCGACCCCTACACTCCCTTGGGTCCCACCTCTGTCTCTGATCGCTGCTACCAGACTCGACCCATATGGATCCCAAAACGTGCCCATTCGAGCACCCTCTTTGGCCAGCACGTCGGCCTGCTGATTGCCCTCCGCACGGGGTTCTGTCTTAGAATGGGCCTTGATTTGTGGATATAGAAATCCCCCTGGATTCCTATCGATGTTATGATCTGTTGCAACAATGGCTTGGTTGCTAGGGGTTTCCCGTCAGCAGATGTGAACCCGTGACAAGACCAAATGGCTAAATATTCTGTACACGAATTGCAAGTGAACATGCTGTCCGAGGGTAGGGTGTAGGTTCAGCGCCGACAGTTCAGCGTGCTGGGCGCTCATGGTGCTCGGGAGTTTAATGGCCTTGGCAATGCCTGCCTTTGGGTCAAAACTCCCGCATCCAGTGAGTCGCTCCCCGGCCACCACTGTACTGGACCCGTCTACATAGATCTCGCGGCCTGTGGGATGGATCCCAGCCCGAAACCCTATGTCTACGTCCCACACCCCTTCAACAGAACATTTGTGGGCCACCCCTGGGTAGATCAAATTTGCGGTGAGCTTGGGCTCGCAGAGGCCTTTCACACTCAAATTCATCTGAGAGAGCAATAAAGTCCAGCGAGCAATCCGTGCACTGCTCACCGTGCCGTCCTTTATCCTCCCATCCAGAAGCATCTGAGTGGGCGTATGATGGATTAAGAGAATTATCGGGACGCCCCCGTGAAGATTTGTGATCTCCTCACGGCCCAATGTGTGGCAAGCAGGTGCCTCTCACAATTGGAGTACCCCCTCTCTACATCTGTGAGGATTCTTGATGAGTATACCACAGGCCTCAGCTTGCCATGCCGCTCCTGGAGCAGCACTGTGCTGAAACTGCACCCTGTGGCAGCTACCTCCAAAAAGAACTCCTTTCCCCCATCAATCACTCCTAAAGCCGGTACGGTCTGCAGATCTCTCTTCAGATGACTAAAAGCTGCAATGCAGTCCTCATCCCACTCCCAGCCCACTCCCTTGTGGAGGAGCCGGAGTAGAGGAGCTGCCATATCGGCATAGTCCTCTATGAAATCCCTGCAGTACCCTGTGAGTCTCAGGAAGGATCTTACCCCCGTTACCATGGCCGGGGCAGTTAGCTCCTGTACCACCTTCCTCCTCGCCTCATCGATGGCCCTCTCCCCATCACGCACGGTCAGCCCGAGGAATTTTACTTCCTGCTGGCCGATCTGTGCTTTCTTGGGATTAACCTTGAACCCAGCTTCCTTTAACAGACTCAGCAGCTCAGCCAGCAGTGGGCCATGCTCCTCCCCCTCGTTGGAGAACAAAAGCAGGTCGTCCACGTACTGCACAAGCTGCTGGGCTCTGCTGAACCCTTTTAAACAGTTGGCCATACATTGGTGGAAAATAGAAGGACTGTTATGAAACCCTTGGGGAAGGCAGGTCCATGTGTACTGCTGACCCTTGAAAGTGAATGCGAACTTATACTGGTCCTCCCTTTTGAGAGGGATAGACCAGAATCCGTTCGAAATGCCCAGCACCATGAATGTTTTCGCGGATGCTGGGATACTCCCGATCAGGTCGGCTATGGCTGCGACGGTGGGGGCACAGGCTGGGATGCTCTTGTTAAGAACCCAATAGTCCACAGTGGCTCTCCACGAATTGTCCGGTTTCCTAACCGGCCAAATCGAAGAGTTCACATGGATCGCTATGGGTCTCAACACACCCTGCTCAACCAGTGATCCCAATGCCGTCTCTAAATCCGCCTCTGCCTCTCTGGGGAAGTTGTACGAATTCTTCATTAAGTTGGAGAATGAAGTAGTTGACTCGGAGACTAGGGTCCTCAATTTAAATAAAGGAAACTACGATGGTCTGAGGAGCGAGTTGGGTAGGATTGATTGGGGAATTGCACTCAAAGGGTTGACGGTGGATAGGCAATGGCAAACATTCAAAGACCGAATGGATGAACTACAGAATTTGTTCATCCCAGTTTGGCATAAAAATAAAACAAGGTGCCACACAAAAGATTATTGCTTAAGATAAAAAATCATGGGATTGGGGGTAATATTCTGGCATGGATAGAGGATTGGCTATCTAACAGAAGGCAGAGAGTTGGGATAAATGGTTCATTCTCGGACTGGCAATCAGTAACTAGTGGTGTTCCACAGGGGTCAGTGCTGGGTCCCCAACTCTTTACAATCTATATTAACGATTTGGAGGAGGGGACCGAGTGTAACATATCAAAGTTTGCAGATGATACTAAGATGGGAGGGAAAGTAGTGAGTGAGGAGGACATAAAAAACCTGCAAGGGGACATAGACAGGCTAAGTAAGTGGGCAGAGATTTGGCAGATGGAATACAATACTGGAAAGTGTGAGGTTATGCACTTTGGCAGGAAAAATCGTAGAGCAAGTTATTATCTTAATGGCAAGAAACTGGAAAGTACTGAAGTACAAAGGGATCTGGGGGTCCTGGTGCACGAAAGTCAAAAGGTTAGTATGCAGGTGCAGCAAGTGATTAAGAAGGCCAATGGAATGTTGGCTTTCATTGCTAGGGGGATAGAATATAAAAACAGGGAGGTATTGCTTCAGTTGTACAAGGTATTGGTGAGACCGCACCTGGAATACTGCATACAGTTTTGGTGTCCATACTTAAGAAAAGACATACTTGCTCTCGAGTCAGTACAAAGAAGGTTCACTCGGTTAATCCCGGGGATGAGGGGATGGACATATGAGGAGAGGTTGTGTAGATTGGGACTCTACTCATTGGAGTTCAGAAGAATGAGAGGCGATCTTATTGAAACATATAAGATTGTGAAGGGGTTGGATCGGGTGGCTGCGGGGAGGATGTTCCCGATGATGGGTGAAACTAGAACTAGGGGGCATAGTCTTAGAATAAGGGGCTGCCCTTTCAAAACTGAGATGAGGAGGAACTACTTCACTCAGAGGGTGGTAGGTCCATGGAATATGCTGCCCCAAAAAGCTGTAGAAGCTACATCATTACATAAATTTAAAACAGAAATAGACAGCTTCCTAGAAGTAAAGGGAATAAAGGGTTATGGGGAGCGGGCAGGAATTTGGACATGAGTCTAGGTTCGGATCGGTCATGGCCCTGTGGGTAGCGGAGCGGGCCCAGGGGCCGTGTAGCCTGATCCTGCTCCTATTTCGTGTGTCTAATTCTGTTAGATTCAGGAGATGGTTCTGTGATAGTAGATTGGCGGTTAGGATCAGATCAGCCATGATCTTATTGAATGGCGGAGCAGGCTCGAGGGGCCGATTGGCCTACTCCTGCTCCTATTTCTTATGTTCTTATGTTCTAAGGTGACCCAACCATGGCCAACAAGGGAAATTAGGGATAGCATAAGGTCCAAGGAGAGGACATATAAATTGGCCAGAAAAAGCAATTATCCTGAGGACTGGGAGCAGTTTAGGATTCAACAAAGGAGGACAAAGGGATTAATTAAGAAAGGGAAAATAGAATATGAGAGTAAGCTTGCAGGGAACATAAAAACTGACTGTAAAAGCTTTTATAGATATGTGAAGAGAAAAAGATTGGTGAAGTCAAGCGTAGGTCCCTTGCAGTCAGAATCGGGGGAATTTATAATGGGGAACAAAGAAATGGCAGACCAACTAAATACATATTTTGGTTCTGTCTTCACAAAGGAGGACACAAATAACCTCCCAGAGATGCCGGGGAACATAGGGTCTGATGAAAGGGTGGAACTGAAAGAAATCAGTATTTGTAGGGAAATGGTGTTAGTAAAATTGATGGGACTGAAGGCCGATAAATCCCCAGGGCCTGATAATCTACATCCCAGGGTACTTAAGGAAGTGGCCCTAGAAATAGTAGATGCATTGCTGGTCATCTTCCAGAACTTGATAGACTCTGGAACGGTACCCATGGATTGGAGGGTAGCTAATGTTACCCCACTATTCAAAAAAGGTGGTAGGGAAAAGGCGGGGAAAATGCAAGAGTCCATTATAAAAGATGTAATAGCAGAGCACTTGGAAAGCAGTGACTGGATCGGACAAAGTCAACATGGATTTACAAAAGGTAAATCATGCTTGACTAATCTATTGGAATTTTTTGAGGATGTAACTGGTAAAATAGATAAGGGAGAACCAGTGGATGTGGTGTATTTGGACTTTCAGAAGGCTTTCGATAAGAGATTAGCGTGCAAAATTAAGGCACATGGGATTGGGGGCAAGGTATTGACTTGGATAGAGAACTGGTTGGCGGACAGAAAGCAAAGAGTTGGAATAAACGGGTCGTTTTCCGAGTGGCAGGCAGTGACTAGTAGGGTCCCGCAAGGATCGGTCCTAGGACCCCAGCTGTTCACAATATATATTAATGATCTGGACGAGGGAATTGGATGTAATATCTCCAAATTTGCAGACGACACAAAGCTGGGTGGGAGGGTATTCTGTGAGGAGGATGTCGTGAAACTCCAGTACGATTTGGACAGGTTGGGTGATTGGGCAGAAACATGGCAAATGCACTATAATGTGGATAAATGTGAGGTTATCCACTTTGGTGGCAAAAACAGGAAGGCAGATTATTATTTGAATGGCAATAGATTGGGAGAAGGGGAAGTGCAAAGAGACCTGGGTGTTCTTGTGCACCAGTCGCTGAAGGTAAGCATGCAGGTGCAGCAGGCGGTTAAGAAGGCAAATGGTATGTTGGCCTTCGTAGCAAGAGGGTTCGAGTACAAGAACAAGGATGTCTTGCTGCAGTTGTACAGGGCCTTGGTGAGACCGCACCTTGAGTATTGTGTGCAGTTTTGGTCGCCTTACCTGAGGAAGGACGTTCTTGCCATGGAAGGAGTGCAGCGAAGATTCACTAGGCTGATACCTGGGATGGCAGGAATGATGTATGAGGAGAGATTGTGTCGATTGGGCTTATACTCACTGGAGTTTAGAAGATTGAGAGGGGATCTCATCGAAACCTATAAAATTCTGTCAGGCCTGGACAGACTAGATGCAGGAAGGATGTTTCTGATGGCCGGGGAGTCCAGAACCAGGGGTCATAGTCTAAGGATAAGGGGTAAGCCATTTAGGACTGAAATGAGGAGGAATTTCTTCACCCAGAGAGTGGTGAACCTGTGGAATTCTCTGCCACAGAGGGCGGTGGAGGCCAGTTCATTAAGTATATTCAAGAAAGAGTTGGATATATTTCTTAAGGCTAAAGGGATCAAGGGATATGGGGAGAAGGCAGGGACAGGGTGCTGAATTTGGATGATCAGCCATGATCTCATTGAATGGCGGAGCAGGCTCGAAGGGCCGAATGGCCTACTCCTGCTCCTATCTTCTATGTTTCTATGTTTCTATGTACTGTTTCTGTGGTCGGGCCATGGGGTCTCCTTCTATTCTGCCCTCCACCCCTATTACCCTCCCACAGTCGTGCTTGTGTGTAGCGAATGCCACGAGGTTGGCTCGCACATCCGCTATGTACTCCGCCGGGGTAGAAGTGACCAAAAGTTCAAGGCCATAACTACCCTTGGGCTTCATTGTACACATGGTTCCCTTGCCTTGCTTCCCTGGTATAACTACCACCTCCTTCTCCTTTCCCATGCATACTGCCCCCCAAAGACAGTGATTCTAGAAATCCACCAATATCTTGTGGGCCAGTATGAAGTCTTCCCCCAAAATGCCTATTCCCTCCCACTCCCACCGCATCAGGACACATTTCCACTCCGTATGCAGTGTACCCAGATTGATGGCTAGCGGGAGAGAAAGACCCAGCCTGTTCATTCCCGGTGAACCCTACTAAGTTATATGGGACCCCGCTCGATAGAGGTGATGTGGTTGGGTTATCTGCATAGACAATGGTGCTTGAAGCTCCAGTGTCCAGCAGATAGGTCCCTTGCACCTTCTCCACCCCCATCTTCATGCACGGTCTCTTCCAAGCATCATAACTTAGTGGGCACAGGTAAACGGGCTGAGAAGCCCCTAGTCATGGGTCAGGATTGTTCGGGGCGGATGAGAGTACACTGCCCGCTGCCGCGTCCACCCTTCCCTACCCTGCCCTGCTGGAAAGACTGCGCGGAGAGCAGCCACTAATTCCGCGAACGGATCAGTGCTTCTTCCTGCCACAGCTGCGGCTTTCTGCACTGGTGCTGGAGGATCCCCTTTCCCGCTCCTTTTGTCAGAGACTGGGCAGTCTTTCCTCCAGTGCCCTTTACTCCCGCACCCATAACAACCCTGCTTCTTCCCTGAACTACCCCCTTCCTGGTGCCACTCTCTTCTAACGTTGCCTCCGCTAGGCTTTAACTCGTGTACTCTGCCCTTTGGTTTGTCATCCTCACCCCTACCATTCTTAAAAGAGACAGTTAACTGCCGGATCACACTCTCTTCTGTGGTCTGGAGATCCCTGGAATCGAACCACCCCTCTGCTTTGGCCTTGATCCTGGGCAGGCTGTTCGCCACCAGGGTCCTCAGCCAATGAGCCCTAGGCTCCCCCTGCTGCTGCGCTCGGTCGGGCACCCCCGCACAGGCACTCCAGCAGACGGGCCAAAGCCTGTCCGTGAAAGCCTGCAGTGCCTCCCCAGCTGACTGCAGTGTCCTTTCCACTCGGCCCATAGCCTCTAGGATGTCATCCTTTATCCCCTCTAACGTACCCTGCCCCCTCTTGCTACCTGCTGAGAGCGACTGGTACAACCTACTATCCAGGGAAAATAAAAGTAATTTGGTTCTCTCAGCTTCGTTACAATTATTGATCCCCCTACCTGCTCCACATCCGTAAAATGGACAGATGGGTCCCCTGTGCTGGTCAGTTTGGTCAGGTTAGAGACCATTGCCTGCAGCTGGGGGGTCGTATACGGGACCACAAAGTCACTCTGCAGTGCTCCTTGCTCTTGACTGTCTACGGGCGCACCGTATTTCCGCTGCCTGACAGGGCACATGGGTCCTGGTCCCGGCACTTCGGGCGGTGGTCGAGCATCCTCCTCTGCCTCACAGTCCTCCTTATCTCCCTCCTGCTCTTCCTGATCTACCTGGGCCATTCCCGGAGCTACCAAGCAGACCATCCCTTTGGCCTTAGATAGAGCATCGGTCAAATTCCGGATCTGCTCCTGGCAAGGACCATGATTACCCACATCAAACCCTCCAGCGCTGGCGACTCTGTATGCCACCTGAATATCCTTCAACTGCTCTCCCAGCACCTTTACCTCACTCGACAAGCGAGCGTTCTCCTCCCTAACCACCCTCTCGTTCCCCTTTGTCTCAGTTACCTGGCATTGCAGGAACTCCTTATGGTTACGGAAGGTTTCTTCCTGGCTTATTCTTCCCTGCTTCTCATCCCTTAGCTCCGTGCATAACCTGCTCCCTACTACAGCCCTTGCGTCTGACTGTGCCTCGGACTCCCTGAGCTCTGCCTCTAACTTCGCAACCTGCTTATCTAGCAGTTGGACTTGTCTTTGTAGACAGACGAGCCATATCGCCTTTTCAATGCTAAGCCTATGCTCCTTGCCCTCCATCCATTCTGCCTCTGCGTCCACCGGACGCTCAGCACGCAACAAGCCTAGCACCCACTTCTTAGTGACGTTAACCTTCTTAAACACATAAGAAGAAATATTTTCCTCCATTTGAGATCTTTCGCCAGAAGTGGTGTCCATGACTGATTTACACTCCTTTAACCCAGGTCCTGCCGTTGGTCACCGAGAGATGTAAGCGGTTTTGATCCTAACCCAATTGCTAGATGGACGGTTCAAATCGACCCCGCCTTACAAAAGTCCTATACCCGGGAATTATTATTCAGAGTGTAAATGGAATAAGTCACAGACAGGAGTGCTTCGGTGAAAAATCGTACATATATTTATTTGGTCTAACATACACTGGCTAAAACATGCACTACTAAACAAAATCACTGTCTCTCTGGAGAATAAGATCCAGGTTACAAACAACATACATACAGAACAACTGAGGACTATAACATGCAGTAATTCCCTTGTTGCTATGGTGGACTCTAACTCCACCCCTACCAACGAATTACCCAGTCGCATAAGCCCCTTCGCCTGGCTGAACCAAACGAAGCTCCCACCCCGGAATAGCCCAAAAACTTCACTTCTGAGAAAAACTCTGAGCCCTTACAGCTCACCCAGCTCGCCTGGGATATCGGGTTACCGGCTTGGGACACTCGAGACCATGCTTACCACTACACACAGTTGGTCTCGATCGCTCGGCTCAGCAGCTTCTTCCTCTGGTACTTCTTGTTAGGTCGACCTTGGTGGAGCGAGAGCGAGAGAGAGAGAGAGAATGGTGGAAAAGGATCTATCTTTATAGGAGTCTGGCTACCCCTGTCTTTCCCGCCAATCTTTAAAATCCTTTTGTTTCTAAGCACTCCGGTGCTTAATCAGTGATGGGTCATCATCAGACCCATGTGTATTCCGTGATTGGATTAATGGCCCTAAGTCTGGGACATATCTTTCAGTCTTTGTGTTGGGAAAAACTGGCTCCTCTTTGGCTGGCTGAGGCTAGTGGGTTCATACATACATAGATACATAGAAGATAGGAGCAGGAGTAGGCCATTCGGCCCTTCGTGCCTGCTCCGCCATTCGATGAGATCATGGCTGATCTTTTAATTCAGTATCCCGTCCCCGCCTTCTCTCCGTAACCCTTAACCCCTTTTGCCCGTAGAAATATATCTAATTCCCTCTTAAATATATTTAATGAGCTGGCGTACACTGCCCTCTGTGGCAATGAGTTCCACAGGTTCACCACTCTCTGAGTGAAGAAATTCCCCCTCATCTCTGTCCTAAATGGTTTAGCCCTTATCCTCAAATTATGTCCTCTAGTTCTGTTCTCACCCGCCAAGGGAAACATTCCTTCTGCATCCAGTCTGTCTAGACCTGTCAGAATTTTATACACTTCTATGAGGTCCCCTCTCAATCTTCTAAACTCCAGTGTGTACATCCCTAAACTACATAGTCTCTCCTCATAGGTCATTCCCGCCATTCCTGGTATCAGCCTGGTGAATCGCCGCTGCACCCCCTCCATGGCAAGAACATCCTTCCTCAGATGAGGCGACCAAAACTGTACACAGTACTCGAGGTGTGGTCTCACCAGTGCCCTGTACAGCTGCAGCAAGGTATCCCTGTTCCTGTATTCTAACCCTTTTGCTATGAAGGCCAGCATACCGTTTGCCTTCTTGACCGCCTGTTGCACCTGCATGCTCGCCTTCAGTGACTGGTGTACAAGAACACCCAGGTCTCTCTGTACTTCCCCCTCTCCCAATCTATTGCCATTTAAATAATAATTTGCCCTCCCGTTCCTGCACCCAAGGTGGATAACTTCGCACTTGTCCACATTATAGTGCATCTGCCATTTATCCGCCCAATCGCCCAGTCTGTCCAAATCGCTCTGGAGCTTCCTGGTCTCTTCCTCTGAGCCCACCCCCCCTCCTAGTTTAGTGTCGTCTGCAAATTTGGAAATGCTGCATCCGACTCCCTGATCCAGGTCATTAATGTAAATTGTGAACAGCTGGGGGCCCAGGACAGATCCCTGTGGTACCCCACTTGTTACTGCCTGCCATTCAGAAAATGAGCCGTTTATTCCAACTCTCTGTTTTCTATCTGACAGCCAGTTCCCTATCCACGCCAAAACTTTCCCCTTTATCCCATGAGCCTCAATTTTCCATGCTAATCTTTTATGTGGGACCTTATCGAAGGCCTTTTGGAAGTCCAGGTACACCACATCTACTGGCTCTCCCCCATCTATTCTACCAGTTACTCCCTCAAAAAATTCCAATAGATTAGTCAAGCACGATTTACCCTTTGTAAATCCATGTTGACTCTGTCCTATCCTGTCCCCATTTGCTAAGTGCTCCGCTATTTCATCCTTAATGATGGACTCCAGCATTTTGCCCACAACTGATGTAAGGCTTACAGGTCTGTAATTACCTGCTTTTTCCCTACCCCCCTTTTTGAATAGTGGGGTAACGTTAGCTACCCTCCAATCCATCGGCACTGTTCCCGAGTCTAATGAATTCTGAAAAATCATCCTTAGTGCATCCGCTATCTCTAGGGCCACCTCCTTCAGTACCCTAGGATGCATGTTATCAGGCCCTGGGGATTTGTCCACCTTCAATCCCTTTAGCTTCCTTAACACCATATCCTTAGAGATATTGATTTGCGTCAGTTCCTCCTTTGCCAATGTCCCTATTTTTCCCGATATCCCAGGGAGGTTTTTTGTGTCTTCCTTCGTAAAGACTGACCCAAAGTATGCATTTAGTTGATCTGCCATTTCCTTATTTCCCATTATATATTCCCCCGTATCTGACTGCAATGGACCAACTTTGGTTTTCACCAGTCTTTTCCTTTTGATATACTTATAAAAGCTTTTGGAGTTAGTTTTTATATTTTCCGCCAGCTTGTTTTCGTAAGCTATTTTGCCCCTCTTGATTATGCCCTTTGCCCTCCTTTGCTCTATCTTAAACTGTTCCCAATCTTCCGCTCTGGCGCTTTTTTTGGCTATTTTATACGCCCTATCTTTGGATTTTATGCTGTCTCTAATTTCCCCTGTTATCCACGGTTGAGTCACCTTTTTAGATTTCCTTTTATGCCAGATTGGTATAAACAATTTTTGCAATTTTGTCATTCTATCTTTAAATGTTTGCCATTGTTTATCTACCTCCAGTCCTCCCAGGAACGTTGTCCAATCAGACCTACTCAGTTCCCGTCTCATGGCATCATAATTCCCCTTGTTTAAATTCAGGACCTTAGTCTCTGAGTCAATTTCTTCGCTCTCCATTTCGAGTGAGAAATCGATCATGTTATGATCGCTCTGACCCAAGGGTCCCCGTACAACAAGATTACTGATTAGTCCCTTCTCATTGCACAGTACCCAGTCATTGTTCTGCTTCTCTTCTGAGATGGAGGTGAGAAGTGCTTTTGCCTTTTAGAGTGGCTTTTTAATAGGTTCAAGTTCAACAGGTGCCTCAGGGTCCTCAGCCCCTTCGTCAATGGTCCCCTTCCTTTTCCCGGGACTGTCAGGCGAACCCATACATTCCGGATGACTGACAGTTCTTTTGTCACAGCCAACTGCCATGCGTTCTCAGAAATCACAGAAATCACAGAAACCCCACAGTGCAGATAGAGGCCATTTCGGCCCATCGAGCCTGCACCGACACATATCCCACCCGATCCCCGTAACCCCTACACCAACACATATCCCACCCTATCCCCGTAACCCCACGTATTTAATCCCCCTAACACTAAGGGTCAATTTATCATAGCCAATCAGCCTAACCCGCACATCTTTGGACTGTGGGAGGAAACCGGAGCACCCGGAGGAAACCCACGCAAACACGGGGAGAATGTGCAAACTCCACACAGAAAGTCGCCCGAGGCCGGATTCGAACCCGGGTCCCTGGCGCTGTGAGGCAACAGTGCTAACCACTATGCCACCGTGCTGCCCCCTGTTCTCTGGAGTTTTAACAGACCAGTCCCCCACGCATCTGCACAAGGCGATCCCACCACAGGGAAAACACCCTCAGAAAAATCCCATAAAGTCCACAAAATATTCTCGACTGAGTCCATTCTTCAAACAGAGACTTTGCGATTTCTTCAATTCCTATACAATCCCATATAATAAGACAGGAAACAAGTACTGGATACTGGCAGTTGCACTTGTGCCTTAATGCAGAGTGTTTGGCGATTGCAGGGTACAGCTGCTCGTCTGATCTAGGAATATTATATGAATCTGCCCTGAAGTAATTCGCGTGTTTGATGGTACACACTGCATTGTTAGCATCTCATCTCAAGGTCTCCGCAGTGTGCTTTAATTAAACCTGTGACCTTTTGAGATAAACTGGATCCTCCAGTTTTTAAGCAAAGCAGCATGCTGAACTTTTTAAGTGCCCTTAGTTTTGATAAATCCATATTTAAACATAGAAACATAGAGATAGGAACAGGAGTAGGCCATTCGGCCCTTCGAGCCTGCTCCGCCATTCAATGAGATCATGGCTGATCTTCGTCTGAGATCATAGCTGATCTTACCAGTTCAGTACCCGGTCCCCGCCTTTTCTCCGTAACCCTTAATCCCCTTAGCCTTCAGAAATATATCCAATTCTCTCTTGAAAATATTTATTGAATTAGCCTTCACAGCCCTCTGTGGCAGGGAATTCCACAGGCTCACCACTCTTTGAGTGAAGAAATTCTTCCTCATCTCTGTTTTAAATGATTTGCCCGCTATTTTTAGACTGTGGCCCCTGGTTCTGTGCTCCCCGGCCATTGGAAACATTCTCTCTGAATTCAGCCTGTCCAGGCCTGCCATAATTTTATATGTTTCGATGAGATCCCCTCTCAATCTTCTAAACTCCAGTGAGTACAAGCCCAAACTATTTAATCTCTCTTCGTAGGTCATTCCCGCCATTTAGAGCTAGTTCTGGATCGTCTTCAGAATAAAAACGTGTTTGGCGGATAAGATCTAAATTTTCTTAACTTTTGTACCTCCCTCTCCTCTTTATCCCAAATTCTTCTGCTGATGGGATCATAAGAATATATTTGCATATTATAGTTTTTCATTGCAGATGTGCTAACTTTGAAGTATTAACATTTAAGAAAAATTGGGGCTTGGAACTCAGAATTTGCTTTCCCCTGCAAGAAGGTTCTGGCACTTCTTTTCTTTGAAAGTTCAACTTTTATTTTTATGCAGGCACCAATTAAACCAGACATATCACCATCCAGCACAGACTAGGTTATTCTTTATATCATCTCCCATTTCACCTAGTCCAACAACAACCATTTGTAGGGGAGTGGGACTAATTGGTAGCTCTTGCACAATCGACCAAATGGCCTCCTTCTGTGCTGTATGATTCTATATTGCATAGGAAAATATCCCAATGCAAGGCATAATCAAAAAAATATTAATCGAGCCAAAGAAGGACAGGTTAGGAGGGGTGACCAAAAGCTTGGTTGAAGAGATGGATTTTAAGGAAGGTCTTAAAGGAAACGGAGGGACATAGGGAGAGAATTTGCAGGGGGTGGTTGTAGTGCTAGAGAAAGTTATGGAGATAGGGAGCGGCAAGGCCATGAAGGAATTTAAGGATAAGAATTTTAAGTTTGAGGTGTTGGACAACAACAAGGACAGTGGTGACAGATAAGCAGGACTTGGTGCGGGATAGGATATGGGCAGCAAAGATTTGGATGATCCGAAGTTTATGGAGGTTAGAAGGTTGGCCAGGAGTGCATTAGAATAGCCAAGTCTGCAGATGACCAAGGCATGGCCGAGGTTTTGAGTGGCAGCTGGATAGGGGCAGAGACTGGTGATGTTATAGAGGTGGAAGTAGGTGGTCTTTGTGATGGAGAGGCTATGGGGTTGGAAGTTAAACTAGGAGTTGAATAGGATGCTGAGATTGCAAGCAACCTGGTTCAGTCTGAGACAATAGCTGGGGAAGGGGATAGAGTTAGAGATGAAAGTACGGAAATGTTACAGGAGCTGAAGATGATGGCTCCTGTCATAGCACTGTTTAACTGGAGGAAATTGTGGCTCTTCCAAGACTGGATGTCAGACAAGCACGGAGGTTGTGTAGGATCGAGAGGGGAAGAGCTGGATGTCATCAGTGTCCATGTGGAAGCGGACCCCATATCTGTGGATGATATCTCCACAGGGCAGCATGTAGATGATGAAGAGAAGGGGGCCAGGGATAGTTCCCTGGGGGACTCCTGCGGCGATGGTGTGGGGAAAGAGAAACTATTGTTACGATAGGATAGGGAAGAGTGGAACCATGAACTATTTAACTATGAGCCTTTCATGTGGAACTGTGTCAAATGTCTTTGGAACGCATTTGTAGAGCTTTTCACTGTCCACTTGGGTGTCGTATCCTTAAAGGAGTTGAGGAGGTTGGTCAGGCAGGATCTTTCCCTTCCCAATCCATGTTGACTGCTGTTTACTAGATTGTTGTTGTACAGATAATCTTCAAGTTTACATCTGATAATCGCTTCCATTATTTTACATAGAATGGAAGTAAGAATAATGAGTCTTTAGTTACCTGTGTTTGTTTTGTCCTCAGAATGTGAGAATCACATTGGCCTGTTTCCAATTTACCGGCACCTCACCAGTAACCAAATCCCCTTTGGTGCTGCACCACTAATTGCTGCAAATTCAAAATTTGCAGGCTTTGTAGCATTTTACATCATCCTCAGTAACCATTTTTCAGAAGCAATAACTTCCCTACTTCACATCTATCCTGCAGCCTATTTGATTTGGGCTTGGCAAAAGATGGCTACCCTCCCTATGCTGAATTTCCTTTTTTTAGAAATCAACCTTTTATTTCATTTGGAGGATACTATCATTATTTACACCAGTGACCCTGGACATCGTCATAACTACACCACTGAATAATAAAAAAAGTGCACCTGATGAGGGCGACACATTTATTTCTTAATTTAAACAGTAAACTACGATTCCTGTGATTACACCAAACATACTGAGCCCACCAGTGCTATTCTACAACAGTGACAGCGGCGATAATTCAGCAAACTTGATTGTTGCCATTGATTTTAATGCCGGCGGCGGGAGGGGGGCAGGCAGAGCCAAGATAATTGGCTGTTTAACTGTTTCGGTGAAGTAAATAATGGAGCAGCGGAATAGTCTCTGGACATTTTGGAATGACGCAAGTAACGGCTGAGATTACTTACGCCATAAGTTCCTGGGACTTTCACCTGGGATATCGGAGCGCCATTACAATGATGCAAATATACTTGTTACCCACCTAAGTGATATAAATAATTGATTAATATTGATTACTGAGCAGTTGAGAAAGAATTTAATTACCAGGCTGCTAAAGCATTATGTGGGATTTTGCGTAAACATTTGCCTATTGTGAAAAGCCTGCTTTTAACTTGAGTTGTCATAGGCTGCCTGATCCAGGTATATCTACTTCAGCCTTTTGATATATTGGAGAATAGGAAGGATGGATCTGGCTATGAATTGAATGAAGAGTGTTGGAAGAAAGTCAGGATTGAGAGACCTTCATTTGCTCAATACTGAACTCTGGGGTCAGTAAGCTGAAAAACTATTACATTGCATATGGAGACTGACTGTGGTTTAATGGGGCTCTATACTCCCCAAAAAGAGAATGTCTCCATTAACCATGTCCCTATTCAAGATAGTAACTATGGGTAGGTATTATAAATTATAGGTTCTTCCCCAATTCTATAGAAGGGAGAATTTTCAGTCAAGTACTTCCTGCATCTATATCCTTCTAGGAGATATCCTAACTTTCACTATTGATTCCAGTCACCGTCCCCTCCCTTTGCCATTTTGACTCTAAGAGCAACTACAGGTACTGACTTTTTCCAGCTCATTAATCTTCTGAGTAGCTTCCAATATTAGTCACAGATATTGATATCCAGGTTTTCCTACAGAACCAATTGCTTACTATACATAAATGGAAAGGCTCCTGAACGTAGAGGAATCTCAAAATAACAGGTCCTTACAGGGAGCGGAAATCAAATCAAATGCAAGGATATCTCCTATACACTATAGCAGATTTTTAACCTATTTATTTAGATTGTTGAGGAGTACTGCAAACAGAAAAAGGAAAATGCAAAAGGTAAAGCTGCAATGAGCACATCCCTACAGATAAAAGTTGTATGAAGCTGATCTACCGGTTCTGCTTTGTAGGCAGGGTGGTGGTGGTGGTGGTGGGGTGGGGGGTGGCGTGTGTGCGTGCATGGGAGGGTGTGTCAAAAACTGTGCCTTTTAAATGGTTTAGTAATTACTTTGAAACAGCACGCAAAGCAATTTTACATGAACACATTAACCATTGGCACTGCCAGAGGAAATTAAAGCCCTCTTGGGTAAGTAGGTGACTTAATAAAACAGAAATAATGCACAATTCAGTGAACGGGATATTTCATTTGCGTTATGGAAAAAAGTTGTTATGCAATTATGGTTTTGGAATTTCGTAGGAGCATTTGTCCTTTTTCAAATACTTAGTTCAGGCCTTGCTCCGAAAGTGTTTATTACGAGAGAAAAAAATTACTGACTTAGTTTTGAACTGAACAGCTGGGATGTTTACAGGAAATAACTTTGGGAAATATCCCTATAAACCCACACATTCTACAGTCATTAAAATAACTGTTTCCATCACTCTAAGCCTCCGAACAAACCCTGCTTCATCTTTCCCTTTTGGACTATGGCTCAAATCTTGCATCTGGGTTTATGTGGGTACATAATGGTCAAGAACATGCACAACAGTATTTAGTTTGGGATATAAAATCAATATGAAATTACCCTGCAAATTAAATGAATGTATATTGAAATGCACTTTGTAGCCAGCTATATTAGTGTGACCATTACATGATGCAAACAATGCTTGATCAGCATTCCTCCACGTACAATTTATTTCTAATGCTTGAGGTTTCAGATTGAAATTTCATGCCAGTTTCCTTGTTGGATTTCTGTTCTGACAGGGATATGAGTCAGCATTCAACAACAAGATGAACAATTTGCATTTATGTAGCACCTTTAACATAGTAAAACACCCCAAGGCACTTCACAGGAGTGTTATAAAACAAAACATTTGACACCAAGCCACATAGGAGAAATTAGGAGAAAGCTTGGTCAAAGAGGTAGGTTTTAAGGAGCGTCTTAAAGGAGGAAAGGGAGGTAGAAAGGCGGAGAGGTTTAGGCAGGGAATTCCAGAGCTTAGGGCCTAGGCAGATGAAGGCACAGTCACCAATGGTTGAGCGATTAAAATCAGGGATGATCAAGAGGCCAGAATTGGAGCAGCGCAGATATTTTGGGGGGTTGTGGGGCTGGAGGAGATTACAGCGATAGGAAGGGGCAGAGTCACGGAGGGATTTGAAAACAAGGATGAGAATTTTGAAATCGAGGCAGTGTAGGTCAGCGAGCTCAGGGGTGATGGATGAATGGGACTTGGTGCGAGTTAGGACACGGGCAGCTGAGTTTTGGATGACCTTAAGTTTACGTAAGGTAGGACTCAAGAGTTTTAATGTGAACCCAGGTCCTATCTACACACAGAGTTTTCTTGCAGTTGAAAGGTGCAACATTTACAACAACAGCATTGGAGACATCAGCTACAAAAGTCATCAACAGTGCAACAATACTTTCCTCATTGATTGTCACCTAGGCTCAGTCTCCTTCGAGTCTGAAAGTTTGAGAGTTCCAAGCCTCACTTTGAGTTGAACATATAATCTAGGGCTGTGGTACTGAGTGGGCATAGCATTGTCAGAGATACTGGGCCTGAAATCCTGATTGGCCTACTAAGCCAATGGCAGTACGACAGAGTAGGTCTCAAGTGTTTCCAAGCAAGCCTTAAATGCGCCCACATGTAAAGATGCAGAAATAACAACAGAAAATGCTGGAAATACTCAGCAGGCCAGGCAGCATCCGTGGAGAGAGAAACAGAGTTAACGTTTCAGGTCTGGGACCCTTCATCAGAACTGGAAAAAGCTGGAGATGTAAAAGATATTAAGCAGGTGCAGAGACGGGGGCGGGGGGTGGTTTAGGAGGGGAGGAAGGAATTGAAGAACATCCTGTACTTTTGTGAGGCAGGAAAGATAAAATGTTGCAAATGGGAGTGGCAAAAATCATACAGCATGAAAAATGGGGGCAGGGGTTATTATCTGAAATTGTTGAACTCGATGTTGAGTCCGGCAGACTGTAAGATGAGGTGCTGTTCTTCGAGCTTACGTTGATGCAGACCCTACCTTAAATCCTTGGGGTCATTTGTATACTTGGGGTGGCCTGTAAGCATATACCAGTGGTGTCAGCCCTGATGGGGGCCCGGTAAATTGTAGAAGCCTGGGGCCCTTATTAGCTGAAGCAGGTGTGAATTTTTTTCTCTGCCTCGAAGGTATACAAAAAGATCAATTATCTTTTCCTTGAAGTGAATGAAAGCTAGTCCCAAGAGCAGGTGTGGGCTCCACTGGTCCTATCAGGTGACGGAGTGGGCAGAATTCCTGGGGTAGCCTGGGAACTCCCCCAGACACATCCCTTTGACATGGGGGTAGGTGGGCAGAAGGTCCACCCTCCCACCAGAATTTTCAAGTTTTCTCTCTACAGGACAGAATCCTGGAGGAACCGGGTCCTGTCCCATTTTCTGGCGTGCCTGCCTCCGCGGTAGTTACACTGTAGATGCAGCCAAAGCTTGAGTGGAATTATGGGCTTATTGTTTTTTGAATAAGGTGTTAAAACAAGATCCCGTCTGCATCCTTAGATTGACGTAAAAGATCTAATGGCATTATTTGAAGAAAGGCAGGGAGTTCTCTTGGTGCTCTGGCCAAATTCCTCCCTCAAATAACACCACTAAAAACATTATCTGGTCACTCAGTCATTTTGGTCCTGAATTTGGGGAGCAGTGGAGCAGAAGAGGTCTGCCAATTGCAGAAAAATTGATCAGGACTCAGAAACACCGGGTCTCTACCCAGAAGAATGGGAAAGTTGACTTTCTGTTGGGACCTGGGATGGGTGCAAGTTCCATCCGCCCCATAGAAGGTGCAAGACATCACAAACAAGTGGACCAAGGCTCCTATCATCTTTGCCCCCGGTGAGCTGGATGCTGGAAAGAAATTAGCATTCAGGTCCTTGGAGGGATGTACGTGAGGCCCAGCGGTTTGTCTAGTCCTTGGTCTTGGCCTGGACATGCCAGAAAACTGCCAGAAGCATCATGGCAAATTAGTCCTCTTATAAAGGGAGCCAACTCTCAATGGGTAAAAAACTGGAGCTGAAGGTGCCAGCTTGCCTCCTGAATGGTTGTCAGGCACCACATCTTACTCCCTCTACTTGTAGCAGGTGCTCAACTTATGCCTGTACTGTTAAACAGAGTAGAGAGAACTTTGCATCTGGCTGTGCTGTACTTGACCTGGTAGTGTTTGATGTTGATGCTGGCACTGGGCACCCGAAATGAGAAGTTTTTCCTTCCACCACCACTACCATTCCTCGCCTTGAACACAAAAAAAACCAGGAAGCGCCCCTCTTTCCTGCTGCGTAAGGGTGACTATAGGGGTACTATTATGAATTTATGCTTCAAGCACAGAACGATGTCCATTGGGAGAGTATATTTAGAATCTGGGTGCATGCACCACACAATTTTCTATGATTTCATGTAATCATGTGGGGTTGGGGCATGGTGGCAGGGCCAGGAAGGCTGTGCTGTCAAATTCCCTATATGTGATGATGGTGGGTGAATTCCACACCAAAATGTGGATTCATAAATGTATCCCGATGTGCTTGTTGGGGAGGGGAGATGAAGGAGGGTGTATCAGTGCTTCCATCCTGGTCTCAGGAGGTCAGCAAATTTGAAGGAGGGTGGGGGGACAGTATCTGAGGAGAGAGAACTGTTAACAATATCAGCTAACATGAGAGCCAGGAAGCAAAATTGGGTGGTCAGCAGTTTAGTGGGAATAGGGTTGAGGGAGCTGTAAGTGGGTCTCATGGACAAAATGAGCTTGGAGAGGACATGAGTGGAGATCGGAGAGGAAGATGCGAGTTAAGGGCTAGGGCAGGGGGTACCTTAGAGGAAGTTTGGCCCGATGGTCTAGGGAAGGGAGGGAAGTGGCAGAGCCAGCTGATTGGATGGTCTCAATCTTAATGACAAAGAAGTCCATGAGCTACTTGCACTTCTTGGAGGTGAGGGTGGAGGAAACAGGGGAGAGGGGTTTAAGAAGACGGTTTGCAGTAGAGAAAAGAAGCCGGGGGTTATCTTTGCATTCCAGAATGATCCTAGAATAGTAAGCAATTTTGGCAGACAAGAGCAGGACCCGATAGTGCTTTATGTGGTTTTGCCAGATCTGGCAGTGAATGGCCATATCTGTTCAAGTCATAGAATCATAGAAAGTTACAGCACGGAAGGAAGCCATTTCGGCCCATCGTGTCCGCGCCGGCCAACAAAGAACTATCCAGCCTAATCCCATTTCCCAGCTCTTGGTCCGTAGCCCTGCAGGTTACAGCATCCCAAGTGCACATCCAAGTACTTTTTAAATGTGGTTAGGGCTCCTGCTTCTACCACCCTTTCAGACAGTGAGTTCCAGACCCCAACAACCCTCTGGGTGAAGAAATTTCCCCTCAAATCCCCTCTAAACCTTCCACCAATTACTTTAAATCTGTGTCCCCTGGTTTTTGACCCCCTGCTAAGGGAAATAGGTCCTTTCTATCCACTTTATCTATGCCCCTCATAATTTTATACACCTCAATAAGGTCTCCCCTCAGCCTCCTCCGTTCCAAGGAAAACAAACCCAGCCTATCCAGTCTTTCCTCATAGCTAAGATTCTCTACTCCTGGCAACATCCTTGTAAATCTCCTCTGTACCCTCTCTAGTGCAATCACATCTTTCCTGTAATGTGGTGACCAGAACTGCACGCAGTACTCTAGCTGAGGCCTAACTAGTGTTTTATACAGTTGAAGCATAATCTCCCTGCTCTTGTATTCTATGCCACGGCTAATAAAGGCAAGCATTCCATATGCCTTCTTAACCACCTTATCTACCTGGTCTGCTACTTTCAGGGATCTGTGGACATGCACTCCAAGGTCCCTTTGTTCCTCTACACTACTCGGTGTCCTACCATTTATTGTGTATTCCCTTTCCTTGTTAGCCCTCCCCAAATGCAGTACCTCACACTTCTCCGGATTGAATTCCATTTGCCACTGTTCTACCCACCTGACCAATTTATTGATATCTTCCTGCAGTCTACAGCTTCCTTCTTCAGTATCAACCACACAGCCGATTTTAGTATCATCTGCAAACCCTGCCAAGCTAGTTTAAACCCTCCCCAACAGCACCAGCAAACCCCCCGCATGAGGATATTGGTCCCAGCTCTGTTGAGGTGCAACCCATCCAGCTTGTACAGGTCCCACCTCCCCCAGAAACGGTCCCAATGCCTCAGGAATCTAAAGCCCTCCCTCCTGCACCATCCTTCCAGCCATGCATTCATCTGCTCTATCTTCCTATTTCTGGAATCACTAACGCGTGGCATCGGGAGTAATCCGGAGATTACTACTTTTACGGTCCTGTTTTTAATCTGACTCCTAGCTCTAAACTCTGCCTGCAGGATCTCATCCCTCTTTCTACCTATGTCATTGGTACCGATATGGACCACGACATCTGGCTGTTCACCCTCTCCCCCAGAATGCTCTGCAGCCGTTCGGTGACATCCTTGACCCTGGCACCAGGGAGGCAACATACCATCCTGGAGTCACGTCTGCGGCCGCAGAAACGCCTGTCTGCTCCCCTCACTATTGAATCCCCTACCACTATTGCTCTCCCACTATTTTTCCTCCCCCCCGCCACTGTGCAGCAGTCTTTGGGCTGGATTTTCATTGAGGAGTCAGGTTGGAGGCAGGACTACAACTTTCGGGGTTGTAGTCCCGCCTCCATCGAGATGCGGCCAATCCACGCGATTTTAACTTGATTGACCTTGTTGAGCCCGCCCACCGGGCTCAGTAGGCCAATTAAGGGCCACCCGGCAACAGGTGACGTCACAGACTGACATTTCATCTGTCAAGAGATTTTGACAGATGAAATATCAGTGTTTCACAGCTGTTTGAAGCTGTCAAACACTGACAGTCTTACTTCTAACCTGAGTCCTTCTCCACAGACACGGTTAGAAATCTCTCCTGCACAAAAAGCTGCAGGCTGTCACTTTTGACAGATCGCAGCCATTCTGCTTTCTGTGCCGGTGAGATGACGGAATCCCGGGGCCTAAAGGAACGAGAGCTGTAAAGGTAAGAAAAGGTAATTTACACTTCTTTAATCACTTTAGACACACCAAACACACTTACCTTTGCACTCATGCACACATCACTCACCTGAACACCGACATTTCGACCCCTCCAAGTCCTTCAACCCGACGGCCCGACTCCTCTAACTTGCTGTGGTTTGGAGCCGTCGGGAATCCCACACTTCAACCTTCAAAATAGGGATTAGGCTAAAAAACTGCCTGTTAACTACCTGTTAACAGGCAGTTAATTGGCACTAATCCCTTCCCGCCTCGGGTAGGCGGGTCCCAGTGCAGGGCGGGTACCCGCCTCCTTTGAAACCGGCATGGAGGCGGGTTGGGGGCGGGATGGTGTCGGGACCCCCGATTTCGGGATTTTAACCCCCCGCACGCCTCCAATCCCGACTCCACGGCACAATGAAAATCCTGCCCTTTGTCCCTTGGACTTAAGGGAGTGGAGATGAGGGCCTACCGGGGGAATGGCCTGGGTGAAAGCGAGTAATGGTTTTAATGGGGACTAAGGCATCAAAGGTGGAAGTGAGGGTGTGATTGAGCAGATATAGCTGCATATATGTCATGATGTATGGAGGGCCAAAGGCTAGACAGTTGGGATTTTGAAAGTGCAGTTGAAGGTGAATTGGGAGAGAGTTTTTTCCAGGGGCGGACACAGAAGGAATTAGGGTTGGGAGTGGGGAAGAGCGATATGGGTAAGAACGATACAAGGAAGTGATCAGAGATGGCCTTATCTGTGATTGACACGATGGGAGTAGCAAGGTCATGGAGGTGGCCGTGAATATGGGTTGGGGAGTTTAGATGGAGGGAGAGATTAAGGGAGGATAGGAGGGCAGTGAACTCAAGGAAAGAGAGCATTATGAATTGAGATGGAGGTTGAAATCACGAGGATGAGAAGTCGCTCGATGCAGAGGCTGATAGAAACATAGAAACATAGAAGATAGGAGCAGGAGTAGGCCATTCGGCCCTTCGAGCCTGCTCCGCCATTCAATGAGATCATGGCTGATCATCCAATTCAGTACCCTGTCCCTGCCTTCTCCCCATATCCCTTGATCCCTTTAGCCTTAAGAAATATATCCAACTCTTTCTTGAATATATTTAATGAACTGGTCTCCACTGCCCTCTGTGGCAGAGAATTTCACAGGTTCACCACTCTCTGGGTGAAGAAATTCCTCCTCATTTCAGTCCTAAATGGCTTACCCCTTATCCTTAGACTATGACCCCTGGTTCTGGACTCCCCGGCCATCAGAAACATCCTTCCTGCATCTGGTCTGTCCAGGCCTGACAGAATTTTATAGGTTTCGATGAGATCCCCTCTCAATCTTCTAAACTCCAGTGAGTATAAGCCCAATCGACACAATCTCTCCTCATACGTCATTCCTGCCATCCCAGGTATCAGCCTGGTGAATCTTCGCTGCACTCCTTCTATGGCAAGAACGTCCTTCCTCAGGTAAGGCGACCAAAACTGCACACAATACTCAAGGTGCGGTCTCACCAAGGCCCTGTACAACTGTAGCAAGACATCCTTGTTCCTGTACTCGAACCCTCTTGCTACGAAGGCCAACATACCATTTGCCTTCTTAACCGCCTGCTGCACCTGCATGCTTACCTTCAGCGACTGGTGCACAAGAACACCCAGGTCTCTTTGCACTTCCCCTTCTCCCAATCTATTGCCATTCAAATAATAATCTGCCTTCCTGTTTTTGCCACCAAAGTGGATAACCTCACATTTATCCACATTATAGTACATTTGCCATGTTTCTGCCCAATCACCCAACCTGTCCAAATCGTACTGGAGTTTCACGACATCCTCCTCACAGCATACCCTCCCACCCAGCTTTGTGTCGTCTGCAAATTTGGAGATATTACATCCAATTCCCTCGTCCAGATCATTAATATATATTGTGAACAGCTGGGGTTCTAGGACCGATCCTTGCGGTACCCCACTAGTCACTGCCTGCCACTCGGAAAACGACCCGTTTATTCCAACTCTTTGCTTTCTGTCCGCCAACCAGTTCTCTATCCAAGTCAATACCTTGCCCCCAATCCCATGTGCCTTAATTTTGCACGCTAATCTCTTATGTGGGACCTTATCGTAAGCCTTCTGAAAGTCCAAATACACCACATCCACTGGTTCACCCGTATCTATTTTACCAGTTACATCCTCAAAAAATTCCAGTAGATTAGTCAAGCATGATTTACCTTTTGTAAATCCATGTTGACTTTGTCCGATCCTGTCACTGCTTTCCAAGTGCTCTGCTATTACATCTTTTATAATGGACTCTAGCATTTTCCCCAGAAAGATGGAGGAAAGCAGTGAAGATATCTCGGTGGGAACATTTTTATGGTAATTGGGTGTGCGGTAGAGAAGGAGGATTTTAAATGAGAGGTGAGAGGGATGGAATAAGGTGAGATGCTCAAAGGAGGAGAAAGTACCAGAGGAGTAGGGGGATAGACCAAGGTATGATTTGGTGATAAGAGCCACAGCGCCACCGCGATGGTCTGGGCATGGCAAGTGGTGGAAGGTATAGCCAGGTGGAGAAGCTTCATTTAGGGGGAAGGTGTCATCACCGCTCAGCCAGGTTTCCGCCAAGGCCATGATGTCGATACAATTATCCACGATAAGCTCATGCATGGTAGGGGCCTTGTTCACAAGACATTCTGGAGGGAGATGCGGAGAGGGGCGGTGATAGTTGATCCGCTGGCAGAGTCCACAGGGTCAGCACTGGGAGGGGTGAGTTGGACAGAGAGGAGATTGGCAAGATTAGCCCCCAGTGGGCGCGCATGGTGGGAAGGTTGGCGAGAGAGTAGTATGGGGCACTTTGGGTTACTGCTTGTAAGGCGGCAGCGATGAGTGTCTCAGTAGGCCCTTCGGAGGATGCCAAGAGAGGCACAGAGGGAAGCTGTAGGCTTTCCTAAGAGGGAGTCAAGCCTGGAATGGCGACAGCAGAGCAGGAAGGTCAAGGAATATTGAAGGGTTGGGGTAAGGATTTGGGAGGGCAGAGTATCCGAGAGGGGAGAAATGTAAGGAGCCATAATGACAGGAGAGAGGGTTCTAGGAGGGGTAGAGAGAAAAGCAGTTAAAAAAAAAAAGAGAAAAAAATGGAAATAGAAGTGATGGCCTTGAGTCCGGAGCAGCTGCCAAAATGTGCATGCGAATAGACACAGGGAAGTCTATTATATAGGCCTGATTACATAGTAATTATTAGGATATACGTATATCCTGGTAGTAACAGGGAATAGATGGAAGACAATAGGAGGAAGTTCAGTTAAACTCAAAGGGCCCATGGTGGGATAATGTTGGCATAGGTAGGGAGGAGTTGGCATGGAGCATCACCGAACTTTAAAAAAAAATTTGTTCATGGGAAGTGGGCGTCACTGGCAAGGCCAGCATTTATTGTCTATCCCTAGTTGCCCTTCAGAAGATGATGGTGAGCCGCCTTCTTGAACTGCTGCAGTCCGTGTGGTGATGGTACTCCCACAGTGCTGTTAGGGAGGGAGTTCCAGGATTTTGACCCAGCGACAATGAAGGAACCATATACTTCCAAGTCAGGATGGTGTATGCCTTGGAGGGGAACTTGGAGGTGGTGGTGTTCCCATGCACCTGCTGCCCTTGTCCTTCTAGGTGGTAGAGGTCGCGGGTTTGGGAGTTACTGCCAAGGAGCCTTGGCAAGTTGCTGCAGTGCAGCCATGGTACGCTGGTGGTGGCAGGAGTGAATGTTTAAGGTGGTGGATGGGGTGCCAATCAAGCGGGCTGCTTTGTCCTGGATTGTGTCAAGCTTCCTGAGTGTTGCTGGTGCTGCACTCATCCAGGCAAGTGGAGAGTATTCCATCACACTCCTGACTTGTGCCTTGTAGATGGCGGAAAGGCTTTGGGGAGTCAGGAGGTGAGACACTCACTGCAGAATACCTAACCTCTGACCTGCTCTTGTTGCCACGGTATTTATGTGGCTGGTCCAGTTAAGTTTCTGGTCAATGGTGACCCCTAGGATGTTGATGATGGGGGATTTGGCGATGGTAATGCCGTTAAATGTCAAGGGGCGCTGGTTAGACTCTCGCTTGTTGGAGATAGTCATTGCCTGGTGTTAGATCCGTGTATCTTAATGTTGTGTCCTTCAATAATCAGACAACAGACTGCAGGGAACGATTCAACAGGTGTTTACTGAATGAGGGTTACTCTAGAACTAACTGTACAGATCACTACTCAGGGTTTATATACAGGTGTGGTCACTGCCGGTACTACAGTATACAGGAGCTGTAAAAAGTAGTTCTCTCCCTTAAAGGTACATACATTACAATTCCCCTTTTAGATTAACAGTACCATAACACTCATTTAACAATTAAATATCAAACTAATTACAATTAACACTTTTAACATGCAACATTAGCTGAAAATAGTCTATTTATAAATTCAGTCTTTGGGGAGGCTTCCTGATCCTTTCTGGATAGCACCTTTCCCGAGTGTCTTGCTCTTGGTGCGGAGGCAATTCTGGCCCCCTGTCGTCGGTTGGTTCATCAGCTTCCGATGCTACTGTTTCTGGGGTAGATGCGACCTGTACGTCGGATTCATCACCAGGTACGTATGGGCGAGGCATGGGGTTGACTTGTTCCTGTGACTCTAGGATCTGGTCAGCATGGCATCTCATGATGCTCTCCCCAACGTCCACTGTGTACATTAGTGGGCCCTGCCGTGTGCATATCGTACCTGGCTGCCATTTTTCTGTTCGGTAGTTGCGGGCCAAGACTGGTTGCCCTACATTGAAGCTCCTTGTTGGCTTCTCATGGATGTGCTGGAATTGCTTACTCTCAACATCTCTTCGTACGTTTGGTCTGAGCAAATCCAGGCGAGATCTTAACCTTTGGTTCAAGAACATCATGGCTGGGGCCTGGTTGGTGACTGCATGTGTCGCATTCCGGTAGGCGAACAGGAAATTGTCCACCTTGTGCTGCAGCGGAATGTTGTCATCGTACATAGCCTTTATTGCCTTCGTAAAGGTTTGTACGAACCTCTCAGCCAATCCATTTGTGGCTGGATGATACGGGGCGGATGTGTAATGCCTTACCCCATTCTTTTTCAAGAACCTCCGGAACTCTTCGGACACAAACTGTGGTCCGTTGTCGGAGCAAATCTGTTCTGGCAAGCCATTCCTGGCAAAAATGGTCCGTAGGACTGCAATAGTTTTCTCCGTGGTGGTGGAGGACATTTTGATGACCTCAGGCCATTTCGAGTGCGCATCCACGGCTATTAAAAACATTGAGTCCATGAATGGACCAGCAAAATCAATATGCACCCGTTGCCATGGAGATGAGGGCCACTCCCATGGGTGTAGAGGGGCATGTGGTGGTGCATTTTGGACCTTCTGGCATCCTGAGCAGCTCTTTGTCAGGTCCTTGATTTGCTGATCGATCCCCGGCCACCACACATAAGCCCTTGCAAGGCTTTTCATTTTCACCCCTCCCAGATGACCTTCGTGAAGCTCATTGAGCACTCTCTCCCTTAACTTGGGTGGAATTACCACTCGGGATCCACACATCAAGGTCCCCTGGCATACTGACAGCTGTTCTCTTCTGGATGAGAATGCTGGCAACAGTGAGTCGCCATGTGCTGGCCATCCCTTCACCGTCAAATCATATACCCGAGACAGTGTCGGGTGATTTCGGGTCTCCTTCTCTATACCAGCGTTAGTTACTGGCAAGCATTCAATTATAGTTGAATGAAATATTTCGACAGGATCCGCTGCTGGTGCTTCCTCCGCAGTAGGCAGTGGCAGGCATGATAGCCCATCAGCGTTTCCATGCTGTTTCGTGCCCTTATACTCGATTTCATATTGATTCGCCCCTAGAAAAAGTGACCATCTTTGTAGTCGTTGCGCAGTCATCACCGGAACGCCCTTCTTTGGATTAAAGATGGAGACAAGTGGTTGGTGGTCAGTCAGCAAGGTGAACTTCTGCCCGTGCAGATAGTGATTGAACTTTTTCACTCCCCACACTAGGCTGAGGGCCTCCCTGTCAATCTGGGCATAGTTACGCTCGGCTGAGGTTAGTGATCGTGACGCAAAGGCTATTGGCCTCTCTGAGCCGTCCGAGAATTTGTGCGACAGCACCGCTCCAATGCCGTAGGGTGACGCATCACATGCCAACTGAATTGGTAATGCCGGGTTGTAATGGGCCAATACCTCTTTCGATGTGATTAGTGTTTTGCTCTTCTGGAAAGCTCGTCTACATTCGTCACTCCACTTCCATGGCACCCCAGTTTGCAGTAGGGTGTTCAGTGGGTGTAGTATTGTAGACAAATTTGGCAAGAACTTACGGTAGTAGTTTACCAGCCCGAGGAACGACCTCAGTTGTGACACATTTTCCGGTGCTGGAGCCTTGACTACTGCCTCAATCTTCTCTGGGGACTTATGTAACCCCTCTTTATCGATAACGTGGCCACAATACGAGATCTGTTTTCTAAAAAACTCGCATTTGGGGCGGTGAGCTCGGAGCCCATATTCCTGCAATCTAGTGAGCACCTGCTCCAGGTTGGCAAGGTGATCACTGTCATTTTCGCCCGTGACCAGGATGTCGTCCAAATAACACTGGGTCCCTGGGATCCCTTGCAGGACTTGTTCCATTGCCCTCTGCCAAATAGCCGAAGCTGATGCTACCCCGAATACCAGCCGGTTGTCTTGGTAGAGACCTTTGTGGGTGTTGATTGTGAGGTACTTTTTTGATGCTTCTTCTACCTCCATTTGCAGATACGCCTGGGCCAGATCAATCTTAGTGAAGCGTTTCCCTCCAGATAGCGACGCGAAAATATCTTCAATCTGCGGAAGTGGATATTGTATGGTGTGAAGGACCGGGTTCACTGTTACCTTAAAGTCCCCACAGATGTGAACCTTCCTTGGTTCCCCAGGCGTGCTGCTCAACGACTTTTTCATCACAGGGACGATGGGTGTAGCCCACTCGCTCCTGTCTACCTTGGACAGTACACCTGAACGTTCCAGACTCTCTAACTCTGCTTCGACGGCTGGGCGGATCGCATAAGGTACCGGTCTGGCCTTAAAACATTTTGGGCTTGCGTTTTCTTCAATTTTAATCATCGCTGTCATGCCTTTTAGTGTTCCGAGTCCTTGCTGGAACACTTCTTTCGCATCAGTTAGGATCTTTGACAGTCGCCCAGGTGTGACGTCATCAGCCTTTTTGTCAGCCACAGTCAGTGCCTGTATGGAATGCCAATCTAGCTGTATCTTCCGGATCCATTCACGTCCTAGTAGTGGTGGTCCTCCATCTGGCAATACATATAGGTCCATTTTTGGTGTTTCGTTGCCGTTATATATAACGTTCACCCTTATTTTTCCTTTGGGGTAGACCTTTTGCCCCGTGTACGTCTTCAAGACAATCTTTGTATCTCTCAAGGGTATATGTGAGAATAGCCGCTTGTAGTCCCTTCGGTTTATGACTGTTAGGGCTGATCCTGTGTCCAATTCCATTTTCACTTGGACTCCTGCTATCTTGAGCGTGACCCAGATAGTTTGGTGATCCTCCGTTTTGATCACATTATGTAGTTTCAGACAACCCAACTCCTTGCTTCCGGAGTCTGTATCACTCTTCTGTTCGTCTGAACTACTCTCCTTTACCTTATGTACCTTCTTGTACTTCCCCTGTGGAGATTTCTTGTTGCTGGTTTTCTTTCCTGACCTGCAGACTCTTGCTATGTGTCCTACTTTTCCACACTGTCTGCACACTTTGTCCTTGAACCAGCAATCATTATGGTCGTGTGTTGTTCTGCCGCAGCGATAGCACTTCACTGTTCCGTATGACATTTCATTTGTGCCATATTCTTGCGGTCTCCGTTGTATCTCTGCAGCGCCCCGTGCTGCTGCTTCGTGTGATACTGCAATGCTGAAAGCCTTGTCCAGCGTAAGATCCTTTTCTGATAGAAGCCATTTCTGTGTTCCTTCACTTTGAAGCCCACACACAAACTTGTCCCTTAAAGTATCTGCTAGTCCCGTTCCAAACTGGCAGTGTTTCGATAGCTTGCGCAGTTCCGTTAAATACTCAGCATTACTTTCATCTTTATGCTGGTTCCTTTTGTGAAACTTAAATCTTTCTGCTATCAGCAGCGGTGTGGGGTTTAAGTGGTCCTGTAGGATTGACACTATGTTTTCAAAATCCTTTTCTACTGGCTTCTCTGGGGTTACTAGGTTTCGCAGTAAGCCATACGTTTTTGCACCCATTGAATTCAACAATACCAGTGCTTTCTTGTCATCTGGCACTTCATTCGCCTTGCAGTATACTTCTATGCGTTTGACATATGTCGTCCAATCTTCGACTTCATTGTCGAACGCTATGATACTGCCACTCTTCGGCATTTTTGGGTGTGGTTAGACTGGCTTAAAATGGCGTCTCCCGCGCTTTCCTTTCTTTCCCGCTGCGGCTTAAAATGGCGTCTCCCGCGCTGCTGCCAACACCGCTCTCGGCGGTCCTCGTGGCAAATGGCGACGCCCTGTGGGTTTCGTGCGCTGCTCCTGCGCTGCTGCCAATGCCGCTCTCTGCGGTCCTTGTGGCAATGGAAGCGCCTCGCGTTTTCCTGCACGCCTCTCTCCCCCGTTGACGCTGCTCGGCCCTTGAACACCGGCTGCGCTCTGCTCTCTCTCGCCTCTCTCCCCCGTTGATGCTGCTCAGCCCTTGAACACCGGCTGCGCTCTGCTCTCTCTCGCCTCTCTCCCCCGTTGACGCTGCTCGGCCCTTGAACACCGGCTGCGCTCTGCTCTCTCTCGTCTCTCTCCCCTGTTGACGCCGCTCGGTCCTGAACACCGCCTGCGCCCTTTGCGCTCTGCCCTCTCTCTCTCCCCCGTCGACGCTGCTCGGCCTTTTTCTGTGCCGCTCGGTCGGGCTCTAGCCCGTCGCTGTCCGGGAAGGGTCTGCGCAGTACCTGTTGCCAGCCCGTTTCGCTGGACCACCGTGACTGGAAAGCCAAGCCTGGCTCTGGACAGCCTCCCCTGCGATGCTCAAATCTCCGCTGGATGACTGGGCGGTTGCCCATGGTCGACGCCTGTGCTTCTGGACTCGACCTTCTTCCACTGTTCTCCAGGAGCGAATCCCTGGGAGGTGATGCAGAGTTGCAGGTAGGTTCGAATCTGCCACGTCGCCAATGTTAGATCCGTGTATCTTAATGTTGTGTCCTTCAATAATCAGACAACAGACTGCAGGGAACGATTCAACAGGTGTTTACTGAATGAGGGTTACTCTAGAACTAACTGAACAGATCACTACTCAGGGTTTATATACAGGTATGGTCACTGCCGGTAATACAGTATGCAGGAGCTGTAAAAAGTAGTTCTCTCCCTTAAAGGTACATACATTACACCTGGCACTTGTGTGGCACGAATTTTACTTGCCGCTTATCAGCCCAAGCCTGAATGTCGTCCAGGTCTTGTTGCATGCTGAACTGTTATACAAGTTTGGAGGTAGGTGTAGCGGGCAAGTGAAATCCAGAAGCTATTTGAAGGGTAGAGTTTTGGAGCATAGAGGAATTGTCGTGGGAATGAAGATTTAGGAGATGTGCAGAATTGGTTGCAGAGCAGAAAGATGATGGCGAAGTTGGAGGTCACCATTAGATACAGAAACGGCGGAGAAATGTACTTCGGCCCAGGAGAGTAAAACACTAGCCAGGAACCACTCTGTAGCTGAAGCTGAAAAACTAGTAGCACCTCTGGGCCAGTCACAGGCTCAGCAGGGAAAAGCAGTGGTGGGGGAAGGGCTGTAAGCTGATCAAAGTTACTTTAAAATTTAAGCAACAGAACAGCAGATCAGAGATACAAGAGATGAGTCTTGCAGTGTAGACCAGTGTAGTCCAGTGCAGAAGCATAGTCTTGATGTCCAGAGAAGTCCAGGAATTTGGAAGCCAAGTTTTAGAAGAGATCCAGGATCTCCATGAGAAAAGCAGAGAGCAGGCATGGTACAGTGGCGGGTGGGGCGGCGGGGGGTGGGGGGCAGCGGCTGGCAGTGGCTGTTTCAAATAGCAGTTAACTTGTTAGGGCTGAAATGCACACACTATTAGAGCCAGGGGATTGTAAGCAGTGGAAGAGAGGAGAGTGGGACAGAAAGGGCCAAGGATGGCAGCGGATTGCCAAGGATAGAGGAGCACCGTGAGGAGCTCCCTCGGGAGCTGCCAGCCTAGGAGCCATCTTGGGGGAGCGGGTTGCCGGTTCCTAGCCTTAAACTACCATCTGAATGTGACATTTTTAATATGTAATCCAGATTGTTAATCCTAGATGTTGTGAATGTGGTCGACCATGATCACAATATGCTCATTTCCACCTTTTTACAATCCAAGTAGTAAATCAGAAATAATATGCAGATTACAGATTGCTTGAGCTACTGAATACTAAAAGCCTCTAGTTTCTGTGTTGTTTGTACAATCTCAATGGGTTGGGGGCGGGTCAGTGTTCCATCTAATGAACTAACCATATAAAAACAGTCCCTAAGACGCATCCGCTCTCTATAATTTGAATTTGTTCTTGTTTCTCTTCATCAGTTTAACATTTAAACATCTATTTTAAACACAGCTGGACCTGAGCAGCAACAACAACTTGTATTTATATAGCGCCTTTAACGTAATAAAACATCCCAAAGTGCTTCACAGGAGTGTTATCAAACAAAATTTGGCACCGAGTCACATAAAGGGACATTGGGGCAGGTGACCAAATGCTTGGTCAGAGAGGTAGGTTTTAAGGAGCGACTTCAAGGAGGAAAGAGAGGCGGAGAGGTTCAGCGAGGGAATTCCAGAGCTTAGGGCCTCGGCAGCTGAAGGCACGGCCGCCAATGGTGGAGAGATTAAAATCGGGGATGCGCAAGAGGCCGGAATTGGAGGAGCGCAGATTTCTCGGAGTTATACGGCTGTAGGAGGTTAGAGATAGGGAGGGGCGAGGCCATTGTGGGATTTAAAAACAAGGATGCAAATTTTAAAATCGAGGCATTGCTTAACCGGGAGCCAATTTAGGTCAGCGAGCACAGACATGATGGGTGAACGGGACTTGGTGCGAGTTAGGATATGGGCAGCAGAGTATTGGATGACCTCAAGTTTATGGAGGGTGGAAGATGGGAGCCAGGCCAGGAATGTGTTGGAATAGAAACATAGAAACATAGAAGATAGGAGCAGGAGTAGGCCATTCGGCCCCTCGAACCTGCTCCGCCATTCAATGAGATCATGGCTGATCATCCAAATTCAGTACCCCGTTCCTGCCTTCTCCCCATATCCCTTGATCCCTTTAGCCTTAAGAAATATAACCAACTCCTTCTTGAATATATTTAATGAACTGGCCTCCACCGCCTTCTGTGGTAGAGAATTCCACAGGTTCACCACTCTCTGGGTGAAGAAATTCCTCCTCATCTCAGTCCTAAATGGCTTTCCCCTTATCCTTAGACTGTGACCCCTAGTTCTGGATTCCCCGGCCATCGGGAACATCCTTCCTAGAACATAAGAACATAAGAAATAGGAGCAGGAGTAGGCCAATTGGCCCCTCGAGCCTGCTCCGCCATTCAATAAGATCGTGGCTGATCTGATCCTAACCGCCAATCCACTATGACAGGACTATCTCCTGAATCTAACAGAATTAGACACACGAAACAGGAGCAGGATCAGGCTACACGGCCCCTGGGCCCGCTCCGCTACCCACAGGGCCATGACCGATCTGCACCTAAACTCATGTCCAAATTCCTGCCCGCTCCCCGTAACCCTTAATTCCCTTTTCTTCTAGGAAACTGTCTATTTCTGTTTTAAATTTATGTAATGATGTAGCTTCGACAGCTTTTTGGGGCAGCATATTCCATGGACCTACCACCCTCTGAGTGAAGTAGTTCCTCCTCATCTCAGTTTTGAAAGAGCAGCCCCTTATTCTAAGACTATGCCCCCTAGTTCTAGTTTCACCCATCATCTGGAACATCCTCCCCGCATCCACCCGATCCAACCCCTTCACAATCTTATATGTTTCAATAAGATCGCCTCTCATTCTTCTGAACTCCAATGAGTAGAGTCCCAATCTACTCAACCTCCCCTCATATGTCCATCCCCTCATCCCCGGGATTAACCGAGTGAACCTTCTTTGTACTGACTCGAGAGCAAGTATGTCTTTTCTTAAGTATGGACACCAAAACTGTATGCAGTATTCCAGGTGCGGTCTCACCAATACCTTGTACAACTGAAGCAATACCTCCCTATTTTTATATTCTATCCCCCTAGCAATGAAAGCCAACATTCCATTGGCCTTCTTAATCACTTGCTGCACCTGCATACTAACCTTTTGAGTTTCGTGGAGCAGGACCCCCAGATCCCTTTGTACTTCAGTACTTTCCAGTTTCTTGCCATTAAGATAATGGGCCAGAAATTGGTGAACGGGGCTTGCAGCCCCGTTTCTGCACTTACCCCGCGCTACTGCCGATCAGCTCCAGGGACGCCTGGAATTGGTGTTTCCAGAAGAAGAATCCCGGGCAGCGTATGACGTCACGCCGCCCAGGAGTGCAGCCAGCGCGAAGCCAGGAGCGTGCAGTGCAAGTGAGACACGCCCCTTGAGGTCTCAGTTTCACTGGACACGCCCCCAATCTTTCTGTCAAGCTGCTAAGCATTTTTACATGCAAAGCAGCAGTTTAAATAGGTTTTTGGAAGTTTTTTGAAGATTTTGGTAACTTTTATAAACTTTTTAAAATGTTTACATTATTTTGAGTAATCTGAAGTAGTTTTAAACAGAATTAAAGCAATTTAAAGACTTTTAAAAGCCCTAAAAGAATTTTTTTAATTCCATTTATTTATTTAGCAATGTCGTCGTCATACGTGTCTTCACACTGTTCCCTTTGGGGAACTGTATGAAGTGGTGGAAGGATTTATGGCCATGATTAACGCTCATTCCGTGACCGTAACCATCTTTGAACCAGGCATTAGGGCGGTTAGTCATATGGCGGGAGGGTTTTACGGGCTCCCACAAGCTATACAAGGAGGGGGGGCCACCCACACCCACGGACGCAAATATCCCACTGGATGTCAACCCAGAATTTAGAGCCGGAGCTCCGACTCCACTTGCCGGGACTGTCTGGAGCGGGGTTCGAAACCCTACCCTGATCTGGCCCAGCGGCGGGGATCCTACCGCTATGACAAAGGCCCAATCCGATTAGCAACGTGAAATGGCAGTATAGGGCTCCAGTCACGGGGAGGGAAAAGGCACAGGTAACATATGGGTGTCACCTTTTGTGCGGAGTGGGCCTTTTGCGTAGCAGTAAGCATCCCCGCCGCTGGGCCAGAAGGAGTAGGGTTTTGAACCCCACTCCAGACAGTCCCGGCAAGTGGAGTCGGAGTTCCAACTTTAAATTCTGGGTGGACATCCAGCGGGATACTTGCGTCCGTGGGTGTTGGTGGCCCCCCCCCCCCTCAGATGGGTTGTGGGAGCCCGTAAAACCCTCCTGCCATAGGACTAACCACCCTAATGGCTGGTTCAAAGATGGTTGCGGTCACGGAATGAGCGTTAATCACGGCCATAAATCCTTCCACCACTTCATACAGTTCCCCAAAGGGAACAGTGTGAGGATACGTACGATGATGACCTCTTGCGCAATGCACCTCCTTGGACCCTCAGTCGCAGATGCGAGGGGGCAAGTCGTGCAATTGTTAAATTTTTCATTTTATTGACATGTAAAATGTTGGCCCAGTAATTCCCTTCCAACTGCGCGAGTACGGTCGGGGTACTTACGCATCTGGCCGGATGAAATGCCGGTTTTCAGCATGCACAGTGCTTTTGGGGAAAACCGGCATTTCCTGTCCTCTGAACGAAGGGGTTCAGAGGCAGAACGCGTGCGACTGCACAGGCAGCGCGTGCGCAGTATAATTCGCCGCTTTCATTACTGCTTTCAGTGAGGTCAAGTCCTTACAACTTACACATGAAAAAAGCATGGGTACAGTTGCTCCAGAGGCTGCGGAGGAAGATATTTCTTATCGTGGAGCTTCTGAAAGTATGTATGTCTGTATATATTCCTTTGCGTGTTATGTATATATTCCTTTACTTATGTGTATGAATGTATTATTTAATTATGACTTTCAGAGAAAGTAACTTATTGGAAAATCATAATTAAAAACATACATTCATACACATTAGTAAAGGAATATAAAACATACATACATATACGTAAAGGAATATATGTGGACATACATACATAACTCATTCTCACATTCCATTCACACAGCCACAATTGCTCCTTCTACCTACCGTTCTGAAAACCCTTTTTAAAAAAAAAAAATTTTAACTTTAAAACTTACTTAAATTTCTTAAAATAACTTCCCTCCCTTTCCCAAACAAAAATATTGCATTTCAGAAGCTCCACGATAAAATGTTTCTTCCTCCGCAGCCAATGAACCACTTTACACTTGCTTTTTTCAAGTGTAACTTCTGAGGACTTACCCTCACGGATTTCATGAATGAAATCTACGAAGTTCACTGCGCAAGCGCTGCCTGTGCAGTCGCACGCGCTCGAGGTCTGGAAATGCCGGCGTTCCCCGCATGCGCTGTTCATGCTGAATGCCGGCATTTCCAACGGCCAGATGCGTGAGTACCCCGAGCGCACTCACGCCTTTGGCCGCGAATTTCTGGCCCATTAACTTGCTCTACGATTTTTCCTACCAAAGTGCATAACCTCACACTTTCCAGTATTGTATTCCATCTGCCAAGTCTCTGCCCACTTACCTAGCCTGTCTATGTCCCCTTGCAGGTTTTTTATGTCCTCCTCTCTCACTACTTTCCCTCCCATCTTAGTATCATCTGCAAACTTTGATATGTTACACCCGGTCCCCTCCTCCAAATCGTTAATATAGATTGTAAAGAGTTGGGGACCCAGCACTGACCCCTGCGGAACACCACTGGTTACTGATTGCCAGTCTGAGAATGAACCATTTATCCCAACTCTCTGCCTTCTGTTAGAAAGCCAATCCTCTATCCATGCCAGAATATTACCCCCAATCCCGTGATTTTTTATCTTAAGCAATAATCTTTTGTGTGGCACCTTGTCAAATGCCTTTTGGAAGTCTAAATACACTACGTCCACTGGTTCACCTTTATCCACCCTGTATGTTACTTCCTCAAAGAACTCCAGCAAATTTGTCAAACATGACTTCCCCTTCATAAAACCATGCTGACTTTGTCTTATTAAACTATGATTATCCAAATGTCCTGTTACTGTCTCCTTAATAATGGACTCCAAAATTTTACCTACCACAGATGTTAGGCTAACATCTATAGTTTCCAGCCTTCTGTCTACTGCCCTTTTTAAATAAGGGTGTTACATTAGCAGTTTTCCAGTCTGCTGGGACCTTTGCTGAGTCCAGGGAGTTTTGGAAGATTATTACCAATGCATCCACAATCCCTACCGCCACTTCCCTCAAGACCCTTGGATGTAAGCCATCAGGTCCAGGCGATTTATCCGCCTTGAGTCCCATTATTTTACCGAGTACCACTTCCTTAGTGATTTTGATCGTGTTTATCTCCTCCCCTCCTATAGCCCCCTGCTTGTCCAGTGTTGGGATATTCTTGGTGTCCTCTACTGTAAAGACTGATACAAAATATTCATTCAGTGTTTTTGCCATCTCCATATTTCGCACCATTAATTTCCCGGTCTCATCCTCTAAGGGACCAACATTTACTTTAGCCACCCTTTTTCTTTTTATATAACTATAAAAACTCTTACTATCTGTTTTTATATTTTTTGCTAATTTATTTTCATAATCTATCTTCCCTTTCCTAATCAATCTTTTTGTTATTTTTTGCTGTCTTTTAAAGTTTTCCCAATCCTCTATCCTCCCACTAGATTTGGCTACCTTATATGCCCTTGTTTTTAGTTGAATACTATCCTTAATTTCTTTACTTAGCCACGGATGGCTGTCTTTTCTTTTACACCCTTTTCTTCTCAGTGGAATATACTTTTTTTGGAAGTTGTAAAATAACTCCTTAAATGTACACCACTGATCATGTATCGTCTTACCCTTTAATCTATTTTCCCAATCCACTTTGCTCAATTCTGCTCTCATACCTTCATAGTCTCCTTTATTCAAGCTTAGCACGCTTGTTTGAGATACAACCTCCTCACCCTCTAATTGAACATGGAATTCAACCATGTTATGGTCACTCATTCCAAGGGGATCCTTTACTAGGACATTTTTAATTAATCCTGTCTCGTTACACAGGACCAGATCTAAGGTTGCTTGCCCCCTGGTCGGTTCAGTTACATACTGCTCAAGAAACCCATCCCTAATACACTCAATGAACTCATCCTCAAGGCAGCCCTGCCCAATTTGATTTGTCCAGTTAATATGATAGTTAAAATCCCCCATAATTATAGATGTTCCCTTATTACAAGCCTCAACTATTTCCTGATTGATACTCCATCCAACCGAGTTGCAACTGTTCGGAGGCCTATAGACTACGCCCACTAGTGTTTTTTTCCCCTTATTATTCCTTATCTCCACCCAAACTGTTTCATTATCCTGATCTTTTGACCCAATATCATTTCTCTGTATTACAGTGATTCCTTCCTTTATTAACATAGCCACCCCACCTCCCCTTCCTTCCTGCCTGTCCTTCCTGATCGTTAAATAACCTGGTATGTTTAATTCCCAGGCATTGTCACCCTGCAGCCATGTTTCTGTAATGGCCACAAGATCACACCCATATGTAGCTATTTGTGCCATTAACTCATCTATTTTGTTACGAATGCTACGTGCATTCAGATAGAGAACTTTCAAATGTGTTTTTTGACACTTAGTTCCTGCTTTTGCCCTTTTTATTACTTTACCTTTTACTCCATACCTTCTGCCCCTTCCTGACACGCTCTGGTTTTTCATTTCCCCACTGCTACCTAAGTCTATGACCTTCTCTGTTGTCATTTTTATTATTTGTTCTCTAGGAACCTCCCCCCCACTAGTTAGTTTAAAGCCCTCTCTACAGCCCTAGTTATATGATCCACCAGGACCCTAGTCCCAGCACTGGCCAAGTGAAGCCCGTCCCAACGGAACAGCTCCCTCCTGCCCCAGTACTGGTGCCAGTGTCCCAGGAAGCAAAACCCATTTCTCCCACACCAGTCTTGTATCTAGTCTGTCCAGGCCTGACAGAATTTTATAGGTTTCGATGAGAGCCCCTCTCAATCTTCTAAACTCCAGTGAGTACAAGCCCAATCGACCCAATCTCTCCTCATACGTCATTCCTGCCATCCCAGGTATCAGCCTAGTGAACCTTCGCTGCACTCCTTCCATGGCAAGAACATCCTTCCTCAGATAAGGCGACCAAAACTGCACACAATACTCAAGGTGCGGTCTCACCAAGACCCTGTACAATCGTCAAGTCTAGAGGTAACAAAGGCATGGATGAGGGTTTCAGCAGCAGATGAGCTGAGGCAAGGGCGGAGATGGGCGATGTTACCGAGGTGGAAATAGGCGGTATTAGTGATGGCGCGGATATGTGGTTGGCAACGTTCCCTTTAAGCTGCGCAGCCTGGGACCAGCTTTTCTAATATTAAATTTCACACATGTGCAACACTGTGAATGGGCCACAACTACGACACCAAGGTTGTGAACAGTCTGGCTCAGCCTCAGATAATTGCCAGGGAGAGGGATGGAGTCAGTGGCTAGGGAACGGAGTTTGTGGCGGGGACCGCAAACAATGGGCTGGTTTTCCTTAGCCCCGAGGAGGCGGGCATGGAGGCGGGACTGCCAGTAAAGTAGCAGAAAGTGGGGGTGGATGGCAAAGCCGCCCCCATCCTGCCTCTGTGCCCTTTTGCCAGGAGGCGGGAAGATGTGCTGCTTCGGGTCCCGTCTCCTGGATGCGGGAAATGGATTCAATCCTTTTAACTGCTTGTTAACAGGTAGTTAACAGGCAGAAAAAAGGATTAGTGCTATTTTGCCTTCTCAGGTGAAGGCTTCACAACCTCAGAGAACCCCACCGGGTTGGAGGAGACATGAAGGAGGTCTGTGGGGGGTCGGAGGCACCTGGAAGTAAGATGTAGAGGTGAGTGATGGGTGTAAGTGTGGAGTGGTAAGTATGTAAGTTGAGTGATAAGTGTTTAAAAATGTTCAATTACCTTGTTTTCTTCCTACAGCCTTCATCCACCCTGGATTGGGAGACCCGACATCTTCCTTGTCGATTTCACAACTGGCTGTTGGAACCCGCGAACCAACAGCCATCTGAAATCGACAAAGTTGAAAGGTTTGATGAGTCCTGAACACAAGAACTCATCAAACTACAGGGAATGTCAGTGTTTGACAGCTTCACAGCGCTGTCAAATGCTGGCATTTCTTCTTTCAAGAAGTCTTGACAGATGACACGTCAGACGTTGACGTGCTCTGTCAGTGACTTCCTCCCTAATTGGCCTGCTGAGCCCGCAGGGTGGGCTTAACAAGGCCAATCAGGGGAAAATTCCTCTGGTTGGTCAGACGATGATGGAGGCGGGACATTGACATGACAAGCAGCAGTCCTGCCTCCAACTCGTCTCCATTGAGAAAATCCAGTCCAATGGCTTCGATCTTCCCAATATTTAGTTGGAGGAAATTTCTGCTCATCCAGTACTGGATGTCGGACAAGCAGTCTGACAATTTACAGACAGTAGAGAGGTCGAGCGAGGTGGTGGTGAGGTAGAGCTGGGTGTCATCAGCGTACATGTGGAAACTGACGCTGTGTTTTCGGATGATGCCACCAAGGGGCAACATGTAGATGGGAAATAGGAGGGGGCCAAGGATAGATCCTTGGGGGACACCAGAGATAACAATGCGGTAAGAGAAGCCATTGCAAGTGATTCTCTGGCTACCAGTGGATAGATAAGAATGGAAGCTGACAAGTGCAGTCCCACCCAGCTGCACGATAGAGGAGATGCATTGGTTGAGGATTGTGTGGTCAACCATATCAAAGGCTGCAGACATTTTCCTTTGGACATTGGCCACGCTGCTTCTGATTCACTCCTATGTTTGCGGCAGCGTATTCTGATCAGTTCTCCAGCAAAGATTGGAGGAAATTTGCCACTGGAGCATCGGAATGCACAACGTTCTAACTTGTGGCATTTGTCGGCAATATCGGCGTTGCAGCAAATTCCAGGCCCAAAGGCTCAGTAATCAATATTAATTAATTATTTATATCACTTAGGTGGGTAGAAAGTAGAAGCTGTCTGAGATGTTAACTAGTTCCGACCTGGCATGACATCTCCTTTAATGACTGTAGCACTCACAAACAATTAGCCCATATCTGCCCCTTTCTAGCATTATCCATATACCGTACCTACAGGGCTCTCAAACCAAATGACAAAGTAAACCTTATTGGAAATGCTAGCGATGATATCTTTATAAAAAAAATGTTTTTAAAGATCCCAGGGCATTGGTCTAGTTACAGTTAGAAATATTTTACAACATGACACAGCACAGAGCCCACGTCCATCACAGAAGGTTGTGTCCCACTTCAGTTAAACTACATTTTTATCTGCACTGGTCAGGAGATAAAAACTGTGCCAACACTTGTAGATTTATTTTAGCATCAATATAGTTTATCTGTCAGATAAACTGCTTCCACTGTTTTGAAATCTCCTTTGGCTTTGTGAAGGTTTATGTTTTGTTATTATATCGATTTTATGGCTATTGTGGCAAAACCACTAAGAGACTCTTACAGTGACTTACATAATTGTCTGTAACCAATGTTATTACCTCTAGCATTAATTGTCTGTAACCAATGTTATTACCTTTCAAGTTGGCTCTGGTTAAACAGAGCTAGATCGACAACATCGCGATCTGACGCGATGACATCATCACGTGGGTCACGTGACGTCCCCTTCGGCGGGTCACGTGACGTCCCCTTCGGCGGGAAACGTGATGACGTGATGACGTCAGAGGTAGAGGGCGGGGCCAGCCAGTCCTCGTGTGGATTGAAAGAGAAAAGACCTGTTTTGAGCTTCTCCTGTAGTTTCTTGTTTTGTAAAGTTCTTAGACAATAAATTCAGTTTGTTAACTTCCAGTAAGTTATAGATTCTTTGTTAGGAGTGCAGAGACTCCTACACTATCACATTTATACGAAAACAGCATTGTGATATCATTCGAATTTGGTTTAATGTGTTACGTGCCCTCTGCAAACAAATTATACAATTTATAGATGAGAGGAACTAAAGATCACGATTTTCTGAAATTTAGATTATTTGAACCTGAAATTCATTTCAAATAAAATTGCCACAGCAGCAATTTGCTTCATTGCTGGACTACAGCATGGTAAGGTTCAAGGTTGGGCCCACTGTTTCTAATACAAGGTGACAGTTTCTAATATTGCCAGCATAATCAGGAATTGGAAGGAAGGTGTTGTAAAGGTATTGCCTTACAAAGAAACCTCATTATGGAGGCCCTAGAGAAGGAACACACCCAAGCGCAGTCAGGGATCAACCAGAGGAGCTACTGCCTGGGGAAACCTTGGAGGCTCTGTGCCGTCCTGCAGAACTAACAGACATTGTTCATTTAAAAATCTGCTCCCAAAAGCAATTTACAGTATATCTAGTCCTTGAGGCTGCTGCAGGTGTTTCATTCCTGAAGGAGCATGCTATTTCCTGCCCCAAATGGCAAGCTCCCAATGAGAGGCATTTCCAATGCCTGGAGCTCGCCCTCAATATTATAATTAAGCTGACTCTGGAAACTTTGGCAGAGTTAGTGCTACTATGGTCTGATGGGCAGAAGTCTTGCCCCAGCACATTGTCTGCATCGTAGTCCACTAGAAAATCTGGGCTTCACTGTCTAGTCTTATAGATGAAGAATGGTCATGTGGGTAAGATCTGATGGGTGTGCGATGCCTGTGTCTTTAGGAGGTAAAGAGGGAAGAAAAAGAACTTGAACGACTTGACCTCATAACACATGAAACACAAAATTCCCAAAGTAGATTGCAAGGGCAATCTATTTACCATGGTTTTTTTCTATATTTCCAGGTTCCAAAAAATAGTCTATTTTAATATACAAGCTCCAATTTAAATCCAATAAATGCTTGACATGGCTTAATATTTTTCACGTGCATTTTTAGAAACTAATGATTTATTGAACCAAAGAATTTGGTTTTATTAACTTTTCTTCATAGCCCTTTAAACAAGTTATTTTGAAGGCAGATAAGGGCTGTATTTCCTTCCGGGGTTGGTTTGATGCTGGGAGGGGATCTGCGGGACCTTTGCCCCAACCCCACCATGACCCCAATCCATTTTCCTGAGTTGGAACTCATTACGGATGCAGGGGGCAGGCTCCACCAAGCAGAGGGAGCCAGTCACTACCAAGGAGTAAAACTTAGCAGAGGAGGAGGCTAGATTAAAGCGGGTAGAAGTGCCTCGAAGTTTGTTTTAAAAATTTAAACTGAAGTCTCTTCAGGAACCGTGGCCTCTTCTGGATCAGAAGAGAAGGAGAAGTGGGCCCATCATGCACCATCACCCCTTTTTTCCCCAGAAGCTGCAACTGGGAGGTAGGGAAATCAGCGAGTTTCCCTGACAATGCCATCATTGAAATGCAACAAGGTGGTCAAGGGTTGGGTGGCCAAGTTATCTGTCGGGGGGTGTGGGGCAATTTCTGGCAGTAAGCCGCACTGCTCCATTTTCCTCTTTGTTCCAACGCTATGCCACCTGATTTTTGACAGTATAGTGAAGGAAATTACAGCTGTCCTGAAAGAGATTCGTTAAGCAATCTAACCAGTTGATGCATTTTCAGTATTTGTGAAAAAGCATTCAAATCTGAACAAATCCAAAATGAAACGACTCCGTGTCACTCTAAATTCCATCTCCATAGGTATCTAGGGAGTGATTGTATAAACCAATGTGACATTCCCAGCCATTCTTAATAAAGCCTACCTGAGTATGGATGTCAATTTAGTGCTGAATTATGAACAGTTTTGTACTGTGAATCTGAACTTGCTGGACACTGGGTTGGCACTGAGAGAAACAGTTACACATAGGAGGGCAGATTTTGCTCTATGAACACCTGTGACAGGTGCAGCAAACCTGAGTGGACACAGCAGCTTGTCTTTTCTCTCCCTTTCACACCCAAGTATTATTTGTATGGCCCGGGGAGAACTCCAGGCACGTGTTTGGCCCCTGACCGGCTATGCACTTAACCAGTTCCAAAGGAGCAGGGTCAGGGAACAAAAGTAAGCACAGCTTCAGACCTGAGAAGCATGGAACTGGACATCAGCAGCCAGAAGGCCCCGAAGTCTTTGGATTGTCTGAGGGGGCAGTGGTTAATAACGTTTTTTTTGACACACCTGAAAAATCTTCAGCCTTCTGCTGGGACCCCCACAAACCTTCTAATCTGTGAGGGTCCCAGGGCTGCCCTTGTTAACTTTCTTCAGGTGCCCCCCCAAGTATAGAGAGAAGGGTTAGCCATTCAGCCTTTGTACTTGTGCTGGTGCTAGCTCCGCAACTGGAGCTATCTACTCTAATTCCATTTCCCCAGCCTAAATATTCTGGGCTTTTTATGTGGGAGCAGAAATCTGATGCGGCAGAGGGTCAGAAGATTGGACTGGAACCCGTTTCTGTTGAGTTTCTTTCCCAATCTGACTGCAATCTCAAATTCCGAGCACCGGGGGCAGGGTGGAGTGGTGGGTGGGCGGGCAGATGCTGCTTCCACCCACTCCCATCTAAGGTGATACCACTTTTGGAGTGGCACTGATGGGATGCTAGGCTTCCCCCGAGATCCCACCAGTTATGCCTGTGATAAGTATACTTGCATTTGTGTAAATCCATAGGTGTGAGATTTGAGTATGACAATAGTGGGGCCGTACTTGTGCCCCACTATTGTCCTATTCAAATCACACACCTATGGAGCAATAGTGGAGAGAAATTTCCCAGTGTTACAACTTTTGCCAGACTGGCCTGTTTTTCCCCTAAGTGGTTTCAGTGGAACTCGCACAAGCTGAAAGTTAGTAAGAATCCCCTTTGAAGCCCTCTGAAATCCCCCAAATCTTTACTAGACTAAAGTAATCTATCCCACAGGGAATCACTTATCTTGTCTGGAGGCTAAATGTGTCCTTCTGTTGTCAACAATTCAAAAAAAACTGCAATCTTTCCTTTGGCCTTGCCAAGCCTAGTGGAACCTCAGATGAAGTGACTGTGGGCTGCTCCACCTTAAATTGGCAGATCAGGTTAGGCACTGCTAAATTACCCTTGCAGGCACTAGTGGCCCATTCCAATCACGCAAGCGACCCCATTCCCAGGATTGAGAAGGAGGTCTCTGGCCTGGGGCTTTGGCGGAAAAGGGTTCCATTCCATTGCATTGCACCAGCTGAGTGACTCCCCAAAACTTCTGGGGCCATTATCTCTTTCTTTCCTTTCTTCCTTCCTACCCGATTGCTGCTTTTATTTTATTTGCATTTTGCCAATTTCCTGGAATTAATGTACTGAGATTCCGCCAGATACTATCAACAAAAAAAACACACCCAACCCAAAATAAACTTAACTCATTTCAGTTTGCATTGCCTTCCTACTATCCCACCAAGGCTGGCATTTTGATGCTTCTGGGTTGAGCAGACTGCGGTTGCTTGTTCTGGCCTACATGCGTTCTGACCCTGTTCATAGGCAACATGTGGAACAGTAGCGCACACTGTAAGCTCTCATAATCACATTCCACAGTTCAGTTTATCTGAAGGCAGGCAGCAACAGCTAGATGTGTATGTAACTATTTCAGAATGTTTTTTAAAGTAGGAGGAGCAACGGTGGACTATTCTCTCATTTAAAATATAAATTCAAAAACACTTATCCGGTTGTGATTTTTCTACTTTTACTATCCATGCCACTGATAGTTCTGAGTTTTCCAATTCATAAAAATGTGGAACAGTGTTGAAGACTGTCTGTGTGTTGTATGTAAAGGCTCCAGGCACATCTTCCGAAGCAGATAAACCTTTTCCGTCACTCCACAAGACAATATGAATATTTAGAAAGGACAGTAAGTGCAGTGTCTTGATTCAGCCGTTGAAATTTCTCACATCTATTTATGTGGTGGGAGAGGGAATTGATGGGGTGTCAAACTGCAACACTATCTAGCTTGAAGTCAGTATGAAATTGCAATTGTATTAAAATCCAAACTGTTGATTGAACATTTCAAGAGCGAGCATTCAAATGGCTCCTTTAGTCAATAGTTTTGGTAATTGAAAATTAAAGCTCCAGCACATATGTGGGAATCGGTTTTAATCAAAACAGTGTTGAGAAAAATGGAACTGAAAACAAAACTGAGAATTGAAAGACTGAGGGGGAAAAATTGAATACTTCGCCGGGGCACTAAAAGTAGCGCCCCAGAAAAATTAGCGTCCCCGCGCTGGAAATTGAGTGGTTGCGCCCCAAGAGGGAAGCGGGGCGCTACTGGAAGCACCCCGCATCCCTCTTGGGGCACTGTGAGTCAATATTGCGGCATTATGTGCCGCAGTGCCACAGTATTGCAGGCCTTCCTCCCCTTCTTAAAGGGGAGGGGCCTTGTGCAGCACGACCTGGGGCCCAGCTGGGCCCCCGGGGATCGGGAGTGCAGGCAAAAGAGCCCGGCACTCGAGAAGTGCCGGGCTCTTGGAGCGCAGCCAGCACTCCACGGGGGGGGGCGCATTTCAGGAGCTCTGGGACGGGAGCGCAGGCAGGTGCTGGCAGGCGGCCTCAAACAAAAATGGCCGCCCCACACCTCGCCTTTAAATTGCGTCTCCCCGGCCACAGGTATGCCCCCCTGACCCCGTCGGACATAGTGTCCGGCGGTAAGTCAGGGGCACTCCCGAAGATCGTGGCCGGGGCATGAGTGGGGCGCTGCGCACGCCAATGACGTCATCGCCAGCGGCGCAGCGGCGCAGTGCCGCAGGGCGCTACCGGTTAGCGCCACCATTAACCTCCCGCTGAATTTTGCGGGAAGCGTGGGCAGTGCCGCACCCGGGCGCTAGTTGGTTTGCGTCCCGTTAGCGCCCTCTTAAGGCGCTACTGGGAGGCGCAACCAACTGAACTTTTCCCCCTGAGAATTTAAGACTGACTTTGCACAAGATGTGGGTAACATTTTGAAGTTTGATGTGTGGGATTGTGAAAATGGATCCTTGCATAAGATGCAAACCTTATTTCAAACTGCACATTTTTAGAGGATACAAAAATAGCTTTAGACAGTTAGGACAGGAAGAATGGTTTAATATCCTCCCTTGTTCAATAGCATACCATCAGTGACTGGAATGTTAAGTTTAGATTTGATATCCATCAGTTTGCCCATTTCACAGGAAACAATGACCATTTCAGCATCCAGTGCATGAGCTTTGAGTACAGTAGTGAGTTCTGATTTTTGTATAGTTGTGTCTGAATGTTCTTTTTCCAATACTAATGACTCATTTTATGATTTTGCTAAATTTTCTATTGAGTTGCCCTGGCTTATGTATATTTCATTCACAGAATATCGCACAAATGTATCATGTCTTGTTTGAGCCTGAAGTGACAAGCGGTGCAGAGTTCTAGATCTGGACCATAGATGTTAAAACCTAAATATAGGCTAGTTTAAATGGGCTGATGAATGAATTAACAGAAAACCAGCCTCACACAGTAATGCTGACAGTTAACTTGAAAGCTGTCCTTATGACTTAGACTAACATGCCTGAAACACGAAAAAAAATCTCCAGACTTTCAAACTTAGCTGTATTGAAATTTGAAAATGGGCCATGATTTTCTTGTGCTTAACAATTAATGGTGATTTTATTTTTTTCACTTGATGCTCATTAGTTGCTAGTTTCCTGACATTCTCATCACTGAGAACTACAGGATCTGGAACTGGCCAGCATTGCAGCTGATTTTCCCCTCTTCGATCAGTACTAACATACGCAGAGGTAAGACCAGATAGAAGTGATTCTTACCTCCACTGTTACCTTAAAGTGCCTAAACTTGGTAAGACATTAGCAAAGTATAGTGTAAGATTGAACACTTTTCACTTTTACTGCCGGGCAGCAGTGGATCAGCCGCCTGTTTTACACACCCCGATTTCAATGTAAACGAAAATCGGGCAAGGTGTAAAATGGGCGGCCGATTCACTACTGCTCGTTTTCCGCCTGGTGGTAAAAGTGAAAATTCGCCCCTTCAAGGGTGAAATTGGCCTTCAGTGGTAGTGCAAAAACAGGCGCTAGTGACCCAGTCAATGGAAAAGAAAATTGGGTGGGGTGGAAAACAGGCTACCGATTCACTATCGGTGAAGACCAATTTCACCCCCCATTGTTCGGGAAGAATGGCTTTTTCCCTCCCTTACTGCTTCTAGTTGTCTTTGCAGTAGTAGCTAAAAGTAATGGCCACTATATTGTGGGAAATCGGATTAGCAGAAATGTTTATATTTAAATGTATGCAGTTTAATAGCACTGTGATGCAGAAAGCTGGCACAAAGTACCAAGGATGGTAGGATGTCCTCACTCCAGATCTCCCACAGCATTAACCCAACTGAGTAGAGAGGGAGAATCAAAGGGAAGAGTTCTCCTTGGGTTGCTGTTGTGCATCTCTTGTTGGATAGTTCAGCATGGTATTGCTGAAGTCCTGAGAGCAGGTCACCTGCCTACCTCCTCAGTCACAGTTGGTGAGTAGCATGGGGAGACCAGGAAATGAGAAGACACTACCCTATAAGAGTTAGATCAATTTCTTTACAAAAAACAGAGAAATTATGTGGAAAGCCAGCGAATCCAAAAACACTATTTATCGCAGCGTTCTGGCAGCAAGCCTAGCAGTACAGATACTGCTGCTATCCTGAGGAACATTTACCAAATGTAAACCGATTGATTTGAAAAGGTTTCAGAAACTTGGAAAGCCTTAAATAATTAAACATAATAGGCTAAAAATTCGGGGGTTTAGCACCAGCAGTTACCGCCACATTTGGGGAAAAAATGGCGGCCGTCGCTTCTGCCCGCCGCCAACAGGTCCTGTGATGGCTGCCATTTTCGGCTGGGTGCATCATTGAATCATTGAATGGTTACAGCACAAAAGGAGGCCATTCATCCCATCGCGCTCGTGCCGGCTCTCTGCAAGAGCACTTCAGCTAGTCCCACTCACCCGCCCTTTCCTCATAGCCCTGCAAATTTTTTCCATGATTGAATCTGCCTCCACCACCCTCTCAGGCAGTGCATTCCAGATCCTAATCACTCGCTGCATAAAAAAGTTTTTCCTCATGTCACCTTTGGTTCTTTTGCCAATCACCTTAAATCTGTGTCCTCTGGTTCTCGACCCTTTCGCCAATGGGAGCAGTTTCTCTATATCTATCCTGTCTAGACCCATCATGATTTTGAACACCTCTATCAAATCTCCTCTCAACCTTCTCTGCTCCAAGGAGAACAACCCGAACTTCTCCAGTCTATCCATGTAACTGGAGTCCCTCATCCCTGGAACCATTCTCGTAAATCTTTTCTGCACCCTCTCTAAGGCCTTCACATCCTTCCTAAAGTGCAGTGCCCAGAATTGGACACAATATTCCAGTGGAGATCGGACCAGTGTTTCATAAAGGTTCATCATAACTTCCTTGCTTTTGAACTCTAAGGGCCCGATTTTGTGGCTTGTGTGGGAAATGGTCGGATTTCCCCGAATGTGGGGTTCTGACACACAAAAAAATGTGTCAGCCAGCTCCATGCAATTTTCCCTCAAGTGGCCAATTAATTTCCAGCATGTGGGCAGCCTTGCTAATTGTCCATTTCTAGTCAGAAAGCCCCACAGTATGATGTCATCATTCGTGGTGCTTTCAAGGTCCATAGCAAGCACTGCATCCTCTGAAGGCTTCCAAACGAACCACACAGGATGGCAGAGGAGTCTGCAGCAGCTGTGACCAGTGCCAGACCCCGAGCTGCCTCCAAATTCAACGAAGCTTCACTGCAGGCATTATTGGATGGGGTTAGGGCCCACAGGGAGGTCCTCTTCCCTAGGTCAGGCAGGAAGAGGCCTCCCACTGAGACCAAGGCTGCAAGACTGAGACCAAGGCCCACAGGACCATCCAGAGCCCCCGTCCCCACTGTGGAGGAGGAAGAGGCTGTGCAGCCAGACTCCTCAGAGGAAGCTCCAACCTCTGAGGACGCAGCGTCAGCAGAAGTAAGCGCACCCAGCACCAACGCAGACACTCACACCTCGGGGGGACCTTCGGGACATAGAGTAGTGTTGTCACCTGGTGCTTCACAGCTCACAAGTGAGTCTCAGCAGATTCTGGAGACAGGGACAGCAGTGGAGAGTCCTCGTTGGAGGGCGCAGGACTCTGCCAGCTCGGCTCAGCTGCGCTGCATGTCGACCCTCTGCCTCTGGGTCCATCCGCAAGAGAAGAGGTAATGGATCTCCATGCACAGATGCAGGAGTCTCTGGCAGGTTTTGTCTCCAGGGTCACTGCGAGTGTGGAGCGAATGGAGGAGTCCATAGCGACCATGAGCAGAACCTTAGTGGAGTCATTGGTGCATGAACGCATCACCATGGAAAGGTTGGCAACCTCCATGGAGGAGATAACTCGCCAGGATACGGAAAACATGGTGAGTGCTCATAAGAGAATGACATCCCTTGAGCAGCATTGGCCATCTATTGAACAGAGAAACCAGACCTTCATGGAAGTCCTTCTGAGTAGGACTGCCAGTGCAGAAACGGGTCCCCATGGCCCCCTAAAGCACAGCAAGGTGCTCTCAAGCCACTTCCAAGCGCTGGCCCCTTCTGGCCTGTGCAGCTTCAGGTGAGTGAGCAGCAGCCTGGTGCTCCTGGTGCTCATCCTGCTGTCCCTGGTTCTGCTGCTGCCGCCTCTGCTGCTGGAGATCCTCTAATGGCAAGAAGGGAAGGAAAAAAAGGCGTCCCATGCTTCTCGTAGATGCCTCCGCTGAGGAAGCGCTGAGTGAGGGTGGCGAGAGGGGCTTCCCAGGAGATTACATTGGAGAAGTGTGTGAGGCTCCAACCTTCCACAGCTGTGCCTAAGCCTTGAAGAAGTAGCCCCAAGCCTGCAGCAACAAGGTCCTTCACCAAACAAATGCTGTCCCTTTAAATCGCAGCTTTCCTGAATGACCTGCAGCTGACAGCAAGCAAGCTGGCAAGCTTCACGCCAGGTTTCATCAGCGGGGTTCCCCGCAGGCGTGTTTAGCGTGGGGAACCTCACAAAATCGCAACGGCCCCTGAAAATTGGCTTAAACATGGAAATAAGTGGTAATTAGTGTTCTGACGGCCAGTCCAGCCAGCGGCGGGCGGGACTGAATCGGGTCGTGGAAAAATGGCAGTCCGAAAGTCGGACGGGATGGGGAATCAGGCAGGGGGGGGTCGCGACCCGCTTTTTCGGCGATTTTTGGCCCCCGGCCGCCTGAAAAGCCGCCCGACGGCTGCCAGGAATTCGGGGCCTATGCCTCTATTTATGAAGCCCAGGATCCCGTATGCATTTTTAACCGCTTTCTCAACCTGCCCTGCCACCTTCAACGATTTGTGCACATATACCCCCGGTCTCTCTGTTCATGCACCCCCCTTTAGAATTGTACCCTTTAGTTTATATTGCCTCTCCTCGAGAACCAGAGGCGACGTGAGGAAAACCTTTTTTATGCAATGAATGGTTAGGATTTGGAATGAACTGTCTGATAGGGTGGTGAAAACGGATTCAATAGTAGCCTTCAAAAGGGAATTGGATAAATATTTGAAGGAGAAAAAATTGCAGGGATAGGGGGAACGAGCAGGGGAGTGGGACCAACTGGACTGCTCTTCGAAAGAGCCGGCGCAGACTCGATGGGCCAAATGGCCTCCTTCTGTGCTGTTCTACTCTATGATATGGTGACTCTCTTTTTCTCTCACATCTTTTCTCTTTCTCTCAATACTGAACAGTTTAATTTAGGCTGTTGTGGAATATGATCATTATTTTGAATTTCACTCTCTGTATACTGTGATAATTAGTTTTTTGGTTGACATCCACTTTTACTGAAGGCCATATCGTGTAAGTGGAAGCTAGAAAATGTTCTCTTTATTTTGAGTCAATTGATGGCATGGTTTTTAAACACAATACTTGTGAAATAATTAATATGACGCATGCAGGGTCAGAGTTTCAGATAGGCAAGATTTTATTGTCTTCTTTCTGTCCAGGGTTAGGCCGCTGGCTATATTTAAGCTTGTACAGATTGCATCAGCTTGGTCTGATGTTGCACACTGGTGCTTCTGGACAGTATTGGTGTTTGTGCAGGTTCTGCTGCAGTAATGTTTTCGCCTTATTGTAAATGTTCATATTCCTGTGTCTTCTGCAACATTGCCAGCAATCGACATGGATCAGAGGAGGGCTGGGAAGGGACATTCCAAGCTAGCTGAGCTTGGTATTTCCCTGAAACACTAACAGTAGCAGAGAAGCAAAACAAAAAATCCGTCAATAATTGCTTTCTTTGAGAGCATGTTCATTGTATTAAATAACAGGGCCTAGAGTTTCTGCTCGTTATATCGGCGCAATTGGACAAATCAGTGCAAAAGATTGCGGAATTTTAAGCATGAGTTACGCTCAAAGCTCACTTACACTCGAGTTTCTTTTACGTTGGTTTAAAAATCACAGCGCCTGAAACCCACCACACCCCCAGAATGAAATAATGAGGATGGCGAGTTTTCGCCGATTGCGGCCCTTCGAGGAGGGCTGTCAAATTGCGCTCATTTTTCTTCTTGGCGCACAGGCACCAGCAGACACAGTCATGTGATTCCAGCTTTCCTTGAGTAACCAGCAATCATTTCAACAAATAGTTCAGTTAAATTAAGCCACGTACATTTATATTGGGGGAATAGTTAAATTAAATCCATTATAACTTTATAACTTTATTATAGTGCTTGGCGTTTCCACTTTGACCATGGCTGGAATTTTCTGGCGTCCGTGTGGGCAGGATTGGAGGCGGGTCGGGAGTGAAAGTTGAAATAACTTGGAGCGGGTCAGGAACCCGCCATCATCCCGCCTCCACGTGCCTTTCTCTCTGGCGCGTTTGCCAGCGTGGCAGCGACTCGAACAGCAGAGGCAGTCGAGCTAATTTAGATGATTATTAGGTACTTGTCAGACCCTTAAGCATCTTTTTAATCCTACCTTTCCAATTTCACTAGATGATCACAGGACTCACGCAGCTCGGGAAGCACGTCTGTGAACCTGAGGCGGGCCAGTGGCCATTGATGGAACTCCTTAGTGCACAGCATGGAAAGCACAATAAATACTCCCACCTGACACCTGGTTACTTTGCTAAGGCAGATGCTGTTGCTGAATGCAGTGTCAGCACAGATTTAGCTTTCTAGAGGTTGCACGTGTTTTCTGCAAAGTCGGGATCCACTGTCACCTCGTTGGTAGAACCTATCACACCATTGACAGCTTGCGTCTGTCATCTCTACTTGATCTGCCATCTATTACATCAGCTTGGGTGCCGTTTATACTTTCTCACCTTGGTCCTCAGAATTGGACCACGATGAGCCCCAACACCAGCAGCACCAGGCACACCAGCCGCACCAACAACAACAACCCCAACCATCTCCTCAACCACTTGATGCTGCACAAGGCAGAGGGCATCAGCGCAGGGCTGGACCCTCAACATGGTATAGAGGCAGAGGATGAGCTTCCTCAACATGACTGAGCAGTAGTGCCAAAGGAGGCTCAGTCTATTGCGCCAGGTCATCGCAGACATTTGCAGCTTGCTGGAGCAAGACCTGCAGCCCAGAGGAGCGGGTGACCACGTCTTACCAGTGGCTGTCAAACTCACCGGCGCCCTCAACTTCTTCGCCTCAGGCTCCTTCCAGGAATCTGCAGCAGACATTTGTGGCATCTCCCAGTCGGCCACCCACAGATGCATCACACAGGTCACTGATGCCCCCTTTGACAAGTCACCAATTATATCAACTTTGCCACTGATGAAGCCAGTGTTACTGAGCGGGTGCTCGGCTTTGCTGCACTGGCTGGCTTCCCATGGGTGCAGGGCATCATCGACTGCACACATGCGACCATCAGGGCATCCCATCATAATCCAGGAGTCTTTGTCAATTGCAAGGGATTCCACTCCCTCAATGTGCAGCTGGTTTGCAACCATAGGAAGAATATGCATGTGTGTACCAAATTCCCTGGCAGCTGCCATGACTCTTTCCTCCTGTGCCAGTCCACCCTCCCTCAGCTCTTCATTCCTGCAAACAGACTTTCTGGCTGGCTGCTTGGAGACAAGGGCCATGAGGACCCAAGTCTACGTTGACATCCCTTCTAGAGAGGAGGTCTATGAGCGTCTGCCATCTACTCTCCATAAATACCATGTGCTCCTGTGAGTGGCGCATTAGCTGCTCCATGCAGGTGGCCATCCTATCCATGGAAGAGCCTATAGTCGCCATCGGCTGCAACACGGTTTTGCTCATGTTGGAGATGGACTCCTCCATTCTCAGGTTTTGCAACCACGATGTCTGCAAATGTGCAGTCAAAGCCCCCTGCACCTCTTCCTGCATCTCCAGTATTGCCCTCTTTCTGGATGGCCCCCAAGGCTCAGCATCTGCATACAGCTGAGCAGAGCTGGGAGCGTCCACTGCTGTCCCTGCCTCCACCATCTCCTCTTGCTCACTTGTGACTTGTGACACACCAGGTGACAACACTACTCTATCTCGCTTATGTCTGGTGACGGTGCACCTTCAGAGGCTGGAGGCTCCTCTGAGGAGTTGTCTTCCTCTTCCTCCTGGACAGTGGGCGGTGAGGGTGGGGGTCTCTTGATGGACCTGTAACTTGTGTATGCCATGTAGCTGCATGACATGTAATTCTGTCACCAGGTTGCTGAGATGTCCCCCTCTCTCCGTCTCCCACCGCCAGCTGTTCTGCAACTCCTGATACTTCCAGGGTGACCTCCTATGCTGCAGTTAAGGTGGCCAATGATGGAGGGCCACCTCTGGTTCTCTCTCTCCCTCTCTCCCTCTTATTGTGGACTTTCTTCTCCGGAAAAGAAGAGAAGTTTGAGTGAAAGTGATGGAATAAGTGTAAGGAATGGATGAGTTACATCTTTAGAGGGTGACTATGATGGATTGGGGTGGCAATGCCAAGTGGTATCCTTGTGTGTTGTTAGTTGGTATGATTGCATTAGAATGAAGGTGAGTGTGAGGGGTGGTTAGTAAGATGGGGATGTGATAATGTAGATAGAGAGGGATGGGTGGGCGTGCAAGGTATGTTGGTGTGAGTAATGATGTGCAGTAGCAGGCTTGGGAAGGCAGAGTGATGGGGATGTGATGAGAGGCACAGCAGGATGAAGTTGAGTGTGGCTTTGCACTCGCCTTTCCTGATCTAATGAGATAATTGAAATGTTTCCGGCACTGCACCCAGGTCCTCCTGACAACATCTCTGCTCTTCATCACCTCTGCAATTTCCAACCAGGCTCCTTTGGCCTGCTGGGGAAGTCTCTCGCGCCCATCTGAAGGGAAGTCGACCCCCCTGCATGCTCTCAGTCGCTCCACAAGCATATGGAGGAAGTCATCTGAGAACCTGGGTGCAGCCCTCTGCCTCTGTGCAGTCATGTTTCTAAGTCTTTGCCACACTCCAATGTTCTAATACAGTGCCTGCACAATCCTAGATGAACCTTCAAATGCAATGCGGCCGTAGCTCCTTTAAATATCCCGGCTGAAAACGTGTCATCGATGATGTCATCAGACCCACACCATTTAATAGGGCCGGGCAACGCACAGGGCTGCCTTAATAGGCACCTTTAAGGGAAAGTCGATCTCAGGAGTGGAATGAAATGAGGAACGGGGTCATGACCCGCCACAGCGACCGACTGCACCTGACCCACATAGGTACAGAAAATTCCGGCCCATGTTTGTGGAGTTAAAATCGAGTTTAAATTCAGAGCTCGTGTAGACAAAATTGTATTGATTTCTTTGTGGGTTCAATAACGACTCATTTCTGAAAGAGAATGTTGTTTAATCTAAAGTCTTGTTCAAAACTTCCTTACAGCTTTTCAGGACACACCATGCTTGAGCTGCAGCTAAAGTGAAACTGAAAGTAAAACTGTCTGCCTTGCTTCTCTCGGTCACATGACCTCTGCTGCTCAGGCACAAGCAATCAAAAACACAGACAAATATGCTGTAAGGCATAAGTAATCAAACACAGAAAAATATCATCACTATTTGCTGATATCATTACATCTCCCTTTATTAAAACAAAAGTATTTTACTTTTAACTAACAACATTTAATGAACTTACATTATCATTATCATGATCAAGGTTTTTTACCCTTGCTTTGTGTGTTCACATGAAATATGTCAATACACTAGAACTTGAAGAAAGAATAAGATAACATTACTTCCTTCTATAACAATAGTCCTTAAATTTGCTCAATGAGTCTCTCAGGAGGCTTCACATGTCTTGAGGATTTTCTGATTGATTGTCCTTGAATCTGAGTTGTTGCCTCAGATGATTGGTTCTCAGCTGTGTGATCAGGTTGTTCAACAGTATCAGTCTCTTGACCTGCTGTGGCTGGTCCCATGAGAAGATCTCGACGATTTCTTCTCAGAACAGCACCCTCATCTGTCTGAATGGTGTATGATCTTGGTTGAACTTCACTCAGGACAGTTCCCTTCTGAGTCCATGTGTTTGTTTTGTCTTTCAACCTTACTTGGTCACCAGTGTGGAGTTCAGGTAGGTTTTGTGTTCCTCTGTCATAATAGTACTTTTGCTTTTCTTTCTGTTGTTCTTTGAACTTCCTCACTTTCTCCCCCTCTTTTGTTTTCAGGAGGTTCTCCGGGATGGGTAGGTTTGACCTTAGCCGACGTCCCATCAGGAGTTGGGCTGGTGACATACCACACTCAAGCGGCGTTGTGCGGTATACAAGCATGCTTTGGTAGAAGTCGGTTCCACTGTCTTTTGCCTTGTACATCAGTCTTTTCACTGTCTGGACCGATTTTTCCACTAGTCCATTGGACTGTGGATAGTGAGGACTTGACGTTGTGTGGACAAAGTCCCACTCTTTGGCAAAGTGTCGGAAATTTGCATTGTTAAACTGGGGTCCGTTGTCTGTGAAGACCTCACTTGCCACGCCATGTCTGGAGAATATGGCTTTCATACTTCTTATCACAGCTTCTGCAGTGGTGGTGTACAGTCTACAAACCTCTGGATACAGGGAGTAATAGTCTGTGACGACAAGATAGTCCTTCCCTTGACATACGACTAGGTCAGCGCCTACCTTCTGGTAAGGTCTGTCTGGTGCTGGGTGTGGCTTTAGTGGTTCTACCGGATTGCTTGCTCGATATTTCAGGCATATTGTGCAGTTTGACACCTCATTTTTCACATCTTGGTTGATTCGTGGCCAGTACATCACCTCTCGTGCTCTTTTCTTACACTTTTCAATTCCCAGATGTCCTCCATGGATCTTTTTTAGCATCTCTCTTCTCAGACTCTTTGGGATAACTATTTTACTTCCTTTGTAGATGATGTCTTCGACCACTGATAGTTCCGCCCTGCAGTTCCAGTACTCTGCTATATCAGGTGAGCAGTCTTGCTTCATGTTGGGCCATCCATCCAAGATGCTTTTTCTCAGTCGTCTCATTGTTTCATCTTTGTTTGTCTCAGTCTTTATGAGCTCCATTTTTGCATCTGCTATGGGCAGTGCACTTGTGATCATGTCCACGTAGGCGTTCACTTTTTCATCCATTGTGGTGTTTGTGGGCTCACTTGGGTCAACAGCTCTGGACAACGTGTCGGCTGTATACATCAGCTTACCCGGTGTGTACGCAACATTCAGTGTATAGTGTTGCAGCCTGATCATCATTCTTTGTATTCTAAGCGGACAGCTATTTAGTGGCTTTTGGAACAATGCAATCAAGGGCTTATGGTCAGTCTCTACACTGATTGCTTGTCCTGCCACAAACTGGTGAAATCTTTCACAGGCGTATGTGATGCTGAGCAGCTCCTTTTCTATTTGAGCATATCGCGTCTCCGCGTCTGTCATTGAGCGCGATGCATATGCAATAGGTTGCCAGTAGTCATATTGTTGCAGAAGAACGGCACCGAGCCCACTCTGTGATGCATCTGATGATATCTTGATGGGTCTCGCTGGGTCATAAAACCTCAGAACTGGTTCCTCTGTGAGCAGTTTCTTTAGATCGCTCCATGACTTCTCATGCTCATGATTCCATTCCCATTCTATGTTCTTTTCAGTTAGTCTTCTCAGTGGCGCTATTTTTTCTGAGAGGTTGGATATGAATTTACCCATGTAGTTGATCATTCCATTAAACCTCTGCACGTCCTTTTTGCATTGTGGTCTTGGCATATTCTCAATGGCGGACACCTTTCTGGGATCTGGTTTGATGCCCTCACTGCTAAGGATATCTCCCACGAATGTCAGTTCTGTCACCCCGAGCTGGCATTTCTCTCTATTCAGCTTCAGGTTTGTTTTCCTTGTTGCTTCCAGCACTTTTTTCAGTCTCTCGTCATGCTCAGTTCTCGTGGTTCCCCATACTATGATGTCATCCATTGATGTATCAACTCCCTCCAGGTGCTCATAGGTCATATGGATAGTCTTGTGATACACTTCAGGAGCTGAGGCAATGCCAAATGGTAACCTTAGGAATCTGTATCTGCCAAATAGAGTGTTGAACGTGCACAGTTTTGAACTTGCTTCGTCCAGCTTCATCTGCCAAAATCCTGAGGACGCATCTAACTTGCTGAAATATTTTGCATTTGCAAACTGTGCCATGATTTCCTCACGTGTAGGAAGCTTGAAGTGCTCCCTCTTTATTGCTCTGTTTAGATCTCTTGGATCCAGGCAAATTCTGAGCTTTCCATTCTTTTTGTCCACTACGACGAGGGAACTCACCCACTCAGTTGGCTCATCTATCTTCTGAATCACGTTCAGGCTTTCCATCCTGTCCAACTCTGCCTTCAGTTGCTTTTGAAGAGCAAACGGAACTTTTCTGCATGGATGTATGACCGGTGTCATGCTTTTATCTACTCTGATCGTGTGTTCTCCTGGAATGCAGCCTAGACCCTTAAATAGGTCTTTGTACTCTTCCATGAGTTCATCATAGACTGTCTCTCCTTCGCTTTCCACAACGAGGACTCTCTTTACCAGGTTCAGTCTCTCACAGGCTTTTAAATCTAGTATGGCTTGCACATCCTTTGGCACCACGATTAATGCTAGCGTGTGCTCTCTGTCCTTGTGTGTTACTTTCACAATGCATTTTCCTTTCACTGGTATATCAGTACCTGAGTATCCGGTCACTTTCACTTGTATTCCATGTAACTTTGGTCTGGGTCTAATTCTCTTAAAATCGGTCTCTGATATCACATTAACTTGTGCTCCAGTATCCAATTTAAATGGAATGTGTATGTCGTTCACTTTTAGTGTCAACATCCAGTCTCTTTCTTCTTTTTTGTTTTCAGACACAACATCTACATTGAATTCCTCTATCTCGCTTTCATCTACTGTATGGACCTTGCTTTGTTGCGCTTGGTTCTTACAGCAACGGGCATAATGGTTGTTTTTGTTGCATCTATTGCATGTTTTACCATATGCTGGACACTTTCTTGGTGGATGCTGTGTACCGCATCGATTACATGACTTCCGATTATCCCTTTTCATTTTCGTTTGCTGGCCACGTCTCTTTTTTCACATTGGCGCTCTCTTTGTTAAACGGTTTGTATCCGTTCTTTCTCACTGCATCCACGTTGCAGCTACTGTCACTGAACAGCTCCTTTGCCTGCAACTTCACAGTCTCTGTAGCCCTACACAGTGCTATGGCTTTTCCCAGGTCTTGATCTTGCTCTCTTAGCAGTCTTTCCCTTAGACCATTATCTGGAATACCACACACCAGTCTGTCTTTTATCAGCGAGTCTGTGAGTCCCCCAAATTCACACGATTTGCTTCGGTTTCTCAGTTCAGTCACATACTGATCAATAGTCTCGCCGATTTTCTGTACACATGTGAAAAATTTGTGCCTCTCAAAGGTCACGTTGCGTTTAGGTATGCAGTAGGCCTCAAACTGTTCCATTATTTTATCTAGCTTCATTTTGTCTCCATCAGCAGCAAATATGAAATTATTATATACCTCCAGCGCTGCATCACCCACGACATGTAAGAACAGTGACGATTTCTGTTTATTACTTTTATCGTCAGCTCCGATTGCTGATAAATACAACCCTACACGTTGTTTGAATCTCCTCCAATTTTCAGCCACATTACCTGTCAATTGAAGCGTCGCCGGTGGGAGTAAACCTTCCATTTTTCACTTCGTTAGCTATTCTCTAATGGTAAGCAACGATGTTCTCTTCTGGCTTGCTAATCTGTGGAGAGCTGATTTCACTTACTTGCCACAACTCCTTTCACTGTCCCATCGAGTTGCTAACTTCAGATGTTTTCTCTTTCAGCCACTTCTGACATCATGTATTGATTTCTTTGTTGGTTCAATAACGACTCATTTCTGAAAGAGAATGTTGTTTAATCTAAAGTCTTGTTCAAGACTTTCTTACAGCTTTTCAGGACACACCATGCTTGAGCTGCAGCTAAAGTGAAACTGAAAGTAAAACTGTCTGCCTTGCTTCTCTCGGTCACATGACCTCTGCTGCTCAGGCACAAGCAAGCAAAAGCACAGACAAATATGCTGTAAGGCATAAGTAATCAAACACAGACAAATATCATCACTATTTGCTGATATCATTACAAAAATGCCGCACTTTCTCGCTATTCCACTCCTTTATAGTGCTGGAGGAGGAGGAGAATAAGGAGGAGAGAGAGTTCTGGTTGCTCAAAGTCTGCAGACTCGAGGATACACTGGAGCAGAGTTCACCCCACTTGCACTTACTCCACTCGAGTGTACAGGCCCCACATAAATTATGAGGAGATGTTGGAGGAGCTGGTTGTGAGCCGTCTACACTTCACCAAGGCTACAATCTGCCAGCTTTGTGATTTACTGAGGGAGGACCTGAGGCCTCGATCAACAACCAGCACAGCCATCACAGTAGAAATGAAGGTCACAACGGCTTTACGTTTTTAGGGTTACGGCTCGTTACAGGCGTCAATGGGGCACCTGTGCCAGATCAGCCAAGGGGCAGTGAAGGCCAGCATCTGGCACGTGACTGACTCTCTGTTCTGTAGGGTGAATGAATTTATTAAAATTTGAATAGAGACTTGCGGAGCAACGGTAGAAGTCACTTCAGTTTTACCGCATAGCTGGCTTCCCCAATGTGCTTGGAGCGAGTGATGGCCCTCACGTGGCACTGAAGGTTTCCCACAAAGACTCGCAGCTCTATCTGAACAGGAAGGGATTCCACTCCCTTAATGTTCAGGTAGTGTGTGATGCCGCCTGAGAATCCTGCACGTGAAGGCCATGCACGCTGGGTCAACTCATGATTCTTTCATAGTGAGGAACTCTGACATAACCAGCATATTTGGGGAAGGTGATCGGCCTGATAGTTGGCTAATTGGGGAAAAAGCCTAACTCCCTGTTGCCGTGGCTGATGACATGGTTTCAGGCACCACAGACTGAGACGGAGGTGAAGTTTAATGGAACGCATGTCTCCACCAGGCAGGTCATGGAGAGAGCCACTGGGGTCCAGAAGAACTGCTTCAGGTGTTTGGACAGATCTGGGGGCGTACCGCAGTATTCCCCAGAGATTATTTTAGTGTGCTGTGCCCTGTACAATTTTGCTGTGGAACAAGGTCTGGACCTGGTCATCAGGAGAAGAGCTAGTCGAGATGAGTGTTGTGCCACAGGAACCGGAGCTGAGAGGTGCTGAGCCCGCACAGGAGGCAACCGCTGAACAGGGCAGGACTGTCGGAGCACAGCTTGTACAGCATATTTTCTCATAATGAGCCCCACCTCAAGCCCCCTTCCCCTGTGCTGAGAGCTGAAGAAAGACTCAAACATTGATAATTTAAAACTCAAGAGATTTATTACAATCTCCAATTGTTAACATTAAATGAATAGAAAGTTAAATAAAGATAAATTTGTTTCTTTCCAATTGTTACAGCAAACGTTGATATTTTTCTTAATACTGTATTAAAACTTTTTATAACCAAGAGAGGAAAGATTTATTTAAAGCGATACATATGGGAAAGTACAAAAATGTTCAAAATTTATTCAACATTAAGTTTCAACTTTGCGTTTTTTTAGAGGTTTTTGTTTGCACTTTTTGAATAATTGCTAACAACTATTCATAAAATTTTACTTTAGAAAAGTGCAAGCAATTATCAATTATTCAAAAATGAAAACAAAACCCCGCTGATTAGAATGTTTATATTGCCGGGAAGGAGGAGAGTGGGTGCAGATGGAAACCAGTGTTCCCGCTAAGCTGCACACGAGTGCGGCTGCACAGTAAGCTGAAAGGTCCCATGCAGGCTGCTCACCGGCTTTTATATTGTAAATACCGTGCATGCACAGAAATTTAAAGGGACCGCGCATTAAAAGAAACAGGCCACGCAGAACAAAACACAGCTTACAAGGAACACTGGTGGCAACCCTCTGCACTATTCTACACGGAAGCGTTGAATGGCCAAAGGGTAGATACTCACCAGTTGTTAGACTCCCCCCCCCACCCTCCCAACACGCCTCAGCCCCCGTCACATCCACGATGGTTTGTCTCCCCAGCAGCTCCACTGCCTTCTGCTCATGGGGGGTCAACACCCTGAGGCTTGGGATGCCCCCACCACTCTGGCCTTTCCTGGACATTGTGGGCATGCTTGGCATGCAATGACAAAAGGAAAAGATCAAAATGTGTGACAAGCAATACCACTGAGCTACTGCTGTGCATATAACGGGAGAAGAGAGTTCAGTCCTCTCCGACAGATTGCTGGTCCGATTGCTTCGCCTGAATCTGACAGATTGGGACATGGCAGAATGAACGGAAATAAATTTTCCGCTAGTTGTTTTAAGAACATAAAATCATAAGAATTTGGAGCAGGAGTAGGCCATACGGCCCCTCGAGCCTGCTTCTTCCTGCTGGTCTGGAAGGGGCTATTAATTTGCTTTGTGCTCTGCATATGCTTTTTTGCACCAATCATCTGCACACTATTAATAGTTTTGTTTTTTAAAATGAATGTTATTTTACTGATTTTTGTTAACAAGACATTCAAGAAAATTGGGTCAGTAGCTGCATAAACCTATGACTCATCCCCGACTCTTGCCCCTCTTCTGGCCACAACGCCCCCGCCGGCCCCCACCCCCCGCCCCGACCCACTTTCCCCATTGAAGGGGTCCAGCATTGCCCCTTTCCTTTGAGGGCAGAGGTAAGAAATGCAAATGTGCTAATCTGCAAACTTGACCAACCGCTTCAAAAAAAATGTGAAAACTATTAGTTACTTGGGCACTGTAATTTAAGCGATAGGCATACTCAACATTACTTCACTTGTATTGGAAAAAAAACGTAAGTACATAAAAGCCTGAGCTGTCATTAGGGTTGCAAACTTCCGTGTCCCGGAAAGTTACATCACTTGACCTCCGGCCTCCACACTTCCACCATTGGTTGCCTGACACGTCCACCCTCGTGGCACATTGTCTTCTCACATCAGCTGGAAAGTGAACAGACTCTTAGCTACCGAGTGGACGGTTCTTGATTGTCAGTCAAACAGCCTTTTTTTCCATCTCCAATATTTTTTAATACCACTATGATTTTTTTCTTCTGAGTTGATGGCAACAGTGTCCGGGAGATTAATTTTTATATCCTGGATACTCCAGGACAATCTGGGGCAGTTGGCAACCCTAGCTGTCATTGACGGCTCATTCTCTGACTCTTTTCCGATCCACTCAGGAGTTCCTTAGGGCTCTGTCCTCTTTCCCATTCTATTCTTTTTCTATATTAGTGACCACCATTCATCATCCAACCTTTGGTTGATGATTCCATCCTACACTCATAACCTCCACTCCTCTTGCAGTGCAATGGCTGGATCACTCACTACAGATTGATTGCTTCTTGCCCTCAATGGAAAGGAAAATTGGGCAGGATGTGTAATGGGCGGCTGATCCAAAAGCGCCTGTTTTGCGGTTCTGCCAGAGTTGAATTTTTACCCCACAGTGTCTGCGATTGTGGGGGGAAAAAACAGCGCCGTACCCTGATTCTTTGCTCACCTAAAGCTGCTGTTCCGGGGATCAAAGCTTTGATGAATGCTGTGGGCAGGAATTCTTCAGGAGAGTTTCGGGCCCCAGTAGCAGCAGCTTCAAGTAGGTGTGAACTGAGGTGAGGGGTGGGAGAAATGCTTCCATGTCACTATGACAAGTGTATAAATAATTTTTAAATAATTTAACAATTAGATTTAGCAACAGAGAGTATTAATACATATCAAAATAGCATGCAATTTCTCCCTTTAGAAATGAATGAAAATCGGCAAACGTTTTGCCACAATCTCCCACTATGCTCCTGGAATGTTGGGAAGTAAAGACAATGTTTGCAGGTGGGCAATGGCAGATAAAATTCAGTACAGAGCAGATAAGTCTAAGGTCATATACGTTGGAAGAAAAAGTGAAGGATATTGCTAGTTGAATGATGGTTAACCAGATGGGGGCGGGAGGAACCTGACAGAGATTTGGGAGTACAGTTGAGTTTCTACAATTTTATGTCACCTATTGTTATAATCCGCATAATGGTACAGTAAACTGGCAGTCGGTTCCGACTGTGCTTGGTATGTTTTGTACACATTTGAGTTTGCGTGTTGTTATAGTCAAATAATGTTATGTGTATAATTCATCTAAAGTTATGCAAATTTGTGATTGAAAAGATCAAATAATGTTATGCCATATTTCAACGAACAACTTGCATGACAGAGATTAGAAGAGACACGTCCTGGTTGCAAAGAGAGGACCTTGCACCTTACTCCAGGTGCCTTGTATCAGATGGATCAAAACATTGCTATACTCAGTACACTCGGTACCTGAATGTTACAATGAAATGTTACAATAAAATGTTACAATATCTAATTACCCAACTGTGAGTCCACAGGTGCTGAACTACGCTGTTCTGCAAAACAACCTCACCAAACATAAAGCACTCCGCCAAGCAAGGTCCACAAACACAACAGACGTCGTCTTTTTTAGTGAGTCTCCCTCTGAGGGTTCAGTGGGCAAATCCCTGGTCAATTATGATTCCCTGAAGGTTTACTGGGTAAATCCACCTCAGTGGTGTTTCTCTCTGTTGGTGTGTAGCTATTTTTACGTCGGTCGGTGTGTAGCTCACCACGTTGTCTGACATCCCGTATTGGATGAGCAGAAATTTCCTCCAATTAAGTCATGGGAAGACCAAAACCATTGTCCTTGGTCTTCGCCACAAACTCCTTTCCCATGTCACTTGACTCCATCCCGCTCCCTGGTCACTGTCTGAGGCTGAATCAGATCATTTGCAGGGATGGCATTAAAAGGGAAATTAGAGAAGCATGCAATAAGGGCACAGCAGTCATCATGGGTGACTTTAATCTGCATATAGATTGGGCTAACCAAATTAGTAACAATACTGTGGAGGAGGAATTCCTTGAGTGTTTACGGGATGGTTTCCTGGACTAATATGTTGAGGAACCAACCAGAGATCAGGCCATCTTAGACTGGGTATTATGTAACGAGAAAGGATTAATTAGCAATCTTGTTGTACGAGTCCCCTTGGGTCGGAGCGATCATAATATGATAGAATTCTTTATTAAGATAGAGAACGAAGTAGTTGACTCGGAGACTAGTGGCCTGAATTTAAATAAAGGAAACTATGATGGTCTGAGGCGCGAGTTGGGTAGGATTGATTGGGGAATGTCACTCAAAGGGTTGACGGTGAATAGGCAATGGCAAGCACTCAAAGACCGCATGGATGAACTACAGAATTTGTTCATCCCAGTTTGGCATAAAAATAAAACAAAAAAGGTGACTCAACCGTGGCTAACAAGGGAAATTAGGGATGTCATAAGATCCAAGGAGAGGACATATAAATTGGCCAGAAAAAGCAGTAAGCCTGAGGATTGGGAGCAGTTTAGGATTCAACAAAGGAGGACAAAGGGATTAATTAAGAAGGGGAAAATAGAACATGAGAGTAAGCTGGCAGGGAACATAAAAACTGACTGTAAAAGCTTTTATAGATATGTGAAGAGAAAAAGATTCGTGAAGTCAAGCGTAGGTCCCTTGCAGTCAGAATATGGGGAATTTATAATGGGGAACAAAGAAATGGCAGACCAATTAAATACATATTTTGGTTCTGTCTTCACAAAGGAGGACACAAGTAACCTCCCAGAGATGTCGCGGAACATGGGGTCTGATGAAGGGGAGGAACTGAAAGAAATCAGTATTTGTAAGGAAATGGTGTTAAGGAAATTGATGGGAATGAAGGCCGATAAAGCCCCAGGGCCTAATAATCTACATCCTAGGGTACTTAAGGAAGTGGCCCCAGAAATAGTAGATGCATTGCTGATCATCTTCCAACATTCGATGGAATCTGGAACAGTATCCATGGATTGGAGGGTAGCTAATGTTACCCCACTATTCAAAAAAGGTGGTAGGGAGAAAACGGGGAATTACAGACCGGTAAGCCTGACATCGGTAGTGAGGGAAATGCTAGAGTCGATTATAAAAGATGTAATAACAGAGCACTTGGAAAACAGTGACAGGATCGGACAAAGTCAACATGGATTTACAAAAGGTAAATCATGCTTGACTAATCTACTGGAATTTTTTGAGGATGTAACTGGTAAAATAGATAAGGGTGAACCAGTGGATGTGGTATATTTCGACTTTCAGAAGGCTTTCGATAAGGTCCCGCATAAGAGATTAGCGTGTAAAGTTAAGGCACATGGGATTGGGGGCAAGGTATTGACTTGGATAGAAAACTGGTTGGCAGACAGAAAGCAAAGAGTTGGAATAAACGGGTCTTTTTCCGAGTGGCAGGCAGTGACGAGTGGGGTACTGCAGGGATCGGTCCTTGGACCCCAACTATTCACAATATATATTAATGATCTAGACAAGGGGACTAGATGTAATATCTCCAAATTTGCAGACGACACAAAGCTGGGTGTGCTGTGAGGAGGATGCCGAGAAACTCCAGGATGATTTGGACAGGTTGGGTGATTGGGCAGAAGCAAGCCAGATGCAATATAACATGGATAAATGTGAGGTTATCCACTTTGGTGGCAAAAACAGGAAGGCAGATTATTATCTGAATGGCAACAGATTGGGAGAAGGGAAAGTGCAACGAGACCTGGGTGTCCTTGTGCACCATTCGCTGAAGGTAAGCATGCAGGTGCAGCAGGCGGTTAAGAAGACAAATGGTATGTTGGCCTTCGTAGCGAGGGGGTTTGAGTACAGGAACAAGGATGCCTTGCTGCAGTTGTGCAGGGCCTTGGTGAGACCACACCTTGAGTATTGTGTGCAGTTTTGGTCGCCTTATCTGAGGAAGGATGTTCTTGCCATGGAAGGACTTCAGCGAAGATTCACCAGGCTGATACCTGGGATGGCAGGAATGACGTATGAGGAGAGATTGGGTCGATTGGGCTTGTACTCGCTGGAGTTTAGAAGAATGAGAGGGGATCTCATTGAAACTTATAAAATTCTGACAGGACTGGACAGACTAGATGCAGGAAGGATGTTCCCGATGGTCGGGGAGTCCAGAACCAGGGGTCATAGTCTAAGGATAAGGGGTATGCCATTTAGGACAGAAATGAGGAGGAATTTCTTCACCCAGAGAGTGGTGAACCTGTGGAATTCTCTACCACAGAAGGCAGTAGAGGCCAATTCATTAAATATATTCAAGAAGGAGTTGGATATATTTCTTAAGGCTAAAGGGATCAAGGAGTATGGGGAGAAAGTAGGGACCGGGTACTGAATTTGGATGATCAGCCATGATCACATTGAATGGTGGAGCAGGCTCAAGGGGCCGAATGGCCTTCTCCTGCTCCTATCTTCTATGTTTCTGTGCAACCTTGGCGTCCTATTTGACCCTGAGCTGAGCTTCCAATCCCATATCCTGTCCCTCACCAAGACCACCTACTTCCACCTCCATAACATCGCCTGTCTCCACTCTTACCTCAGCTCATCTGCTGCTGAAACCCTCATCCATGCCTTATTTACCTCTAGACTCAACTATTCCAATGCTCTCCTGGCCAGCGTCTCATCTTGCACCCTCTGTAAATTTGAGCTGATCTAAAACTCTGCTGCCCGTGTCCTAACTCTCACCAAGTCCTGTTCACCCATCACCCCTGTGCTCGCTGACCTACATTGGCTCCAGGTCCAGAAATGTCTTTATTTTATAATTCTCATCTTTGTTTTTAAATCTGTCCATGGCCTCGCCCCTCCCTATCTCTGTAACCTCCTCCAGCCCTACAAGCCTTCGAGATCTCCACGCTCCTCCAATTCTGGCCTCTTTCGCATCCCTGATTTTCATCGATCCACCATTGGTGCCCGTGCCTTCAGTTGCCAAGGTCTTCTGCCCTAATTGCCCCTTATTTGACTCAATGTCAAATTTTTTGTCTTATAATACTCCTGTGAAGTGCCTTGGGACTTTTACTACGTTAAAAGCACTATATAAATACAAGTTGTTGTTGTTGTTGTTGTAGGCCCTAAGCTCTGAAATTCCCTCCCTAAACCTCTCCGCCTCTCTACCTCTCTCTCCTTTTAAGACGCTCCTTAAAACCTACCTCTTTGATCAAGCGTGTAGCCATCTGTCCTAATATCTCCTTATGTGACTCAGTGTAAAATTTTGTTTGATAACGTTCCAGTGAAGCACCTTGGGTCATTTTACTATTTTTAAGGCGCTATATAAATGCAAGTTGTTGTTGTGTGTAGTTTGCTCTCGGTCGGTTGGAGTGTAGCTCTCTCTCTCTTTTGGCCGGTGTAGCTCTCTCGTCAGTGTGTAGCCCTCTGAAAAGTTTTTATTATGTTTGCAAATGTTAACAATCACAGATTGACCTGATTGAATTGTTCACTCATAATTATTCCATTTTCTTATCAAGGGTGGGGCTTTCTACTTTAGGACAGGCAGCTATTTTTCTGAAAATGTAAACAAATAAAAACAAGTGCATGGATCTCAATTTGAGCCACAAGTATGAAATTATCACTGCTCTAGACAAAAAATCAAAGCCAGGCTGAATTAACTAAAGAATATGGTGTTACTCAGCCAGCCATCAGCAAAATTTACAAAGAAGAACGGGATTCTGTTCTGAAATGGGTCAAAAGCAACGATTTCAGAAGTGATATGAAATGTTTGTCCACTTCTAAACTCAATGACGTTGGAGCAGAACTTCTTGATTGGTTCATGGCAATGTGCAATAAAAATTTCCCTGGACTTTCAGAACAAGTTTTATTGGAAAAAGTTGTCAAAATTGCAGAAGAATTTTTTTTCTTAACCTTGAAATTGTAAATGCATTGAAAACAATTTGGAAGTGTTTATAAGGAAAGCTCTTGTAAAGTATAATGTGATGATTTTGTCTGGTGCGACAGACTCGCCAGTAATCGTAGACTCAATACTAACAATGTCCAGTGATTGCAAAGCAGCAACCAACAAAACAAATCTGAGACTATCAAGCTGAAGCTGTGTAGTGTTCTGCTCAGTATGCACCTTAACTATTGCATTCAGTTCTGGTCACCGAGGCACAGGGAAATACCCAAGGCCTGGAAGCAGTGTAGAAGAGGACCACAGGTCTGATCACTAATGTCAGAGGAAAACCCTAGTCCCCACTGCACTGGCAGAAGTGTGGTGCAATGGGTGCCAATGATCCCCACTCCTGACCCTGCCAGAGTACCTGTGGCCTGGTGGTTGTTTGAAGAAAAAAATTGCATTTTTATGTTAAAAATGGCACATTTTGGTTCATTTTATGCACTTTTATTGTTCACAATTAATATATTTTCATTTGGAAAGGGGGGATATAAAGACATTTGGTATTTCAACAGACTACCATTTACTCAATAGTTACCTCAATACAAACTTTTTGGGCTAGAATTTCCCAGGGCCGTGGAGGCGGGAATGGAGGCGTGTGGGGTGTTAAAATCGCGAAATCGGGGGGCACGAACCCATCCCGCCCCCCAACCCGTCTCCACGCCCATTTCCCAGGAGGCGGGTTCCCGACCTGTGCTGGGAGCTGCCTCCCTGAGGCAGGAAGGGGATTAGTGCCAATTAACTGCCTGTTAACAGGTAGTTAACAGGCAGTTTTTAGCCTAATCCCTATTTTTATTCCTGAAGTGTGGGCTGCCCGACGGCTCCAAACCACGCCAAGTTAGCGAGGCAGACCGTCGGGCTGAAGGACTTGGAGGGTTTGAGATGTCCGGTGTTCAGGTGAGTGATGGGTGTATGAGTACAGAGGTAAGTGTGTTTGGTGTGTGTAAAGTGTTTAAATAAGTTTTACTTACCTTTACTTTCTAATGCAGGCTTCCTTCCTTCAGGTCTCGGGAGTCCCTCAGCCCATCGGCACAGAAAGCAGAATGGCCGCGAGCTGTCAAAAGCTGCACCCTCTGCTTTCTGTTCTGGAGAGATCTCTAAATCAGCCTGAGAGGAAGGAATTAACTTAGAGTACAGATTGTCAGTGTTTGACAGCTTCAAAGAGCTGTCAAACGCTGATATTTCATCGGTCAATAGCTCTTGACAGATGAAATGTCAATCTGTGACGTCACCTGTTGCCGCTGGACGGGCTCAACAAGGTCAATCAAGGGAAAACCGAGTGGTTTGGCCACAACTCGATGGAGGCGGGACTACAACCCCAAAAGTGGGAGTCCCACCTCCTACTCGCCTCCATTGATAAAATCCAGCCCTTCACCTCCAAACCCAACCATTCTAGTTCACAGAGGCATTCCAGCCAATCCATATCCAGTTCACAGAGATACTCCACCCCATCCAACTCCCCTCCTTTTCACACTCGAGTTTATTCTCCTCTTCAGCATCTTGGCTGTGACCCACATGTAATAGGCACCGGGTTAAGATTGCCCATGCTCATATGACTTTTTTAACAAGGAAAACAATTAACTTTGTCCTCTCTTTGGGGTCGATTTTCCTAAAGCTGTCGGGAAGGAGGCAGGACTACAACTTTCGGGTTTTAGTCCCGTCTACATCAACGTTCGGCCAATCCACGCGATTTTAACTTGATTGACCTTGTTAAGCCCACCCACCGGGCTCAGCAGGCCAATTAAGGGCCACCCGGCAACAGGTGACATCACAGACTGAAATTTCATCTGTCAAGAGGTCTTGGCAGATGAAATATCAGTGTTTCACAGCTGTTTGAAGCTGTCAAACACTGACAGTCTGACTTCTAACCTGAGTCCTTCTACACAGACTCAGTTAGAACTGTCACCGGCAATGAAAGCTGAAGGTTGTCACTTTTGACAGATCGCAGCCATTTTGCTTTCAGTGCCGGCTGAGTGATGGACTCCCGAAACCCAGAGGAAGAAAGGCTGTAAAGGTAAGTACAGGTAATTTAAACTTCTTTACACACTTTAGACACAACAAACACACTTACCTTTGCACTCATGCACCCATCACTCACCTGAACACTGACATCGCGACCCCTCCAAGTCCTTCAACCCGACGGCCCGCCTGCTCTAACCTGGCGTGGTTTGGAGCCGTCGGGAATCCCACACGACACCCCTCAAAATAGGGATTAGGCTAAAAACTGCCTATTAACTACCTGTTAACAGGCAGTTAATTGGCACTAATCCCTTCCCGCCTCGGGTCGGCGGGTCCCAGTGCGGGGCAGGTACCCGCCTCCCCTGAAACTTACGTGGAGGCGGGTTTTGGGCGGGATGGTGTTGGGACCCCCGAAATCGGGATTTTCCTCCCCCACACGCCTGAAACCCCACCTGACGGCTCCAGGAAAATCTACCCCTTTTTTTTTCCCTGCCATTCTCCTCATCTTCTGAAGGAATTGACTCCTCACTGCGTATAGATTTACAGGCACCAGGCACCTACTCGTACCCCAGTTAAATGAGTGTAGATAGTGAGTGTTGTCAGGCTAATTAACTACAGGGACATGATAGACAAACTCAATCTTGACCTCCTCCAACAGTCAGAGATGCTGCTTCCAGCAGGATTCAATGGATATTGATCAGAAGCACTTACCCTGGATCTTCAAATTTGCCGCCATCAACACTCTCCTCAAAAAACCCACCCTTGACCCTTATGTACTTGCAAACTACCGCCTCAATTCCAACCTCCCTTTCCTCTCAAAAGTCCTTGAATGTGTTGTCGCCTCCCAAATCCGCGCCCGTCTTTTTTGCAACTCCATGTTTGAATCCCTCCAACCCCCGCCACAGTTCTGAAACAGGCCTCATCAAAGTCATAAATGACATCCTGTCTGCAGCCTGTGACACAGTTGACCACACCATTCTCCTCCAACGCCTCTCCTCCATCTTCCAGCTGGGTGGGACTGCCCTCGCCTGGTTCCATTCTTATCTGTCCAGTTGTAGCCAGAGAATCATCTGCAATGGGTTCTCTTTCCACTCCCACACCGTTACCTCCGGAGTTCCCCAAGGATCTATCCTTGGCCCCTTACTATTTCTCATCTATATGTTGCTCCTCGATAATATCAATCTAAAGCACAACATTAGGTTCCACATACCTAGCCACCAACTCCATCATTCTCCCTGGCCACAGTCTGAGACTGAACCAGACTGTTCACAATCTTGGTGTCGTATTTGACCCTGAGATGGGTTTCCGACCACATATCCGCTCCATCACCAAGCCTGCCACCTCCGTAACATCGCCTGTCTCCACACCTGCCTCAGCTCATCTGCTGCTGAAACCCTCATCCATGCCTTTGTTACTGCTAGACTCGACTATTCCAACGCTCTCCTGTCTGGCCTTCCATCTTCCACCCTCAATAAATTTGGGCTCATCCAAAACTCTGCTGCCAATATCCTAACTTGCACCAAGTCCCGTTCACCACCCCTGTGTTCACTGACCTACATTGGCTCCCAGTATGGTAATGTCTCTATTTTTAAATTCTCATCCTTGTTTTCAAATACTTCCATGGCCTTGGTCTCCCTATCTCCCTATCCAGCCCTACAACCCTCCGAGATCTATGCGCCCCTCCAACTCTGGCCTCTTGCGCATCCCCAATTTTAATAGTTCCACCATTGGCAGCCATGCCTTCAGCTGCCTAAGCCCTAAGCTCTGGAATTTCCTCCTTAAATCACTCCACCTCTCTGCTTCTCTCTCCCCCTTTGTCATTCATTAAAACCTACCTTTTGACCAAGTTCTTTGTCAGCTGTCCTAATGTTTCCTTATGTGGCTCAGTGTCAAATTTTGTTTGTTAATGCTCCCGTGAAGAGCCTTACATAGAAACATAGAAGATAGGAGCAGGAGTAGGCCATTCGGCCCCTCGAGCCTGCTCCGCCATTCAATGCGATCATGGCTGATCATCCAAATTCAGTACCCTGTCCCTGCCTTCTCCCCATATCCCTTGATCCCTTTAGCCTTAAGAAATATATCCAACTCCTTCTTGAATATATTTAATGAATTGGCCTCTACTGCCTTCTGTGGTAGAGAATTCCACAGGTTCACCACTCTCTGGGTGAAGAAATTCCTCCTCATCTCTGTCCTAAATGGCTTATCCCTTATCCTTAGACTGTGACCCCTGGTTCTGGACTCCCCGACCATCGGGAACATCCTTCCTGCATCTAGTCTGTCTAGTGCTGTCAGAATTTTATAAGTTTCAATGAGATCCCCTCTCATTCTTCTAAACTCCAGCGAGTACAAGCCCAGTCGACCCAATCTCTCCTCATACGTCATTCCTGCCATCTCAGGTATCAGCCTGGTGAATCTTCGCTGCACTCCTTCCATGGCAAGAACATCCTTCCTCAGATAAGGCGACCAAAACTGCACACAATACTCAAGATGTGGTCTCACCAAGGCCCTGTACAACTGCAGCAAGACATCCTTGTTCTTGTACTCAAACCCTCTCGCTACGAAGGCCAACATACCATTTGCCTTCTTAACCGCCTGCTGCACCTGCATGCTTACCTTCAGCGACTGGTGCACAAGGACGCCCAGGTCTCGTTGCACTTCCCCTTCTCCCAATCTATTGCCATTCAGATAATAATCTGCCTTCTTGTTTTTGACACCAAGGTGGATAACCTCGCATTTATCCACGTTATATTGCATCTGCCGTGCTTCTGCCCAATCACCCAACCTGTCCAAATCATCCTGGAGTTTCTCGGCAGTCTCCTCACAGCACACACGCTCACCTATCCTTGGGGTGCTTTACTATGTTAAAGGCGCTATATAAATACAAGTTATTGTTCTTGTTATACTTGCTATCAGCATATTCTGTACCACTCTTGAACTCGATTGGCTGAAATTTCATATTTTTAAAACAAGCAACTGAGCAAGTAGGGAATGTGCCAATCAAACACAAAAATAAACTTTAATGAAGAATTCCAAAACAACAGATTTACTGCAAGTTCATTAAGAAATAATTTACAGCTGTTACAGGGGAAATTCTATGGCTATTGTACATTTTAGATCATGTGTCACCACCATCCAATCACAATTACGTGAAACATATTTTGTCTGAATGATCTAAAAAGTGTTTCACTTCTTGAGTGCACTATCACAGTCATTGAGGAGGCATTAGACTAACTGGGAAGTCTGAACTGGTAATAAAGATGCCAGATTAAGATAGGTGGCTCACAGTTGGGAGGAACTTGAAATTCAGGTTGTTGGTTATATTTCTACATATTTGCTAATGTTACTGGAAAAGTCAGTGTGATTGTAAAATGGGTTTTTGCACTCTTCTCACACTGACTTTCAGTTAGCATCAGCAAACAAGGACACTTTACCCCAGTTTCCTTTTTAAGTTAACTTAAAGGAATTAGAAAAGGTCAAACAGCATATTTCTAACCGCTGGTGATAGGGGGGGAGGGGAGAAAAAACAAGAGAAGATCTGTGATAGGGTGGCAGGCAGGAGAGATAAAATGACAATTTCTTAAGGCTAAAGGGATCAAGCGATATGGGGAGAAGGCAGGGATAAGGTACTGAGCTTGGATGATCAGCCATGATCTCATTGAATGGCAGAGCAGGCTCAAAGGGCCGAATGGCCTACTCCTGCTCCTATCTTCTATGTCTATGTCTATGTTATTTGTATTTGGTGTTATTTAGGCAATTTACCAATCAAAGTAAAAAATACCATTTGCAGAAAAAATTGAGAGGTATCCAAATTGTACTCAACCTAGCAGTTCGGGCCAGATTGAAAATGTTTTTATATAATTCCTTCCACCTTCCCCAATTTCTATGGAAGCATATGTTTGAAATGAGAAACCTTCCTGTTGTGAGAGAGGAAGGCGCCTTTTTAATAATAAATTGGCAGAGGAATGGTGAAGGCCGCCGCCTCCTCCTACCATCGTTTTTAACGAGCTAATTTGAGAGAGGTGGGTTTGCCACGGGCCACCCAACTGTGGCCATACCTGGGATAAGACACTGCCTTCATCTTGGCCACCAAGTGGAAAATTGACTTGGTACAGCGTGGGTTTTGTAATTGGACAATCAGCCCAAATAATGACACAGGCAGCTCTGGTCACTGGATCTAGGCAGGATCCAACATGGGGATGCAATGAAGTGTGAAATAATAGTAGGAAGCACCCACGCACATGCTGAGATGCTGCTGGAAGCACGACTCACCACCACACTGTCCCACTAGCATCGTCTGTAACAGCTGCACTGTGGGATTGTACGCATTTGCATGAACACGTTCAGGCACGTGTTTGAAGGGCCCCGCAGATGCTCTGATCATGTGTCAGGAGGATGGCACAGGGTCACGGAGCCAGGGAGCGGAATCTGCTCAAACCGGCAGGGAGCGCTCGTTGCAAAGTGAGTGAGAGCTGTGGGCCTCTGTGAAGAGGCGGGCCCAGCTGTTGAGAATAATTCACAAGAACTGAATGAGTGTCGATTTTATAAAGAGGAGCAGACTTGAAATTACCTCCGGTCGCGGACCCCCTGGAAAGTCTTCCTGTGAATGAAAGTTGTCAGGATGATTTGCATACATTGAGGGTCTTCTGTGGATGCTCCACCTAAAGTTACAACAACAATTGTCTGTCCGTGCTCTCCTGATCCTTTAACTTTTTAAAACTTTCCACAGCCGTCTGTTACGTTAATGAGGTTCTTCCACTTAATCAGAGCACACTTTCAGAAATGTGGCAGCTGCACTCCAAGGGCAGGTGAAATAAGTAGATGGATTGGTACCTTGCAGTGCACGTCCATAGATCCCTGAAGGTAGCAGGACAGGTAAATAAGGTGGTTAAGAAGGCATACGGGACACTTTCCTTTAATAGCCGAGGCATAGAATATAAGAGCAGGGAGGTTATGCTTGAACTCTAGTTAGGCCACAGCTCGGGTACTACGTACAGTTCTGGACACACATTACAGGAAAGATGTGATTGCACTCGAGTGCATACAGAGGAGATTTACGAGGATGTTGCCAGGACTGGAGAATTTTAGCTATGAGGAAAGATTGGATAGACTGGGGTTGTTTTCTTTGGAACAGAGGAGGCTGAGGGGAGATTTAATTGCGGTGTATAAAATTATGAGGAGCCTAGTTGGAGTGGATAGGAAGGACTTATTTCCCTTAGTAGAGAGGTCAATAACTAGGTGTATAGATATAAATAATTGGTAGAAAGATTAGAGGGGAGTTGAGGAGAAATTGTTCACCCAGAGGGTGGTGGGGGTCTGGAACTCACTGCCTGAAAGGGTGATAGAGGCAGAGACCCTCATCACATTTAAAAAATACTTGGATATGCACTTGAAGTGCCATAACCCACAAGGCTACCAAGCAAGAGCTGGAAAGTGGGATTAGGCTGGATAGCTCTTTTTCCGCCGGCTCAGGCATGATGGGCCAAATGGCTGCCTTCTGTGCCATAAACGTCTATGAATCAATAAAGTCTCTACGGACCCCAATTTGAGAAACACTGCTTTATCTAGATTTGTTTCTTGTTGCTGCTGGTCACATGCTAATCACTCTTGCCCTACAGTTTCTTGTTCCAGATTCCACACTGAACACACTTGTCCAGCATTTCTCATATCAGTTCAATGGCGCTGATCCCAAGGCTTTCTGCTACTAATCCTGCACTAAAAATTGTTGGCAAAGTCGTTATTCTCCATCTCTGTTTCTTCTTGATGTTATAACTTTATTCCTGTAATTTATTCCCGACAGTCCCAGACTGATTGCTCTCACCATAAGGTTTCTGGCATTGCTTACTTTTGTCTCAAGGTTTCTTGCTTATAAATGCTTTCATCCTTCCTTCCTCCCTCCCTCCCTCATAAAGGGGGTTCATGAACAGAGAGACCTAGGGTATATGTGCACAAATCGTTGAAGGTGGCAGGGCAGGTTGAGAAAGTGGTTAAAAAAGCTTACAGGATACTGGGCTTCATAAATAGAGGCATAGAGTACAAAAGCAAGGAAGTTATGATGAACCTTTATAAAACACTGGTTCGACCTTAACTGGAGTATTGTGTCCAATTCTGGGCACTGCACTTTAGGGTGCAGAGGGTGCAGAAAAGATTTACGAGAATGGTTCCAGGGATGAGGGACTTCAGTTACGTGGATAGACTGGAGAAGCTGGAGTTGTTCTCCTTAGAGCAGAGAAGGCTGAGAATAGATTTGATAGAGGTGTTCAAAATCACGAGGGGTCTAGAGTAGATAGAGAGAAACTGTTCCCATTGGCGGAAGGGTCGAGAACCAGAGGGCACAGATTTAAGGTGATTGGCAAAAGAACCAAAGATGACTTGAGGAAAATCTTTTTTACGCAGCGAGTGGCTAGGGTCTGGAATGCACAGTCTGAAAGGGTGGTGGAGGCAGAGTCAATCATGACTTTCAAAAGGGAATTGCATAAGTACCTGAAGGAAAAAAGTTTGCAGGGCTATGGGGAAAGGGCGGGGGAGTGGGACTACTGAAGTGCTCTTTCCGAGAGCCAGCACTTCTGTGCTGTAAGCATTCCATGATTCTATGATTCTTTCTTCCTTTCTTTCTTTTCTTCCTTTCTTCTTTCCTTCTTTCCTCCCTTCCTCTTAGTGCATTGATCTCCTTTCCCCCACAACTTCTTGTGACTTGTCACAATGAACACGCTTATTCCATGATTTTATTGACAAAATGCACCGAAGATAAACTGCAAGACGAGAGTGATTGATGAATCACCAATACTAAATAATAAAAGTGAGCTGAGTTCCATCAATGTAGAAGCATTACATTGTGTGATGAAAGTGAACAGCTATGAGAAATGGTGGAATAAGATAAACCTAAACCTAATAAGCACAAAACTTAATCAGTAGGAACGATTCAGTTATAGGGAAGGGAACACTTTTCTATTTTTGCCATCCAATATTGGCATTCACCACAGCTGGGTTAAGTACACGATAAGCGAACAAAACTCACTTTGCTCATGCTGAAGAGTGTGCTTTATCCCTAACTTCAGAAGAGCGTCCCTTTGCACCAATGTAATTTGTCTACTTCCCACATCAGTCATTGTTGTGGGCTCTTGAGTAGGATTGCAGAAATCAGGATTAATTTGGCCAAGTTGTGACCAGTTTTAATGTTTTGGACTTGTGCCAACTACCAAACTCATTTCATTTCATTACATTTAAGACATTTACAGCCAACAGAGAGAATAGACATTCATCCAATCAGCCTAAAGTGGGCTCAGTTCAAATCTATGTCTTAAGAGGTGAAAGGAGAATTTGCTAAGCTAGTCTGATAACCAATCCTCATTACAGTAAATAACTACTTCAAGGTGATAAATTATCTTTATTGGTTAATGAATAATTGTGATAACAGTCAAATTTAAGTTAAAGTTTGGACTTTCTAGACCGAGCCATTATATTCATGCTTTCATGTGCACCAAAGTTGCAGTATTTTCTTTGATCAAAATATACCAGCTAGCAAGAAAATCTGTTTTGGCAAAATACAGTACAGTACTTTTATTTTAAGTAAATAATATTTTCAAACTTGAGATCTCTTCCCCTATGGGTAATAGAGGTTTCCAACAGCCTTATGCTATTGTTCTAATTTTATATTCTGCACCGTGAAATGGTCTCAGGTGAGGTAATTTCCTGCGTCTTACTAAAATAAGATTGCAATGTGTTGAAAACCCTCATGATATTTTTGCACCATGATGCTCAAGATTGTACTTTGCATTGCTATTGATATCAATGCACACATGATGAATTAAATTTAACCCTAAATCCTCATACAAAACTGGTTTGTAAACATATTTAGATACCTCTTGCAAGAATTGTGTTGCACAAAAAGAAATGTAGCGCTGGAATAAAAAAGGGTTAATAGAAAGAAAGAAAAAGATTTGCATTTATATAGCGCCTTTCACGACCACCGGATGTCTCAAAGCAATTTACAACCAAAAAATGCAGTAAAAGGAAGTCCACAGACTTTCTGGCAAGTAAGCTTAAATATTAAAAAGATCAAAAGCTACAGTTATTATTTTGTATATCTAGAATTTATAGAGGGAAAGTCCTGGCCATTCATGAATATATAGAATCATAGAATATTACAGCACAGAAGGAAGCCATTCAGTCCATCGTGCCTGTGCCAGCTTTCTGAAAGAGCTATCTAATTTAGTCCCACACCCCAGCTTTTTCACCATGCAAATTAGTACTCTTCAAGTAAATGTCCAGTTGCCTTTTGAAAGTTCCTATGGAATCTGCTTCCTCCACCTTTCTGGTAGTGTGCTCCAGATCTTAACAACCCTCTACTTATTTTGCCAATTATTTTAAATCTATGGCCTGTAGTTACCAAACAAAACCATTTCTCCCTACTTAATCTATCAAAACCCCTCATAATTTTGAATACCTCTATTAGGTTTCCCCTTAACCTTCTCTGCTCTGAGGAGAACAATCCCAGCTTCTCAAATCGCTCTACATAACTAAAGCCCCTCATCCCTGGTATCATCTTGGTAAACCTCCTCTGTACCATCTCCAAGGCCTTGACATCCTTCCTAAAGTGTGGTGCCCAGAATTGTGCAATAATCAAACTGAGGCCTAACCAGTGATTAGCATGACTTCCTTGCTTTTGTATTGTATTGGCTATTTACAAAGCCAAGTATCCCATATGCTTTCTTAACCGCCTTATCAACTTGCCCTGCCACTTTCAAAGATTTGTGAATATGCACCTCCAGGTCCTTCTGCTCTTGCACCCCGTTCAAAATAGTACCATTTAGATCTGTCTCTCTCTCCTTCCCTCTCTCTCTCTCTCTCTCTCTCCTTCCCCCCCTCTCTCTCTCTCTCTCTCTCTCCTTCCCTCTCTCTCTCTCTCTCCTTCCCTCTCTCTCTCTCTCCTTCCCTCTCTCTGTCTCTCTCTCTCCTTCCCTCTCTCTCCTTCCCTCTCTCTCTCTCTCCTTCTCTCCCTGTCTCTCTCTCCTTCCCCCGCTCTCCCTCTCTCCTTCCCCCTCTCTCCTTCCCCCTCTCTCCTTCCCCCTCTCTCCTTCCCCCCCTCTCTCTCTCTCTCTCCTTCCCCCTCTCTCTCTCTCTCTCCTTCCCCCCTCTCTCTCCTTCCCCCTCTCTCTCTCTCCTTCCCCCCCTCTCTCTCTCTCTCTCCTTCCCCCTCTCTCTTTCCTTCCCCCCTCTCTCTCTCTCCTTCCCCCTCTCTCTCCTTCCCCCTCTCTCTCCTTCCCTCTCTCTCTCTCTCTCTCTCTCTCTCTCTCCTTCCCTCTCCATTAACAAAAAACAAAGTTAAAGAACCACCTCCTGGGTGCTTAGGAAGAGTTCTTCAATCCCAACAGTTTCATAAACAGTTTTATAAACATGGCAGAGGTTTCTTCATTTCCCTCGGCAACGCTGGGTACTCCAGCTAGTATTATCTATATATATAAAATAGTGGTGTCTGTCTGTCTGTCTGTCCGGGCAACACTCAAAAGTTATAGGGCGTACCTACACATACGTTATATCAAAAGAAAGGTTATGATTAGGAGGTGTCCTAGGCATATTTACTTTTTGGTCAGACAAAAATTGTTCGGACAGTAGACAAAAAATGTTCAAAATTCCGCTCATTAGCGGTTGGTCAATCATACAGGGGAAATCCGCTCATTAGCATTGAGTGACGTGAAGATTGACCAATCCTACGGGGGGAGCGCGCTGCGTCACGGGGGGCGTTTCATGGCGTGTGTGGGCGGGGCCTAATCCTTCAAACTGAAAAGCAAGCAGCAGCCAATGTTGTTTGTGATGGAGCAACTCTGCCTCTGTCTGACCATGGGCCCCAGTCCCACCCTCACCCTCCTCCTTCTCTCTGCTTTCTCCCCTCTCTCCTGTCACCCCGGCCTCTCCGCTCGTGTGTTGTTTGCATCCACGGTGGATGAGCTGCCTGCAGGCCTCAGGCATCGAAGCCTCGGCCTCTCCTCACCAGCCATGCCCAAGCTAGGCACCGCCCGTCCCACTGGGCCCGATTCCAAACCAGCGGCCCGCCATCGCCGCCATCTTGGTAAAGGCTGGCCTCCTCCTTCTCCTTCTCTCCGCTTTCTCCCCTCCTGTCACCCGGGCCTCTCCGCTCTGCAGGATGTCACTGCTGAGCTCTTCGGGTCGGAGGGAGCGGGAACTCAGCTCGGGTGACTCGGGCCGGGCCTCAGGCGCTACACCACCCACGGGGTCTCCGCCGCTTTCTCCCCTCTCTCCTGTCACCCCGGCCTCGCGGAAGTAGGAGCAGCGATGATGGGCCGGCGGGGAAGGAGCTGCTGCTCGGGGCCGCGGTCGCGGCCCTTCGCCCGGAGGCTCGCCTACTTTGACGGCCATTTCGAGCAGCTGTGCCGGCACCGGCTGCCCGCCTCCGAGCCCGTTTGGCGGCAGGTGCTGGAGCCTCTGCTCCGCTGCGGGGCTGCACCAACCGGCGCCCGGGCTCGCTTTCGCTCGGGCCGCCGCACCATGGCACTGGCCGCTGCCGCCCTGCTCTCGCTCGGCTGCTGCTTCCTCCTCTGCAGCCGCCCCGGCGCTCGCTTCCTGAGCTTCTGTGGCCAGGCTCTACTCATCCAGGTCGGTATCCGCCTCGACCTCTGCGAGAGGTTGCACTGCCAATGCTTTCAAAATATCTCTCTTTATTGCAGTGGATGTCAGAGGGATTCTAATAAATGCCGTTAACCCAGCTTGCATTTATCTAGCACCTTCAACTTCTAACTTCCACCCCACCCCTTCCCCCTCCCGCACCCCCTTCTCTCTCTGTCTCCTTCCCTCTCTCTCTCTATCTCCTTCCCTCTCTCTCTCTCTCCTTCCCTCTCTCTCTCTGTCTCTCTCTCTCCTTCCCTCTCTCTCTCTGTCTCTCTCTCTCTGTCTCTCTCTCCTCTCTCTCTCTCTCTCCTTCCCTCTCTCGCTCCTTCCCTCCCTCTCTCTTGCTCATTCCCTCTCTCTCTCTCTCTCTCCTGCCCTCTCTCTCTCTCTCCTTCCCTCTCTCTCTCTCTCTCTCTCTCTCCTTCCCTCTCTCTCTCCTCTCTCTCCTTCCCTCTCTCTCTCTGTCTTTCTCTGTCTCTCTCTCCTTCCCTCTCTCTCTCTCTCCTTCTCTCTCTCTATCCTTCCCCCTCTTTCTCTCTCCTTCCCCCCTCTCTCTCTTTCCCCCCTCTCTCTCTCTCTTTCCCCCCTTTCTCTCTCTCTCTCCTTCCCCCTCTTTCCCCTCTCTCTCTCTCTCTCCTTCCCACGCAGACAGACAGACAAACTCATTTATATATATAAAAATTATTTGTCCTTTTTTCATAACAACATGCCCTCAAAAACCCCTCGGCACCGCCGGGCACTCCAGCTAGTTTTAATATATAAAAGGATCTGTCCGTCTGTCTGTCTGTGTGTATGTCCGCGTGTAACTCAAAAGTTATAGAGCGTACCTGCACATATGTTGTATCAAAAGAAAGCTTATGATTAGGGGAGTGTCATAGGCATATTTACTTTTTGGTCAGACAAAAGTTGCTCACACAGTATACAGAAAACGTTCAAAAAACGGACAAATTCTGTCTGTGTGTATGTCCGCGGTAAACTCAAAAGTTATAGAGCGTAACTACACATGTGCTATATCAAAAGAAAGCTTATGATTACGGGAGTGTCATAGATGTATTTACGTTTTGGTCAGACAAAAATTGTTTGGACAGTATACAAAAAACTTTCAAAAAATGGACAAAATCCGTCTGTGTCTATGTGTGTATGTCCTCGGTAAACTCAAAAGTTATAGAGCGTACCTACACATATCTTATATCAAAATAAAGCTTATGATTAGAGAAGTGTCATAGGTGTATTTACTTCTTGGTCAGACAAAAATTGTTCGGACAGTATACAAAAAACGTTCAAAAAAACGGACAAAATCCGTCTGTGTGTATGTCCACGGTAAACTCATAAATTATAGAGCGTGCCTATACAAATGTAATATCAAAAGAAAGCTTATGATTAGGGGAGTGTCATAGGTGTCTTTACTTTTTGGTCAGACAAAAATTGTTCAGGCAGTATGCAAAAAACGTCCAAGAAACGGTAAAAATCCGCTCATTAGCGTTGAGTGACGTGATGGTTGACCAATCCTACAGGGGAAGCGCGATGCGTCACGGGGGGCATTTCATGGCGTGTGTGGGCGGGGCCTAATCCTCCAGCCTGCCACCAGTGCGGGAGCGGGAAAGCAGATACACAGACAGAGACTGAGACAACCACGCAGCCCGAGACCCCGAGATACATCAAGCATACACCGACAGAGACAGATACAACCGCGCGGCCCGAGAGCCCGAGCGACAGCGAGCAGTGGAGCGGGAGCCGCCGCGCACGGGGGCTCCGGGTCACCAAGGCCGGGCTGAGTCCTTCCCCTTCCCCGTGGTGTCTTCCTCTCTTCTCTATCTCCTTCCCACACTCTCTCCTTCCCTCTCTCTCTCTCTCTCTCTCCTCTTCCCTCTCTCTCTCTCTCTCTCTCCTCTTCCCTCTCTCTCTCTCCTTCCCTCTCTCTCTCTCTCTCCTTCCCCCCTCTCTCTCTCCTTCCCTCTCTCTCTCTCCTTCCCTCTCTCTCTCTCTCCTTCCCCCTCTCTCTCCTTCCCTCTCTCAATTCAATTCAATTCAATTCAAATGCTTTATTGGCATGAAAGTTTACAGAGAACCATATTGCCAAAGCTTTCACAACAAAAAAGTACAGTTTTCCAACATTCTGTAGGTGTCAAACAATTTTGACCCTTGTTGGGTACATACAATATTACTTTTAAACAATATTAATTTAAACAGTCTTTGTACATCATTGGGTACATTCAGTATTAATTTTAAACAGTCCTCAGGTTGTGACATGTTGTTACATATTTGGCACCAAGGTATGGTCTGTCTCCTTCTCCCAGGACTAATCTTAATTTTGACAGGTCATCCAAATCTTTGAAATCTGGGGTTGTTTGGCTGAGCCTGTTAAATAATATGTTTCTTGATGTGTTGAATTTTTCGCATTTTAGGAGGAAATGCATTTCTGTTTCAACCTCGCCGGTCAGACATTGATCACATATTCTATTCTCTCTAGGCTGCCAGGATTTCTTGTATCTCCCTTTTTCAATTGCCAGTTGGTGGTCGCTTAGTCTGTACCTGGTGAGGGTCTGTCTCTGTTTTGTGTCTCTGATGGTCGAGAGATAGTCTGCCAGTTTATATTCTCTTTTTAGGGCCCGGTAACATTCTAATCTGCTTTGGCTTTTGGTTATTTTGTTCCAATGTTCCAGGTAGGTTTCTTTGCATTGTTTAATGATTTGGTTCACTCGGATTGGTGTTTGGATGGCAGTGTTGGTCTGGGACTGGTCAGGGTCCGGCTGAGTAGGAGTACTTAGTCTCAGTAGCAGCTGACTCAGGGGACTCCTTTCTGGGTTTAGCTCTTGGGTCTGGAAGGCTTTAAAATGAAGGGTGTCTGGGGAGCCAGTTTTGAGGTGATTTAGGAATTTTAGTGCTTGTTTTTGGATGTTTATTATCAGTGGGTATCTGCCTAGTTCGGCTCTGCATGCATTTGTTGGTGTTTTCCTTTGGGTGCGAAGGATGCTTCGGCAAAATTCTGCATGTAGGGCTTCTATTGTGTGTTTTTCCCATTTAGTGTAGCTATGGTGATTTAGCGGGCCCCATACTTCACTACCGTACAGCGCAATGGGCAGTCTCTCCCTCTCTCTCTCTCTCTCTCTCTCCTTCCCTCTCTCTCCTTCCCCCCTCTCTCCTTCCCCCTTTCTCTCTCTCTCTCCTTCCCCCTCTCTCTCTCTCTCCTTCCCCCTCTCTCTCTCTCTCTCCTTCCCCCTCTCTCTCTCTCTCCTTCCCCCCTCTCTCTCTCTCCTTCCCCCTCTCTCTCTCTCTCTCTCTCCTTCCCCCTCTCTCTCCTTCCCCCTCCCTCTCTCTCTCTCTCTCTCTCTCCTAACCACACTTGGCGTTGCAGAGGTTTCTTCATTTCCCTCGGCAACGCCGGGTACTCCAGCTAGTTTTCTATATAAGGATGTAACATTTGCAATCTTCCAATCCTCTGGCACCACTTCCATATACAAGGAGGATTGAAAGATTGTAGTCAGAGCTTCTGTTATCTCTACCCTTGTTTCCCTCGACAATCTAGGATGTATCATGTCTGGACTGGGTGACTTTTTAACTTTGAGTGATGCCAACCTTTTTAGCACCTCCTTTCTATCTATTTTTATCCTAACCAATATTTCTACTCCCTCCTCCTCCACTGCGACATTAACTTAGAATCATAGAATCCTCTTTTTTTGTGAAGACAGATGCAAAGTACTTATTCAGTACCTTAGTTATACCCTCTGCCTCCACAAGAAGATTTCCTTCTTTGTCCCTAAACAACCCCTCCATTCCTTTTTACTTTTTATATGTTTATAAAAGATTTTTGGGTTCCCTTTTAGGTTACCCGCTAATCTTTTCTCATATTCTCTCTTTGTCCTTCTTGTATCCTTTTTCAATGATTTATATATTTCTGAAATGAAAACTGCTTCATTATAAGCGCAAATATAATTTTTCACCAAAATATTTGAGGCTGTACATAATGATCCTACTATTGAATAATTACTCAACACTTCAAATCACTATTGATCTGTTTCCAGGCCGCTTACTTACTGTTGAAAAAAGATGATGCCTGCACCATTACAAAAATATTATGTTAAACAATCCACCCCAGGTAACCCAGCCACAAAGACCAATAGATTTTATATTGGACTTTCTCTCGTGCTGTGGATTCTAGATAAGCCCTGTCATCAGAGAAAACTATGATAAAGGCATTCATACCCAAAGGCTGTATAGACAAAAACAGAGAGAACAAGAAGAGAAGAAAGAAAGGAGTGGGGGGGGGGGGGGGGGGGGATAGGATAAGAAAAAGACAATGTAGTTAAAAAAGAAAAGAAATTAAAGGAGAGGGGAAAAGGTGAGATAAATATGTTAATGTCACATTTATACTCGACTAAAAGTTGTAGCATTGGTTCGATCTCTCAGTGATGCCTGCTTACATTGTAGTGAAGCTGGGGAAAGTAGGTTTGTGTGCATGTACTCAAATGCACATGAAGAGCTTTGTTGAAGGACCTCCCACTGACGGCCTGATTTTTTTAAATACGTAACAACAGTGGAGAAGGTTGTAAATTCCTTTCAATCAATTAAATTGTGACTGGTGGTACAGCAGGCTACCAGAGTATGTTTTAACTTTAATTGCCCATCTTTTTTTGGTGAGGCTTCATACCAGCTGCTTTTATACTAGTTGATGCCTGTTCCCACATGAGTTCTGATAGGTGATTGGCTGAAAATATGTTTTCTTGTTGCGAGCAGAACAGAAGATTTGGTTGCTTTAATAACAACTGAAGAATATCATTGACATTGAAGTATTTAAAATAAAGACTGCAAGATACTTAAAATGTCTCCATTTTTTAAAAGGAATTGTGTGCAGTGCAAGGCAGTGCCATGCATCATCGAACTGTATCAAAGTTCTTCTAACAACCAACAGTCTTCAGGCAAATCACTGCTTAGAATTTTTTTTTATATTCGTTCACGGGATGTGGGCATTGCTGGCAAGGCCAGCATTTATTGTCCATTCCTAATTGCCCTGAGTGGCTTGCTAGACCATTTCACAGGGCAGTTAAGAGTCAACCACAGGGCAGTTAAGAGTCAACCACATTGCTGTGGGTCTGGAGTCACATATAGGCCAGACCGGGTAAGGATGGCAGATTTCCTTCCCTAAAGGACATTAGCGAACTAGATGGGTTTTTACGACAATCCGGTAGTTTCATGGTCACCATTACTGACACTAGCTTTTTATTGCAGATTTATTTAATTAACTGAATTTAAATTCCCCAGCTGCCGTGGTCAGATTTGAACTCTTGTCACCGCATTATTAAGTCCAGGCCTCTGATTTACTAATCCAGTAACATGTGGTCCTAAGCCAAAAGTTAGTGATCATCTCAGGCTTAAACTACACCAGCTGGTGCTTTTTACCTATTAGGTCATCTGAGAGCTTAAAAAAACATGCATTTTTCAAAGAAAGTGATGCATGTCAATAAGAGTCAAATGCCCAAGCACTAATATTCCCAGAAGGGTGAGACTGAATGCAATGAAACGTGTGAAGTTACCTTTTCTTTTTCTGTTGTTGGGAGCCTACATTAGTTTATTTTTGTATGTGCAGTGAAACATTTAAGCACTATAAGTGGGAAATGTTTAGCCTGAATTTAACCAAATCAACGTAAAGCAGGTGGATGCTGAATATTTCCCATCAATGGATCATGAAATAAAATGCCCTGCTGCAAAGAGAAGCCACTCAACACCCATGACTGTAATACGGACATTAACCTCCTTGGGGGAAAAATTGAGTCACGCCCCCTTTGGGGTGCGAACTTCGCTTGGGTGCTACTTTTAGCGTCCCCAAAAAATTAGCACCCCTGCGGCCGAAATTCATCGGAAGTGCCCCAAGGGGGAAGCGGGGCGCTACTGGAAGCGCCCCACCTCCCTCTTGGGGTGCTGCGAGGGAATATCGCAGCACTATGGCGCTGCGGCACGTCATGCCGCGGTACTACAGGCCTTCCTCCCCTTCTTAAAGGGGAGGGGCCTAGCTCAGCATGACCCAGGGCCCAGCTGGGCTACCAGGGATCGGAGTGCTGGCAAAAGAGTCCGACACTCGAGACATGCCGGGCTCATGGAATGCAGCCGGCACTCCATGGGAGGGGGGTCAGGAGGTCAGGGACGGCAACGGGGGCAGGTGCTGGCAGGCGGCCAGCAACAAAAATGGCCGCCCGGCACCTCGCCTTTAATTAGCGCCGCCCCGGCTGCAGGTGGGCCACCCTGACCCCGTCGGACATAGCATCCGGTGGTAAGTCAGGGGGCGATACTGAAGATCACGGCTGGGGCGCGAGCGGGGCACTGCGCATGGCGATAACATCATTACCGCCGCCGCTAACACCCCGTTGAATTTTGCAGGAGGCATTGGCAGCACCGCGCCCGGGTGCTAGTTGCTTTGCGTCCCGTTAGCGCCCTCTTTGGGAGACGCAAAGCAACCGAATTTTTCCTCCCTTATGTCTTAAAAGTTCTGGGTTCTCATCTGTAAAACTGGAACCAACTTTGATCTTGTTAGTTGAAACATTTAAGAATGTCTTTAAAAGGAGTTTGTGTGAAACTACTTGGATACAAGACTTCATTCATTTCCTTGAATCATTTTGTTCTATGCTCGATTTTGAGAACTGTTTACGATGCATCCATATAAACTTTCCAACAAAAGATTGTACAAGGTGATTAAATGTGAGTGTATGAGGAACTGTGTGACTTTTATTAACAAACTTCAGTTTCCTTAAATTTGAGTTTTTGACTGATCTAAAAACTGTTCAGCATGTTGACTGAAAGCAATGAATAGAATCTCTTATTCATAATCTTACTGATTAAAGTAACATTTGAAAAATGTGAGCTTTGTTTTTTCTGTATAATGAGGCTAAATCCCAACCTCAATGGAGAACTTCCTGCTGTACTTCAATGCCTTTCTCCTATTTTGTTTCTAGAACATCTGAATTGTCCAACCCCGGTCTAAACCCAGCTTCCAGCTGGCCAATGGTGTGATTTGTATGCTCCAACCATACAATATTAATCTAATTGCTTTTGATGTGAGCTTATTCCACATATCCAATGCTCTTGTGACATAAAAATCTTCTAATCCCTTGTTTTACTTGAACCTTGCTAATTTTGTATTGTGCACTCTGTGATCACAGCTTCAATTCATCAGCCTACATCTGTATTCTAGGTTTTCAAACCCACGCTGGGATTCCAGGAGTTCTCTGAGGGCACCAGATATCTGTTCATCTGGGACCGAGCATACCATACACTTGGAGCAAAGTGTCTTTAGAAATCTCTATCCTATATTTTCTGTATTTTTTGACTGATTAACACATTATTTCTGCTACTGTATACTAAGAAAAATATTTTCTGCATTGATAACTCTGTTTTCCTTTGGTAGCTGACACAGACTTTCATAAGTTGGGAGATAGAGTCCAAAGGAATGTACCAATATTTCCAGGGGGGTCACTGACACAGAAAAGTTTGAAAATTATTTATCTGTATTACCTGGCGAATAAAGGTCTTAAAGTACCTCACCCAAGTAACCTTTCATCATGTGAGAATCTAAACAATGATTGTTGGCAAGCTATTTAACAGTAGCTCAGCTTGATACTGCTCTCACCTCACGTGCATAATTTCCAGAAGAGCACACTGGATAGTGATCAGGACCTAACCCCCTGTCAACTCTCCTTTCACCACACCAGTGGTGATAAGAGAATATCCCATGAGCTCAGCTTGGCCCAGGGACAAAGCCTGTAACATTTCTGGTCTGTAGGACTCTGATGCATTTCACTAGGGAACCACAAAGGTGATTTTAACCCTACCCACCTGGAGGAAACTGGGCGGGTGGGCAGTTAAAATCGTCCAGGTTACTTTTCCATTGGCAGGCGGCCTCTGGGCTGTGCGATTTTCCGTCACTTCTAGCCAAAACAGGTGGGAAGTCAGCTGGCGGGATTTAAATGAAGCCCTATATTTAAAATCGCCTCATTTCTGGAGCAGTGGCTGATACCGCTATCTGTAACTCACACCGCTATCTACCTGCCTGGAAATAAAATCGGGACCCATATATTTTCTTCAACACCACCATTTTACAGCCAAGTCCCAGTGAAGCCAAAATAGGCACTAGGAAACCTTTACATAGCAGTGTGAGCTGGTTATGAATGATGGGAATAGTTGGTGTAGTTTTCTTTGCCTATCAACACACAAAGAAAGAAACTAAGGAGAAATGAGTATGTTTTCTGAGCTGGTAGTGACAGGATGCTAGATCTATATAAATTCCACTTAATCTGGCATTCATCTGTAACAGAAAAGGAGGTATTAATGGCACAAGACTCTCATCATATAAGAGTTCTGCTGGTGTGCGAACACCTAAATTTTAATATGATAACCCTTTTTTATTGTAGGTATTCCTCAGCTGAAATTAGGAGGCAATGTTTCCAACAAACAAATCATGCAGCCATCAGCCACCAACGCACTTTAAGCACCTATGGCTGCACCTCATTTCAGATAGTAAGTATAAGCTTTGATCCCACTATAATTCATGGTTGCTGTGAGGGTGCAAGGCAAATGATGAATGATGGGTCTTTTCTGTTCAATTTAAATCACAACACTAAGACTTCTACTTAACTTACACTTGGAGTTTTCAAAAGCTCCTAAGTGGTTCACTAGTGTTGCAAAGAAGGAAAAAGTACAATGACTAGAAGGTGGAAAGAAAAACTAATGTAAATCTGAGATGCTCAATCAGTACAGAAACAATTATTTTCTTTTTTTATTTTCAGTTCATTTTGGAGCTCTTGAAGGTTAGGGATATTGGTGCTGAGGAATAGGACACTTTGCCATTTCAGGCACTCTGTGCCACCATCAAACAATCCCAGGTCAGATGTGCTATAATCAGTTGCAGAGTTAAACTCACTATACTCTGCCCAACAATGTACCTTAATCTCAAGCTCTGAAGAGCACCCCCTGCTGTAACAGTATGATTGATCAATTTCCCAAATTGCTATCCTTTTGACTTCTGTGACTGGTTTTCTTAGTCTAATTATTTGAGAAAAATTAAAAGTGGAGAATGATTTATTATTTAAGATTGTTTTATGTGCGGGACTACACCAATATTGTTCCTCATTCCATTGGGTGGACAACTAATATTAAGGTGCCTATTAACAGTTTTCAAATGTCTAAATATTGTACAAAACAATATGTGTAAAATGGGATAAATTGATGAATAATTTGGTAATTGTAAATGGCAACACATCTGTGTACGAAAGGCTGATATTTAGAGATATGTATATACATATAAATTCAAGTGTAGCCATTGACCAAATAATATTACCCATAATTATTCCTGGGTAACTAAATATATTATGCTGTATGCTTAATAAATCTTGATCTACTGTATTGCTCAAACATACTGACTGCTGCCTATTGGTGTCTTGTCCAAGAACTCAGAGATCATTAAGATCTTACATCTGGATTAAAATATCCTTCAAGAATATTTTTATCAATTCTTGTAGTTGTTTTATAAGTACATTGTTGCATCCAAGAATAAATGGCCCTCAAATTACACAGGACTGCTCCACCGGCATAAGTGCTGGGGAGCGTCTGCCAAGAACATCCACTGCTGACCTGGCCAAAATATCTGAAGGTCGGGAAAGGTTACCTCATTAGTTTAGGCATACAATGAATGTAACCTTGGGTGACTGCAAAGCAAAGGGACAATTAATGTTGCCCTGGGCAGCCACGTTGGGCATGCCAATGTCTCAAACAGCTTTAGAATTTTTTTCAAGGGCCAATCGACTCCCTTAACGTGGAGGCAGGTTTCTTGGCAATGCCACAATATTCTTCAGGGGCCCAGGCCAGGACCTCCAGGTGGGCCTCACAGCTGCCGGGGCAAGGGCCAATACATCTCGTTGAGCCTGGTATAATGGCTATTCGGCGTAGAAATTCTCCAGATGGGAAAATTCCTAGCCTGGGAAAACCCTCCTCTCTGGCGTCAGGAGCCATGTTGGGGCAGGTGGAGGTTCTGCCCTAACTGACGCTGTGGAAACGACCATCAGGAGCTTGAACTCAGCTTATCTGGGTCCTGGCTTAATGATCGGCTCATCCGTTGCACTCCTGGTAAAATACACACAGTGTGCTGCAAAGGTTGCACATTTTTAGCCTCAATTATTTGATGTGCTTTTTGTTATTGAACACAAGAAAGTGGGACTGTACAGGACTGGAAAAGATGGTTGCGGTCCATCTAGCCTGTTGCAACGTTCAAAAACTTACTTTACTGTACCTCAAATGCTTTGGAAAAATGTGTTGTATCTTACGTATATGCTGGCTATATTCTGAACAATTTAGCCTGGAATGTCTTGTGGAAGTGTAATCGTCAAGCCATTTTGCCGACAGCGGTTTACACTGATATTTCCTGCCAATCTCATTAGCATACACGGTGATGTAAAAAGACTATTGAGCGCTTGGTTTGAGTATAAAACAAGGCTTTAATCAACTGTTTCAAAACCATGAGATTTCTAGTTACATCACTAGTTCCTGGTTACAGAAACATCCTGAGCAAGCTGGTCCCACGCCCGAGTATTTATACTTCTTGGACGGCGCCACCAGCTGGCTGCCCAGTGTTACTTCATGAGTCATGATAAGATTCATGACATCCTTCCCGCCTGAAAGTTTTGGGAGTCCGACGACTTCCTTCTAGTGGATTAGGCAGACCACGAATAGGCGCAGTCTTTTAGATCTTCGCTTGTGGCTGGAAGGCACGTCTCCTCGGACCGTGTCTTGGTCCCTGGGTCGCTTGGTCCGTACGGGTAGATCGACGGGGCCCGTGTCGCCTTGATCAACCTGCGGAAGACTGGGGAGATCGTGACTCCGGGTGCGGGCCCCCACAGGCGCAGAGCTGGCGTCATCTTGGTTGGTAGCTGGGGATTGACCGTCGTCCTGGCTTCGGGTGGTCATCCCATGGGAAGCGCTCGGCTCCCCGAGTTGATCCGGTGGAGTAGCCGGCAGATCCCTTGATGTCCCAGGTAGGGCCTCATCCTCAAAGGAGCGCAGAGCGTCAGCATCATTACCATGGGTTCCTCTACCAGTTGGGTCCATGGGAGCCAGATCTCTGAGTGAAACGGTGGACTCCCAGCCGTCAGGGTACCGCACGTGCGAGTAAGTGGGATTAACGTCCGTTAGTTCCACCTCGTCGACGGGATCGTTTTTGGAAGATCGGACGAATCTTCGGAGCAGCACGGGGCCGGGAGCTGCCAACCATGATGGTAGGGACATCCCATGAGTGGAGCGACACTGGAACCTGAAGAATCATTCGTGAGGAGTGACATTGGTGGACATAGAAAGAAGAAACCTGATGGAATGCAACGCGTCAGGGAGCACAGTTTCCTACTGCTGGTCTGGTAGGTTGCGTGACCTCAGTGCAAGGCGAACAGCGTTCCAAATGATAGCGTTGTATCTCTCAACCTGTCCATTACCAATGGGATGATACGGTGTCATTTTACTTGTGGCGATTCCCCGTTGGGAAAGATAACTTTTGAGTTCGCTTGACATGAAGGAGGGACCCCGATCAGAGTGGATGAAATTGGCCGTACCGCAAAGGGAAAAGACTTGATTGAGGCATTTGATCACTGTGGAAGTAAGCATATTGGGACAGGGGAAAGCAAAGGGAAAGCATGAATATTCGTCCACCATAGTAAGCAAGTAGGTGTTTCGCGTTGAGGAAGGCAATGGCCCTTTAAAGTCAATGCTAAGTCGCTGCATAGGCTGCATAGGCTGCATAGCGTGTATGAGCGAGCCATCTGACAGATGGAAGAATTGTGGTTTTAATTCCACACAAATTCTACAGGTGGAGCATGTTCTTTTCACATTTTCCATAGAAAATGGGAGATTTTTAGATCGCACAAAGTGCAACATACAGGTAATGCCAGGATGGCATAAGTCAGTATGAAGATCCGCAAGAGTCGAAGTTGACATAGAAGAGCAGAATGCACGCGTGAGGGTATCCGGGACTACATTCTCTTTGCTGGGTCGATAACGTATGGTGTAGCCAAAGGCGGCCAATTCCATCCTCCAGAGCTGTATTATGTTATTCTTGATCTTAGTGCATTTCCGGTTATCCAGCATAAAGGCCACGGAGCGCTGATCGGTTATAAGTGTGAAATGGCGGCGAGCGAGAAAATGACTCCATTTACGTACAGCTTCGATGATGGCCTTAGCCGCCTCCTTGACAGGAGGATAATGGAGCTCGCTACCCTGCAAAGTTCTGGACAGAAATGCCACGGGTCAAACACCTTGATTCAAGGTAGCCGAGATCGCCACCTCCGATGCATCGCACTCGACCACGAAAGGAAGATTTTCATCGATGGAACGAAGCGTGGCTTTTTCTAGTTGTCGCTTCAGGAGGTTGAAAGCTGAAATAGCCGTTGCCTCCAACGGAAATGACTTCGCGTGAAGCAGGGGCTGGATCTTGTCAGAGAAGTGGGATATCCACTTCGCATAATAGGCGAACATGCCGAGTGCCCGACGAAGAGAGCCGAGATTCGTAGCGGGAGGGAGCTCCTGAAGCGGACGAAATCGCTCCAGATCCGGTTTGATGACACCGTTGCCCACCCAATAGCCAAGGATGTTGACTGATGGTATTGATTTCACAGATTTGGATTCATTTAAGGTTAAGTTGCGACGACGGAGAACGTCAAAAAATTTCTGGAGTTTGGCATCATGCTCCTTCTGGTCATGACCAGCAATGGTGATATTGTCCAGATATGGAAAAGTGTCCGTTAAGTTCTCCTATTTGACTAGGCTATCCATTGCCCATTGAAAAACGGCCAACCCATTGGTGACCCCAAATGGAAGGCGACAAAACTGATAAAGCCGACCATTGGCTTCAAAGGCCGTATACTTTTTGTCAGAGTCCTTTAATGGTACTTGATGGTATGCGTTCTTTAAATCAAAAGTTGAAAATACCTTGTAGTTGGCAAGGTTATTGACCATGTCATCGATGCATGGTAGTGGGTAGGCATCCAGGTCAGTATACTGGTTAATAGTTTGCGAGTAATCGATGCAAAGACGTTTCTTGTGTTGCTTCAGAGGATTTTTAACAACGACGACTTGAGCCCGCCAGGAAGATGAACATGGCTCAATGATAACGTTAGCTAGAAGGCGAGAGATTTCTGCCTCGATAAAGGATCGATCATCTTGGCTGAAACGTCGTGATTTAGTGACTATGGGCTTACATTGGGGGGAAAGATTGGAAAACAAGGAGGGCTCGTCGAGTGAAGCCACTGAAAGTGCACCAAATGGTACTTTGGATATAGTAAGCTCCGGCTCTGACCCAATGTGGTAAACCACTGTTAACCTGTACATGCCTGTGTGGTAAACCACTGTTAACCCTGTACAAGTCCAGGCATGTCTCAGCCCCTGGCTCCACCCCTAAGCCTGGGTATAAAGGTGACTCACCACCCTTCCCCCGGGAGCTCTTAGGATGGATTCACTAGCAGAGGCATGCTCTAGTTCTTAGTCAATAAAAGCCTACTTCATTTAAGTCCATCTCGTAGTCTTTGGTATTGTTGATAGCGCATCACCCTCCAAACTCGAAAGTGAGTCTTTTGTGTTGTTTCTGGAAATCCTGTCCCAGGAGCACATCACTGCATAGGTTTTTGAGCACCCAAAGCCGGGTGGAGAAATAAGTTCGGCCATTGAGAATAAGGTCAACAAGACAAAAGCTGGAAGAGTTGGTGGTCAGTGTCATCAGAGCCATTGCAATTTCCTTGTCCGAGCGGTAAATACTCAGTTTTAACTTACTGACAGCCCACTCACTAATGAAGCTGTCAGAGCTGCATGAGTCGATTAGTGCACTCAAAATGTGTCCATTTACCGAAACCTTCGTGGCTGCATGGGAGAGACTTTGGGGAAAAACAGCTGTGATGGGAGGAGGGGCAGTTTTACCCTTGACAGCTGTAACCTTAGTAGTGGTTCTTGGGGGAGGAGCAGTTTTATAGATAGTAGCTGCAAAACTAACAGGGGCTCTCGACCGGTATACCTTAGAAAAGTGGCCTTTCTTACTAACAAAGGCTCTTGACTGGCATACCTTAGAGAAGTGACCTTTCTTACTGCAATGTTTGCAGACTGCGTTACAAGCAGGATAAAATTTCCTATAGTGGAATGCACCTCCACAGAAGAAACACTTCCTTCCAGATTGCCAAGATGCCGCTAGGGCAGGGTAGTCATCAGTGAAGGCTTCTAGGGCAGGGTTGTCATCAGCCAGGTGGGAGTCATCATCAGTGAGGGCTTCCGCCCGAGGCCTGTCGAAGGAGTCACTAAAAGTGATAGCAGCAGCCCGTGCACATGGTGAAAGATAGGTATCTGCATTCCTCTTTGCTACGCCCAGAGAGCATGCCTGGTCATAGGCAGCCTGTAACTTGAGGGTTTTATTCTCCAACAGACGCTGACGTATGAAGGGAGATGCAATTCCATTAATAAAGGAATCACGAATTAACTCCTCCTGGTACTGCTCAGCTGTGACAGCTTTAAGATTACAATCCTTGCTGAGCCTGCGAAGTTTCTGAAGGAATTCATCAAGTGATTCCCCGGGTTGTTGTCGAGTTATGGCCAGTAGATGCCGAGTAAAAATTTAGTTTGGGGACTTAACATATAGTTGCTGTAGTATTTGGATAGTGGCGTCATAGTCTACACAGTCTTCAATATAGTCAAACACATGAGAGGATACATAGTTGGCAAGCATTCGTAACTTATTAGGAACATTCTCACCACACTCCTCAAGGAAGTTGCGAAAGGTACGATACCAGTGTTTCCATAACTTAGCAGCTGTAAGTGAATTCGGGTCCAGGTCGAGACGAGCGGGTCTGAGTAGTTTCTCCATGATGGATCGATTACTTCGTCCGAGTTCCCTTCTACGGTTTGAGTCGTAACCGTCTGTTCCCAAGACCACTCAGAGCGTGGAGCAGTTTCAGTTGATTAAATTGATGTAAACAGACTACTGAGCGCTTGGTTTGAGTATAAAACAAGGCTTTAATCAACTGTTTCAAAACCATGAGATTTCTAGTTACATCACTAGTTCCTGGTTACAGAAACATCCTGAGCAAGCTGGGCCCACGCCCGAGTATTTATACTCCTTGGACGACGCCACCAGCTGGCCACCCAGTGTTACTTCATGAGTCATGATAAGATTCATGACACACAGGATCCTAAAAATCGACAAAAACCAGCGGAAAACATCATCAGCAATTAAGGCCCGAGGAAAATGCAGAACTCACACAGTGTATTTCTTCATTAAATATGAAAATTAAAGTTGGCAATTCATTCCTCACTCATACACATTAGGCACAGCCTTTTTGAGAGAAAGCAATCATGGAAGCTTTCCAATTTTTAATTTCACTCATACTGATGCCATATAAAAGCTTTCAAAGAAACCGTGCATTGCAGATCTCTCAGGATAAATTTTTAAAAATTGCTTTGAAAATTGCCGTAAAACATCAAAAATATGACTTTGTTTTTTGCTGCACCTAAAATTCTGGGCATTTTAAACTGGTTCTGAACCAGGGTAATTGCAGGAAATTTGTGTGTATGGCTCTTTAGCCTGCAGCGGAGCCATTATAATGAGCTGAGATGTGTTTGGGGGCTGGCATTGGTAAACGGGTGTAAAAGGGTGAGGAAATTCTGGCATACCGTTATTACCTGCATAACTCGCTTGTGCCCAAATTTCCTCAATCTTTTACATTGGGTAGTTGATTTACACCCTGACTACGGATGTCTCAATAACAGCAACAATTTACTATTATATAACATCTTTAACATAGTAAAACATCTCAAGGCACATCACAAGAGTGTTATCAAACAAAATTTGACACCGAGCCACATAAGGACATACTAGGACAGGTGACCTAAAGCATGGTCAAAGTGGTAGTTTTTAAGGAACGTCTTACAGGAGGAGAGAGAGAGGTAGAGAGGTGACGAGGTTCAGGGAGGGAATTCCAGATCTTAGGGTCTAGGCAAATGAAGGTAAGGCCGCCAACGGTGGAGCGATTAAAACAGGGGAAGCACTCCCGGTCCAGCAATGCCTTGCTTTTAAAATTCTCATCCTTGTTTTCAAATCCATCCGTGACCTCGCCCCTCCCTATCTCTGTAACCTCCTCCAGCCCTACAAGCCTCTGAGATCTCTGCGCTCCTCTAATTCTAGCCTCTTGCGCATCCCCGCCCTGGAATTCCCTCCATAAACCTCTCCGCCTTTCTACCTCTCTCTCCTCCTGTAAAACACTCCTTAAAACCTACCTCTTCCCTGTCTTAATATCTCGTCATATGGCTCAGTGTCAAATTTTGTTTGATAATTGCTTCTGAGAAGCACCTTGGGATGTTTTATTATGTAAATGCGCATATAAATGCAAGTTGTTGCTGTTGTTGAAGTGTTGAAGAAAAATTTTCTTGACAGATCATCCGCATCCCCAGGAAAAGGGCATCCGCAGGCGGAGAGTTGGGCTATTCCCAACTTGTGCCCAGCGAATGCCCGTGAAATTCTTACGCCTGGTAAAAGCAGGCGTAAGGCCTGCTTTTACAACAACAGCAACTTATATTTATATAGTGCCATTAATGTAGTAAAACATCCCAAGGCACGCCACAGGAGTGACATGTGCTAAGGCTAAAAATTTGACACCGAGCCACATAAGGAGAAATTAGGGCAGGTGATCAAAAGCTTGGTCAAAGAGGTAGGTTTTAAGGAGAGTCTTAAAGGAGGAAAGAGAGTTAGAGCAGCAGAGAGGTTTTGGCAGGGAATTCCAGAGCTTAGGGCCTAGGCAAAAGAAGACATGGCCACCAATGGTTGAGCAATTATAATCAGGGATGCTCAAGAGAGCAGAATTAGAGGAGCGCAGATATCTCGGGTGGTTGTGGGGCTGGAGGAGATTACAGAGATAGGGAGGGGCGAGGTCATGGAGGGATTTGAAAACAAGGATAAGAATTTTGAAATTGAGGCGTTGCTCAACGGGGAGCCAATGTAGGTCAGCAAGCACAGGGGTGATGAGTGAACGGGACTTGGTGCGAGTTAGGACTTGGGCAGCCGAGTTTTGGATCACTTCAAGTTTACGTAGGGTGGAATGTGGGAGGCCAGCCAGGAATGTGTTGGAATAGTCAAGTCTAGAGGTAACAAAGGCATGGATGAGGGTTTCAGCAGTGGATGAGCTGAGGCGAGGGTGGAGACGGGCGATGTTATGGAGGTGGAAATAGGCGGTCTTAGTTATGCTGTGGATATGTGGTCGGAAGCTCATTTCAAGGTCAAATATGACACCAAGGTTGCGAACAGTGTGGTTCAGCCTCAGACAGATGTTAGGGAGAGGGATGGAGTCAGTGGCTAGGGAACGGAGTTTGTGGCAGGGACCAAAAACAATGGCTTTGGTCTTCCCAATATTTAATTGGAAAAAATTTCTGCTCAACCAGAACTAGATGCCGGACAAGCAGTCTGACAATTTACACCGTGGAGGGGTCGAGAGAAGTGGTAGTGAGGTAGAGCTGGGTGTCATCAGTGTACATGTGGAAACTGACGCCGTGTTTTCGGATGATGTCGCCATGGGGCAACATGTAGATGAGAAATAGGAGGGGGCCAAGGATAGATCCTTGGGGGACGTCAGAGGTAACGATGCGGGAGCAGGAAGAGAAGCCCTTGCAGGTGATTCTCTGGCTACGATTAGATAGATAAGAATAGAACCAGGCAAGCGCAGTCCCACCCAGCTGGATGACGGTTGAGAGGCGTTGGAGAAGGATAGAGTGGTCAAGCAAGGCTGCAGACAAGTCAAGAAGGACGAGGAGGGATAGTTTACCTTTGTCACAGTCACAAAGGATGTCATTTGTGACTTTGATGAGAGCCGTTTCAGTACTGTGGCAAGGGCAGAAACCTGATTGGAGGGATTCAAACATGGAGTTGCGGGAAAGAAGGGTACGGATTTGGGAGGTGACAACACGTTCAAGGACTTTGGAGAGGAAAGGGAGGTTGGAGATGGGGCATTAGTTTGCAAGGACGGAGGGGTCAAGGGTTGATTTTTTGAGGAGTGGTGATGATGGCAGATTTGAGGGAGAGGGGAACACTACCTGAGAACCAGAGTTTTAAAAAAACAGAAAAATAAAATGTTATCAATAATTTATGCATTTAAAAACCTGTGAAATAAGGTAAGTTTATTTTTAGCCCCTTTAAAACATGTACATTTATTTTTCAAAAAATTACATTTTTGTTTTAAATATTTAATTAAATGCCATTTTAATTAATTTTAAATATGTGATGGTTTTTTAAAATTTATTTGAAGTGTAAAGGTATTTTTCCGTGAATTCCCGTTCAATCCCCAGAAGCATGAATGGGGATTCCCTTCTGTCATTCGTTGGGCAGGCCCACGTAATCCCAGGGGCACTTGTAAACCGCATGCACCCCTGAGATATGTGGGCCTCTTCCCGCGTGTACTCGGAGAGGCCCAGGACCGCGAATCTCTGTACCTCCCGGACCATCGGGAGGATTTTATTTGCCGATCGGAGGCATATCCCCACGGGCCTACCACCTTCTCAGGGCAACTAGGGATGGGCAATAAATGCAGCCTTTCCAGCGTTGTCCACGTCCTGACAACAATTTTTTTTTAATGTCTTTATTCCCATCTCTGTCCCTGTGGGGAAGAAATTCGGTGGCACCCCATTTGGGGTGCTAACTTCGCTGGGGCGCTACTTTTAGCACCCTGAAATAGTTAGCGCCCCTGTGCCGTAAATTCAGTGGTAGCGCCCCAAGCAGGAGGCGGGACACTACTGGAAGTGCTCCACCTCCTTCCTGGGGCGCTACAAGTGAATATAACGGCACTATGTGCAACAGTGCCACGGGCGTCGGCACGTAGCGCCACAGTATTGCAGGCCTCCCTCCCCTGATTAAAGGGGAAGGGCCTAGTGCTGCACGCACCAGGGTCCTGCTGGACCACCAGGAAGCGGGGTATCATGGCTGGCACCCCAATAAAAAAGGGGAAGAGGGCAGGTGCTGGCAGGCGGCCAGAAAAAAAATGTCCGCCCGACACCTGCCCTTTAACTTGCGTCGCTGCAGCTGCAAAAACGCCACCCTGACCCTGTTGGACATAGTGTCAGATGACAGGTTGGGGCGCAACCGAAGTTTGCGGCCGGGGCACGAGCGGGGCGCTGCGCGTGGCGATGACATTCTCGCTGGCGGCGCAGCGCCATGGGGCACAACCGGCTACCGCCGCCGCTAACGTCCCGCTGAATTTAACGGGAGGCGTTAGCGGCGCTGCACCTGGGCGCTAGGGGCTTTGTGTCCCATTAGCGCCCCCCGGGGGTGCTAACGGGAGGCGCAAAGCAACCTAATTTTTCCCTCTGTCTCTCTTTGGCGGTATCTCTGTCTGTCTCTCTGTCTCCATCTCTGTCTCTTTTTCTGTGTCTGTGTGTGTTTATGTGTGTGTGTGTATGTGTATGTGTGTCTCTTTGTTTCTTTTTCCGTGTCTATGGCCTCGATTTTAACTGACCCGCGGAGTCTGGATTGGAGGCGTGCGGGGGGTTAAAGTCCCGAATTCGGGGGTCCCGACACCAACCCGCCTCCATGTAAGTTTCAAAGGAGGCGGGTACCCGCCCCGCACTGGGACCCGCCTACCCAAGGCGGGAAGGGATTAGTGACAATTAACTGCCTGTTAACAGGTAGTTAACAGGCAGTTTTTAGCCTAATCCCTATTTTAAAGCTTGAAGTGTGGGATTCCCGACGGCTCCAAACCACGCCAAGTTAGAGGAGTCGGGCCGTCGGGTTGAAGGACTTGGAGGGGTCGAGATGTCGGTGTTCAAGTGAGTGATGGGTGCATGAGTGCAAAGGTAAGTGTGTTTGGTGTGTCTAAAGTGTGTAAAGAAGTTTAAATTACCTGTACTTACCTTTTTAGCCTTCCTTCCTCTAGGTTTCGGGAGTCCATCATCTAACCGGCACAGAAAGCAGAACGGCTGTGAACTGTCAAAAGTGACAGCCTGCAGCTTTCTGTGCTGGAGAGATTTCTAACTGAGTCTGTGTAGAAGGACTCAGGTTAGAAGTAAGACTGTCAGTGTTTGACAGCTTCAAACAGCTGTGAAACACTGATATTTCATCTGTCAAAACGTCTTGACAGATGAAATTTCAGTCTGTGATGTCACCTGTTGCCGGGTGGCCCTTAATTGGCCTGCTGAGCCCGCTGGGCGGGCTCAACAAGGTCAATCAAGTTAAAATCGCATGGATTGGCCGCATCTCAATGGAGGCGGGACTACAACCCCGAAAGTTGTAGTCCCGCCTCCTTCCAGACTTCTGAGTGAAAATCACCCCCTTTGTGTCTATCAGTCTGTGGACTGAATTTTGCCGGCGCTCAGCGTGCGGGTTTGGAGGCAGGTCCGCTGTCAAAATCCCACTGTAAACTCGTCTCCTTGTCAGTTTCACAAGTGCCGGGTCTGTCATCCCTGAACAGACCCAATACCAAGCGGCGGGTCAGCCAATTTTAGATTGTTAAAAGCTTATTAAAAGGTTGTTAAGAACCATTTTCCCATCTACTTACCATTTTACCAGGTTTTCAACGAGGTTCCTGGAGAGCGGCTATCACATCAGGTAAGTATGTCGGGTTCTCAATGACCGTGGATTGCTGTGAATAGGTGAAAGCTGCAAAAGTGGTATAAAACCTACCATTTCACAGCTGGTCACTTCCTAATCTTAGAAACTGGAGCATTAATGATTTGGCACCCACTTTTGAGCTTTATGCACTTTTGAAGTGTTTGGAGTAATCTCTCTTTCCACTGTCACCTCCTTGGAACAACCTATCTCAACATTAACAGATTACTTCTGTCATCTCAACATCACCTGCCATCTATTCCATCAGCATCGGTGCCCTTGAAAAAAATCTCACCTTGGTCCTCAGAGTCCCAACACGATCAGCCTCAACACCAGCATCACCGGGCACACCAGCAGCACCAACATCCACACCAACCTTCTCCGCAATCAACTGATGCTGCACCGGACACAGGGCATCATCACCCATGCACATTGCTGCCCAGGACGCCAGCGATGGCCTCACCATGTCCAGATTTACTTCACTTGACGCTGTACACCCTGGCTGCCACATGATGCACCAGGTTGGCACCACCCCACACCAGCATCATAAAGCATCCCTACAATGTCCAAGCTATTCCTTTCACACTCATCACCATTGGTGGGGCGGAGGGGGTGGGGGAGGGGTTGGGGGAAAATGTTGTCTCACCACTCACTGCAACTCACGAAGACACTTTCAAAGGTGCACACAAATCTGTCCAAGAAGGCAAAGTGGTGACAATAAGGATTTCAATGCTTGAAAATACATTAACAGAAAGTTTCCACGAACATTGGCTAAAACACCCAAGTGCCTACCCTTGTGTGTTGTTAGTTGGTATGATTGCATTAGGATGAGGGTGAGTGTGAGCTGTGGCTAGTGAGATGGGGAAGTGATAATGTAGATAGAGAGGGATGGGTGGAGGTGCAAGGTAAGTTGATGTGAGTAAGGATCTGCAGGAGTAGGATAGGGAAGGCAGAGTGATGAGGATGTGATGAGTGGCACAGCAGGATGAGGTTGAGCGTGGCTTTGCAGTAACGCTTCATGATCGACTAAGATCATTTTGAAAGGTTTGCGCCACTGCAGCCTGGGCCTCCTCATGACATCCCTGCTTGTGTTCTCCTGTGCAATGTGCAACCAGGCTGCGTTGGTCTCCTGGGGAGGCCTCTTCCCCCCCATTGGAAGGGAAGAGAACCTCCCTGCGTGCTGTCACTCCATCCATAAGCATATGGAGGGAGTCATGGGAGAGCCTGGGTGCAGCCCTGCACCTTTGTGCAGTGCTTGTCAGTGTTTGCAGCACCTCAATGCTGCAGAATAGTGACAGCAGAACTGTCAAAATCAATTTGGGCATGGCCCCTTTAAGGAAACTGGCTGATGACGTGTCATTAAGTGACATCACCAGACCCGCTTAATTGGCCGGGAACCTCACAGGGCGGGCTTAACAAGCCCAATCATCATGAAATCTTGTTGGAGGCCAGGATCGATACAGATGCCAGGTCCCCACACGCCATGGAAGTCGCCCGCCCCAGACCCGCTGAGGTTGGAAAAATCCAGCCTTATGTGTGTGTGTGTCTCTCTCTTTGTCTCTTTCTGTCTGTCTGTGTGTGTGTGTGTGTGCTCTCTCTCTCACACTTTGTGTGTGTGTGTGTGTCTCTCTCTCTCTGCCTCTGTCTGTGTGTTAACAAAAACAAGTTTAAATTTGTCATTAATATGTAATGCCATCAGCAATGTATACTAGATTTACCTATAGGCTCTCAAGCTATAAGAACAAAAGAGAACGTAACAGAATCTTAGCAGTGCTTTCATTTCAAATATTCTAGAGCTCTGGCTTTGGGGAAGTATGTACTAAAATGTTATAACTTGAAACAGGATGGATCCTTGTATCTGTTCACTGTTGTTCCACTAAACCTTACAATTAGTTTTAAAATGGCTCTGGGGGAAGCCCAGAAGCTTGCTCCTTTTGCCCCTGGCCACAATTGGTAACGGTGTGGACACCCAATTGTAAAGGGAGGGAAATTAACTTTTAAAAAGAGGGAGGAGCCCTGATCTTTGCGGAGTTGGCCGATGTGAACCAGGAGGCAGCATGGGTGTTATAACTGTTGGCAGTGCCCAGGAACAAGGAAAGGGGAAATGAGCCCAGGTTCCTGTTTCTGATGATTATCAAATGACCCTGAGGGAAGTTGCACATGTGTATGGACATCAGATGAGGCCTGGACTTGGCTTGGATTGTGATGCTGCCCATGGTGAGTCACCTGCCAACAGTCAATGTCCAGGCTTACTTAGGGACAATGGTCACTTGGGTGAGATGCCTGTTCACTTGCAATCTGAGTTAAAGCCTTCAGGAAAGGAAGGGAGAAAAGGCTTGAAAATTGGCAGAAAAAAGGGAAACATCGTCACAGAAAAAATTCAGCTCTTTGACTGTATGTATGATGTCATCTGCATTCACTTTGAACAAAAATAATCCCACAAGCCGGTAGACTGGATGGAGAAAATGGGAGTTAAAATTCATTGTAACTCTTTGTAATTTCTGCTCAATATGTTCATTGTAGTAGCAGCAGCATGAGTACTGTTGGGGGGATGGCTTATCAGAGGAAGGCAGCAGCAGCCAACTTCCTGGCACCAGGGGTGGCTCTGCTGCACAGCACGGGAGGAAAAAGAGGGGTAGAGCTGTAGTAATAGGGGATTCTATTGTAAGGGGAATAGATAGGCGTTTCTGCGGCCGCAAACGAGACTCCAGGATGGTGTGTTGCCTCCCTGGTGCAAGGGTCAAGGATGTCTCAGAGCGGCTGCAGAACATCTTGGAAGGGGAGGGTGAACAGCCAGTTGTCGTGGTGCATATAGGCACCAACGATATAGGTAAAAAGCGGGATGAGGTCCTAAAAGCGGAATATAGGGAGTTAGGAGGTAAATTAAAAAATAGGACCTCAAAGGTAGTAATCTCAGGATTGCTACCAATGCCACGTGCTAGTCAGAGTAGAAATAGAAGGATATTTCAGATGAATACGTGGCTAGAGGAATGGTGCAAGGGGGAAGGATTCAAGTTCCTGGGACATTGGAACCGGTTCTGGGGGAGGTGGGACCAGTTCAAACCGGACGGTTTGCACCTGGGCAGGGCTGGAACCGATGTCCTAGGGGGAGTGTTTGCTAGTGCTCTGGGGGAGGGTTTAAACTAAAATGGCAGGGGGTTGGGAGCCTGAGCAGGGAGACAGAGGAAAGGGAAACAAGGATAAAAGCAAAAGATAGGAAGGAGAAAAGCAAAAGTGGCAGTCAGAGAAATCAACGGTTTAAATCAAACATGGCCACAGTAAATAATAATTCTAATAGGTCTAAGAGCGTTAAAAAAACAAGCCTGAAGGCTTTGTGTCTTAATGCGAGGAGCATTTGTAATAAGGTGGATGAATTGGCTGCGCAAGTAGAGGTAAACGAATATGATTTGGTTGGGATTACGGAAACGTGGCTCAAGGATGGCCAAGGCTGGGAACTCAACATCCAGGGGTATTCGATATTCAGGAAAGATAGGCAAAAAGGAAAGGGAGGTGGGGTAGCATTACTGGTTAAAGAAGGGATTAACACAATTGTAAGGAAGGATATTAGCTCTGATGATGTGGAATCTGTATGGGTAGAATTGAGAAATACTAAGGGGCAGAAAACGTTCGTGGGAGTGGTATATAGACCTCCAAACAGTAAGGCGGAGGTTGGGGATGGCATTAAAAGGGAAATTAAAGAAGCGTGCAATAAGGGCACAGCAGTCATCATGGGTGACTTTAATCTACATATAGATTGGGCTAACCAAATTAGTAACAATACTGTGGAGGAGGAATTCTTGGAGTGGTTTCCTGGACCAATATGTCGAGGAACCAACCAGAGATCAGGCCATCTTAGACTGAGTATTATGTAACGAGAAAGGATTAATTAGCAATCTTGTTGTACGAGGCCCCTTGGGTCAGAGCGATCATAATATGATCGATTTCTTCATTAAGATGGAGAATGAAGTAGTTGACTCAGAGACTAGGGTCCTCAATTTAAATAAAGGAAACTACGATGGTATGAGGAGCGAGTTGGGTAGGATTGATTGGGGAATGTCACTCAAAGGGTTGACGGTGGATAGGCAATGGCAAACATTCAAAGACCGAATGGATGAACTACAGAATTTGTACATCCCAGTTTGGCATAAAAATAAAACAAAAAAGGTGACTCAACCATGGCTAACAAGGGAAATTAGGGATAGCATAAGATCCAAGGAGAGGACATAAATTGGCCAGAAAAAGCAATACTCCTGAGGATTGGGAGCAGTTTAGGATTCAACAAAGGAGGACAAAGGGATTAATTAAGAAAGGGAAAATAGAATATGAGAGTAAGCTTGCAGGGAACATAAAAACTGACTGTAAAAGCTTTTAAAGATATGTGAAGAGAAAAAGATTGGTGAAGTCAAGCGTAGGTCCCTTGCAGTCAGAATCAGGGGAATTTATAATGGGGAACAAAGAAATGGCAGACCAACTAAATACATATTTTGGTTCTGTCTTCACAAAGGAGGACACAAATAACCTCCCAGAGATGCCAGGGAACATAGGGTCTGATGAAGGGGAGGAACTGAAAGAAATCAGTATTTGTAAGGAAATGGTGTTAAGGAAATTGACGGGACTGAAGGCTGATAAATCCCCAGGGCCTGATAATCTACATCCGAGGCTACTTAAGGAAGTGGCCCTAGAAATAGTAAATGCATTGCTGATCATCTTCCAACTTTCGATAGAATCTGGAACAGTACCCATGGATTGGAGGGTAGCTAATGTTACCCCACTATTCAAAAAAGGTGGTAGAGAAAAAGCGGGGAATTATAGACCGGTAAGCCTGACATCGGTAGTGGGGAAAATGCTAGAGTCCATTATAAAAGATGTAATAGCAGAGCACTTGGAAAACAGTGACAGGATCGGACAAAGTCAACATGGATTTACAAAAGGTAAATCATGCTTGACTAAACTACTGGAATTTTTTGAGGATGTAACTGGTAAAATAGATAAGGGAGAACCAGTGGCTGTGGTGCATTTGGACTTTCAGAAGGCTTTCGATAAGGTCCCGCATAAGGGATTAGCGTGCAAAATTAAGGCACATGGGATTGGGGGCAAGGTATTGACTTGGTTAGAGAACTGGTTGGCGGACAGAAAGCAAAGAGTTGGAATAAATGGGTCGTTTTCCGAGTGGCAGGCAGTGACTAGTGGGGTACCGCAAGGATTGGTCCTAGGACCCCAGCTGTTCACAATATATATTAATGATCTGGACAAGGGAACTAGATGTAATATCTCCAAATTTGCAGACGACACAAAGCTGGGTGGGAGGGTATGCTGTGAGGAGGATGTCGTGAAACTACAGTACGATTTGGACAGGTTGGGTGATTGGGCAGAAACATGGCAAATGCACTATAATGTGGATAAATGTGAGGTTATCCACTTTGGTGGCAAAAACAGGAAGGCAGATTATTATTTGAATGGCAATAGATTGGGAGAAGGGGAAGTGCAAAGAGACCTGGGTGTTCTTGTGCACCAGTCGCTGAAGGTAAGCATGCAGGTGCAGCAGGCGGTTAAGAAGGCAAATGGTATGTTGGCCTTCGTAGCAAGAGGGTTCGAGTACAGGAACAAGGATGTCTTGCTGCAGTTGTACAGGGCCTTGGTGAGACCGCACCTTGAGTATTGTGTGCAGTTTTGGTCGCCTTACCTGAGGAAGGACGTTCTTGCCATGGAAGGAGTGCAGCGAAGATTCACCAGGCTGATACCTGGGATGACAGGAATGACATATGAGGAGAGATTGTGTCGATTGGGCTTATACTCACTGGAGTTTAGAAGATTGAGAGGGGATCTCATCGAAACCTATAAAATTCTGTCAGGCCTGGACAGACTAGATGCAGGAAGGATGTTTCCGATGGCCGGGGAGTCCAGAACCAGGGGTCATAGTCTAAGGATAAGGGGTAAGCCATTTAGGACTGAAATGAGAAGGAATTTCTTCACCCAGAGAGTGGTGAACCTGTGGAATTCTCTGCCACACAGGGCGGTGGAGGCCAGTTCATTAAATATATTCAAGAAGGAGTTGGATATATTTCTTAAGGCTAAAGGGATCAAGGGATATGGGGAGAAGGCAGGGACAGGGTACTGAATTGGATGATCAGCCATGATCTCATTGAATGGCGGAGCAGGCTCGAATGGCCTACTCCTGCTCCTATCTTCTATGTTTCTATGAAGGAAGGCATTTAGCATAGTCTGAGTCACAGCTACATTGTTAAAGAGCCATTGTGAGTCATCAGTTGTTTAAATATGCAAAGGTTATTCAGAGGTGTTTCTCTTATGTGAGCAATTGGAATTAATGTACATTCATTGAGGTTCATAAGGCAAGAAGATAAATATCACCTTTGATACCTTTCATTCAGTGCAGTGCAGCTGATGGCAGACATGCGCTTGGTAATTAAAAAATTAATTGGGTGGCGCACTTAGAAGGAAATTCAGGAAAGAGGATTGTACACACAAACAAAACCTGCCTGATTTTCCACTATGTGGCCTACCAGACCCTGCTGTTTCTAGCTATGGACTGCACTCCTAAATATATTAGAGAAATATATTAGAGAAATGCAGGGAACAGCACCAACCGCTGTACATGGCCTTCTTTGATCTCACAAAGGCCTTCGACACTGTCAACCGTGAGGGATTATGGAGTGTCCTCCTCAAATTCGGCTGCCCTCAAAAGTTTGTCACTATCCTCCGCCTGCTTCACGACAACATGCAAGCCGTGATCCTGACCAATGGTTCCACCACAGACCCAATTCACGTACGAACCGGGGTCAAGCAAGGCTGTGTCATCGCACCAACGCTCTTCTCGATCCTCCTTGCTGCAATGCTCCATCTCACCCTCAGTAAGCTCCCCACTGGAGTGGAGCTAATTTACAGAACAAACGGGAAACTGTTCAACCTCCGTTGCCTCCAGTCCAGATCCAAGGTCGTCCCATCCTCTGTCGTCGAATTACAGTATGCAGATGACGCTTGCGTCTGCGCTCACTTGGAGGTCGAACTCCAAACCATCGTCAACACCTTCACCGAAGCGTACAAGAGCATGGGCCTTACACTAAACATCCGTAAGACAAAAGTCCTCTACCAACCTGCCCCCGCCACACAGTACTGCCCCCCGATTATCAAAATCCACGACAAGGCCTTGGACAACGTGGACCACTTTCCATACCTCAAGAGCCTCCTGTCAACAAGGGCAAACATCGACGACGAAGTCCAACACTGCCTTCAGTGTGCCAGTGAAGCCTTCGGTCACCTGAGGAAGAGAGTGTTTGAAGACCAGGACCTCAAACCCGGCACTAAGCTCACGGTCTACAGAGCAGCAGTGATACCCGCCCTGCTGTATGCCTCAGAGACATGGACCATGTACAGCAGACACCTCAAAGCACTGGAGAGGTACCACCAACGCTGCCTCCGCAAGATCCTGCAAATCCATTGGCAGGATAGGCGCACCAACGTCAGTGTTCTTGCTCAGGCCAACACCCCCAACATTGAAGCTTTGACCACGCTCAATCAGCTCCAATGGACGGGTCACATCGTCCGCATGCCCGATACGAGACTCCCAAAACAAGTGCTCTACTTGGCGCTCCGGTACGGCGAGAGCCCCAGGTGGGCAGAGGAAACGCTTCAAGGACACCCTCAAAGCCTCCTTGAAAAAGTGTAACATCCCCACCGACACCTGGGAATCCCTGGCCCAAGACCGCACAAAATGGAGGAGAAGCATCCGGGAAGGCGCCGAACACCTCAAGTCTCTTCGCCGGGAGCAAGCGGAAGCCAAGCGCAGGCAGCGCAAGGAGCGCATGTCAACCCAAGCACCCCACCCACCCGCCCCTTCAACCACCGTCTGCCCCACCTGTGACAGAGACTGTAGGTCCCGCATTGGACTCATCAGTCACCTGAGAACTCATTTTTATTGTGGAAGCAAGTCACCCTCGGTTCCGAGGGACTGCCTAAGAGAGAAGAGAGGGATTCACCTGCAGGGAACCACTAACATTATAGGAATAAGCTGCTGGACCAGGTATATGTTATTGCAAAAGTTAAATGCAGCCAGACTCTCCCATGTGGGTTATACTGTTCTAACATTGGGTCTCTATTATGTAGTAATACTCGGCAGGCTTACAAAGACTGGCATCCGATGGAAAAAGTAAGCAGGGAGCGTGTCAAACAAATTCTAAACACAATGGATTGTGGTTTGGTGCAATTTTGCGCGGCATTGGGCAGCTATTAACTTCAGCAGTGTGCTAGGCAAGAACCCACACGAGTGCCTTTGGCTAAATTTACAATCTCTGGAAATTAATAGGTTACCATAATATTAAACGGAGGGATTTAGTGCCCAGTTTAGTAGCAATTGAATTGGCGTGTGTTGGAGATAGCCAGGAGGGAGGAATTTTAAAACCAGCAATTAGGTGCTTATCAGTGAGAAGAATCAAGTGATGAGGGTTACAAAATATACTGAAAGATCAGTAGATCAGAAAGCCAGTTGGTCTAACCTGCTGGCCATGCAGGATAATAGTGCTATTTTCCTAGCTGGTGGGTAACTGGTATTGAAACCATTTTGATGACTTAGAAGGTATGTAATGAAAATGTTTGAAACTCCAATTTCTGTAACACATTCGTGGGGGTAGGCGGTGGGGACAGTACAGCTGTGGAAATAAAGATTATAGGTATGATTTTCCTGGGTAGTCATGTTGGTAAACCTGGGTGGATGGGATATAAAAATTGGGTAGGATCAATTTTGCGAGATCCCATCACCACTGTCACCACGCTGAAGATTTTATGCTGTAATTGATGCTGGGTGTATAATGCATCTCTCAAATATATGTAGGCATATTATAATAATAAGAAAATAATGTTGTTATACAGTGTATTTCCAATCATTTGCATCCTAGCAATATAACATCCCATGAGTATAAATCATGGAATGTTTTTGTTGAGACTATATAGAGTCTTCTAGTCAGATTGCAATATGAATATTTGTCTAGTTTTGCTCATCAAGAAATGAGGGAGACATTCAGGCCCTGCAGCCAGTGCAAAGACCAGCCAGAAGACAATCCTTAGTGTCAGAAGATTGAATTATGTGGAAAGACTTGAGAAAATTGGGCTCTTTGATCTTAAAGAGGTGATTGAGAGGGAACCTTGTAAATTTGCATGAGCTAGCAATGGCATAGAAAAGGTATGTGTGGAGCACTATTTCAAGATAAACCTACTGATTTTAGAAATATGGTTGAGCATTCTATTTGTTTCATTGATTACTGCTCCACTGCGAATGAAGTTGTCAATACCCCAGATCTCTTTTAACTTAACCATCAACATAAACCTGGACATTTGGACTGGGGAACTTAAGTTCAAACTGATGTAAGGCAAGTTTAGGACTGATTTTAGGATTTTTTTCTTGAGTAGTGGAGGCTTAAAGCAGAATAATATTAAAAGTACTTTCACAATATATTAGTGCAGCTAAATAAGCCCAGCTCCTTATCCTTATTAATATTGTTGACCTCTTAAAATGTTGGCCTACAATTCTGCCGTAGGCATAAAGGAGGCAATAGCAGCAATGTGAATGGAAGAGTTGGTGCATAGATATTGGTCTCCCCTGACCCACACTGAAGGAGTGTCAAATACAATAGTGTTTGAGGGACAGTTGGATGCTGTGATGGGGATAAACTGAAGGATTTCCAAATGGATTAACTGAGATTAGCAGAATGGTCTTCCTCATCTATATTTACCTTATAAGATAAAGCTGGTTAATAAAGAAAGAAAAAATATATATAATCTGGTAAGATTGTGAAGGCTTGAGTTACAGTCATGCTCTGTAAACTAAGATAATTAACAATAAAGATTATTACTGAATGCAAGACTAGTATAAACACAGCTACAGTCAAATCCTGCTTAAGCTGTTTCATCAGCACATATATGGTTGGTGATAGGTCTAGAAATTCTTTTGTGACCATTTTTGGTGCAAATTATAATTTAAACAAGTAAGAGACAGTTACATTAAAAAAGTTTACTTAAGAATCTGTCTTCACCCAAGTAGGACAATATTTAATATTTTCTCTTTTCAAACAATAGAATCATTTGATTTATAGACTTAGTTGTTGTATTTTGTACTAAATTTATTTTATGTTCATCACAAACAAAGTCCTAGAACTCCCTCCCTAGCAGCACTGTGGGAGTACCTTCACCACACGGACTGCAGCCGTTCAAGAAGGCAACTCACCACCACCTTCTCAAGGGCAATTAGGGATGGGCAATAAATGCTGGCCTTGCCAGCGACGCCCACATCCCATGAACTAATATTAAAATAAAGCTGAGGGATGTTAATGCCAGGGAATAAAACACTTTCCATTTGCGTCAAGCACTCCCAGTCAGGAATAAAGCTCGCTCTGCTCTGCCCCTACAATGTGTCTGAACCCCAAACTCACCTCTCATTGACCAGTATGGCATTTTCCCCCATTTCCCACACCAGCTGTCCTTAGGCCTCTCTAAATCAGATTAATGCCAAATTAAGCAAAGTTTTGTGATGTACACCCATACCCACTAGGAACGAGACTAAGACTGCCCAAACACATAGGATCCTTACAGCCAGCAGACTGTGAGACTTTCTTCCCATTAGTTTGGGCTGGATTTGAATCCACCTCCCAGGTGTAAAAGACTGTTGTCTAAGCAACAACAACTTGCAATTATATAGCGCCTTTAACGTAGTAAAACGTCCCAAGGCGTTTCACAGGCACACAATCAGACATAAATTGACACTGAGCCAACAAAGGAGACTTTAGGACAGGGGACCAAACATTTGGTTAAAGAGGTAGGTTTTAAGTCAAGTCTTAAATGAGGAGAGAGAGAGGTGGAAAGACAGAGGTTTTGGAAGGGAATTCCAAAGCTTAGGGCCTAGACGGCTGAATGCACGGCCACCAATGGTGGAGCGAAGGAAGTGCACAATAGGCCAGAACATAGAACAAACCGCTACATCACCCAGACTGTTGGCTGTTCATATAATCTATGTCATAAATCGCAACTTCTACAAGAAGTAACTCAGGAAGTACTACTGAACGGCCAGCTGAGGGCGCCGTCCGAGGAGTATAAATACTCGGGCGTGGGCCCAACTTGGCCAGAGACAATCTGGAAACAGGAAGCTAGTGACTACTAACTAGACCTCCATGTTTTGATACAAGTCGATTAAAGCCTTGCTTTATGTACAACCAAGTGCGTAGTGAGTCTTTATTACGTCAATTTAATCGACTTGTTATCGTCTCCATGCCTTGGGTGATTCGGAACAACCAGCTGCAACTCGAACCGCAGAAAGGGGCTTGGGCAAGAAACTGATCCATCATGGAAAAACTCCTTAGACCCGCTCGTCTCGACCTGGACCCGAATGCACCTGCGGCAGCGAAGGTATGGAAGCATTGGTTTCGTACCTTTAGCAACTTTCTTGAAGAATGTGGGGTGGATGCCCCTAATAAGTTACGAATGCTTATTAACTACGTATCCCCTCATGTGTATGATTATATTGAGGACTGTATAGACTACGACGCTGCTATCCAAATTTTACAGCAGCTATATGTCAAGTCCCCAAATGAAATCTTTGCTCCACACACACCTACTGGCCACAACTCGGCAGCAGCCTGGGGAATCACTCGATGAATTCCTCCAGAAACTTCACAGGCTCAGCAAAGATTGTAACCTTAAAGCGGTTACAGCTGAACAGTATCAAGAGGAACTAATCCGCGATTCCTTTATCAATGGGATTGCGTCCCCTTTTATACGTCAGCGCCTGCTGGAAAATAAAACCCTCAATTTACAGGCTGCTTATGACCAGGCGTGTTCCCTGGACTTGGCCAAGAAGAATGCAGACACTTATCTCCCACCACGTGCACGGGCGGCGGCTATCACCTTTAATAAGTCTTTCGATAGGTCTCAGGTGGATGCCCCCGCTGATGATGACTCTACTCTAACGGACGACAACCCTACCCTAGAGGCCTTTGTTGATGACGACCCCGCCCTAGCAGCATCCTGGCAATCAGGAAGAAAGTGTTTCTTTTGTGGAGGTACGTTCCATGACAGAAAATTTTGCCCGGCTCGTAATGCGACCTGCAATCATTGCAGCAAGAAAGGACACTTTTCCAAGGTATGCCAGTCACGGGCCTCTGCTAACAAGAAAGGCCGCTCCTCTAAAGTATACCAGTCGAGAGCTCCTGTTAGCTTCACAGCTGCTATCTATGGAGCTGCTCCTTACCCAAGAACCACTGCTAAGGCTACAGCTGCCGAAGGAAAAATTACCCCTCCTCCCATCACAGCTGTTTTTCCCCAAAGTTTGTCCCATGCAGCCACGAAGGTTTCAGTAAATGGGCACACTCTAAGCGTGCTAATCGACTCCTGCAGCTCTGACAGCTTCATTAGTAAGCGGGCTGTCAGCAGGTTAAAACTGCGCATTTATCCCTCGGACAGGGAGATTGCAATGGCTCTGACGACTCTGACCACCAATTCTTCTGCCTTCTGTCTTGTCAACCTCATCCTCAATGGTCACACGTATCCCTCCACCCGGCTCGGAGTACTCGAAAACTTATGTGGCGATGTGCTTCTGGGACAGGACTTCCAGAAGCAGCACAAAAGACTAACTTTTGAGTTTGGAGGGTCGAAGCCGGAGCTTACCATTTCTAAGGTGCCGTTTTGTGCGATCTCGGTGGCCTTACCCGGTGAGCCCTCCCTGTTTGCCAATCTCTCCCCCCGCTGTAAACCCATAGCCACCATATCGCGGCGCTTTAGCCAAGACGACCGAGCATTTATCGAGGTAGAAATCTCTCGCCTTTTAGCTGACGGTATTATCGAGCCGTGTTCATCTCCCTGGTGGGCTCAAGTCGTCATTGTGAAAAACCCTTTAAAACAACATAAGAAACGTCTGTGTATTGATTATTCGCAGACTATTAATCAATATACCGATCTGGGTGCCTACCCGCTACCACGCATAGATGACATGGTCAACAACCTTGCCAAATACAAGGTATTTTCAACCTTCGATTTAAAGAGCGCGTACCATCAGGTACCGCTGAAAGACTCTTACAAAAAGTATACAGCCTTTGAGGCCAATGGTCGGCTTTATCAGTTTCATCGCCTTCCATTTGGGGTCACCGATGGGGTGGCCGTCTTCCAGCGGGCAATGGATGGCCTAGTCCAGCAAGAGAACTTGACGGATACCTTTCCGTATTTAGACAATATCACTATTGCCGGCCATGATCAAAAGGAGTCATAGAGTCATAGAGTCATAGAGTTTTACAGCACAGAAAGAGGCCCTTCGGCCCATCGTGTCCGCGCCGCCCATCCACCCCTGTCCTGTCTAATCCCATTTTCCAGCATTTGGTCCATAGCCTTGTATGCAATGGCATTTCAAGTGCTCATCCAAATGCTTCTTGAATGTTGTGAGGGTTCCTGCCTCTACCACCCTTTCAGGCAGTGAGTTCCAGATTCCAACCACCCTCTGGGTGAAAAAGTTCCTCCTCAAATCCCCTCTAAATCTCCTGCCCCTTACCCTGAATCTATGCCCCCTTGTTATTGACCCCCCTACTAAGGGGAAAAGTTCCTCTTTATCTACCCTATCTATGCCCCTCATCATTTTGTACACCTCTGAAGCATGATGCCAATCTTCAGAGATTTTTTGACGTTCTCTGTCGTCGCCACTTAACGTTAAACGAATCCAAATCTGTGAAATCGGTGCCATCAGTGAACATTCTCAGCTACTGGGTGGGCAACGGTGTTATTAATCCGGACCCAGAGCAACTTCGTCCACTTCAGGAGCTCCCTCCCCCTACAAATCTCGGCTCTCTTTGTCGGGCACTTGGCATGTTTGCTTATTTCGCAAAGTGGATACCTCACTTCTCCGATAAAATACAGTCCCTGCTTCATGCGAAGTCTTTTCCATTGGAAGCAACGGCTATTTCTGCCTTCAACCTCCTCAAACGACAGCTGGAGATAGCCACGCTTTGCTCCATTGATGAAAACCTTCCTTTTGTGGTCGAATGCGATGCATCGGAGGTGGCGATCTCGGCTACCTTGAATCAAGGTGGTCGACCCATGGCATTCCTATCCAGAACCTTACAGGGTAGCGAGCTCCATTACCCCACCATCGAGAAGGAGGCTACAGCCATCATCAAGGCTGTATGCCAATGGAGTCATTTTCTTGCTCGGCATCATTTCACGCTCATAACTGACCAGCGCTCCGTGGCCTTCATGTTGGATAACCGGAAGTGCACGAAAATCAAAAATAATAAAATTCAACACTGGAGGATGGAGCTGGCTGCCTTTGGATATACTATCCATTACCGACCCGGCAAACAGAATGTGGCCCCAGATACATTCACACGGGCATTTTGCGCTTCAATGTCAACGTCGACTCTGGCAGATCTGCATATGGACTTATGCCATCCTGGCATTACCCGTATGTAGCTCTTTGTGCGCTCCAAAAAACTACCATTCTCAATGGAGGACGTAAAGAAAATATGCTCCTCCTGTAGGATTTGTGCAGAATTGAAACCATAATGCTTCCGCCCATCACTTACTCATACATGCAATGCAGCCTATGCAGAGGCTCAGCATAGACTTTAAAGGGCCATTGCCTTCGTCGATGCGGAACACCTACCTACTTACGATGGTAGACGAGTATTCACGCTTTCCCTTTGCCTTCCCCTGTCCTAATATGCTTACCTCTACGGTAATTAAATGCCTCGATCAGGTCTTTTCTCTTTGCGGGACGGCCAATTTTATCCACACGGATCGGGGTCCCTCCTTTATGTCGAGTGAACTTAAAAGTTATCTCTCCCAACGGGGAATCGCCTCGAGTAAGACGACACCATATCACCCAATCAGCAATGGTCAGGCTGAACGATACAATGCCATCCTCTGGAATGCTGTCCATCTGGCACTGAGGTCACACAACTTACCAGACCAGCAGTGGGAAACTGTGCTCCCCAACGTGTTACACTCTATCAGGTCTCTTCTCTCCACATCCACTAATGTCACACCTCATGAGCGATTCTTCAAGTTCCGGCGTCGCTCTACACACAGGACATCTCTACCGTCATGGTTGGTGGCTCCAGGCCCTGTGCTACTCCGGAGGTTCATCCGGTCTACCAAGAATGACCCTCTTGTTGACGAGGTGGAGTTAACGGAGGTAAACCCCACGTATGCGCATGTGTGGTACCCCGATGGCCAGGAGTCCACCGTCTCGCTCAGAGATCTGGCTCCCTGCCCAACCGGTCACACAGGCCCGAATGATGAAGGATCCCACGACGATGATGTCAACACTCTGCACCCCTATGAAGATGACACCCAACCTGGGTCATCGAGGGATCTGCCGGCAGTGCTACCAGATCAACTCAGGGAGCCGAACGCTCCCCGTAGGATGGCCACCCGAAATCAGGACGCCGGACAATCTCCGGCTACGACCCAGGATGAGGCCAGCCCTGCGCCTGTGGGGACCCGCACCCGGAGTCATGATATTCCCAGGCCTCCACAGGACGATCAAGACGAAGTGGACTCTACCGACTTACCGGTACGGGCCAAGTGACCCAGGGACCAGGACACGGTCTGGGGAGACGTGCCTTCCAGTCACAAGCAGAATGCTAAATGACTACAGCTATTTTTGGTCCGCCTAGTCCGTTAAAGGAAGACTGGACTTCCAAACCTTTTAGGGAGGAAGAATGTCATAAATCGCAACTTCTACAAGAAGTAACTCAGGAAGTACTACTGAACAGCCAACTGAGGGCGCCGTCCGAGGAGTATAAATACTCGGGCGTGGGCCCAACTTGGCCAGAGACAATCTGGAAACAGGAAGCTAGTGACTACTAACTAGACCTCCATGTTTTGTTACAAGTCGATTAAAGCCTTGCTTTATGTACAACCAAGTGCGTAGTGAGTCTTTATTACGTCAATCTACATGGTAATCACCACTCCAGCAGCTGTATAAGAATCTAAAAGACACATTCTCACCTCGTCAACTAGCTGATTTGATTTCCGATTTAAAGTTTTTTTTTCTCTTTTTGCCCCCATCCAACTTCCCTTCCCCCTCGGCTCCCCCACCACTGACTTGTGCTGAGGTTTGGTCCACAGCACCGACTGCCCTCCAGCTTCCCTGGTGTCGACAAATATATTTTGGCGCATACGTGTAACTTTCCTGTCCACAATTCAAAATGAATAAAACCATGTTTCTTTCGGTAATAATTTAGTCAGGCTGTATAAAATCACAGACATGAACACTTGCAGTCAATTGTCGGGCTGTGTGAGAGTTGCAGGAGCACTGCCAGGAACAGAAAAAGACACCTTGAAAATTATTTTAAAATGCATCTTCATTTATTCCTCCCTCATTAGAACTGATGGAATTATATTACTTTTGATGCTACTATTCTATCAAATAATGAAACAGATTTGACAGAAACTTGTTTTTTGCATCCTCTCTTCATTTCAGTAAAATGCTGCTAGAACACGAGCCTCTTTTTGATTTTACAGGAGACACAGATTAATAAATTAACTCTCCATGGGCAGACCTCTAACTGCTGTTCATCAGCTGTCACTCTGTGATCACACTTACAACTCCCTCTCTAGCCCTGAAAATCTGGGGCCTAAGTACTGATATGTGTCCGCCCCCGATCTCTGTGGCTGAGCCCACCAGAGTTCACGGACTCAGAGGGAGGTCCTTCCATTTGCATGTCTTCATGGCCTGGAGATGCATCTGGAGCTTCCCCTCTCCTCCGCGAAGAGACTGGAAAGTCTGCAAGACACTCAGAAGAAAAATGAAGGGGACTGCTTAAAAACTTAAGAAAAAGATTTTGTGAGCAAATCTTCAGGTGCTGAGGACACAGTCCCAGCCTGAACCCCTGGTGGGTTGCCCGGTATGCCTCACTCAATGTAGCTGCATCAATTTCATTCAGTGTGTGAAGAGGTATTAAAAAGACAAAGTGGTGCTTAAAACACCACCAAAATGGAAGGCAACACAGTGGAATGTGAATGGGAAAAACAAGGCAAACACAGAGGAGCCAGCTAAAATCAATCTTCAAACCACAGGGCCGCAGAATGCTCAGAGCAAGGTGAGATAGTGTTCCTGAAGTTTGCATTGAGCTTGGTTGGAATACATCGGAGCCAGAGAAGGGAGGGTTGTCGTGGAAATGGGAGGGATTTGAAGTGGTGAGCTACAAGGAGGTGTGGGAATATGGCATGAATCCAGCTAAGCAAAATTAACTCCAGTGCTGGGAAAGAAGAAATGGACTAACTTTCTTTGTTTAGGTCACACAACCTTTCCTCAAGACAACAGAGTCTTTATGCATTCTTTCTGGGATTATCTGAAAACTTATCTTTTTCAACAGTATTTGAAAAAGTAAACTTTAATATCTGTACTTATTGATCTTTTAATTAATTCCAAAAACAGTCCAGCCAGCAGTACTGTAGACTAATTGAACAATATGAAGGAAGTGAGCAAGTTGTGAGGATAAACCAAACCAGGCCAATATTTTGGTTTGCGCATGCAGCTGTTGGGGAATGTTGCAGTAAGTGCTTACACAAAGTATGGATATGAATGATGGCTCTGTGAGGAAATGACATTCAAGGCACTGCAGAAAGCAAAACTTTGTTAGCTAACCAAACTCTTGAGACGCACACACTTAGTCACAAGGTTCAACACGATGCAACATGATCACATGTAAAACATTATATGATGTAATCTCAGTTCTGAATTATCTGCCTAGCAATGGATTGAAGCTGGCTCATTTAGTACACTGTAGGACAGCACTCTGCATCTCCAGTACAGATTTGCTGCTACATGTTCTTGATATAATTTAGATACTGAATTAACAGAGTTTATATCATCCAATCAAAAACAATCCCGAGAGCTGCATTTCAATATGTAGGACTAGAAGATTTAAGGTGAAAATAATACTGACTTCCTACATTTTGTCACAATATCTGTGACATCACTTCCTGAGCGTGCAGCTGCCTATCTCAGATACATGTCAATTTATTTGCAGAATTGTGTGTGGCTTTGCATGAGGCAGGAAGAAGAGTGGTTTTGTAACCACCACTTCTCTTCTTGGAGACTTCGCTGCGTAGGTTTGTTCTTTTTTCATTAGCTCAAAGACGCCATTTTAAGAAGGTAGACCTTGCCACTCGTCCTTATCAGGTAAGAAACATTTTGGCAGTTCTCGGAAGTTAATGCAAAGCTGATTTTAGCAAGGACATTGAATGTGATAGGCAGAAGTGCTCAGTGTTATCATTCCATGCTTTGATACCATCCTGGGCAATATGCAAACTTTCTTCTGTATTGCTTTCACATTCTAGTGATAGTCTGATTTTATCCGGTGTGATGGTGTTTCTGTGCAATGTCAAACCAGAGTTGCAAAAACGTTTACATTAGACTTGTTCTCTCATCATTCTGATGTACTGGCTGGTGTATTTAGACAAGTTACATTTTGCTGTGCTTCACCTTTTTATTCTGTGTAGTAAAGTGAGCAGCCATTGATGCAAATCAATAGGTTCGTTCATGACTTCATGCGATTTTATAATTTAAAAAAAACCTGCTATTAAATGGTATCAATGTACTGTGGTAACAGCCATAAAAGCATTGAGATGTGCTTGAAATTTATAGTGCCATTGTGTGCTTTTAAATGTAATTAGTGCACAATGAAAGGCCCAATATTAATAAATTATTAATTTTCCACTAGCTTCAAATAACTTGCTGTTAAGTAGATAATTGGATTCAAATATTACTTAAGAATAATTCTGAATGATATTGATGACAGTTGCTTTAAAGAACAAAACTTAAAATCATTGCAAACTAGTATTATAGTAGTGCTGAGAACAGTTGCTGTTGGTGTGTGACATCACAACAACATTTGTGTTGCTGATCTGGCTTGAGACCTGTAGGTCATGGGGGCAGAGCTAGTTCATGGTCAAGGGACGAGGGGATAGGCAAAGAAGACCTAAAGGAGAGAGAAAAAAGGTGTCCACAAAGGTAGACCTTAATAATGCGAGTCCATCTCATGTTATCCCCTCATTTTAGTTTGGAAGCTATATATTTCCTATTTACATGTTTTCCCCCACTATGCTATAGCTCTAACAACACAAATATTGAACCAACCGATGGGAAACACACGAGAACAGTATGAGTTAAATTATCCTTCAATTTGTATCTCTCACTTGAACTCAGCAGCGAGTGGTCTGTGCTTCTTGGGAGGTGGGGGGCAGGGGATGTTATTGTCGCAGCTGTGGGTTACATTATCTTAAAGAGCAGTGTGAGTCAACTCCCACAGAGGTAAGACTTTCAGACCCCAAAATTTGGCTCCGTAATGCATTGTTTGGTGCAATGGGTGCCGTTTTGGTTCCAAAATGGTGTCCGTGGTGAGTGCGCACACTTCTGGGGTGGCCCATGCTGGACGCCATCTTGGGTAGGACGTTAAAGTGGGCGCAGGGAGCGTGCGCTGGAAGTATGCAGAGTAGGCAAATCGTGACGTCAATCAGCGCTGATTTGACGTCCGTACTGCCAATTTGGAACTCAACACTGCAGTTAACGCCCTATCATAAGCTCGCACAGTTGAACACATGTTCAGCAGCAGGAAGGGCCTCCCCCCACCCCTCCCTGCCCACCAGCACTATATAAAGGGTTAATCAACTACTTACAGGTTAGTTGCTGGTTGATTTTCTACTGGCTGTTTGAGTTTGTAGAAGTGTTTGGTGGCTTGTACAGTTATTTAAAGTTGATAAAGTCTACAGGGAGTGGTGTGGCAGGTGCTGAAGGACACTTTCCTGACTTCAAGGATTTTGCACCGACCACTTGCTCCAAGACATAGGTGCACTAGTTGGTGTAAAGTCTGTGGGTTGTTTAGTTAATTAATACACAGACTACCAGAGTAACTTAAAACAGGACTTTACTATTCGAAGGTCAGGGCGAATCTGCCCAATAAATCCTGACACAGCACTTATATACCGGTGTGGTCACCGTCGGTATTACAGTATACAGAAGCCAACAAAGTAGTGCAACACCTAAAGTAGTTCTCTTAAAGGTGGACGGTTACATACAATAGTTCTCTTAAAGGTAGACGGGTACATACACTACAATCCTCCCTTTTTAGCTTACAACATACTGATTCCCCATTAAACATACATTATAACATATATACAACTTTATGCAAGACAGTTCACAGATTCAGTCTCTCTGGAGGTTTCCGGACTCTGTCCGGATAACGCCTCGGTGGTGTCGTAACTCCCGGCGGGGTAGTAGGTGCTTCTGGCAAGGTTGATTCGGCTTGAAGGACAGTGTCAGGTTCATCTGATTCCAGTATTACCAGATCGGAGGTAGGTGTTCTGGGTATCTCTGTCTCAACATTAACCGTGTAAGGTGGTGGAGTAGGTTGGCCATTTGTGGCTGACCCTATGATCTGGTCAACATGGCGCCTTATTATACTGTCCCCAATGTCCACCGTATACATCAACGGCCCTAGCCTTTTTCCAATAGTTCCAGGCTGCCATTTCTCGGTACGGTAGTCCCGGGCCAAAACTTGTTGACCTATCTGAAAAGATCTAGTTGGCCTTTCATTCATGCCCTGAAATTGCCGGTTCTCTACGTCCCTTCTGACGTTTGGCTTAAGCAAATCCAGCCGGCATCTTAGTCGTCTATTAAAAAACATCATGGCGGGAGTTTGATTTGTGACCGCATGTGTTGCATTCCTGTACGCCAACAAGAAGCTATCCACCTTATGTTGTAAGTTAATGGCTTCATTACCCATGGCCTTTATGGCCTTCTTGAAGGTCTGGACAAACCTTTCAGCCAATCCATTGGAGGCGGGATGGTATGGGGCTGACGTGTAGTGCTTAACCCCATTGCTCTTTAAGAATTTCTTGAATTCTTCGGACACAAATTGCGGTCCATTATCAGAACAGATCTGTTCCGGCAGCCCATTCCTAGCAAACATGGTCCTTAACACTGTGATGGTTTTTTCCGTGGTGGTGGTGGACATCTTTATTACCTCCGGCCACTTGGAGTGTGCATCCACCGCTATTAGAAACATTGAGTCCATAAATGGACCAGCAAAGTCGATGTGTACCCTTTGCCAAGGAGATGAGGGCCACTCCCATGGATGCAGAGGAGCCTGTGGTGGCGCGTTTTGGACCTTCTGGCATCCTAGACAGCTCTTAGTGATTTCTTCGATGTCCCCATCAATGCCTGGCCACCACACAAACGCTCTTGCTAGGTTCTTCATTCTCACTCCACCCAGATGTCCCTCGTGCAGCTCCTTTAACACCTTCTGTTGAAGTTTGGGTGGAATCACCACTCTAGATCCACACATCAGGGTTCCTCGACACACTGACAGCTGTTCTTTTCTCTGCGAAAATGCTGGCAGCGTTGGTTCGCCCTGTGCTGGCCATCCCTCCACCGTTAAATCATAGACTCGTGAGAGAGTCGGGTCATTTCTTGTTTCGTTTTCGATCATCGAATTTGTTACTGGTAGACATTCCACTATGGATGAGTGGAACATCTCTACCGGGTCCACTGTAGTCGCTTCTTCTACTATCGGCAATGGCAAGCGCGATAACCCATCAGCATTTCCATGCTGTTTGGACCTTTTGTATTCGATGTCATATTGGTGTGCCCCAAGTAACACGGACCACCTCTGTAACCTTTGCGCTGTCATGGTGGAAACGGCCTTGTTAGGGTTGAATATGGACACCAACGGCTGGTGGTCTGTCAGTAATGTGAACTTCTTGCCCTGCAGGTAATGATTGAATTCCTTTACGCCCCACACAAGGCTGAGGGCCTCCCTATCTATTTGAGCATAATTTCGCTCCGCGGAGGTCAATGATTGGGACGCGAATGCCACTGGCCTTTCCGAGCCATTTGGTAACTTGTGTGAAAGTACTGCTCCAATTCCATAGGGGGAAGCATCACAAGCTAGACGAAGAGGTAACGTTGGGTTGAAATGAGCCAACACTTCTTCAGAGGTAATCAACGCCTTGCTTCTGCGAAAGGCCTTTTTACATTCCTCACTCCACTTCCATGGTACTTCTTTCCGCAACAGAGCATTCAGCGGATGCAGCACCGTGGATAGATTTGGCAGAAACTTGTGATAATAATTAATCAACCCCAAGAATGATCTTAACTGTGATACGTTTTCCGGAGCGGGGGCCTTCACGACAGCTTCTATCTTGTCAGGTGACTTGTGCAGCCCCTCTCGGTCAATGACATGACCGCAGTACGAGATCCGTTTTTGGAAGAACTCACATTTCTTGCGATTAACTCGAAGGCCATATTCCTTCAACCTAGTGAGCACCAGTTTCAAATTTGTGAGGTGTTCTTCCTCGTCTTCTCCCGTAATCAGGATATCGTCTAAGTAACACTGCGTGCTTGGAATTCCTTGTAATACCTGCTCCATGGCCCTCTGCCAAATTGCTGGAGCCGAAGCTACCCCAAAAACCAGTCTATTATAACGATACAAGCTTCTGTGTGTGTTGATGGTGAGGTACTGACGCGACTCTTCCTCGACTTCCATTTGTAAGTATGCCTGTGCCAGGTCTATCTTGGTGAAGTGTTTCCCTCCAGCCAACGAAGCAAAGATATCTTCAATCCGCGGAAGCGGGTATTGTACCGTGTGAAGCACCGGACTCACTGTGATCTTGAAGTCTCCGCAGATACGGACCTTCCCCAGTCCCCCTGGCTTGTTACTTGGTGAAGACTTCATGACGGGAACAATGGGCGTGGCCCACTCACTCCAGTCCACTTTTGACAGTACCCCTGATCGTTCAAGTTCTTCCAGTTCTGCCTCCACAGCAGGTCGTATCGCGTAAGGTACCGATCTGGCTTTGAAAAATTTTGGGCTTGCATGTTCTGCAATCTTAACCTTTGCTTTAATTCCTCGCAGTGTTCCCAGTCCTTGCTGGAATACCTCTTTAGCTTCGTCCAATATTCTGGACAACCGTTCAGGTTTGACATCTTCCTTTCCGGAACCTACCGTCATGGTGTTTAGTGAATGCCAGTCTATCTTTATTTTCCTGATCCACTCCTGTCCCAGAAGTGGTGGACCTCCCTCAGGCAACACATACAGGTCCATCCTTTGGTGATCTTTGTCCTTGTATCTCACCTTGACTTCTATCTTTCCGATGGGGTATACTTTGTGCCCCGTGTATGTCTGCAATACTAGTTCCGTATCCCGTAGGGGAATATGCTTGAATAACTTTTTATAATCATGCTTATTCATGACCGTCAACGCCGATCCGGTGTCCACTTCCATTTTCACTTGGACTTTTGCAATCTGTAGTGTGATCCAGATAGCTTGTCGGTCAGCTTCATTACTCACATTGTGAATTCTCAGACTATCCAGTTCCTTGCAGTTGGAGTGTGAGTCCGAATTCTGTTCTTCCGGACTCTTCCTAGTCACCTCATGTACCTTTCTGTACCTCTTTTGTGGTGACTCATTATTGTTGGTCTTCTTTCCTGACCGGAATACCTTAGCTATGTGACCGAGCTTGCCACATTTCCTACATTCCTGGTTTTTAAACCAGCATTGGTTCTGGTCGTGTGTTGTCTTCCCACAACGATAGCATTTCGTTGTACCCGAAGTAATTTGCTGCACACTGAGTGCCGCTGCCTTTAGCTGCATTTCCGCCGCTCCTTTCGCTGCGGCTTCGTTCGATGCAGCAATGAGGACAGCCTTATCAAGTGTAAGATCGTTCTCTTCGAGCAGTCGTTTTTGTGTTTCTTCCTTCGACATTCCGCACACGAATTTGTCTCTGAGTGCCTCTGCCAGATTTTCCCTAAACTGACAGTGTTTCGCTAGCCTACGCAGTTCAATCATCGAGTTTAGCAAGGTTATAGCTTTGTCATCTTCTTCTATTTTATTGGCCTCACCATAGATCTCAATGCGTTCCACATACGTGGCCCAGTCTTCTACCTCGGAATTAAAATCGTTGATGTTACCACGCTTAGGCATCTTCCTCTCTTCCTGATAACACCACGGATTATTTCTTTAAATTTTCTTTTTTTTTTCTTCAAGATGGCGGTTCCCGCGAAAATGGCGGTTTCCCGCGCTTATCTTCTCTCCCCGCCCACTTCAATGGCGGTTCCCCGCTTCTGTCTTCTTCTCCGCCTAATGGCGGCTTCCCGCGTTTCTTCCCCTGGCGGGAGGGGTACACTTTCCCCACGGGCGACGGCCGCTGGCTTTCAGGTTCACAGCCTGCGCGTCGGCTTCAGTGCTTTCCCTTTTCTCGGCAGGGCAACCGGCGCTGGGTACACCCCGTTGACGGCGAACAGTTTCAGCCGCTGGGCTGGCTCTCGCTCAGTTCCCCTTGCTCGGGCTCTGTCTCTCTCCCGCTCGCTCGGCTCTACCGGCGCTGGGTACACCCCGTTGACGGCGAACAGTTTCAGCCGCTGGACTGGCTCTCGCTCAGTCTCCCTTGGTCGGCTCTGCCTCTCCCGCTCGCTCGGCTCCCAATCGCGCCTCCCAGCCCTCTCGCAGTCCGGTGCTTCCCTCCCCGGCTGCGGCTGAGTTTTTATATCTTCCCGCGCCTACGCTCCCGGTCGCAGCGCTTCGTGGCTTCGGTCGCTGCCCGGCCTTTTTCGCCGGTCGCGGTCTAGCTGTCTCACGACGCCGTTGCGTCCCCAGCCTGTCTGTACCGCGGCTTCCTTGCTCCACGCTGCCCCAGTCTCAGCGCCTCTGGGCCCGACTTCTGTTCGGCTCCTTTCCCCCTCGACCGTGGTCGAGTGCACCGCCCTTATCCTCCGGTTATTCTTTTTACTTTTCCCTTACTCACAGTCACCGTGGCCGGCTTGCTTCTCGTGCTGATCGGCTCACTCCTCACCGTGGCAGAAGGGACAGTCAGTGCCTGTTGCTGATGGAAGTCTTTGTCTCTGAATTCTTCCTCCTTTCCAGCTCTGCAGACTCGAGTTTTCTCCCAGCAGAATGACGAGGGTGGTTGCCTCTTCTCGACGCTCGTTAACTGCTTCGGAAGTATTGTTGCCGCAGGGTACGATCGGACTCGTCGCCACTGTAAAGTCTGTGGGTTGTTTAGTTAATTAATACACAGACTACCAGAGTAACTTAAAACAGGACTTTACTATTCGAAGGTCAGGGCGAATCTGCCCAATAAATCCTGACACAGCACTTATATACCGGTGTGGTCACCGTCGGTATTACAGTATACAGAAGCCAACAAAGTAGTGCAACACCTAAAGTAGTTCTCTTAAAGGTGGACGGTTACATACAATAGTTCTCTTAAAGGTAGACGGGTACATACACTACAGTTGGCATTCCACTTTGCCTACAGCATGGCAGGGAGAATGAGCAGAGGCGACAAAGGAGGAGGGGGAGAAGGGCTCTCAGCAGGGGGGCCATATCCACCCAGGGTGTTCAGGAAGCAATTCACCTAACTGAACCTCAGTGAGAAACAATGTGTCAGACAGTGTGTCTGAGCTTCAACAAGGACGTCTTCACTGAAATCTGCCACCTGCTGCAGCCACAACTGCAACCTCCGAGCAGGGCGAGGAACACATTGCCAGTGGCTGTGAAGGTCACGGTGGCCATGAACTTTTATGTGTTGGGCTCCTTCCAGGCTGGAGCAGGAGATATTTGCAACGTCTCCCAGTTTGCTGTGCACTGTTGCATAACTGAGGTAACTGAGGCTCTGTACTCCAAGAGAGCTGAACGCATTTCCTTCTCTCTGGCCAGAGAGCAGCAGGCGGCGTGAGCACGTGGCTTCGCGAGGATTGCAGGCTTCCCCATGGTGCAGGGTGCCATTGACTGCACGCACGCCGCTTTGCGGGCAGCACATGTAAATCCTGAGATGTACCGGAACAGAAAGTGATTCCACTCCCTCAATATCCAACTGGTGTGCAGTCATAATCAGCGAAACATGCACGTGAATACCTTGTATTCTGGCAGCAGTCACGATGCCCCCCATTCTGTGGCAGTCCGTGGCCCATCCACATTTGAGCCACCACAACAAACCAGAGGGTGGCTGCTGGGTGACAAGGACTATCCGTTAACAACATGGCTCATGACTCCGGTGCGTAACCCCCACACACGAAGGCAGCATTCATACAACAAAAGTTATGCTCCCACATGAAGTATCATTGAGCAGAGCATTGGCATGCTGAAGCAACGCTTCCACTGCCTGGACCGCTCTGGAGGAGCCCTGCAGTACTCTGCAGAGCAGGTGCTGAGATTCATGGTGTTCTACTGCATGCTGCACAACCTCATCATCATGAGGGCACAGCCCTTGCCACCAGCCATATGGTGACCAGCTGAGGAGGAGGAGGAGGAGGAGGCAGAGGAAGGGAGGAGGCATCCTCGACAGCCCCTTTCTGGCTGGGCTGTCCGTGCCTGACTCATCCGACTGCGACACCAGTAAACACAACTCCACTTCCACATTTACCAAAAGTCCCACACCTTACCTTCCCTCTGTCACTGACCATCACTGGTGGAAGGAATCAGGGGCATCTGCTTGGCCACAATGCAAAAATAAAAACCAACACAAAATAAATCTTCCAACTAAATTTATAAATTAAATCATGCCATTGTGGCGACACGCCACCATTGGACATAATCCGCTCACGGCGGCACGGACAGTTTACGCAGGCACACTGCCGGCAGCAGCCGCCCCCAGCCGGGGGCCCTTTCCTCCGGCAACTTGTTTCCCGCAGGGACAGGCTGCCGGGAGCACTTCCTGTCTGGGGAGTATTTAAGTGGTTGCGTGGGCTTTTCAAGCTCTCTTTTTGCCATGATATAAATTAAAGCAGTTGTGTTCCATCAACTCTGGTCTCGACTCCCATGTTTGCCGCGGTATCTCAACACTGGTGACCCCGACGCTCAGGACGAATCCTAAGCTAGCATGGCGGATACAAACGCAGTCACGGTTAAACTACCGGACTTTTGGGAGAACCTGGCCGAGGCCTGGTTCGTTCAAGCCGAGTCCAGATTCCGGCTGAGAAGCATTACAGTCGACGCCACGAAGTACGACTACCTCGTCGCCTCTCTCACCTGTGCCACAGTCCCCAAGGTTTGGGCAGCGCTGCAGGATCCACCAGAGGAAGGCAAGTACGAACATCTGAAGGCCGCGCTTCTTAAAAAATTTCAGGCGTCCTCTTGCCAGCGCAACTGCCAACTCCTCGACCTCCCAGGCCTTGGTGACGCTTCACCGTCGGACCTGCTTTCCCACATGCTGTCCCTCTCGGACGACAAAAACCCCGGCGCCCTCTTTCACACGCTTTTCATTCGGCAGCTCCCCGCCAGCATCCGCCCGCTCATTGTGGAGTCTGGCTCCACGGACCTGAATAAGATAGCCGAAAAGGCCGACCGGCTACTCTCTGCGCAGACCACCCGCGACGTCGCGCCCGACTTCACGGCAATGACCACGCGGTCCCCCCGGCCCACTAGGCCCGACCGCCCTTCCACTCCGGGTCACTGCTACTACCACACCCGTTTTGGCACTAGGGCCCAACGCTGCACGCCACCGTGCACTTTCAAACCCCCCCCCCCACCGCACCGGCCCTCACGATGGCCGCGGGGCAAAAGGGGCCCCTACTGTACGTCACCGACGACAGCACCAACCGCCGATTCCTGTGCGACACAGGAGCCCAGCACAGCATCACCCCCGCCTCCGCCCTCGAAATCCAACGCGGCGCACGGGGTATCACGCTGGCTGCAGCCAATGGCTCTGACATCCGCAAATACGGCACCTGCATGGTCACGCTCGACCTCGCAGGCCGCCGCTACCGCTGGGAGTTCCTCACAGCCAAGGTCCTCTGCCCACTCATCGGCGCCGACTTCCTACGTGCCCACGGCCTCCTTGTCGACATTCCGAGGCACCGCCTCGTCGACATCAACACTATGGCCCCCATCCCTGGCGCATTCACCCCGACCCGTTCGGCCGGCCTGACGACCTACTGCCTCACCAGAGCCACGGACGACTACTCGGCACTACTAGCCGAGTTTCCGGCCCTCACTAACCTGACCTTTTTGGCCAAAGCCGCCAAACACGGTGTGGAGCACTATATCCCCACCACCGGCCCCCCGGTCTCTGCCCACGCCCGCAGACTCAACCCGGCCAAGCTGGAAATCGCGCAGGCCGAGTTCACCACCATGGAGCAACTCGGCATCATCCGCCGCTCCAGCAGCCCTTGGGCCTCGCCCCTCCACATCGCCCCCAAGCCCGGCGGAGGCTGGCGCCCCTGCGGGGACTACCGCCGCCTCAACGACGCCACCACCCCCGACCGATACCCGGTGCCGCACATCCAGGACTTCTCGGCCCGACTGGCCGGATGAACCGTCTTCTCCAAGGTCAACCTGGTGCGCGGTTACCACCAAGTCCCCGTACACCCCACGGACATCCCCAAAACGGCCATCATCACCCCATTCGGCCTGTTCGAGTTCCTGAGTATGCCCTTCGGCCTCAAGAATGCAGCCCAGGCTTTCCAGCGCCTTATGGACTCAGTCCTCCGGGACCTGAACTTCCTATTCGTCTATCTAGACGACATTCTCGTGGCCAGCTCCTCCAAACAGGAACACCTCGAACACCTTCGCATCCTGTTCGGGCGCCTAGCCCAACACGGGCTCATCCTCAGCCCGGCAAAGTGCCAATTCAGCCTAGCCGAGATCGATTTTCTCGGCCACCACATCACCCCTGCTGGGGCCGTCCCCCTGCCCAACAAGGTGCAGACCGTCCAGCAATTTCCCCGCCCCAAAACCATGAAGGGCCTCCAGGAGTTCCTCGGGATGGTGAACTTCCACAACAGGTTCATCCCCAGAGCTGCAGCCCTCATGAAGCCCCTATACGACTCCCTCCGAGGTAAATCCGGCAAGATGGCCGTAGCCTGGACCGCTGACACGTCAGCCGCCTTCGACGCCACCAAAAACGCGTTCGCCGACGCCACCCTGCTCGCGCACCCGAGGGCCGATGCCCGGGTCGCGCTCACCACCGACGCCTCCGACCATGCGGTCGGAGCCATGTTCGAGCAGTGGGTCAATGGCGCGTGGCAGCCACTTGCCTTCTACAGCCGCCAACTGCGCCCCCCGGAGGTCAAATACTCTACTTTCGACCGCGAGCTCCTCGTGCTCCACCTGTCGGTCCACCATTTCAGGTTCCTCCTGGAGGGCCGCCCCTTTACCGCGTACGTGGACCACAAGCCGCTCACATACGCGATGGCCAAGAACACCGAACCCCGGTCCGCTAGGCAGCAACGCCAGCTCGCGGCCGTGTCCGAGTTTACCACGGACATCCAGCACGTCTCCGGTACAGACAACGTTGTCGCCGACTGCCTTTCCCGTCCCGCCATCTGCGCGAATCACCTAGTGGTCGACTACGCGCAACTAGCAGCGGCCCAGCTCACGGACCCAGACCTCCTCTCGGCAGCTACCAGCCTGCCAGGGCTACGCCTAGCCAAGGTCGCGCACGGGCTCGAAGCCACTGCAGTCACTTGCGACGTCTCACTCGGCCAACCCAGGCCGGTCGTCCCTGCAACCTGGCGCCGCTGCATCTTCGACGCGCTCCACGGGCTCTCCCATCCGGGTTCCCGCGCATCCGTCAAACTCCTCTCCCAGCGCTTCGTCTGGCGCGGCCTCAGCAAAGATGTTCGGACTTGGGCCACCTCCTGCCTCGCCTGCCAACGGGCTAAGGTACAGCCTGGCCAGGTTGCAGTTCTTGCGTATCTGAAAGGAGTAAAACAAAAGGGTATGGTTGCAGTGCGGGGAATGGGGAAAGTAAGGGCTGTGTGCTTTACACCATCTGCAACTTTTAAATCAAAAGGCATTGTGGGATGTGAGAAGCAGAACTCAGTATGAGGATATCGTCATCTTCGATTGATTCAGCCCTGCCGCTGGCCGTGGGCTTAGCGATGACCGCTCCAATGATGGCGACCACCGGCTCCTCCATCGGGGTAAGGTTATGCAGGCACGCCTGTCCCTTGCCAGTTAGCTCCTGCTGCATCTGGTTATGTGCCAACTTGTCCTGCAAGAGAGAGGGAAGTGTTTCAGTGAGTGTGGTGCAATGTGTTTGGGTGATGTGGCTGTCATGGTTAAGTAGCTGGCAGTATGTGAAAGCTGTGAGATATGGGTGTGAGGCTTGCAGCTGTGGTAAGTGTGCAAGGGTGAGATGAAGCTATGAATGTACGGTAGGAGTCCTGTTTGATCGAGATTGTTGGTAGGTGAGTGATGGGGGTGTGGTGCATTGAGAAGCGTGTGAGGTGTGGTGCATTGAGAAGCGTGTGAGGTGTGGTGCATTGAGAAGCGTGTGAGGTGTGGTGCATTGAGAAGCGTGTGAGGCTAGTGGTGAAGTTGGTGGCATATGGCATTTGAAGATGAATTCACTGACCTTGACCACTCGTGTGAGGTAATTGAACCTTTTGTATAACTGCAACTAGATCCTCAGGGCTTGACGTCTGGCATTGACCCCCACGGCTACCTGCTGGCATTGATCCCCACAGCTATCTGCTCCCACTGCCTTTGTAGAATTTGTCTAGAAGGCCTCCTGCCCCCCTGTGCATAGAGAACCTCTCTTTTCCTGTCCACCTCCTCCACCAAGGCCTCCAGTCTGAGAACCTTAGAGCACGCTCTCTCCCTGTTGCGCCATTATTCACTCTTCTTGCAGGTCAGACTCACTTCCCCAGCCGCTCCCAGCACCTGCTCCAGCCAGAATGTACCTCCTGTTTAAGAGGTGCAGGCTGGCTTTCAGTAGTGCGGGATAGCTTTAAGTGGTGCTAGCCTCGTACAAAGCTGAGCCCCCTGCTGAGATGTTCAGCCACTCAACAGCATGTTTAGCACTACCTCAACGCTGCAACCATTTAAATTAGCAGGCATCACCAAGTGTGCGTGCTGCCTGCGGGTTAGACAGGCATCGCGATTCCTGGGCACGTCTTTGGAGGCTTTCGAATTTAGCCCCATCAGACTGCTTGAGAGAGTAGCTGATGCTACTCGACCTGAAAAGGTACTTACGGCAGACCCTTATTTGTAACAACCATTAGAGGCAACTGTAAATGGGCATGCGTCTTCCCTCTGGTTGCTAACTGGCTTAATCATTCATGTGGTTGTTTCGTGTGATTTGGGATTGGCTGCAGTAATTACCGATTGCTCCTGATGACAAAAGCTGTGTTAACCCATTTGTGCTGAATGTAATTTGCGCTTAAAATTCCGCAATCTTTTGCGCTGGTTTGGCCGATTTCGGGGGAATTACGCTGAAAAAACCAGCGCAACCTAACGGAAGCTCCTGCCCCCGATTCCTTCCACCAGTGACATAAAGTATTTAAGTAGGTGGCACCAAGCTGGCAATAATGCTGGTGGAGACTCGGGGCTGGATTTTGATACTGGAGGCATGTAAGAGGCGGGACTACAACTTTTGGGGTTGTAGTCCCGCCTCCATCAAGTTGTGGCCAACCCACGCGATTTTCACTTGATTGACCTTGTTGAGCCCGCCCAGCGGGCTCAGCGGCCAATTAAGGGCCACCCGGCAACAGGTGACATCACAGATTGACATTTCATCTGTGAAGAGCTTTTGACAGATGAAATATCAGCGTTTGACAGCTCTTTGAAGCTGTCCAACACTGACAATCTGTACTCTAAGTTAATTCCTTCCTCTCAGGCTGATTTAGAGATCTCTCCAGAACAGAAAGCAGAATGCTGCAACTTTTGACAGCTGGCGGCCATTCTGCTTTCTGTGTCGGTGAGATGAGGGACTCCCAAGACCTGAAGGAAGGAAGGCTGTAAAGGTAAGTAAAGGTAAGTAAAACTTCATTAAACACTTTACACACACCAAACACACTTACCTCTGCACTCATGCACCCATCACTCACCTGAACATTGACATCTCGAACCCTCCAAGCCCTTCAGCCCGACGGGCCGCCTTGCTAACTTGGCGTGGTTTGGAGCCGTCGGGAATCCCACACTTCAGGAGTAAAAATAGGGATTACCGTACAGTCCTTTGAAACTGGCATGGAGGAGGGTTGGAGGCGGGATGGGTTCGTGCCCCCCGATTTTGAGATTTTAACCCCCCACACGCCTCCAATCCCGCCTCCATGGCCCAATGAAAATCCTGCCCTCAGACTCATTTCTTTCCTGGGGGCAATGCCTTGTACCTGCTGATCAGAGAACTGGGTCCCACACCTTTCTCATTTCTGTGGGACCTCACATTTTTAGCATCCATTGAGCAAGAAAATATATTCTAATTAATTGCAGATCAGGTAATGAATTGGTGACTGTGTTTTTGTGCAACAGAATTGGTGCGTGCATGTACTATTTGACACAAATATGGGTTCTGATGGTATCTCAGTAGAAGAATAAACCGCAAAGTATAAAACCACCAAAGATGCTTGCTATAAAGCAACACGTCAGATAGCTTGGATAGACTGAGTAATACTGGAGTACATTAAGTATATTAAGGTGAAGTATACTAAACTGAACAACTTGAATAAGAATTAATTGAACACACATGCATCATACACAAGACAAACAGGAATCAATTACAAATAACAACAGAAAATGCTGGAAACACTCAGCAGGCCAGGCAGCATCCGTGAAGAGAGAAACAGAGTTAACGTTTCAGGTCTGGGACCCTTCGTCAGAACTGGAAAAAGCTGGAGATGTAACAGGTTTTAAGCAGGTGCAGAGGCGGGGAGAGGGGGTGGGAGGGGGAGGAAGGAACTGAAGGAACATTCTGTGCTAAGGGAGGAGGCAGGAAAGATAAAATGTTGCAAATGGCAAAATCATACAGCCTGAAAAATGGGGGCAGGGATTGTAGTCTGAAACTGTTGAACTCAATGTTGAGTCCGGAAGGCTGTAAAGTGCCTAATCGAAAGATGAGGTGCTGTTCCTCGAGCTTACGTTGAGCTTCATTGGAACAGTGTAAGAGGCCGAGGACAGAGAGATCAGAGTGGGAGTGAAGCGGAGAATTAAAGTGACAGGCGACCGGAATTCTCCGCCTCACTCCCACTCTGATCTCTCTGTCTATGGCCTCCTACACTGTTCCAATGAAGCTCAACGTAAGCTCGAGGAACAGCACCTCATCTTTCGATTAGGCACTTTACAGCCTTCTGGACTCAACATCGAGTTCAACAATTTCAGACTATAACCCCTTCCCCCATTCTTCAGGCTGTATGATTTTGCCATCCCCATTTACAACATTTTATCTTTCCTGCCTCTTACCTTAGCACAGAATGTTCCTTCAGTTCCTTCCTCTCCTCCCACCTCCCACCCCCTCTCCCTGCCTCTGCACCTGCTTAAAACCTGTTACATCTCTAACCTTTTCCAGTTCTGATGAAGGGTCCCAGACCTGAAACGTTAACTCTGTTTCTCTCTCCACGGATGCTGCCTGGCCTGCTGAGTGTTTCCAGCATTTTCTGTTGTTATTTCAGATTTCCAGCATCCGCAGTATTTTGCTAAGGGATCAATTACATACCCACTGCAATGTGCCATACCTGAGTGCAGTACTGAGGGAGTGCTGCACTGTCGGAGGTACCAGCTTTCGAACGTGACGTTAGATCAAGGCTTCGCCTACCCTCTCAGGAGGATGTCAAAGATCCCACGGCACTATTCAAAGAAGAGCATTGGACTTGTCCCCGGTATCCTGGCCAACATTTATCCCTCAACCAACATAACTAAAACAGATTATCTGGTCATTTATTTCATTGCTACTTGTGGGACTTTGCTTGTGGGACCTTGTGGGTCAAATGCTGCCTTGATGTCAAGGACAGTCACTCTCCCCTCACCTCTGGAATTCAGCTCTTTTGTTCATATTATCAAGGCTGTAATGAGGTCTGGAGCCTAGTGGTCCTGGCGGAACCCAAACTGAGCAATGGTAAGCAGGTTATTGGTGAGTAAGTGCCGCTTGATAGCACTGTCGATGACACCTTCTATTACTTTGCTGATGATTGAGAGTAGGCTGATGGGGCGGTAATTGGCCGCATTAGATTTGTCCGCTTTTTGTGGACAGGACATACCCGGGCAATTTTCCACATTGTCAGGTAGATGCCAGTGTTGTAGCTGTACTGGAACAGCTTGGCTAGAGGCACGGTTGTTCTGGAGCACGACAGCCGAGACGTTGTCGGGGTCCATTGCCTTTGCTGTATCCAGTATGCTCAGCAGATTCTTCATATCATGTGGAGTGAATCGAATTGGCTAAAGACCGGCTTCAGTGATGGAGGAGGCCAAGATTGATCATCCTCTCGGTACTTCTGGCTCAACATAGTTGCAAACGCTTCAGCCTTGTCTTTTGCACTCACGTGCTGGGCTCCACCATCATTGAGGATGAGAATGTTCATGGAGCTTGCTCCTCCCATTAGTTGTTTAATTATCTACCACCATTCATGACTGGATGTGATAGGACTGCAGAGCTTTGATCTGATCCATTGATTGTGGGATCACTTAGCTCAGTCTATAGCATGCTGCTTCCGCTATTTAGCATGCATGTAGTCCTGTGTTGTAGCTTCACCAGGTTGGCACCTTATTTTTAGGTACGCCTGGCGCTGCTCCTGGCATGCTCTTCTACACTCCTGGTTGGTCCCCTGGCTTGCTGGTAATGGGAGAGTGAGGGATATGCCGGGCCATGAGGTTACAGATTGTGGTGGAATATAATTCTGCTGCTGAGGGCCCACAGCGCCTCATGGATGCCCACTTTTTAGCTACTTGATCTGTTCTGAATCTATCCCATTTAGCATGATGGTGGTGCCACACAACATGGTGGAAGGTGTCCTTAGTGTCTTCACAAGGACTGTGCGGTGGTCACTCCTACCACTACTGTCATGGACAGATGCATCTGCGACAGGTAGATTGGTGAGGACGAGGCCATGTAGGTTTTTCCCCTCATGTTGGTTCTCTCACCACCTGCCACAGGCTAAGTCAGGACTCGGCCAGCTCGGTCAGTAGTGGTGCTACCGAGCCACTCTTGGTGATGGACATTGAAGTCCCCCACCCAAAGTCTGTTGTGTGCCCTTGCTACCCTCAGTGCTTCTTCCAAGTGGTGTTCAACATGGAGGAGTAAAGATTTTTCAACTGAGGGCAGGCAGTAGATGGTAATCAGCAGGAGGTTTCCTTGCCCATATTTGACCTGATGCCATGAGACTTCATGGGGTCCGGAGTCAATGTTGAGGACACCCAGGACTACTCCCTCCTGACTGTATACCACTGGTGAGTCTGTCCTGCCAGTGGGACAGGACATACCCAGGGATCGCGATGGAGGAGTCTGGGATGTTGGCTGAAAGGTATGATTCTGTGAGTATGACTATGTCAGGCTGTTGCTTTACTAGCCTGTGAGACAACTCTCCCAATTTTGGCACAAGTCCCCAGATGTTAGTGAGGAGGACTTTGCAGGGTCGACTGGGCTGGGTGTGCCTTTGTCGGGTTCAGTGCCTAGGTCGATGCCGGGTGGCCCACCCAGTTTTATTTTTAGTGTACTTCCTTGTAGTGGTTTGTTACACTGAGTGGGTTGCTCATCCATTTCTGAGGGCAGTCAAGAGTCAACCACATTGCTGTCGGTCTGGAGTCACATATAGGCCAGACCAGGTAAGGATGGCAGATTTCCTTCCCAAAAGGACATTAGTGAACCAGATGGGTTTTTACGACAATCCAGTAGTTTCATGGTCACCATTACTGATACTAGCTTATTATTCCAGATTTATTTAATTAACTGAATTTAAATTCCCCAGCTGCCCTGATTTGAACTTGTGTCTCTGGCTCATTAGTCCAGGCCTCTGGATTACTAGTCCAGTAACATAACCACTATGCTACTGTACCCCTATGCTGTGAATAAATTGGCTGCCACATTTCCTATATTACAATACAATAGTGACTACACTTCACAAAATACTTAATTGGCTGTAAAGTGCTTTGAGGTGTCCCGAGGTCGTGAAAGCCGCTATATACTGTAAGTCTTTCTCATTTCTTCTCTACTATATGAACAAGAATCAGTGCTATATGGTTCTCTTCACACTTGGAGCTAGATTTAAGCACTTGCCAAATCCATGACTATGCATGGAGTGGAGTAGCGTTGGGAGCTGGGGGGAAGGGTGGGGGTAGGGTGGTTGCAGGGTGTGGGGGTGTGGGGGTAGGGTGGTTGCAGAGTGTGGGAGGGGGTGTGGGCGGTGAGAGAAATTCTAAAGCTGGTCCTGGAGCAGAAGCAGCATTGAAGATTGTGGGAAGTATTGTGTTGGACACAGTGCAAAGGGTGAATTCCAGACCAGAACTGGCAAATAAATCATGCAGCTGAGAATATGTAGGGCACAGGATAGAACTGGTGTTGCCTGCAGATCACCAGGCAATGGAAAGAGGAATATTGAGGAAGAATTTTCAAAGGAACAACTAAAGTGCAAATTTCGGACAGATGAAGAGTTAATTTAAAATGAATCAATTGCCTAATTCAAAGTAATTGATTCTCCTTTACCAATGGAATTGCAGTACAACCTGACCACTGAAACTGTTTAATTGTATCCTTTTCATTCAGGCAAGAAGCGCTAAACAATTACGGAGCTCCAGTACTTATTTGAATCTACAACAAATTAACTATTGATTTGTTTTGATTTATGTATATGGAGTCAGGAATCAAGCACTGATTAACTGGTTTCAGTACTTAATTGCTACAGTTCGATAGTTAGGGCACAAGAGCATTCAATAGGCTGATAGATCATAAGTCAAAGACAAGACCTTACATCTTGTGAGTATTAATACTATGCATCTATTTATGTATATTTATATTGCTAGTTTATATACAGTATTGTTAGAGCATGTTAAATATATCCGAATTCACATTTAGCAAGAACTAATCTGCATTTATGTATTTATTAATCACAATATATACCCAAACGGTTAGTAAGAGTCATTCAGTGTTTATTAAAAGTTAGCATTAGTTAGCATACCTTGGTGAGTGTTTTATGGATTCCTCACTCATAGCAGCCTGAGGGGAATTCAAAAAAAATTACCAGATTAAATTCAGTCAGCACAGAATCAGAAACTGGAAAAGCACTAATTAGGGACTGGAGTGATAATGCCAGGTTTGAGAGAAAATCAGTAAAGCTTGAAGTTGTAAGAGAATAGCTTAATTTTTCCAAGTATGGCCAGTGGCAAGATACCGCACCATTGGTGCATACTGAGAAAATTGACCTCAACGTGTCAAAGTCTACAAACTAAAATTAGCACTGACTCAGACTCTGAGCAAAAGGACAACTATTCTGGCATCAGTAGAAGTACCACCCAGTGTGGGGCTGACTACACTCACTCAAAATCTATACACACTGCTTGATTAACCTAATTTGTGCCCTCAAAATCCTAAGGACAGCTCTATCCACACTGCACAAACAGGAATCAGACAGGCACATATGCACCATGATGTAATATACCGTAGTACTCTACTGATGTAGTTGCACAATTTATCTTCTTTAGATTTATTCTAAAGTGTGTTGCATTGTGATGAAGAAGCTGGAATAGTGCCATGCTCACTGGGCCCCTGGCTTAGTGTATGTGACAGTAATCCAAAGTGCTGATTTTGGAAAAATTAATCTCTTCTCACCTGAAGCATTATTTTCAGTGCAGAAGTAAGTCTTTGTTCGAAATGTACAATGTCTGGAACTGAAACTGAAACAAAAAATGGAACCAATAACATAGTGCATATTCCCACAGGCACTGCAGTGCATTGGGCATGGTGCCTTGCATTATCATGCACTGAGGCACAAGATCCACTCGGCATCCACTGTGTACAGCATATTATAGTGTGGGTCCCAAGTATTGATGACATATAGAGCCTGCGCTCACCCTGCACAAGGCTCCTTAAGGCCCCAGTTTCTGTGTAGATTATAGGTAAGCCCCATAATGCATCAAGAATGCCTGAGCAGCATTCCAGATCCCATTTCAACAGGTACTTCAGAAGCAGGTCTTCAATAAAATGGATGGTTTGCACTGCTCGGTGGCTCTATCCTCCACGTAGGGCCATCGGGGTTGCTAGGTCTCCTGCTCCATGGCCTCCAAAGCTCAACCAGTGCATCAGACATTTTTCACAGGAAATCACAGGAACCCCACAGTGCAGATAGAGGCCATTTCGGCCCATCGAGCCTGCACCGACACATATCCCACCCTATCCCCGTAACCCCACGTATTTAATCCCCCTAACACTAAGGGTCAATTTTATCATAGCCAATCAACCTAACCCGCACATCTTTGGACTGTGGGAGGAAACCGGAGCACCCGGAGGAAACCCACGCAAACACGGGGAGAATGTGCAAACTCCACACAGACAGTCGCCCGAGGCCGGATTCGAACCCGGGTCCCTGGCGCTGTGAGGCAACAGTGCTAACCACTATGCCACCGTGCTGCCCTGGAAGCTCTTGTTTTATCCCTAAAAAAATGACACGTATTTTAGGGGAGCCAACATCTGCTGATGCCTCATAACATTCCACCTCAACCTCGGCATTCTCCCAATGCGCATATGTTATGAGTTAGAAGTGTCATCAAAACATTTTAAATTAGCTAAAGGTGCAAGATCAGCTTGAAGTCCCGCAGGTGTAGCCAGTTCCTGATGAGCAGCCCCATATGACCGTAAATTGATTTACTTCAGGATTGTAAGTAAAATCAGCTTCTGATGCCAGTTCAGAACTGGCTTTATTGGCTGTGGAGTTGAATGAAATAGGTATAAGCAGTCAAATTTGAATCGCCTGCCTGTCTCCTGTTCTACTGACATGTTGGCACATGCCATGGGCAGGTGCAATATTCACTGAGGTTAAGGTGACAATTCACTCTCTATTGCTGCATAGTTCTTGCAGGTTGTTTTGGCCAGGCTTTTCAAATTGGGTAAGTTATATACCTGTTGTAGCAAAGCAGCTGATATTTAAGAGTAGGGCAAGACGTGGATGTTTTGAGGAAATGGTATTAATCTGTCTAGCATCTCTTAACAGGTACAGCTTCTGTACAAGCTGTGTATGGCTTTTGTTCTAATAACACACAGTCATGAGATGTGCCCTGATGTCTGTTTTTACATGTAATTCAATGCAATCTAGTACATGTCCTGACACAGGCTAGAGGTATGTGTAAATAATAGGGGGGTTCAATTTAATTCTGACTGAAACATCCAACTTAGATTTCATTTTGTAATGTATGTACCTTTAAGGGGGAGAACTACTTTTTACAGCTCCTGTATCCTGTAGTACCGGCAGTGACCACACCTGTACATAAACCCTGAGTAGTGATCTGTACAGTCAGTTACAGTTTGAACCCTCATTCAGTAAACACCTGTTGATCGTTCCCTGCAGTCTGTTGTCTGATTATTGAAGGACACAACATTAAGATACACGGATATAACATTGGCGACGACGCAGATTCGAACCTCCCTGCAACTCTGCATCACCTTCCAGGGATTCGCTCCTGGAGAACAGTGGAAGGAGGTCGAGTCCAGAAGCACGGGCGTCGACCACAGGCAACCGCCCAGTCATCCAGCGGAGATTTGAGCATCGCAGGGGAGGCTGTCGAGAGCCAGGCTTGGCTTTCCAGTCACGGTGGTCCAGCGAAACGGGCTGGCAACAGGTACTGCGCAGACCCTTCCCGGACAGCGACGGGCTAGAGCCGACCGAGCGGCACAGAAAAAGGCCGAGCAGCGTCGACGGGGGAGAGAGAGAGGGCAGAGCGCACAGGCGCAGCCGGTGTTCAGGACCGAGCGGCATCAACGGGGAGAGAGACGAGAGAGAGCAGAGCGCAGCCGGTGTTCAAGGGCCGAGCAGCATCAACGGGGGAGAGAGGCGCGCAGGAAAACGCGAGGCGCTGCCATTGCCACGAGGACCGCAGAGAGCGGCATTGGCAGCAGCGCAGGAGCAGTGCATGAAACCCACAGGGCGTCGCCATTTGCCACGAGGACCGCCGAGAGCGGCGTTGGCAGCAGCACGGGAGACGCCATTTTAAGCCGCAGCGGGGAAGAAAGGAAAGCGCGGGAGACGCCATTTTAAGCCGCAGCGGGGAAGAAAGGAAAGCGCGGGAGACGCCATTTTAAGCCAGTCTAACCACACCCAAAAATGCCAAAGGCTGGCAGTATCACAGCATTCGACAATGAAGTCGAAGATTGGACGACATATGTCGAACGCATAGAAGTATACTGCAAGGCGAATGAAGTGCCAGATGACAAGAAAGCGCTGGTATTGTTGAATTCAATGGGTGCAAAAATGTATGGCTTACTACGAAACCTAGTAACCTCAGAGAAGCCAGTAGAAAAGGATTTTGAAAACATAGTGTCAATCCTACAGGACCACTTAAACCCCACACCGCTGCTGATAGCAGAAAGATATAAGTTTCACAAAAGGAACCAGCATAAAGATGAAAGTAATGCTGAGTATTTAACGGAACTGCGCAAGCTATCGAAACACTGCCAGTTTGGAACGGGACTAGCAGATACTTTAAGGGACAAGTTTGTGTGTGGGCTTCAAAGTGAAGGAACCCAGAAACGGCTTCTATCAGAAAAGGATCTTACGCTGGACAAGGCTTTCAGCATTGCAGTATCACATGAAGCAGCAGCACAGGGCGCTGCAGAGATACAACAGAGACCGCAAGAATATGGCACAAATGAAATGTCATACGGAACAGTGAAGTGCTATCGCTGCGGCAGAACAACACACGACCATAATGATTGCTGGTTCAAGGACAAAGTGTGCAGACAGTGTGGAAAAGTAGGACACCTAGCAAGAGTCTGCAGGTTGGGAAAGAAAACCAGCAGCAAGAAATCTCCACAGGAGAAGTACAAGAAGGTACATAAGGTGACGGAGAGTAGTTCAGACGAACGGAAGAGTGATACAGACTCCGGAAGCAAGGAGCTGGGTTGTCTGAAACTACATAATGTGATCAAAACGGAGGATCACCAAACTATCTGGGTCACGCTCAAGATGGCAGGAGTCCAAGTGAAAATGGAATTGGACACAGGATCAGCCCTAACAGTCATAAACCGAAGGGACTACAAGCGGCTATTCTCACATATACCCTTGAGAGATACAAAGATTGTCTTGAAGACGTACACGGGGCAAAAAGTCTACCCCAAAGGAAAAATAAGGGTGAACGTTATATATAATGGCAAGGAAACACCAAAAATGGACCTATATGTATTGCCAGATGGAGGACCACCACTACTAGGACATGAATGCATCCGGAAGATACAGCTAGATTGGCATTCCATACAAGCACTGACTGTAGATGCCAAAAAGGATGGCGACGTCACACCTGGACGACTGTCAAAAATGCTAACTGATGCACAAGAAGTGTTCCAGCAGGGACTCTGAACGCTAAAAGACATAACAGCGATGATCAAAATAGAGGAAAATGCAAGCCCAAAGTTTTTTAAGGCCAGACCGGTACCTTATGCGATCCGCCCAGCCATCGAAGCAGAGCTGGAAGGTTTGGAACGTGCAGGAGTACTGTCCAAAGTGGACTGGAGCGAGTGGGCTACACCCATTGTTCCTGTAATGAAGAGGTCGTTGAGTAATATGCCTGGGGAACCAAAGAAGGTTCGCATCTGTGGGGACTTTAAGGTGACAGTGAACCCAGTTCTTCACACTGTACAATATCCGCTTCCGCGGATTGAAGATACTTTTGCCTCGCTATCTGGAGGGAAACGCTTCACTAAGATTGATCTGGCCCAGGCGTACCTGCAAATGGAGGTAGAAGAAGCCTCGAAACAGTACCTCACGATCAACACTCATAAAGGTCTCTAAAAATACAACCGGCTGGTGTTCGGGGTAGCATCAGCTCCGGCTATTTGGCAAAGGGCAATGGAACAAGTCCTGCAAGGGATTCCAGGGACCCAGTGTTATTTGGACAACATCCTGGTCACGGGCGAAAATGACAGTGATCACCTCGCCAACCTGGAGCAGGTGCTCACTAGATTGAAGGAATATGGGCTCCGAGCTAATCGCCACAAATGCGAGTTTTTCCAGAAGCAGATCTCGTATTGTGGCCACGTTATTGATAAAGAGGGGTTACATAAGTTCCCTGAAAAGATTGAGGCAGTAGTCAAGGCTCCAGCACCGGAAAATGTGTCACAACTGAGGTCGTTCCTCGGGCTGGTGAACTACTACCATAAGTTCTTGCCGAATTTGTCTACCATACTACACCCACTGAACACCCTACTGCAAACGGGGGTACCATGGAAGTGGAGTGACGAATGTAAACGAGCTTTCCAGAAGAGCAAAGCATTGATCACATCAAAAGAGGTGTTGGCTCATTTCAACCCAGCACTACCAATTCGGTTGGCGTGTGATGCATCACCCTATGGCATTGGAGCGGTGCTGTCGCACAAATTCCCGGACGGCTCGGAGAGGCCAGTAGCCTTTGCGTCTCGGTCACTAACCTCAGCCGAGCGTAACTACGCCCACATTGACAGGGAGGCCCTCAGCCTAGTGTGGGGAGTGAAAAAGTTCAATCACTATCTGCACGGGCAGAAGTTCACCTTGCTGACTGACCACCAATCACTTGTCTCCATCTTTAATCCAAAGAAGGGCGTTCCGGTGATGACTGCGCAACGGCTACAAAGATGGTCCCTTTTTCTAGGGGCGCACCAATATGAAATTGAATATAAGGGCACGAAACAGCATGGAAACGCTGATGGGCTATCACGCCTGCCACTGCCTACTGTGGAGGAAGCACCAGCAGTGGATCCTGTCGAAATATTTCATTCGACTATAATTGAATGCTTGCCAGTAACTAACGCTGGTATAGAGAAGGAGACCCGAAATGACCCGACACTATCTCGGGTATATGATTTGACGGTGAAGGGATGGCCAGCACATGGCGACTCACTGTTGCCAGCATTCTCATCCAGAAGAGAACAGCTGTCAGTATGCCAGGGGACCTTGATGTGTGGATCCCGAGTGGTAATTCCACCCAAGTTAAGGGAGAGAGTGCTCAATGAGCTTCATGAAGGTCATCTGGGAGGGATGAAAATGAAAAGCCTTGCTAGGGCTTATGTGTGGTGGCCGGGGATCGATCAGCAAATCGAGGACCTGACAAAGAGCTGCTCAGGATGCCAGAAGATCCAAAATGCGCCACCACATGCCCCTCTACACCCATGGGAGTGGCCCTCATCTCCATGGCAACGGGTGCATATTGATTTTGCTGGTCCATTCATGGACTCAATGTTTTTAATAGCCGTGGATGCGCACTCGAAATGGCCTGAGGTGATCAAAATGTCCTCCACCACCACGGAGAAAACTATTGCAGTCCTACGGACCATTTTTGCCAGGAACGGCTTGCCAGAGCAGATTTGCTCTGATAACAGACCACAGTTTGTGTCCGAAGAGTTTCGAAGATTTATGAAAAGGAATGGGGTAAGGCATTACACATCCACCCCGTATCATCCAGCCACAAATGGATTGGCTGAGAGGTTCGTACAAACCTTTAAAAAAGCAGTAAAGGCCATGTGCGATGACGACATTCCACTGCAGCATAAGGTGGACAATTTCCTGTTAGCCTACAGAAATGCGACACATGCAGTCACCAACCAGGCCCTGGCCATGATGTTCTTTAACCGAAGGTTGAGATCTCGTCTGGATTTGCTCAGACCAAATGTACGAAGAGATGTTGAGAGTAAGCAATTCCAGCACATCAATGAGAAGCCGACAAGGAGCTTCAATGTAGGGCCACCAGCCTTGGCCCGCGACTACCGAACAGAGAAATGGCAACCAGGAACGATATGCACACGGCAGGGGCCACTAATGTACACAGTGGATGTTGGGGAGAACATTGTGAGACGCCATGCTGACCAGATCCTAGAGTCACAGGAACGAGTCAACCCCATGTCTCGGCCATACGTACCTGGTGAGGAACCCGACGTACAGGTTGCATCTACCTCAGAAACAATAGCATTGGAAGCTGATGAATCAACTGACGACAGGGTGTTAGAATCGCCTCCGCACCAAGAGCGAGACACTCGGGGAAGGCGTTATCCAGAAAGAATCAGGAAGCCTCCCCAAAGACTGAATTTATAAATAGACTATTTTCAGTTAATGTTGCATGTTAAAAGTGTTAATTGTAATTAGTTGATATTTAATTGTTAAATGAGTGTTATGGTACTGTTAATCTAAAAGGGGAGGAATTGTAATGTATGTACCTTTAAGGGGGAGAACTACTTTTTACAGCTCCTGTATCCTGTAGTACCGGCAGTGACCACACCTGTATATAAACCCTGAGTAGTGATCTGTACAGTCAGTTGCAGTTTGAACCCTCATTCAGTAAACACCTGTTGATCGTTCCCTGCAGTCTGTTGTCTGATTATTGAAGGACACAACATTAAGATACACGGGTATAACAGATTTCTTGGTATAGAGTGGGTGAAATGTAAAAGCAGGAAGCACACAAAGTGAACCGTGCCCTGATGTAGCAAACCGGGCCCAATCCAACATGTAGCAGTGAGAAGAGAGTGTAATATACTGGGAAATAGTTGCTGTCAAAAGGTTTTGTCATTGTGTCAGTTTGTTTTGACTTTTAGCAGGTATTAGTTGCTTGTATTTCTTGTAACTTTTAGAAAGCTATTTTACATTTTAGGCATGTGCATAATAAATGCGGTTTATTTTGTAAGATTTTGTCAGTTTCAGATTTAGTATAATCCCAGATACTTTCTCTTTAACTTTCATCCCTCCTCCCCTCTCCTGAAAGCAGTGACTCATTCTGATATTGTTTGCATCAACCAATCAGATGAATTGTTAGAGCTGGAGCCGATTAAATCAGTCAGATCAGTTGAAAGATGGACTGAAGCCCATTGGAACCAATCAATCAAATGTTATTTTCTTACACTGCAGGCTGTGCATGAACTTGAGACAGAAAAGTTAAAAAATGGGCCAACAGTTTCTGAGAGTCATCGCTATGGGTGTGTTTATCCCCAAAGAAGTTTATATATATATGTAGCCTGGCGAAATGGAGCAGCACAGGACACGAACTTTCGTTTTTGGGGTTTTTTATTCTGTATTAATAACTTGGGTCTAGGTTTAGGATGAAATTGTAAATACATAAAACACAGTCGACAAAATACGGCAGTGGCTTGCTGCAAAACAGAACATGAGGCAAACCACAGGTGAAGGCAGTTAATTAACTAACAGTCATTATACAAAACAAAACATATCATACCATACATTCGTATGTCCCGTTGTCACTTGTCACCTCTTACAAGCAAACAGAAAGTATTAAACTCGTTCGAAACGTAGCCCCAAGGACTCAACAACAATTTTAACAAAGGTTAACACCAGCACATGGTGGGACAATCTACAAGCATCCCCGTGATATCGAGTGATTTGGGAAACAATATCACTTTAAAACTATGTCTGGCTGCACTAAATGCTGTTTTAGTTGTACTTTACGCAGACTAAGTTCATTTCAAAAGTCATATTCACCCCAACTCTCCTCAGAGCACACCCCCCACGCTGGATCTAGAAAATGGAGGCTGTGAAGAAAGGGGAGGTTCCTTTGGCATCACATGGCCCTTCCCATAACCCTTTTCTCCTTTTTTCAAATTCTAAAGGGGAAAATGAACCGCGCCATCTAGTGGACTTAAATATTCACTGCATTTTCCCACTTGGCTACATATATATACATATAAAACAAATAAACTGGTAAAATGCAACTTCTAAAAACTTTCGATTTCCTCAAAGGAGCTTTCTGGAGTAGGTCCAGATATTGACTTGTGAAGGTTTATTTCCTTTAAGAATTTTTTGAAATACTGTAAGGAGAAAGCCCCTGGTGTGAATGCATTAACTGGGTTTATTTCTTTCCTCTCAAGTCCTTGAACGTGTTGTCGCCTCCCTAATCTGTGCCCATCTTTCTTGCAACTCCATGTTTGAACCTCTCCAAGCAGGTATCCACCCTGACACAGCACTGAAATGACCCTTATCAAATTCACAAATGACATCCTATGTGACTGCGACTGTAGTGCACTATCCCTCCTCAACCTTCTCGACCTGTCTGCAACCTTTGACATGGTTGACCACACCATCCTCCTCCAGTGCCTTCTCTGTCGTCCAGCTGGGTGGGACTGCCCTCACCTGGTTCCATTCTTATCTATCCAGTCGTAGCCAGAGAATCACATGCAATGGCTTCTCTTCCCATCCCCATACCATTACTTCGTGAATCCCCCAAGGATCTATCCTTGGCCCCTTCCTGGTTCTCAGCTACATGCTGCCCCTAGGCGACATCATCCGAAAACAGGTCAGATTCCACCTGTACACTGAGGATACCCACTCTACCTCACCACCACCTCTCTCAAAACCTCCACAGCCTTTGATTTATCAGGTTGTTTGTCCGACATCTAGTATTCGATGAGCAGCAATTTCCTCCAAGTAACTATTGGGATGACTGAAGACATTCTCTTCGGTTCCCACCACAAACTCCATTCTCAAGCCACCGACTCCACCGCTCCCTGGCCACTATCTGAAGCTGAATCAGACCGTTCGCAACCTTGGAGTCATTTTTGACCCTGAGTTGAGCTTCCGACCCCATATCCTCTCCATCACCAAGACTGCCTATTTCCACCTCCATAACATCGCCTGTCTACGCCCTTGCCTCAGCTCATCTGCTACTGAAACCTCATCCATGCCTTTGTTGCCTCTAGACTCGACTACTCCAATGCTGTCCTGGCTGGCCTCCCAAATTGCACCCTCTGTAAACTTGAGCTTATCCAAAACTCTGCTACCTGTATCCTAACTCACACCAAGTCCCATTCATCCATCACCTCGGTGCTCACTGACTTACATTGGCTCATGGTCCGGCAACGCCACGATTTTAAAATTCTCATGCTTGTTTTCAAATTCCTCCATGGCTTCGCCTCTGCCTGTGCCTGTAACCTCCTCCAGCCCTACAATCCTCTGAGATCTCTACGCTCCTCCAATTCTGATCTCTTGTGCATCCCTGCTTTTCATCGCACCACCATTGGCGGCCATGTCTTCAGCTGCCTAGGCCCTAAGCTCTGGAATTACCCCCCCCCCAACTCTCTCCGCCTCTCTCTCCTTTATGACTCTCCTTAAAACCTACCTCTTTGACCAAGCATTTCATCACCTGTCCTAATATTTCTTTATGTAGCTCGGTGTCAAATTTTGTTTGATAACATTCCTGTGAAGTGCCTTTGGACATTTTACTATGTTAAAGACGATATATAAATGCTGTTGTTGTTTATTTGAACATTCCTGTCACTGCACTTGCAGAACTGGCGTAGGGAGTGAGTGTGTCACATCTCTGAATTTTCCCATGGAAAGCACCTAGATGTGAGTTGTTTTAAATATGCTTTTCAGCTAAATCTTGCTTTACAGAGGTTAAATTTGCAAGAGAGCAGGACTCTCAAGAGTGTATTGGGTTTCAGATGGGGCATTTGAACCAACACGACAATGAAAGATAGTTTTACATTCCAGCAACCGTACGCACCCATTGCTGCTGCAACAATCCTTTTCACTGAAACTCAGCAGGACTCATTGTCGCGTTAGGCTGGTGGACTCCGCTCCTGGGTGTGGGCTTAGTCAATTTTGTTGAAGTTACGTAAGATTGGCGTACTGAAGTGGGGATGTAGTGTTAACTCACTCTGCCTTTAGACAGATTAAAGAGATGCATCTGTGAAAGACACAAATATCGCAAGCAGATGTTAATTGTTACATCCCTGGGTTAAGCTATCGTACAAGTGGATATAAGGAACTGTGAGTCAACTCATTCAGACTGTTTAAGGGAGAGAGCGATGCCACTGAACCCGGAAAGGGGCTCGATTTTAATGAAGGAGGCGGGTTGACGGCGGGCCCACTGCTCGGTGTCTTCTGGACCTGCGCCCAGTTGCCGCCGCCCCGCAGATCAGATTTTGGGTTGATTGGCCTCGTTACGGCTGACGTGTGGGTCCCGGCAGGCAAGTGCTTGCAGAGTGTCAGATTCTCAACCCTGATGACGCATTGTTTCTGTAAAGATTTAAAGGGGCCATGTCCCCTTTGCAGAAGCATTAGCTTTTTTCTGTTAAAAGTGCTGGCTGCTGCAGGAATGGCAGCGCCAAAAACTAAGGCTGCAGCCAGGTTCAATGAGGGCTCCCTCCATGCTCTTGTCGAGGGAGTAAGAGGACGTCAGGAGCTCCTCTTCCCTGGAAATGGAAGGAGGAGGCCTCCTCAGCAAAGCAAGGCAGCTTGGCTGCAAATTGCTGAGGAGGTGAGTTTGAGGTCGGTGTGCAGATGCACATGGGTTTCATTGTCAAAAAAGGTTTAATGATCTGCTGAGATCATCTAAAGTGTGGCTTCTGTGTTCTGGGAAATGGAAGTTCAAAAGTGAGGGCTCAGGGCGAATTCCATGTAGAATGTTGGCGGTGACACTGAGCGCAAACCACTGTTTATTGGACAGATGATGCCTGGGGTTTTGAGAATGTCGGACTTACATTCATCTCCATGTGCCAGCCACCTGTGGTTGAAGCGTAAGCTTACACGAATCTGGCATGGATGAGTGCATCCCTTGCCTGACGGCCAGCAATGTGGTTGCCTGCTGCTGGATTGGCCACATCCAGCCCCGCGAGACATCGCGCCCGGTCCTCCTCGTTCTCCTCCTCGTCCTCTTCCTCGCCCTCTTCTTCATCCTCTTTCTCTTCTTCCGAGGAGGCTGTGTGCTGAACCACTTGTTCATCCATCAGCACTAAGCCGCGCTGCTGTGCAATGTTGTGCAGTGCACAGCCGACCACGACGATTCTGGACACCCTGGCTGGTGCATACTGCAAGGCTCCTCCAGATCTTTCTAGGCATCGGAAGCGCACTTTAAGCAAGCTGACGGTTTGCTCGATGATGCTTCTGGTGGATATGTGACACACATTGTAACACTCCTCAGCATCGTTTGATGGCCTCCTCATAGGTGTCATAAGCCACTTTTTCAGGAGATAGCCCTTGTCGCCAAGAAGCCATCCAGAAAGTTGGGTTGGCAGATGGAAGAGCTGAGGCACAGTAGACTGGCGCAGGATGAAGGAGTCATGGCAACTGCCAGGGTACTTTGCGCAAACATGCATGATGATCTTCCTATGGTTACACACCAGCTGGACATTCAGGGAGTGGAATCCCTTGCGGTTGACAAATACAGCTGGGTTGTGATAGGGGGCCCTAATGGCTACATGTGTGCAGTCTATGATGCCCTGCACCATTGGCTAGCCTGCCACGTTGTAAAGCCAACCACACACGTGGTCACACTTGGGCCATCTGTGGAGAAGTGGATATAATTGTGCGCCTTTGCAAAGAGGGCATCGGTAACCTGCGTGATGCAGGTGTGCGCGGCCGACTGGGAGATGCCGCTGATGTCTGCAGCTGATCCCTGGAAGGAGCTCGAAGCAAAGAAGTTGAGTGCAGTGGTGACTTTGACATCCACTGGTAAGGAGTGTCCACACGCTCCTCTGGGCTCCAGGTGTTGGTGCAGCACTGCGCTGATGTCAGCAACTACCTCTCTCGAAAGTCTCAGCCTCCTTTGGCACTGCTACTCAGTCATGCTGAGGAAGCTGATCCTCTACCTGTAAACCCTGTGTTGAGGGTATCTCCTGCAGCGAAGTGCAGCCCTGCGGTGAGGCCCTCCGCCCTGTGCATCATCAGGTGGGTGAGGAGGAGGTTGGCGCTCCTGGTGCTGGTGCTGCTGTTGTGGCTGGTTGTGGTGCAGCTGCAGCTGCTCTTCCTCCGAATCTGACAACCAGGCTGAGAGGATGTAAATGGTTCCCATACCATTGCTATAGATTTCAGTTGAGGCAAGAAGCTTGCAAGTGCACACTAGAAGTGGCCTGAAATTATTCCAATCAGGTCACACTGCAGATGGGTGTCAGCTTGAACAGTCACAAGGTCAGTAGATTTGCAAAATCTTATCCCAAACCTCCAACGACAAAGTTGTTGCATTTGAATGTCAGCCATGTTACAGGAGCGCTTTTTAAACGCTCCACCAATGACTACAAATCATGTCCTCCAGCAACTCGTCTCCTTGCAGCTGGCCTGTTTCTGACAAGACAGGAAACAGGAGCCAGAAGCACAAAAATGGGAAACCACTATCAAAATAGGATTAGCAAGGCAGTTAACAGGCTCTTAACTGCCTTAGGTGACCTATAGTAATCTGGGATGTTATGATTAAGGTTATCCACCAGGTGGTGCTGTAGCCAATGCTGTTGCTAAGGTCAGAGGTTTGCTTCCTGTTAAGGTCAGAAGTTTGCTTCCTGTCAAGGTCAGCAAAGGTGAAATGCCAGGATACAGGCATGATGTTTGTTAATAAAGTACTCATGCTAATTCTACGATATCGCCTCTTCGAGTCCTTGTCTCACTACATGGATTTATCACACTACCTGTCCCACCGCTTCCCGTCAGGTCAGTTTGGGAGTGGCTGAACAGACACTCACAAAAATCGGGTGGGGGCGGGATGGAGGTGGGTTGGCTGTCTGAAGCCATTTTTTCTGATTTTCATTGCCGACCCGCCTCCAAACCCGCCTCCACAGTGCCATTAAAATTGCGCCCAAGGTGTCTACGGCAGCCCTGAATTCTTAACAGCAGGTTTAGGTAGTTATGCTCCATAACTTTGAACACTCATGGAAATTCTTTGGGGAAATGGGGGGAGTGACAATCGTAATCCATAACAGCATAATGAAACACAATTACATTGTATCATGATTTTTATTTCCAGTGCAAATAACTCTTATTGCTGGTTACTGCAAAGAACTATGAGTGACCACCAAACCTTTTTTTGTGCATTTGGACTCGTGGATCACAATGTCTTTCCCTTGGTATAGTTAATGCCAGTGATACAGCTTGTCCTGTACAAACTCAAGGATATCATCCAGGAATGATAAAAATGGGTTTGATATTTGTGTTCATTTATCAAATGAATGAGCATCACAACTTCCCATGTGATGAATCGAGGAATGCTGCTCTGTGGACAGGAAGGTAAAATCAGCAAGTGACTGACTACAGACTGATCTGGTGCACCTCCTGATTACTTGCTCCAAAGTGCTGTTGCGAGCACGTTGTCTGAGCATCTTTTGAGCAGGGAATAATATTGTGTGGATTAGTGAAACTGAATAGAAGAGATGTCATTCAGTTTTAAGAATGGAGATCATTAATGGCCCAGAAATTCGTGTTGGGGGCTTCCCGCGGGTGCAAGCCCCCGACCTACACTTACCTAGCGCGCCGACAGTTGAAGCCTGGGCCTGCGTGGATTTCCTGTCTGTGGCCCGGTTCAGCTCCCGAAGCGCTGTGCTTGCGTGACCCAGCGGCGTACTTAGTGCGATGCGTCGGCTGGGATCACGTGAGCACTGGGCAACCAATCGGAGGATGCAAAAGTTCATTCATGAGTTTGACAGTATGTCAAACTCATGAAAACTCTGGGTGCCCAAAACAGTACTTAAACTTGAAATAAAATTTAAAACAACATTACATTATTTAAATGAACTATAAATAACTTTAAATAACTATTTTAAACAATAATTTAAATTTTTGAAAAAAATAATTTTATATAAACTCAGGGCTAAAAATACACTTACCTTACTGTAAAGTCTTTAAAAATAATAAACCTGTGGAAAAAAAATTCTAATTTTAATTAATAGACCACTTACCTTTTAAAATTAAGTCCTTACGTCTGCTTTTTTAAAGTGTAAAAAGTGGAGGCCTTCACGCACGGGCAAGCCTGGAAAAAAAAAAGGAAGTTCAACGCGCACGTGCAGACCCCTGCGCGCACGCGTTCGACCTCTGAACCCCTTGGTTCAGAGGATCGGAAATGCCGGTTTCCCGCCCAAGCGCTGTGCATGCAGAAAACCGGCAATTCCATCAGTCCCACGCGTGAGTACACGGTGCTTACTCGCGCGTTAGGACACTAATTTCTGGGCCATTATATTTTAATGTGTACCTTGTATATTAAGAAATGGTCTCACAACAGATTGTTAATAGTCAAAGATTAAAAGAGTACCGATGCTATATTGAGAATTATTTTTAATACTCAAGTTTATGAAACGACTTGGAGTAGGCACTCCAAAAGATTTCCCCTTCAGTATTTTAATCTCTGCTTCTTTTTTACTCTTGTTTTCTATGCTTTGCAATCTTTTCTACATCTCCAAGTATCCGTCTCTCTGCCTCCTTCACTCTGTGGGCTGTGTAGCAAAATCATAAACCTGTTCTTTACAATTTTATTACACATAACACAATGAGGAAATCTACCACCTCAATCTCAATCTATGTGCATCTTAGTCTTCTGTCTGTTTTATTTATTTCTTCCATTTTTTTTCAGTTTCATGTGGCCTAGCCAACATTTAGAGAAACATTTAGGAAATCAGAAAACAATGCTTTGAGCATCTATGCACCGACTATATGCTAAAAATCTTGCATACACTGTGCACGTCCTCTACGTGTCATGCTTACTTCCTGTAACACATACCTGTCAAGTTATTTCTAGCGCACCTTTTTGTCATCATATAGTCAGGTCATTACATCAAGGGGTATGGGGAGAGAGCGGGAATATGGTATTGACATAGAGGATCAGCCATGATCATATTGAATGGCGGAGCAGGCGCAAAGGGCCGAATGGCCTACTCCTGCTACTATGTTTCTATGTTTCTGTTGCCATTTACACGAATGCTGAGCAGAAACCAACCACCAGATAAAAAACCATTGGAAAAATTAGGGGATACAGCTAGAACCAAAAGAATGATCCCCAAGTATCTTTCTTTACATATTCAAAATCAGCACCAAATTAATGTGCATTTTTTTTATTGGCAAAATTTAGGGAGTTAAAAAAACCCTGGAATAACCTAATTTATTTCTCAAGTAATTTAATTACAAATGCTATACAGTAACACTATCCCTTATCCGAAAGCCTTGGGACCAGCTGAGTTTCGGTTTAGGAATTTTTCAGATTTCAGAAGGTATTATTATAAGACTGGGAAATTTGTATTTAATATAAATTGTAAAAGTTCAGGCTATCTCTTGCGACTGTTCCGTGTCTCATTCCCATTCCTGCTTCTCTGGAAAGCCGGATATCGGCTGACTCCGACTAAGCTGGCCCACAAATCAGGTCGGGGGTCAGGTGGGGGCGGAGAAAAGAATATCGGACGGGCCGCGGTTCAGGTCGGGGGGGTCGGGGTTGGTCGGGGGGGGTCCGGGGGGTGGGTGTCGGGGGGTCCGGCGGTGGGGGGTCGGGGTCGGGCTCGGGGTTGGGGGGGGTCCGGGGGTCGGCTGTAAAAGTATCCTCCGGACTCAAAGGAAAACAGTAAACAATGCATGCAGGGCGGAACTAGGCCAATATCCATTAATAATCACTATCCAAAAAAGAGCCACCAAATTTTGGAATCACCTACAAATGAGCAATCCCCAATGCTATCACTACGACGCCCTGAAATGCCAAGAGCTGACCATAAAGAAGAATACCCTCAGTCAACTAGTCCTGGGACTCAGTGAAGTAACTACTAACAATACTAACAATAACCAGCCCCAGGACAGTGACAGGGTAACACAAAGAATTCGACCCAACACAATCGTCGCTAAGCAAAAGGAAAAATATCTGACATATTGGGCAGAAACAACAAAAACCCAAAGCAAACTCAATTGCTACTTGGCCCTAAACAGACAATACAACATAGCTGATTACCTGACCATGGTAAAGGATAACAAACTGAGAAGAACCTTGACAAGGTACAGACTTAGCGAACATAGCCTAGCGATCGAAAAAGGCAGACACAGGCAGACCAGGCTGCCAAGAGAGGACAGGATATGCTCTCACTGCAGTCAGGGAGTGGTGGAGACAGAGATGCACTTCCTCACAGCTTGTGGAAAATATCAGGGCATCAGGGAGAATTTCTACCAAAAATTCTCACAAATATGCCCTGATTTCAGAAATCTGAGTGACAACCAAAAACTCCCATTCCTACTGGGAGAGGAGAGAAACTGTATAACACTGGCGGCACACTATGTTACAGCTTGCCATGAACAGAGGGACAACCAGTAAACTAAGAAAAGAATATATATAAACAATGCGAATGTATATTTATACACTCAGGGATATACCTGTTTATACACTGTATGAATAGAACTGCGTTTATGTGCTAAACCATAAATGTATTTTGATGCTTTGGCAACATAAGATGTAACTTATCATGCCAATAAAGCGATTTGAATTGTGAATTGTGAATTGGGTCCAGGGGGGAGAAAAGAATATCGGACAGGCCGCGGTTCAGGTCGGAGGGGTCGGTCGGGGGGGGTTGGGGTCGGTCGGGGGGGGGGGTCGGGGTCGGGGGGGGTTCCGGGGGGAGAAAAGAATATCGGACGGGCCGCGGTTCGGGTCGGGAGAAAAGCATATCAGACGGGCCGCGGTTCAGGTCGGGTCGGGAGAAAAGAATATCGGACGGGCCGTGGTTCGGTTCGGGTCAGGTCGGGGGGAGAAAAGAATATCGGACGGGCCACTGCAGCTATCGGATGGGCCGCTGTATTGTTGGGTTCACTCTCCCGGTACCTCCTTCACACTGCCAGGCTCGGCCTGCAATCTCCTACCCAGGAGGGAACTCTGTGACCCTCTGCCCTGCTCAGCGTAAGTCGTGCGCCGCTCTGGTCATGTCGTGCGCACGACTTACGCTGAACAAAAAAACTTTCGGTTTTTAGAGGTTTTCGGTTTTCGGAAGTTCGGATAAAGGATAGTCTACCTGTATATCTATTTCAAAGATGTTGCTGCAGGACAAATACTTCAATATTTCAATTAACTGTCCTGCATTAAGAATCTCAAATGAACTGGAAACTCACACTGAATTGAGAGAATCTTTTTACAGGCTGTTTGTGAGTAAAATTCTAAAATAGAGCAATTTTATAGCTGAGTTGGATTATTGGCCCCAAGGGGAGCCACAGCTTGCTCAGAGGACAAGCTCTGAGGAGCATGATCTTAGACTCAGAAACCTATTTTGTGCCTTTAACTACCTCTCTGTCTACTGTTTGACAGTTTGGGTCCTGGCCCATGGCAGTGCTAATATCCATTTGTATTTGTTGTTGAGTCTGGAGTAACATGTACAGACAGAAAAGTGTAAAACATTCTTTTGTAGAGCTCTCTTTCTAATTTTTATTGCCTGAGGTGGGATAGGAGGGGAAGAGTAGCATTGAGCTTATGTTACTGGACTAGTAATCCAGAGGCCTGGACATAAGAACATAAGAAATAGGAGCTGGAGTACGCCATTTGACCCTTCGAGCCTGCTTCGCCATTCAACAAGATTATGGCTGATCTTCAACCTCAACTCCACCTTCCCGCACTATCCCCATATCCCTTAATTTCCTTGGTTCCCAAATATTTATCGAACTCTGTCTTGAATATACTCAACGACTGAGCATCCACAGCTCTCAGGGGTAGGGAATTCCAAAGATTCACAAACCTTTGAGTGAAGAAATTTCTCCTCATCTCAGTCCTAAATGGCCTACCCCTTATTCTGAGACTGTGACCCAGGGAGCGATTTTCTGAGCCCGGAGGAGGCGGGTTTGGAGGCGGGAAAGGTGGGAAAATCGCAAAAAATGAGTGCGGGTTCGGAACCCGCTTCCAACCCGCCTCCGCGCGATTTTGCAGGTGCCGGTTTTGCAGGGTGGGAGATGGTCCCGCCTCCACGCGATTTTGCCGGTGCCGGTTTTGCAGGGTGGGAGACAGTCCCGCCTCCAGCTGACCAGAGAGGTTGTTAGAGCCTTAAATGCTCATTAAGGGCCATTATAATCCTATTTTGTGGGGCCCTCGTTATTTTTCAACATTTTCAGCGTGTTCCACGACCCTCCTAAACCACGCCAGCTAAACCTGGTGGGTTGACAAGTGGGTGGCCCCCTCACAGCTGCAGCTCCACCATTAAAATGGAGCTTTCATCAGGGTTTAGCTGCAGGTAGCAGAACTTTGCTTTAAAAGGTCTTTCAGCACTTTTAACAGGCCTTCCGAAGTCGGAGGTGCTACAGCTTGTATCTATTAACTGTGGGACCTCCTTGGAAGACCCTCTCCCCGCTTGCAATGAGCGCTTCCCCAACGGAGGCATCTGCAAGCAGCATGGGAACCATTCTTTTCCTTTCACCATTGTCCTCAGATTCAGATGAGGAGCATCCACGGCAGCAGCAGAACCAGGCAGCCCCCGCAGCTCAGCAGCAACAGCAGCAGGAGCACACCTGCTCAGCCACCTGATACTACACAGGGCAGAAGGCGCCAGTGCATCGAGGCACCTCGCCGCAGGAGATACCCCCAACAGAGGGTTTACAGACAGAGGATGAGCTACCTCAACATGAGTGAGCAGCAGTGCCAAAGGAAGCTGAGACTTTCGCGAGAGGTTGTCCGAGAGATCTGCAGACTGCTGCAGCAAGACTTGGTGCCCAGAGGAGCGGGTGGACACCCCTTACCAGTGGCTGTCAAAGTCACCACCGCACTCAACTTATTTGCCTCAGGCTCCTTCCAGGGATCATCAGCAGACATCAGCGGCATCTCCCAGTCGGCCGCCCACAGTTCCATCACTCAGGTTACCGATGCCCTTTTTGAAAAGGCCCACAATGACATCCACTTCTCAAGGGATCAAGCAAGTATAATCGTGCATTCCGTTGGCTTTGCAAATATGGCAGGCTTGCCAATGGTGCAGGGCGTCATAGACTGCATACATGTGGCCCTTAGGGCACCCCATCACAACCCAGCTATTTTTGTCAACTGCAAGGGCTTCCACTCCCTCAATGTACAGCTGGTGTGTAACCACAAGAAGGAGTTTTTGCATGTTTGCGCCAAGTTCTGTGGTAGTTGCCATGACTCTTTCATCCTGCGGCACTCTAGTGTTCCTCCGCTTTTCAAGCCACCAAACCAAGTTAACGGATGGCTCCTTGGTGACAAAGGCTACCCCCTGAATAAGTGGCTAATGACACTGATCAGGAGGCCAGCTAACGAGACTGAAGAGCGCTGCAACGCCAGCCACACTTCGACCAGGTCCATCATCAAGCAAACCATTAGGTTGTTGAAGATGCACTTCCAATGCCTTGACCGATCAGGTGGCACCCTGCAGTATACACCATACAGGGTCTCCAGAATGGTCGTGGTCTGCTGTGCACTGCACAACATTGCACAGCGTCGTGGCTTGCAGCTTCCTGATGAGCAACTGGCTCAGTTCCAAGCCTCCTCAGATGAGGAGGAGGAGGAAGAGAACCGAGCGCCGGTCTATCGACCAGCTGCAGCGGCAGCACGCGAGCACATGGCTGCCCGTGATGCAAGGGATGCACTTATCCTGGCCAGATTTGCATAGGTTGCCCATGTTGGCATATGTCCTTGGCTCCATCTTAAGACATGAAAGACAATTGACATGACTCTCTGGCCTCATTTCACTCTGGCCACCAACCTGACCATGCAAGTGTCGCGGAACCCCCAATGTGGAGCTGCCGAAGGAGAAAGAACAGATGCCATCACGCCAACATTTTGCCATCAAATCATTTTAATGCTTTCCAATAGGGATGGCATTTCATCAATACACATAAACATTCACCCAATCTGCACACAGATCTGGAGGTTATATCCCTTGCCAGCTGGACCTACACAGTCTTGGTATCTTTGGGAGGCCTCTTCCTCCCTGATGAGGGGAAGAGCTAGCTGTCACCACCTCAACCAACATTTGCAGCGCTTCACCCGAGAACCTCGGGGAGGCCCTTGCCTTGGAATCGGACATAGTGGTTTCTTACAATATGTTGCAGGTGGTGCAGCATCAACAGAAATCGAGTGAAAGGATCCAAGGCAGCAAGCAGCCCTTAAATGAGGCTGGAAAAGTGATGTCAGCAGAGGTGAGTTTCAATCCCAAAACACTAATTGACCAAGGGAAACCTACACCTCTGAAATCAACTGGCCAATCAGGGAAAAATCATAATTTTTTCAAACCTATCAGTGGAGGCGGGTTTGGAACCCACCCAAACCGAAACCCGCCTCCAGTGGGAAAATCGTACCCCCCCCTCCCCCCACCCGCCGTGTTCTAGATTCCCCAGCCAGGAGAAACATTTTCCCAGCATTAACCCTGTCAAGCCCCTTAAGAATTTTATATGTTTCAATTAGATCACCTCTCATTCTTCTAAACTCTAAGGAATATAGGCCTAGTCTACTCAATCTCTCCTCATGGGGCAATCCCCTCATCCCAGGAACCAGCCTAGTGAACTCGCTCTAAGGCAAGTATGTCTTTCCTTAGGTGAGGAGACCAGAACTGTACACAGTACTCCAAGTGTGGCCTCACCAATGCCCTGTATAATTGTAAGACTTCTTTACTCTTATACTCTAATCCCTTTGTAACAACAGCTAACATACCATTTGCTTTCTTAATTGCTTGCTGTATCTGCATGGTAACTTTCTGTGATTCATGTACAAGGACACCCAGGTCCCTCTGAATGCAAACATTTCCCAGTCTCTTACCATTCAAAAAATATTCTGCTTTTTTGTTTTTCCTGCCAAAGTGGATAATTTCACATTTTCTCACATTGTCTTCTGTTTGTTATGTTCTTGTCCACTCAGTCAACCTGTTTATATCTCTCTGTAGCCTCTTTGTGTCCTCCTCACACATTACTTTCCCACCTAACTTTGTATCATCAGCAAACTTGGATACGTTACACCCGTCCCTTCATCTAAGTCATGAATATAGATTGTAAATAGCTGAGGCCCAAGAACTGATCTTTGCAGTACCACTGCCAACCCGAAAAAGTCTTGTTTATTCCTACTCTCTGTTTTCTGTCCTCAATCCATGCTAATATATTACCCCCAATCCCATGAGTCCTAATTTTGTGTAATAACCTCTTGTGTGGCACCTTATCGAACGCTTTTTGAAAATCCAAGTACACTACATCCATTGGTTCACCCTTATCCATCCTACCAGTTACATCTTTAAAAAACGAACAGATTTGTTGAACACAATTTCCTTTTCATAAAACCATGTTAACTCTGCCTAATCATATTACGACTCTGCCTAATGATCCAGAGAGATGAGTTCAAATCCCACCACGGCACGTGAATTTAAATTCAGTTAATTAAATGAATCTGGAATAAAAAGCTACCATCGGTAATGGTGACCATGAAACTACCGGATTCTCATAAAAATCCATCTAGTTCACTAATGTCCTTTAGGGAAGGAAATCTGCTGTCCTTATCCGGTCTGGACTATATGTGACTCCTGACCCACAGCTATGTGTTTGACTCTTAACTGCCCTCTGAAATGGCCTCGCAAGCCACGCAGTTGTAACAAACCACTACGATAAACAATAATAAGATTGAAACCGAACGGACCACCCTGCATCAACTTAGGCACTGGATTCAGACACGACAAAGGCAAGAGCCTGCAAAGTCATCCTCAATAACATCTGTGCCAAAATTGGGAGAGCAACAGCCTGACAAGAGTCATACTTAGAATCATACCTTTCAGCCAAGGTCCCAGATTCCTCCATCGCCATCCCTGATGTGGCAGCACAGTGGGATACAGTCGGGAGGGAGTGGCCCTAAAAGTTCTCAACATTGATTCCCGACCCCATGAAGTCTCATGGTGTCAGGTCAAACATGGGCAAGGAAACCTCCTGCTGATTATCACCTACCGCCCTCCCTCATGTTGAACACCGCTTTGAAGAAGCACTGAGGACAGCAAGGGTACAGAATGTACTCCGGGTGGGGGACTTCAATGTCCTTCACCAAGAGTAGCTCGGTAGCACCACTACTGACCTAGCTGGCCCAGTCCTGAAGGACATAACTGCCAGACTGGGACAGTGGCAGATGGTGAGAGAACCAACAGGAGGGAAAAACCTTCTTGACCTCATCCTTACCAATCTACCTGTCGCAGATGCATATGTCAGTGACAGTATTGGTAGGAGTGACCACCATATAGTCCATGTGGAGATCAAGACCTGTCTTCACACTGAGGAGACCCTCCACTGTGTTGTGTGGCACTACCACAGTGCTAAATAGGATAGATTCAGAAAAGATCTAGCAGATCAAAAATGGGCAAACATGAGGCGCTGTGGGCCATCAGCAGCAGCAGAATTGTATTCCACCACTATCTCATGGCCCGGCATATCCCTCACTCTACCATTCACTCACTCACTCTACTCAAGCCAGGGGGCCAACCATGGTTCAATGAGGAGTGTAGAAGAGCATGCCAGGAGCAGCACCAGGTACACCTAAAAATGAGGTGCCAACCTGGTGAAGCTACAACACTGGACTACATTCATGCTAAACAGCGGAAGCAGAATGCTGTAGACAGAACTAAGGGATCTCACAATCAACGGATCAGATCAAAGCTCTGCAGTCTTGCCGCATTCAGTCGTGAATAGTGGTGGAAAATTAAACAACTAACAGGAGGAGGAGGCTCCATGAACATCCCCATCCTCAATGATGGCAGAGCCCTGCACGTGAGTGCAAAAGACAAGGCGGAAATGTTTGCAACCATCTTCAGCCAGAAGTGCCGAGTGGATGATCCATGTTGGCCTCCTCCTGAGGTCTCCACCATCACAGAAGCCAGTCTTCAGCCAATTCGATTCACTCCACGTGATATCAAGAAACGGCTCAGCGCACTAGATACAGCAAAGGCTATGGGCCCCAACAACACCCCAGCTATCGTGCTGAAGACTTGTGCTCCAGAACTGGCCACGCCACTAGCCAAGCTGTTCCAGTACAGCTACAACACTGCCATCGACCTGACAAAGTGGAAAATTGCCCAGGTATGTGCTGTCCACAAAATGCAGGATAAATCCAACCCGGCGAATTACCACCCCATCAGTCTACTCTCAATCATCAGCAAAATTATGGCAGGGGTCATCAACAATGCTATTAAGCAGCACTTACTCATCAATAACCTGCTCACCGATGCTCAGTTTGGGTTCCAGCAGGACCACTCGGCTCCAGACCTATTTACAGCCTTGGTCCAAATATGTACAAAAGAGCTGAATTCCAGAGGTGAGGTGAGAGTGACTGCCCTTGATATCAAGGCAGCATTTGACCAAATGTGGCATCAAGGAGCCCGAGGAAAATTAAAGTCAATGGGAATCAGGGGGAAAACTCTCCATTGGCTGGAGTCATACCTCGCACAAAGGAAGATAGTTGTTGGAGGCCAATCATCCCAACCCCAGGACATCGCTGCAGGAGTTCCTCAGGGCAGTGTCCTAGGCCCAACCATCTTCAGCTGCTTCATCAATGACCTTCCCTCCATCATAAGGTCAGAAGTGGAGATGTTCGCTGATGATTGCAGTGTTCAGCTCCATTTGCAACTCCTCAGATAATGAAGCAGTCCATGCCCACGTACAGCAAGACCTGGACAACATTCAGGTTTGGGCTGATAAGTGGCAAGTAACATTTGCGACACACAAGTGCCAGGCAATGACTATCTCCAACAAGCAAGAGTCTAAGAACATAAGAACATAAGAAATAGGAGCAGGAGTAGACCATTCGGCCCCTCGAGCCTGCCCCGCCATTCGATAAGATCATGGTTGATCTGATCTTGGCCTCAACACCACTTTCCCGCCCGCTCCCCATACCCCTTGACACCCCTGTAGCTCAAGCCTTGAATATATTCAATGACTCCACCTCCACAGCTCTCTGGGGTAGAGAATTCCAAAGATTCACGACCCTCTGAGAGAAGAAATTCCTCCTCATCTCCGTTTTAAATGGGCGATCCCTTATCCTGAAACTGTGCTCCCTAGTTCTAGATTCCCCCACAAGGTAAAACATCCTCCCTGCATCTACCCTGTCAAGCCCCCTCAGAATCTTATATGTTTCAATAAGATCACCTCTCATTCTTCTAAACTCCAATGAGCATAGGCCCAACCTGCTCAACCTTTCCTCATAAGACAACCCCTTCATCTCAGGAATTAACCTAGTGAACCTTCTCTGAACTGCCTCCAATGTAAGTATATCCCTCCTTAAATAAGGAGACCAAAACTGCACGCAGTACTCCAGGTGTGGTCTCAGCAGCACCCTGTACAGTTGTAGCATTACCATCATCAAATTCCCCACCATCAACATCCTGGGGGTCACCATTGACCAGAAACCTAACTGGATCAGCCTCCTAGATACTGTGGGTACAAGAGCAGGTTAAAGGCTGGGTATTCTGTGGTGAGTGTCTCACCTCCTGACTCCCCAAAGCCTTTTTACCATCTACAAGGCACAAATCAGGAGTGTGAAATACTCTTCACTTGCCTGGATGAGTGCAGCTCCAACAACACTCAAGAAGCTCGACACCATCCAGGACAAAGTAACACGCTTGATTGGCACCCCATCCACCACCTTAAACATTCACTTCTTCCACCACTGGTGTACCGTGGCTGCAGTGTGTACCATCTACAAGATGCACTGCAGCAACTCGCCAAGGCTTCTTCGACAGCACCTCCCAAGCTCGCTACCTCTACCACCTAGAAGGACAAGAGCAGCAGGTGTATGAGAATACCACAACCTACAAGTTCCCCTCCAAATCACACAACATCCTGCCTTGGAAATATATCGCCATTTCTTCATCGTCGCTGGGTCAAAATCCTGGAACTCCCTACCTAACAGCACTGTGCAGTAGCTTCACCACGCGGACTGCAGCCATCCTGTGAATGAATAAAAAAAGTAGTGGTATTCAGGCATCAGTGACCCTGCTGTTTGGTCAGGGAGGATAAGGGCTTGTTGCTACACCTCCTGGAGGCCCAGTGTTGCCTGTAATGTCATTTCTGTCTTTAATGGGTGGAGGGGGCAATTTCTGCTGACTTGAGGTTTGTATCTGGGTAGAAGGTATGATTTACTGCTGTGAACAGTATTAAGGGCATCTTTCATCGTGCCCGTTGTAAGTGATACTATAACAAGCAAGAGCATTCAGTGGTGCCATTAGGGACCCATAGCACACTCAGAGAGCAAGCTATGAAACATTGCTCACTTCCTTCCTTGTCTCACCCCCATCACGGTGAAACATCTTCAACTCCAGACTCAACTCTTCCAATGCTTTTGCAAGTCTCTTAAGCTGAAGCTCCTCAAACTCTGCGACTTGCATTCTGTCACACAGGTATATTTTTTTCAGTTTTAATATGTTTTAAAAAAAATGAATCTAGTGATGTCTGTTTCTCACCTGAGGCTGGTATGGTTATAGAAGGATGTCTTATTTATTTTTAAAGTATTTTTTGAATGCACGCTCGTGCAGAAAACAGTGCTGTAAATTTTCGGAGTTCTGCCAGTTACAGTACTGGGTTTGCAGACACGCAAACTGACCCACAGTGTTAGTTTATATTTTTTAAATAGTGTGCACAAAGTAACTAAGGCATTCCCTTTCTGTGAACAGGTGTGAGAATAAATACTTAATAAAACATTTATTCCAGAAAATTTATTCCAGAATTGCTGCAAGATATTTTTATTTGCTGAAGGCAGAATCATTTTTTCTGCTTTACACAACAACAATTATTTTGTTTGCCATTTATTTTAACATATTCTGGCTGGCTAATTTGGGACTTGTAGAAATCTATTTGCGTTCTTGGTGTTGTCATTTTATATCACTGTAATACATTAACTCTTAAGAAATCAACATTTTCAGTCTCCAAATTTTCATTTGTTTGAGAGATTATGAATCGTTATGATGTTCTGAACTATATCAGAGTCTTGGCTCTAACCCAAATCCCAGTAAGCACAGAGGTGCCTGAAATGTTTGCTGTCACTCAGAGTATTTGGATTGCATACCAGCTGCTCTTGTTCTTTGGACTGATTTCCCATTCCCCATTTCTCCTGAAGTTGCTGACTAATGCTAGGCTGTTATCTCCCTTGAGCAGCCATTTTTCCTGTGTGAGCCAAAACAGTGAGTTACAGCCACTGAAACTGGATAACTTCAGTAGTTTATATTTTAAGCACATTAAGAAGAAATTTTTGGATCGGATCCAAGAGCCCTCAAAACAGTAGGTTTTTAGTGGGAGAAATTTGTGTTTAGCGCCACATGTTCGCGCCACGAGATGTTTATCAAGTACAACACTCCATAATTCTGAAAAGCTTCAACCTACAACACTTGCTAAAAGTCATGGGGGCTATACTGGCAGTGAACCTCGCCCTCCAGGATCTACAACGGAGGGAGCGGAGGCAGGGAGACAATCTGTCTTCTGGACAGGCTGTTCGTGACCAGCTCATCAGACTCCGATTCGCATGAATGAAACATCAGAACCCAATAGCTCACCACATCCGCATCATACAATCCCTGTCTCACACCATATCACAGCGTCCTCATGGGTGCAATGGTGAAATGAGAGAGACCACAAAATATTCCAAACACAATTAATACATTTATCTATAAACATCCAAAAATATACGCATGTACATTCAAGACAGAGAGCGATAGATTTTTGGATATTAAGGGAATCAAGGGATATGGGGATAGTGCAGGAAAGTGATCTTATTGAATGGCGGAGCAGGCTCGAGGGGCCGAATGGCCTACTCCTGCTCCTATTATGTTCTTATGTCACATGAATTCTATTGGCCCAGAAATTCGGGTCTCCACGGTGAGGTACTCACCCGTAGGGGTACTCACCCGTAGGCCCAATGGAAGTGCCAGTTTCCTGCATGCACTGTGCATGCACGGGAAATCGGCACTTCCGTTCCCCTGAAAGAAGGGGTTCAGAGTTCGAACGCGTGCGCAGGAGAGGCTGCGCGTGCGCATCGAACTTAGGTTTTTTTTGCAGATTTTCCCGGGAGGTTTTTTTTGCAGATTTTCCCGGGAAGGTAAGTCTCCAGAATTTACACATTTAAAAAGCAATCATAAGGCCTGCTTTTTACAAGGTAAGTGGTGAATTAATTAAAATTAAAACATTTTTTCCACAGGTTTATTATTTTTAAATACTTTAAAGAAAGGTAAGTTTATTTTTAGTCCCGTTAGAAAATAAAATTATATTTTTCAAAAATTTTAATTATTGTTTAAAATAATTATTTCATGTAATTTATAGTTTATTTTAAAAATGTGATGTTTTTTTTTAAATTTATTTGAAGATTTAGTGATGTTTTGGGGCCCGTAGTGTTTATAAGTTTTGACAGCTCTTCCTGTCAAACTTATGAATGGAGCATTCCCTGCTCCGATTGGCTCCCCATGGCCCACGTGATCCCAGGGGACGCTTCAACCTAACTGCACCCCTGGGATACGCAAGCACTGCGCGCCGGCAGTTGGAGCAGGCCCAGGATCAGAATCCCACGCGGGCCCACAGCTCAACGGCCGGCGCGGTAGGTAAGTGCAGGTCGGGGGCTTGCACCCGCGGGAAGCCCCCAACCCGAATTTCTGGGCCAATAACTAACTGAGTGACTGCTGCCAATGAACCGGAAGCTGCTGCCAACGACCAGAAGCTGCGCAGAAGCCTTCTGCACATAAATCTATGGTGGTTTAAGTACGAATATATAATAATATAGTCATATCGCACACCTATATCTATGGAGCTATGGGTTGGTTTAATAATGTATAATAACAGCGCTGGTTGGCTTAAGTATTGGCCCAGAAATTCCATTCGCAGGCCTCCCGCGGGTGGAGGGCTGCAATCTGGAAAAATCTGCGCCTGGACCGGAGGGCTCCCGGGAGGCGCAGAGTTCCGTTGCTGGGCCTCCCCAAACTGCCGGTGCGCAGGGCCCAAATATCAGAGGCGCAGTTCGCAGCGTCCCTGGGATCACGTGGGCCATGGGGAGCCAATCAGAGAAGGGAATCTCCATTCATACATTTGACAGGAAGACCTGTCAAATATAAAGAAATGACCCCCAAAAACATAGTAAAACTTTAAATAAATTTTAAAAAATCATATTTTTAAAATGACTTTAAATTACATAAATATTGGCCTAGAAATTCACTAGCCTTAGCGCCGCTTTTGAGGCGCTAGAGGGACTAGCGCCAGAGTTATGGCCAGTTTAAAAATTCCCTGGGGCCCTAAATCGGCGTTGCACCGGTAGCGCTGCGCCGGCACCGATGACGTCATCGGTGTGCGCAGCGTCCCGGTTGCCGTGGTAACCCGCCCGAACTCCGAAATTCAGTTGCGGCCGCCTCGCCCGTGGCAGCCGCAAGCAACGTTCTGGCAGAGGTGCCTTACTTCAGTTTGCGCCGGCGCATTAAAGGCCCCGCGGGGGCCGGCCACTTTCCCGCCGGCCGCCTGCCCGCAGCTCCCTCCCCGGACTTCTCCCCCCCCCCCCCCCCCGGAACAGATGCAAGCCCGGCACTTGTCCGAGGTGCCGGGCTCATTTTTAAGCTGATTTGCGCGGGCCGCGGCCGGGTGCAGGCAGCTCCTCCTTAACGGGAGGAGGAGGCCTGCACGTCCCCAGCCTGCCGCACCGCATCGGGTGCCGCAGCGCCGGAATTGCGGCGCGAAACGGCAGTTAGCGCCGATGTACTGCCGCAAAGACCCTTCAGTAGCGCCGGCAGCCGTTTGGGCGCGACGCCACTGAATTTTTGGCGCGCGCAGGGGACTTAGCGCCGGCACTAACTTCCGGCGCTAAAGCCCTGGCTAAGCCAAAACCCAATTTCTAGGCCTAAGTATTTTAAACAAAAATTTTATTTTTTGGAAAAGAAAATTAAAGTTTTTAACGGGGCTAAAACTAAACTTACCTTTCTTTAAAGTATTTTTAAATGATAAATCAGTGGAAACATTTTTTTTACTTTTTTCAACTCTTATCCTGGTAAAAGCAGGCCTTGCGCCTGCTTTTACCAGGCGCAAGAATTGTAAGTGTTTTCTGCAGGCAGAGGGTCTCCAAAAAACGGAACTCTCCACCCGCAGAGGCCCTTCTCCCGGGCAGCCGGAGGATCTGTCAAGAGCTTTCTTGACAGATCGGAAATGCCGGTTTCCAGCGCATGCGCAGTGCATGCCTAAAACCGGCATTTCCATTGGCCCTACGGGTGAGTACACAGCGCGTACCCACCTGTAGGGACTGGAATTTCTGCCTTGTTCATGTATAATATTTTCGCGGGGGGAGAGCTGCGGCGATTTATTTTTATGGAGCAGAAGCTCCATGTAAAGGGGAAGGAGAGAAAATGTTAAAATATTGATGATTACTATGTTTTGCTGACGCAGATTTTCTTTTCTTGACGTGGCTCTGTTTGGCAGTAGCGATCTCTTTTCATCACCCCCTCCCCTCCTTTCTCTCTGGAAGTGTTTTCTTTGTGATGACGACAATATTTTCTTTTCAGTTAGCGAACAACCGAAAAAACATTGAAACTCCACATATGCAACTACTTCAACTTCGTTGGCAGCAGTCGCTGTCAATAACTAATGACCCTTGTGCCTGCCATAGTTGAATAGCTGTCACTGTGTGCAAGGTGTGAGATGTGGGTGTAAGTGTTGCTAGGTAGAGATTGTTGGTGGGTGAGTGTTGGGGGCCTGGTGCATTGAGCTGTGTGTGAAGCTTGTGGTACAGATGGTGGTATGTAGCAATTGTTGAAGCCTTCACTCACCCTAACCACCCGTGTAAGGTCATTAAACTTTTTCCTGCATTGGGTGTGGGTCCTGGGGTGCACAGTGCTGCCCGTGACGTGGCATGCCACCTCCCTCCGCGTAGTCCGGCAGACTTGTGCTGAGGGCCTCCTGCCAGTTGCTGGGTACAGGGCCGCCCGCCTTCTCTCCACTGCTAAAACCAATGCCTCCAAAGCTTCATCCAGGCTCTCTCCCTGGGCCGGCAATCTGCCATCAGGACTTGTAATGAAGTGCTCCTTCTCCTTGTCCTTCTTATGGTTGTTGAGGCAGCTGCACACCCAACAGTGCTGAGAATGAGGTGCTGCAGCATCAATGAACTTCCCCTTTAAGTAGAGAAGAAAGCCTGTGGCAATCATTACTTGTGTTTAGACTGCCCCCGATATTGGTCCATCTTTTCAGTGTAACACCAATGAGTTTGGGTTTTTAGACGAGAACCATGACTGCAATCATTTCAATGAGGAGTGAGGACGAATTTTGCGTGCAGCCTAGACGTTTTTCAAGGGGCGCTACTTAACCATTTTTAGTCTAAACACTGCCCATTTCTTGGCTATAACGAATTTCTAGCCCTCATTGTTTGAAATGGCTAATAACCCATTTTCCACATGTAATACCCACTGGAAATGTTATGTACGCTAAGTATGGTTATCAATCTTTAACTTAGACACTGTATTATCATTGTTATAAATCCCTGGGTTAAAGTTGCCCATGTGAAGGTACGGCAAGAACTTTTAAGGACACAATGTGACTAAGAGCAGACTTTCCATAATTCTGCACCAGTATCAACTGTTGCAGACAGTGAGGCTGCGCAGTCTCCAGGCAGAAACCCCAGGAGGAAGGGGTGGAGTCGGGTTTTTTCGAGCGGGAAACGGGAGCGACTGGAAGAAAAGAGGGCAGGAGCTCTGAAAAGAGGGCTCAGGAGGCAAATGGCTGCCGCATCCCGTCCCGGGCTTCCAAACTTGGCCGCCGCCCTTCGTATTAGTAGCTCTGCATCCAGAACTCAAAGTGGGATTCAGTGATCGTGAAGAGAATTCAACGAAGGGGTTCGGAGTCGTAAGTCTTGCAGACATTATACATACCATGAGCTCCAACTTAAGCGCGCCAACGAAAGTGCACTCGAATTTGGACACAGGGACAGATTCTCCTTTGAATCCATATAAATGGAGAATGTATGTTTATTATGTCTAGATTCATTCTACTGTATGCAAATGTCTAATTTAGGTCATTGACCCGTAATCTTCTTATACTGTCTGACGTTAAAACTATAAAGTAAGATAATTAGAATTAAGCCATTGTAGTAGTGATCTCCTTACTGGACTATAGAATACTGTCTACAACAGAGACCACATCTCACATATATCTAGAGAACCGTGAAGGGGTTACATTTTGGGGGCTCGTCCGGGATTGTGGTCTATTTATGTCAGTAAACTAACAGTATTGAATGCTCATTGCTAAGAGAGTGGTTTGTGGTTTCTACTGGGCTGTTTGAGCATAAAAGATGGATGTTATTGAGGTTTAAGCTTGGTGCAAACGGAAGCAGATAGCTACTACCCATGCTATTGTGCTGAATGGTGTTGCTAACGATGACCCTGATGATGTCTTGCTAAGGGCTCTGAATTGTGTCAAAGCCTTTGGAAAGGTTAGGATAGTTGAGCGCTGCTTGGATACAGCTACCAAGAAGCAGTTTGTGTTGATCCAGACATCAGAGAACCTGAGAGGTCATGGTTTACCTGAGGCAGTTGGGCTTTCTGAAGAGGCTGGTCCCTGGCCAGCTCAGTTTGTCCCTATTACTACTAAGGAAGAAGAAGGGTTTCAGACCAAGTTGTTGTCATTCTTGAGACAAGAAGGAAAGACTGTTGCTGATGTCAAAGGTCTGATAGGTCCTTCGGCCCTGGATATGAACACTCAGTTGGTCAGTGCCATTAGTTCTCTGGTGGATAAATGCACCAATCTGCGCTTCGAGGCTCAGGGATACCGTAAGCTCCGTATGTTCTCAGGAATGAGACCAACTCCCAGTGGGGAAGAGGAGTACGACGCCTGGGCTGAGCAGACCCTGCCTCTGCTAGAGGAATGGCAGTGCAGTGACAATGTGAAGAGGCAGAGAATAGTAGAAAGCATTAAGGGTCCTGCTGCTGACATTGTAAGATTCTTAAAGGCGCAGAACACCTCTGCTACTTCCTTTGACTACATGCAGGCTCTAGAAACTGCCTTTGGAACTACTGAAACCATTTCAGATTTGATGGTCAGATTCAGAAGCACATTACAGTGTGAGGGAGAGAAACTGTCCAGTTATCTGCTGAGAATAGACAAACTGCTGCATTGTATGTTACGGAAAAGAGGGATTGAGTTGCCTGAAATGAATCGGTTCCGCATTGAACAGGTTGTGCGAGGTGCATTGCTCGAAGACGTGACTGCTCTTCGCATACGCATGACCCATAAGTTGCGAGATCCACCTACCTTCACTGAGCTGCTAAGGGAAGTCAGAGAGGAGGAGGATATGCTTCAGGCCTGGAATGTAGCAAAGAGTGCTGTGATGTCCAAGCTTGTGACTCCTGTTACAGTTCCTACTCCTAAGGGCGATGTCAACCCTGAGATGGAACAGCTGAAGAAGGAAATAAATGTCATGAGAGCCGAGATGGCATATTTTCGGTCTAAGCCCAACACAGAAAGGGATGACGCACGGGTGCAAAAGGTTGAACACCCTGCGAAGTCTAACAGCAAAATGAATGATTCCTCTAAAGGATATCCCCATGAAGGAGATAGACCTGGAGTCTTTTGTTATAACTGTGGAAAGGATGGACATTTCAAGCGAGAATGTAGAGGTGAGGAAAATCTAAAAAAAGTAAATGACCGTCTCATAAAACTTACCAAGAAGTCGGGAAACTACAAAGGGGCACAGTAACGGAACGGCCTGCTGTCCCTGTAGTTAAGACACGTTCCGCTAAGTGCAATAATAGACAAGGGGATATGAAAGACATCATGCCTGAAGGTTTAGTAGGGCCAAGTTCTGCTGTATCAATACAGATTGAAGGCATTTATACTAAAGCTATCCTCGACACGGGTTCTCAGGTTACCATACTGTACAGATCCTTCTATGACCGATACCTGACGCATTTGCCGTTAACCCCAATCAGTCTTCTGCAGATCTGGGGCCTTAGTCCTGCTGATTACCCATATGATGGCTATTTGTCGCTGAGGTTGGAGTTCTTGGAAGCTGATGTAGGGACCACTGAGACCATTGATGCACTTGTGTTGGTTTGCCCTGACCCCATGGTGAAAGGTGAGGTTTCCATACTGGTTGGCAGTAATACACCCATAGTGAGATGACTCCTGACAAGCTGCAAAGAGCAGGGAGGTGAAAACTTCTTGAGCACCAGACACATTCACCCTGTTTTCAAAAAGGCTTTTGAGAAACTGCCTGAACTTTCTTCCGACGTAGATGATAGCAAAAGAGGAACTGTGTGGTACGTTCGAGCCAAACCTATCACCCTGCGTCCTGGAGGAGTGGCTAGAATCCCTGGGATACCAAAATTCCCTGGAACGCCAGGTACTGAAGCCATTCTGATAGAGTCACCTGATGATCCTGCAGAAGAGTCACGGTTTCCAAATGAGCTTCTGGTGAGACCAGAGTTGCAGACCCCGACAGCTGTGATGTCAAGGAGAGTTACAGTGACCGTGAGGAATATGTCAGGCAAAGGAATCACATTGAGGAAAGGAATGCCGATTGCGCATCTGTTTCCTGTAAATGTACTGTCGTCACATGTGAAGAGTCCAAAGTTAACTCAACCGGAGATCTGACACCCTCCTCCTTCAACTTTGGAGATTCATTCATTCCTAAAGAATGGAAGGACCGATTAGTCAGGAAGATGATGGAGCGGAGAGGAGTTTTCTCTACTCATGAGTTTGATGTTGGTTGTAGTAAGAGTACTCGCCATTCTATCAGAATTACCGAGGATAAACCCTTTCAGGAGAGGTCTCGACGGCTGGCACCAGCTGACATCGAAGCAGTGAGACAGCACCTGTCGCAGTTAAAAGAAGCTGAGATCATTACCGAGCCCAGGAGTCCTTATGCATCTCCTATAGTGGTGGTGAGGAAAAAGAACGGAAAGATTCGGATGTGTGTGGACTTTAGGACGCTTAACAGACATACTATTCCCGACCAATACACCGTTCCAAGAATTGAGGATGCACTGGCTTGTCTTAATGGAAGCAAGTGGTTCAGTGTGTTGGATCTCAGAAGTGGATACTACCAAATACCGATGAGTGAATCGGACAAAGAAAAGACAGCCTTTATATGTCCAGTTGGGTTCTACCAATTTGAAAGGATGCCACAGGGAGTTTCAGGCGCTCCAGCAACTTTTCAAAGAATAATGGAACAAACAGTTGGGGACATGAACTTGCTCGAAGTATTGGTGTACTTGGATGATATCATTGTGTTTGGGGCAACCCTTGAAGAACACAAAGCTCGGTTGCTGAAAGTGCTTGGTCGCCTGGAGGATGAAGGTCTCAAGCTATCATTGGACAAGTGTCAGTTTTGCCAGACATCCGTGTCCTATGTGGGGCATATTGTATCACAGGATGGAGTAGCCACAGATCCGTCCAAGATCGAAGCTGTTACCACATGGCCCAAACCGAACACAGTGACTGCCTTGCGGTCATTTCTTGGGTTCTGCGGATATTACAGGCGCTTTGTGCAGGATTACTCCAAAGTGGCCCATCCTCTGAATCAGCTGCTGGCTGGTTACCTCCCACCAGCCGAGAGGAAGAAAAAGTAAAGAGAACAAGGACTACTTCAAACCCTCTGAGCCTTTTGGTGTTAGATGGGATGAGAAATGCGAAGAGGCCTTCCACACCTTAAAGCAAAGTCTTACTCAAGCCCCCGTGTTGGCTTTTGCAAACCCACAGCTGCCATATGTGCTACACGTGGATGCCAGTCAAGAAGGGTTGGGTGGTGTGTTGTATCAGGACCAAGGAGCAGGACTGAGACCTGTAGCGTTCATCAGTCGCAGTCTTACGCCATCAGAGCGTAACTACCCAGCTCATAAGCTAGAATTCTTGGCGTTGAAGTGGGGGGTGGTGGATAAGCTGCAGGATTATCTGTATGGAGCGAAGTTTGAAGTGAGGACAGATAATAATCCATTAACCTATGTGTTGACTTCGGCAAAACTTGATGCCACCGGCAACCGCTGGCTTGCTGCACTATCTGCTTACGACTTTAGTCTCAGGTACAGACCTGGGAACCAGAACATTGACGCAGATGCTCTGTCTCGTCGCCAACACTACCAGAAACCAGAGTGGAAAGATGTTGCTTCAGCAGATGTGAAAGTAATGTGTCAGATGTCCGTGGTATCTGGACCAAAGAATTAATTTCATGCCCGAGAGATTGACCACTTGGGAGCGTCAATGCATGCTGTTCCCCAGGCATTTTGCAACCTTTCCAGTTTGGATGTACAAAACTTACCCATGTTGTGTTCATCTGAAATATCCAAAGCACAACAGGAGGATCCCTGTATTCATGAGGTGTTTTCAGCTCTCCGTCTGGGTGATATTACACGGATCGACAAATCAAAACATCCTGACTGTCGTCTGCTCCTAAGAGAATGGGACCACTTGGAAATTAAAGAGGGAGTGTTGTGTAGAATCACTCACCCACCCACTAAACCATGTCATTCACAGTTGGTCCTGCCTGAAAAGTACAGGGAAATAGTGATGAAGTCTTTGCATGATGACGCAGGTCATCTGGGAGTAGATAAGACCTATGGGTTGGCCAAGGACAGATTCTATTGGCCGCGTATGAAGTCTGCGGTTGAGGAGTTCTGCAAGTCCTGTGCACGCTGTGTCCAGAGAAAGACTTTACCTAAAAGAGTTGCTCCTCTGTTTCACATGCAAAGTGATGGACCTCTAGACCTTGTCTGTATGGATTTTCTGTCCATCGAACCCGATTCCAGCAATACCGCAAATGTCTTGGTCATTACAGATCATTATACTCGCTATGCCCAAGCTTTTCCCACAAAGGATCAGAAAGCATCCACCGTTGCCAAAGTGTTGTGGGAGAAATACTTCATCCACTATGGACTGCCAAAGCGAATACACAGTGATCAAGGTAGAGACTTTGAAAGTAGACTTATACATGAGTTGTTGTCCATGCTCGGGATTGAGAAGTCAAGAACAACTCCATACCATCCTCAGGGAGATCCTCAACCTGAGCGGTTTAACCGTACTTTGTTAGACATGCTTGGAACGCTGGATTCGAAGCGAAAGAACAAGTGGAGTCGGCACATTGGACATCTTGTTCATTCTTATAATTGTACCCGAAATGACGCTACTGGTTTTTCACCGTACTACCTCATGTTTGGACGTGAAGCGAGGATGCCGGTGGATTTGTGTTTCAGAGTATCCAGTGATGGCACATCACAGAGAACTTACCTCAAGTATGTATCTGACATGAGAAAGGAATTGCAAGCTGCTTGTGAACTTGCTGAGTCTGTTTCTGCCAAACAGAATAAAGGAAATAAGCAGAGGTATGACCAGAAGATCCGTTTTTGCCAACTCATGCCTGGTGACCGAGTTCTCATATGGAACCTAGGACTTCAAGGGAAACATAAGTTAGCAGACCGCTGGGCTTTTACACCTTACATTGTTGAAAGTCAAATGTCACAACTACCTGTGTTTCGGCTAAAACCTGCAGGTGGGAATGGACCCATAAAAATTCTGCACCGGAATCATATCCTGCCATTGGGACAGCAAGTGCGTCTGGATCCGCCAGCGGATAATGAGCCGACACCTAGTAGGAGAACCCTGCAGAGAAGAAGAAGGAAAAAAACGAGAAACCTGGAAAACTTTGTTCCAGAAGACAGAAAACCCATGACACAGTGTGTGGATCATGAGGAACCTGATGAGTCGGAAGATGAAGAATGGGATCTATGGTACGACCTCCCAGAAAGACGCATAAGACAGAATCTGGATGAATTGTCTGAACCATTTAGCTCAGACTTGGACATGGTCTGGGAAGAACCAGATGCTTCCGAGAAGGAGATAAAAGAGACTGAAAGGCATAATAACAAAGGAACCAACGCCTCCAATGTAGTTGAAGGAACTGAAGACCGGGTATCCGAAATAAGGAGCTCACAGCGAGTTAAGAAGGTTCCTGAAAGATTGACATACAGTACACTAGGAGTGCCAAGTGTAATGATAGCCCCTACGGTTCGATATGTTACCTCCCTTTATACATGGTTGGGAAGCATGCAACCACTTATGTGTAAATTTAATTAGTCATGGGGACATGCCTATATTTGGTAGGGGGGGAGTGTAATACCCACTGGAAATGTTATGTACACTAAGTATGGTTATCAATCTTTAACTTAGACACTGTATTATCATTGTTATAAATCCCTGGGTTAAAGTTGCCCATGTGAAGGTACGGCAAGAACTTTTAAGGACACAATGTGACTAAGAGCAGACTTTCCATAATTCTGCACCAGTATCAACTGTTGCAGACAGTGAGGCTGCGCAGTCTCCAGGCAGAAACCCCAGGAGGAAGGGGTGGAGTCGGGTTTTTTCGAGCGGGAAACGGGAGCGACTGGAAGAAAAGAGGGCAGGAGCTCTGAAGCGAGGGCTCAGGAGGCAAATGGCTGCCGCATCCTGTCCCGGGCTTCCAAACTCGGCCGCCGCCCTTCGTATTAGTAGCTCTGCATCCAGAACTCAAAGTGGGATTCAGTGATCGTGAAGAGAATTCAACGAAGGGGTTCGGAGTCGTAAGTCTTGCAGACATTATACATACCATGAGCTCCAACTTAAGCGCGCCAACGAAAGAGTGCACTCGAATTTGGACACAGGGACAGATTCTCCTTTGAATCCATATAAATGGAGAATGTATGTTTATTATGTCTAGATTCATTCTACTGTATGCAAATGTCTAATTTAGGTCATTGACCCGTAATCTTCTTATACTGTCTGACGTTAAAACTATAAAGTAAGATAATTAGAATTAAGCCATTGTAGTAGTGATCTCCTTACTGGACTATAGAATACTGTCTACAACAGAGACCACATCTCACATATATCTAGAGAACCGTGAAGGGGTTACACACAAAATAATTTTCAGTTGTATCGCTGGCTACAGAGATAGGGATAGGCAGAGTATTGAAGTGATTTAAACATGAGGATAAGGGTTTTAAATTGGAGGCACTGGAGAACTGAGAGCCAATTTATGTCAGCAAGGACAGGGGTGATGCATGAGCTGGACCTATTGTGGGATAGGATATGGGCAGCAGAGTTTTGGATGAGCTCAAATTTATGGAGGATAGGAAACCTTCCAGGAGCAAATCTAGAGACCATCAATATAAGATAGTCATCAAGAAATCAAATAGGGAATTCAGAAGAAACTTCTTTACCCAGAGAGTGGTGAGAATGTGGAACTCGCTACCATAGGAAGTAGTTGAGGCAATAGCATAGATGCATTTAAGGGGAAACTAGATAAGCATATGAGGGAGAAGGGAATAGAGGATTATGCTGATAGTGAGATGAGGAAGGATGGGTGGAGGCTCGAGTGGAGAATAAACGGACTGATTGTGTGTTGTATATTCTATGAAATTCTGTATAAAGTCCTACTCTCCTATCATTCCACTGTTAGCTCCCCACCCTTATGTGCACTGCGTTCGAGATCCTTATCTTGTTTCCAAATCCTTTCTTGGGATTGCCTCATGTTATCTCTGCAATCTTCTCTATCTCCATGTTTCAGCTTGCACTCTCCACTCTTCCTACGCTGACCTATGGTGCATCTCCCCACCCCCACTCCACCAACAGAACCTGCAGCTGTCTTGACCCTGCACTCTAGAATTCTGTCCCTAAACCTCTCTGCCTTGCTACCTTTTTCTCCACCTTCAAATGACTCAAAACCTACCTCTTCAAACGTACCTTTGATCATTTTCCCTAACCCTTTTCTGAGTGCTACCTAATATTTCCCCCCAATGTTTTTTATTATGAAGAGTGCCTTTAGACATTTGCTATGTTATAAAGGTACAAACTGTTGTTGCTGCTGCTCCTCTTTGGGAGAAATATTGTTTGTTTATTTATATCGAGTTGAGTGACAATGTTTTCATCAGTGATGTATTGGATGGCATTAGAGCGTTCGTTCTGATTATTTCTGAAAAGAATTTGAATGTTCCTTTTCTCAGATGATATTCTGTTGTTGATGGACTCACTTGAGAATCAAGTGCACACCATTCACCATCTTCAGCAATGTCCCAAAACCTGGAAATGAATCATTTTGCTCTCAGTGCTCATATCCCTATCAGAAATGTATAAAACCAACACGTTTGTGTACTTTGGATTTTCCTTGCTATACAAGTGATGAAATATTGGGGGGCGATTTTGCCAGCCCTGGGGAGGCAGATTTGGAGGCAGGATTGCCAGGAAAATGGCAGAATCTGGGGGCGGGTACCCAGCCCACCCCCAACTCACCTCTGTGACATCTTCCCAGGAGGCGGGTACCTGATCCGTGCTGGGAGCTGCCTCTCCGAGGTGGGAAGGGGATTACAGCCACTTAACTGCCTGTTAACAGGTAGTTAACAGGCAGTAAAGAGGATTATCCCCATTTTTCCACCAGTGGTGCGGGCTTCCCGACGTCGGGAAACCCCACCAGGGTCAGCGAGGCGATCAGTGGGTCTGTGGGGGTCGGAGGGGTGCAAAGGTGCGCTGTGGAGGTGAGTGATGGGTGCAAGTGTGGAGAGGTAAGTATGTGAGGTGAGCGAAAAGTGATAGAAAAAGTTTCCTTACCTTTGTTTCTTCCTGCAGTCTTCAATCGTTGGGGATGCGGAGGTTCCGGCATCTCAATGGTAGAGATGACAGAATGGCTGCTGCATTCTACGATGCAACAGCCATCTGCTTTCTGCTCACAAAATAGTGTTGGTGAGCCTTGAGTACAAGAACTCACCAAACAACAGAGAATGTCAGTGTTTGAAAGCTTCTCTGTAACCGGCTTCCCCTTAATTGGCCTGCTAAGCCCGCTGGGTGGGCTGCACAAGGTCAATCAAGGGAAAGTAGCGTGGGTTGGCCACAAGTTGATGGGGGCGGGACTAAAACCCGACAAGCAGCAGTCCCGCCTCCACGCTCCCCCATTGGCAAAATCACCCCGTTGGGTATACCTGTAACTTAAGGTACAACGTGCTCACGTCCCACTGTACTCTCAGCGTAAGTGCTTCTGTTCACATGTCAAAAGCAAGGCCATTAGATTTTAGTTTTCACAGACAAATGGACCAAGTTGTAGAATGTGATCCCAAAACATCTCTAAAAATCCATGTTATAAAAATGGAATTAACTTATTAGTCCCGATTTTAACCCTGCCTGCTCAGTGAGAACAGGGCAAATGGGTGGTTAAAATGGTGGTCAGGTGCTTCCGAAGTGTTCCCGATGCATTCGTGCATGCCCCCATTTTAACCCCACTGATTCCGGTCATGGGGAGGGTGTCCACCACAGGCAGGCGGGGACCTCATCAATATTTAAATGTCAGGGTGCAATGATGTCATTCGGACGCCGACACGATTTTTACTGGGTCACGGCTGCGATGTCCAGTGCCAGAGCTGCCAGTCAAACCTGGCGGCAGGCAGGATCATGGCCAGAAGAGACCCAGGTAAGTTTGATTTTTTTTTAACTCCTGCTCCTGAAATTTTGGGCCTCCCCTGCCCTTGTCTTCCCCCCTCCCCCGACCACGATTCCCAGTGGACTCCCGCCCCCCACTTACCACTTTCCTTAGTGCCGGGGAGCATTCCCTCCTTCGGGTTTCCGGTGGTAGCTTCTTGCAACCTGAAATCCCACTCTCGCCTTCGGCCTCCTCACCATTCCCACAGGGTTTGGATGGGATTCAACACTCCATCCTTTAAATGAGGCCTGATATTAAAAATGGTACCATCATGAGCGCAGTCCGCCTGCCTTAACCCCTGCATGCCATTCTGCAGCTCTGAGTTAAAATCAGGCTGTAAAGCAGTGGCCCTGATCATAGGCCTATATTAATGACTGTCTTTGAGTTGTAAGTTGTTTTTGAGTTGTCCATTTATTTGGGACTGTTTCTGCTTTCCTGAAGCTGTTTTTCACTTATTTCTCATTTTCTAGGTTAGTATGCATGCACCTCATAGTAGGTAGCTCACAGGGACATTGGCAGGGACCTGGGAGTAAGTTGCCTGTACTTCCTCCCGGAATGAATCAAGGTACATGAAGAACCAAAAAGGCCTCCCTGAACCTGATCCTGTTAAGACAGTTCAAATCAAGCGCTCATCAAGGGGTTGATACTCCAGTATGTGCTATTTTTGTGCACTGGTTAGCAGGTTTGCATCGCACTACTACATGCAATGTTTTTACAAAGTTGTTGACCAGTTTTGGGTTGTCAACTTTCTTAAAACAACACACACAAGAATTAACAAGTGTGCTTAAGGTAGCTGAGATTTTATCTCCTTGTTGGGAATTATTCGTAGCTAATTACTATACTTTGAAAGAATATGAAATGAACACAAAAAGTAAAAGAACCGTTAAAGAGAGGGTTGAATTGCTCAGTGATGGGAGATGAAGGTATAGGGGAGATATAAACTAAGTATTTTGCATTGGTTTTTATAAACGATGGTGCAGTGAGAGTATAGGTGTACTGGAGCAAGATACCTACAATTGTTAGAGATAACTGTAGAAAATACATTTGTTCTTTTTTAAAAAAAAGCAGAACTCAAAGTGGAAAAGTCACTGGGCTCTGCTGGCAAAGAAATGAGAGAGGAGATAACAAAGGCTCTGGTCACAGTATTTTAATCCTCAAATATGCAAATTGTGCTGTGAGACTAGAGAGCAGCCAATATAACATCTTTGTTTCAGGGAAGGAAGGATAAACCGTGCGATAGCAAAATACTGCGGATGCTGGAAATCCGAAATAATAACAGAAAACACTGGAAAAACTTAGCAGGCCAGGCAACATCCGTGGAGAGAGAAACAGGAAACGTTAACTTTGTTTCTCTCTCCATAGATGTTGCCTGGCCTGCTGAGTTTTTCCAGCGTTTTCTGAGGATAAACCGTGCAACTATAGACCAGTTAGTCTGACATCATTTGTGGGGAAACTCTTAGAATCTGTAATGAGGCTCCTGCACTCCAGACTGTTCACAACCTTGGTGTCATATTTAACACTGAGATGTGCTTCTGACCACACATCCACGCCATCACCAAGACTGCCTATTTCTACCTCTGTAACATCGCACGACTCCATCCCCTCTCAGTTCATCTGCTGCTGAAACCCATATCCATTCTTTTGTTACTTGTAGACTTGACTATTCCAACACACTTCTGGCCGGCCTCCTTTCTACCCTCCGTAAACTTGAGGTCATTCAAAACTCGGCTGCCTGTGTCCTAACTCGCACCAAGTCCTGTTCACTCATCAGCCCTGTGCTCACTGACCTACATTGGCTTCCAGTTAAGCAACACCTCGATTTTAAAATTCTCATCCTTGTTTTCAAATCCCTCCATGGCCTCGTCCCTCCCTAGATCTGTAATCTCCTCCAGCCCCACAATCTTTCGAGATATCTGCGCTCCTCCAATTCTGCCCTCTTGAGCATCCCTAATTATAATCGCTCAACCATTGGTGGCCGTGCTTCAGCTGCCTAGGCCCTAAGCTCTGGAATTCCGTCCCTAAACCTCTCCACCTCTCCACCTCTCTACCTCTCTTTCCTCCTTTCAGACGCCCTTTAAAACCTAAATCTTTGGCCAAGCTTTTGGTCATCTGCCCTAATATCTCTATGTGGCTTGGTGTCAAATTTTGTTTGATAATGCTTCTGTGAAGCACCTTGGAATGGTTTTACTACATTAAAGGTGCTATATAAATACAAGTTGTTGTTGTTGTTGATGTTGCAGCACTCATTTCTGACCAGGACTCCTAAATTTCTTTGTCCTAGTTGGAGCTTGCACCCCTCTGATCGCCTCCCATTTCTCCCCCCCACCCTCTTTGGACTTGCCTCTGGGCTTCAGCACATGACCATTCCTGGTGCCACAGACTTCTGAAAGGAGGGCCCTACTGCAGCGTTCATTGAGGTGACCACATGCTGCATGGTTGAGTGTTGATTCCATGCACTAGAATCCCACACAAGTTGGTAAAATGGACTTCTCCAACATGTTGTGGAAGTTCCCTGACAGGCAGTCCAATACAACACCTCTAAATCTGTACATTGACCCATTTCCTAGGCTGTCCTTTCCACTTACACCTGCTGCTGCTCACACGTGTTCTGTGAATCATCCTGTTTAGACCCCTTCAATTTGTACCATCCGGGGTGCTGATTTCTAGGCTGGTACTTGGAAGGTTAAGAGTGAGTTACTGTGCATCTTTGGGAGGGCTGTTACCCTTCATCTGTGCAGCTGCAGGGCCTGAGTCACTTGAAGGACCCAGAAAGAGGACTGAGGGACAAGGATTAGCACGTAAGAGTCCAATGTAGCCCAGGTTGTCATGCTGTGTGTGTGTTAGCTAGAAAGTTATGTGGAATGAGAAAAGGAATGAAAAAAGCTCAAACCGTCTGCTGTACATGGCTCCCAGCCTTGCCATCTCTAATACTGCATGACCTCTCTCTCCCAATGATGCAACCTCCATCTGTTCAGGTGGTCTCCTTCCAATTGTTTGAGGGTGGTCTATTGCGTGCTCTGTTGAAGGGTTCTGAAGCTGTGTGAGGCAGCTTAGCATCGTATGCATGGCAAGAGGAGGAAGAAACAGTAAGTGTGGGCAAGAGGGGAAAGTCATTCTGAGGGCAATGGCAGGTGTTGAGTGTGTGAATGCAAGCACAAGGAAGTATTGTGAAGTGTCCCATTGTAGTTAGAGGAGAGGTTTGTGAAGTTGGGGAGGGAAGCTGGGTTGCGAATGCTGTAGCTAAAGATTGGTGTTGCAGGGCTGTATATGGAGTGAGAGAGATGTAAAGAAGAGTCTTGCCTTGGTAATCCTGGTTCGGTCAATAAATTTCTTCCTGCACTACAGTCAAGTTCTGGGGACTATGCTGCTGGCACTGATCTGCCGAGCCATCACTCTTCACAGCTGCTGGCTAAATTTCTGGGGCACCCATCTGATGGAAATTGGAACTCTTTCCAACTCCTGACTTGCTTCAGTAGGATCTCCATGGCGGCATCAGAGAATCAGAGTGCTGTGACTGGCATCAGGCTGCTGCTGCCTGAGTAACGCAATGTTCATTGATCACATTTCAAAAGTGCACCCCCCTTTAAGAGCTGCAGGCTGCCTTCCATTGGCAGCAAGCCCACTGGATTTCCCACCCTCCCAAACGGTGAGCTGCCTATAAGCAGCCTGATTAGTGCTGACAGCTCACCTGTTCTATTTAAATGAGGCCAGACCACTAAAACCAATCGGGCCTCCCGTGGATGTCATCAGGCGGGCGAAGTGGTCACCCTTCTCACTGAACGGCCGATCTGCACTTCACACTAAAATTGAGCCCAATGCGTCAAATGGTCTCTTTCTGTGCCGTAAACTTCTATGTTTCTATGGAACAGAATTTTTTGTAGGGGAGAGCAATGTGTATATTATAAGTAAATTTTTCCGTTGATGCTCAAAAATACCCACCACAGTCACCATATTTCTGTGCAATTTGTAAATTTGGCTTGTATTTCATTTATGTAAAGCATTATGTTTAAATTCAAGTAAATTATTGGATTCTCAATAGTTGTTTGTCACCTCATATGTTAACCCCGAGCTTTGTTCTGCTTCCATCCAGCCTCCATTTTATGACCCTGTGGTGCCAGTGGACTTTGAGGAGTTCCTGATGTCGCAGTTCAACATTGCAGATCCTGACCTTCAGCAAGACCTGGGTGACTTCCCTAATGATGACCTAGAGATTACTTTTGTCCCAAGAGAATGCAGGACCGTGCAGCCTTCTGTTCCAGAAGAAGGGTATAACACCTATATACTGGTTTTGATCTAGTTTTAATAAGTATATTTATATAATGGCAAACATGAAATACCAAAATGACAGTATTTCATGGAACTTCCCTAATGCCTGAAGACTGTTCAACAGTATTCGGACATAAAGGCCTTGGAGAGGGTGCAAAGGAGATTTACTAGAATGGTAGCAGGGATCAGGGACTTCAGTTATGTGGAGAGACTAGAAAAGCTGGGATTGTTCTCCTTAGAGCAGAGAAGGGGAGATTCAATAGAGGTGTTCAAAATTATGAGGGGTTTTGATAGAGTAAATAAGGAGAAACTGTTTCCACTGGCAGGAGGATCAGTAACCAGAGAACACAGATTTAAGGTAATTAGCAAAAGAGAGGAACATTTTTTTTATGCAGCAAGTTGTTATGATCTGGAATGCACTGCCTAAAAGGGTGGTGGAAGCAGATTCAATAGTAACTTTCAAAAGGGAAGTGGATATATACTTGAAAAAGAAAAATTTGCAGGCCTCAAGGCAATAATCATCATAGTCATAATAAAGATATACACACACAAACACACACAAACATCAATTTTTAAGTCTAAGTGAGGGTTGAAATGGAAAGACGGATTTTATGATCATAGGTTAGGAGCATTTTGCTTCACTCTGGGCTCCCTGGGTCACATGCCATCTGCAGTCAAGAGGGCTGCCAGTTAGGCGGCCTGCTCCCAGCCCACCGCTGGTGCCACTCTTAGTGTGGCCGCACCAAGACACTACATCACCATTTCACCCAAAGTAATTTTGGCCACGATTTTCTCGATCAATGCAGCTTGGGAACGGGTCAGGTGGCTTCCGGGTTCCAATCCCGCCCCCAACTACATCCGGCCTACGGACGTGATTTTACGTCAATTGGCCTTGTTAAGCCCGCCCTGCGGGCTTGCTGGCCAATTAAGACAAAGCCGGGCAGATGACGTCATTTGATGATGCGTCATCTGCCAGTTTTCTTAAAGGGACCACGCACAATTTTTTTTTGACAGCTGATTTCTCAGTGTTTGACAGCATTGAGGTGCTGCAAACACTGACAATCACTGTACAATGGTGAACTCTTGCACCCAGGTGCTCCAATGACTCCCCCCTTAGGCTAGAACAGATGGCAGCTGCAGGTGAGGTTGCAGAAGCGATCTGTCACTGGTGAGAGAGGTTCTCCCAATGAGGTGGAACTAGACATACAATTCAAAACTTGTTACCTACAGAAAAGCCTAAATGCATTAAAAATGAATTTCCCAACATTTTCTTACCTCTGAAACTCATCATTGGATCCTTCACACCACTTCTACAGCTGTCATCAATGCAGAAATATTACAGCAGACTCACAACACACTTACCTGGCGTGGTGTCCAGACATCGGGAAGCCCGAAGTAGAAGTGTCAAAATTGAAAAAGAGCCTGTTAACTGCCTGTTAACAACCTTTAACAGGCAGTTAAGTGGCTATAATCCTCTTCCCGCCGCTAGGTGTCAGGTCCCTGCGCAAATCAGGGACCCGACACTTGGGAAGACTGATTGGAGGTGGTTTGACAGCGGGTTAACTGCCCGCTGTCAATCTTTGCGATTTTGCCAGAGGTCCCGCCTCCTGAGCGCCGGCAAAATTCCGGCCAGTGTGTCTTGTTAAAAGAAGTACGTGGAGCTAGAACAGCTAGACAGCCATGTGTTATTTTACCAAAGGCAGGTATCTGAGTTAATTTCCAAATATTTATTCAAATTTTAAAATGAACTTGGCCAGGAATTTCCTCAGAGCTGCTCCCACTCTGCTACTGTTAATTCATGAGAAGTGCAGCAGAAACCTTCAGCAAAAATACCAGGCAGAGCAGGAGCGAGTCTAAGAAAATTACTGGTAAGAGATTTAGGAAAAACTATTGGGAGAGGTGACAGGAAATTACTCCAGTAATTTACACACTGTACCACCGCCAATGAAAATATTAAAATAATGAGATTCCTGCCAAAGGCGCAAAGTAGCTGTGGTGGGGAAAGGGATAACTATTTTCAATTGGTTGGTCCCTATACTGCACAGAAAAAAAACTCCGAACCAGAAATGATATTCCGTTCTCCCAATGGTACAGTTGGTAAAAATATAAGTGGCCCAGAATTTCTTGGAAAGTTTCAGCGTAACTATGGTGTAAGAGCAACGTTGTGCTACTTTTTCTGAAGAATTTCGCAAGTAACTAATTTACGCCGGTTTTACTCTGAAACATCGGTACAGGTGAATTTTCTTGATCGTTTGCTCAGTTTCTGAGATATGTCCCCCGAAATCCTCTGCATCTGACAATGTTGCACTCCCTCACTATTGCCCCACAGTGTGAGCCTAGATTATGTGCTCAAGGCCTTTAATAGGATTCAGAGAAAAGAACACTGAGCCAAGCTGACACTTACAACATAGCAGGCAGAAGAATTATTTCCCTTGTGATTAAATTCAAGGTGAAGCATTTGTACTGTAGTACTTTGTGTAAAATTCACTCATTTATTTTCTTAACAGTATGTAACTCCACACAGTAATGGGGATAGTTTGTTAGGTCTAACTATGTATTTTTTCATTTCTAGGGTTGACTTAGATCCACATGTGCGAGACTGTGTCCAGACCTACACTCAAGATTGGCTCATTGTCAACAAAAAGTAAGTTAACAGTTCTAACTTAACTGTAGTAAAATAAAGCATAACCCTTTGATTGGAAGGTTATCAAGTTAATCATAACTCATTTGGAATTGTACAATGGATAGGAAATATTATTGCACTTTGAGCTTTGAAATGGTATTATTTTGTGAACCAGGCTGTACTATGTATCTGTGGAACTATCTCAGTCTTTCCAGCATATTCTGTTTTAATTTCAGATTTCCAGCGTCTGCAGTATTTTGCTTTTTGTACTATGCATATAAAATGTAGGAACGTACAAAAGGAACAACAAGAAAAGACCACTGAGTCCATCAATGCTCAATGGCCCCAAATGTTCTCGGCGGTGGGGAGAGGAGGGGCACATCCTGGTATAAGTGTCAAGATGTGCCCACCCAGGACTTCCACAGCTGACACCACCAAAGGGGTCAACGGGAGGTCACTTCATTAACATGGCAATAGTGGCCCCATGCAATACTGGTAGTGCTGGGGGCCACTGTAGACATCAGTAGAAGAGTTGCAAGCCGGTGGGGGGCGGATTTCTAGGCCCCACCCCAGAAACATCTTTACGCTGTTCCCAGTGGCTCCCGATATACAGCTATGGGGGTTGCATTTTAGAAAAATATTTAAAGTTCTGACATTTTCTTCAGGGGTTCAGGCCATGATCCCGCCCAGGACTCCGGATGTGTCCCACTTCCGCCATTTGGCTGATAGGTATGCCTGGTCTCACTAGACATGCCTCTGTCAATGCTATGCCGGTCCTGCTGAAGGCTAGAAAAATGGTAACTCCTAACCTAAGGAGTCATTGACCCTGGCCCTTGCCCCCTCTTATACCGATGGCTTTGTTTGGTGTGAGTGATTCCAGAATCCTGGACATAAGTTCGGAAACTGGTGAATCTGGTTCCCAGTTTCATTTGCATTGCTCTGTCACACTCTCACCAAAATGACAGCAGCATTATGCTGGAAGGGCCACAGATTTTCAGTCCCACCATATGCATACAAACTCATGCACCGTCATCCCCATTCATTCGTAATATTAACTCCTGGGAGGACAAAAAAAAAGAAAAAAGTACTGTAGCCAATGGCAGGAAAACGTGGTAAATTCTTCCCCAACTCCCTATTCATGGTGCATCACTAGATGTGCTTAACCAACACCACTCCCCTTACCCAATTTGTCCAAATATCCATAGGAACACGGGTTCTCCTGCTCGTCTATTGTAACATTGGCAGAAGAGATATGAAACCTCTCAAAAAATGGCTTAAACTAGTCTAGTTTCAGTGGTAATCGGGGACGGTGGTGGAATATGGATCTGCTCATTTATAGTCTGTCTCCCACCTACAGAGTACTAGGCTTATGGATCTATCTGAGTTACAGTGCTCCAAACCACTAGGGATGTGGATTCCTCTGGTGTACAGTCCTCCAGACCAGTAGTAACTTGGATCCTTCTAGACCACTGAGGAAATGGGACTGCTCAGATGAATAGGCAGTGAAACTGTTGAATAAATTAGACACCTATCCACAAGCCCCAATGAAACTCAGACAGAATACAGCCATACTACAAAAACTTTGCTTTTGTTTCTGAAGACCTACCAATCACTCCTTTTCAATTATTGGGCCGGATATTCCGGTCCCTACGGGTGGGTACGTGCTGTGTACTCACCCGTAGGGACAACGGAAATGCCGGTTTTAGGCATGCACTGTGCATGCGCTGGAAACCGGCATTTCCGATCTGTCAAGAAAGCTCTTGACAGATCCTCCGGCTGCGCTGGAGCAGGGCCTCTGCGGGTGGAGAGTTCCGTTTTTTGGAGACCCTCCGCCCACAGAAAACACTTACAATTGTTGTGCCTGGTAAAAGCAGGCGTAAGGCCTACTTTTACCAGGATAAGAGTTGAAAAAAGTAAATTTAAAAAAAAATTTCCACTGATTTATCATTTTAAAATACTTTAAAGAAAGGTAAGTTTATTTTTAGCCCCGTTAAAAACTTTAACTTTTTTTTCAAAAATTTGTATTTTTGTTTAAAATAGTTAATTTATGTAATTTATAGTCATTTTAAAAATATGATTTTTAAAAATTATTTGAAGCTTTAAGCATGAGAGAAATGTCAGCTCTTCATATTAAAGGCATATTTCTCTTGTAAAATAGCTGCTAATATCCCTCACATTTTTGTGACTTAAGTGGAAAATGTTATGGATTATTACCATAGACATTGAAACGGTGTTGAATGCTGTAATAGCTTATGTTCATTTTAATGCCTGGTGTTCAGGAAACAGGGAGAAACTGGGACCTTGAGCTCAAGCAGACTCGGATCAAGGAAAGACCTGTACAAGACTCTTCCAAAACAGCTATTTGAATCAGAAGAAAGTGGCGATTCAGTCAGTCAAGAATTTCAGGTATTTGTTTGTTTATTTCACAGTCTTTCTTTCTTCTCATTCTTTCCTTACTTTCCATTTTTTATTTTTTTCTCATTATAGAATTTTCGTCAGTTTCACTGATTTCACTGATTACAATGATTGCCGGCTATGGGGGGGAGGGGAGGGGAGGGCCACAGTGCAGCCAGTGTCAGAGCAGTGAATGACTGACCGCAACTTCAGGTTCTATGTTTAGATGCACGTGCGCTAAATTCTGAAGCTGCGGCCAGTTTCAAAGGGGTAGTAACAGCAAATGCTGTTTGTTCGGTGTTTTTACCACTGCAAATTCCAGGCCATTATATTTTAGCAATGAAGCCAACTAAACTACTGAAATGTTACAGTTTCTAGATTTGTTTTTCTTTTAATTAGCCTCTGTAACTCTGGGAAATAAAGAAAAAATCAGTCTGATTACTGTCCAGTGATCCGTGCTGGAAAGCACATGTATGTGGCCATCAAAGAAAGACCGTCTGTGACACATCCCCCTGTCTTTGATATAAAATACTAGTTAAGCCACAGCTAGAGTACTGCATACAGTTCTGGTCACCACATTACATGAAAGATGTGTTTGCACTAGGGAGGGTATAGAGGAGATTTACAAGGATGTTTCCAGGACTGGCAAATTTTAGCTATGAGGAAAGATTGGATAGGCTGGGGTTGTTTTCTTTGGGACAGAGGAGGCTGAGGGGAGACTTGATTGAGGTGTATAAAATTATGAGGGGCCTAGATAGATTGGATAGGATAGGAGAACTTTTTTCACCCAGAGGATGGTGGGGGTCTGGAACACACTGCCTGAAAGGGTGGTAGAGACAGAAACCCTCGTCACATTTAAAAAGTACTTGGATATGCACTTGAAGTGATGTAACCTACAGGGCTACGGACCAAGATCTGGAAAGTGCGATTAGGCTGGATAGCTCTTTTTCGGCCGGCACAGACACAATGGGACGAATTGCCTCCTTCTGTACCATAAATTTCTGATTTTGTAACTGTTTGTGGAATGTTCAGACTGTCAAGTCCTACCATTATTACAATATTTGTGTGGTAGGTGTTCAACCTGTTGCAAGTTGAAAGAGCTCGTTATATTCACGTGTAAATAAACAAGTGTACATACAGAATGACGCCCTACCCTACTGTGATGTACATTTAAAGTTGTGGCAAATAAAGCACCGTTCAACAAACTTCTGTATTGATGCATGATGCCTCACAATACTTCAGGATATAATGTGCTGTCTTTTTTACTGGTACATGCATCATAGTAAAAATTGGCTTTTACTACACTGATTTTCCAGTCCCAACATTAAATTAAGGCCTGGTCTGAGTGTGACCTAAAGTCCAGGTAAGCATGCCAGGTATTGATTTGGAAATTACTGCCTGGCTAAGGCTTATTGGATCCACCCACAAGAAGCTTATTGCTGTCATTAACTAACTCACTGTCATTAAAATGTTCCTGTTGTGGCAGAGCCACCAGGGGACTCTGATCTAATGTACATAATTATCTTTAACAAATTATTAGCTACAGAATTAATCTGTATCTTTGTTCATATTATTGCATGTACATAGCGCGGTCCCTTTAAGAATGAGACCAAACGCGATGACGTCATCACGTTGATCACGTGATCCTCCAGCGGCAGGAAAACGTGATGACGTCAGGCTGGGGAGCCACCCTAGCCAGTCCTCGTGGAGCCAGCAAAGAGCACAGACCTGTAATTTAGTTCTCCTGTGTTTTCGTGTTAAACTCTGTTGAATAGTATTAAACATCATTTGTTTGATAGACTGACTCGACCTCAGTCCTTTAGTTAGGAATCTAGCCATTCCTACAGTGGTGACCCCGAATTTTCATGAACAATTTTCGCGGAAGAAGCGAAGCGAAACGAAACATGGAAGCGAACTCCGTGGCTTTGAAGCTCCCACAGTTTTGGGAACAACAGGCGGCCTCCTGGTTCGTACAAGCAGAAGCACAATTCGAACTCCGAAACATCGTTGCGATCAGACCCGTTACCTTTACGTGGTCTCCGCACTCGACAGCTCCACGGCTCACGGATCATCAGCCTGCTCGAAAACCCCCGGTTGACAGCAAGTATGATACTCTTAAAGCGCGGTTAATACAGGTTTTCGGGCTCACGAAGGCGGAGCATGCCCATCGACTGCTCGCTATGCCCGGGCTTGGCGATTCCAAGCCATCTGAGTTAATGAGCCAGATGCTCACGCTCCTTGGCTCCGAACCACAATGTTTCCTCTTTCGGGAGTTATTCCTGAGTCAACTACCCGAGCAGGTTCAGGCTGCCCTCGCCAGATCGGAAGCCACAGATTGCGCAGCACTTGCTGCAGAAGCAGATACGATTTATGCGGTCACACAGCAATCCTGTGCTGCCACGAGGCACCCCTCCCCCGCGAACGCCGCCCCGATGCCTCCATCCCCCGGCGTGTGCTTTTACCACGCCCGTTTTGGCACGAAAGCCAGAGGCTGCCGCCCTCCCTGCAGTTTCGCGCCTAAAAAAAAAAAACATCAACACCAGCAGCAACTCCAGAAAAGGAGGACCGAGTCTGAGGGACGTTCCGTGGCCGCGATGGCGATTGGAAATTCCGGGAAGCTCCTCTACATTACAGATTCCCTCTCGGGCCGGCGCTTTTTATGCAACACCGGGGCGCAGTGTAGCATCCTTCCTGCCTCAGCACTCGATATTCAGTCTGGGAGGCACGGCCTCTCCCTCGAGGCAGCTAATGGCGGGGCCATTCGTACCTTTGGCAAACGACGGGTCCAGGTGTGCTTCGGCGGGCAACGGTTTCAATGGGAATTCATCACAGCCAAGGTTTCGCAAGCCATCCTTGGCGCGGATTTCTTATGCGCCAACAGCCTCTTGGTGGATGTAAGAAATCGTCAATTGGTTAACGCAGCCACCTTCCACTCCATCCCTTGCTTCCGCAGTTCCGCAACGTCGCACACTGTCTCCTGCGCGTTGCCCTCGCCGGACCAGTTCACTCGCCTATTAGGTGAATTCCCGGAGCTGACCAAGCCCACTTTCCCCTCCTTGGCCACTAAGCATGGTGTCGAACACCACATTACTACGACTGGCTCTCCAGTTTACGCACGAGCTCGGCGCCTGGAACCCGGCAAGCTTGCGGCTGCGAAGGCAGAGTTTGCTACGATGGAACGGCTGGGGATTATTCGCCGGTCGAATAATCCCTGGTCCTCGCCTCTCCACATCGTCCCAAAGCCCGGCGGTGGATGGCAGCCATGCGGGGACTACCGACGCCTTAATCACACCACTACTCCCGATCGGTACCCGATCCCGCATATTCAGGATTTCTCCCCCCATTTGGCGGGAAACTCAATCTTCTCCAAGGTTGACCTCGTCCGTGGCTACCACCAAGTTCCCGTACACCCACAGGACGTCCAGAAAACTGCAGTCATCACTCCCTTTGGACTGTTCAAGTTTCTACGGATGCCATTTGGGCTCAAGAACGCTGCACAGGCTTCTCAGCGACTAATGGACTCGGTCCTGCGGGATCTTAAGTTTTTATTTGTCTACCTCGATGACATCCTGATAGCCAGCTCTACCAAAGAGGAACACGTCTCCCATCTACGCATCCTCTTTCGGCGCCTCAGCCAACATGGGCTCATAATCAACCCGGCCAAGTGTCAGTTCGGCCTACAGCAGATTGACTTCTTGGGCCACCGCATTACTTCGGAGGGCGCAATTCCGCTGCAATCAAAGGTCGAAGCAATTACGGCATTCCCAAGGCCGCAGTCCACCAAGGCTCTTCAAGAATTCCTGGGCATGGTGAATTTCTACCACCGCTTTGTGCCCAAGGCAGCACAGCTCATGCAGCCCCTCTACGAGGCCCTCAAAGGCAAGGCTGGAATGGATACAATAGCCTGGACGGTCAAAATGGACAACGCTTTCGACAACACAAAAACCGCTCTAGCCAGTGCAACTATGTTGGTGCACCCTCTGCCAGGTGCCACCATCGCCCTTACCACCGACGCTTCCAACTATGCCATAGGCACCGTACAGGAACAGTGGGTCAACAGGACGTGGCAACCACTGGCGTTTTTCAGCCGCCAACTCCGGCGCAATGAACGCAAATACAGCACTTTCGACCGGGAGTTGCTGGCGCTGTTCCTGGCTATCCGCCATTTCCGCTTTTAGTTAGAAGGGCGTCCCTTCACTGCATTTGTAGATCACAAACCACTGACCTTCGCCATGGCCAAGACCGCCGAACCGTGGTCGGCTCGACAGCAGCAACAGCTAACTTTCATTTCAGAATTCACGACAGACATCCAACACGTAGCTGGCAAGGACAACTTGGTAGCCGATTGCCTTTCTCGCGCGACCGTATGGGCGGTCCAGCTGGGCATCAATTATGCCCTCATGGCCACCGATCAGGCATCCGACTCTGAAACACAGGCGTATCGCACCAACACCTCTAGCCTCCAACCGGCCGATGTGCAATTCCACGCAGCAGGCACCTCGTTACTCTGTGATGTCTCCATGGGAGATCTCCGCCCGATCGTTCTAGTTGCCTGGTGTCGCAAAGTTTTTGACACCATACATGGGCTTTCCCATCCTGGCGTGAAGGCATCTCAAAAATTAATGCCGGCTAAGTTCGTCTGGAGAGGAATGCGTAAGGATATCCGTGACTGGGCTAACACCTGCGTCATCTGTCAAAAGTCTAAGGTGCAACGTCACGTCAAGGCCCCATTGGCCATGTTCGCAGTACCAGAACGTCGATTCGACCATGTCAACGTGGACCTCGTCAGGCCGCTTCCACCGTCACAGGGGTTCACACACATGGTCGATCGTACTACTAGATGGCCAGAGGCAGTTCCTTTGGCGTCTACTACGTCCGCTGATGTCGCCAGGGCATTCCTCTCCTCGTGGGTCGCACGTTTTGGCGTTCCGGCGGACATTTCTTCAGACCGCGGTCCACAGTTCTCTTCTGAGCTCTGGAAAGCTGTGGCCCAGGGTCTCGGCACCAAGCTTCACCACACCACGGCCTATCACCCGCAGGCAAACGGTTTGTGCGAACGTTTCCACAGATCGTTAAAGGCATCGCTGAGGGTCAGCCTCCAAGGTGCCGGATGGGTGGATAAGCTTCCGTGGGTCATGTTGGGTCTTCGCAGAGCACCCAAAGAGGACCTGCAATCGTCCGCCGCGGAGCTCGTGTACGGCCAGCCACTCCGCGTACCGGGAGATTTCCTGCCGCTTCCAACTGAGCCGTGGTCCGCAGCCGACCAACTCAGCAACCACCGGGAAACAGCCAAGGCTTTTGCGCCTATCCCAACTTTGCATCACGGCCTTCCATCTTCACACGTACCAGCGGAGCTAAAGAATGCTGAATTTGTATTCATTCGTCATGATGCCCATAGGGATCCGCTCAAGGCCCCTTACACAGGCCCTTTCCGCGTACTGGAGACAGGCGACAAGAGTTTCTCCGTAGACATCGGTGTTAAAACCTGACCACATATCCATTGACCGTCTCAAACCGGCACACCTGGACATCGACCGGCCAGTAGAGACCGCACAGCCACCACGACATGGTCGACCTCCCGCTGCATCCACGCCAGACCCAAGGCTTCCAGCCCGCCAGCTGTTCAACAACGTCCACTCCAAGAATACAGGAGTCGCTCTGACAGGCTTGTCAGACCTCCTAGTCGATTGACTTTTACTGTTAAAGACAATTCTGGGGGGGCGCATGTGGCAGAGCCACCAGGGGACTCTGATCTAATGTACATAATTATCTTTAACAAATTATTAGCTACAGAATGAATCTGTATCCTTGTTCATATTATTGCATGTACATAGCACGGTCCCTTTAAGAATGAGACCAAACGCGATGACGTCATCACGTTGATCACGTGATCCTCCAGCAGCGGAAAACGTGATGACGTCATGGCGTCAGGCTGGGGAGCCGCCCTAGCCAGTCCTCGTGGAGCCAGCAAAGAGTGCAGACCTGTAATTTAGTTCTCCTGTGTTTTCGTGTTAAACTCTGTTGAATAGTATTAAACATCATTTGTTTGATAGACTGACTCGACCTCAGTCCTTTAGTTAGGAATCTAGCCATTCCTACACTGTCTTCTTAAACCAATACTGTGGAATGTTAACCACTATTACTATCGCAGAACTATTTGCACTTTGTTAGGTGGGCATGAAAATTACTGCTGACCAGATTATCAACTCTTTTATCTTTATTTAAAAACATTTTCCACAGTAGTGTATATATAGCATAATGTTACAGTAAGAAAGCTGCTTCTGATATTTGAGTAGCATTACTCTTGTAATAAGGAATTTTCATAGAACCACAGAAGTTTACAGCATAGAAAGAGGCCATTCACTCATCGTATCTATGCTTGCTCTTTGCTAGATCTCGCTGTCTTGCTTTCTCTTTATAGCCCTGTATCTTTCTCTACTTCAAATATATATCCAATTTTCCCTTAAAAGATGGAATGGTCATTTGCATAATTAAGTGGGCAATAAAATAACTGGCCACTAGATTATTATCACCATCATTTTACTTTAAAATATTTTTCGAACAATATATTTAACATTAATTGTACAATAATAAAGCTACTTCTGATAGCTGAGTGGCATTATTCCTGTAATTTGGGATTTCTCAGTACAAAAATGTGTGAGGTTAGGACCATTTTACACATTGTTTGAAGTCTTTACTCAGTCTTCTAAATCAGTAATGACTTTTTCTACAGGATGATTCAAGACCTCATCCTGTTCTATTTTGGGGATTTTTTTGCATGCCGGGAAGAAAGTTGTGTTTGTAGACCTTCAGAAGTGATGATTACTGAGCATTGTGATTGTCATGTACTCCCTTTAATAGAATGTAAACAACATGGTGACGTAACTGTCAGGGGCACTCGATCTGCTGCTCTTTTTGGAGTCTGACTGGCACACCACCTTCAAACACTCCTATGCTAGCTTCCTAGTGGCAGCATGTTTAAGTGATGGGGAAATTAAAAGGCTTCTGGCGGTGCCAGCCCAGAATAAGCCTACCCTGATTTTGCAAGCATGTCAGTTATGTGCTGTATGCCTTTACCTGGCCATTTAAATCAGTAGTGACTTTTTCTACAGGATGATTCAAGACCTCATCCGGTTCTATGTCAGGAACCTGGGAGGGCAACATTGACATCATGTGACTTTGACCTTCAAAGCCTGCAGCCAGATACCCGCTTGGAAAATATACTTCAGCCCATCAATCCAGAGGAGCTTGATAGACAAAATGAAGAATCGCGGAGAGCCAACAGACAAGCAGAACTATTTGCTCTCTATCCATCAACAGATGAGGTTATAAATATTTTACACATTGTTTAAACAATAGTAAAATGACAATTAGTGTTTTCATTCATTTGAATACTTTGCTACTTCAAAAGCATGTACACATTTTTTTAAAACAAAGAAAACAAAGTTGTTTTCTGAAAATTTGATAATTCTCTTTCAAGAAGATAATATGCCTTCTCATCAACAATCTCTAATCGTGGAATTAGTCTGCAAAAACTGCTAACTGATACTTTTAATTGAATTCGAAACATGGATGTGTTAGAATGAATGGCAATTCATCACAAAATATGTCACCTACTTTAAACATTTTCCTTTCTGTTGCTAGGAGGATGCTGTGGAAATTCGTCCAGCTCCTGACTGCCCGAAAGAACACATGGGCCACAGGATCCATGTAAAGTGCCAAATCTTGAAGTAATTTTCACATTTCAGCATTTACACAAAACATTTTTAACACACTCATCGTAAATCTATCCGAAGTATTGTCTGTAAAATATAAATGTGGTATTATAACAAGAGTCAAAAACAATATTCTAATTCCAGGAAATACTAACATTATTTAGAAGTAATCTTGGGTACAAAGCATTAGCATTAAAGAAAGAAAGACTTTCATTTATAAAGCGCCTTTCACGACCACCGGACGTCTCAAAGCGCTTTACAGCCAATGAAGTACTTTTGAAGTGGAGTCACTGTTGTAATGTGGGAAACGCGGCAGACAATCTGCACACAGCAAGCTCCCACAAACAGCAATGTGATAATGACCAGATAATCTGTTTTTGTGATGTTGATTGAGGGATAAATATTGGCCAGGACACCGGGGATAACTCCCCTGCTCTTCTAAGAAATAGTGCCATGGGATCTTTTACGTCAACTTGAGAGAGCAGACGGGGCCTCGGTTTAAAGTCTCATCCGAAAGACGATATTCAACAAAAGGTTAATAACCGCTGAATTGTATGGTAGTTTGAACAGTAGGGTGTTTAACAGAGCCAGAATATTCTGATTGCTCAGCTTTTTCATTGCTGCTGTTATTATGTTAACGATTCAGACCATCCATTCTGACTTTGATCATTATGATACTTTTCAAGTTCATTGTGGTATTCACCAATGTGTATTTCTGAGTCATTTGCATTTTTGGAAGAACTATGATTATTCTTGTTGCAGTTCTAGCAATATTGATAGATGTTAATGCTTTTTAATTTGAAAAGATTGTTTAATGAGATTAGTGACTGCAAAGTGCGTCTTAATTGTTCAAAAATAACCTGTGTACTTAAAAGCTGCAGCTGCAAAAGCTCATGGTGGCGTGTTATTGGTTTAACACAAGTTCTTATAGTCAGGCTTTGTCTTAACAGGTAGAAGGAATGTTTCTTAAACGTAGCTGCTTTGAAACTCTTGACAACTTGTTTGTACTAAATTGCTGTGATCAAATTCCTCATATATGTTCTTATCCTTTCCTTGACAGGTTTGAAATTGAAGTAGAACCAATGTTTGCCAGTTTAGCCTTGTATGACTTAAGGGAGAAAAAAAAGGTAATTCTTAAGATATATGTGCATTGCTATAAATAAGGGGCATTAAGCTATCCGAGCAAATTACTGCGCACCTGTAATCTGTTGTGTAAGCTGATTTTTTTAATTAAAAGGTTTATTTGCTCTGTCTTTCCTTCAACTTCCCTCCACTGCCAGCACATGACTGAGAAAAAATTAGCTTTGTATATTTTTTATTCATTCCGTGACAAGAGCTTTTAATATACAAAACTTTAAGAGAGGAAATAAAACTGGTTTTATTTGTATGGAATCTGAAGTTGAAGTATTGAAAGACACAGAACTAGCAAACATTTCTTTTAAAAAGCCTGTGTCAAGGCAGCAGCATCTAGGTTGCAATGTTTTCTATACTGTATAGTATATTTTGAAAGTCTATATATGATTATAAATAGCATCCCCTGCAGGGTGAACCTATTGCAACCAGTGATGTGGCTACACAGTAGGCACATTTTCAGAGCAGATTAAGGCAGAATTTTCCAGTAATCAATGTCTGAGATGATACTATTTTGCAAATCAAAGGAACTGAAACTTTGAAAAATGTTGTTGCTTAGGGTGAGAGTATAAAATACTACTGGTTTCAAAATTAAAGTTTCCATGATGGCTCAGTGAGGAACTGAACCAGCAAAGTCCCATTGGCTTCAGGTAGTAGTTGGAGCATTGTAATTGACTTCAGTATCCCTGGGTTAGGGAGGGGAAACATCAGCCAGGGTTCCCACTCCTGATCACTATCCATTGACCACTGCCTGTGTGTACAGAAATTCTTTTCACATCAGTACATCCCAAAACACTCGAGCTACTTCTGAAGTGCAACCTCTGTTGTTATTCTATCCCAAGATCAGCAGCTAATTTGTTTATAGCAGGGTCATGGTGGGATTTGAACTCATGTCTCCAGATCATTAATCCAGGTCTCTGAATTACTAGTCCAGTAACATAACCACTAGGCTACCGTACCTTATCTGTGCTGCCTCTTTGGTAGAGCTATCCAATTAGTCCCAGTCCCCTACTCTTTCCCCATAGCCCTGTAATTGTTTTCCCTTCAAGTATTTATCCAATTCTCTTTTGAATGTTACTACTGAATCTGTTTCCACCACTGTTTCAGGCAGTGCATTCCAGATCACAACAACTCACTGTGTAAAAAAATGTTTCCTCATGTCACCTCTGCTTCTTTTGTCAATCACCTTAAATCACCCTAGTTGAGGGGAGAATGTTGATCAGGACAAATATCTGCTCTTCTTCGAATAATTTTACATCCACAAGCAAGCAGACTTGGCCTCAATTTAACATCTCATCTGAAAGATTGCACCTGCAACAATGCAGCACTCCCTCAGCACTGAATTGATGTGCCAGTCTAGAGAACATGCTCAAGTCCCAGAGTATGGTTTAACCTTCTGGCTCAGATTGAAGGTTGTACCAACTGAGACAAGCTGACTTATGTACTACAGATGGTGAAAGAATTGCATTCAACTGTGGTGTTTACTTATCGTTGAATATCCTGCAAATACTCACTGCCCAGACTCACGCATGAGGAGTGGCACTTGGCCAAGGCATTAGAGAACTGCTGATATCTGTGGAGCCATAACTTAGTGTGTCTTGGTGCCTTTGGAAGGAGGATCAAAATTGGGGCAGGGGATAGTAAGAGCCATTATCATCTTAGTTTCCACATCAAGTCTGAAAAAATGGAGATATTTGTTCTAAGAACATAGGAACAAGAGCAGGCCATTCAGTCATTCGAGCCTGATGGCTGATCTGTATTTTAACTCCATCTACCTGCCTTGGTTCCAAAACCCATAATACAGCAAGTGTTGGACTAATATTGTTCTGCATTATGTGGAAAGAACATTTTGTTTTTTTCACTAAAAGCTGAATGTCATTTTTCTTCCAGATTTCAGAAAATTTTTACTGTGACTTCAACACTGACCAAATAAAGACTTTTCTTCGTCCGCACACAAATCAAATGGCACCATCCAGTCTGATTAGGTCGGCTATCTTCTCCATTACCTACCCTTCTCCAGACATCTATCTGGTCATTAAGGTAAAGTGTTTCAGTTAATCGGAGTGTCCTGTGCTAAGAGGTTGCTTGACTACACTGGAAATTAGCACCAGGATTTCCCACTGGAATTATGCGTAACTCCAGCAGAATGTGACAGGAATTTCTTTGTGAGCAAGTCCACCAGCTCTCCGCTGGTCTCTGCCACTTCCTGGATTTTCCACCGAAAGTGACAGCGGGCATACAATACGTCCACCCAAATCTGTGTGTGTATTGTAATGGCATGTAAATTGTTTATGTCCTGTTATTTGCACCCTAGCAGGACTGAGCGGTAGGAATGTTTAGCATTACTGACATCTAAGGTTGCTATAGTGGGGAGAGATTTAAAAATTAAAGGCCCACCTTCGCCTATGGAATTGATTGCAAGGTAATCAATTGCATAGGCCTATCAAGGCAGTATTGTATAAATTGGGCATTATATGACTTCTCCCCACCCTGACAAAAATGTGTTATTTTTAGAATGCAACTAACAAGAGTTTTATTTTAAATGCATTGTATATAGGCTTTTCTGAAATTTTATATGAAAAAATGAGATTTTATGGTTAGAAGCAAAGTAGGCCTCTGCTTCTGTCGCAGTGACCACAAGTATTCCAGTGCCTCAATTGATGCTGACGCTTGGCATTAGCCAGACTTTAAGTTTAAAAGTAATAAAAATGTGTGCAGGGCTGATTGGCAAGGAGGGGGCTGAGCAAAGCATGACGCCATCAGGTTCAAGGCAAGGATGTCCGCATCCGGTTTAAAACAAAATCAATCTATTGAGATCAAAAACCGAAAATGTTGGAAACACTCATCAGGTCAGGCAGCATCGGTGGAGAGAGAAACAAAGTTAACATTTCAGGTCAATGACCTTTCATCAGAACTCAGTATTTTAATTTTGTTCTTTTGAACAATCTATTGCCAATAATCATTACTTAAATTGAACAGTAGGATAAAGATGTAGTCCCATGATAGACCTTGTCGTGTGTCACTTCAGAGGATGCCTGTGGGTTAATCCAAATAAATAAACACTTGTGCTGCAGTGACTCACTTATCACATGTCTTTTGCTGTTTTTAGATTGAAAAAATCCTTCAGCAGGGAGATATTGCAGAATGTGCTGAACCATATCTTGTAATGAAAGAGTCTGATTCAACAAAGGTATCCAATATTTTCTTAATTTTTGGCAAATGTTTTCTTGATCGTGCACAACTTTCATTAAGATTTTCCCCTTGGCAGACAGTAGCAGGTTTACTGCTAACAGTACCCCCTTCCCCTCCCCTCCAAGCACAATCTTCAAGCCTTTGGGCCTTTTGGCTGGTGCTCTCTGTGATGCTGGCAGCCAGAAGCACATGCTCCTGTTTTCTCACTCTGATCTTGGCATAGGCCCTGCCAGGGGACAGGCCTGCATTGGGATGGCACCTGGGCCACGCAGATGGCCTGGCCAGGAAAATTGAGGGGTTTCATCTATCCCAGACGTAACATACCTCTGGTAGGCTACACCTATCTTGCGCCCAATGGGGGCCCAGAGAGAGAAATTAGCGTTTTTTTGTTTCTTCTCGCAGCTAGACGTCAAATCAGAGGTGCTTTACCCTTCCCAGAGACCATTTCATTGGGTCATTGCTGATGTGCTGTGGATGGGCAGGACTCTGACAGATATGCATGCTGTCGCTACTTAAGAGTCATAACTTGCCAGACCGCTGATGATTTTGTCTGCAACACCCATGGTCCAGTTTGCCACTTCTGGTTCTGATACTGGCAACAACTGTGCCCATCTTCTCTGTGGGGAAAGCCAGCAACTATGAAGACAAGGGGAGAAGGGAGCCTGGGAATCAGCTGAGTGAGGTGGATAGATTCTATTACATTGCACCCTCTTAACTTTCTGTTTTAGTGAAAAATGCATCAATTTTCCAGCCTTTTTTCACTATTCCAACTTCTAAATCATGGTATTTGACTGAATCTTTGCAGTATCCTTTCCATAGCTCTGTCATTTCTATGAGGTGCCCAGAAATGCATGCAATACTCCAACTGTGGCCAATCCATTGTCTTGTACAAATTCAATATGGCTTCTTTGCTTTTATATTCAATGTCACTATATTCAAAACCCAGAACCCTGCTTTGGGCGCAATCGGGAAATTGCGCTGGTTCGGTTACAGTTCAAGTTTCTGTTAAATACATTTGCATAATCACAAATGTAAAATTTTCAATGAACCAGTGCAATCGGGCAGCATACAAGAACGTAATTGTTTCTTTTGTTTTCGTTCCATTATAAAGTAATCCTGGATATATTTAAGAGTGGTAACCTGGTGCAGTTTTATTAGTACAGCTGAAAATGGGATTATCACCAACAATAAACATTTTTAATAAGAATATCCAATCCTCCACCTGTGAGTAACCTGATTTAAAATCAGTGAAGATGACTTAAAAAAAAAAGCTATACTGAACCACTTAATGGCCCAGAAATTCGGGTCGGGGGCTTCCCGCAGGTGTAAGCCCCCGACCTGCACTTACCTTGCGCGCCGGTCGTTGAGCTATAGGCCCCCGTGGAATTCCGATCCTGGGCCTGCTCCAACTGCCGGCGCGCAGTGCTTGCGTATCCCAGGGGCGCAGTTAGTTCGATGCGTCCCCTGGGATCATGTGGGCCATGGAGAACCAATCGGAGCACGGAATGCTTCATTCATAAGTTTGACAGGAAGAGCTGTCAAAACTTATAAATACTACGGGCCCCAAAACATCACTAAATCTTCAAATAAATTTTTTTTTAAATCACATTTTTTAAATAAACTATAAATTACATGAAATAACTATTTTAAACAATAATTTACATTTTTGAAAAAAATAATTTTATTTTCTAACGGGGCTAAAAACTTACCTTTCTTTAAAGTATTTAAAAATAATAAACCTGTGGAAAAAATGTTTTAATTTTAATTAATTCACCACTTACCTTGTAAAAAGCAGGCCTTGTGCCTGCTTTTTAAATGTCTAACTTCTGGAGACTTACCCTCCCGGGAAAACCTGCAAAAAAAAACCTAAGTTCGATGCACACGCGCAGCCTCTCCTGCGCACGCGTTCGAACTCTGAACCCCTTCTTTCAGGGGAACGGAAGTGCCGGTTTCCCGTGCATGTGCAGTGCATGCAGGAAACTGGCACTTCCATTGGGCCTACGGGTGAGTACCCCGTGCGTACTCACCCGTGGAGACCCAAAGTTCTGGGCCAATACTTTAATTGGTGTACACTAGTCAGTTTCTCAGTAAATTAAGCGTTAAAAATACTTTTAAAACGGGCCTACTAGTGCCTGAGCGCCTAAAAAGAAAAGAAAGACTTGCATTTATATAGCGCCTTTCACGACCACCAGATGTCTCAAAGCGCTTTACAGCCAATAAAGTACATTTGGAGTGTAGTCACTGCTGTAGTGTGGGAAAATTGACAATGAGTGCAATTTGAAGAGCCTTCCCGAATGGGCACAATCAGCAGAATCTCGCAATGTCGACCTGTGGGTGTGGCCAGTTTGTGGGCAGGGCCTGATCCGGTGAATTGAAACTTGAACCACCAGAAAAGAGCGCGGAAAAAAAGACGGTAAATGGTTTTGAGCGTAACTCAAATACGTTTAAAATTCCCCAATCTTTTACGCTGGTTCAGCCGATTCCGCATGCATTGCGCTTATATTACTAGCATAAACAAGCAGAAACTCTACCCCCTATAATTTAAAGTATACATCCTTTTGCCCAAAATCAATTACTTCCCATTTCTCTGCATTGAGCTGCATTTTCTATCTGTTTGCCCATTTGCTAACCTGTCTATGCCATCCTGCATCCTCCTGCAACCTCTTGCATTCTTCTTTACAGTTTGCCATGCCCTCAAATTTGGTATCATCAACAAACTTTTATATCATTTGTCTTGTACCTGCATCCACATTTTTTATATAACTGGAAAACAACAGAGGTCCTGGCACAGATCCCTGGGCAAAGCATTATCCACATCCTGCTGGCCCAAAAAATATCCATTTATATCCCTATTCTCTGTTTTCTGTCCCTCAGCCATCCTTCTATCTATGTAGATACATTCCTTTTACTACCATGTGCCTTAATCAAATTTGCCTCAAAAGGATGTGGATGCTGGGTCAATTGGAGCTTTTAATACTGAGCTCGATAGATTTTTGCTATATAAGTGTATCAAGGGATATGGAACAAAGGTGGATAAATGGTGTTGAGATACAGATCAGCCATGATCTAAGAAAGAAAAAAGACTTGCATTTATATAACGTCTTTCACGACCTCTGGACATCCTAAAGTGCATTACAGCCAATGAAGTACTTTTGAACTGTAGTCACTGTTGAATGACCTACTCCTGTTCCTATGTTCCTATGAAATCATTAATGTGTCCCTTGTATGTTTCAGGCATGTGAACTAAGTTTTATTTTTTTTTCCAGAATAAAGATAAAATTGAGAAACTTAAAACTCAAGCAGAGTCCTTTTGCCAGCGACTGGGAAAATACCGTATGCCATTTGCCTGGGCTAACATAAACATCATGAATGTGGTCTCCACGGCAACAGATAAGGATGCAATAGAGGTTGAAAACATCAATGGTAATATAGTATAACTATATTCTCACTGCAGTTGAATTTGACCATTTTTTGTCTTTTCTAAGAGTGTTTAAAACTATAATAAATTACCTTTATTTTCCTGTTGTACCCTAATAAGGTAAAGGAAACAGTGGAGACAAAAAAGTTTTCACACATCAAAGACGACTTTCTGAGAGGTCAGCTCTTCTGGAGGATCAGTATAATCTCTCCAATTTCAAAACAGCCTCGATTACCATCAATAACTTTTTTAAACAGGTACTTTTCAGTCTTGTCTAGTTGTATGGTGTTTCTACACTTTAGTGTAGTAGTTAGCACGCAGTGCTAGACTTAGAGCAGGGGTGTTGAAGATTTTTGTCTTTGTGGGCCACACAGGTACATATCACATATAAAAGTGAAATCTAATATATATATATATATATATATAATATATATATATATATATCAAGTTCTGCTCTGATTTAGAATGTATCCACCAGTGAGGCAACAGTACTTAAAAACAGCCTCCAGGCCCACAAAATTTTAAAAAGACAAGCCAGAAAATAAAAAAATATATAAGCACAAATTAAGCTGAGCTGTCTGGGCTGTGAGGGATGGATTTCCAGGACTCAGGAGCCACAGATTGCCCACAGAGTGTCTATCTTTGCCTTGATATCTTGCTAAACCTTTGATAACATGCCTGGGAAGTGAATGGTAAACCCTGTCAAGTAGTTGCTTTTAGTTACTGGACTTATTCTATGGCTCCAAAAGATTCCACTACAGTCTTTGAAAGTGATAGAATGTCACAAAAGACCTTGATTTAAGTTTAAAATATTAAGCAAATTTACTTTACATACTTCACAAGCACATGAATAACAGATGTAGATTGGTTGCATATTTACAGTAGGTATCTTTTCACCTAATTACTCTGATGGACAAAATATTAAAAAGATTGCAACTCTGAGAACTAAGTTAGCCTTTTGTAAATAATCTAGTGATTTTTGTCCTTAGCCTGGAAAAGAGTTACCAGACATTCCTTGATTCCAACCAGTCACATTTTAAAAGGAACTGCCAGTCATATACAAATAGAACCAATCACACAATGTTAGAATTATTCCTCTGCAACTTATATAATGAACAACATTGTATTGTCACGGGGCTGACAACAAGATTCTAACTGTTAAACTCTTACGCAAGTAGTTTTCATGGGCCCTTTATGCTGTTTCTCTGTGGTTTCCGTCAATCTTCTGCCGACGTTATCGTGGGAGATTGGGGAACCCCAGCGGATATTCTACCCTCGCATATATTGTAATTAGATTCAAAGAGACATCCACCAAATCAAAACTGGACAAAAATGCTTCATTTGGTCACACGTTCCCTTTTCTTGCCTTTCCTGAAAGCATTGACTTTTGCAAGGTTACAGTTCCACATTCACCAGTAAACCTTTGGCAATTCATCTAATTAGCCATTCACAAATTCACCTCTGACTAGTCTGTCATAAAGGTTTCTTGGACTCATGTCTATATCACACATTTTGCAATGTGACATTACAAACAAGGCTAAGCAACAGCATGTAGAAGCAGGGTCTAAATCCGACAAGAGGAATAGTCATCACAAAATAGACATACCTGTAGAAATGGAGCTACCTGAAACATTCCTTTGTAGGGGAACTACTTTTAAAGATAAAGTTATTCCCCTCATATAATCGATTTGAAAAAAGTCATCGGTTCGTTCTCTGAATCTTATAAGAGTGAACAAGCAAGGAATGATGAAACAATTACGGGAAATAGTGGGTTCGTCAGCATTTTAAACAAAGACAGGTTAATCTTTTCATTACTTGAGAACTTTGGAATTAAAGACTAGTAACTTTTTTTTATTCCACCACACAAAGATCCTCAGATGGGCCCAAAGGTGTTGAGTTTTCTTTGTGTTATTTACAGGAAGGTGACAGGCTAAGTGACGAAGATTTGCTCAAGTTTTTAGCTGAACTGAAAAGATCTTCTGCCTCACTAAGAAGATTGCGACCAATATCAGGTATCAGTTCTATTTATTTAAACTCTAGATTACATCAGGCCTGGTCTGAAGTTTACGTTTAAATGTAGAAATTAGGGAGGAATCAAGCTGACAATTTAAATTGACAACATTGGACTTATTCAGATTGATTTCCTGTATATCCAAATTTGATCCAATCCAATCATTTTAGGCCGGCCTGTGCATGTCTCTATAAAAGCAACAAGATAACAGCCATGCACAAATGAACAAATACTCCCACTGTACATGGTCAGTTTTGCTACTGCCTGCTGCTCTGCTGGTGATTTAGCAAGCAGCTACCCTGTGTTTTGGAACCACACAATTGAGGTAAATGCTTTTATGAATTTAATTTGTGTCTTCGCTGTTGATGAAGCTGGCAGCACGGACTCGTAGATTTGCCCCTTTTAGTTTTATCTCCGATTACTTAGTGGGAGGGATATCCATCTGCTCAATCTCTGGACGATTAGTAGCTTGTGAAGTATGCAGCCCCATGACAGGTGTCTGTATGTTTAGCCCTCAATAATCCACTGTGAAGAGAGATATAGTGGGTAGCTCTCTGTTCAATCCTTCAGAGTCTGGTGGGAAGAGGATGCAGCCTCATGGTATGTTTCCAGTAGGCTAGTGGGATGTAATGCTGATGTGCAATCTTGTGGTGATGATGATGTATCCACCCAATCCCTGACCAACCTCATTAGTGCAGCCAGTTTTGCTGTCTATCCAATGCTAGAAGGCATGAACAACAAAGACAGCAACTTCTTGCATTTATGTAACATCTTGATGTGTGAGAATAAGATAGTGAGCCAGGACGAGAGATTGGGAAGGGTTTGAAAGATAGGTCAAATAAATAGGATTTGCAGAGTCTTTTTTTAAAGGAGAAGAGAAAGCTAGAGATGCCGAGAGGTTTAGGGAGGGAGTTTCAGAGAGTAGGACTCAGTTGGCTGAGGGAGTAGCACAGAGAGCATTGGGGTAGTTGAGTATGGAGGTGACAAAGAAATGTAAAAGGGTATCAGCATGGGAGGGACTAAGATGGGGTGGAGGAGGTGTTGCGGAGGTGGAAGCTAGTGGCCCTTGTGACAGAGAGGATGTGGGGTCTCAAACTTAGCTCAGAGTTGAACAGGATGCCAAGATTGAAAACAGTCTTGTTCATCCTGAAATTGTGGCTGATGAGGGAGATGGAGTCAATGGCAAGGGGGCAGAATTTGTGGTGCTGGCTAGAGACAATAGCATTGGTCTTCCCCATGTTGAGTTGGAGAAAGATGTGATTCAGCTAAGTCTGGATGTCATAAAGTTCATACATTTTGGGTGGAACAATGCAAGGGCAGTCTCATGGAGCTGGAGCCTGGTTGAGGCAGCACGGTGGCATAGTGGTTAGCACTGTTGCCTCACAGCGCCAGGGACCCGGGTTCGAATCCGGCCTTGGGTGACTGTCTGTGTGGAGTTTGCACATTCTCCCCGTGTTTGCGTGGGTTTTCTCCGGGTGCTCCGGTTTCCTCCCACAGTCCAAAGATGTGCAGGTTAGGTTGATTGGCTATGAAAAAAATTGACCCTTAGTGTTAGGGGGATTAAATACGTGGGGTTACGGGGATCGGGTGGGATATGTGTCGGTGCAGGCTCGATGGGCCGAAATGGCCTCTATCTGCACTGTGGGGTTTCTGTGATTTCTGTGATTTCTGTGAAGAGGCATTGGAAGAGGATGGCAAGGTCTACTGCGTTGAACATTGCAGAGCGGTCAAGGAGGATGAGGAGAGACAGTGCACTATGGTCACAGATGATATCGTTTGTCATTTTGGTTAGGGCCATTTCAGCACTGTGAAAAGAGCAAAAGCCAGACTGGAGGGATTCGAACAGGGAGTTGTTCGAGAGATGGCATTGGAGCTGGGAGCGATGATCTGTTAATGACCTTTAAGGGGCAAGGGAGTAAAGCAGTGGTTGGCGTTCTGATTTTTGTGCTATGAGGGCAGCTACATAACCTCCATCCGATGCTTTCTCACAGCATTGTGACCAAAATCAGGAATTCGGTGGAGTCAGGTAAATAAGCCTAATTGTCAGTGACACAAGCTGGAGTTGCCAAACAGTCCCCTGTGAAGCGGTATAATGCAAGGTCAAGCCTGTGGTGGCACATATAATTTTCCAGTTTCAGCCACACATTCAAGTGGATGCACGAAAGTGGAATGGGTAATCCCACTCTACTGATGGGAAAATCAGAAAGCAGTTCACTATACGCCATATTTCAACATCTCCCAGCGGCAGCTATAAAGCACCCTCAACAGAGTGCAGACTGTAAATTCAGCTCAGGAAAGTGTGTGGCATGGAGAGGTATTCATTAAATAACTTCATTAAGACAATTATATAATGGACATAGCCTGAAATAAAATAGTGTTATTATAAGGCCTAGAAATTCAGTTGGTTGCGCCAGCCGTTAGCGCCCAAAGAGGCCACTCAGAGGCTTTAGCGCCTCTGGCCACAACCACCGCGATATTTAGCGGGGCGCTAATGGCGGCGTTAGCCTGTAGCGCTGCGCCGCCACCGATGACGTCATCGGTGTGCGCAGCGCCCCGCTATCGCCCCGATGTCCATATTTGGTCGCGCCCGCCTCCTCCGCGCCGGCCGCAAATAGCGACCGGTACACAGGGGCCTACCTGTGGCGGTAGTGGGGCGAGTTAAGGTGGAGGTGCGGCCGGCCGCTTTTTCGGCGGCCGCCTTCCCGCACCTCCGTCCCCGGCCTCCTACACCGCCCCCCCCGCGGCATTGCCGGCTGTTTCCCGAGAGCCCGGCACTTCTCCTTGGTGCCGGGCTCATTTGCCGGCACTTGCGAGCGGGGATCGCGCTGTTGCAGGCACCTCCCCCTTAACAGTGGGAGGAAGGCCTGCAGTACCGCAGCCTGCCGTGCCGCAGCGGGTGGCGCTGCGGCACTTTGCGCGCCGATATTCAGTTTCAGCACCCCAAGCGGGGCACCGAAACCCTTGTTTAGCGGCCGGCTTCCACTTGGGGCGCTGAAACTGAATATCCCGATGGCGCAAGTGGCTCCGCGTGCAGCGGTAATTCTGGCGCCCAGTCGAGCTGGGCGCCCCAAACTGAATTTTTAGCCCCTAGAATATTATCCAATCACCATTATTACTGGATGTATTATTGTTTGGTTTGCAAAGGTTGAGAGTTGTTCAATCTGTTGCTTTTCATGTTTGAAGTATCAGCTTGGCTCAGTTTGAAAGCTCAGTCTCACCTCTGAAGGTTGTGTGATCAAACCCCAGTCTAGGACTTTAGCACTCTCAGCTGAAACTCCAGTGCCGCGCTGATGGAGTGCTGCATTGTTCAAAGTGCTGTCTTTCAGATGGGATATTAAACAGAGGCCCTGTCGGCTTGTTCAATGCATGTTGAAGATCCAGTTGTCACTAATCAAAGAAGAGCATGGAGGTCTCCCACTGCTCTGACCAACATTCCTAACTCAACCAATACCAACAAGAATGAAATAACTGACCATTAATCTCATTGCTGTTCGTAGGATCTTGCTGTGTACAAAATGGCAGCAGCACTTGTCTCCAAAACAACAGTCCATATAAGTGAAGTGCTTTGAGGCATTTGTGAAAGATGTGATAAGGCGCTATAAGTTCTTTCTAATTCATGTTTGCTGATGTGTTTCAGGTCTAATAAAACTCGAAATCTCACCAGCTGCAGAGAATCCCGCATTCTGCATTACACCTGAACTGTTACCAGTGAAACCATATCCTGAAAACCGTAGCCGACCAATCAAAGAAATTCTAGAGTTCCCATCTCGAGAAGTCTATGTTCCACATACATCTTACAGGTGAGTGACCAATGGTGCCTGTGTAAAATGCAAATTTGCCAAACTTTTACATAAAACTTGTAATTTTAAAGTTACTTCCAAAAATGTCGTGATCAAATTTTCTGTCACTCCTTTTACTTTACTGGCAGTTGTCGTTGTTTGCGGTTGAAGGTATTTGGATAGCTTTGTTATGGGAACAGCTTAGCTGATTCTAAACCATTAATGCAATCACCTCAGGGTAGTGTTGTCCAAGAACTTTTAATAATAATTTTATAGATTATAAGCTTCGCTGTGTCTCAGTGCTTATAACACATGAATCCAAGAATGATTAAATATGAATATATGAAAAATCCTGGCTCCAGCAGGAGGATTTGTTTCTCCTTGCCCTTCCCAATTTCCATGCCATTAGGTATGTGCACATAAAGGTTTGACCTGAAGAGGGAGTATTTGCTTTCTTTTTGCAGTCGCACTTTCGGAATCTTGATGCTTGACATCATTGTTGTAGCAGTAAGCTGTTTACTTTACAAAACAGATAAAGAACGTGAGAAAGCATCAAACAAGAAAAGTGATTCACATAATTAACCCACGCACAATCCACACTCGCTGTTCAATGAATCTGACAAAATGGATATATCCCTCCCCACCCTTGTTCAGCCATACTAATAAAATATGAAAGAATATTAAGTAGAGGAATAAATAATACATTAATATACTACATTTATATTTATTATAAATGTGTTTATTAATTTGTTGCTATTTAATGCAGAAGTTAACACTTCAGTTTAAATAAGTTAACACTTGTTTATATTTTCAGAGCTTTACCCTTGAGTCTCTATGTTCATCACCTTAGTTTTACTGTCTGACGCTATAGCTGATGTGGCTGAACAGGGTCTTTTACAACAATTTCAGCACTAGAGCAGGATTATAAGGGGGTCAGCTATCAGGAAGGAAGATCTTTAGAAGGAGATAATGCACTCTGTTCTACAGAGTTATAGCACTCTTGTATATAATCATCCAGCAAAAAGACAGTTTTTTCCCTTGAAACACATGTCAGGTGGCACTATAGTAACAACAGAAAATGCTGAAATCACTCAGCTGGTCAGGCAGCATCGTGGAGAGAGAAACAGAGTTAACGTTTCAGATCGATGACCTTTCATCAGAACTGGAAAAAGTTAGAGAAGTAACAGATTTTTAAGCAAGTGTAGGGGCAGTGATAGGGAGATGGGAAGGAAAGAACAAAAGGGAAGGTCTGTGAAAGGGTGGAAGGCAGGAGAGATTAAAAGACAAAAGGGATGATGGTGCAAGGCAAAAGGAGATGGTAATCGGACAAGTTAAGAAACAAAAGATGACTCTAGATGAGGTGTAAATGGCAATGGCAGAATCATCAACAGCTGCCATGTGAGAGAAATAAAAGAAAAAAAAATATAGGGGCCGAGGTTATAGTCTGAAATTGTTGAATTCGATTTTGAGTCAAGAAGGCTGTAAAGTGTCTAATCAAAATTTGAGGTGCTGTTCCTCGAGCTTACATTGAGCGTCGTTGGACCAGGGTAAGAGGCCGAGGACAGAGAGATCAGAGTGGGAGTGGAGCGGAGAATTAAAGTGACTGGCGACCGGAAGCTCAGGGTCACGCTTACGATGGAGGTGTTCCGCAAAGCGGTCACCCAATCTGTGTTTGGTCTCCCCAATGCAGAGGAGAATGCATCATGAGCAGCGAATACAGTATACTAAATTGCAAGAAGTACAAGTAAATCGCTGTTTCACCTGGAAGGAGTGTTTGGGGCCCTGGACAGTTGGACGGGATGAGGTAAAAGGGCAGGTGTTGCATCTTCTTCGCTTGCACAGAAAGGTGCCATGGGAAGGGGAGGACACAAATAACCTTCCAGAGATGCCAGGGAACATAGGATCTAATGAGAGGGAGCAATTGAATGAAATTAGTATTTGTAGGGAAATGGTGTTAGGGAAATTGACGGGATTGAAGGCCGATAAATCCCCAGGGCCTGATAATCTACATACTAGGGTACTTAAGGAAGTGGCCCTAGAAATAGTAGATGCATTGCTGGTCATCTTCCAAAATTCTATAGACTCTGGCACAGTTCCCATGGATTGGAGGGTAGCTAATGTAACCCCACTATTTAAAAAGAGTGGTAGAGAAAAAACAGGGAATTATAGACCGGTAAGCCTGACATCGGTAGTGGGGAAAATGCTAGAGTCCATTATAAAAGATGTAATAACAGAGCACTTGGAAAACAGTGACAGGATCAGACAAAGTCAACATGGATTTAAAAAAGGTCAATCATGCTTGACTAATCTACTGGAATTTTTTGAGGATGTAACTGGTAGTATAGATAAGGGAGAACCAGTGGGTGTGGTGTATTTGGACTTTCAGAAGACTTTCGATAAGATCCCGCATAAGAGATTAGCGTGTAAAGTTAAAGCACATGGGATTGGGGGTAAGGTACTGTCTTGGATAGAGAACTGGTTGGCAGACAAGAAGCAAAGAGTTGGAATAAACGGGTCTTTTTCGGAGTGGCAGGCAGTGACTAGTGGGGTACTGCAGGGATCGGTGCTAGGACCTCAGCTATTCACAATATATATAAATGATCTAGACGAGGGAACTAGATGTAATATCTCCAAGTTTGCAGACGACACTAAGCTGGGTGGGCGTGTGTGCTGTGAGGAGGATGCCGAGAAACTCCAGTATGATTTGGACAGGTTGGGTGATTGGGCAGATGCATGGCAAATGCAGTATAATGTGGATAAATGCGAGGTTATCCACTTTGGTGGCAAAAACAGGAAGACAGATTATAATCTGAACGGCAATAGATTGGGAGAAGGGGAAGTGCAACGAGACCTGGGTGTCCTTGTGCACCAGTCACTGAAGGTAAGCATGCAGGTGCAGCAGGCGGTTATGGTGTGTTGGCCTTCATAGTGAGAGGATTTGAGTACAGGAGCAAGGATGTCTTGCTGCAGTTGTATAGGGCCTTGGTGAGACCACACCTTGAGTATTGTGTACAGTTTTGGTCGCCTTATCTGAGGAAGGATGTTCTTGCCATGGAGAGAGTGCAGCGAAGATTCACCAGACTGATACCTGGGATGGCAGGAATGACGTAGGAGGAGAGATTGGGTTGATTAGGCTTATATTCGCTAGAGTTTAGAAGAATGAGAGGGGATCTCATTGAAATTTATAAAATTCTAACAGGACTAGACAGACTAGATGCAGGAAGGATGTTCCTGATGGCGGGGGAGTCCAGAACCAGAGGTCACAGTATAAGGATAAGGGGTAAGCCATTTAGGACTGAGATGAGGAGGAATTTCTTGACCCAGAGAGTGGTGAACCTGTGGAATTCTCTGCCACACAGGGCAGCTGAGGCCAATTCATTAAATATATTCAAGAAGGAGTTGGATATATTTCTTGAGGCTAAAGGGATCAAGGGATATGGGGAGAAAGCAGGGACAGGGTACAGAATTTGGATGATCAGCCATGATCTCATTAAATGGCGGAGCGGGCTCGAGGGGCCGAATGGCCTACTCCTGCTCCTATCTTCTATGTTTCTATGTTAGGGGTGTTGGGAGTGATAGAGGAGTGGACCAGGGCGTCGCGGAGCAAATCTCGTGATATTTCAGATTTCCAGCATCCGCAGTATTTTGCTATTGTGTCAGGTGGCACTATATACCCTTGTTGAGTCATATCATTCTCTAACGCCTTTATTCTCAACATGGAATTTTCTTAAAAATGCAGATGATATCAAATATATAAGCCATCACTTAACTGAGGTTTTTCATCTCCTAGCACTGCTGACCTTTGCAACACCACTGCAGTGAAGCAAAAGAAGCAGGCAATAATAAGTCTTAATATTTATAATAGGCTTAGAGATACCTATTATTATAAATATATCTAATATCCTCATTAGCAGATTCTTATAATAGCCAAACAGCTTACACACCAGTTACACATTCCCTACTATTATTCTTTCCATGTGTACTGAATGTGAGTAAATGTACTGTAATACAAATCTAGCCTCAAAACCAACTTTTCTTTTTAAAAAAAAGGAACGACCAATCCTTCATTTTCTCGCGGTGACAGTAGGTGCTCCACCATTCAGTGCTAGTGGCTCCACAAAGACGTCCTCAAACTAAGCAGTGCAAGTGAATGACACACATGCAATGTTCCCTCTAATTTGCAGTTTAAGTACACGGTCTCTTTAAATTTGCCGCGCATGCACAGTATCTTCCAGCAGCAGCAACTGGTGAGCGGCATACGCGGGACCTCGGCTGCTCACCTTAGGGGGAACATTGCACACAGGTGTTTGCTGAATAGCGGGAAAGCAATAGTAATCTGCCTGAGGCAATGGGTGGGGCAATGGGTAGAAATTTGTCTTGGATGGTAGCGCCAAACAGCTGATAGCGAATCAGCAGCTCCCATTACACTCCGCCTGATTTGCTTTTCCACTGGAAGATGCAGAAACGCTGGCAGTTACAGTAATGAAGAGCTGTTTTTCACACTATACTGCTTTGGTATCAGTGATTCGTTTTGAGTCCAAAGTTACTGCTGGTAATACTAACTCCAATTAACATCTTCATATGACGTTCTTTTATCTGCCATTTTTCTAGATGTGTTAACTTGTTTAAAATTAATTGGGTAACTTCTGCATTAAATAGCAAACAAAGCAGTATTGTACAAATGCATTTTATTAATTCATTCATGGGATGTGGCTGTCGCTGTTGCTCATCCTAATTGCCCTTGAAAAGGTGGTGGTGAGCCACCTTCTTGAACCGCTGCAGTCCTTGTTGTGAAGGTACTCCCTCAGTGCTGTTAGAGAGAGAGTTAAAATCATAGAATGGTTACAGCATGGAAGGAGGCCATTCGGCCCGTTGAGCCCATGCCGGCTCTCTGCAAGAGCACTTCAGCTAGTCCCACTCCTCACCCTTTTCTCGTAGCCCTGCAAATTTCTTTCCTTCAGATACTAATCCAACTCCCTTCTGAAAGCTGTGATTGAATCTGCCTTCACCACTCTTTCAGGCAGTGCATTCCAGATCCTAACCACTCACTGCGTAAAAAAGTTTTTTCTTATGTCGCCTTTGGTTCTTTTGCCAATCACCTTAAATCTGTGTCCTCTGGTTCTCGACCCTTCTACCAATGGGAACAGTTTCTCTCTATCTACTCTGCCCAGACTCATGATTTTGAATACCTCTATCAAATCTCCTCTCAATCTTCTCTGCTCCAAGGAGAACAACCCCAGCTTCTCCAGTCTATCAACTTAACTGAAGTCCCTCATTCCTGGAATCATTCTCATAAATCTTTTCTGCACCCTCTCTAAGGCCTTCACAACCTTCTTAAAGTGTGGTGCCCAGAATTGGACACAGTACTCCAGTTGGGGCCGAACCAGTGTTTTATAAAGGTTCATCAACATTTCCACACTTTTGTACTCTGCCTCTATTTATGAAGCCCAGGATCCCGTAAGCGTTTTAACCGCTTTCTCAGCCTGCCCTGCCACCTTCAATGATTTGTGCACATATACTCCCAGGTCTCTCTGATCGTGCACCCCCTTCAGGATTATACCATTTAGTTCATATGTCCTCTCCTCATTCTTTCTACCAAAATGTATCACATCATACATTTCTGCATTAAATTTCATCTGCCACATGTCCACCCACTTCACCAGCCTGTCTATGTCTTCTTGAAGTCTATCACTCTCCTCCTCGCTGTTCACTATACTTCCAAGTTTTGTGTCATCTACAAATTTTGAAATTGTGCCCTGTACACCCAAATCCAAGTCATTGAAATATATCAAGAAAAGCAGTGGTCCTAGAACCGACCCCTGGGGAACACCACTGTATACCTTCCTCCAGTCCGAAAAATAACCGTTCACCACAATTCTCTGTTTCCTATCACTTAGCCAACTCCGTATCCATGCTGCCACTGTCCCTTTTATTCCATGGGCTTCAACTTTGCTGGCAAGCCTATTATGTGGCACTTTGTCGAACGCCTTTTGGAAATCCATGTATACTATGTCAACTGTATTACCCTCATCAACCCTCTCTATTACCTCACCAATCAAGTTAGTTAAACACAATTTGCCTTGAACAAATCCATGCTGGCTTTCCTTAATTAATCCACACTTGTCCAATTTTGTCCCTGATTGCTGTTTCTAAAAGCTTCCCCACTACCAAGGTCAAACTGACTGGTCTGCAGTTGCTGGGTTTATCTTTACACCCTTTTTTGAACAATGGTGTAACATTTGCAATTCTCTAGTCCTCTGGCACCACCCCTGTATCTAAGGAGGATTGGAAGATTATGGCCAGTACCTCCGTGATTTCCTCCCTCAATTCCCTCAGCATCCTAGGATGCACCCCATCAGCTCCTGGTGATTTATCTACTTTAAGTACAGCCAGCCTTTCTAATACCTCCTCTTTATCCTATCAAGTATCTCCACTACCTCCTCCTTTACTATGTCTATGGCAGCATCCTCTTCCTTGGTGAAGACAGATGCAAAGTACTCATTTAGTACCTCAGCCATACCCTCTGCCTCCATGCATAGGTCTACTTTTTGGTCCCTAATTGGCCCCACCCCTCCTCTTACTACCCTTTTACTATTTATATGGCTATAGAAGACTTTTGGATTGCCTTTTATGTTGGCTGCCATTCTATTCTCATACCCTCTCTTTGCCCCTCTTATTTTCTTTTTCTCTTCTCCTCTGACCTTTCTATATATAGCCTAATTCTCGATGTATTTGCCACCTGACATCTGTCATATGCGCTTTTTTCTGCTTCATCATATTTTCTATCTCTTTCGTTATCCAGGGAGCCCTGACTTAAGTTGCTATGCCTTTCCCCCTAGTGGGAATGTACCTGAACTATTTCCTCTTTAAAGGCAGCCCATTACAGTTTTGCCTGCCAATCTTTGATTCCAGTTTACCTAGGCAGATCCGTTCTCATCCCACTGAAATTGGCCTTCCCCCAGTTAAACATTTTTACTCTAGATTGCTCCCTGTCCTTTTCCATAGCTAATCGAAACCTTATGATACTATGATCACTGTTCCTTAAATGTTCACCTACTGACACTTGCTCCACTTGACCCACCTCATTCCCCAGAACCAGATCCAACAATGCCTCCTCCCTCGTCAGGCCAGAAACATACTGATCAAGAAAGTTCTCCTGAACACACTTCAGAAAATCTTTCCCTTCTTTGCCCTTAACACTAATACAATCCCAGTCTATATTAGGATAGTTGAAGTCCCCCATTATCACTACTCTATAGTTCTTGCACCTCTCTGTAATTTCTCTGCAAATTTGCTCCTCCATATCTTTCCCACTATTTGGTGGTCTATAGAATACACCTAGTAGTGTAATGGCACCTCTATTATTTCTTAGCCATATAGATTCTGTCCTTGAACCCTCCAGGACATCCTCCCTCTGCAGTACTGTAACATTCTCCTTGGCCAATACTGCCACACCACCTCCTTTCTTTCCTGAACACTTTATAACCAGGAATATTTAATACCCAATCCTGCCCTGTTTTGAGCCAGGTCTCAGTTATTGCCACAACATCATATTCCCATGTGACTATTTGTGCCTGCAGTTCACTTACCTTGTTTTCTACACATCGTGCATTCACATACATACACTGTAAACCCATCTTAGACCATCCTGTATTCTCTCTTAGTTTGACCCCCCCCCCCCCCGCAATACCTTACTATTTTTTACTTTAGTGCTCTCTGCCTCTCCCAATCCTTTGAGCACTTTATTTCCCCTTTCTAATGTTACATTATGGTGCCCATCCCCCTGCCAAATTAGTTTAAACCCTCTCCAACAGCACTAGCAAACCTCGCTGCGAGAATATTGGTTCTGGCCCTGTTGAGGTGCAACCTGTCCAGCCTGTACAGGTCTCACCTCCCCCAGAACCGGTCCTAATGCCCCAGGAATCTAAAGCCCTCCCTCCTGCACCATCTCTCCAGCCACGCATCCATCTGTGCTATCCTCCTATTACTCGCGTGTGGCACCGGGAGTAATACGGAGATTACTACCTTTGGGGTCCTGCTTTTTAATCTCTTTCCTAACTCCCTGAAATCTGCCTCAGAATGTTCTGCAGTCGCTCGGTGACATTCTTGACCCTGACACCAGTGAGGCAACATACTATCTTGGAGTCACATCTGCGGCCGCAGAAACACCTGTCTGCTCCACTAACTATCGAATCCCCTACCACTCTTCTTCCTCCGCCCCCCCCCCCCCCCCCCGTACAGCTGAGCCACCCGTGGTGCCACAGACTTGGTTCTGGCTGCACTCACCAGAGGAACCATCGCCCTCACCAGTACTCAGAACCGAATATTTGTTGGAGAGCGAGATGCACTCAGGGGACTCCTGCACTACCTGCCTGGTCCTCCTCTTCTGTCTGGTGGTCACTCATACTCATTCTGCCTGCACACTCTTTATCTGCAGGGTGACCACCTCCTGAAACATGCTATCCACAAAGCTCTCAGCCTCATGGACGCACTGTAGTGACGCCAGCTGCTGCTCAAGTTCCAAAACCCGGAGCTCGAGCTCCTCCAGTTGACGACACTTCCTGCACAAGTTGTTGTCCAGGACACGGGAAGTGTCCTGGAGTCCCCACATGGCACAGGATGTGCATTCCATGGAACTGAACTGCCCTGCCGTGCCTTTACTTAATAGACTATTAACTAGAAACACTTACAAGCTACTCACCAATCACTCCCTCCCTGGTTGTGACGTCACTTTAGTGGTTTTGCAGTTGTTGTTGTTTCCGCTGCCGCTGCTCCTCTGGGCCTCCCACTCAATTTACACTCCGCCTCCTTCAAACGATTATTTTTACTTTTAATTTTTAGTTTTGTGCCAATCAAGCGGGCTACTTTGTCCTGGATGGTGTCGGGCTTCTTGAGTGTTGTTGGAGCTGCACTCATCCAGGCAAGTGGAGAGTATCCTGACTTGTGCCTTGTAGATGGTGAAAAGGCTTTGGAGAGTCAGGAGGTGAGACACTCGGTGCAGAATACCCAGCCTCTGACCTGCTTTTGTAGCCACAGTATTTATGTGGCTGGTCCAGTTAAGTTTCTGGTCAATGGTGACCCCCAGGGTGTTGTTGGTGGGGGATTCGATGAAAGTAATGCCGTTGAATGTCATGGGGAGGTGGTTTGTCTCTCTCTTATTGGAGGTAGTCATTGTCTGGCACTCGTGTGGTGCGAATGTTGCTTGCCACTTCTCAGCCCAAGCCTGAATGTTGTGCAGATCTTGTTGCATGCGGGCATGGACTGCTTCATTATCTGAGGAGCTGCGAATGGAACTGAACATTGTTCCAACTGAACAATCATCTGTGAACATCCCCACTTCTGACCTTATGATGGAGGGAAGGTCATTGATGAAGTAGCTGAAGATGGTTGGGCCGAGGACACTGCCCTGAGGAACTCCTGCAGCTATGTCCTGGGGCTGAGATGATTGGCCTCCAACAACCATAACCATCTTCCTTTGTGCTAGGTATGACTTCAGCTAGTTTAGAGTTTTCCTCCTGATTCCCATTGACTTTCATTTTACAAGGGCTCCTTGATGCCACACTCAGTCAAATGCTGCCTTGATGTCAAGGACAGTTACACTCACTTCACCTCTGGAATTCAGCTCTTTTGTCCTTAATTTGACCAAGGCTGTAATGCAGTCTGGAACTGAGTGGTCCTGGTGGAATCCAAACTGAGCATCGGTGATCAGGTTATTGGTGAGTCAGTGTCGCTTGATAGCACTGTCGATGACACTTTCCATCACTTTGCTGATGATTGAGAGTAGACTGATGGGACGGTAATTAGCCTGATTGGATTTTTCCTGCTTTTTGTGGACAGGACATACTTGGGCAGTTTTCCACTTTGTTGGATAGATGCCAATGTAGTAGCTGTATTGAACAGCTTGGCTGGACGCACGACTAGTTCTGGAGCGCAAGTTTTCAGCACAGCAGCCGGGATGTTGTCAGGGCCCATAGCCTTTGCTGTATCCAGTGTGCTCAGCCGTTTCTTGATATCATGTGGAGTGAATTGAATTGACTGAAGACTGGGTCTGTGATGGTGGGGACCTCAGGAGGAGGCCGAGATTGATCATCCACTGGGCACTTCTGGCTGATGATGGTTGCAAATGCTTCAGCCTCGTCTTTTGCATTTACATGCTGGGCCCCTCCATCATTGAGAATGGGCATGTTCATGGAGCCTCCTCCTCCCTTTAGTTGTTTGATTGTCCACCACCATTCACGTCTGGATGTGGCAGGACATAGAAACATAGAAGATAGGAGCAGCAGTAGGCCATTCGGCCCCTCGAGCCTGCTCCACCATTCAATGCCTTCATGGCTGATCATCCAAATTCAGTACCCTGTTCCTGCTTTCTCCCCATATCCCTTGATCCCTTTAGCCTTAAGAAATATATCCAACTCCCTCTTGAATATATTTAATGAATTGGCCTCTACTGCCTTCTGTGGTAGAGAATTCCACAGGCTCATCACTCTCTGGGTGAAGAAATTCCTCCTCATTTCTGTCCTAAATGGCTTACCCCTTATCCTTAGACTGTGACCCCTGGTTCTGGACTCCCCGACCATTGGGAACATCCTTCCTGCATCTAGTCTGAGCTTTGATCTGACCCATTGGTTGTGGGATCACTTAGCTCTGTCTATAGCATGCTGCTTCTGCGATTTAGCATGCATGTAGTCCTGTGTTATTGCTTCACCAGGTGAAGCCACTAATATGTGCAAAAGTCATTTCTAGGCTCAAAAAAAGATTAGTCGTAATAACAAATCACCTGACTATAGCTTGTGCTGAAAAACAAGGAAGGAACTGCATTTTAGAAAATACTTCGAAGCATGCACTTACATTTTAACGTTGCTCCAAGTTCATTCCCAAATACTATAATGTGAACACAAGAGGCACAAGTATTATTCTACTAGATGAGCACAACATTGATGATTCACCATTACAGTGTTTTTTGCTCAGCTTATTGAGCTATATTTTCTCATTTAAATCTTTTTCACCCCCTCCTAGTCCAGGAGTACGAAGCCAATTTGAAGTAGTATACACACACATCATGTATTTCTAGAAAGTTTATTCAAAAGTGCTGGAAAATGCACCAGATAACATTTGTGAGGGTGGGTGGAGCCATGTCCTTAGAAAATAAACCCAACAGAGATGTACAGTATACACTTCTAAAATGACTACTACTCTTACTGCATGCAATAAAAATGCATAATGACTTCAGAAAAGTATGCGTCTAAACTTCTGAAAACTTCAAAAAATAAAATGGCAATACACTGAAAATGCAAAGTACCTGCAATTGGTTGGGTGAAGTGGAGAGGCAAAGATATCGGATACAATATTTGCCCTTGTAATTTTGCCATTTTCAGGCCAATGAAGACTACTCTTCTGGTCTCACATTTTTTCACCTTCAATTTTCTTCCCTTCTGAGTATGAATCCATGGGAGTTGGCCTCCCTCTGGTTGTTCTTCATGTGTGAGCTGAGACAACAAATGCCGGCCAGCTATTCTACTGTGGGGGAAGTCCTAGCTAGCCCAAAGCATGCCTCTCTCAACATCCACGTATGTGATCAGGGATCACTGAATCTTTTTCACCTCTCCTAGTCCAGGACTATGAAGTCAATTGTAGTGCCCCCATCACTACCCTGCTTGAGATTAGGTATCTCTGTACAAATTAGGGATCAAATGTGGAACCAACTTGGTCTGTGTGGTTTAGTTCTGCACTGGGCTGTTCCCTTACTAAGTGAACCATCAGGAGAGAACCACATTTTTAAAATTGCACATGAAAGGTTTATGTCAAATAGACACTTTGAACATTAGAAGTAATAACTTAGGGGTTCATTTTAATTTGCTGAAATCGGCAGTAATGGCCTCGAAATGAGGTTGGTAGACTTACTGGCCTGTTAAGGCCAACAATCTGCCCGCTGCCACTTTGAGAGGCCTAACAGTGGGCGGCCAAAGCACCTGCTTGTTCAGGCGGAAGGCCCTGTGACATATATAGAGCTCCAATTGCCATTGTAGGATAGAATTGGTTGACACATATGCTGTGCACTCTCTGACCAGTTTCATTGGCAATAAAACTGAAGAGGCTCTGGAAAGGTACGTTTTTAAAATTATTTTTGTGGGGCAAAGAGGAGTTGAAGTGCTCCTCCGGGCCCCCCAAAAATAATCTGGGCTGCTGCTGCCCTGGACTTCCCCGCCCTCCCCCTCCCCCGCATCATCAAGACATCCTTCCGGGACTTGCCTTGCTGCTGGCTTCTGGGCTGCCCAATAGTGGGCCGGCCTGAATCCGGCAAGCTGCTTTGATATGCTCGTTTGGCACTCGCAGCTTGCTGTTCCCATTTAAATGAGGCTGGGACCTCAAAATGACTCCAGCCTCTTCGCCCGCGGAATGGGCTCACTCTGTCGATCAGCCGCCCCAAAGCTATAATCAATCCCATCGTAATTCAGTTATGGGAACTGTCCCCTGGATTTTCTCCCCAGCATCAGGGGCATTAAATGGCAATGTTGGCATTCCAATCCATTGGACTCTGTGTTATATAATCATTATAATGTTTTAATGATAATAAATAAAGACAAGGCACAAAAACATGATGTGAAACTTCGGCATTCCAGTTCTAATGGTGAATTATCATGTGACGTTAGTTGTTGTGCTGATAACTAACAAAATAAACCTCTAGGAATGTAAACTTTAGTGCAGCTGCTTGTACTTGTCACTCTCAAGTTCACAAAAGTTCAGGATGTTTCCTTAGTTCATAATCCTCATTGGCCTGACCATTAGTAGTGTGGATTTAAAAGAGTAATAATTGCCTTTCCAAGTCTTCCAGAAAATTCCTTTCTTCCGATCTGGCCTCCTATTGATTCTGGTTCGGAGATATTTCCCATTCAAATTTGCTTCCCCACACGCACTAAACCACCAGCCACCTAAAGCAAGAAAGACCACATTCTAATTTCAGTTTGCACAAAACTTTCTGTCAAGTAACATTAGCACAAATACCTTTTCATCCAAATATTTCGGGACAAGTTCGAGATGGTTTTGAGTTGGATGGTTGTGGTTCTCACCCAAATCAGACATCCAAAAACAAAAATTGGTCAACTGGGGCCTGGTCAAAATTTTCATGACTCCTCTCACTCTACCAGATGGTCAGGAAATTCAAACCTTTTTTCACTCCTCCACATTACGTCATTTATGAATCCGTTTTGAGCAATATTAAAATTCAAGTATATGATTAAAATTAATTTCCAAAATGTATTTCCTTCCCCCCCATTCTCTGGCAGAAGGGGCAGTTAAGAGACTTGCTCCTGGGCCACTCTAAAACCGAGTTGCAGGAGTGTCCAGGGTGATTTCATTTGCAACTATTGGCAAAATTAATTAATTAAACAAGGCTAGAGGAGCAATAACAATGGGAGTCCATACCTGTTAATGTGTAGAAACCAATAAGTAGAATTAATTAAGGTTGTTAATATAATCCTTCTTGCTAGTTACAGAACATTTTATGCATAAACATATTACATGTGTAACTCCTGTCCTAGATTTTTTTAAATAACTGCTTAATCCTTAGGTTTTCAGTGTAGTGAATTTCCTGTACATTCCAGATTCTGATGTATATTTAATTACCTGTAGCCCAATATTTATCCTTGCTGTCTTCTACAAAAACTTGGGCCTACATGTTAACTGCTGTTTGGTGACTGCGTAAATTGTTCACGTTGTAGGGAAAAGAATGTTGCAGTTTACTATGTGCTAGCAGCTGTAATGGAAATAGTGCCACTTAGTTCGAGTTAGAAGATCATGAGAAAACATTTACTGGAATTTGATGACTATGAATCAACAACAACATCTTACACTTATATAGCGCATTTAACGTAGTAAAACATCCCAAGGCGCCTAACAGGAGCGGTATCAATTAAAAAGCATTTTGTACCCCGAGCCACCAAAAAGATATCAGGACAGATGACCATAAGCTTGATCAAAGAGATAGATTTTTAAGGAGCATCTTTAAAGAGGAGAGAGAGGTAGAGTGAGATGGAGAGGTTTAGGGAGGGAATTCCAGAACTTAGGGCCAAGGTAGCTGAAAGCACGGCCGCCAATAATGGAGCGATTAAAATCGGGGATGCGCAACAGGCCAGAATTGAAAGAGCGCAGAGACCTCGAAGGCTTGTAGAGCTGGAGGAGGCTACAGAAACAGGGAGGGTCGAGGCCATGGAGGGATTTGAAAACAAGGATGAGGATTTTTAAATTGAGACGTTGTTGGACCGGGAGCCAGTGAAGGTCAGCAAGCACAGGGGTGATGGGTAAACGAGATTTGGAGCGAGTTAAGATATGGGCAGCAGAGTTTTGGATGAGCACAAGATTATCTAGGGTGGAAGATGGAAGGCCAGCTAGGAGAGCGTTGGAATAGTCGAGTCTAGAGGTAACACAGGCCTGGGTGAGGGTTTCAGCAGCAGATAAGCTGAGGCAGGGTCAAAGTCAAGTGATGCTACGGAGGTGGAAGTAGGCAGTTTTGGTGATGGAGCGGATATGTGGTTGGAAACTCATCTTGGGGTCAGACATAACACTAAGGTTGCGAACGGTCTTGCTTAGCTTAAGGCAGTTGTCACGGATGGAAACGGTGGTCAGGGAATGGAGTTTGTGGCGGGGACCAAAGACGATGGCTTCAGTGGGCAATAAGGTGGCAGATGGAGTATAATGTGGGGAAATGTGAGGTTATTCACTTTGCTGGAAGAATGGAAAAACAGAATTTTTTTAAATGGTGAGAAACTATTAAATGTTGGTGTTCAGAGAGATTTAGATGTCCTCGTACAAGAAACACAGAGTTAGCATGCAGGTACAGCAAGCAATTAGGAAGGCAAATGGCATGTTGGCCTTTATTGCTAGAGGGTTGGAGTGCAAGAGTAAGGAATTCTTGCTACAATTGTGCAGGGCCTTGGTGAGACCACACCTGGAGTACTGTGCACCGTTTTGGTCTCCTTATTTAAGGAAGGATATACTTGCCTTAGAAGTGGTGCAACGAAGGTTCACTAGATTGATTCCTGGGATGAGAGGGTTGTCCTATGAGGAGAGATTGAGTAGATTGGTCCTATACACTCTGGAGTTTAGAAGAATGAAAGGTGATCTCATTGAAATGTATAAGATTCAGAGGAGATTATGACAGGATAAATGCTGAGAGATTGTTTCCCCTGGCTGGAGAGTCTAGAACTAGGGGGGCATAGTCTCAGGATAAGGGGCTGGCCTTTTAAGACTGAAATGAGGAGGAATTTCTTCACTTAGAGGGTTGTGAATCTTTGGAATTGTCTGCCCCAAAGTGCTGTGGATGCTCGGTCATTGAGTGCATTCAAGTTTGAGATAGATAGGTTTTTGGACTCTAGGGGAATCAAGGGATATTGAGATCGGGCGGGAAAGTGGAGCTGAGGTCAATGATCAGCCATGATCTTATTGAATGGCGGAGCAGGCTCAAGGGGCCGTATGGCCTACTCCTGATCCTAATTCTTATGTTCCCAATATTTAGTTGGAGGAAATTTTTGCTCATCCAGTATTAGATGTTGGACAAGCAGTGTGACAAATCAGAGACAGAGGAAGGGTCCAAAGAGGTGGTGATGAGATAGAGCTGAGTGCCGTCAGCATACATGTAGAATCTGCTGTGTTTTCAGATGATATCGCCGAGGAGCAGCATGTAGATGAGAAATAGAAGGGGGCCAAGGATAGATCCTTGGGGGACTCCATAGGTAACCACTTCTCAACTCGGAATAATCAATTCAGTCCACTGCATCCACAATTTTGACAGATGAATTGTCATCGTTTGACAGCTCTGTGAAGCTGTCAAACAGTGATATTCTCTGTAGTTTGATGAGGTCTTGAATTCTGGCAACCTGCCCCCAAATTCTGCCATTTTCCTGGCAGTCCCGCCTCCCCAGGGCTGGCAAGATCGCGCCCTGCGTGTCTCAGTGAGGATTCTTTAATCTGATTGGTTGAAGAGCCTCGCTGTTGCTTGTCCTGTTCACAGATGCCACAGACCCCCTGTACAGGGCGCCACACTGAAAAGACGCCAGATTAATGGAAATCTCCACTGACAAGCCCACAAAAAGTCTGTGGGCAACTGTCGGCGAGGCGAATGGTGAAAGCCGTTGCTTTGCTGCTGAGAGCAAAATCCAGGCCAATAATCAATGAACAATTTGAGGCTTTGAAATACCCACAACAAAAATCACCTTTACTTTGTCTGTATTTTTATTTGTCCACTAAACCAATTTACAAGTCATACAACATTTAAATCTGGTGAGCCAACTATACTGAACAAGAAACAAAGCAACAGCTTCCATTTGCTGTTTATATGCTAGGTTTGCTCTGCCAGTAGTAATCACCATGGTTGTAGATTTTGTTTTGTTCGTCTACTCAAATGTTTTCCCCTTTTCTCCTTGCAATGGTACAATTACAGGTGCACCAGGCACTTTCCATTTGTCACCCAAGTGGATACTCTATATAGGTGTGCTTCCAGACAGTGTTGGCAGGCTATTCAACCACAGAGAGCATCATGCAATCCTGTCCTCAACCAATATCCATGTACATTTAGTTTTCTACCAGGAGCCATTGGACTATGTTGTGGAGCAGGAACCCTAGCTGCTATTTTGTCCCCCTCCCCAGCTCAGGGCATTGAGACCAATTGTAGAATCCTGATTGCCACCAAAATTGAGATCAGCTAACACAGATAAAAGACTTGCATTTATATAGCACCTTTCTTGACCTCAGGATGTCACAAGCACTTTACAGCCAATGAAGTATTTTTGAATTGTAGTCATTGTTGTAATGTGAGAAATGATGGGAATTGAACCTGTGAACCTTCTGGTTGGTATGGGTCAGAAACATATAAGGCAATGCATCTGCTAATTGTAATTAACAGCATCGTACCTGAATGTTGCTCGGCACAGTTTATAACAGTGTGAAGATCACTGTCTCGATCGCTGGTGGAAAACGGAAGTGCTTTACAGTCACTCATGGCTGACGAGAGATCTCCAGTCAAAACCTGACCAATTTGCAGGGTATAGTTGTTGTCCTTGCCGCCCAACCTAAATGTATACTCAATGTATCGTGTCTCATTCTTCCAATCCTCCAGTTCAATTCGCAAAAGATATTTGGTCTGATGAGCAATTTGATAGAAGCTCTCTAAACCTAACCAGAATTCACCTGAACAGAAAAGAGACCAGTTGATTGAAGGGTGGAGGAAAAGTAAGGCTTTGTATCATACTTCATTTATATTGTACAGATTTACTTTAAATACATGGTACAAATAAAAAAGGCAGGAACCATCTGGTCTGAAAATTCAACTATAAATCAGTCCTGTTAGCAAAGTCAGCGCATGCAATATTAACTACAGTGCAAGTTTTTTCATTGTGGCCTTCATACTTGGATCTTGGTGTGTTACTAAAAATAAGATAAAATAAGAGAAGACAATCTTCAGAGCTTGGTTCTGTGGACAGCGAGAGCTACGAATCTGCCCACTATACTGCAGATGATGACTATTTCTATTACATTCAATAATATTAAACAATGTCAGAAACAAAGAAGTTGATTAATTGGGGTTCACTTTATTTTAGCTCAATTTCATAAGAAAATGTAATTTAGTAGTAAAAAGAAATTCAGTATAATTTTTCTCCCCTGACTATTGATTAATAATTGAATATGGTGCAGCTGGCGTGTTATACCCTGTGACAGATTCTTACCATGAAGGTCCCCAAATCCAATTTTATAATCTAACCACAGCCGATCAAAATCCACAGAGCCATTAAATCGCCGCTGAATCACAGTCCAACCAGATTCTGTTTGAGAGCACAGGAGAGGCTGGATTAATTTGAGTCAAGACATGCAGGATAATGGTTCACAGCAGTTCTTTGAAGATAATGCTCATTAATGTGGCTTTAGAAGAAACTGACAACAAAATGTTCTGCGTATTTCACATTTGGAAGGACAACTAATCCCCATTGATGATGTCATTTCCTTAATTACATTGGCATTCTTTTCTTCACTTAGTTGCATTTAAGAATTGTAACACGTGATAAAACCAAGTACAGCTCCTCAGAACTTTTGTGTAAAAGCTTTGCGGATGCGGAATAAAACTGTTCAAACTGACCTGCAGTCATTTGGCAATATGTTTGAAATAGCTGGGATCCTTTTGGCTGAATGCTATAAACTCCACTAGTTCTTTCACCCTTCTTGAAAACCTGATAACAGTCAGCTGGAAGATATGAAGAGTAAACTTCAAATGATGTACTGTAGTTAAATCACATCTGTTGAACAGCATTTCCTCAACTTTGAACACATTGACTCAATCAAGACTTTTTGGTTGAAATAAAATACTCCCCAAAGGCAAATTAAGTGAAAACCATGGCAAATGGTTTGAAGATTTTTCAGGCCATTATTTGTCTCTAGTGGCAAACTCATACATGACAACACACTATATTAAGATATACCTGTCCATATGGCAGCTTCACCAGCACCAGCCTATCGGTACCATCTGAGGGTGAGGTAGCAGATGGCATCCTCATTATCCTAAGAGCTTAGGCACCAAATGAACACAAAGTTCATAGTCTATACTTATTAACTAGAATAAAAACCTATAACAGATTCTCTGAATTTGTTGATAACCTGGCTCATGATCCCAGGACACTAATGAAAGAAAGAAAGACAGACTTGCATTTATATAGCACCTTTCACGACCACCGGACGTCTCAAAGCGCTTGACAGCCAATTAAGAACTTTTTGAAATGGAGTCACTGTTGTAATGTGGGAAACGCAGCAGCCAATTTGCGCACAGCAAGCTCCCACAAACAGCAGTGTGATAATGACCAGATAATCTGTTTTTGTTATGTTGGTTGAGGGATAAGTATTGGCCAGGACACCGGGGATAACTTCCCTGCTCTTCGAAATAGTGCCATAGGATCTTTTATGTCCACCTGAGAGAGCAGACGGGGCCTCGGTTTAACGTCTCATCCGAAAGACGGTACCTCCAACAGTGCAGCCCTCCCTCTGCACTGCACTGGTGTTGTGCAGTCCTAAGCAGTATCATTCTTTTGCACATGATAGGACTGATGCTGTTACCTTATCCAGTCACCCCAAGTCATGTAAGCGTGGGAATTGGAACAACATTGAAACAGGTTTCAGATGATAGAGAACTACATGGGCTGAACAGCCTGTTCTCATTCCTGCTTTCTTATCTCTGCCACATGTTGGTGCAATTTGACTTTTAAAATTGAATGGTAACCACTCCTCAGGCATTATAGTAACACACTCCATTCCCTTAATTGCCAGGGCATATCTCACTATAATGTATACAATAGCAAAATACTGCGGATGCTGGAAATCTGAAATAACAACAGAAAATGCTGGAAATACGTGGAGAGAGAAACAGAGTTAACGTTTCAGTTCTGATGAAGGGTCCCAGACCTGAAACGTTAACTCTGTTTCTCTCTCCACGGATGCTGCCTGGCCTGCTGAGTATTTCCAGCATTTTCTGTTGTTATTTCACTATAATGTATCCCTGCATTCAAATTTTATTCCAGTGAAGTATCCCCAATGATACAACTGGAACAGAACTTTGTGATGTCATATAAGGAAAGGTGCACATAAAATGTCCAATCTCATTTTGGCTTAATGCAGTAATTTTGAAGTGTAAGTACAGGAAGTGTAAATATCTCTCTTTATAATAGACTAACAACAAACATATACCCTCTACCCATACGACACAAGTATCACTACATGATTTTTGCAACACAAAAGATTATATTACCCAGGTCATGCCAGTACTCACTCCCCACCTTCCAAAAACATTTTTTGGTATATCCTACCAAGGATTATACATATCTCCTTGGACCAGTCTTGCCATAATGATCTTTTCCATCTCTGAACTATTCAGAAAAAGATGCCATCATTCCATTAGTGTAAAGACATCTGTGGTTTCCCATTTTCAATGCATGGTTTCTTTGTCACCATGCATAGACACTGAGCAAAAGTCATTGATGCTATATCAATTAACTCCTTTAAAAAATGAGCTGAATAAATAGCCAGTTATAGGGTTTGAAGGTTGTATCAGTAGGACAGACACAGATGATTAACTGCTCCAGAGAACATTTGCTGCTGAGACCATGGACATGTTAGCTGGACTGTAACTGCTGAGAAGTGAACAATATGGGTTGTAAGATTTGATTGATATCCTAGACTAGAGCATCTTTTGACATCCTTCAAAGATCTGTAAGACATTTCAAAGAGCATTGTCTACTTGTAGGTTTTACCTGTGATTGGCTGGAGGCCGTCCTCAGGAGATTGCGTAGATTAGGTTGAGTCCATGACACACCAAATTGTAAATTATCTATAGAAGGACAAGTTTGCTGTACTTTCCTTATTCCGTATATATGTTTTTCTAACTACTTTTTAAAATTGTTTATCAATAAACAGGATAATTGCTTTAATCAAGCTTTCCCAGACAATAAGCATTTTTCAGCAGCAGGCTCCGTGTATCAGAAATGTTATTTGTCATTACTTTAGAAGGAAAGCTCATTGATGCTGCACTAAATGCATGCTGGGGGAGTTTAGTTGTTTTAAAATCCTGATGCTAAAAAGACAGCTGATGAGGTTCAGATGTGCACAGGTCAATGAAACAGATTTCTTCTTAAAGAATTACTATAAGTAAAATACTTAAAACAAGTTGCTTGGGCATTGGCTGAACATCAAATAACTTACATTTTGTTCATTTTGATTATGATGTACAGTTAATTTTATGAATTCTTTGCCCCAAACAATCTCTGAGTGATAGGGCGACACTATACTGACTCAACTTACACGATCCATTCCAACTTCCACAAGTTTACAAAGTATGGCCTAGAAATTTGATTAGGCCGGAAAACGGCCGGTGGCACCGCAGGCCAAGGCTAACAGCTGCCCACAACATTGATTTCGATAGGCGGAGCAGAGAATCTCTTGTGCTATGCGCTCTTTCCGGCGCTAACTGTAAGCCGCAAGCCTACATTTCGTTGTACTGCACTTGTGCACTAACAATGACAATAAAGTTGATTATGATTATGATTTAAGGGGGAGAACTACTTTTTACAGCTCATGTATACTGTAGTACCAGCAGTGACCACACCTGTATATAACGTTGAGTAGTAATCTGTACAGTTCAGTTGCAGTCTGAGCCACGTTGAGTAAACACCGTTTGTACCATTCTCCGCAGTCTGTGTCTGATTATACACGGACATAACAGTGGCGACGAGGCAGATTCGAACCTACCTGCAACTCTGCATCACCTCCCAGGGATTCGCCCCTGGAGAACAGTGGAAGAAGGTTGAGTCCAGAAGCACGGGCGTCGACCACGGGCAACTGCCCAGTCATCCAGCGGAGATTTGAGCATCACAGGGGAGGCTGTCGAGAGCCAGGCTTGGCTTTCCAGTCACGGTGGTCCAGCGAAACGGGCTAGCAACAGGTACTGCGCAGACCCTTCCCGGACAGCGGCGGGCTAGAGCCCGACCGAGCAGCACAGAAAAAGGCTGAGCAGCGTCGATGGGAGAGAGAGGGCAGAGCGCACAGGGCGCAGCCGGTGTTCAGGACCAAGCGGCGTCAATGGGGGAGAGAGACGAGAGAGAGCAGAGCGCAGCCGGTGTTCAAGGGCCGAGCAGCGTCAACGGGGGAAGAGAGGCGCGCAGGAAAACGCGAGGCGCTGCCATTTGCCACGAGGACCGCCGAGAGTGACGTTGGCAGCAGCGCGGGAGACGCCATTTTAAGCCGCAGCGGGGGAGAAAGGAAAGCGCGGGAGACGCCATTTTAAGCCAGTCTAACCACACCCAAAAATGCCGAAGAGTGGCAGTATCACAGCGTTCGACAATGAAGTCGAAGATTGGACGACATATGTCGAACGCATAGAAGTATACTGCAAGGCGAATGAAGTGCCAGATGACAAGAAAGCGCTGGTATTGTTGAATTCAATGGGTGCAAAAATGTATGGCTTACTATGAAACCTAGTGACCCTAGAGAAGCCAGTAAAAAGGGATTTTGAAAACATAGTGTCAATCCTACAGGACCACTTAAACCCCACACCACTGCTGATAGCAGAAAGATTTAAGTTTCACAAAAGGAACCAGCATAAAGATGAAAGTAATGCTGAGTATTTAACGGAACTGCGCAAGCTATCGAACCACTGCCAGTTTGGAACGGGACTAGCAGATACTTTAAGGGACAAGTTTGTGTGTGGGCTTCAAAGTGAAGGAACCCAGCCACGGCTTTTATCTGAAAAGGACCTTACTCTGGAAAAGGCTTTCAGCATTGCGGTATCATATGAAGCAGCAGCACGGGGCGCTGCAGAGATACAACAGAGACCGCAAGAATATGGCACAAACAAAATGTCATATGGAACAGAGAAGTGCTATCGCTGCGGCAGAACAACACACGACCAGAATGATTGCTGGTTCAAAGACAAAGTGTGCAGACAGTGTGGAAAAGTAGGACACATAGCACGAGTCTGCAGGTGGGGAAAGACAACCAGCAATAAGAAACCGACCAAAGGAAAGTACAAGAAGGTACATAAGATAACGGAGAATAGTTCAGACGAACAAAAGAGTGATAACGACTCCGAAAGCAGGGAACTGAGTTGTCTGAAACTACATAATGTGATCACAACAGAGGATCACCGAACCATTTGGGTCACTCTCAAGATAGCAGGAGTCCAGGTAAAGATGGAATTGGACACAGGATCAGCCCTAACAGTCATAAACCGACGGGACTACAAGCGGCTATTCTCACACATACCCTGGAGAGACACAAAAATTATTTTGAAGATGTACACGGGGCAAAAAGTCTACCCCAAAGGAAAAATAAGGGTGACCGTTATATATAACGGTAAGGAAACACCAAAACTAGACCTGTATGTATTGCAAGATGGAGGACCACCATTACTGGGACGTGAATGGATCCGGAAAATACAACTGGATTGGCATTCCATACAGGCACTGACTGTGGCTGACAAAAAGGATGACGACGTCACACCTGGGCGACTGTCAAAGATCCTAACTGACGCGAAAGAAGTGTTCCAGCAAGGACTCGGAACACTAAAAGGCATGACAGCGACGATTAAAATTGAAGAAAACGCAAGTCCAAAATATTTTAAGGTCAGACCGGTACCTTATGCGATCCGCCCAGCCGTCGAAGCAGAGCTGGAGAGTCTGGAACGTTCAGGTGTACTGTCCAAGGTAGACTGGAGCGAGTGGGCTACACCAATCGTCCCTGTGATGAAAAAGTCGTTGAGCAGCACGCCTGGGGAACCAAGGAAGGTTCGCATCTGTGGGGACTTTAAGGTAACAGTGAAACCGGTCCTTCACACCGTACAATATCCACTTCCGCGGATTGAAGATATTTTCGCCTCGCTATCTGGAGGGAAACGCTTCACTAAGATTGATCTGGCCCAGGCGTATCTGCAAATGGAGGTAGAAGAAGCATCAAAAAAATACCTCACAATCAACACCCATAAAGGTCTCTACCAATACAACCGGCTGGTATTCGGGGTAGCATCAGCTCCAGCTATTTGGCAGAGGGCAATGGAACAAGTCCTGCAAGGGATCCCAGGGACCCAGTGTTATTTGGACGACATCCTGGTCACGGGCGAAAATGACAGTGATCACCTTGCCAACCTGGAGCAGGTGCTCACTAGATTGCAGGAATATGGGCTCCGAGCTAACCGCCCCAAATGCGAGTTTTTTAGAAAACAGATCTCGTATTGTGGCCACGTTATCGATAAAGAGGGGTTACATAAGTCCCCAGAGAAGATTGAGGCTGTAGTCAAGGCTCCAACACCGGAAAATGTGTCACAACTGAGGTCGTTCCTCGGGCTGGTAAACTACTACCATAAGTTCTTGCCAAATTTGTCTACAATACTACACCCACTGAACACCCTACTGCAAACTGGGGTGCCATGGAAGTGGAGTGACAAATGTAGACGAGCTTTCCAGAAGAGCAAAACACTAATCACATCGAAAGAGGTATTGGCCCATTACAACCCAGCATTACCAATTCGGTTGGCATGTGATGCGTCACCCTACGGCATTGGAGCGGCGCTGTCGCACAAATTCTCGGACGGCTCAGAGAGACCAATAGCCTTTGCGTCACGATCACTAACCTCAGCCGAGCGTAACTACGCCCAGATTGACAGGGAGGCCCTCAGCCTAGTGTGGGGAGTGAAAAAGTTCAATCACTATCTGCACGGACAGAAATTCACCTTGCTGACTGATCACCGGCCTCTTGTCTCCATTTTTAATCTGAAGAAGGGCGTTCCGGTGATGACTGCGCAACGACTACAAAGATGGTCACTTTTTCTAGGGGCGCACCACTATGAGATTGAATATAAGGGCACGAAACAGCATGGAAATGCTGATGGGCTATCACGCCTGCCACTGCCTACTGCGGAGGAAGCACCAGCAGTGGATCCTGTCAAAATATTCCATTTGACTATAGTTGAATACCTACCGGTAACTAACGCTTGTATCGAAAAGGAAACCCGAAATGACCTGACACTGTCTCGGGTATATGATTTGACGGTGAAGGGATGGCCAGCACATGGCGACTCACTGTTGCCAGCATTCTCGACAAGGAGAGAACAGCTGTCAGTGTGCCGGGGGACCTTGATGTGTGGATCCCGAGTGGTAATTCCACCCAAGTTAAGGGATAGAGTGCTCAATGAGCTTCATGAGGGTCATCTGGGAGGGGTAAAAATGAAAAGCCTAGCCAGGGCTTATGTATGGTGGCTGGGAATCGATAAACATAAGAACATAAGAAATAGGAGCAGGAGTCGGCCAATCGGCCCCTCGAGCCTGCTCCGCCATTCAATAAGATCATGGCTGATCTGATCCTAATCGCCTATTACTATCACAGAACCATCTCCTGAATCTAACAGAATTAGACACACGAAATAGGAGCAGGATCAGGCTACATGGCCCCTGGGCCCGCTCCGCTACCCACAGGGCCATGACCGGTCCGAACCTAGACTCATGTCCAAATTCCTGCCCGCTCCCCATAACGCTTTATTCCCTTTACTTCTAGGAAACTGTCTATTTCTGTTTTAAATTTATGTAATGATGTAGCTTCTACAGCTTTTTGGGGCAGCATATTCCATGGACCTACCACCCTCTGAGTGAAGTAGTTCCTCCTCATCTCAGTTTTGAAAGAGCAGCCCCTTATTCTAAGACTATGCCGAGGACCTGACCAAGAGCTGCTCAGGATGCCAGAAAGTCCAAAATGCACCACCACAGGCCCCTCTACACCCATGGGAGTGGCCCTCTTCTCCATGGCAACGGGTGCATATTGATTTTGCTGGTCCATTCATGGACTCAATGTTTTTAATAGCCGTGGATGCGCACTCGAAATGGCCTGAGGTCATCAAAATGTCCTCCACCACCACGGAGAAAACTATTGCAGTCCTACGGACCATTTTTGCCAGGAATGGCTTGCCAGAACAGATTTGCTCCGACAACGGACCACAGTTTGTGTCCGAAGAGTTCCGGAGGTTCTTGAAAAAGAATGGGGTAAGGCATTACATATCCGCCCCGTATCATCCAGCCACAGATGGATTGGCTGAGAGGTTCGTACAAACCTTTAAGAAGGCAATAAAGGCTATGTACTGTGGTAAACCACTGTATTGTATATTGCCACCTCTGGGTGGCGCTGTGTATGGAGGCATGCCTCAGCTGACTCCACCCACCACTGTGTGGGTTTCGTTCAGACTTGTTCAGTCACTCACGAAGAAGCATGGTCTCTTCTTAGCTAATAAAAGCCTTATTCATCTCTTCTTTCGACTCATCATCTCTTCTTCGACTCATCACCTTTTATGAAGTAATTGATAAGCGTATCAATTTTATTAGCTAAAAGTTAAATGGCGACACCTGAGGAGCAACAACAGCAACGGATACAGCAGACATTGCTGAGAGCCCTCAGACCACCACGCCTGGACCTCGACCCTCAAGATGTGGGTGCATCAGCCAAGTTTGAACACTGGCTGAGCTGCTTTGAATCCTTCCTCGCAATCTCACAGGTTACAGAGGAGGATCACAAACTGAAAATTTTGACCGCCCAGGTGAGCCATCAAGTATATATGCTAATCCGGGACTCTAATACGTACGTGGCGGCCCTCGAGCTACTAAAAGGGCAATATACGCGCCCAGTGAACACAATTTACGCCCGACACCTCTTGGGATCCCGCAGGCAGCAACCGGGAGAATCGGTAGGGGCATTTGCACGGGCGCTACTGGCACTCTGCAGAGACTGCGATTGTAAAGCGGTAACGGCTGTGGAGCACGCGCAGGGACTCGCCTGTGATGCCTTCGTCAGGGGCCTCCAGTCAGACCACACCCGGCAGAGACTGCTAGAAAGCAAGGAACCCGACCTGAAGACGGCCATTGCCCTTGCGCTCTCGTTAGAGGAGGCCCACCGAAACCTCGAGGCATACCCCCGTAACGGCGCCGAGACATGGCAATCGAAACCGTGGGACACGGGACCGCTGCCCCCGGCACCAACCGCTGCAGCGACCCAACCGAGACAGCAGCCTCCGGTAAGAACTGCTTCGATGCCCAGTAACCAGGCCCAAAAATGCTATTTCTGTGGCCAGTTAAAACATCCCAGAGCGCACTGCCCAGCTAAGACAGCTACCTGCTCGGGCTGCGGGAAGAAAGGCCATTACGCTAACGCCTGCAAGGGGAAGCCAGCCAGCAGCGCAGCGTGCGGGCCGTGGGAGCAGCCATCTTATCCGCCATTTTGTGTACCCCCGGCCGCATGGCATCCGCCGCCATCGTATCCAACGCACTCAACCGCCATTTCGTCACCGGAACCGACCACCGTCTCGGCGGATGACTATAGTGACTCACTAAGCCACATACTGGCCTCCGTGACGCTGGATCAAGGCCACCCTCACCATCTATCCAGCTCCATGATGGATATCGCGGTAAACGGCCGTGCCACCAGTTGCCTGATCGACAGCGGGAGCACAGAGAGTTTCGTCCACCCCGACACGGTACGTAGCCACTCCCTCACGATTCTGCCAACGCACCATCGCATTTCTATGGCGTCCAAGTCCCAGTCAATGGACATCAGCGGCTACTGTGTGGTGACCCTGTCAGTAGGGGGCACTGAATATCAAAAATTTAAACTGCTAGTCCTGCCCCGTCTTTGCGCTGCCGTCCTGCTAGGGTTGGATTTTCAGTGCCACCTTAAGAGTGTCACACTAGCATACGGTGGACCCCTCCCCCCACTCACAGTCTGCAACCAACAACTTTTAAATCGCCCGCTGCAAACCACCTGCAGCCTTTCCACATTAAAAGTCCCCCCCCCTCCCCTGTTCGCTAACCTCACCCGCGACTGTAAACCCATCGCTACCAAAAGCAGGCGGTACAGTGCCGGGGACAGAGCTTTTATCAGCTCTGAGGTGGAGCGGCTCTTGAAGGAGGGCATTATCGAAGGTAGCACTAGCCCCTGGCGAGCCCAGGTTGTAGTCGTTAAAACCACTGCAAAACGCCGCATGGTAATCGACTACAGCCAAACCATAAACCGGTACACCCAGCTGGACGCGTACCCCCTCCCTCGCATATCTGATATGGTCAATCAGATTGCGCAATACAAAGTATTCTCCACCATCGACCTTAAGTCAGCGTACCACCAGCTGCCCATCCGCCATGAGGACCGCCAGTATACTGCCTTCGAGGCAAACGGCCGCCTCTACCACTTCCTTAGGGTCCCCTTCGGCGTCACCAACGGGGTTTCGGTCTTCCAAAGGGAGATGGACCGAATGGTTGACCAGAACGCGCTGCGGGCAACCTTCCCCTATTTGGATAACGTCACCATCTGCGGCCACGACCAGCAGGACCACGACGTTAATCTAGCAAATTTCCTCCGTACGGCCCAACGGCTGAACCTAACGTACAATAAGGAAAAATGTATGTTTCACACCAAGCGCCTGGCCATCCTCGGCTGCGTGGTGGAGAACGGAGTCATCGGGCCCGACCCCGACAGAATGCGCCCCCTAATGGAGCTACCCCTTCCCCACTGCCAAAAAGCACTGAAGAGATGCCTGGGGTTTTTCTCCTACTACGCCCAGTGGGTGCCCCTCTATGCAGACAAAGCCAGGCCCCTCATCAAAGCCACCTCCTTCCCCCTGACACCAGAGGCATGTGCAGCCTTCACTCTTATCAAGAATGATATCACGAAGGCCGCAATGCACGCGGTGGATGAGTCCATCCCCTTCCAAGTGGAGAGCGATGCCTCCGACTTCGCCCTAGCCGCGACCCTTAACCAGGCGGGCAGACCCGTGGCCTTTTTCTCAAGGACCCTCCAGGGCCCCGAGACGAGACACTCCTCCGTCGGAAAGGAGGCCCAGGCTATTGTAGAAGCGGTGCGTCACTGGAGGCATTACCTGGCCGGGAAACGATTTACCCTGCTCACTGACCAACGTTCAGTAGCTTTTATGTTTAATAATAAGCAGAGGGGTAAAATCAAGAACGACAAGATCTTGAGGTGGAGAATCGAACTCTCCACCTACAATTATGATATCTTGTATCGGCCAGGGAAACTCAATGAGCCCCCAGATGCCCTATCACGTGGTACATGCGCCAACGCGCAGAGTGATAGGCTGCAGTCCCTCCACAATGACCTCTGCCACCCGGGGGTCACCAGGTTTTTCCATTTTATCAAATCCCGTAACCTGCCCTACTCCATCGAGGAGGTCAGGACCATGACCAAGAGCTGCCAAATCTGCGCCGAGTGCAAACCGCACTTCTATAGGCCGGACAGAGCAAGCCTGATCAAGGCCACCCGCCCCTTCGAACGCCTGAGCGTCGATTTTAAAGGGCCCCTCCCCTCCGCTGACCGCAATGTGTACTTCCTCAACATAGTTGATGAGTACTCCCGTTTCCCCTTTGCCATCCCTTGCCCAGACATGACCAGTACCACGGTCATCAAGTGTCTGAATGACATCTTCGCTCTGTTCGGGTTCCCCAGCTATATACATAGCGACAGGGGCTCATCGTTCATGAGCGACGAACTTCGGCAGTACCTGCTAACGAGGTATCGCCACGAGCAGGACCACCAGTTACAACCCCCGGGGGAACGGCCAGGTGGAAAGGGAGAACGCGACGGTTTGGAAGGCAGTCCTCTTAGCACTAAAATCTAAGGGCCTTCCGACCTCCCGCTGGCAGGAGGTCCTCCCTGCAGCGCTTCACTCCATTCGGTCACTGCTTTGTACTGCCACTAATGCGACCCCTCATGAGAAAATGTTCGTTTTCCCCCGGAAGTCTACATCGGGAACCTCGCTACCGGCATGGTTGACTTCTCCTGGGCCCGTCCTACTGCGGAGGCACGTGAGGACGCATAAAACGGACCCCCTGGTCGAGCGGGTGCACCTCCTACACGCCAACCCCCAGTATGCCTGGGTGACATACCCAGACGGGCGGGAGGACACGGTCTCCATACGAGATCTCGCACCCTCGGGTACCCCTGAATTACCACCGTTATCCCCCTTACCACCGTTATCCCCCTTACCACTGTTATCCCCCACCACCCCTCCCAACCCAACCCCTGCAGACGGCATGCCAAAGCCCCAGGAATCTTCGCCAACCACCCAGACACCAGACCCGACGTCGGATGCTGCAACACCACCGCCGCCACCACGACGATCAGGACGTCAGACAAGGCCTCCTGATAGACTTAACTTGTAGTACCCTTCACCCCGCCGGACTTCACATTAAACAAGGGGTGAATGTGGTAAACCACTGTATTGTATATTGCCACCTCTGGGTGGCGCTGTGTATGGAGGCATGCCTCAGCTGACTCCACCCACCACTGTGTGGGTTTCGTTCAGACTTGTTCAGTCACTCACGAAGAAGCATGGTCTCTTCTTAGCTAATAAAAGCCTTATTCATCTCTTCTTTCGACTCATCATCTCTTCTTCGACTCATCACCTTTTATGAAGTAATTGATAAGCGTATCATGTACAATGACAACATTCCGCTGCAGCACAAGGTGGACAATTTCCTGTTCGCCTACCGGAATGCGACACATGCAGTCACCAACCAGGCCCCAGCCATGATGTTCTTTAACCGAAGGTTAAGATCTCGCCTGGATTTGCTCAGACCAAACGTACAGAGATGTTGAGAGTAAGCAATTCCAGCACATCCATGAGAAGCCAACAAGGAGCTTCAATGTAGGGCAACCAGTCTTGGCCCGCGACTACCAAACAGAAAAATGGCAGCCAGGAACGATATGCACACGGCAGGGCCCACTAATGTACACAGTAGACATTGGGGAGGGCATCGTGAGACGCCATGCTGACCAGATCCTAGAGTCACAGGAACGAGTCAACCCCATGCCTCGCCCATACGTACCTGGTGATGAACCCGACGTACAGGTAGCATCTACCCCAGAAACAGTAGCATCGGAAGCTGATGAACCAACTGACGACAGGGGGCCAGAATCGCCTCCGCACCAAGAGCAAGACACTTGGGAAAGGCGCTATCCAGAAAGGACCAGGAAGCCTCCCCAAAGACTGAATTTATAAATAGACTATTTTCAGCTAATGTTGCATGTTAAAAGTGTTAATTGTAATTAGTTTGATATTTAATTGTTAAATGAATGTTATGGTACTGTTAATCTAAAAGGGGAGGAATTGTAATGTATGTACCTTTTAAGGGGGAGAACTACGTTTTACAGCTCATGTATACTGTAGTACCGGCAGTGACCACACCTGTATATAACGTTGAGTAGTAATCTGTACAGTTCAGTTGCAGTCTGAGCCACGTTGAGTAAACACCGTTTGTACCGTTCTCCGCAGTCTGTGTCTGATTACACACGGACATAACACTAACCTCAGCAGGAGGCCGAAGGTCACGTCTGAAGGATGGGCGCGGCGTTCTCGGGCAATGTGCTCTTTCGGATCATTCGGTGATGACTCTTGGGTTTTGCTATCGAGTCCACTGATGGCTCTTGTAGGGTTGTGGCATTGTGCATTGTGGCACATCACAAGGTATTTGTTTGTCCACGACTCCCCTCTTACTTTCGCAGACATTTGTCTGAGTCTTCTGTGGGGTCCACAAATGGGTGCTAGACTGCCCGGTGCTCCCACCTTCCCTGGCTGCTGTAGGCCCACAGAAGTTTCACCCAGATGTTTGCTGTGTGGAGGTTTGTGCTGCACCATAGTGCTGGAGGGGGAGGGGATGGGGATGCAGCTAGTAGCGACAGTGCACTAACCTGCAGATCATATAGGGCATTAACTCCCTGGTGAGGGGCTCTTAAAGCACAGGCTCCGATCTGGAGGGACTGTGACTGGAAACACCACATAAAGACTGTGGCACAGATGTCCTTAAACCGTTGCATGATACATCGATGGAAATACATTTTTTTTAAAAGGGAAACATAAACCTTTTAGTCAGGAGTTTACTGGTGTAAATGGTGCAGAAGCGAGTTCAATTAAATTTTTAACAACAGCAGACTTTTGAAGAACTCTTGGTGAGAATATGGTATCAAGCCTTTTAAAAACAGACTTCCAAACTTGGCATCTTATTTTATCAGTTCCTAAACTAGAAAACCCAATTTATAAAATTTAAAGAAATGCAGCTTTGAGCTTTTCCTGAGATTCTTACAACGGTAGTTCAATATAGTATAGTTTATTTTAAAAGTATTTACCTCCTATAACGTTTAACTGACTAGTGGGGAGATTTGAAGCAGTTTTCACTCCAATTACATAGTCTGAGCTCTCCATAGTTACCAGTTATTTCAGCAGTTGTTCACTGTACGGGTTATAGCTCACCGCCGCTTTCTCCTGGCTCTACACGCTGTCAACAGCTGCACACACGGGCGTGCTTTGGAGAGGGCGGTAAGAGTAGTGGCGAGCTCCAAAATGGATGAGCATGCAGCTCCTGCTAATTAAAATACATGCTACGAGTGCAGGCAACGACAGTGCTGCCGACGCAGACGGAAGTGAGGCAACCGTTCTTTTTTTCACCAAAACGGGCCTTAACGGCCAGCAGTAAAACATGCAATTTCTATGCCTATATTTCTAATTTTCTCAAAATATTCATGCATTTCATTTTCTTTTAATTAACTACCGAGGAATGTTTCCCACGAGAGTGGTCGACAATACGGCTATTGAAGAGCCTTATTCTGCAACATCTCTTTAACCTTTCAGTTAATCCTTTTAATCCTTCTGAAATGCTTTCCATTTCATGTGCTTTTGGCTCTGTCATCCTAACAGCCATTTTTTGGGTTGTGGGTACTTAGGTATTTTTACATCACTTCAGATCAATTCAATGTTAAGTATGTTCAAGGTACAATAGTGATCAAAATGCTATGAGATCTTCTTTCCATATGGTTTCTTCATCCAATCAACCTTTTATTTTAGATAAGCTTAGCCATTATATTGTTCTATTAGTAGATGTTCCATTGAGTTGGCCATGATAATTCGGGTACCATGATAACTCAGATAGAGACAGCAGCATTATACTGTGTTATGCACAATGTATTATTATACTGCTAAACTGGAGTAGTGTGTAACCTGGCCTGCCCTTTTAAGATCATAGATTCTAATTGCTGCGGACAATTAGAGGTTAAGCATATTCTTAAATGAATTAAAGGATTGTTGTTTCCCTGCAAGTCGGCAGCTGCTTATAAATCCTCAGCTGCTCCCCAGTAGAAAAAGACATGAAATTACTAGCTTTCTTATTTTTTTTAATTTTTGACACTTTAAAATGTGCTGGATTTTTTAGATGTTTATACTAGGACAAGAGGATAACTGCTTTGCAAGGTTGGATTTGTTTCTCAATAAGCTTCCATATTTTGCAATGTATCTGAATTTGTTGTAAGTTACAAGGTGTAAGGAGGGATAAAGATTGGAGTTAAATTTACAATGTGCCACTAAAAGAGGAGGTGGAGCAGTATCAATGTGACAGCTTTGAAATGGCAGTGAAAGAAAGAAAGACTTGCATTTAAATAGCACCTTTCACGACCACCGGACGTCCCAAAGCACTTTACAGCCAATGAAGTATTTCTTGCAGTGTAGTCACTGTTGTAATGTGGGAAGCGTGGCAGCCAATTTGCACACAGCAAGCTCCCACAAACAGCAATGTGATAATGACCAGATAATCTGTTTTTAGTGATGTTGATTGAGGGATAAATGTTGGCCAGGACACTGGGGATAACTCCCCTGCTTTTCTTTGAAATAGTGCCATGGGATCTTTTACGTCCACCTGAGAGAGCAGACGGGGCCTCGGTTTAACATCTCATCTAAAAGGTGGCACCTCTGACAGTGCAGCACTCCCTCAGTACTGCACTGGAGTGTCAGCCTAGATTTTTGTGCTCAAGTCTCTGAAGTGGGACTTGTACCCACAACTTTCTGACTCAGAGGCAGGAGTGCTACCCACTGAGCCACTGGCTGACACCAGCGAGACATGTTGCTGTGTTACATCTGTGCCAAAATACATCAAATTACTGCAACAATCACACCCGAAACCACAGAGAAGCATCAATGTGTGTCTTATATGCATCATCAAGCTGCTTCGTTCAGAATTTCTCTCACAGAAACAACATGATTATGTGCCATCCGTTATATAGTTGTAGGTGACTACATTACATTATGTCCACAATGTTGAAACTGTTGCTCCGAACTTGGAGAGAAATAATTGTATGTATTTTAATATTTTACACGTTCATTAAATGATGTAGATGATAATTGATCTCCCAGGCTGCATTAAAAGACTGCAAAACAATCAAATGATTCCAATGATGTGAAATCTCTGCGAACGTTACAAATGCGGCTGGAGAAGAAATTGGAGTGGGGGAGGGGGAGGATCCAGTTGTCATGGTCCACGTCGGAACCAACGACATAAGTAGAGCTAGGAATGAGGTTCTGCTGAGAGGGTTTGAGGAGCTAGGATCCAAATTAAAACACATAACCTGAAAGGTAATAATCTCTGGATTGTGACCTGAGCCACATGCATATTGGCATAGGGACAAGCAGATCAGAGAGTTAAATGCATGGCTCACCAAGAGTGATGTGGGAGGAAGGGGTTTCGATTCATGGGGCACTGGCGCCAGTACTGGGGAAAGAGGGAGCTGTTCCGTTGGGATGGGCTCCACTTAAACTGGGCTGAAACCAATGTCCTGGCGAATCGAATAACTAGGGCTGTGAATAGGTCTTTAAACTAAATAGGGAGGGGTCAGGTGAGAGGAAATTTAGTCTAAAGAGAAAAGTCAAGGCAATGGAGCAGTGTAGTAATTTGGGTAAAGATAAGCTGAGTGGACAGAGAGTTTAATGGTAATAGTGCAACAGTGAATAAGGTGAAAGCATGGAATAAGGGTAAAAAGTTAAAATTAAAGGCTCTTTATCTGAATGCACAAAGCATTCGTAACAAGATAGACGAATTAGTGGCACAAATAGAGATAAATGGGTTTGATCTAATAACCATTCCAGAGATGTGGTTGCAAGGTGACTGAGGTTGGGAACTTAATATTCCAGGGTATTTGGCGTTTTGAAAAGACAGGTAGAATGGAAAAGCATGGACTAATAAAGGAGAACCACCATGGGTTTGTTAAGGGCAAATCGTGTTTGACTAACTTGATTGAGTTTTTTGATGAGGTAACAGAAAGGGTGGATGAGGGCAGTGCAGTTGATGTTCTGTATATGGACTTTCAAAATCATCAGTACCAAAGGTAATCTGTCCAGGTTAAACTATTTCCCAATTGTTTGGAACTGTTCAAATATAACAACAACAAGAACTTGTATTTATATAGCGCCTTTAACGTAGTAAAACATCCCAAGGTGCTTCACAGGAGTATTATAAGACAAAAATTTGACACCGAGCCACATAAGGAGAAATTAGGGTAGATGACCAAACAGAAGAGATTTAATAGAATGGTTCCAGGGATGAGGGAATACAGTTGTGTGGATAGACTAGAGAAGCTGGGGTTGTTCTCCTTGGAGCAGAGAAGGCTAAGAGGAGATTTGATAGAGGTGTTCAAAATCATGAAGGACTTAGATAGAGTAAATAAAGAGAAATTGTTTCCAATGGCTGATGGGTCGATAACGAGAGGGTACAGATTTAAGGCGATTGGCAAAAGAACCAGTGGCGACATGAGGATAAACTTTTTTACATAACGAGTGGTTAGGGTTTGGGTTTCACTGCCTGATCGGGTAATGGATACAGATTCAATAGTTGCCTTCAAAGGGGAATTGGATAAATAGGAGAAAAAATTGCAGATATGGGGAAAGAGCGGAGGGAGTGGGACGAATTGGATTGCTCTTCGAAAGAGATGGCGCAAACTCGATGGGCCGAATGGCCTCCTTCTGTGCTGTATGATTCTATGATATTGGCCCATATTTTGCGATAGGAATAACAGTGAGGCTAACAGCGCTCACTGTTATAACGGAGTAAATCGGACAGCAACTTCTGCTGTCCGCACATGCGCAGTTAAATGCCGAAATCCAGAAGGTGCTGCCAGAGATACTCCGCTCTGCCACAAGGTGTGCTGTAACAGTCCTCGCTGATAGATTTGGCACTGGAATTAATGCAACGGCGTGAAGTTGGGATAGTTGCCCACTAGTTTCCCACTAAAAATGCCAGATAAAGTTAAAGTTGGTGCATTCAGGAGTAACGGCATGCTAAGTGACAATTACTAGCAAACAACCTCTCTGGCCCTGAAAATGTAATTTTACAATTATGGAATCTCATTCCTTCAGACCGGGAGATCGGCTATGGGCAGCAGAGTTTTGGATGAGCTCAAGTTTATGGAGGGTGGAAAATGGGAGACCGGACAGGAGAGCAGTGGAATAGTCAAGTCTAGAGGTTGGCTGAGGGTTTCAGCAGCAGATGAGCTGAGGCAAGGGCGAAGTCGGGTGATGTTACGGAGGTGGAAGTAGGCAGTCTTGGTGATGGAGCGGATATGTGATCAGAAGCTCACCTCAGGCTCAAATACGAGACCTAGGTTGTGAATGGCCCAGTTCAGCCTCAGACAGTGGCCAGGGAGAGCGATGGAGTCGGTGGCTAGGGAATAGAGTTTGTGGTGAAGAATGAAGAAATATATAAATGACCTGGATATTGGAATACAGAGTAGAATTTCTAAATTTACCGATGACACCAAACGTGGGGGTGTGGCAAACAATGATGATGATACCAATCAACTGCAACAGGACATAAGAAGTAAGAGCAGGAGTAGGCCCTACGGTCCCTCGAGCCTGCTCCGCCATTCAATAAGATCATGGCTGATCATCAACCTCAACTCCACTTTACCGCCTGATCTCCATATCCCTTGATTCCCCTAGAGTCCAAAAATCTATCTATCTCATCCTTGAATATACTCAAAGACTCAGCATCCACGGCCCTCTGTGGCAGAGAATTCCAAAGATTCACAACTCTCTGAGTGAAGAAATTCTTCCTCATCTGAGTTTTAAATGGCCTACCCCTTATCCTGAGACTATGCCCCCTAGTTCTAGACACTCCAGCCAGGGGAAACAAGCTCTCAGCATCTACCCTGTCAATCCCCTTCAGAATCTCGTATGTTTCAATGAGATCACCTCTCACTCTGCAATAGGACATAGAAAGGCTAGCAGAATGGGCAGACAAGTGGCAGATGGAATTTAATACAGAGAAGTGTGAGGTGATGCATTTTGGCAGAAGGAACAGGGAGAGGCAATATACACTTAATGGCACAGTTTTAAAGAGTGTGCAGGAACAAAGGGACCTGGGAGTTAATATGCATAAGTCCGTGAAGGTGGCAGGACATAATAAGAGAGTGGTTAACAAAGCATATGGGATCTTGGGCTGGTTAGGCCACAACTGGAGTATTGCGTCCAGTTCTGGTCACCACACTTTAGGAAGGATGTGAAGGCCCTTGAGAGGGTGCAGAGGGGATTTACCACAATGGTTCTGGGGATGGGGGATCTTAGCTACAAGGACAGGCTGGAGAAGCTGGATTTGTTTTCATTAGAGCAAAGGCGGTTGAGGGGTGATTTGATAGAGGTGTACAAGATTGTGACGGGTTTGGATAGGCTAGACGTGGAAAGGCTGTTCCCACTAGTTGATGGTACAAGGACTAGGGGACAAAGATTTAAGATTTTGGGCAAGAGATACAGGGGGATATGAGAAAAAACTTTTTTACGCAGTGAGTGGTGAGGACCTGGAACTTGCTGCCGACAAAGGGGAGGCTGGATAGGCAATTGAGGGAAATAAACTTACAGGGCTACGGGGATAGAGCGGGGGAATGGGACTGACTGGATTGCTCTACAGAGAGCCGGCAAGGACTCGATGGGCCAAATGGCCTCCTTCTGTGCCATTATGACTCTATGGCCTAGAAATTCGGTGGGCTGCGCCACCAGTTAGCGCCCAAAGAGGGCACTTAGTGGTTTTAGCGCCACTGGCCATGCCTCCCGCGAAATTTAGCGGGGCGCTAATGGCGGCATTAGCCGGTAGCGCTGCGCCACCACCGATGACGTCATAGGTGTGCGCAGCGCCCCGCTACCGCCTCGATCGCGATATTTGGTCGCGCCCCCCACGGTAACGCCGGTCGCAATTTGCGACTGTTCAGGGGGACCTACCTGCGGCGGTAGTGGCGCTAATTAAAGGGGAGGTGCGGGGCGGCCACTTTTTTTGCTGGCCGCCTGCCAGCACCTCCTCGCGCTGCCGTCCCCAGCCTCCTGAGCCCGCCGCCCCCCCCCCCCCCCCCCCCCGTGTCGGCTGTGTCCCAAGAGCCCGGCACTTCTCCTCTGTGTCGGGCTCTTTTGCCGGCACTCGCGATCTCTGATCGCGCTGGTGCAGGCCCCTCCCCTCTAAGAAGGGGAGGAAGGCCTGCAGTACCACAGCGCGCCGTGCCGCAGTGTGTGGCGCTGCGGCACGTTGCGCTGCGATATTCAGTTGCAGCGCCCCAAGAGGGATGCGGGACGCCTCGAGCAGCGCCCCGCTTCCGTTTGGGGCACTGAAACTGAATATCGGGATGGCGCAAGCGGCTCCGTCCGGAGTGGTAATTCCGGCGCCCAGGCGAGCTTGACGCCCCAAATGGGGCGCCACCAAATTTCTAGGCCAATGACTCTTTCCAATATTTAGTCAGAGGAAATTTGTGCTCATCCAGCAGTACTGAATGTTGGACAAGCAGTCTAACAAATCAGAAACAGTGGACGCGTTCAGAGAGGTGGTGGTGAGGCAAAGTTCGGTGTTATCAGCATTAATGTGGAATCTGACGTGTTTTTGGATGATGTAGATGAGAAATACTAGTGGGCCAAGGATAGACCCTTGGGGGACTCCAGAGATAACGGTGCGGGAGCAGGAAGAAAAAACATTGCAGGTGATTCTCTGGCTATGACTGAATAGATAAGATTGGAACCAGGCGGTTGCAGTCCCACCCAGCTGGATGACAGAGGAGAGGCGTTAGAGGAGGATGTTGTGGTTTACCATGTCAAAGGCTTCAGACAGGTTGAGAAGGATGAGAAGGGATAGTTTACCACAGTCACATAGGATGCCATTTGTGACTTTGATAACGGCTGTTTCAGTACTGTGGCAGGGGCAGAAACCTGATTGGAGGGATTCACACATGGAGTTGCGGGAAAGATGGATGCGGATTTGGGAGACGACAGCATGTTCAAGGTACTTTGGAGAGGAAAGGGAGGTTGGAGATGGGGCGGTAGTTTGCAAGGACAGAGGGGTCAAGGGTGCTTTTTTTAAGGAGAGGGGTGATGACGGCAGATTTGATGGAGAGGGTGACAGTACCTGAGGTGAGGGAACCATTAACAATATCAGATGACATGGGGGACAGGAAGCCAAGTCGGGTAGTCAGCAGTTTATCCTGTCACTTTGTGGTACAGTACCACATTTTATTGTTCAAATATGCTTTGCCACTGTTCCATTTATGCCATATAGAATATTTATATATTGTACTGTCAAATAAACTCTGTCATCATGCAGAATCATTGAAAATTGTATTGTCTGCTTTGGTCTCAGATGTTATGCAATAAACAAAGTATTTTGGAAACAGGATTACTCTGAGCCTTTAGACCCTGTTTGGATTAATATTCCCACATCCTGTCTACTTATTCTCCCTTGTGCTTTTCACCTACTTGGATCTTGGCCAGTAATAGATTTCTCACAGTAGACTATCTGGGTTGCACTTGTATACAAGTTACTGAATAGAGAGCTCAAGGGCCTGAAGTTCCTGTTTTATGAAAATAAAATACCTCTTTTTCTCTAAGTAACAAACCAGCAACAAAATCATGGGAAGCCACGCCTTTAGGACATGTGATTGCTGCAAGTGCAATTTCTTTAGCGGGTTGTTAATTATGGAGATAAATAAACATCCCCTCATTTTTTTTAAAAAGAGGAATTCTGGGCTTCTCGCCTCTTGTTATCTGGATGCTGGTTGTAGTGCCTATTCCAGATTCTTTGACAGAATACACTGAATTGACTAGTGTTGTGTTTCTTCTGGTCTACCGTCCAATTATGGAGTTCTACCTCCAGAAGCCTTTCTGCATCAACCCCGGTACCACTCTAAGGTTTGACCTGTCCATTTCCCCCAGACTGTGCTACAATCAGAGCCACGTATCTGCATATTTGTTCTTCTTACGTTGTGTGATATTCACTGTCACCGTCTTTCAGAACATTGCTTCAGAGAAACAGACATTGATTGAAATTCATCTTTACCTTCATCCCTGAGTAAAAGCAATTTTTGAAAAGGTGAACATTTGCTCTTGGTCACTTAAAATGTATTTTTCTCCCCTCCATTATGGTCTTCTTCATGCCCAACTCTATTCCTCTGACAAAACTTGTGTTTGCTCCCAGACTTCTGGCAATGCCACTCTGAGGTTGGTGTAGAGTTACATAAAAAAGGCACAGATTGACTCTTGTGCATTTTTTCAATGATGGGTCACTCCTCACCAAGCATGTTCATTCTGCAATGATATTTCTGTGGTCAGGGGTTGTTGGGGTGTATGTTGGAGCACCAATGAATTGTGCTGGCATTAAAAATGATTGTTTAAACTTTTCTTTGTCACACACAACTGAACGTCATAACCCCATTTCAACAACTATCCACAATATATTTGGGACAGCGCTTGTTTCATCAATTTCATGTCGATTAAGATTGTAAAGATGTACTCACTGTCAGATAAGGCTGCCTTTTGGATATTCCATTGATCAGTGGAGCAGTTGCTTCCCTTCATTTTCTTCTTGAAGTTGAAATGTTCTCCGAGTTCTACGCCTCTATTTGAAATCTTCATGCAGGAAAAAAAGATGTAATAGAATATATCCTTAAAAAGCATTTGGATTGGATCCTACAATGACTGCATGTCTTATCAAACAATTTACCACTTGCCTTCTTGTGAAACTTTGGTGGGGCGGGGGAAAGACTTGTTTACCACAACTGGTGTTATTAGGAAAAAGCATTTTTGGGCAAGTGTGTAAAGATTATGGGGGAGAAATTCGGTATCGCCCCATTTGGGGCGCAATTATCAGCCAGTCGCAAAGTTTAGCGCCTGGCACTAATGATCACCTCCGACTGCAAGCTTGGCTTCTATCACCCCTGGAGGTGATTGGAGTGCTAAATCAGGCACTACACACCTCTCTTAAGGCGCTAACACCGAGGAGCGAGGCGCTACCTCAGAACGCTGGTGAAACTCATGTGATGTCAGTCAGCAATGGAACATAGACACACTGGCGCGGCCAGTTCTTAAAGAGGAGGGTCGATCTTGCTTTCCATCCACACCCTGCTCATTGCAGCCTTGAATCTCAGCCTGGAGAGACCTGTACATCAAATCTGCTGGAAAGAACAATGGAGAGGCCATGGGAAAGAGCTCAGAGTGCAGCCCCCACAGTCTCTTCTAAATCGATGCAAGGAAGGTCAAATCAAAATGAACCTGCAAAGTGCTGCTCAGTACCCAAAACTCCATTACACAGCGTTGAATCTCTCCAGAAGTCTCTCTCTCTCTCAGAATGCATGGTGCAAAAATGCCGCCGACAAAAAAAGGCAGGAAGCGGTCGCCTTTAAATAGCGCTCCCCCAGTCCCTTCCCGATGCAAAACGCTCCCCTCAACCTGTCGTTGCTAGCGGCAGGGGGCGCTACCGGGGCATTGCACACTCGACTGACGTCGTGATCCACGGGCACAGGAGATCATGGCAGTAGTGTTTAGCGCCGCCACAAAATGTCTGATCAATTTCGCGAGCGGTGCAAACATCGCCGCGCCCGGGCGCTAGTTGCTTTGCGCCCCATTGGACGCTAACAGGAAGCGCAAAGCAACCAAAGTTTTCCCCCTATAGGTTTGAATTGATTACATTTAATTGATTGAAATAATCATAGCAAATGCACAGTGCATTCAAACATGAATTATGGTGGAGTGCACTTCCCCAGAGTGGCATTTTTTAAGTACAGTTGAATTTTGCATATCCATTCCGGTTATCTGCTATAAACTGGATTTGGAGACATTTCCAACACCAGAATGCACACAAAACTGAGATCAATTGTTTGAGCCAACAGCAATGGTTTAACGTGATGACGTTGTGACTTGGACATTTATACCATTCTCCACAATGGGAGGTCCTGTATGCTCAGTAATTTGACCTTGACACACATCTACCCAATGTGTTTATAAGTATGACATTTCATTGATTTGACGTGCTTCGATCAGAATTCATTGAAAAATTATTTCATCATTAACATAACTGGAAAACATGCCATGAATACTTATTTCAGGTGCCCAGTTGACATAATGCTCTCCTTCTCTCCAGTAAAAGGTAGTGAACATTTAAATGTATGCTGTCTTTTTAAGATTCTTTATTGAACAAAGTAAAAATAATAGCCAACCTCCAAACTAATGTCGTTAGGGTTGAATTTTCTTCTCAAATCTATCCTCAAGAATATTCGTGCCTGTAAAGTATTATACACGGAATGGACGTTGCTGTTCAAAAACTTAGCTCGCATTTTGTTATCACTTTAAAGGACATTGCCTCCATAAATAGGTGTTTGGTAAGCCCTTTTTTGTTTGTTTTGATCTTTGTCCACTCTATCTTCGTGATGTTCCCTAGCTGTATGTCCCAGTCCGCTCCTTTGGCTCGGTCTTACTGCTCATTCTTCAAGCCTTCCCCTCCACCTTCCAAGGCCAATCACTATGTTCCTGCTTATTGGAATCCTTCCCTCAAACCACTTCTCCCTGCTACTTCTTTGCTTTCCTTTAAAAGCCTCTCGCCAACTGTGCATTCAGTTTTCTTGCCCCACCATAACTTCTTTCCTGGTATTTTCCTACTCTATACCTTATCTACCTGTGTCCCTCTTTCATCATTGTAAAGCATTCTGGAATACTCCCTTATGTGATTGACAATAAAAATGCAAGCTCTTCGAAAATATATAGTGCAATAACATAAGTTGCATCAAAATATACCATTGTGCACTTGCCCATGAAGTTTTCAGAATCAAAATGACAAAAGGCTCTATTCCTTCCCAAGCACAAAATGGTTTACCAATTTTTTTTGTGAAGACAGTACGCTGCAAAGTAATATACCATGGTAAATAGGAGAACAGGAGACTGAGTAAAATGTTTGTGTCGTGACAAAATGATTTTTTGTGCCATGAAGTGTAACACAAATTGTTTTTGCTACAAGTTCAAATGTAACCAGATTCAGCACTTTTGTGAGCTCAAAGCACAGCAAAGTTATTGCTGAAAGCTTACACAAGTGTGAGTTATAGTCCTGAAATAATTCATAACCATGAACTGCATGACTGGAAATATGCTAATAACATAAGCTTGGAATTTATTGCTCAAATTATACTGAAAATATGTGAGCGTGCTGTAAACAGCATCTCAAGTTTCTCTCCCTTTTCCCTGCCACAAATTTTTACAATTATGATTTTATGAAATGTTCCTTCTGAGAATTATCTGTTGTACTAAGCATAGTACTCTCGGCAATTGGCCATCAAGGGCACAAGAGTGCCCTGAAACTGTAAGTCAGAGGAAGGGTGGGGCACAGACCTTGTTCACCAGCAGTTTAATCTGTTGGTTCTGCTCGTTGATCTGTTGCTGCTGGGCCTTCACCAACTCCAGAACTTCATCTACACGTTGGTTTTGAAACTCGGTTACAGACTGAAAAGAGAAATTCACTTGTTAAAGTAATTATAATGTAACCATGCCCAACATTCATTCTTCAGACTTGTTCATTCTTTGGACAGGTTGGGTGATTGGGCAAATGCAGTATAATGTGGATAAGTGCGAGATTATTCACTTTGGTGGCAAAAACAGGAAGACAGATTATTATCTGAACGGCAATAGATTGGGAAAAGGGGAAGTGCAACGAGACCTGGGTGTCCTTGTGCACCAGTCGCTGAAGGTAAGCATGCAGGTGCAGCAGGTGGTTAAGAAGGCAAATGGTATGTTGGCTTTCATAGCGAGAGGATTCGAGTACAGGAGCAAGGATGTCTTGCTGCAGTTGTACAGGGCCTTGGCGAGACCACACCTTGAGTATTGTGTGCAGTTTTGGTCGCCTTATCTGAGGAAGGATGTTCTTGCCATGGAGAGAGTGCAGCGAAGATCCACCAGACTGATACCTGGGATGGCAGGAATGAAGTATGAGGAGAGATTGGGTCGATTAGGCTTATATTCGCTAGAGTTTAGAAGAATGAGAGGGGATCTCATTGAAACTTATAAAATTCTAACAGGACTTGACAGACTAGATGCAGGAAGGATGTTCCCAATGGCGGGGGAGTCCAGAACCAGGGGTCACAGTATAAGGATAAGGGGTAAGCCATTTAGGACTGAGATGAGGAGGAATTTCTTCACCCAGAGAGTGGTGAACCTGTGGAATTCTCTGCCACACAGGGCAGTTGAGGCCAATTCATTAAATATATTCAAGAAGGAGTTGGATATATTTCTTGAGGCTAAAGGGATCAAAGGATATGGGGTTAAAGCGGGGACAGGGTACTGAATTTGGATGATCAGCCATGATCTCATTAAATGGCAGAGCGGGCTCGAGGGGCCGAATGGCCTACTCCTGCTCCTATCTCCTATGTTTCTATGTTTCACGGTACATTGCATGTTATGTTATGGGACATTGACTGTAACACACATTTTATTGAAGTAAGCAAAATACTTGGCTCTAGAGAGTTGTGTTATAATGAGAGGCTGTGTAATTCATTATGATTAAAGACTGGTGCTCAATGGGGGAAACCGTTCACTCGTAAAATAGTTGGATAATCCTGGGCAGGCTGGTAGCCCACCAGGGAAGTAAGCTGATTGGTATCCCCAACACAAGAATAAGTATATACATGCTGCTGGGAAAAAAAGTCAAACTTGCAACTTCCTTATGTTCAGTCCCATGGAATGCACATCCTGTGAAATGTGGGGACTCCAGGACGCTTCCCATGTCCTGGACAACCACTTGTGCAGGAAGTGTCGTCAGCTGGAGGAGCTCGAGCTCCGGGTTTTGGAGCTTGAGCAGCAGCTGGCGTCACTGTGGTGCATCCACGAGGCTGAGAGCTACATGTATAGCACATTTCAGGAAGTGGTCACCCCGCAGATAAAGAGTGTGCAGGCAGAAAGGGAATACGTGACCACCAGACAGAAGAGGAGGACCAGGCAGGTAGTGCAGGAGTCCCCTGAGTGCATCTCGCTCTCCAACCAATATTCGGTTCTGAGTACTGGTGAGGGAGATGGTTCCTCTGGGGGGTGCAGCCAGAGCCAAGTCTGCGGCACCACGGGTGGCTCAGCTGTACGGGGGTGGGAGGAAGAAGAGTGGGAAAGCAGTAGTGGCGGGGGATTCAATAGTTAGGGGAGCAAACTTGGTAGACAGGGCAAATATATAAGGGCAAGGCTGGATGGCATCTATTTTAATGCAAGGAGTCTTGCGAATAAGGTGGATGAACTGAAGGTGTTGATAAACACATGGGAGTATGATATTGTTGCTATCACGGAGACATGGTTGAGGGAAGGGCAAGACTGGCAGCTCAATATTCCGGGGTACAGAATCTTCAGGCGAGACAGAGGGGGAGGTATAAGAGGAGGGGGTGTCGCAATATTAATTAAGGAGTCAATTACTGCAGTAAGGAGGGATGATATATTAGCAGGGTCCTCTAATGAGGCCATATGGGTGGAGCTTAAAAACAAAAAGGGGGCAAGCACTTTGCTGGGAGTGTACTATAGGCCTCCAAACAGTCAGGGGGAGATAGAGGAACAGATATGTAGGCAAATCTCAGAGAAATGTGCAAATAATAGGGTAATAATAATGGGGGATTTCAACTTCCCCAATATTAACTGGGATAGTCAGAGTGTGAAAGGCTCAGAGGGTGTAGAATTCTTAAAGTGCATCCAGGAGAGCTTTTTGAGCCAGCATGTAGAAAGTCCTACAAGAGAGGGGGCGGTACTGGACCTAATTCTAGGGAATGCGGCCGGCCAAGTGGAAAAAGTGCTAGTAGGTGAGCACTTTGGTGATAGTGACCATAATATGGTAAGATTTAAGGTGGCCATGGAAAAGGACAGGGATGGGCCGGAAATAAAGGTTCTAAATTGGGGGAAGGCCGATTTTAATAGGATAAGGCAGGATCTGGCCAAAATGGACTGGGATCAGCTACTTGTAGGAAAATCCGCATCGGAGCAATGGGAGGCTTTCAGAAGGGAGATTGAGATCATACAATGGCAACATGTTCCCGTAAAGGTCAAGGGTGGTTCCAAAAACCACAGGGAACCTTGGATGTCAGGGGATATACGAGAATGGATTAGGAAAAAAAGGAGGGCTTTTGGTAGATACAAAAGGCTAAAGACGGAGGAAGCCCTAGAGGAGTACAAAAAGTGCAGGGGGATACTTAAAAAAGAAATTAGGAGATCAAGGAGGGGCCATGAAATAACACTGGCAAGCAAAATAAAGGAAAATCCGAAGATGTTTTATAAGTATATTAAGGGTAAGAGGATAACTAGGGAAAAAATAGGGCCCATTAGGGACAAAAGTGGCAATCTGTGTGTGGAGCCGGAAGATGTAGGAGGGGTTCTAAATGAATTTTTTGCATCTGTTTTCACTATGGAGAAGGACGATGTAGACATAGAAATAGGGCGGGGGGACTGTGATATGCTCGAACATATTAACATCGAGCGGGAGGAGGTATTGGCGGTTTTAGCTGGCCTAAAAATGGATAAATCCCCAGGCCCAGATGAAATGTATCCCAGGCTGCTGTGTGAGGCAAAGGAGGAGATTGCGGGGGCTCTAACACATATATTCAGGACCTCTCTGGCCACAGGGGATGTGCCAGAGGACTGGAGAACCGCTAATGTAGTACCATTATTCAAGAAGGGTAGTAGGGAAAAACCGGGGAACTACAGGCCAGTGAGCCTAACATCAGTGGTAGGAAAATTATTGGAAAAAATCCTGAGGGACAAAATTTGTCTCCACTTGGAGAGGCAAGGATTAATCAGGGATAGTCAACATGGCTTTGTCAAGGGAAGATCATGTCTGACTAATTTGATTGAATTTTTTGAGGGGGTGACTAGGTGTGTGGATGAGGGTAACGCAGTGGATGTGGTATACATGGATTTCAGTAAGGCCTTCGATAAAGTCCCGCACAGGAGACTGGTCAAGAAGGTAAGAGCCCATGGAATCCAGGGTGCCTTGGCACATTGGATACAAAACTGGCTTAGTGGCAGAAGGCAGAGGGTGATGGTCGAAGGTTGTTTTTGTGACTGGAAGCCTGTGGCCAGTGGGGTACCACAGGGATCGGTGCTGGGTCCCTTGCTGTTTGTGGTCTACATTAATGACTTGGATATGAATGTAAAGGGTATGATCAGTAAGTTCGCGGATGATACAAAAATTGGTAGGGTGGTAAATAGCGAGGAGGGTAGCCTCAGTCTGCAGGACGATATAGATGGGTTGGTCAGATGGGCGGAACAGTGGCAAATGGAATTTAACCCGGAAAAGTGCGAGGTGATGCACTTTGGGGGGACTAACAAGGCAAAGGAATACACAATGAATGGTAAGACCCTAGGCAAGACGGAGGGTCAGAGGGATCTGGGTGTGCAAGTACACAGATCCCTGAAGGCGGCGGAACAGGTGGATAAGGTGGTAAAAAAGGCATATGGGATACTTGCCTTCATTAGCCGAGGCATTGAATATAAGAGCAAGGAGGTTATGATGGAGCTGTATAAAACACTGGTTAGGCCACAGCTGGAATACTGTGTGCAGTTCTGGTCGCCACACTACAGGAAGGATGTGATCGCGTTAGAGAGGGTGCAGAGGAGGTTCACCAGGATGTTACCAGGGCTGGAGCGCTTCAGCTATGAAGAGAGACTGGGCAGGTTGGGTTTGTTTTCCTTGGAGCTGAGGAGGCTGAGGGGGGACATGATTGAGGTGTACAAAATTATGAGGGGCATAGATAGGATGGATGCTGAGGAGCTTTTTCCCTTAGTAGAGGGGTCAATAACTAGGGGGCATAGATTCAAGGTAAAGGGCGGGAGGTTTAGAGGGGATTTGAGAAAGAACTTTTTCACCCAGAGGGTGGTTGGAGTCTGGAACTCACTGCCTGAAAGGGTTGTGGAGGCAGAAACCCTCACAACATTTAAGAAGCATTTGGATGTGCACTTGAAATGCCATAGCATACAAGGCTACGGGCCAAATGCTGGAATATGGGATTAGATTAGACAGGGCTTGATGGCCGGCGCGGACACGATGGGCCGAAGGGCCTCTATCCGTGCTGTATTACTCTATGACTCTATGACTCTATGACAAACAGGTGTTTCTGCGGCCGCAAACGTGACTCCAGGATGGTATGTTGCCTCCCTGGTGCCCGGGTCAAGGATGTCATCGAGCGGCTGCAGAACATTCTGAGGCGGGAGGGTGAACAGCCAGAGGTCGTGGTCCATATCGGTACCAACGACATAGGTAGAAAGAGGGATGAGGTCCTGCAGGCAGATTTCAGGGAGCTAGGAAAGAGATTAAAAATCAAGACCTCAAAGGTAGTAATCTCCGTATTACGCCCGGTGCCACGCGCTAGTGAGTATAGAAATAGGAGGATAGCGCAGATGAATGCGTGGCTGGAGAGATGGTGCAGGAGGGAGGGCCTTAGATTCCTGGGGCATTGGGACCATTTCTGGGGGACCTGTACAGGCCGGATGGGTTGCACCTCAACAGGGCCATGGGTGTACTGGGCACAATTTCAAAATTTGTAGATGACACAAAACTTGGAAGTATAGTGAACAATGAGGAGGAAAGTGATAGAGCTCAGGAAGACATAGACAGGCTGGTGAAGTGGGCAGACACATGGCAGATGAAATTTAATGTGAAGTGATACATTTTGATAGAAAGAATGAGGGGAGGACAAATAAACTAAATGGTACAATCCTGAAGGGGGTGCACGAACAGAGACCCCTGGGGGTATGTGTGCACAAATCGTTGAAGGTGGCAGGGCAGGTTGAGAAAGCAGTTAAAAAAGCATATGGGATCTTGGTCTTCATAAATAGAGGTATAGAGTACAAAAGTGTGGAAATTATGATGAACTTGTATAAAACACTGGTTCGGCCCCAACTGGAGTACTGTATCCAATTCTGGGCACCACACTTTAGGAAGGATGTGAAGAACTTAAAGAGGGTGCAGAAAAGATTTACGAGAATGATTCCAGGAATGAGGGACTTCGGTTACGTTGATAGACTGGAGAAGCTGGGCTTGTTCTCCTTGGAGCAGAGAAGATTGAGAGGAGATTTGATAGAGGTGTTCAAAATCATGAGGGGTCTAGACAGAGTAGATAGAGAGAAACTGTTCCCATTGGCAGAAGGGTCGAGAACCAGAGGACACAGATTTAAAGTGATTGGCAAAAGAACCAAAGGCAATAAGAAAAAACTTTTTTACGCAGCAAGTGGTTAGGATCTGGAATGCACTGCCTGAGAGGGTGGTGGAGGCAGATTCAATCACAGCTTTCAAAAAGGAGTTGGATAAGTATCTGAAGGAAAGAAATTTGCAGGGCTATGGGGAAAGGGCAGGGAATTGGGACTAGCTGAAGTGCTCCTACAGAGAACTGGCACGGTCTCGACGGGCCGAATGGCCTCCTTCCGTGCTGTAACCGTTCTATGATTGAACCTGTCGTAAGGGATTGTGCACAGTTTTGATATATCTACATCTTACAATACCTTTGAGACCCCACATCAAGGCTTTTTCAAATTAACCAATCAAAAATTGTGTTGAGGTACATTTTTATTCCTGAATTCAAATAAAAACACTTTTGTTGTTTTGACTCTTTGCCATAAACACGTAATAAATAAAACCTCTCCAGGCAGGTTTGGCGGCCCGGTGTGCTGGGAAAGCAGGAGCACAATCAACGCAGAAGGTGCACTGAATGGGGAAAGGATGCCCTGGGGAAATCAGAAGATATCCCGAGTACCCCTGTGAATGGATCCATAGCGCTGTATTATCAACGCCCTCCCTTTTTCCAAGAGAATTCCACGCTCTTTCAGGGGATCAGTCCGCTCCTGTGCCCTGCACCAATTTAGTGAGCTGAAGTGCTTGCATTCATTTTAAAGCCTTAGGGGGAAAAATTGAGTCGCGCCCCCTTTGGGGTGTAACTTCGCCTGGGCGCTACTTTCAGCACCCCGAAAAAATTAGCGCCCCCGCGTCCAAAATTCATCGGTAGCGCCCCAAGAGGGAAGCGGGGCACTACTGGAAGTGCCCCGCCTCCCTCTTGGGGCGCTGCAAGGGAATTGCAGTATTGCAGGCCTTCCACCCCTTCTGAAAGGGGAGGGGCCTTGTGCAGCGTGACCCGGGGCCCAGCTGGGCCACTGGGATCGGAGTGCCAACAAAAGAGCCTGGCACTCAAGTGAGGTGCCGGGCTCATGGAGCACAGCCGGCACTCTGCGGGGGGGGTGGGGGGTGGCGGTGCTAAGGAGGCCAGGGACAGCAACGGAGGCAGGTGCTGGCAAGTGGCCAGCAACAAAAATGGCTGCTCGGCACATTGCCTTTAATTAGCGCTGCCCCGGCCGCATGTAGGCCCCCCTGACCCCGTCGGACATAGCGTCCGGCGGTAAGTCAGGGGGCATTACCGAAGATCGCGGCCGGGGCGCTGCGCACGGCAATGACATCATCGCCGGCGGCGCAGCGCCACGGGGCGCTAACAGTTACTGCCATCGCTAACCCTCTTAGGGCGCTAACGGGAGGCGCAAAGCAACCAAATTTCTCCCCCTTAGTCTCATTAAGGCCCTAAATTTGATACAAAAATATTTAAATGAACCTACCTAGCACGATCTTATGGTATTTGCGCTAGGTTGGATCTTTTTCGGAAAGGAGTAAGGGGAGCTCCATGGATAAAGGAGCTCTTAAATTGCCATCAAGAATTGGAGTTACTTCTGCTGATTTTGAAAGATTAAACAGGATAGGATAGGTTAAATATACAGATCTGCAGGTTGGAACACAAGAAAAGTTGACAAGCAAAAGATACTAACAGGAGAGATGAGTTGGTTGAGAGGAATACTGGGAGTATTCAGAACTCAAAGAATGATATGATAAGAACAGGGCTTGGACAAGAAACACCGGTTATGCAAAAGATCCAAGAAAGACGACTGTGATGGTTTGGGCACATTTAAAGAATGCAAACAGCTAGAATAACTTTCATGGCCCTGCACGCAGCGGTCCATGGCCAAGGAAGACCAAGGAGACGCTGGATAGACAGCATCAAGAGTGACTTGTCACAGAAAGGGATACAGATGATGAAAATGGCCAGGTTAGTTTAGAACCGACAACAATGGAGTAAATAAATTCTTCCTCATTGTTGATACTGAACTGACGGATGGGAATTTAGTAGTAACAGTAAATTGCCACAGACTTTATATGGGTTTTTGGGAATAGTTATGGTACTTTTGTAAGTACTGTGTTGTTTAGTCTGTGTCTCATTTCTGGCTAGCACATCAATATCAGTAGCTGTGCTACCCACACATTGTTCACATAGCTGACTGATCCATCACTGAACATGGCCAGCACTTTCATCTCCATTCCCACTGAACTACAGGACACAGCTGCCCAATGTCATCACACTAGTGCATTTCCCAAAGCATAGGGGCCACTGATAACTGCATGTGCCAAAACTGAAGGCCATCTTGGGTACCAACAGGCAACCATTGTGTATCAGTGCTTTGATCTTTAAAGTCCAGGTCTTGCTGCATGCGGCACTGACTGCTTTATTATCTGAGGAGTTCTGAATGGAACTGAACACTGTGCAATCATCAGCAAATATCCCCATTTCTGACCTTATGATGGAGGGAAGGTCATTGATGAAGTAGCTGAAGACGGTTGGGCCTAGAACACTGCCCTGAGGAACTCCTGCAGAGCTGAGATGATTGGCCTCCAACAGCCACAACCATCTTCCTTTGTTCTAGGTATGACTCCAGCCAGTGGAGAGTTTTCCCCCTGATTCCCATTGACTTCAATTTTACTAGGGCTCCTTGATGCCATTCTCGGTCAAATGCTGCCTTGATGTCAAGGGCAGTCACTCTCACCTCACCTCTGGAATTCAGCTTTTCTGTCCATATTTGGACCAAGGCTGTAATGAGGTCTGGAGCTGAGTGGTCCTGGCAAAACCCAGTTTGAGCATCAGTGAGCAGGATATTGGTAAGTGCCGCTTGATAGCACAGTCAACGACACCTTCCATCACTTTGTTGATGATTGAGAGTAGACGGATGGGGCGGTAATCGGCCTGATTGAATGGGCCGGAATTTGCAGTGGGTAATAACAGCGAAATAATAGCGTTTGCCGTTATCCCCCCTTTGAAACTGACCAAAACTTCAGGATGTAGCGCATGTGCATCCTAACATGGAAATCCTGAAGTTGCGGTCAGTCATTCACTGCTCCGACACTGACTGCGCTGTGCCGCACCCACCCCCCCACCCGACCCCCAATAGCTGGCAATCAATGAACTCAATGAAACTGACGAAAACGTGGGCTTTTTTGCGGTAATATCGTTGTTAAATACCCCATTAAATGTTAGGCCTTGTTGGATTAGGTGTAACTGGGATTTTAATAGCATATTGACTGCTAAACAAACATTATGACCCTAAAAAACAAATTTTAATTTTGTAGCGTGTCAAATTTCTTCTTTATGATAAAAATCACAATTTTTAAGATATGTTAAAAAAAAAGTTTCCAAAGTTTGATCATGATATTTCAGGTTCTACCTTATCTCCATGTGAGAGCGCCAATCTTTGTTTTGCTCCCTGTAACATTTTTTAAAAGTTGGGATGAAAGCAGGTTCTCCTTTCCTGCTTCCCTGTCTGTGAGAATTCTGCGACGTGATTGGCTGCTTAGACCGCTTTTTAACGTCACAGCAGAACACATTAGAGATTCCCCGCCATACTGCATTGAAATCACTTATGCGTTGAAAAAGGCAAACTTTTCACCACAGAGATCGCGAGATCACAGGGCCACTTTGTTCTGCTTTTTGTGGATACAACATAGCTGGGCAATTTTCAACTTTGCGAGGTAGATGCCAGTGTTGTAGCTGTACTGGAACAGCTTGGCTAGAGGGGCGGTTAGTTCTGGAGCACAAATCTTCAGCACTACAGCCGGGATGTTGTCGGGGCCTATAGCCTTTGCTATATCCAATGTACTCAGCCATTTCTTGATATCATGTGAAGTGAACCGAATTGGCTGAAGACTGACTTCTGTGATAGTGGGGATCTCAGGAGGAGGCCCGAGATGGATCATCATCTTGGCACTTCTGGCTGAAGATGGTTGCAAATGGTCCAGCCTTGTCTTTTGCACTCACGTGTTCGGCTCCGGATTATTTAGGACAGGGATATTCATGGAGCTTCCTCCTCCCGTTAGTTGTTTAATTGTCCACCCCCATTCACAATTGGGTGTGGCAAGACTACAGAGCTTTGATCTGATCCAAAAGCAAAATACTGTGGATACTGGAAATCTGAACTAAAAACAGAAAATGCTAGAAATACTCAACAGGTCAGGCAGCATCTGTGGAGGGAGAAACAGAGTTAACGAAAGGTCGTCAACCTGAAACGTTAACTCTGTTTCTCACTCCACAGATGCTGCCTTACCTGCTGAGTATTTCCAGCATTTTCTATTTTGATCTGATCCGTTGGTTGTGTGATCGCTTAGCTCTGCCTATAGCATGCTGCTTCCACTGTTTAGCATGCATGTAGTCCTGTGTTGTAGCTTCACCAGGATGGCACCTCATTTTTAGGTACACCTGGTGCTGCTCCTGGCATGATCTTCTACACTCCTCATTGAACCAGGGTTGGTCCCCTGGCTTGATGGTAATGGTAGAGTGAGGAATATGCCGGGCCATGAGGTTACAGATTGTGGTGGAATACAATTGTGCTGCTGCTGATGGCCCACAGCACCTCATGGATGCCCAGTTTTGAGTTGCTGGATCTGTTCTGAATCTATCCCATTTAGCATGGTGGTAGTGCCACACAGCACGATAGAGGGTGTCCTCAGTGTGAAGACTAGACTTCGTCTCCACAATGACTGTGCAGTCATCACTCCTACCAATACTATCATGGACAGATGCATCTGCAACAGGTAGATTGGTGAGGACGAGGTGAAGTAGGTTTTTCCCCTCATCTTGATTCTCTCACCACCTCTCATCACAGTTCTGATGAAAGGTCATCGAACTGAAATGTTAACTCTGTTTCTCGCTCCACAGATGCTGCCTGACCTGCTGAGTATTTCCAGCATTTTCTGTTTTTCTTTCAGATTGCCAACATCCACTGTATTTTGCTTAAGTACTAAGGATTGTTTAATCCACCAAAAACGTGTACAGTTTCTTTCAATGTTTATTGGTGCTGATGATGCTGTTTTTGAAAACCGCTACACTGTAGATAAATAAAATAATTCCCATTGGAACTAATCCGTGGAACATTCTGTTGCAAGTACTTGTATTACAAATTGAGCATGAGCTGATAGAATAATGGATCTCTGGTATTAACTACAAGAGATTGCTCTTATCAAAGATTTTGGCAACCTCAGAAACCAAGAAGTCAAATTATGAGTAATTTTACAATCATCATCTGAACTTCAAGGTCATTATTGCACTCAAATTACACCAGGCTGCTATTGTTTAGCACTTCACAGAGTGGCTGTTTGAATCTGCTCTTTTTAGCCAACCGCAGCCCTAAGTACAGATGCTAAAAGCCAATGTGCTTATGACACTGAAGTGTGAGGCCATCCATAATCAATTATTATATATTAAATACGGTCGTAGGGCCCATATTTCATGCCAATCTTGCCCATATGGGCAATCCCATTGTATTGCCTGTAGTACCAGTTAAGCTAGTAAGTGGCACTGTTATTTATACGAGTTTTCATGTCAAGGGTGTCATATCTTGGCTGTCGCACAATTATCTAGCCTGACATCCCACATAACTGGAATTGGGACCTGGAGGGTTTTAAATAGTATTTCTTCCCCCACAATGAAAAACTAAAACAAAGTAGTGAAAAAAGTTTAATAAATTAAAACAACCTCCATCCTGTAATTCCTTGAAGTCTGTCGTCTCTCAGCACCTGATGCAACATTACTGCCTCACCCATTCCACAAGCCAAAATAATCACTTTGCCCCAGAAATTGTCTTTCCACAATTCAAAACTTAAGTCAAAACCAATCAAATATATGTTGAATTACAACCACAACAACTTGTATTTATATAGCGCCTTTAACATAATAAAATGTCCCAAGACGCTCACCAGAAACCTTCTTTCTTTCCATACAACTCCACTGAAAACAATCTTGCAACGATATCCCCTTTCCTTCACTCCCCTCTCCAATCACCGGATGGCATTTCATGTCCAGATGGGAAAGAACCCTGGCACCACCAGTGACCAATAGTTGTGTCCTGGTGAGAAGGAAAGCAAGCAAAGAGGAATTTCTATGTCGTGAGCGGGGGCAAGTGTAACCCACCTCAATCTCTTCCTCCGCCACCCCCCTCCAACCCCCACCACCGCCATGTTCACAAAGAGCATTTTGGGGGCCTGTTAGCGAAGGGAGCTGGTGTTCACCGACCCACCACCATGGATAGGAAGTTTATCCTCCCCTCCTGAGTCAGATAAAAAGCTGGGCCATGCCTCCCAACTGACAATTCTCCCATCTCCATCCTCCTCATCTCTCCATTGCCCCTTCTCCTCTCCCCTTTCCTCTACATCTGCCCTCCATCCACTCACATTGCCATCTCTCATCAACAACACCAACAACTTGTATTTATACAGTGCCTTTAACGTAGCAAACCGTCCCAATGCGCATCACAGGAGCGTTATGAAACAAAATTTGACACTGAGCCACAGAAGATGATATTAGAGCAGACCAAAATTTGACCAAAAGCTTGGTCAAAGTGGTAGATTTTAGGGGGCGTCATAAAGGAGGAAGAAGAGGTAGAGAGGTTTGGGGAGGGGATTCCAGAGCTTAGGGTCTTGATAGCTGAAGGCACGGCCACCAATGATTGAGCAATTAAAATTGGGGATGTTCAAGGGGCCAGAATTAGAGGAGCGCAGATATCTCTGAAGGTTGTGGGGCTTGAGAGGATTACAGAGATAGGGAAGGGCGAGGCCATGGAGGGATTTGAAAACAAGGATGAAAATTTTTTAATTGAGGCGTTGCTTAACCGGGAGCCAATGTAGGTCAGCGAGCACAGGGATGATGGGTGAATGGGACTTGATGCAAGTTAGGACTCGGGCAACCGAGTTTTGGATAACTTCAAAGGAGGTTAGAACGTGGGAGGTCAGCCAGGAGTGCATTGGACTCGTCAAGTCTAGAGTTAACAAAGGCATGGATGAGGGTTTCAGCCGCAGATGAGCTGAGGCAGCGGCAGAGTCGGGCGATGTTCCAGAGATGGAAATAGACAGTCTTAGTGATAGCGCTGATATGTGGTCGGAAGCTCATTTCGGGGTCAAATATGACACGAAGGTTGCGAACAGTCTGGTCCAGCTTCAGACAGATGTTTGGGAGAGCGATGGAGTTGATGGCTGGGGAACGGAGTTTCTGGCGGGGACAGAAGACAATAGCTTCGGTCTTCCCAATATTGAATTTGATGAAATTTCTGCTTCCAGTACTAGATGTCGGACAAGCCTCCACTCCCTCCCTTCCTTTCCCATTTCCTTCTCCTCCTCTCTCCCTGCCCAGCCTGGATCCAGTTATTCTCACAGCCTCTTATCCTGCTTGATCTTAATACTGCACTCAGTTTTGATTCTCCATGTGCAAGGACAGAGAAAATCAGCCAGTGAATTGTACTGCAATTTGTGCATATTTAGCAAAAGGGCAGCAATGGCTAACTAACTGATGTGGGTGTCTATATAGGTACCATACATTATAAAATGGCTAGTGTGTGTGTGTGAGGTTGATTTCCTCTGGCATTGCTATATATGTATCCACACTGTTCATAGATGTCTAAAATGTTTGGAATAGATACTGATCATATTATTTATGATATTAGAGAACATCAGTGAATAGTGTGGAAATTGCTGTTGCTTCAATTACTGAACAAGCACATAACAGGTTCACATGGCATTTCTTTTTCTGTTATTTTAGCAGAATCTTTAATCAGTTTTTTTAAAAGCAGATTAACATTTGTGTCAATGTACAGCATTTTCTCACTAACATCAACAATAAACTTCTAGGCTTATATATAGATCATTAATATGGTCAGTTTGTATTATAAATAACATAGGCAGACTGTATTATAAATACTATAGATGGACTGTGTTAGAAAGATGGGATTTTCCTGGGTCTCCTGGGCACAGTGAATGCCGGAAAGCTGGGAGGGTTGGAGCCTGTGCCTGGAAAAGAACATGTCTGAATTTCCTTCCATTATTTAAATTTAAATGGAAGGAAGATTTAGCTAGGTTCCTTTACAGACATGTGCTCCAACCCACCCAATTTTCTGCTATTTGCTGTGCACAAGCAATCTAGCACGCCTGGATGCAGACCCAGGATAATCTCCCCATGTGGTATCAAATGTGCTGCAGGCGTTTAGAAATCATTTTAAAACCCTTTGACTAGGGATATTTGAAAAACACTAAGATTCTATTTTCTTATTTATTCCAGGTGTTTATGCCTAGACAAGCCTGCAGTGATATTTTGTAGATTGAGATAGTTTAGGGGAATAATTCCTATGGGAAAGTTATGCAATTCTCCAGCATTTTAATGTAAAATCTAAGAGGTGGTTTGAAATGCTTATGCTAAATATTGTTGCATATTGTCACCATAAATCTATAAAATCATCAAACTATTTAATAAGTACAGCCATGTCTTTTTACATTTCATGGTACTTCAAGATTCATCTGTGCTGGCTTACCCTGTCAAAGGGGATATCGACCGACTTGTTCTTCCCTGTGTAGTTCCCTAGAATCCTCTCCAGCTTTCCTTCCAGGGAATCTACCTTGCTGACAACTGACTGTCGGTTCTGCAGAGCTTTCATTAGCTCATTTCTGAGCTCCATGGATCTGATACGAAGCTCCTCATCCTGAATTTCTAGCTTCAGAACCGTTTCTTTCAGAGCCTTTCCATCACTTTCTATAAGCTTCGCCTGGCTGCCCAGGCTGTTGATGGAGCTATTATAAACGTTCAGCTGTACTAATACAGCATCCATCTCTTCCCTCATTTTGTCCATGTGCTGCTTCAGCCCTTGTCCGAGCTGGAGAAGACCGTGTGCAAGTATTCTAATGTCATCTGATGAGGCAAATTGAGTTTTCTGTCCTCTGCGAGCATTCCCTGGAAGACTTGACATGGAGAAAATAAGACAAATTAGCACAATGAAATGAAATGTCTTCATTATTTACAGGCAGGCAGTTCAATTTTATTAATTCTTTTCCCCACTGTTGGTGCAGAAACTGTGTCACTCCTGATGTGCCAGAACACAGACACTGCACTCCCTTATATACTGCTACAGAGCCCTCCCAGTTGCACTTATTTAAATAATAACTAATTAAACTCTGGGAACCAGAGAGGCATAGCAAAAACCGCAGCTATGCAGTGGCTGCACTTAAGGGATTATCTCCAAAATATGCCTGTGTTTAGCTTATTAACAATACAAGCTGAGGATTTTTCTCACTTTTCTTTTTACCCAGTGCATTTTGGTTTAATAAAGGTGAGGAACATTAATGCTGAGAACTGGTGCACATAATCGCAGGTAACTAGTGTCAGCATTAAGCACTCCCAGACCAGGTACAGGAAACTTTCTGGTATCCGGCACTGACGGGACCGAGCTGGTGCCATACCATCAAAACTGCCGTAGAAACCAGCGCTAATGTTAAAACATACGGAGCTTTTGAGCTCCGTGTGAATCAACAAACCCTGTTGCTTAGCAACAGCTTCAAAACAGTCAGCCGCAGCTTAAAAGCATCTCTGTAGCTAAGCAACAGCTTCAGCTAGACCTTGCAGAGCCTGACTGGGGAAAAAAAAGCAACGAGAAGTAAAAAAACTTGTAGGAAACGGCTTCTGAATTTTGCCGGTAGCTAGAGCTTTCCAGTTAAACGAAAGTTTCCTGTATAACACAGATAGGTGCAGAGAAAAAAATCCCTCAACTCTGCCTCAACAATGTGCTTCATTCCCAGCCTCAGAAGAGGACTCTTAATGCATCGTGATACTTACGATTCCAATGTCCTCACCTCACCCCACCCCACCCTATGGCTTCTCTGAATTTCATGCGAAGTAGAGCAAAATTAGGGACAAGTTTGTGCTATTGACACAAGCTAACTGGCAACTGAATTGAGATTACCTAACTTGTTTTAGCTAGGATTTTTACTGGCAACATAGAAAGAGGAATTTCATTGTGTTGATCTGCACTAGATTTAAACCATTGGTGATTTAAACGCTGCGCCATGCAGTCTCCCCACTGAAGATATATTTGAAATAATTTTATATTATAACTATCTAAAGAGTAATCATTCACAGGGTAACTACTTTTTCCACAGAAAAGGTAGTAGAAAGTTGAAACTTTGTCTCCCAAAAGGCTGTGGATGCTGAAACAATTGGCACTTTCAAGACTGAGACAGATAGATTTTTGTTTGGTAAGGGTATCAAGGGATATGGAGCAAAGATGGAAAAATGGAGTTGAGGTGCAGATCAGCCCTGATCTAATTAAATGCCGGAGCAGGCCTGAGGGGCTGAATGGCCTACTCCTGTTCCTTATGTTGCTAATGCTGTGCTTTATTACAGTCACATGCAGAATGTTGGCCCACTTTATATGATTTTAATGTAGATGGCATGTCCTCTCTTTTTTCTAGGCTGAAAGCCTGGATTATCAAGTTGTTCCTCATAGCATATTCATCTAATGCCAAGGAACAGCCATGTTATTCTCCTCTGTATCACCTTCTGGGCCTGTTGGCCCATTCATGTTTTGCTAACTAGAACTGTGCACAATACTAAAGTATGGTGTGACCAAGGCACTTTACAGCTTATCCTATCGGCATCCTCAGGCTACCTATCACTACCTCAGGATTCTGCATAATCACTTTCTGGGACTTTTATTTCTACTAACTTGCTTTAAGGGATCCCACTTACATGGAATCTGAGTCTAACAAGTTTCCCCTCAGTCAATCATAGATGGAACAGCCTCTTTTGATATAATCTACTCGGCATAGAATTCTTGGAAGAATATTAGAAGCTCTTTGTTAAAAAAATTTAAGTTTAAAACATTTTTAAAGTTTGCTTTGCAGTGATTGCAGTTATACTTCGGCTTGTGTGAATTCGACTAAGTTCACTGCAGTTATACCGTCAAATCTGTGTTGTATCGATGCAAAATCTTCTGTTTAATTGGCCAATAAAGTTTTTAGGTACTGATTTTTTTAATTCATGTATGTGAATAATAGTGCTGTTTTACATTATCTGTAGAATTTCACCACGCTCCCTTAAGGATCTGGACGGCTGTGTCTCAGCTTGTTAACAGTAATTCAACACTAACATGAGATTTGGCTGTGATGCTGATTGGGTTGGCATATGCTGATAACAAAATCACACCAGGACAGCCAACTTATCTCTTAAGGGTTCAGGCTACAGTAACCAATTGGAAAAAAATCCCAAATTAGGCAAAAGCGTTCATGTTCTTATAACATCACTGCGCCAATTGTATGTGACATCAATCACCAAGAGAAATCTCTTTAGTCACAATATTTAAATGCAGTAGTTCAAACATTAACCAAAGCTAAGAGGAGGTTGTAACCCTTCTTGCTCGTTGCCCTTCAGCTACATTACATTACAGAGTAGTTGATACTCGGGAGTGACATACAAATCCATAGAAGTCAAACTCAAAACACTTCATTATCTGGAAAAAATGCCCCTTCCATGATATTTCATGTTTCATTTTTTTTCTACTAGTTTTTTTTCTCTTCCACTATCTTCCTCGTCTAAAAGCATTGACTGCTTGTTGGGGTACAATTACACAGATGCCAGATGTCATCGGGTACTTTATCCAAATGACTATTGTTCATTTGTAAGCTCAGATAGTGACCGTCAGCAGACTATTTGACCCTGGGGGTCAGTTCAATCCTGTCCTTTCCTGATGTGCGCGCACACGTACTTCCAGCAGAAATCGCTGGATAATGAGCAGGAGTGGGAACCCTGGGGGATTTTCTTCTCCCTAACTCGGGGACGACGCAGCCAATTGCAGGAACCTGATCAGCTAATTCAGCATGGACTGGGAATCGAATCTGAAACCTTCCTGGTCTGTGTGGCTCAGCTATTCACTGTCTCAATCAGCTGAAACATCGGGAAGAACCCTTATTGTTTATAATGTGTCTCTCCTAGGTAATGTTTGTGGATTTTCTTCTATTAGGTTGTATTTTTGTGCTGCCATTGATTTCCATATTGTGTCTGCTTCTGTCTTTTCATGGCACGACGGCATCACCGCCACTACTGCAGGCATTAAATACAATGGCAAGTGAGTGATGTTATATAACAAAGAAACACGGCTCTCTCAGTGACTCTATTTCCTGGGAGGCAAGAATCCAGATTGCCAGTTTTAAACATGCACCTGATACTGTAACCTGTATTTTCTCCAACTTCATTTTTCATTTTGGAAAAAACATTGTAAGTAAAATTATGGAAGAAGCTCTGAGAAGTGGTAATTCTGGTGATAGACTGCTCATTAACTTTAACCCTTGCCATTGCACCAGTTTGACGATTCCATATCCTAGACGATCTCATATCCTAAACCATCCATCATTGCAGCCCAACTAAATGAAGGTTATCATTATAGTTCCAATCTTGTGCTACAGACTTATACCAGCTAGGAGATGGGTTGAAATGGCACCCAGGTAGCTCACTGAGTTCATCCAATGAGCACCTGAGCCATACTGAAAAGAAAGTGCCCAATTTCAATATTCCATACAACTGGTCTAACACAAAGGGGCAGTGCTTGAATCTGCACATTGAAGCAAAATTCAGTGATGCAGTTTGGAGGTTCAATGCCAACACTCGTCTTTCCCATTAACTTAAAATTGGTTAAGTTCTATATTCTTTCCCAACGAACATGAATAAGAAAATGTAGCACATTCTGTGTCATATAGAACTCAACCAATATTCAAGTTAATGATGTTGAGAACCTTCATTCCAAATGACATTAAGAAGTGGCTGAGTTAACTAAATACAGGAAGGTTATGGGTCCAAATAACATCCTAACTACTACAGTGCTGTAGACTTGTGCACTAGAACTAGCTGACCCCTGAGCCAAGCTATTCCATGTGCAGTTATGACACTGGCATCTACCTGGCCACGTGGAATATTGCCCAAGTATATCCTATTCACAAAAATCTATCTGGGCCAATTACTATCCTGCCGTGAGGTATTTGCTCTGCATTAAAAGGTGCTATATAAATGCAAGTTGTTGTTATTATTATCAGCCACCTCCCAATCATCAGTAAACTGATGGAAGAAGTGATTGGCTCATGTGGAGCATAAACACCAGCATAGACCAGTTGGGCCAAATGGTCTGTTCCTGTGCTGTCAATTCTAGTTTCAAACACTGGTTTGTTTTGAGTTAACTGATTTTAATGAGGGCAGTAGTTAGGGTCTTATGATTGGTTTTAGTGTCCCTGGGTTGGCGAGAGGAAAATCTGCTATGGTGCCCACTCTCGACTGCTGTCCAGTCTGGGCATCCAGTATGGATGGATGTGGGATGAGGACAGAATCAGATTTGATGGTGAGGTCCCATGCAGTTGAGTAGCATGCAGATACTCACTATCAAGAATCATATGTGAATAATGATCAGCTGGGCCAACAGTCACTTGTAGCATGAAATGAAATCCTTCAAGAGGAGTGGAGGAGAGAAATAAATAATCTCATGTAGGATCCTTGCAGCCAGTAGTAGGAGGATTCTTTCCTCCCATTGGGTTCAGTTGACTCGCTGCAGTACCCAGTGCCCATGTCATAAAGTTACTGAATAAATTGTTCATCTTTACAGTCTGCAAAAACAGCAACTGCTGCTCAAGCGGGGAGAAACAACCACTGCCTGTAAATATATTTTAGGGATGTAGGCATTAATATGTTGCAGAAGATTTCCCTACGGCATCTCAGCAATTCACTCTATGGAATAAGATCCAATTATTCTGACTGTTTTTTCCTCCTTTTGAACTAAAATAGCAGGGCACTGACTTTAGGATAAGGTGCAAGTCATTCCCTGTCCTCACCCTGAAGTCAAGGACCAACATTTGGGGTGAGTACACCCTGCAATTACTCGTGTACTGAGTGACTGACATCAAGGTGAGTACACATCATCCACTGTACTTAGCCCTACACTGCAGGACTAGTACCAGGGTGAGTACACTGCATTGCGTGTACTTATCCGACACCAGTGTTCCCTTTAAAACAATACAACTAAGTGGTGGCAGTGAACACACCAGCACTGATGCCCTAGTTGATTTAAATGCTAAAGATATTTAACTTCCAGTCAAATGTAGCCAATGAGTTTCAGATCTATTTGCTAATTTCTACAGTGTAAAGGTTACAGGGCCAGCTTTCAGACCTTGATACCAGGTGGCTGATTGTTTATTTTTGTTGAATGCTGGCTTCATGAAGCAACCTTGCATAGAAAATGATTATTGTGCTTTTAATAACATACTTTGTGCATTTTAGCCTTGAAATCTGTGGGTGCATGAGTTCCAGACAGCAACGTGTACACGATCAAAATTTTTGGTCTCAAAATAGTTGCTGCAAATTGTTTAATGTTTTTGTAAAGTAAACTCCCACTGGACTGTGTTTTAGGGAAAGTAGCAAACAAAATCTGAAGTATCTACCCATAAAGATGGCTTCTGTTTCTACAAATATCAAGAAACATTTCAACTCTTCAATAAAGCTCCAATCTTTATTTTCTGGAAGAAATAGGGTTGGAATATTGATTTACAACTGTTAAGTCTCCCTACACTCGGTAAGCGGATACTTGGGAGTCATTGCATATACCGAGCAGTGCTAAAGCGCATTTACACAAGCTACGGAAGGAAATATTTAGTGAGAAGTTTAATCACTCTCATGTATCAGTTCCTTTTCATTAATACACTACAATCTCTGCTTTAGAAATAGTCCTGGTTTTCATGAGCATTATTCTGCATCAAAGTAGCTGGTATCTGTGATCCAGTTGAGATTAGAATCCATTTTGTATTTAATATTTAAGATCAATATCATCAAATCTTTATTGCCCTGAAATTTTAGAATCATGATTTCATTTTAATTTCATGAGACAATTGAAATGCCAAAACCCAAGATGTAACATTTCAAAGCAGGAAACACTCTTGGGTCTAACGAGAGCATGAGCACTGCATTACAATTGGTTTCAGTGACCCTGGGTGAAGTAGGAGAAAAATGATCCAGGCCTCATGCTGTATATCACCATGCTTCCCTTGCTGAGAAGTGCATATGTGTGTACACCAGGGGAGCACAGGCTGAGGTTTGTGGGTGATGGCTCTGACTCTTAAACAGCATGCAGACACGCATTGCCTTGGTTCAACACATGAAAAATGGCAACATGAGTAAAATGCTAAGAGCCTATGGACCAAATTCACAATTACAAAAAAAAATCTTCACATTTCTAAAATGTACCTGTTTCAATAATGTATTAGCTGAACCAAGGATACTCTTTGCTCAAAGACTTTACAGGTCTTTTGGAATGAATCATAGAATAATACAACGCAGAAGGAGGCCATTTAGCCTATCGAGTCTGTGCCGGCTCTTTCGAAGAGCAATCCAGTTAGTCCCGCTCTTTCTCCATATCCCTGCAATTCTTTCTCCTTCAAGTATTTATCCAATTCCCTTTTGAAGGCCACTATTGAATCTGTATCCACCACCCTATCAGACAGTACATTCCAAATCCTAACCACCCATTGTATACAAAAGTTTTCCTCATGTCGTCTCTGGTTCTTTTGCCAATCATCTTAAATCTGCCCTCTCGTTATCGACCCTTCAGCCATTGGAAACAGTTTCTCTTTATTTACTCTATCGAAATCCTCCATGATTTTCAACACTTCAATCAAATTTCCTCTTAGCCTTCTCTGCTCCAGCTTCTCCAGTCTAGCCACGTAACTGTACTCCCTCATCCCTTGAACCATTCTAGTAAATCTCTCTGTACTCTCTCCAAAGCCTTCATGCTCTTCCTAAAGTGCAGTGCCCATGATTGGACACAATACTCCAGCTGGGGCCGAACTAGTGCTTTATATAGATTTAGCATAACTTCCTAAACCTATATAAAACACTAGTTCAGAATGAGATCAGATTATATTATTCTGTCAGCATATGGGTCAATGACATTTGTAGTTATTTGTCCCTGAACACTTTTGTCTCGTAAAGTGAACTTCTCCAGAGATTTAGCTTCATCTTTAGGTAAGGTTAAATTTCTCATTTCATACAATTCAGCTATCTTTGGAGGTCAGGAGACAATTTTGCATAACACTCCCTTAACAATTATAAAAGATGGAGTTAATGTTAGGGTAGGTTATACATAGTTTGTTTAATGATCATGTTATAAGAGCTTATCGGTCTTTCCTTGTTTATGCTTATGTTTTTAAGGTTAAATTTTAGCTGACATCATTCAATGGATTTTCAGTTACTAACTTTAGACAAAGCCTCTGTATCTGGTTTCTTTGCCAAGTGACCATTTTTCATGCTCGAGTCGAGATCAGCGGTGTCACTCATTTTATATGGTGGGCCTGATCCGATATCCTGACACTTGGCGCAGGCCACATTCAGCAATGTTACTAAAATAGAAATAAAGATAAAACATCTTGATACTTACATTTAGATTTTATTTCCTATATTGCAACAGTGATTACACCTCAAAAGTATTTAATTGCCTGTAAAGTGCTTTGGGAAGTCCTGAGGTCATGAAAGGCACTATATATAAAATGCAAAATCCATTTACTGCTACTGATACCTGGCACCTCTTGGCTTGAACCATTACATAAACATTTGGAGCAAATGACTGGGCTGTGCTTATCTTGAGTACAAGGAAATAATTCTTTATTCAGGTTGGGATAATTAGGTTTCAGGTATTGATAAAACTTGGTAACAACAATATCAGAAAACCTGACCTACAACAGACTGTCACACTGCTGTTCACAGACTTCCATTTGGAGCTCCTCTGGACATCATGCACATTGACAAAAAATGGTGTGCTGAGCTTTCCATCATGGTTCCTGAAGTTAGAGAATAATTTTGAAATAACAGAAAATGCTGGAAAAACTCAGCAGGTCCGGCAACATCCGTGGAGAGAAATCTGAGTTGACGTTTCGGGTCGAACCCTTCTTCAAAACTGGAAAGAAAAGTAGATCGAATGCAGGGCAGGAATTTTGAAATTCCTTTCTCAGTATCATTCTACAGCACCATCAAACACGTGGGCTTTCCATTCATGTCCGCAAAGAAATACGGAATTCTCAATTTTCCTTCAAACGCACACCACTCTTGATTTACCTTTGTCTCTTGGATGAAGTCACGACGGCCACTTGTGACTACAGAACTTAAAAACCAGGGATCAATGTTACCAGATGTTGAGTGAATAAAGAAATCAAGATTCATGGGGCATTAATTCTATCACATTAAGCAATTACACTAGTACGTTTTCTTAATTAAGCATTAACAATACAAATGTATGCATCGATATACTGTTACTTTCTTTTGCACTCGTAAGTCAGTTCCCAGTCAGTGAAGACCTCTGAAACACAATCAACCTATGCAGCAACAGTGGGGAGAAGCCCGACCACCATTTTTTTTATGCTAAAGCTAAAAGGGAAATGCAAAACCGCGCACCCAATTTTAGAAGGACTGAGCTTCAGCCAATCAGCACTTCCCAATGAATTTCAGCATCAGGTGATGGAGAAATCGCGCACAATTTAAAATGACCAGGCTTTCAACTCTGAGCGGGAAGGGCAGCCAATCACCGCTTCTCACCCGAAGTCAAATTTTTCCAGCAAGCAAGGACAGCCAGTTAGTTTGGAAGTCCGTGGGCCGGATAAAAATGTTCCACAGGCAGCATGTTTGACACGCTGGTTTAGATAGTGAGTGCGAGAAATCTATTTGAACGGGGCGGGGAGGGGGGGCAACATAGCTGCTGCTTGTTGTCTTACTCAACAGCCACGCATGTGCAATTTCCAGCAGGCGTCCACTGATTTTTTCCCCCAGTGCAGAAGCACTGAGCTCAATTGTAGCTCTTCAACTATCACCCCTGCAGCTATCAGCTAACTCAGCACAGACCAGTGATTGATTCTCCAATCTTCCTACTCCGTATAAGTCATCATCACACCTGGCAGTGCCCTTACCCACTCAGTCATCAGGGGAGCTACTTGCAAACTTTTAACTGTGTTAGGTCAGTTTATAATGTGGTAGATTTTCATGAGGGCGTGTCAGAAAATTGGGTGCATGCTGCCCACAATTTTCTGCCAATTATAATGAATGGATGGGAAATGGGAAGCATATGCCAGGCTTTCTGATATCCATCCCTGATGTGAAAGCTCTGAGGCGTGTGAACGAAAGATGAATATTTACCCCAGTGTTGATAAATGTAATTTGTATTGTGCATCCATGCCTCTTGATGACACTGGAACTTTTTCTTAGATTGTCAGCACAGTAAAGATGGATGTCTAGTGTGAAATATAAACTTGGGAAAGATAACAATGCGTGTGTTTCCTCTAAAACAACTTATTAGCACATTTTGATGAGCTAACACGCTACTGGCTGTTCTATTGAAAGCAAGCATCTTCAATTAAAAACAATAACCATGGGAGCACAGTGCTGCCAGGGCCTTGAGAATCATTGAACCAATTCCAGCTCTGGCCAGCCTTGAGCTTTCACCTCCTTGGCAAGAAGGAAACTTCCAGCCTTATCAGTTACCGAAGAGGGCAGAATAATCTCCTGAAAGCATCTAAACATTGTGAAATTTGTGGTCAGACAGAAACATCTATAGACTCCAATGATACGCACCATTCCAAAACAGTCCAAGAGTGCTGTTAATGTGGTAAATTAAGGCAATGGCTGGAAATAAGGATTCAATGAGAGAATAAGTCAAAATATTTATGGATTGCCACACGTTTGTTTTTTTCGACAGGACAATTCATGTTTTGAGTAGACTGTTCATTTTTTCCCAAGTAACACCAACAGCCAACAGTCATCCAGTTTTCAGGCTTTTCTCCCTATTTTTATCCAGTATTTTAAAATTTTCATCCTTGTTTTCAAATCCCCCCATGGCCTCGCCCTTCCCTTTCTCTGAAATTTCCTCCACCCCCTAAAACCCTCCGAGAAATCTGCACTCCTCCAATTCTGGCCCCTCTTGATCATCCCCGATTTTAATCGCTCTACCATTGGCGGCCGTGCCGTCAGCTGCCAGGCCCTGAGCTCTGGAATTCCCTCCCTAAACCTCTCCGCCTCTCTACCTCTCTTTCCTCCTTTAAGACGCTGCTTAAAGCCTCCCTCTTTGACTAAGGTTTTGGTTACCTGCCCTAATATCTCCTTATGTGGCTCGGTGTCAAATTTTGTTTGATAACGTTCCTGTGAAGCGCCTTGGGATGTGTTAGCGCATTAAAGGTGCTATTTAAATACACGTCGTTGTTGTATTTGCACTGTTTACAGCAAAATATCAAAACCAAACAAATTCAAACTATTCCAGCAGTGACAAAATCACCAGGTCCTTAAAATGAAGTTCAGCAATAATATTCAACAGTGGTTGAAATAATTTGCCTTAATACAATTTTTTACAAAGATTCTTTCCTAAGCTACACTTCTGGCTCTTCACCCATCCCTGCCCTCTGTCCAGTTTTGTTTTTGGTAAAAGATGCCAACCCTAAATGGTCCTAAATTTTGATGTAAATGTTAATAGATTTTTTTTTCATTTTGGTTGATCTTGCTTTGCTGGTAACTATTTGCTTATTTGTTTCACATTTATTTGCAGGAATCTACTCTATGTCTACCCACAAAGACTTAATTTTGCCAACCGGTTGGCTTCTGCTAGAAACATCACAATCAAAATCCAGTTCATGTCAGGCGAGGATCTGAGCAATGCCATGCAGGTAATATGGTGAAGATAATCACTTCTCATTTGTTAGTATTGTAGAAACGTACTGCCTGTTGCAACCTTGGACCTGTGACCACCGACGTAAAGCAAGATCCAGTCTTAAAAGGTTGTGCCTTTGTAAGGTCTTTAATGTCCTGCAAACCTGGGAACCTACAGTTCCCTTATAGTGCAGCTTGCACATTGCTGCCAAGTGATTTTGGATGCACATTAATGCAAAAGTGATATTATAACTGAAGAATTGGAGGTCTGGCTCCCAAGTGCGCCAAAGCTAAGAAGTATATGATCTCCTCTATTTGGTACTCTCAAAGCCTCTGGGGCTTTGTATCAAGTATTACATAGCTTCATCTCAGTGTGACGCCACATTTAAAAAGATCCCAGGCAGTCCACTGGACCAGGTTGGCACTATTTAAACTTATTTTTGAATCATTTTAGCATTAGGAGAGAGTGGACACTGCCACTGGCTCTCATTTAGCAGTAACATTGACCAGCTAGTGTGCATGCACAGGACATTGAAGCACTGAAGAAAGTGCAGAAAAGATTTGCAAGTATGTTACCCGAATTAAGATGTCGCAACTATCTGGAAAGATTGAGCAGGCTGGGGCTCTTTTATGTGGAAAAGAGAAGACTGTGGGGAGTCTTTAAAGTTATGAAGGGGTTCGACATGGTGGATGTGGAGAAAATGTATCCACTTGTGGGTGAGTCCAGAACAAGGGGGCATGAATGTAAGGTAGCCACTAACAGATGAAATAATGATTTTAGGAGCAATTTCTTTACACAGAGAATGTGGAACTCGCTGCCACATGGGAGTGGTTGAAGCAGAGAGCATTGGTGCATTTAAGGGGAGACTTGATGTGTACACGAGAGAGAAGAGAATAGAGGGATACAGGGACAGGGTGGGAAGTGTGGGAGGAGGCTCATGTGGAGTGTAAATGCCCATTGGGCTAAATGGCCTGTTTCTGTCCTGTACATTCTGTGTAATTCTTTGGAATTCTAGCACAGTGTGCGTTTCATTAAGATGCACCCAGCAGTGTAGTTCGAATCTGCTGACCGTATATAGTGCTCTTAAATCCAGCATTTGTAGTACGTATAAAGACATCCTTGTGCATGGCTGTGAATTTTATTCCAGGGGACTTATGGCAACTGATTATTCAGATGGTTTAACTTTGCATGTTTACCATCATTTATTATTGATAAATCCAATTGAAATCCATTTTCCACTGAACAAAATGGAAATTTTAAGTTCAACGAGATAAAATCTCAGGGCGATGATTTCTTTCTCTGGTGACTATTTGTTGAAAAATCAAAAACATGTTTTTTTTTTCTGATCACCTAATGATTTTGCTGCAAGTAGCAAAGAGAGAGAATTCTCCCCATCTTCCAATGGGGTAAAAAGTACAAGTTAGTGCAACTCAGATTAAAGTGAGCATGTCAAAGGGATATTCTCACATTACCATGGAGCTTTCAAGCAGAATCAGTATCTGGAACAGCAGCACCACTTTTGTGGTTACTTTACACTTCCAAATGTGTGCTCCTGGCACGGATCTCTCTTGCTGGGAGCGCGCATCAGAAAATTGGCTCTTATATCCACAGCAGAGCAAGCTTGTACAGTGATTTTGTACTATTTTAAAAAGGCCGTGTATCCAGCCTCCCTCCAATGGGATGATTAGAAAGGGGCAAGAAGTGGCCCTGCAGACAAGTGCCCTTTCTTCTTTTTGGGGATGTCCAGCCCTCTTTCCTGCCCCATTTCTAGGGAGCTGGTATGCACTGGGGATGTGACCAGCCCATTCAAATGACCCAGCCCACTACTGGACAGGCACAGATGCTTGTCTGGCATCTGGGCAGAAAGAACTAGGAAAATGGGCTCCTCCTGTATCTTTTTGACTCTCATGTAACGTAAGTCTCAAAATGCTTTGCCTAACATGTGAAACAAAGAGAGCAATAATTTCTTGCATTCGGGATCCCTTGGTGGTTCAGAGGGTTTCAGCACTGAAATGGAGAGCCACAGAGTGAGACACCAAGGCCAGCTTTATGTTTTTACTAATTTCCCAGCCTAAGCCGTGCTGATTTTAACAGGAATGAACAAAGGCTGTGGAACCTCCTGACTCAGAGATGGAAAAGTAGGGGATAGTTTATGAGAAGAAAAGGGCATAAAGAAAGAATTTTAAGAACTCTCTACATCCGAATGAGGAAGTAACTTTTAACCGCAAAAAAAATTATGAAATAAGTTTAAACAATTTAGTTTCTATTTCCACTATTTTTGAGAAAAGAAACAATTAAAAGCTTTCAAGTATTTTTATCAGCATGTCAATTAACTTTAAATATTTATTTATATTTCAGGTTCTCTTTGGAAAATCAAGCAGTGCAGAGTTTGTTTCAGAAACGTACACTGCAGTTACTTACCATAACAAGTAAGCATTACATAACTGGGGACATGAAACAACAAATTGTGCATAATGTATTCCGCAAATAACAAACACATAATATATGTGTGCATAAATTTTTGAAATTTATTTTTTTGTCCTCTTCTTAATGCCTCCCTGTGCAATTTCCTAACCTCTGGTCATGTAGCGGTAATGTGCTCTATTCCTAACTCAGCGCTCAATTTAGCCCTGCGAGGACGTGCACAAAAGATGCCCAGTGTGATTCACCAGCCCGACCCACTCTCTCGAATGAGAAGTGGGCATGTAGTATGTAGAAGGGAACCGAGAAGATAGGAAGGTAAAAACAATTTGAAAAGAAAGTAGCAGAAATGAAACTCTCAGGAATAAGCAAAAGGATCTTGTATGACAGATACTGTGGGCTGGATTCTGTAATGGACAAAAGCAACAGACATACACCCACCTATCTGGTGCTGCAAGAGGTAACCGCCAGATACAGAGGACTCTGGGACTACATGACAGTGTTCTAGCCACAAACAGCTACCACGGGCAATTAGGTGGCAACATAAAGTCAAGATTTGCCCCAATGGGCCTGAGATACAACCAGTCAATTGTATTTTTTTTAACCAAAAAGCATTGCAGACAGCATCAGTTCGCACTCTAATTTTGCCTGTGTATACACCATCACATTTGAAAGACAAAAATAGCAGGAGGTATAAGTGGCATAACTTAAGATGAGCTTTGTGAACCAACAAAGCCATTGCCATTGATGATAAGTATACAGGCAAATATGACAAACTGCCCTTATTTCTTAGAGGTTCGCTTTTACATTTCCTAAATAGACTAGACATACTGAGGAATAGCAACCTTCTATACACAGAAACCCTAATTCAGCAATGATGGACTGCCTGTATGAGTACTTCAGCAGGCTTTCATTATGAGTTTCAGTGTTTGCAATCTTAATGATATTGGTGTAATAGTCAGTTACAAAGTGGATTGTTAACATCTGTTTTAGGGGGAAGATTTGATTCTGGTTTAGACTGTAACGGAACAATGGGTGATCTTTAAGGAGGAGATGTTCCAAGTACAGGCTAGGTACATTCCAACAAGAGGGAAGGGTAAGAGAACCAAAGCAAGGGCTCCTTGGATGATGAGGGAGATAGAGAAGATGATGAAACAAAAAAAGAGGGTGTATGATGCATGTCAGGTGAATTCTTCAAGGGAGAACCAAACCAAATACAATAAGTTGAGAGGGGAAGTGAAGATGAAAATAAGATTGGCAAAGAGAGATTATGAGAGTAGAATGGCGGTAAACATGAAAAGGAACCCAAAAATCTTCTACCGGCATGTAAACAGTAAGTGGGTAGTAAGAGGCAGGGTGGGGCCTATTAGAGACAAAGAATGTGATATATGCTTAGAGGCGCAGGGCAAGGCTAGAATACTCAATGAGTACTTTGTATTGGTGTTGACTAAGGAGGTGGATGCTGACAAAATATCGGTAGAAGTGGAAAAGGTAGAAGCAATGGAAGGGGTGAAAATTAGACAGGATGTACTAAAAAGGCTGAGTATGCTTAGAGTGGGCAAGTCGCCTGGTCCAGATGGCTTGCATCCCAGGTTGCTAAGGGAATTGGGGGAGGAGATAGCGGAAGGGCTTGCCATAATTTTCCAATCTTCCCTAGATGCGGGGGAGGTGCCTGAGGATTAGAAAGTGGCAAATGTGACACCATTGTCCAAGAAAGGGTGTAAGAACAATCCTAGTAACTACAGGCTGGTCAGTTTATCATCGGTGGTGGGTAAAGTTTTAGAAACAATAATCAAGGAAAAAATTAACAGGCACTTGGAGAGGTTTAAGCTAATTAAGGAGAACCAACACAGATTTGTAAAAGGCAGATCGTGTTTGACTAATTTAATTTTTTGATGAAGTAAATTGATGAAGGGAATGCAATGGATGTTGTCTACATGGATTTTCAGAAGGCGTTTGACAAAGTACCACATAGAAGGCTGCTTAACAAAATTGAGGCTCATGGAATAGGTGGGTCAGTGGCAGCTTGGATAAGGAATTGGCTTAAGGACAGAAAACAGCGAATTGTGGTAAATGGCTGTTTTTCAGACTGGAGGATGGTAGACAGTGATGTTCCCCAAGGGTCAGTGCTGGAGCCACTGCTTTTTTTGATATATATAAATGACCTGGATATTGGAATACAGAGTACAATTTCTAAATTTGCCGATGACACCAAACTTGGGGGTGTGGCAAACAGTGAGGATGATACCAATCGACTGCAACAGGACATAGAAAGGCTAGTAGAATGGGCAGGCAAGTGGCAGATGGAATTTAATACAGAGAAGTGTGAGGTAATGCATTTTGGCAGAAGGAACAGGGAGAGGCAATATACACTTAATGGCACAGTTTTAAAGGGTGTGCAGGGACAGAGGGACCTGGGAGTGGCAGGACATATTGAGAGAGTGGTTAGCAAAGCATATGGGATCTTGGGATTCATAAATATAGGTAATGAGTACAAAAGTAGAGAAGTTATGCTGAACCTTTATAAAGCGCTGGTTAGGCCACAACTGGAGTATTGCGTCCAGTTCTGGTCCAATTTGCTGCCGACGGAAGTGGTGGAAGCGGAGACACTCGATGTTTTCAAAGGGAGACTGGATAGGCACTTGAGGGAAATAAACTTGCAGGGCTATGGGGATAGAGCAGGGGAATGGGACTGACTGGATTGCTCTAGAGACCCGGCACGGACTTAATGGGCTGAATGGCCTCCTGTGCCGTTACGACTCTACTAGATGGTTCAGTATGTGTGTGTATATATGTACATGATGACAGATAAATATAGATAATGGCAATCGGTGACCCAGGCTCAAATTATGCTAGTTTTCAGAAATGCTTTCCTTTGCTAAAGTTTCTACTCAAACTCATTTGCCTATCACCAAACACAGAAACTGCCATCGGGCAGTGTTTTAGAACATAATTTAAAAAAAAGTTTACATTAAAAATATTCCATGATATATTTAAGAGTGATAACCTGGCTTTATTACTACAGCTGAAAATGGGTTTATCACAAAAAATAAGCATTTTTAATTAGTGTCTAGTCCACCACCTGTGAGCAAACAGATTTA